>NC_088380.1:67055000-68305000 GCF_037993035.2 Macaca fascicularis | reverse complement strand
GTGTCAAGGGACTCACCTTAATTTCTCTGCAAGACACTCATTTGATCAGCATGTGGCCAAATTGATGACTCTTCATTTTATGTTGGCATTCTTTCACAAATCCACACAATTCTAGAAAATAGAATAGTGAGTAATAAAGATGATCAAAAGAATAGTAAAACAGAAAATAATGTCCTCAATTAACCACAAACTGGGAGCCATTTCAAGGTAAAATTACTATCAAGCATATTATTAGTTGCTTTACATATTATTACCTGTTCTTGATATGCATTTGATATAGTATGTAAAGTAGGATTAGGTATACAGTAATTAGCAGAGAAATAGAATTGATGAGTAAATATAAGAAAAAAATAAGAATGCAGAATTAATAAAAGAATAAATGTGTATCTGTGCTTTGCTAATCCCCACATTTGCTCTATTGGGAAGCATTTCTTTCCTCTGAACTCAAGAAATACTAAGCCTGCCTCAAACAATTCTAATTAAAATCTGTCACATCATTTCTTTGACATGAAACTTTTAATTCACATCTTTTGATGTCTTGTGTCTATATTCCACTTTCTACCCTTGCTTTGTTACACATTGCCTCTCAATTTTAGTAACTTTATTGCCCTTCTGATTACAAAGGTAATGCATGCATAGTGCAAAAAATATCAGAAAATATGAAAGATTATAAAGAGGAATAAAAGTCATAACCCAGAATTAACCACTGATAATATTTCTGTAGCTTTCCTCCAGACTTCTACTTATTCATGTATTCAAAATGAGGCCATACTACATATACTATTTAATATCTTTTGTTTATTTTTCAAAAACATTTTTTACCTAGTACTATAAAATCAGCCTCTGACTCCCAACAAATCCATGGGGTCAAAACACTTCAGCACAGGTCTGAGAATGTTTTTATTAAGTTTGCAGGTAAATACCCATCAAGGTATCTATACAAGAAGATTTACTGTAGCGTTGTTTGTACCAGTCAAAAACTGGAACTACCAATGGGAGTCCGGTTAAATAAATTATGAGCCACTATACAATGGTATATTAATCAGGATTCTCCAGAGAAACAGAACCAGCAGGATAAATGGACAGATAGACAGATACCTAAGAAGGTTTATTATGAAAATTGGTTCATGCGATTACAGAGGCTGAGAACTCCCATGGTCTGCTGTCTGCACCCTGGAGAGCCAGTGGAATAATTCTGTCCAGGTCTGATAGCCCAAAAACCAGGGGAGCCACTAGTCTACGTCTCAGTATGAGTCCAGGGGCCTGAGAACCACAAGCACTGATATCTAAGGGCAGGAGAAGGTCCCAGCTCAGAGAGAGCAAATCTTCCACTACATTTTTGTTCTATTGAGGCCCTCAACTGACTGGATGATGCATTGGTGAGGGCAATCTTAATTCATTCCACTGGAAGAAGCCCTCACAAACATACATAAAAATACTGCTTTATCAGCTATCCAGGTATGGCTTAATCCAGTCAAGTTAACATCTAAAATTAACCATTACACCTCCCGTGGGTCCTACCTCCTAATACCATTATCTTGAGGGTTAGGATTTCAACATACCAATTTGTGCAGGGCATAAATATTCAGTCCATTGTACTGATAAAGATGCAAAGACTCCTGAGTCGGCAATAAATGACTATGACTCACAGAAATAACAATAGGCAGAATTTCAATATTTTCTTATATTAATTTCCAATCCTGCAGGGCAAAGAGGGCCAGGTGATACCTGCACACATGCCCTGGGCTGTGTTTAAGGAGAAGAACCCTAACCTTAAAAGAATCAGAATCTTTTATACTGGATAGTAAGCATGCCTGTGCTTTGCTCCGGATGAAAATGCTTTCTCTCTATTCCAAGGTTGTTCACTAGTTAAGCATCCTTGTAAAGTTGGTTTGGAGCTAAGGCAGTCAGCACCTCTGCTCTCAAGCCATACATGAATGTGAGAGACTCATGAAGAATCAGCTCTCAGCAGACTATATATCACTCTTTTTAGTGGCTGCATAATATTAAATTGTATTAATGTTCTATGACACATTTAACTAATGTTTTAAAACAACTTTTAGGTATTTCTAAAGCCACCAATAATATTATTGGACTTGTCCTATTATTTCCTTGAGATTAATCTAGAAGTAGGATTGCTGAGTCAGACTATGTATATGCTTTTTGAAATTTTGTTTAATATGTGCATTACATTGCCCTAAGCTTCTACTTATACAGATCGCCCATACCCCACTTGCATGAATAGTGTTTGGTTCCCACACTTCCACTAATGTGGGATAGTAATGATCTGATCTCTTCAAGTTTAACAGGCAAAGTGACATCTTACTTTGTTGTCATTTTCATTTGTTGATTCCTAATAAAACTGATTCTTTGTCTATGTTTATTAACTATGTATCTTTCTTCTTTTATATTTAAATATTGACATCTGTCCATCATGTTTGATGGAGCATTCATGTCTGCCTTATTGACCGGTAAGAGTATATATTAAGACAATTATTTCTTTGTTATAGGCTACCTCTTCGCAAGGTACATTCCACTTTGTATTAAGAATTTGTATACAATAGAATATCTAGTTTAATACCCACCCATAGAAAATGTCCTTATTCTTAAGGACAATCTTCTAGCCCCAGAATATTACTCTATCTCTAGGGGAGAAAGTAGCATAATTCCATGGCTATACCACAGGTATAAACCCCTTTATTTCTGTATTTGGGCATCTCTGCCTTCATAGGCCATCAAGGTCTATGCTAAATAGCTTAAAACCTATCCATTTGCAAATGTGGATTTTCACGTAAGTTCTCCTTTCCTTTTCCCCTCAAATTTCATATGATTACACTTAAAACTAATTATAAAGCAATGTGGAACACAGAAACAAGACTTAAAAAGCTCTAATAGAAGAGTTTGATCCCAGCCTGTTATAATAGAAGTTTCTCATCTTTCTCATCATTACAATGAAAGTCATTATCCACTAAAAGCCTAATCTCCGAGGCCAAGTAAATACAAAAGGCTGTTAAATCTTAAAGAAGTTACATAATGTGTTAGTCTTGTTAGTGGTCTCCCTAATAGGAGATTACTTTTAATTACCTCTGAAAATCTTGTTCCATGAAAAAATAAATCACCTTTTGCAAATCATAGCCAGAAATTAGAAGAATCTAATATGAAAAATTTATTCAAATGTTAAGTTTAGAAACAAGTGATTGCAACATTAAAATGAAGCCCTTCAACTCTCCAGCAAAGTACTTCTTCCCTAAAGAAAGAAAAAAAAGCTTTTAGGCAGCTCTATTCCAATAATGTATGAGAAAAAATTTTGACAAGGGCTTTCTATGAAATAAAGGGCTATGTGTTAATTCAAAACTCAGTGGTACATGTCATGTCTCAAAATTCTCAAGAAATATTGTTTTACTTATTTCAGTCTGCTGATGTATATTAGGTAGTAGATTACTAAATATAATTATTAGAAATAATTTCAAGATGGGGAAAAAACTAAAATAACTAAAGATATACAGGTTCCTCTAGGACCTGTGTTGGTTTGGGGAAATTAGGGCTGAAATAAAATCCCTTAAGCATTAAGAAACCGGCAGCCTCTGGATGCTCCAAGCTCATGAGGTACAAAAAACACCTTCAGAGCAGAGTTAGAGATGTTCAGGAACCCGAACCTATGCTGAGTCCAAAGAACCCAGCCCTCCTGGTGGCACCAGAAAGTGAGAGGTACTTCTACAGCCAGACACTGTCAATAGTCTTCAAGTCATAGAATGAAGACTACAAGTAGCCAGAAATTGTATGATTTTTCTTCCTGACGTTGCTATTTGGGGCCTATTGAAAACTATATATTTACATACACATATACATATACATAAACATATACATAGATATATGTACACAGAACTTTAAATTTCATCCCTCCCTTCCCTCCCCAGTTCTCCCCTCCCCCACCCACACACACACAAACTTTTCTCTCAGCTTCTCTACCTTGCTCATGCCAATACTGTAAACATTAAAAAAAGGAAATCAACATGAACTTGAACTAGTACCTTCCTACCACCTCCCTTTTATGTATTTATTGAATCCTCACAACACCTATCACATACAGCAGAGAAAATGAACCTCGGGAGGTTAAGTGACTTTTCTGAGGTCACACACTTAGGGAATGGTCTAGCGGACTTTCATTCTCAGAAACTTGCCAGACTGGCTTTTCCTCTGCCTCTCGTGGAGCCTGAGTTCAGTTACCTTCTGGAACACATGGAAAGTCTGTTGGCTTTCCTACTCTCCCCAAGGTGGTCATAGAGACCAGACAACCATCTTCTGCCTTTAAGTAGAAGATAAGATATTCTTCTATTTGTGCACCCCCTGCCAGATATGGCAGAAATCCTGAGCCAGGAGACCTCATAAAGAGGGTAAGGTTTTCCATAACTCTGAACAACTGGCCATGTAAGATCAAAACTGTCAGCATGTATAGCACCATTGACTCACAGAGTCATGAAATCCCAAACCTGGGTGGTACCAAAAAGCTCACTTGGCTCAACAAAATGATCACTTCTGAGGAGGTAAGAGAGCAAACTTCATGGGTATTTTCTGTTCAGCAATGCACTTCTCTGTGTACATTATATGTAAGAAAAGCATGGCAGGGTCCTTTCTGATTGATGGTGCTTGGGTGAAAATCAACCATGCAGCTATGCCCCATCCTTTGAGACAAAAGCTGAACTATATGGTCAAGAATGATGGGAGTATTCGTGTTGCATAAGTAGTATATGTCAGAATGGAAGCCAAAGATGTTTGGGGAGAAAGAGCTAAGTGCCAGTGCAAGATCCGGGGAGTCCTTTATTAAAGCCACTTCATTATTCACTCTTCAAGTTTCTTTAGAATCATAACTGTGTCACTCGTCTACTTTAAAGATTAGAATATGAAGTATGAACATAATTTTTGTCAATTAGGAGAATAGATTCTAACGAGAAAATGTGTGTCTCAGGTCAATGCTCTTAGAATCTAAGACTAACGCTAGCACTTGTGAGAAGTGGATGAATTAATTTGATCTGTAATTACTGACCCTGCAGAGACTCAAGAAATGGTTAAACAGAGGTAGATCTGTGGTGAAGCTAATGAATCTGAATTTCCAGGCCCCTCACCTGCATGGGCCCCTTTCAAGACCCTTGAAAGTGCCCTCAAAATGTCACCATGATTATATGTTTTTGTAAAAAATGCAAAAGTAAAATACTTCAACTGCATTTGGTTGATTAGGACCCCTGTTTCCTTCCACTTCAACATCTTCTTCATGCAGATGTTGTAGTGGAAAGAAACGGCAGCCTTAATCAACCAATTGCAGTAGGAGAGTGCTGAAAGTGGCTGCAGTTATTTTGGGATCCTGCTAAGAGAGAAAGTTGAGTTGGAAATACATTTAAATTTAATGAGATGTACTTATGTGGTTCACAGCCACTTCCACATCCAGCTAAGTTATTGCTAGCTGGTCTGGTAAGAATAGCTTCTAGGAAGAATATTCCTACCGCCACTATGTGACTCCCCCAGCACTGGCTCATGAAGATATAGGACAACAGGCTGTATCACAATATAAGTGGTCCTATAGCACCCAGTGTTGGGAGTACGCGAGTGGAGGAGGAATAAGAACTGTAAGAAGCTGAAAGTTCATTTAAGGAACATTTATCCAATCACAAGATCTATAAAATTACAGTGGCCCTTGAACAACATGGGTTTGAATGGCACAGGTCCACTTATAGATGGATTTTCTTCTGCCTCTGCCACCTGTGATACCTCAAGACCAACCCCTCCTCAACCTCCTCCTCTTCAGCCTATTCATCATGAAGACAAGAAGGATGAAGACCTTTATGATGATCCACTCTCACTTAATGAACAGTAAATATGTTTTCTCTTCCTTGCAATTTTAATAACATTTTCTTTAACTTATTGTAAGAATACAGCATATAATACATATAACCAGCAATATCTGTGTTAAATTGACTGTCTGTGTTATTTGTCTAGCTTCAACAGTGGGCTATTAGTAGTTAAGTTTCGGGGGAGTCAAAAATTATACACAGATTTTTGACTGTGCAGGGGGTCAGTGTCCCTAACCCCTGAGTTATTCAAGAGTCAACTGTATAAACAGAAGATTAGATTCTCATTGACTACTAGCCAAAAGGAATTTTTCTTATGTTGAGTATATTAAGGAATAGACGCAATAATGCAGCACGTGAAACTTTAACACCCCAGAACAGTCTCAAGATGTAGAGTTATTAAAACTATAATATCAACAGGCAATTAAATTTTTAAATCTATGCTAATTTTTTCTGATTTTATGTGTCTAGGGTATTTATCAGATTTTTTTAAGTTGGTACTTTGTTGTGATTTCTTTTTATGATCGAAGTAAATATTGACACTCATGCTTAATTTTGTATTTATAAATGTGAATTCCTTTGCTTAAATAGTGCTCCTAAAATTACAAAAGCCTCAAGCCTCATAAAATCTGGATCCTCCCCCAAAAGATCCTCTCTAGAAGAATCAAGAGTCTGAAAATCCAAGATTCCTGAAGAAGGGAGAAATGTCAGCAGGCCACATTCAGTGTCCCCTACAAACTAAAGGATGCTTCTTGAGATGGGTCTGGTTTTCTTTTTGTTCTGTATATTTCAGCAGTGGACCTCAACCCCAGGGTAAGGGAAGAAATCTATCAGGAATGAAGAGGCTGGGTAGACAGGGGAAACTGAAGCAGAAGGCAAAGAAGGGATGGTTTATGGTATAAATTTTCTCTAAAACTCTCGAAGAAGAAGTAAACACTCAGGGGACTAAGTGCTCACAGGACTGAGGCCAGTTAGTTTCTCAGTTCATGGCTGAGATAACACAAATTATCCCTCTGCCTTCAGGAACAAGACAAATACCATGACCTTGGTACTGAGTTGTGGAGGGGAATAGTAGCCATGGTTTGGGGAGTTCGCCCCATCTAAGACCCTCCTTCTCTGAGAAATACTCTTACGGTCTGTAACATACCACGGGGCTTGGTTAATAAATGCCCCTTTTGGATGAACGTCTTGCTCTCAGGCTCTAACAGGAAGGCACCTTACTCCCAACCTCATGATGTCTAGTTTCTCCCAGTCTAAGCTTTCCTAGTTCAGCCTCCTTATTTACTAAGCCTTTAGTCTTCTTGACTTTCCCTCTTTATTAGTTTTCTGTGGCTGCCATAACAAATTAAAACATCAGCAATGTATTCTCTTACAGTTCTGGAGTCCAGAAGTGAAAAATTCAGGTGTTGGCAAGGCCATACTCTCTCTGAAGGCTCTAGAGGAGAATCCTTCCTTGCCTCTTACAGCTTCTGGTGGCTGTAAGTGTTCCTTGGTTCACAGCTAAATAACTCCACTCTCTACCTCCATGTTCACAGGGACTCCTCCTCTCCTCTAAGGACTCTTTTCCCTGAATTTGGAGTTCACACAATAGTCCAGGATGATCCCATCACAAGAATCTTAACTTAATTGCACCTGCAAAGACCCCTTTTCCAACAAAATTACATTCATAGTTTCCAGGGAGTAGGACATGACCATATCTTTTGGAAGCCACCATTGAACCCACTACATCCAAGGAGTTACTTAGGAGAATAGAGCAACCTGAAACTTCACTCAGTTCCTGTTCCTCTATCACCTTCCCATCTTTAAAACGGCACTGTCCGGTAGAACTCTCTGCCGTGATGGAAATGTCCCATGTCTGTGCCATCCAGTATGGTAGCCACCAGCCACATGTAGCTATGGAGCTCTTGAAATGTGGCTAATGAAACTAAATAACTAAATTTTAATTGTATTTAATTTAATTAATGTAAATGTAAACAGCCAAATGTAGTTAGTGGGTACTACATTAGACAATGCAGTTCTAAAATTCTGATAGTGCTCATTTACTGCCTTCTCTTTCTCTACCGTTTGCCCTTATAAATATATACTCATTTCTTTATTGTCTCTCATGACATTTTGGAAAGCAGCAAGGATAAATACATGCATTCAATCTGCCCTATGTAACCAAATATCCTTCTCTATTGTCATGGAGCTAGCTCTTATAATCTCATTACAATGAAAACTATGATTTAGGGGATTTTCATTAGCAAGTCCAGTATGTGGATTCTTTTTCTGGGTCATTTTGGCTTGGGTCTCAATCTTAGGACAGAAGAGAAATGCAGTAATGGAATCTTGGGAATGTAAAAGGCAGGACCCCTTACTCTATATTCATAATTCTTTCGGAAACCTATGATCAATGAATATGGAAGCCATTAGGCAAGTAGAATGTCAGATTATTGTATTACCCTTGTTGTGTCTACCACACCGTGTGAATGAAGCGTAAGTAGAATGTCAAGTCTGACTCAGGCAATAAAGATTTCACAAAGATTTTATATGTTTTAAGATGACAACAATTTTTCCAGGTTTTTTTCTAATTTTCCCCAAATATTTCCTCTTTTGTCATCATGGAAGAAAGTCAGGCAAAGGAAAGGTTTCTCTTGCCATAGTGTCCAACAGCTGTATCCCTTGTTAGTCAAAATAGGCCATGACCAGCCTGCTCAAGCTTGCTCAAACTTCCATATCCTAAATTACTAATCATTTATGTTTCTGGTAGGACATTTTTCATCCTGCTCACATTGGGCTATAAGCAAACAGTCCTCCAAACCTTAACATATGTGAAAGGAAGAATCAGAGGTAAAGCATACCGAAAATAAAAGCAGCAGTTTGCTTGCAAAGAAGTTGCAAAGGAGTCAAACTTCAGGAGAACTTACCCATCAAATTAAAACACAATGAGTATATTTACTTTTTAAATTGCCAAGGTTACTGAGTTTATACTTAATCTGAGTTCACGGTGGGGAAAAAAACAGCAGTTTTCTCACAGTTTGACATGTGAAAACACAGTTTTCTCACATATGACATAATGTACCTTCAGACATCAGTTTTGCCAAAGTCAGAGATACAGTTGTTTTGTTAAGGAGTCAGTAACTTACAGGCAATACTCAAGGTTTCTTTCACTTTGGAAATTAAACTAGAGAGAACAAACTTGTTATTTTTTGTTTGTCTCGGGGTACAAGGCGGGGTTTTCTTTTAATCCAGACTGTGAGACAGGTAAGTACATTTAGTCATGACAGTGGCAGGGCCATGTCAATTTGACTTCTACAATAGATATTCTAACTCAATTCACTGCTAAAAAATTAGACTAAGGAAGCCATTATGCAGACGATTAAAGCCAACAAGTGATTCAAAGTCAGTTTATGTGGATGGGAGCAGGTTTTCCTGTATTCCAGACCTTTTTATGCTAAACCACTGTATCTTATGAAAAACTTATTCCAATATCTTTGTTTAGTGGAATAACGTTAATAGTGACTAAATGGACACAAAATGGCCTTTAATACAGGTTGATAAACTATAACCTGTGGACCAAATTTACCCCACCATCTAGTCTTATAAATAAAATTTCAGTGAAACAAAGCCATGTCCATTTATTTACATATTATTATGACTTTTTTTTTTTTTTTTTTTTTTTTGCACAACAGAACAAGGCTGAGTAGTTGTGACAAATCATATTGTCTACAAAACTGAACATATTTACTATCTGGCCCTTTACAGAAAAAGCTTGCCAGCCCTTGATCTATAACTTTATCTTCAACTTAAGTTCAAATTCATCATTAATTTAGTCTACCAGCAGTCCCCACTTTTGGCACCAGGGACCAAGATCAGTTTCGTGAAAGACAATTCTCCCATGGATAGCAGGGTATAAGGGATGGTTTTGGTATGAAATTGTCGCACCTCAGATCATCAGGCATTAGTTAGATTTTCATAATGAGAGCACAAACTAGATCGCTTGCATGCGCAGTTCACGATAGGGTTCACACTCCTGTGAGAATCTAATCTGACAGGAGGCAGAGCTCAGATGGTAATGCTCTCTCTCCTGTCGCTCACTTCCTGCTATCCAGCCTAGTTCCTAACGCCACTGACCGCTACCAGTCCATAGCTCGAGAGTTGAGGACCTCTTTAGTATACAGTTGTCCCTCAGTATCTTCGGGGATTGTTTCTAGGATGACCTACAGACCATAACTCACGCATACCCAAGTCCTGCAGGTGGCCCTGAGAACCCGTGGATATTCAGCCTTCCGTATGGGCTTTGCATCCTAAGAATACTCCATTTGGATCCGCATTTGTTTGTGGATGAAAAACCCTCCAACCTAGAGGGCCAGCTGTATTGAAAACATCTGAGTGTAAGTGGACCCACACAGTGTAAACTGTTGTGGTTCAAGGATCAACTGTATTCTATGAATATCCAGATGCCCAGCCTTGGACCACTAGCTTATAGGCATTAAGGTCACACAAATGAACATGTGCTAATTCATTTCTGTATCAAAGAAAGAACATGTGTCTTTGAAAAATAACTAAATTTTGTCTTCAAATTTTACCCATGGAAATAAAGGCAATAGAAAACATACTGCGCTAGCTAGATGACTTACAGAAAGTTGACTACCCTAAGCCTCAGTTTCCTCATCTAAAATATGAGGATAATCCATACCTAATAGGGCAAATCAGGATGTCCAATCTTTTGGCTTCCCAGGGCCATATTGGAAAAAGAATTGTCTTGGATCACGCATAAAATACACTATTACTAACAAAAGCTAATGAACAGAAGATAAAAAAATTGAAAAACAAATCATAATGTTTTTAGATGTACGAATTTGTGTTGGGCCACATTCAAAGCCATCCTGGGCTGCATGTGGCCCATGGGCAGTGGGTTGGAAAAGCCTGGGATAAATGATCTGAGAGGATTCAATTCAATCAGGTGAGTAAAATGCTTAGCAAAGTACCTGGCACTCAATGCAAGGTACCCATTAATAGTAATACCATAATTTCCACAGTTAATTAAAATAGAAAAATAATTACATAGAAAACATGAACTTCCAGGAGACAAAAGGAGTTTTAAAATCACATCTCTTTGTATAAATTCTGACATCTGACAATGAATTCCGTTTTAAAAAGTTAAATGTGCAATTAGGCATATTGTCACAAAGATTAATCTCAGTGTAAAGGCTTCCTACAACAATAGTATTGTACATGCCAGAACATTTATTAGAAAAGAAACAGACTGGCTTAAAGAACATTAATTGGCAAATAGTACTTGGTAAGAGAGTACATGCTTAGAAAGGCTCCAGTAAATATCTGTTCTTTAAGAAAGTTGACTGGTCCTAAATCAGACGTTCTACTCCAATTGGGAAAACAACTGTTAATGGAGCTAAATAATGATAGTTGAGTAACTGGACGATGCTAAACCTGTTGATTTGAAGGAAATATAAATAAACTGTTAATCTGCCTCAAAAATCCTTAACATTCACCCCCTGCCAAGAAAAACCTTGACCTTTTCTGTATTGCTTTTGAGCTCTGTTTATGGGATTTTAAATCATCTGACATAAAAACCTTCTTCCTTGGATACTCCCTTGGACAAGAGGATATATCCACTTCCAACAATTTATACTAGCCGTTTATACCAAGCCCAATCAAGAAATATGGGGACCCCAGCAAGATAACAATATGGTGTCACTTTACATTAGTATTCCTTAAGCATTTGTTCACTGTTTATTTAATGGTAGAAGTAAGCGATGATTTTCTATTAAAATTTTCTACTCCTTACATTCAAAATGTGAGGTTTATCTTATGCATGAATATTAACTTCTGCTTTTCCCCCAGTGTCTTCTAGGATGTTCTCCTGTGATAGATTAAATATAACCATACGTTCTTTGCATGGAGTCTATTTTCCAACTCCTTGCATCTGAGTTGGCCTTGTGGTATGCTTTGACCAACAGAATGAGGCAGAAATGACTTGTGTGACTTGCAAGCATCAGCTTCAAGAGCACCTGCAGCTTCTGTTCCCACTCTCTGGGACACTGACATCTTGTGAACAAGCCCAGCTAGCCACCTTAAGGATGAGAGCCTTCCTGGAGAGGGAGGTCACTGGGAAAGAGTGGCCCTGCCACTCCATCTATTCCAGTCCTCCCAGCTGAGATACTCAACATGTGAATGAGGTGCCAGCCAATATGTCAACTAACCGTAAAAGCATGAGTGAGCCCAGCCAACTTCAAGTGGAGCAGAAATGAGCCAACCCACATGAATATCGCCCAAGTTGACAATTCACTGAATTGCAAGCAAACAAATGGCTGTAATTTTAAGCCACTATGTGTTGGATTGGCTATATAAAAATAGATAACTAAGACACACCCCATTTGACATGGTAGACTAATATTAAGGCAGCCCAAATTTATTAATTCCCACATAAAAAATGAGAGGATTAGGGTAGACATGGGACTTGAGAAAGTATGACTAGAAACAGTCACTCATTCTTTACATTGTAGATTTCAACTAACTCCTGATATAACACCTTTGATTCTTTGGATTTCAGTTCCATGCATCTCATCTCTCCCAGAATAACCAAGTAACTGGGAAAGTCTCCTATTCTATCAATGATTACTAATGTGCCAATACGCTGCTAGGGGATAGTACACAACAGTGAACAAACAGGTATATGCTCCGTCTTTGTGGAGCTTACCACCTAGTGGGTTGTTATCTTAGTCCATTTCATGTTGCTATAACAGAATACCTGAAATTATGTCATTTATAATGCACAGAAATTTATTGGTTCACAGTTCTGGAGGCTGAAAATTTCAATATTAACATACCAGCATCT
This sequence comes from Macaca fascicularis, assembly GCF_037993035.2. NCBI lineage: Eukaryota > Metazoa > Chordata > Mammalia > Primates > Cercopithecidae > Macaca > Macaca fascicularis. The sequence continues at coordinate 68,292,316 of NC_088380.1, read as the reverse complement.
TATGAGGGCCTTCTTGTTGCATCATCAAGTGGCAGAAGGCGAGAGGGCAAGAAAACGAAAGAAGGGGCTGAACTGCCCTTTTATTTTACTTATTTATTTATTTTTGAGATGGAGTCTTACTCTGTCACCCAGTCTGGAGCGCAGTGGTGTGATCTCAGCTCACTGCAACCTCCATCCCCCAGGTTCAAGCGATTTTCCTGCCTCAGCCTCCCAAGTAGCTGGGATTACAGGTGTGCACCACCACACCCAGCTAACTTTTGTATTTCTAGTAGAGACAGGGTTTCACCATGTTGACCCGCTGGCCTTGAACTCCTGACTGACTTTGGGTGGTTTGCCTGCCTCAGCCTCCCAAAGTGCTGGGATTACAGACGTGAGCCACCACACGGAACTTGCCCTTTTATAACGGCACAAACCCCACCCATGAGGGTGGAGCCCTCATAACTTAATCACCTCTTAAAGATCACACCTCTGAACACTGTTACAATGGCAATTAAATTTCAATATGAGTTTAGGAAAGGACAAACCTTCAAACCATAGCAGGTATCTTAGTCCATTCAGTTTGCTATAACAAAGTACCATAGATGGGTGGCCTATAAACAATAATTTATTTCTCACAGTTCTGCAGGCTAGAAGTCTGAGATCAGGGTGCCGGCTGGGTCATGATCTTGCAAGAACTCCCTTCTGGATTGCAGACTGCTGTCTTCTGGCTGTATCTTCACATGGTGTAGAGAAGATGAGAGAACTCTCTGGGATTCTTTTTATAAATGCACTAACCCATTCATGGGGGCTCTACTCTCATAACCTAATTACCTCCCAAAGGCCCCACCTCCTAATACTCTCACACTGGAGGTTAAAATTTTAACATACAACTTTTGGAGGAACCAGATATTCAGTCCATTGCATTAGGTCTTCCTTGAACAGCGAATTATAAAGTTTATTATTTGATGACAAGGGTAATGAGTGCTGAAAAAGAAGGAGGCAGGGGGCTATAAGCACACCTAACAGGAGTCTGACGTGATCTAGGAAATCATGGAAGGCTCTTCTAAGATGGTGATTTTCAAGGTAAGCCTTGAGAGATGAGTAGGAATTAAATGGACAGAGAACGGAAAACTACGCACAAGTCCCTGAACACGGGAAAAGGAAATTACACTTCTGAGACACAGAAAGCCAGTGTGGCAGCATCACAGAGAGCTAGGGTCAGTGTGGATGCGTCAAGGGTAAACTGTATACTGAGCAAAAACATTTGGTTTTCCATTTTTTAAAAAATGTAACTCTGGCTTCAGTGCACATCAGAGGAAGCAAATGTGGAATCTGTGAGATAGGAGACTATTACCAAGGATGATGGAGGCTTAGACTAAGGTGTTGAAGAGAAGCAGCTGATTGGACTTGCTAAATGAGGTCAGCTACCCCACGCCAAATAATTCTAATTATCCATCCATAGAATTACAGAAAGTTAGAAGTGGAAGCAACTCAAAATCATATAGTCCAAACTCCTCTCTTCAATCAGGAAACTGAGGACCAAAGAGAAAAGGGCTTGGCAACAGTGAGAGGGCCTTGGGCAGAGCCAAAGGTAGACCCCATGTTGTCCTTTTCCAGCTGCTTTCTCCCTGATTTAGTGTGTGCAGAGTCCTTTCCCACACATCATGCTAATTACAAAAACAGCTAAATATAAAGTTTATGATTTGATTACGAGGGTGACAAGTGCTGAAAAAGAAGAGTGCAGGTTTACCTCCTAACAACTTTAACAAGCAGGCAAGGCAGATATTACAGTTCTAATCTTAGGAAGAAGAAAGTGAGGCCAAGGGTAAGCAAGGTTCCCATTGCTAATGTTGCCAGAGTCAGAATTGGAACCCAAGGCCCGGTGCAACGGCTCGAGCGTGCAATCTAACCCTTTGGGAGGCTGAGGTAGGAGGATCACTAAAGCCCAGTTCAAGACCAGCCTGGGCAACATAGCAACACCCTGTCTCTACAAAAACTTAAAAAATTAACTGGGCATGGTAGTACATGTCTATGATCCCAGCTACTCAGGAGCTGAGGTGGAAGAATTCCTTGAGGCCTGGAGGCTTAACTCGGTTCATGCAGTTATCACTTACAGAGCACCTACTATGTGCAAGCTATTCTCCCTCAGTGGAAGAGCCAAATGAATAATTAAAAGGGTTTATAATCCAGCAAGGGAGATTAGTCTTAGTTATGAGATGAGAAATTTCATTTAACCTTTCTTGCTTCTGGGGGATGGGGTCTTTGAGAAAGCCTGTCATTTTCTCTTGACTCTCCTGCTCTTACTAAGTCTAGGAAGAAAGAAGTGTGCAGCCCACATGTCAGGCCTGTCACTATTGGGCAGGCTTTTGTAACAACTAGACTTCTTTACTGTAGGCAATGGAAACTGGCTGCCCAACATAAATGAAGTGCCTTTACTAGAAGGTAACCACAGAACCAATGGAAAGATTGGAGAATCAGACTTAGAAACAGGCAGAACGCAGCTGCTGGATCCATATACTAAGAGGTAGGAGTCAGAATAATCGTTAGCCAAGACCTGTCTGCCAATAGGATGCATGGATTCCTATCACATTCCATCTCTTTGTGCCTCTACCCAAGATTTATATTCCAGGGAGGGAACATCCAGTTGGTCTAACTTGGGTCAAATCCCACCTCTAGGTTAGTGCAGGGCAGTACACCCGATTATACTTCCACCAGGCTGCTTCCAGTGCAGATGAGGAAATTAGCCTAACATCATACTGTTAGAAAGGGGGGAAATATTTTAGGCAGCCAAAGAGGAAAAAAAAATCACAAGACTTAGTGCACGCCACAGGTCTTAAGGTAACAGAATATCAATTTCTCTTTCTAGAAAATAAACCTGAACATTAATCACCAGCACTCTTAGTCTAAAATGGCTCCATGTGAACCATTACTGGGTTTTCATTCTAGCAAAGTGATGAAAGAGTGTTGTAGCTACTTACATATCACCTACCACAGTTGCAGCATGAGTACAGAAAGCACATATTCAACCATGCCGAGCCTGAGATAGCCTTCTGCAAGAATAGAAACAGTAATTGTCATGTGCCTCTGCCACAGTGATTTCTCATTGCAACTGATTGCAATGAGGTGGATTAATAATAATAATAAAAACAATTGTGGCTAGAGGACCTACTGTGTGGCAGGCAGGCACCAGGCTAGGCATTTTACATACATTAGCTTTTCTTTTAATCACACTGCATTATGGTGTGCAAAATATGATAGTTGCGATTTCATTCTGTCTCATGGTTGTCTTTGCCAACAATTTCTGCTTTCTTTCTAGAAGTCTCTAGGGATTACTTCTGTTACCATCAGTGGATGCTATAGATCTAGTTGAAAACAATAAAGATATTCTGCAGAAAGGGCATCCAGAGAATAAAAGTTCCAGAGACTAATGCCTTGAGCTTTCTCGGGGGCTAACTCCTGCCAGCCTATGATATTTCCTCTGATGAAATATTTCGCTTTTTTATTGACTTTGTAGGTACAACATAAAAGGGAAAAATCCAACTGGCTTGCAGAAATAGATCACAGGCTGGTCTGAAGCTCTGGTCCTGCTGTAGAACAGGTAACCTGGAGAAATTACCTTTGTAGTTAATATCCAGGAAAAGTCTGAGATTGTTTACCCTGGATACCTGCACCTGGTAAGCAGGCAGGCATATAGTCTGGGTCTCTAGAACAGCTAAGAGGGGCCAAGAGAATATAAGCATCCCCGCAAAGTGGTAGGGAAGCTTCTTGTAGCTGGCAACATCTTCACTGCGGGCAGGTGGAGTCATTAGCAGGTTGGAAAGCTTGAGAGATCAGGGAGCCCATTTATCAGTCTGGGAACATCCTGGGTGTCTATTTTGTGCAGTCATGGTAAAGCAGGTGAATTTTTATACACTTTGCAATTAAGACGTGGTGTCTGTTGGCATTTTTCCACCAGTCACAGCACCAGCAGGTATTGATGCACACACACGACTCCTAAGAACATTCCTGATTCAAAAAGAGGCGGATTAAAGGAAGAGAAAGCTACTAAGGAGAGGAGTGTTGATCTCCAAACTGAATAAATGGGGGGAGGGACTGTATCTGAAGCACATACAGGTGGAGCTGAGGAAAATTAATCTCATCCAGAGTAAAATGAAGGACCAGCTGAAGATACAACAGAGCCAGGCAAAGAATAAAGATTTGTCAAAGCAGTGAACAAACCAAAAAGGTAGGGTGGGGAGAAGGCTAGTCCTAGAATAATATAATTTTAAAATAAAACTGTTTGAAAAAATTTAAGAAACCTAGTGCATTGTTGAGCACTGATAGCAGACACCTGGAGACAGAGATACCAAGACATCGAGATTTTAACCATTGATAATTTAGTCCTTTATGGTGTCAGACCATGTAAAAATGAATATATTTAAATGACAGTAAAAGAAAACAAGTGTAGATGTAAGTATGTTTACTTAGACTTTTTTGAGGCAGTAAAAACAAATGGGCCCTTTTTCCTCCCCATTTTTCCTGATGTGAAATCACTAAAAGTTAAGCTGTGCTTTTCTTAAAGCCTTATAAACTGAACTTAAACTTTGGAAGAAAATAGGTTTACCAAATGGTAAAAATAAATACGAAGTATAAGATGATAAATAGACTGTGTGTTGGATGCAGTGTCTCACCGCGGGGAGACTGTGTGTTGGATGCAGTGTCTCACCGCGGGGAGACTGTGTGTTGGGTGCTGGGTCTCATCGGGGGAGACTGTGTGTTGGGTGCTGGGTCTCATCATGGGGAGACTGTGTATTGGGTGCTGCGTCTCATCGGGGGGAGACTGTGTGTTGGGTTCTAGGTCTCATCACGGGGAGACTGTGTGTTGGGTGCTGAGTCTCATTACGGGGAGACTGTGTGTTGGGTGCTGGGTCTCATTCGGGGGGAGACTGTGTGTTGGGTGCAGGGTCTCATCATGGGGAGACTGTGTTGGGTTCTGGGTCTCATCGGGGGAGACTGTGTGTTGGGTGCTGGGTCTCATCGGGGGAGACTGTGTGTTGGGTGCTGGGTCTCATTCGGGGGGAGACTGTGTGTTGGGTGCAGGGTCTCATCATGGGGAGACTGTGTGTTGGGTTCTGGGTCTCATCGGGGGAGACTGTGTGTTGGGTGCTGGGTCTCATCGGGGGAGACTGTGTGTTGGGTGCTGGGTCTCACCACAGGAAGACTGTGTGTTGGGTGCTGGGTCTCATCACGGGGAGACTGTGTGTTGGGTGCTGCGTCTCATCAGAGGAAGACTGTGTGTTGGGTTCTGGTTCTCACCACGGGGAGACTGTGTGTTGGGTGCTAGGTCTCATCGGGGGAGACTGTGTGTTGGGTGCTGGGTCTCATCACAGGGAGACTGTGTGTTGGGTGCTGAGTCTCATCACAGGGAGACTGTGTGTTGGGTGCTGGGTCTCATTGGGTGAGACTGTGTGTTGGGTGCTGGGTCTCATCAGGGGAGACTGTGTGTTGGGTGCTGGGTCTCATCGGGGGAGACTGTGTGTTAGGTGCTGGGTCTCATCACGGGGAGACTGTGTGTTGGGTGCTGGGTTTCATCATGGGGAGACTGTGTGTTGGGTGCTGCATCTCATCACGGGGAGACTGTGTGTTGGGTGCTGGGTCTCACCACGGGGAGACTGTGTGTTGGGTGCTGGGTCTCATCATGGGGAGACTGTGTGTTAGGTGCTGGGTCTCATCATGGGGAGACTGTGTGTTGGGTGCTGGGTCTCATCAGGGGCCTCTTTATGTAGGCTCGTTATGTAAAAATAAATAAATAAATATTTTGTAGGCATAGTATAAGGATACGTGAAGATGAGGAGATACAAGAAAACATCTCAACCGCCAAAGAGTCACTCTGAGGCCAAATATCCAACATTAAGAGAAAGGAGAGGCCTCACCAAGAACTGGAACCAAAACTTTTCATTGTTCGGGTCCAGCAGCAGCTCTGGGAGTCCAGAGAATTTTATTATCCCATCAGAAACAAGAGTCTATAATCTTCCAGCTGCTTTATTTCTTTATAAATTTGTACTTTTAAAAAAATGGGTTTAATCAGTTCAGATTCAGGACACCCATATATGTTTCAAGTCACTGTATGTGCCTTGATTTCCTGTAAATCCAACCTATAGAATGTGGGCTTTTAATCAATAATTTCAACAAGTATTAATTGAAAACATACTATGGATTCATCATTGGTTCGTGTACTTAAAATAGGACCAGAATACTGAATAGGATAAACAAGATCCCTGCCCACACAGAGTTTACAGGGTGGGGCTGGGGAGGTGGGCAAATATGGGAAGTATAAGATAATAAATATAACAACAGTCTGAGAAGGGCATGATTCTGTAAAGCACATTAGAAGGATACCCAACCCAGACCTATAGGTCAAAAATATCTCCCAGAGGAGGTAACATCTACAATGAAAGTGTTGGCCAAATGTGCATGTATATGCACACGCATGTAGGTGTGTATGTTTGGGGAGGAGGAATGATCCTAATTCAGGAAGAATAGAATATACAAAGCTCCAGGGACAATAAGGTACCTGACCTTCATGGCAAAAAGGTACATGAAGTATGTTTGGGGGGACTGGAGCATGCCATGTAATTAGGGAGTGGGAAGAGCTAAGACTGTAGCCAAAAGCAGGAATCGGTAAGCAGAAATGGAAGCCACTACCAAGTTTTAGGCAGAAGAGTGACAAAATCACTTTTTTTTTTTTTTTTTTTTTTGAGACAGAGTCTCACTCTGTCACCCAGGCTGGAGTGCAATGGCATGATCTTAGCTCACTGCAACCTCTGCCTCCTGGGTTCAAGTGATTCTCTTGCCTCAGCCTCACAAGTAGCTGGGATTATAGGCACCCACCACTGCATCCAAGTAATTTTTGTATTTTTAGTAAAGATGGGGTTTTACCATGCTGCCCAGGCTGGTCTTGAACTCCTGACCTCAGGTGATTCACCTGCCTCAGCCTCCCAAAGTGCTAGGATTACAGGCATGAGCCTGTATGAGCCACCATGTCCAGCTACATTTACATTTAATAAAGATCATTCTCACAGGTTGTTGTGAGGATGATGAGAGAAGAGGAAGACTAGAGAAGAGTAAGAATGGAAGCAGGGCTGCCAAGTAGGAAATCCAAATCGGTAGGTAGATGGGGATGCTGAGTTGGGTGGAACCGCATAGAAGGAGAAAGTAGGTAATTGTAGAAGATTGTTAGGAGGTAGTATCAGTAACACTTGGCAATTCATTAAGTATAGAGGTGAGAGAGAAAAATGTGGTCAGTTTCTCTGGTATTTGGCCACAGGTTACTGGTGATTGGTTGTGCCATTTATAAAGATTGAGAATCAAGAAGAAAGAGCAGGTTTGATGAAGAAAGTGATGAGTTCAAGTTTGAGTATACTGAACTTAAGATGCCTGTGAGACACACATGTGCAGAAGTCTAGCAGACAGCTGACATATGCAGACACAGATACAGAGAAAGAATTGGTGATCTAGAGTTGGAGCTCATCAGCACAGTCTACCCAGAAATACAGTTTTGAGAAGCATCAATATATGGATGGTAATAGATCCCAGGGGCTTGAATACACCCTCCCAACTTGAGTCAGCTGAGATTAGAAGGCAAGGTAATTCAGCACAAAACAAAGTCAGTTTCTATAGAAATAACTACTGGGGGTCACTTTTCTGAGAAAGGGCTGTGAGCAGACAGTGCTTCCTGGATTTTCCAATGCAGTGGGCAAGGGGAGGCAGACTGATCACTCTCGTCCTCCAAAGAATATGGTTCAAATCCTTCTGACACAGAACAGCCATTTGTTAATATGATTGTCTGGAGCAGATGACATACATGATAAAGATAAAGATAAAAGCTACTGGATAACTCTCTTTAGAACTCAGAGCATGAAAACCCAGCCAAATGAAGTAGGACAAGGGAATCTTTAAGCACTCAGAATGCCAATGCTCCTTTCCCACTGCCACTGTATAAATATGAGAGAGAAGGAATGGCAGGTGGAAGAGACATGGGAAAGAAAGAGGAGCCCTGGCAGGAAAGTACCCACAAAACACCAGAAATGACCCCCTGTGTGACAACTCCCAACATTACCAGACCAGGTAACCAGAAACTCAGACTTACAAACTCAGGCCGGCACCCACCCAAGCCATTTTGCCCGGGTTGCACTTGCCAGGAAAGAGACAAAAGTACGCTCCTGATACATCCTTCTTTTATTTGCAAAACTGGAATTTCTTAGGTCACAGTTGATATGTTATGTCACATTTTCACTATTGTTTTATCTTGCCAAAAATATTTCTGTGAACCCACATCTCTACCCAAAATGAGAAAAAGATCCTTGCTTAAGAAGGCCTTGTGATTTGCACCATTTACATGAGTTGTTTTACCCTACACTCATGACATTGATTATGCTCATTTACATTAACTGGCCTCTCCTTTATTAGTAATTTGTAGCCTTATGGCCCAAAGATACTTCCAACTTGAGAATCTGTTTAAGATTAACCAACTTTCGGTTGGTTAGCCTAGACAACTTAACTTGTTCATAACAGTACAGATCGTAAGCTTATGATCCCATTTTTAACAATGGCAAAGTATTTGGCTGCCAAGATCACTGGTACAGAGTTATAATTAATCCAAGAGTATAACATATAAAGTTACAAAATACATTCTGAAGTCAATCCATAAGAGACAGATTTTGCCGGTAATTGCCAAAATGTTCATTACACACACACACACACACACACACACACACACACACTTACCTTGCCTGTATGTGTGTGTTATGTTTTGTTGTTCATCTCATGAAGCATGCTGAGCTCATCTTAAGTGGCCACACTTGTTGAAAATGGTGCGATTATTCTGTGGTTATTTTGCAGAGGACATGGTACTAGAAATTAGACAACTGAAAACTCTTAAGGACACATGCTTCATGGTTCCAATAGTGGCCACACTCCTTCTACTGTGAGACACACAACATGAACATCAGAGAGAGGACCATCCAGGACTAATAAAAGGCAAGACTTGGTTAAGAGAATCTTCTCTTATATTGAGAGATCTGGGTTTCACTCATCAAAAAATCACATTTTCAGCCCTCTGAAGAAAAAAAGATACTAGGTAATAACCAAAAAGACTTCATTAAGAATAAATCCTGTCAGGTTAATCCAATCTGCTTCCACGATAGCATGGGGAGGAAAAAAAGAGGATGTGCAGTTTTGTTAAGCACAGAAGATGACATCAATTCCCTAGGAAAACATAGCCATGCAACTTGGCAGATTCAAACTACGCTGTTTGACATGGGTCAGGCACCTTTATGTCTGGTGAATATGTAACAAGAAGAATGGCTCAAAGATCTTGATGAGAAAGCACAAGACAAATGCCAAAAGCTGTTCATCATCATTGTAGAATTTCAAATTCAATGAACATAGCATTTCTCTGACTCTAAAGTTTCTTTTTTAAGTAGTACTTATCAGACAATTATAAAATAGAAAGAAAAAAATCAGGTCACCTGCTAAAAGTAGGCAATTATAAATAATCAAAAATCCGCTCTCAGGATCCAAATCACAACACAAGAAATTTGTATCATAAATATTTGACAGCTTCCATTGTCTGGTTGTGCTCACTCAGAAAAATAACAGGTACTTGCCTTAGGAAAAGAAAAACCAACACCAGTCTCAAATCTTTTGTCTTTTGAATAACATTTCACACATACAGCAGCTTGCTTCTAAAGATTTCAAAACACTGTGCAAACAATTATGATCTCCATAGTACTGAGTTGCCAAGGGAAAAGAGGCTTTGAGAAAATAAAGACTGTCTGTGCAAGGTGACCTCGCAAGCCAGGGGTGGATATGGATGAAACGCTTAAATCTCAGTCTCTATCCTCCTGTTTCAACTTCCTCACTTAGGGAAAATATGTATATTATTTTCATATTGCTTTCAAATACATGCCCCCAAGAATTGTAAGCTTGAAGTGTAAAGTGTCTTATTTCCAACTAAAATTGTAAAGGCACATAAATAAATATACCGGAATAGTAGAGGGACTGTGGTCTGTTCATTGCTGTGCCCACAGCCTTGCCTGGCATACACTAGATATTCAGTAAATACTCTTTAATCCAATTAAACATCCATCAAAAAAGCTATTTTTCTCATGTACAAGTATGAAATCAAATTAACCCGAATCCATAAATCACACACTTGTTTGTTCAGAACGGGAAGTTTTAAAGTTTCTTTCCCTGAAGAATATTAAAAGATTTTCCCGCAACTACAAAAGGTGTGTCAAGATAGAATAGATTCCTACTTAAGTTCAGAATTCTCCATTAACACTACAGAATGTGGGTCCTGAACGCAAAGAAGTATTGAACTATGAATTCATGTCAGCCTCTCTCAAAGACTCTAAAAAGAAAATTTGGTCAGTGAAATCGGGGCGGAAAATCATTAGGTACTTAAAGTAGGAATGAATCAGAGACTTGATCCCCAAATTTGTTTAGATACCAAAAATTACTTATTAAAATTAAATAATTCAAATGTCACTGAAATAGATCCAGAAGAAGAGAAAACGCAGAATAAAACAGAAGTAAAAGAGACCGACTGAATTTTGCATAAGCAAAAAGAGCACTTCCACCCCAAGCCAAGGAGACAAAAGAACTGATTTCTGGCTAAATTATTATCCTTGACTCTATGCAGAAATACTTTTTAAAAATAGTCATCTGTCTCTTACTCTAGAGATTGAAATATTCAAAATGTACTTGTGCATTTCATCTTTGACCCATTTTTGGTAAGTTTAAAAAGCCAACTATGGAGAATTTGTTTTCATATCTACGTATCAGAGTGAACATATGTAACTACTTCAGGCTCACTTTCATTTGAGGCCCCATGATAGGAGCCAGCTACTCTCACATCTCAAAATGAGTGAAGTACACCACCATACAGGACTAGCAAGGGAAGTGTTTGCGCCCCTTGAACATATACTGGCACTGAGGCTACAGGTTAAAGTGAGGCAGGAGATCAGAAGGAAGATTTTTCTGGAACAGTAGTACAAGCTCTACCTCCTACATCCTCCATAAGGGATGGCTAGGATGCTTGGTCTTCACTTCAAGCCTAGAGACAGGGTCTTCATGGAAACTACTCAGTGAGGGTTATAGAGATCCCCTGGAGCTTGGACACAGTGGACCTAGTTAGGCCTGACACAACTGAGAAGTGGCTGTGGATGAAGTTGCTTACCGGGAAGTTAATGACAAGAGTACTGTATTTGGAAAGTAACTAAATTTCCACCGATGATGGATGAAAGATGCATATTTTATGTGAATCAGATATGGGGAGGGACGAGGGGAGGGAGAAGGCTAGTATGGAGGTTATCTTAGATCCTGATCAAAAGGTCATCCTGAAAGGTGTGGAGCCCTCCATAGAAAGAGGTTGAAGATGAACCGTTAGATTTCCAGGGAAAGAAACCCTAAGCAAACCCTAAGCAACCAGTCAGAGCAGGTACATTCACTCACCTCAACAGAACTGTGGGAGAACTCCCACATAGGGGAAGTCTCCAAAGAACCTAAAAATATTGCCCTGAAAGACAGGTGTCAGCTTTGAACACCAAGTATCAATAACAGTTTGCAGAATTACCAATAAGACATTTCCTGCCCCCTTATCTTTATCCCATCCCCAGCTTTCAACAACAGCTGAAAGTGTAGCTTGTGAGCTGAGAGAGGAGGTCACGGATAGTAGGTGGAGAAATGTAGTATAGTTAGCCAATCCCACCTTCCCCATTGCTAGACTGCAAAGAGGAAATTTGATTATAACACTGGACCAGTGATACTGAACTGAGCAGTCTTTTTTGAATGCTCAAGAGGCCAGACTTTATTAATGAGTGAGCAAATAGGCTACGGAATCTATCTAAAAATTTTATTCAAGGGACAAAACAAAAATTAACCTTACAGAATGCTTATGTAGAGGTTATTGTGAGACAACGTAGTTGATTTTATAATTTTATCTTACATATTTAGTTTTTGGGCCAGGTGTGATGGTGGTTCATGCCTGTAATCCCAGCACTTTAGAAGGCTGAGGCAGGAGGATCACTTGAGACCAGGAATTCAAGACCAGCCTGGACATGAGAGACCCCATCTCTACAAATAATAGGTTAAAAAAATTTAGCCAGGCATAGTGGAGCACACCTGAATCCCAGCTACTTGGAAGGCTCAGGTGGGAGGATCGCATGAGTCCAGGAATTGGAGGTTGCAGTGAGCCATGATCACGCCAGTGCACCTCAGCCTTGGTAACAGAGCAAGAACCTGTCTCGAAAAAATATGTATTTTTCAATGTTAAATTTACATCTAGACATAGAGAGGTATGTGTACCACTAGATGTAGATAAAAAAACAGATCCCATTTTTCTTTTCATTTATTTATATATTTTTAGAAAGACAGAGTCTCGCTCTCTCTGTCACCCAGGCTGGAGTGCAGTGGTATGATTATAGCTCACGGCAGCCTCAAACTCCTGGGCATAAGCAATCCTCCCACCTCAGCCTCCCGAGTAGCTGGGACTACAGGTATGCACCACCATGACTGACTCGTTTTTAAATTTTTATGTAGACAGAGTCTCAATATGTTACCCAGGCTGTGCTCAAACTCCTGGCCACAAGCAATCCTCCAGCCTCAGCCTCCCAAAGAGTTGAGATTACAAGCATGAGCCACTACGCCTGGCTAGATCCCATTTTTCACCCAGATATTTCATTTGTTCACTCAGTTCTATATTCATTCACTTCAAGTTATTGAATGCACAGTATATGCCTGGTACTGTATAAGGTGCTATTCGGATACAAAGATTAAGTAAGTCCTTGTCTTAGTGAGAAGGAGGCATCATACCACACTGGAAATCAATACCAGTTGTGCACTGCCTGTTCTAAGATGCACTGCCTCCAGGGTGATTGCTGGGAACATAGGGAACTTCCACAGACAACCAAAAGAGGGAGCTTCTGTGTCTTTTGCAGCCATTGTTCCTTCCAGGCCAAGGCAGAAGAGTGAATGAGGATATACAGCTACATGATTTATTGCCTGCTCTGATGCCACAAGAATCAGAGGAAGACACAGCAGGTCACAATTTTCAGCAGCCCTCCTAAGTGTGTTGAGCAAAAGTTAACCCTTTAATACACAACTCCAGATCCTTTCCCTTCATGACTTCCTTCTTCATCTAGGCCACAAACCCAGCCAACCCAAGATGGACCTAGTTAGACTATATGCAACACCAGTTCTAAGTACTTTTGACTGTCCTTCTTTTTGGGAGGGGGCAGGAGAAGGGTGGACAGTTTCACTTTTTCACCCAGGCTGGAGTGCAGTGGCATAATCTCAGTTCACTGCAACCTCTGACTCCCAGGCTCCAGTGGTCCTCCCACCACAGCTTCCCCAGTAGCTGGGAACACAGGTGCGCAACACCATGCTCAACTAATTTTTTGTATTTTTGGTAAAGATGGCATTCCACCATGTTGCCCAGGCTGGTCTCAAACTCCTGAGCTCAGGTGATCATCTGCCTCGGCCTCCCAAAGTGCTGGGATTACAGGAGTGAGCCTTCACGCCTGGCCTTACTTTTGACTGTCTTTCACTGTAATTTTTCCCCCCTGAATTATAAAATCCATTACTACAAAGTAGGAGAATCATTTCTAAGTCAGCAGAACGAAGGCACATCCAGCTATGCCCTCTGATCCATGGGAACAAACTGTGTTCTTGTTTACTTCACTATTCTGGTTAAAAGAATGTGAACCACCACATCTGCTTTCTCTCCTTGCTTATTTTTACTCTATATAAATCCTAAAACTGCTGACTTAACCACTATTTCTACTAATTAGCGCTGATACCTTTCCTCCTCTCTTCCAGTACAATAGCTTGTCTTTCTCACGGATATTATCTGCTTAAAAGAAAAAGATATTTGAATCTCAGAATATCTAATCCCCTATTTAACACCTCATTTTTTAACTTTTTTTACACATGGTATTTTCTAGATACAGTTGATGCCTAATTATGCAAGCTAAGATGGTAATAGGATGAAATAATCTTAAAAGTTATTTCTGTCTGATTTAGTGAGCATTGTGCAATCTTTGTTTTGATGTAGCCTCAGCCAATTTATTTTACTAACTCTACTTTTCTTGAACTGATGTTAAAATGTGTTTGCAATCCACAGCACATAATAAATGGGGTGGAAATTTGGAGGTAAGGTGACAGAAGCATATATGGAATTTAACATATCCTGAACTCATCCATAAAGCAAAGGTGGCCGTGTTTGTGTAGCCTATGAGACACTTAAGCTACCTAGCAGAGTGAAGTACAGCTTTCCACAATTGAAGTCTACGCATTATTCATGTACCTGTGCAGCATCCACAGGAATTATCAACCAGGTCATTTATAACTGGTACCAATTGTTCCACAACACCCAGGGTGCAAGAAATATCATATTTCTTTATTTTCTAAATCAAATTCAATTCAATTCATGTTCCAACTAGCCAAGGTTGACAAGAAGAACAAGATCAATGAGATGTCAGAGATAACTTACAAGAAGTAATCATAATCAAAGATGAAATGCTAGGGTTTACATAGTCCAGAAAAGTCCCCAGGTTTATGCGATCCTTGCAAAGATTTCCAGTTTCTAGAATTCGTGTTTGCCACGCAGCCTTCCAGATTCTGCCCTCCAGGAGCTGCATGCTGGTAGAATTAGATCTCCTCAACTTCCTGAACTACCACTCATTTCTACACCATTCTCAGAGAACCTAACTACATGCCTCCAGAAAACAGACCACCGCTCTCCAACCTTCAAACATAAAATTACTAATCAACAAATGCTTGGCCAGGCACAGTGGCTCACGCCTATAATCCCAGCACTTTGAGAGGCCGGGGCAGTTGGATCACCTAAGGTCAGGAGTTCAAGACCAGCCTGGGTAACATGGTGAAACCCTGTCTCTACTGAAAATACAAAACACTAGCCTGGTGTGGTTGTGTACATCTGTAATCCCAGCTACTCTGAAGGCTGAGGGAGGATAATCACTTAAACCCAGTGGGTGGAGTTTGCAGTGAGCCGAGATCACGCCACTGCCCTCCAGCCTGGGCAACAGAGTGAGACTCCATCTCAAAAAAAAAGAAAAAAACAAAATGCTGTTGGAGAATTGAGTCAAATATACTTGTGGGTGTTGCACCTTTGAAATAAGGCTTCTTTCATTTGAAGGAAGGATGAAAAATCAGAGGAAATAAGATCTTAAACATTATTAGTCAGATAACACTAGCTGTTATAGAAATAAACCCCCAATATTAGGGGTCAACACAATAGAAAAAAAAAAATATGGATTTTCCTAGTGGGCATAGTTCCCTGCTCTACCTAGGCTGACAGAAGCTGAACCATTTTCAACTTATGCTTCCAAGGTTGTTCTGGGCATTGACATCCAGCAAACAAAAGGGGTAAGACAACACAGAGAAGGCAAGCTGCTTCTTACCCACCTTGACTCAACAGTGGCATCCATTAGGTTTTCTCATATTCTAGTGGCAGATTTTAGCCTCATGGCCTCACTTAAGTGCAAGATTACTGATAAATTCAACACTCATGAAACTGAAGTACATATTTTGATTAATAATTGGCCATCTCTCCTACTAAATCATACGTAATCCAAAATTAAAATTGATTTGCTCAGATGCTCTCCTTATTTGTTAATGAGACTCTCTAAAGGGCCAATAGTTGAGAAGAGTTGACTCTCCTTGTATGTCAAGTGCAGAATGAACAAGTGACAAGTCAGAAATTAATAGAATGATAAAGCTGTGAAAGACATACATAGAGATTGCTTGACTCACTTCCTTAATTTACAACCAAACAAAATGGAGCCCAAAGGGGTTAAGTTACTTTCTCTAAATCACAGAACTAGTTACTGACGGGGGAGGGGGAAAGAACTCAGATCCCTTGAGCCTTTGTCAGGTGCTTTTTCCACTAAAATTTAATGTTACCAGTTTTTGTTTTTAGCAAAAGACACAGATCTAACTCTTTCCAGTTAGAATTTTAAGACTCCAAATTGTGTCTTGGGAGATGTAAGGAGACAAATTTTCTTCTACTCTCTTATGTTTAGTGACTGGGGCCTGCAAATTTAACTGACAAAGGTCAGATTAACAGGAAAAAGGCATAAACATTTTATTCATATTTTTAATGTAACATGCACAGGGACTTCACAGAAAAGTGAAAACCCAAAGAAGCAATTCAACATGAAGGCTCATATACCATTTTAACAAAGGGCAATAAATTGTAGAGACTAGATGAAGAAAAGGGGGTTTGGATTTCTAGGGTCAATAAATTAAGGGAAAGTGACCACCAAATATATATGGGAAATTAATGGAAGACAACGATTATTTTCGTAAGGTCTGTTTATGCAGACTCTTCTCAAGGCCAGCTCTCTGTCTCCAGTATTAAGGGTTGCTCTTCTCATCCTGATACAAGAGATGGGGTGAATTTATGCCCTTATTTTAGGCAAAAAGTGGGAGGAGGGCAGAGAGCTCTTCTTGCAACTACTGTTTCTCAAGTGTCTCCAGCTCAGAATAACTAATATGTCGAAGTGGCATACTTTGAGGTGGCATATCCTGACCTCCTTCAGAAGAAGGAAAGATGGAAAAGAGGAGAATTTTCACATTCTTACCAAATTATACCTAAAAGCACTTATTGGACTCTGTATTACCTATGATTAGGGTATAATGTCACATCCCCAATGCCACTAATTATCAGCAAGAACTTACAAGTGAATACCTTTAAATGGTTAGTATGTTCCCAGCTTGAAGCACATGAAATTTGTCAAGCAATCTGTTTCCTTTTTGGTGGCATTCATACCAAAAATGGTATAAATTACTGCCAACAGGAACTGTACTTAAAGAATCACTGATGATTTGTGGGAAATTTTTGAATTTCTATTTAGGTAGAACTCTGCTTCAGTATTGAATCATGTCTTTTCTGAGTGGCTTTCATTGTATTTGGAGCAGTATGCCTGGTTCTCCAAGTTCATT
This sequence comes from Macaca fascicularis, assembly GCF_037993035.2. Taxonomy (NCBI): domain Eukaryota; kingdom Metazoa; phylum Chordata; class Mammalia; order Primates; family Cercopithecidae; genus Macaca; species Macaca fascicularis. Next base: position 68,275,330 of record NC_088380.1, on the reverse strand, counting down.
GGCTCTTGTTATTTATTCTTCGCCTGAAGTCATCATCTCAGTTTCTGACATTAAAATCTGTTACTATGGAAACAATTTTGGTTGTGTCAAGAGACTGACGGATAATAACTCCATGGTAGCCTAAGTAGCAGGAACAGATAAAAATCTCAGTAACAAAGATACTATTTTTGTACTGGAGTTGCTAGTAAAATGTGTTGGAGAAAGGGGAGATAGGAATGAGAGGAAATAAAATGTCACTTGAATGTGTCTGGTTCCTTGAAGAAAACTCTTGTTAATCTTAGTTGGAAAAGAAGTGTGCTATGGGTTCATGATTCTTCCAGAGTGCTCCAGAAATTGCTAGAGTGAAGTACAATTTTACAGAATTTATCCAACTGTCTGAGCCTCTTGGCCTGTGTTGGTAAAAAGCAACTGTAGCTTTTTCTGTGAACCTTCTCTTTATAGGAAGAGATGCCAAGATAGGCAAGAGGGCCAGGGAGACTCACAAAAAAATGCAGCAAAATAGAATGTCAAATGAAATGTTCCCGTTGATTGTGCATTTCTGAAAAGGCCACACGGTAGAAAGCAATAGGTGCTTTGGGTATCCCATCTTCTAAAGAGAGCCACCAAGGAACCACCAGCCGTAACCCTGTAGCAATCACTAACAAATGCTGCTACCATCACTTTCTATCCCGCCAGACTATGTCAGTAGTTCTCAAACCTGACATAGAATAACATTAGAAGAAGCTGGAGAGCTTTTCAAAAATACCCATGTCTGAGCCCAACTAATCAAATAGAATTGATGTGATTGAACACAGACCCTGGTATTTTTTTAAAGGCTCCCTAGATTATTCTAGTCACTCAAACAATGTGGAGGCCCACTGGTTCACAAGAACAGAAGGCTTAGGATCTTCGGAGTTATACAATGCTGGCTATGATAAGTGCTCTGACTTCTCTCTTTTCTTGGGCCAAGTGAAGGAACTCTGTATTGAAGATGCGTCTGACTATGTCCAACAAAGGAAACACTCATGTACCCCACAGAGATACATTGCTAGCACTTGAATGCCAGTCACACAGCAGTCATGGACAGGCAGTCATTGACCACAACAGAGGAATAAAGTCAGAAGATTTTGGCTCTTTTCCAAGATCTCTCTCATCTGCTTCAACACAGGAGCTAAAAGCAGAAAAGGAAGGAAGAGAGAACAGACTGTAGCCACTCCCCCTTTATACAAATACCTCAAGCTGGGGCCTTGCTTGCTGTGGGGTCAGCGATGTGGTCAGCACTAAACTGGAAGTGAGATTGAAGTTTCAACATAAACCAGGTAAAACTAGACCTTTCCATATCTGAAAATAATAGAAGACTTAAAGGACCTAAGATGTTCTTAAATGATACAGAAAGAAAGGCAACCCTGCCGGGCAGACCCCAGCACTCTGGGAGGCCAAAGTGGATCACCTGAGGGCAGGAGTTCGAGACCAGCCTAGCCAACATGGTGAAACCCTGTCTCTACTAACAATACAAAAATTAGCCAGGCATGGTCGTGCATGCCTGTAGTCTCAGCTACTTGGAAAGCTGAAGCACAAGAATCACTTGAACCTGGGAGGCAGAGGTTGCAGTGAGCCGAGATTGTGCCACTACACTCCAGCCTGGGCAACAGAGCAAGACTCTGCCTAAAAACAAACAAACACACAAAAAAGCAAAACAAACAAATACAAAAGGCAACCTAAACGAGCATGTTGAAGGAAGTCGTAGGAGAAAAACAAACCACTTCATATTTGAATCCCACTGAGTTGAGATGTTCAAGAAATCACTGTGGCCAGACGCAGTGTCTCATGCCTGTAATCCCAGCACTTTGGGAGGCTGAGGCAGGCAAATCACTTGAGTTCAGGAGTTTAAGACCAGCCTGGCCAACATGGTGAAACCCCAACTCTCCTAAAAAAAAAAAAAATACAAAAATTAGCCAGGCGTGGTGGTGGGCACCTGTAATCCCAGCTACTCGGGAGGCTGAGGCAGGAGAATCGCTTGAACCCAGGAGGTGGAGGTTTCAGTGAACCGAGATCATGTCACTGCACTCCAGCCTGGGTGACAAGAGCAAGACTCCATCTGAATTTTAAAAAGAAAGAAAGAAAGAAAGAAATCACTTGCACTTGGTAGCTAGACCTCCTGCGTGGATTAATTACATCATGATTTGAGGACATGAGAAAGGAATGAATTACTTAAACTCTCACTGTCCCTTTTTCAGTGATCCTATCATAGGTAAGATACCAGATAATTCAAAAGAGAAAAAAATGTTAAGTTATAAGATGACAAGTTCTGAGTATAGAATGGTTCTATAGGATGGGTGGCAATGGATGTATTAATTTGATGGGACAAATCATTACACAATGTACACATGTGTCAAATCATCATGCCGTATACCTTGCCCTTCAATCTTTATTTGTGAAATGTTTTTTAAATTTTTTGGAAAGGAAAAAGAAGGAAATTTCGAAAGGCAAAATATTCTCCTTCATTTTCTAGAGCTACTCAAAAAGAAAAGCTGCTCCATTTGCAGCTGGATAGGATGGGATCCAGAAAGCTAAGATGGTCCCCCTGACGTCATTTTATCCTTTTTTCTGAAATGTTCTGATCAGAAGCAGCATCTGGAAGTCGCCCGGTCCCTGAACACTTAACTGCTAGAACTGCTAGAGTGATGGAGTCACAGTCACCAGAGTGATGTTAGACCTTCTCAGCCTCTGAAACCTGAAAGTAGTGGAGAACTTAAAGCAGGGATCTCCAATCTCCGGGCCACAGCCATGGCCCATTAGGAACCAGGTTACAAAGTAGGAAGTGAGCAGTGGGCCAGTGAGCATTACTGCGTGAGCTCTGCCTCCTGTCAGATGAACAGTGGCATTCGATTCTCATAGGGGCACGAATCTTATTGTGAGCTATACGTGGGAGGGATCTAGGTTGCATTCTCCTTATGAGAATCTATTGCCTGATGATTTGAGATGGAACAGTTTCATCATAAAACCATACCCCACCCAGGTCTGTGGAAAAACTGTCTTCCACAAAACTGGTCCTTGGGGCCAAAAAGGCTGGGGACCACTGGCTTAAAGTCCACTTGGAGTGCACCACTCCATGGCTGCGGATTGTTGGGGCTTCCTGTTATCCAATCTTGCTTTCCTGTCATCATATGTGACTTTCTTTCTGACTCATCTTCTGCTCATGCCTTAACCATGGATGAGAGATGAAGGCAAAGTCATGGAGACCTTCACTCAGCTACAAAGACTAGGCCACCACACAGCTCCCTCAATAAAGAGGAATGGCTCTAAGTAGTTAATTGAGCTGTCCCGAGAAGGCCATTTTGGCAAGTACATAGTTGATGGCTTAATTGATGGCAGAAATATACTTTTTTTGCACAATACATCAGACAACAAAAGAAGAGGAAAAGAAAAATCTCTCGGCACAATCAAATCTAAAGCACCAGATGTTGACTGAGAGGTGCCCCATCAGCCTGCCAATGTATTCTTTTCAATCAACTAACATAGAATTTTTTTAATAATCACTAACAAATGAAAGTACAAAAGGGTGGACATCATCTCTAGAAGGCTCAAAATGAACCACATATTTTGCTTAAGACTGATCCTATTCTACTAATATAGTATGTGCTAAATCTATATATTAATATTTGGTATATGGATAAATGGGTGTGTGAATGAATTGAAGAACGAGCAAATGAACAAAGAACACATATGTTCAAGACAGGGCAAGCCTAGAGCAATGCTGTGTTGGGGTTGGGGTCCAGAGAAAGTAAAAAAAAAGTAGAGAGACGTTATAGGAGGTATAGATCTAAAAACAAAATTTGCATCGAATTTTGCTAGAACCATCCTATTAAAAACTATTTAAGTACATATGTCATCCCTTCATAATGAATACATTTCTACAGTCTCTTTGCTTGATACTTCAAAGTTTAAAAAGTTCTTAAAAGGTGACCTAGCCTTGGTCTTCCCATTTAAAACTCTCAGGCATTTTTTTCTCAATTCACAGCTGGCAAATTGCAGAATTTCAACATTGGAACCAGACATGAACAACTTCATGCATAATGAAACTTCAACTAAGCAAGTTCTCTGAACTCAAAGATTTCTCGCAAATTAGGCATGTCCTAGGAATCCACTCTTGATAAAGCTAATGCTGAGTTGCCTTAGACAGTCAAGCCTGTGCATTTGAGGGTTTTGACAAGGCTGAGTGCTGAATTTGTGATTTTAAATGTAAGTTCTGGTTATTTTAAGCTATTCCTGTCTCTTTGGTGGCACAGTAATGAAAGAAACTCAGAGAGTTTCTTTATTCTCTCATTAGTGTTTCTAGCAAAAAAAAAAAAAATACTCATTATATTTGTGGAAATTTTCCATTACCTAATAAATACACTCTTTCCATAAAAATGATCAGTTTAATGAAAGTATTCATCAGTATATACAGACTAGAAACCAACTACCCAGCTTAAATCCTCATTAACCAAAAATTACTTAGGTTTTCCCACTTCCCGTGAAATCAGCATACAATTCATCTGTTGATGGATATGCAACAACAAACCATTAACAACAAACTCTTGAATCTCTATGATCCCTGACCGCATGTCTCTAGGGAGTAGGGACCTATCTGGAAGACAAGAATTCCCCCAAAAGCCAAGATCTTAAAATATGTACTCCACTGGTCTGAAATGTGACATTCGAACCATTCCTTTGGTTAAAGTAAGTGTTTTGGAATCAGATAAAGTTGGAATCTACACTGTTGGGAAAAATGTATACCCCCAACACTCATATGGAGGGATCTCCCCAGAATGACATACCCCATACTCTCATTCACTCCTCCCAGTGGAAGAGTTGGGAAGAAGGAACTGGCCTCATCATACTCTCCCATCCCTCTCTTCCTGTATTTCAGGAACAAATCCTCTAAAAGACAGAAACAGACCACTTATGAAATGTTGTTATATTTTTTACATTATTTAGGTAAATTTTTATTGGAATATAACACACATACAGAAAAGTACACAAGTCTACAGTTCAATAAATTTTATTATTTATTATTTTAGAGACAGGGTCTCACTCTGCCACCTGGGCTAGAGCGTAGTGGCATGATCTCGGCTCACTGCAGCGTCAACCTCCCAGGCTGATCCTCCCATGTAGCTGGGACTACAGGTGTGCACCACCACTTCCAGCTTTTTTTTTTTTTTTTTTTACGTTTTGTGAACACAGAGTCTCACTGTGTTGGCCAGGCTGGTCTCAAACACCTGGTCTCAAGTCATCCTCCTGTCTCAGCCTTCCAAATTGCTGGGATTACTGGTGTGAGCCATTGCACCTGGCCTAATGAATTTGTATGGAGTAAACTTACTCATGAAACCACCATCAGGTCAAGAAATGAAATAATAATACCAACATCCCAGAAGAGTTCCTTGTGTCCTCTTCTCAGTCATTCTCCAAAGGTGGCTTTGAACACCAGAGATGAGTTTTGCCTGTTTTTGAGATGAAATATAAATGAAATCCTAGAGTATTTCACTCCTTTTGTGTCCAGCTACTTGTGCTCCACATTATGTCTGTGAGAAGATCCATGTTGTTGCTGTGGTTTTAGTTTGCTCAGTCTCTGCTGTGTAATATTCCATTGTGTAAATATACCACAACTTATCCATCAGACTGTTAAGACAGATTTGAGATATTTTGAGTTTGGGGCTACAACAAATAATGCTACTGTGAACATGCATGTGCATGTTTTTGGTGCACACATACACAAATTTCCATTGGCCAATTTACCTGATTGCATTTTGATTCCTGATAAAGATGAATCAATGGAGTTCCCTGCCAGAGGTCTATTTGTTCAGCTCTTATCCATTGAATGACACACTACAGCATCTTCAGTTCCTGTTGACTGGTTCCAGAGTAGAATGAGGAAACATTACTACCCACAAGAACTCGATCATCACTGTGTTCAGCTGGAGAAAGAATTACATGGCCAGCCCAGTGGGCTCATTACACTCAGATGGGATTTTGTAGAAGAGAACAACACCTGCCATGAATAGAAATGAGCCGTGTGATGAGGCTAGATTTGATGGAAGGAACCAGACTTTTCTAGGGAATGCCTTGAGCATGAAAGCTTGGGTTGCACCTGCTATCTTCCCAGCCTAAGGACCAGTGTGAGAGACCATCAGCTTATACAAGACAGAGACACCGGCCACACTCTGCTGTGTGTGGTTTGGGTTGTGTTGTTTTACTGCCTCTCTGCTCCATCAAGCCAGTGGGGAAGAGGAAAGCTACCTCAAATGGTGTCGAGAGCCCAGCAGAGGCTCACTGTGTGAGGGCTGCATGCTAAGTGATAGAGAGGCCCACTTATTTCACAGGCCCTTAGGCAGGACTGACCCACTTGACTGTGGGAGCATTGCTGACTCAGCTCCTGTTACAAACATCAAACTCAACTTGTATCTGGCCATGAAAGTATTATTCCGTAAATAAAATTAATGATTTTGAGATACTCATGGAAATATATTATTGATATGATTATTAGTAATGAATATCAAAGTTAAAAAAAGAATTTCCATTTATGGATAAGCTAAGAGAATGCATGCGCACACATGCACTCACACATACACATACACAACAGCACCTCCCCCACCACACATGGGGCCCAGTACCCTCTCACAAGATGAGAAACTAGTCCTGATTCCTGGGTCTAGCACAGAAGAGGCCTAAACTCTAGATTATTTCATTCAGTGAAGATTTATTCTAAAATAATTATTGAGCACATAATGTATGCCAAGAAATTCTGAGATTTCCAGCAACAGAAAAGCACTTCCTCCAGTTAGAGTTCTACACTCTGAGTGGCCATTTACATGGAAACTCACTTCTCAGAGAGTGTCCTGTAGAACACTTACCCTCAAGAAACTGCTGCAAAAGGCTTCTGTGGTCAAGTAAGCTGTGAAATATCTACCTATCATATCCCTTCTTGGAGATTCACAATGAGTAATAATGTATTGAAGGCTCTGAGAAGTTCTGCAATAAGTAAGCTTGTTTAATTTTTCTTAACCTAACATTTGCCAAACCTGTTTAATCTTAGAATCCTTTGTCATCTAACACTGTATTCCTGGACCACAGTTTGGGAAAGGATGTTAAAAGGCATTCGTTAAAGAGACCAGGTTAGCTCATCCAAATGTCTTGATTTGAACCAACTTTGATACAACCAAATGCACAAAAGAGGGCCCTGGCTGGGCAGTTGTCTCCAAGGACTCACTGAGCAGCTTCTGCCCTGTTCATGAATAAGCAAGACACTTTATATTCTATAAAGCTCAGTTTCCTTGTCTGTAAAATGTAGACTACAATTAATGTACTTACTTTGAAGAGTCATTGCATTAGACAGAATATATGTTAAGTCCTTAGATGTGTAATAAAAGCTATCCATTATTATTATTATCCATTATTATTACTAAATCTGCATAAGCCATAGTCTCCCTTCATGAGAACTAATTCGAATAAAGATCTACCATAACGATATATGTACCTTTTTACCACTCACATTAAGGACCACAATCATTATGCCTACTAGCAAATGAGGGTGATCTTGGCACACACAGAACCAGCTTCTTAGAAAGGATCACTTCTTTTCAGCAAGGCCCTCCTCACTTTCTAGAGGGGCACTGTTCAACAAAACTATGCAATGATGAAAATGTGGCTAGTGCTTTGGATCAGGCGCTTCTAGACATTTTTCATTGTCATCATGCCTTTTTTCTCTTCTTCCCAAATATGGGTCCTCCACAGTTCAGGTAAAGCCCTGATTTTCTCCAATATTTTGGCCTGTCAGTTTGCAAGGGCTGTTTATAACTAGGGTTGATGTTGAGCTTTGGTAGAGGAGGAGCTGTCTTTTCAGTTCATCTGGAGAGTTCTGGAGCAGGTTCTCATGCAGGTAAAACCCTTGCACAGGCATAATGCCCTCATTTTCTCACCATTATTAACTTCTTCAGATTATGTCCCTGAAGGCAACTATTAAAATGCAAATATGTTATGGATGAGATGATATACTAAGACATTATCAGTGAAGAATGCGTCTGTTCCACTCAATTCATCAACTCCATGGCAGAGAACCAGCCATAATGGAATGAGACAGAAGACAGATACGTTCTGATAGAAACAAATTATCAAGAGCATGGACAACTTGTCACACAAAAGGCTAATGCAGTAGAATGGCTATTTGGGAGACAAAATACTGAAAGGGAAGAATACAAAGTTCTAGTGACAATTTTTGAACCACTTCAAAACTATCCCCATATGACTTCATTTATTTTTGCTTTATCCTTTCCACTAAATAGTCCTTGACTGTGTAAATCTCTAAATTCTATTTATCTTTCAGTCTATCATCCCAGCCCCTAGTGTAGGACATTATTTTCTGCCAAACACGCTACCTCGCAGGGCTATAAAGTCACGACATGCCCAGAGGGCTTTGGGGTTTTAATACATGGTCTGTGTCAGGCGAGACCATAAACTTCAGCTGAAGAGGATAGTTTCAAGTTTCTCAAAATAGAGTACAGTTCCACCAAAGTTTCAAATCTGAAAGATAAAATCACTTATCTTTCTAAGCAATACTTTTTAAAAAATACATTGCTCAGGTTTATTTAAAGAATGATTATAGGGTTATTAGTAAGATATCTTTGGAGTTAAATGTTTCTGTATCAAGCTTTATGGTAATTCCAACCCAACAATGCCAAGATACTGATGCAGTTAGCTCACTCTTACATTTCTTTGTATAAAATGTAAGCAAAGGCTCTTGGGAAAAGAAGACACGAAGGTAGAAGATGGTGGGAGATGGGAGACAGGTGAGAGAGAGATGCATACATACATATCCATGACACATATATATCCACGTATGTATCAGAGCAATACATCTTCAGTTCAAGACTTTTAACATAGGCTTTACCTCAATATAAATATAAAAGATACAGAATATGTAGAATGAAGTTTCCTCCCACATCACAGAAAACAATCTCATCCTTGGCTTTTTGAAAACATAAGTCATTTAAAACTCATTTTCCTTTACCAAGTGCTACCTTCAGGAAACTTACATCCCTGAAGCCGAAGCTGGAGGAAACAGACAGAAAATAGCACATACAGAATTCAGGCAAAGTAGCACATAGAGAATTCCCTGACAGGCTGAATATGAACTAATCAAGGAAGCCTTGAGGGTTCCTTTCAGGAGAATTTTTAGAACAGGATAAATTCCTTTGGAACTATCTAGTGAATCTCCTTGGGAGTCAACAGATGAGCCAAAAGAAATCTTTCTCAACCCTCTTCCATGTGTATTGTCACTGGGTTGGAAAGAGCACTTACATGGCAGTCAACTTTAAGTGGTGGCTGCATCTCAAGCCTGCCAGTCTGCCAGCACTGTGCTTGGTCCTGTTCCTTTTCCCTGTGCAGATCTATTACAGACAAGTTCCCAGGACGCAGAGTAAATCTAGAAAGCTTGGTCTCCCCTCAACCTGCACTAGAATGAATCACTTTAATATACACTAAAGAGCTGAACATTTTTACAAAGAAATGTATGCTAATCAATAGGGCTTTAGAAAGTCTCTGTTCCTCAATTTTGTTTGACTATCAAGGGAAATTTGTTTGTAGCCTAAAAATGTACTAAGAAGACAGACTAATAATGTAGAAGCTAAGCTCTGCCTGAACCAAAGTCATTGCCAAAGGATGTTATCTCAAAGCAATTTTCCCCTGGGGTTCTGTCTTCTGATTCCACATAATGAGGTGCCAAAGAATGGGGCAGTCAGAGAACTGATGCAGTCCACAGAGATGCTTATAAATAGATAAGGTTTGGGACTCCGATCGCATGGCCTTTGTTCCTTCTGCCTCTCTTGTTCCTATTCAGCACTATCTCGGGGGCCGGGTGGGTGGGGGCGGCATTTGCATCTGCAAGAGCAGCTGGGAGGGAGTTCTCCTGTCATCCTGAGTTGATAGGCATGGCGAAGGGATGGCCTGACCAGAAACATCTTCACCTGACTCCAACCACCAACAAGATGGAAACCCTCTCTTTTGAGCACCTGATTGAGGTGAATCCTAGAAGCCCTCCTCTTGAAAGCAGGAAGAATAGAGCATTGTGTTTAATGTTACTAGATGATGTTGACAAATAGCACGGCCACATAAAGCAAATTATTTTGTCTCAATACCTAAAAGCATTCCTCCAGAGAAAGATAAAGATTGATTGGGGAGCAGAACAGGGAACTTAAGGCCACAAAAGTCCCAAAGCTAACACAGTTCACCTCAGGGCATCCTGGCATCATCCCTTGGGAATGACGATACAAAATAAGCCACTTTTGAGCCTCCATGATAGCCACTGTCTTTTGGTGGCCTCCTGTTAGGCATTTGGCTGCACAGGGAGGGCAATAAACTAACAAGCCTTCATTATGTCAATGTTATGCCATGAAGTAGAAGATGGCAGGAGATGGAAGATAAGTGAGAGTGAGATGCATGCATATATACTCACGGATGCATCAGAGCAATTTATCTTGAGATTCATATACACAAGCTGATCTTCAAAGTTCTTACCAACACTGCTATCTATCCAGAGGGAAATACTGTTAGAAAAGGTGAGGTCTATGCTACCTCTAGAGGCTATCCATGATAAGAATTGTTTCTCTTAGCAGAAGCCAAGAATTTCTATTCTCATTTTTAAGAGTAATGCTTTTTCCTGAGCTGAAAGGATGCCTCTAGCTCTCATCTTTAATAGTCTATGTTCTTACCCTTTGTGTGATTATCTAGCCTACTAATGACTTTCTCTAATCTTTTGACAGTATTGTCTGTCTTTTCAAACTTTGGCATCTTCCAAGATTAGTACGAGGGACTTTGACATACCTAAGCACACCTAAAACCCTCACACACTCTGCTGCTCTCTCCTTCCTCTTCCTTCATAAGTTGGATCCTTCCTCTCCCCAATTCTCTGAGTCACTCCTTTAGTTTTGTTTCCAGTAGTTTTCTCAAATACTTCTCTACTTAGAAGATGGGCAATTAGCACATATGAATGACTCCCATAAACAAAATGTGCATAACTTTTCCTGATTCCAGCTACTCCATTATGCATCTGCCACTATGTCTGGACTTCATGACACCTGAAACACCGCCATCATAGACACTGCTGCAGCATCCATGGGCTCTTTCTTCCTCATGATGACACGAAGTTCCACTTCAGACATCAAGGCGGCCAGTTCCAGTACATTGCCCATCACTGTCTTCCTTGGTCTCAATAGCACTACCCAATAGAAATATGATGTAAGCCCCATCTGTAAGTTTAAATTTTCTAGTAGTCACATTTAAAAAGTAAAAAGAAATGGATGAGAGTAACTTTAATAACATCTTCTCAAAGTCAATATACTCAAACATCAACATGTAATCAAGACAAAAAAATTACTAATGAAATATTTTACCTTCTTTTTTTCTACTACGTCTTTGGAATCCAGTGTATATTATACACTGCTAGCACATCTCAATTTGAATGCTTATATTTTCATTGGAAGTCCTTGGGTGGTATCTAGGTTTCATAAACTTTACAATCGAAAAGTAAATTCCAACACACAAGTTGTTCTAAAAATGCTTAAACGTTTTCCAATAACCAAATCAGTATCCATTTTAAAATTTAAATGAATTAAAATTTAAAATTCAGTTCTACTTGTAGCATCCTCCTGAGAGGCTGCTCCTTCTCCTATGCCCCAGGTAACTTCAGAATCAAATGGAGATATTACACTGTTCTTGCTCATCAATGATATTTCCAACTGTGTTTATAACATGCCCTCCTTCTTTGAAGTGCCATCTTCTCCTGCTCATCATTGCCTACTGACCTCTAGTTCTTCCCCTTCATTTGCCAGACTCTGGCATCTGGTTTCCTCTCTTCCTCTCTACCCCAAGTCCTTCCACTCTTCTATTATAGATGACCTCAGTGCTCTGTGTCACAGCCAACACCTGGCCTCAGACTTTCCTGACCCCTGAATTTCAATGACCTTTAATTCCTTTCATTTCAGCTACCCACACCCACAACTGCCTTCTAGAATTTGTCATAATCCCAAAACACTCCAAGCCTCATATCAAATCTTCAGCCCACTCCATGTCCATGCTCCCTAAAATGTCCTGGATTTTACAGATGCTTGTCCCTGGAGACTTCTTTTTCTTTCCAGTCCATTGACCTAACTCCTGCCCTTACAGCACAGCAGAAGGGTGAGGAAAAAAGTTCTTGTAACCAAACTCCCTGGGGTTGCATCTAAGCTCTGCCACTTACTAGCTACGTGGCTTGGAACAAGTTATTTAACCTCTCTGCATCTCACTTCCCCCTGTCTAAAATGAAGATAGCAACCCTATCAGATAGCTTCTGTGAGAAATCAAATATAAAGTTTTTATTATCATGCAGTCATTATATAAATTTATTAAATAAATGTTTCTACCCAGCCAGGGTAAAACAATACTCCCCCTAGCAAATCAATTGTCCTTTTTCTTTGTCCTTCTACCCCATCCGCTTGGCAAAACCACAACCCTGATCAATGCTGCTCTCTATCTCCTTGTTATCTACACCCAAGCAACTAAGCCCTACTGGAGAAAATTGCAACATGGTGCAAATTGGCACTACCACAAATGCTGTCACCCATGTCAGCAATACTGGATGAGCAGTTTTCTTGTACCATTCTCCACCCCAACAGGCTTTTCCCCCAATCAGAACTGAAGCCTATGAAGGCCAGGGCAAGCACTAGCAAATCTCCAGTGAGAAATGGTGGGAGAACTGAACACTAGTCAGAAAACAAATGGTTGCTTTTTGGTTTTTGTTTTTGTTTTTTGCTTGAGTTTGAACTGTAGCAACAGTTATGTTATAGAAAAATGTAAATGGCCGTTGCCCGGCCTAACCCATCTAGGGGATAAAGTTTGTCCATTGACGCACAGAACTGGAATTTTGTAGTCACAATAGAGCAGTGTGAAGCAAGAACAAATTAACGAAGATGTGGGGAGGAAGCTGAGGAGAGGAATTTCTTTTGGAAGAAAGAGAGGTTCTTAACGGCCAGACTGGGCAAGCTCAAAAGAGAAGTGTCACTGTCCTTACTTTCAAACATGATATACTAGGCTGAATAACAGCCCTCAAAGACGTCCACATCCTCAAAGGGAATGTGCAGGTGTTATTAAGGATATTGCGGTAGGGAGAATATCCTGGATTATTCTGTGGGCCCCAGATGTCACCCCAATAGAGAGTCAGAGGGAGATTTGACATTGAAGTAGGAGCAGGCACAACAGAAGCAAGAGATTGGAACAATGTAAAGAAGGAGCCATGAACCAGGAACTATCAAGGCAATCTCCAGAACCCAGAAAGGGAGAGGAAACATTTACCCCTAGAGCCTTCAGAAGGAACTAGCCCTGCCAATACCTTGACTTTAGCCGAGTAAAATTGACTTTGGACTTCTGAGCTAATGAACCACAAAACAATAAACTTCTGTTGTTCGAAGGCAAGTCTGTGGTCATGTGTTATGTCAGTAAGAGGAAACTAACACACCCACGTAGTATAGAAAACCTCAAGTGCTGCTGGAGCATTTCCAGGTGACAGATTCCTGTGCCGTGCATGAGGGAACATGTGTGGGTTTAGCCACTGGGGCTCAGCCCTGGTGCCGAGGTGTGCCTCTAGAGGCCGCCTGAGGACAGCCACTCATCGGCTGGGCCTGAGTGAACGTGACTCTGGCAGAAGGTGCTTTCTTCCAGGAAGTGGCTGTTCAGAGGGAAAAGCAAGCAGAATCTGTCAGAGAAACGGACACTTTCAATGCCCCCAGAATGAATGGACTGTTGGCGTATCTCTCACAGTAGGGACCCCACGGGACAAAATCAAATGGTGTATGTTAGAAAAAAAAACCTTTAGATAGATCCTAAAGGAAAGAGACAATAGACGGTGTTGGCCTGACACACAGTTTAAAAAAGAAAAAAAAAAAAAAAAAAGATCAGACGCAAAGAAAGAAGCGGGTTAAAATGTTAAAATTCAGCTAGGCCCGCTTCACAGGGAGGGCAGAGAGGAAAATGCAGCCCTTCAGCCCCTCTGCTGCTGCACAGACAGGCGAAGGGCAGTGTTTCTGCTGCCTGAAGGCATGCCAGGCCCTGGAGGCTGGAAAGAATCAGAAGCTAAGTAAAGGGAAATTTGGAGGTCAGTGGGGTGTTCACTAAACCCCTGAGGCACAAGTTTGGGGAGCACCAGGCTCACCTTCAGTTCAGGAATGTCAAGGTGATTCTCCAGCTGAAATAACCCCGGGCGCAAAGCAGCTCAATGGTCCAAGGAATTGCAAAGCCAGAGCGAGTGGAGTGGTGGTGGGGTCTGCTTTTCTCCTTCCATTTCTCTGGGCACAGGGGCAACCTCTGAGAATGCCTTGGGATCTTGAGGATAAAGACACTCAGAAAAGCTAGGATAGTGGATATTACAAGGAAATCATTCACTTCCGCGCTTGATTAATAACTTACTCGCAAAATATACCTCACTTCCAAGCACAGCACAGCCACGTTTTTTTGCCCACCTCCACTGAGCAATTGCTCTTATAATTGCAGGAAACATACTTCTATAAATTAATTACAGGTTTTCAACCACAAGCTACAAGAAGGGGAAAAGAGCAATTTATACTGAGAATTAGAAAAGAGTGCTATCTGACCGGAAAGAAAGCTGATTTCTCAACCAGAACCTTAAGGTTCCTTGAGGGAGGACAGATCTTCAATGAATTTAACCCCCTCCACACACCAGATTTTCTCCTGATGGTCTTTCCAGTGGTTGTACGGCCCATCAGTCTGAGCCTTCCTTGGTTATAGCCGTGGCCTCCCTTTTGCAGGTTCACAGGGCAGGAGGCATCTTCTCTTGCATCTAGAACAGTCTCTATATGTGCACTGCTCTACCATAATTATTTAATATTATTAATATTAATTAATATTAAGTAATATTATCATAATTACTTAATAACAGAAAGAGAAGCACTAAGCCATAACAGATTTGTAGTTATTAGTCCAGAGTTACCATCTTCTAGGAAATCAAATTCAAGGAACACCTAATTACAGACAACTCAGATCAGAGTTGAAGCCTCTTAGCAAAAGCTTCATCAACCCAGTCCTTGATGGGCCAGCAGGTGATGGAAATCGGGGAAATGGAGTCTGGTCCAAAGAATCTTTAAATGTCCTGTATTTGTTTTATTCATTGCGTAAGTCACATGCCAGGGAACATTATCCTGTTGTTATTTAAAAACTTTAAGTTCAGGTCCTTGTCCCACACATCCCACCCTCCAGGGGTCAGCATTGCTAATGTCACTACCAGCTCTAAACATACGTTCCTTGGAGACTCTCTGCCTCTCATGGGCCTCCGTCTCAAGTTGTTCTCTTGGAATGACTCATGGAATTAATCATTTTCCCTTGAATTTCTCTAGCAACTTTGCCACCACCACCCAAAACAAAATGAAAAACACTACTCTCCCAAGTCATTAGCAGCCTAAGGAATCAGAAGGGTTTGCAATGTGGCAAAGTAAACAATAAACAATTTTAGAGTGGGTTTGAAAGATCCCTGTTCTCAAAGGGCTTGCCAGCAGGGTGGAAGAGGAGTAAGAGATGAAAAACTACCTATTGAAGTAAAAGGTACACTGCACATGTGACAATATACTAAAATCCCAGATTTCACCACTGTACGATTCATCCATGTAACCAAAAACCACTTGTACCCCTAAAGCTAATGAAATTTAAAATTTTTTTTTAATAAAATAAAAAGGCTTGCTCACTCTTCCACTAGCAAGGCCTCTTGCCCCACCCCGTTCCACAGGCTCCAACCTCCTCTAACATGGTCCAGCCTCACCCACTCCAACACACAAACATCTACTATAGGAGACAAGAATATACCATCTCAAAATATGCCTCTTTGGCATAAAGATTATTTTGAGTTGAAGGCAATTGGGAAGAAGTAGAGATAGGAAAAGTTCTCTGTCCTCTTGTATTTGCCTAAAAGGAGGACATAAATTTACGAAGGAAAGGTGTCCTCCTCCCTCAATACCAGGAAGCAGAAAAGTTGACCATTGATTCAATATTAGACCCTTTTCAGCCTGTGTACAGCACCAGAGGAATCTGCATGACAAACTTGGTTAACTCCCACATATGCGCCTTCCCACAATCTGCTGCCCCTGGAGACTCAAAGTCTTTTTCCTTCGTCTTAACACTTCTCTAAAAACATACTGTTCTTGGGGTGCGGTGGCTGAAGCCTGTAATCCCAGCACTTTGGGAGGCTGAGGCGGGCAGATCATGAGGTCAGGAGATCAAGACCATCCTGGCTAACACAGTGAAACCCCGTCTCTACAAAAAATACAAAAAAATTAGCCGGGCGTGGTGGTGGGCGCCTGTGGTCCCAGTTACTCAGGAGGATGAGGGAGGAGAATGGCGTGAACCCAGGAGGCGGACGTTGCAGTGAGCCTAGATCACACCACTGCACTTCAGCCAGGGCAAAAGAGTGAAACTGTCTCAAAACAAAGCAACAGAGAAAAAAACATACTATTCTTTGTTGAAGGTGCCATATAAGCCAGAGGTCTAAGCCACCTCTTTGAGAATTACTAATTCCCCAGGTATCTCCCATGTGTATATGAAATATATATGTTAATACACTTCTGTTTGTCTTCTCTTGTTAATCTGTCTTTTGCTGCAGCAGTCTGTCCCAGCTAAGAACTCAGAAGGGTAGAGAGTTATTTTTCCTCCCCTCCAAGGTCATGTGAAGATTACATTCCTTCAGTACACACTAACAGGGCCTTATCTTCCTCCTTTAAGTGGATTACAAAGTTTTCCCTAAATTAAGACAATGCTCTTTTTAAGATGTTTTCTGGCACCAATTACTAAGATGAAAAGTTTTTCATCCCGATATTATTCAGATCTAGTTTAAACTGGTTCATTACTTTGGGGAGTTTTAAAAATCCTACTTGTTTTGCTTTATATTTAAAAACCAATTCATGTGATTTGTTCTAGTTTTTCGTTTACTGCTGCATTTGGCTCAAGTTTCTGCTTATAAATAAACGTAGTCTGGTTCACCTACTCCATGCCTTTTGCTTTATATCATGTTTTGACAAATTCTGACAAAGTTAAAAGAGAATTCAAAGCAACCAACTGCCTCTACTTCAAACTTATGTTAAAAAGTTAAATTTTATTCTTGCTAAGAATAACCCAGGAAAGGGGCACTCATAAATATTAGAAAATCTTTTATCTAAATACAATAAAATATTTCACTCCCATTTGAAAATAATTGTACTGAGTGTAAGCAGTTTATATTGAGTTATTAAATTAGTAACAAACTTACTGTCTTCCAATCCAGGACAATTGAACCTATAAGTGATATCACACATACTTGTCCATCGCAGGGCCCTAAAATTTATTTCATCTCATGGTAAATTTTAAAAAGCAGGAGGGAAGAGAAAACACGCTTTTGCTAATGGTGGGCAGATTGGCAACACTGTTGTGTCCTGAGAATCCTGAAGTTTCGCTATTTGGTTTTGTTTGAACTCTTCCCTGTTCCCTTCCACCTCCCTCAGAGAAGACTTGAAGTTTCATGTCTCCACTTTCTAGTGATCTCCTTAAAGAGTGAGTTTTACTTGAGTGGAAGTAACTAATTTAGTGAAAAAAACTGGATATATAGGTGTTGGAATTCTGGCTCTGTCATTTCTAGCCGTGTAAGTTTGCACAAGTTATTTATTTTTGAGACTCAGTTTCCCCATACATAGTTTGGTGTTCTCAGAAAATGTATCCAGAATTTCAAAATAAGCAGAAGGGATTGCCAGGAGTTCTTTCAGTGTGTTACTGAGCTTGTTTTTCTATTGTCCTGTTATATCTTTCAACTCTGTAGGGGCAGAGTTTAAATTGCACATTTTTGTCCAGTAGAAATGCAAATAATTTTTATGTGGTGACAGATATAACCACAAAGATGATGATTTAGGGCTTTATTGAACATTACTCAATTTTGTGTCTTACCCAACAATCTCAATTTTGTGTCTTACCCAGCAATTGCCTATAAATTATCACACCTTTCAAATGCTCTCTGATCTACCATTAACATCTTAATGGTTCTTTCATTAATGAGGTAAATAAAATCTTTGATGTGTATTCACTTTATATTTGAATAAGACCCATGATTTTATCTTTCTGAAAATTATGCCTTAACAGAGGTAATCACCTCTGTTACTTTGGCTTATGAGAGGATTCAATGAAGTGATATAATAATAAAAATAACAATAATAGTAATATTTATATTTTATTGACTACTTACTCCATGCCAGCACTGCTCCTAAACATTCTTGTTACATGTGCTAACTCATTTAATCCTTACAACTCTATAAGGTAAACATAATTCCCATCGTATAGACAAAAAAACTGTGGCACAAAATGATGGAGAAAGTTACCCAAGTTTACGGAGCTAGTAAATGTGACAGCTGGTATACAAACTCTTCAAAGAAGGCAAGGGGCCTACGTGCCTCCTACTTGGCAAAAGCCTTTCTCTTCCTTTTTTATGACCTCAGCTGCCCCTATGAAGACAACATGGCAGTTAACAACTCATTGCCAGCCAAGCATATGCCCAGCCCGTCTCCCAGCCAGGCTGTCCCTCACCCAGTCCTCTTTCATGTTCAGCTCCAGAACACCTCCTCCAGGGAGGGCCCTGGCTGCCAGGGAGGCTCCTTCTTCTGAACTTTGGCACTAGTCTTTAAGAAATTAAATAGACTGATGCTCACTGTTAGTTATTATACCAGGATTCCCCTTGAAATACCCCGCCCCACTGGGGACTGCAGGTAACTTAAGGGAAGATAAGGAGATATCTGGAGAGTTTCTTTATGTCACGGTTCTCAGATAACAAATCTTCACTCATCGTTCAAAAACTGATTATTCTGAACCAGGCGTATACAAAGGAAAGGGAGAAGGAAAGATAAAATAATCCCTTTCCCACATGCAGAACACAGTGATAACCGCTGAACATTCCAGAAGAGATAGAGAAATCAGGTAGCCCCAGTAACCTTCACCTTTAAACTAGAGACATAAGTTTGCAAGGCCCATTCTATCTTCTCTTACAGATCGCTCAGTATCTGGTGCCTTGCACTGAAGGATCCCAACTTTTCCAGCCACCCTGATGCCTCGGTCTCTCCCATGTTCACCATCGAAAGACCTGAGAGAGAATAATGACTGCAAGACTGCGGCAAATCACCTGAGGGAGGTCAAATCCTCTAAGTCAGGAGTCCTCAAAGTCCGGCCCACAGACCCTTGCAGGTCCCTGAGACCCTTTTGGGTGGTCCGTGAGGTCAAAATTGTTGTCATAATAATACTAACACATCATTTGCCTTTTTCACTGTTTTTGACGTTTGCAGAAGCACTGATGGGTAAAACTGCTGCCATGTTAACAACAAACCAAGGCAGTGGCACCAAGCTGTACTGATGGTCATCTTCTTCCCCGCCATGCACTCACAGTAAGAAGAAAAGGCCAGTTTCAATAAAAATCTCCTTGTTGAGTCAATAAAAAACAGCAATTTCATTAAATCTCAACCCTCACTCATTATTTTAATAAGCTTTGTGTCAAAAACAAAAAGTGCACAGAAAGCATTTCTGCTATCTTGAGGTTGTCTCAAGGAAAAGTATTTCTATAACTGAGTTGTGAGCTGAACCAGCTGCTTTCTTCATGGGGCGCCATCTTTATACTTGAAAGTATGACTGTCAGACAAACCAGTTGGTGGACATTTTCACAGTACCAAACCAAGCGAGCCTGTCACTTCAAGGAAAACTGGCAGTATTTACTGGCAACAATAAAAATGTGAGCTGTTAAACAAAAATTAGAATTTTGGAAAACTTATATCCACCACTATGACTGTGACAGCTTCTACATACTTATAGACTTTTCTGATGAGATGGATGGTAATATTAACAATTGTAATTTTTTGATATCATGTAACAAACTGTGTCAATATTTGGAAAAGCTGCATAACTCAGCAATCCAGTATTTTCCAAATGACCAATGCACGATATTACAAAATCACATACGGATAAAACATCCATTTAAAGGGCAAGATAGACCAAATGGATTTTAATGTACAGAGGACAAAAGAGTCATTAGTATGTTCTCAGATTCTGCATTGCAACTGACCTTTAAGAAATTACCTCTTGTTGAGCTGCAGTTTAGTATCAAAGAAGAATATTCTCAATTATCTGAAAAGACTAATGAAATACTTCTCCCTTTTCCAACTGAATATCTGGTTAAGTCCAGATTTTCTTTACATACTTCAACCACACAACAGATTGTGACAGATTGAATTCAAAAACACATACGAAAATCTACTTGTTTTCCTGTAAGCCAGACATTACAGAGATTTGTAAAACTGTAAAACAGGCTGGGCGTGGTGGCTCACGCCTGTAATCCCAGCACTTTGGGAGGCCAAGGCAGGTAGATCATGAGGTCAGGAGATCAAGACCATCCTGGCTAACATGGTGAAACCCCGTCTATACTAAAAATACCAAAAAATTAGCGAGGTATGGTGGCGGGTGTCTGTAGTCCCAGCTACTCAGGAGGCTGAGGCAGGAGAATGGCATGAACCCAGGAGGCGGAGCTTGCAGTGAGCCGAGATCGGGCCATTGCACTCCAGCCTGGGCGACAGGGCAAGACTCCATCTCAAAAAATAAAAAAGGTAAAACATTGTCACTCTTCTCACTAATATTTTGTTTTGGATAATGTAGTTATTTGTCATAAAGCATCTGTTATGCTCAAATGTAATGTGGTTTATTATTGTTATTCTTAAATATTTTAAATGTCCATTTTGATAACTAATATAAATATTTATAGATAAAATAAAAGGTCTTTAGGATCTTCAATAAGATTTAATAGTGTAAAGGGGACTGAGACCCAAAAGCATGAGAACTACTCTGTAAGTAGAGAGTTTCAACTACCAACAGATGGCTTTAATATACAAGGAAGTGCCTATGCAGGTTAGAGGACTGTGATATTGGCTTATCTTGGAGCCTGCCTATCCCTAGACCCTGTCCCTAAGTGAGGAGTGAGAATAACTCCCATTTGTATTAGAAGCCACCCTAACACCATGTCTTTCTTTCTTTTTTTTTTTTTTCCAGACGGAGTTTCACTCTTGTTGCCCAGGCTGGAGTGTAATGGTGCGATCTTGGCTCACCGAACCCTCCTCCTCCCGGGTTCAAATGATTCTCCTGCCTCAGTCTCCCAAGTAGCTGGGATTACAGGCGTGTGCCACCACGCCCAGCTAATTTTGTATTTTTAGTAGAGGCAGAGTTTCTTCATGTTGGTCAGGCTGGTCTCAAACTCCCGACCTCAGATGATCTGCCTGCCTGGGCCTCCCAAAGTGCTGGGACTACAGGCATGAGCCACCACGCCCGGCCAACACCATGTCTTTCTATACTTGCACTACGTCCCTCTCTACCCTGAAGCATAAGCATCTTGTGGATAAGAACCATGACTTCTGGCCAGGTGCAGCAGCTCATGCCTATAATCCTAGCAGCTTAGGAGGCTGAGGTGGCCCACCTGCTTGAGTCCAGGAGTTTGAGAACAACCCGGGCAACACAGTGAAACCCCATCTCTACAAAAAATAAAAAATTAGCCAGCGTGGTGGCATTCACCTATAGTCCCAGCTACTCAGGAGGCTGAGGTGGGAGGATCACTTGAGCCCAGGAGGTCAAGGCTGCAGTGAGCCATGATCACACCCCTGCACTCAGCCTGGGCAACAGAGTGAGACCCTGTCTCAAAAGATAAACAAACAAAAGTCTATGACTTCCGATCTTTCATCTCTGCTGAGTACCGACACATGGTAAATACTTTCGATTATGAATTGATTTCCATTAAGAAAATGTATCTCCTAAGGGCCTATGTTCTCCTGCAGATGGACTCAGTCCATTTGTTATTGTAGCAGCACTTACATGGCCTGGGATAAAGTACACGCTGCCTCTTTCTGGAAGGGTCATTCTCTTCAACCAAAAGGGGCATAAGAAAGAAAGAAGACTTCTATCTGGTCAGCCAGACCAACCCAATTTGACTTTCTCAATCTGACATTGTAATCAGATTCCCCCACACTTGAGCCAACATTTTTCATCTGGAAGCATAACAAAACTAATTAACGTATGCATAGCAAATAGGGAGGAGGCAGCTGAGTTTAATAATCTTATATTTGTATAGTACTTTATCCTTTCCAAATCTTACACCTCACTGGATTCTCAGAACACCCCTGTGAGATGGGGCAGTTACTATAACTTCCCATTAGCCAACGAGCAAAGTGAGGCAAAGAGAGATGAAATCGCCCGTCAGTGCCCGTTCAACAGCTAGGGCATGGTTCATGTTGGAAGCCAGGTCTCCTGACCACCAGCCCAGTGCTCTTCCCGCTTCCCTGTGGACACTCTGACTCCTGTTGCCATTTTGATATTGAAGGGGCAAAGACAAAGGCAGCAACTATCTTTGCTCCTTCACTCCTGTTTCTCAGAGGCTCCGCTTGATTCAGAAATAAGAGCAACTGATTTTTAAATAAATTTCATCCTGGTCTGGAATATTTTCATCTTAAAAATATGTCAGATATGTCTGTGAAAGTCCTTATTGTTACCTCCATAAATTACAAGTCAATACAGCTTCTCCGGAAACAAGCAAACATCACCCTGTGGTATAGTAATTATCTGCCATCTCTCTGATCTCTTGGCTAGTAATATGTGTCAAAGTGCGGAAGTTGTTTCAGATAGAGACATATATATTCTGGCAGTACATGTTCCTCTATTTTCCATATGGTTGGTTAGATACAGATCAAGTCTGGAGAGCACTTTCCAAAAATACTGTGGTGTTAGAAAAGATATAGGAGCTAAAAACCAAATATCAAAAATTTGCTTTATATTATTGTCACAGGTGTCTAGAATAATAACTTTGAAGCTAGAACACTACAGTGCAATCCATCTAAGGTTCTATGAGTAAGACGGTGCTTATACACAGGTACAACTTGTTTTTGTCCCCAGGTTGTAACCACAAAGCATGTCTTTTAAGAGATTGGAAATAGTCGGCCGGGCGCTGTGGCTCATGCCTGTAATCCCAGCACTTTGGAGGCCAAGGCGGGCAGATCACCTGAGGTCAGGAGTTTGAGACTAGCCTTGCCAACATGGTGAAACCCCATTTCTACTAAAAATACAAAAAATTAGCTGGGCATGGTGGCGTGCACCTGTAATCTCAGCTACTCAGGGGCTGAGGCAGGAGAATCGCTTGAACCTGAAAGGCAGAAGTTGCAGTGAGCCAGTGAGCCGAGATCACCGTTGCACTCTAGCTTGGGCAACAAGAGCAAAACTCCACCTCAAAAAAAAAAAAAAAAAAAAGAGAGAGAAAAAGAGAGACAGAGAGATTGGGAATAGTCTATATGGATATTTTCAAAGACATCATGGGTATTCCAAGTAGGGCAGATTCATACTCAGACCTGATACGCCTCTCTCATGGTAAACAAGTTATAACTGGTTTCACTAGGAATCTCCCTACCTCTACCCATGTCAAACCACAGATACCAAAACAGGTAGAGTGTCCTCACCTGAGATCCAGCTGCCAGTCAGAACCTGGGGCTTCTAGAGATGTGCATACAGCAGAGGTTTGCTCCAGTTTGAGGTTAGAGGGGAGCAAAATAAGCAACCCCCAAATTTGCCACTTTAGTGTAAGGATTATTTTGAGCTGAAGGCAAATGAGAAAAAGCGGATGCAAGAAAATCTCTCACACCTGTAATTCCTGCACTTTGGGTGGCCAAGATTGGTGGATCAAAAGCCCAGGAGCTTAAGACCAGCCTGAGCAACATGGCAAAACCCTGTCTCTACAAAAAAATACAAAAATTAGCCAGGCATAGTGGCATGTACCTACAGTACCAGCTACTCAGGAGGCTGAGGTGGGAGGATCGCTTGAGCCCAGCAGGTCGAGACCACAGTGAGCTATCATTCCTACCACTGCACTCCAGCCTGGGCTCTTTCTTTCACGACTCTGTCAGAAGGAAAGAAAAGAAAGAGGGAGGGAGGAAGGGAGGGAGGAAGGGAGGGAGGGAGGAAGGGAGGGAGGAAAGGGAAAGGAAAGGAAAGGAAAGGAAAGGAGAGGAGAGGAGAGGGGAGGGGAGGGGAGGGGAGGGGAGGGGAGGGTAGCGGAGGGGAGAGGAGAGGAGAGGAGAGGAGGGAGGGAAAGAGCAAGCTGTCTGCCCTCTTCCTATTTGCCTAAAAGCAAGACACAAATTGGTAAAACTGACCCCCTCCCCTCTCTATGAGGAAGGACAGAAGTTAATCATGAGAGACAACTCTAGATCCTTATCAGCCCAGAAATGGTGCCAGAGGAGTCTACACAAACAAACTTTACTAACTAGTTCCTACCTTCTGTTAGTTTCCCCCATAGATTTACCTTTCCACAATTTGCTGTCTTTGAAATCTTAAAGTCCTTTTCTTTTGCCTTGTGATTTCTCTAAAAAGTTATTCTTCTTCTGTTAAAATGATACATAGGTCCCAGTTCTTACCCCCCATTTGAGTTACTCATCTAAGCACTCTCATGTATGTCCACAGGGCATACATTAACAAACTCCTGTATTTCTCTTGTTAATCTGTATTTTGTCAGTCTAAATTGCAGGGCCCCAGCCAATGAAACTGAGATGAGCAGAAGAAGATTTTCATCTCCTACAAGCTCCTCTAAGATTTGTGTTTCTTTGATTTCATGAACGTTAATAAAAACAACAAATGCTGAACTGGAAGCAGGGCTATTTCTTCAAATATCAAGGTGATCAGAGTTTGCAGTGGTCAATGGAGAGATACCTTCTACTCCTCACTCTTTTTCTTTCTCCTGGTTTCACTTTTCCTTTCTGCCAATGTCTCTGGTCCATTGGACAAGAACCTTCAGTGAAGCCAAGATATACAGAGCCCCTGGGTTATCCTGTTGCTGAATCCTGTCTCTGGGAAGATGAGATAGGCCTCGGAAGGTCACACCCTAATTATGCCATTGATTCCAGCACATTTTCCAACACAGTTGTTAGAAACAGAGGCCTGCCAGGGCAATGCCTCTTGAACTTTTCCCAGTGCCATTTACATGTTTTTGGTGCTGAACTTACCAAAGCATGACTGAGGTATTCTGACTCTTGGCTTTTGTGGTCAAACAGTCCTAGTTTCAAACCCCAACAATACCTTATATCTAGCCCTTGAGCAAGCTCCTTAACTCCTTGGCTTTCTTGTCGTAATTGGAGTAAGACCCATTTATAAAGATTAAAAGAGATATTTTATGTAAAGTTCCCAAAACCAAGTCTGGTACATAAATGTAGTTCTGAAATAATTTCTGTAAACTTGATAAAATCAATCAGGGAAAAAGGGAGGGGGAGAAGCAAAAATAAACCAAGCTTGCAGCACATACAGCATTGTCATGAAGTCAGCTTGCTCACTGGCCCACTTCCTCATAGCTGTTTGCTGTCTATTGCCTCAGAATCATGTAGCCCCTAGATTATAACTCCCCTTAAATGTTCTATAGATAACAGCTTGAACACTATGAAATGCTAAGTTTTCCATTTGAGATCTTCTCTTTGTTCCTGCATATTGATAAAATTTCTGTTCTCAGCTGGTCTGAAGGACCCTACAAGGCACTGACTCACCAAAGAAAGCACTTTCCACATCCTGATGATTTCATACTCTTTTCCCTGACCAATCAATGGCCTTAATTTTCCAGCCTTTGGCCCTCCACAAGTCCCTTAAAAACTCCAGCCTAGACCTCCTTGGAGATGGATTTTAGAGTTCCTTCTGTCTCTTTACTCAGGTGAATTGAGATCATTAAACCCTTTCTCTGCTGCAAACTCTGCTGTCTTGGTGTATTGGTCTGTTATTGCACAGTGCATATATGAACCTCTTGGTTCTATAACAATTCCTTTGTATTCCATATTATTATCAAAATAAAAGGGGAGAAAGTCAAGTCAGTCAACACAGACAAGCAACAGCTCTCCCTCATCCTGTCTCTTCCCCTTCTGCTATGGACTAGCCACATTACATTCACTTATCCAGCAGAAGCTATTACACATGGGCTCCTGATAATTAAGACTTCTGGCACAGATACACTCCTTTCCTTGGCAAGGAGGAGGATATTGACAAGAGTCTGGAAATGTTAGCTCTCACAGCCACAGGTTAAACAAATGATTTTTTTTTTTTTTTTTTTTTTTTTGAGACGGAGTCTCGTGCTGTCACCCAGGCCGGAGTGCAGTGGCGGGATCTCAGCTCACTGCAAGCTCCGCCTCCCGGGTTCACGCCATTCTCCTGCCTCAGCCTCCCGAGTAGCTGGGACTACAGGCGTCCGCCACCTCGCCCAGCTAGTTTTTTGTATTTTTTTTTTTTTAGTAGAGACGGGGTTTCACCATGTTAACCAGGATGGTCTCGATCTCCTGACCTCGTGATCCGCCCGTCTCGGCCTCCCAAAGTGCTGGGATTACAGGCTTGAGCCACCGCGCCCGGCCAACAAATGATTTTTATTTTATCTACCTCGGAATCACCTGGAAAGCTATAGAAAAATACCAAGGTAGGTTTTCTACCCTCGGATATTCTGATTTAATTGTTCTGGGCTGAAGCCTGAGCACCTGTATTTTTAACGGCCTCACATGATTCAAATATGCAAAGGGCAAAGGACCACTGTGTTCTCACTGAAAAGCACATGGGTTACTCCAAGAAAACTTTGACTTTCACATTTGCTTGTCCATGGATGCCCCTGTCAGAGGTTGATTTATAACATTGGTATGTTTGTTTCCTTGGGGCTGGCAAGCAAGCTTAGCCAGAGATTATTAGAGGGAAACTTGATGTATTCGGTTATTCACATGTTGAATTTTAAATTCAGTCCAAAAGCCTCAACCACCTTCTGATCTTGGGTCGAGAAAATGCAGCCTCCACTTTCAATGGTGGGCTGAGGGAGAGATGCATCTGGCTCTCAGTCTTTCTGTTATGCTTGTCTCGGACATCTTGTACTTCCAATTTGTAGTCCTACTTTTATCTATAATTTATTTCAGTGATACTGATTATTTCTGATTCCAGACAGTCTAACTTAGTTTGGTCAAACTCTAAAACATTCAAGCAAAGAAGAAAGTATCTTATACACTACTCTTTCCTCAAGTGAGAATTAGATTACAAAGAAACCACAGAGAATTTCCGGTTTTATTCTTCAGACTCATGTTCAGAGATCTAAGCAGAGTCGGGGGGAGGAGGAGTTGGAGGAAGGACAGGTACAGATGAAGAAATGAGTCCCTTAGGGGAGGAGTTTTCAGATGGCCACATTCTCTAGTTTATGCTGCTAAAGCCCTGGCTGGAATACCAACATCTGGTCAAGAAGTGAGGACACTCCAGTCTGGGGAATGTCCAGGCTTCTTCCAGGCTTTCCTCAAGGGATCCTTGTTATATGAAAAATAACTGGCCGGGCGCGGTGGCTCAAGCCTGTAATCCCAGCACTTTGGGAGGCCGAGACGGGCGGATCACGAGGTCAGGAGATCGAGACCATCCTGGCTAACACGGTGAAACCCCGTCTCTACTAAAAAATACAAAAAACTAGCCGGGCGAGGTGGCGGGCGCCTGTAGTCCCAGCTACTCAGGAGGCTGAGGCAGGAGAATGGCGTAAACCCAGGAGGCAGAGCTTGCAGTGAGCCGAGATCCGGCCACTGCACTCCAGCCTGGGCGACAGAGCGAGACTCCATCTCAAAAAAAAAAAAAGAAAAAGAAAAAGAACTGGTGGCTGTGACTTCTAGTGTGTGCTGTCACCTTCTGGGGAAGGCATTTATTTCATCCCATGTCACTCCTCAGTAGAGCTTGTACCACAACCCAGTTCACAGATGGGGAAACTCAGCCTCTGAGGGGCAAGTCACTCAGCCTCAGCCAAAGTCAAGTTCAAATCCATGTCTTCCATGTTGTGTCTTTTCCATGACCCTGCACCTAATTAAGATGATGCTGTTTTCTTGAAGGCACAAACCTCATTGACAATACAAATAAACTTAAATGGCAGCTCTGAAATAACACTATGAGGTTGGCCCAGCATCCCTGGGCAGATTTCCAGGGCCTGGCTATTCTGACTGAGCTTTCATGGACTTGCTCCCTACCCAAGCAAAAACCTTGCATTGTTTGCTCTGAGACACAGTCAATAGAGGCTTGCCACATGCGCTCCTTCCTTCTTCAGGCCCAGCTCAAATCTCTTACCCTCATCTGGATCTGACAGCATCTAGGCACCTCGTCAAAAGTTTGTCCTTCTTTTCCCGAGTTCTCCCTCAGCTGGCTTGCAACAGCTCTCTGCCTCTAAATATAGCAGGGCAGGATGGTGGCAATGTCCTCTCATCCTGGAAGAAGTGGGAAGTGAGCCCACCTTTTTGCTAATCCTCTCTCAGATGTTAAACTGAAAGATGAGAGGATTCAATGGGGCCACTTGGGTAAAGGATGCCTTCAAAGAAGTCACAAAGTCAGTGACGAGCAGCAAGCATTCACCACCTTGGAACAAGGTTGAGAGAGACAGTCAAGGAAGCAGAAGATGCTATCACACCACCACCATCACCTCCAGGAGTCTATAATCAAATAGGGTAGGAGGGATGGGTGAGATCAATAGTTCTCCATCCTCACCATGCATCAGAATCACCACCCCCAGACATAGTGATGCAATTTGTCCAGGACGGGACCCAGTTATTACTACTTTCCAAAAGATACCAGTTGTTTCTAATGTGAAATTGCAACCAAAATAATTTGAACATGGTATCCACTTATAAGAGGGTGCCACTGCCTTGCTGCCTCAAGAGGGCGCTAAATTGGTTAGGGTAGTTCTGAAAAGGTGGAATTTAAATTACAGGAGAGCTGTTGTGAGGCACATGGGAGAAACTGGGGAAAAGCAGCTCTGAGGGTGTCCAGAAGGAGGAAATGGACTGTGCACGTCTCAGCCATGGGAGTTCAGAGGTGCATGCTGTGGGAAGTCAATGTGTCTTCTGAGTAGAAAAGATCCACACCTGGTCTGAGAGCATGGGCCTTGTGGCAGCCCTGAGACTTCTTATTTGGAGTTGTTATAAACTGAATCAATAGACAATTGTGATATATTTGTTCCCAAATACATCTTTTTGATCATTCTTTTAAGATGTTGCTAGGTAGCAGCTATGACAGCTATCCCTAAATTGTTCAAATCACAATGGGTTTGAAGGCATGTTCCCACTCTCTTTCTCACCTTTTTGTTCGAACTCGTTAAGTATATTGGCTCAGTTTTTTATTGAAACTCAGTATTCCTGAATCCTGAGTGGCTTCTCCTGTGGCTTTTGCCCCAAAGCTTGACAGAGTCTCCTAGAAAGCTAGGCTGAAGTGTCCATAGTTGGAGCATTGCAAGCCAAGGAGGAGCCCACCAAGGCCGGGACCAAAGCAGGCCTAACAGCCCCTGGACCTCTTCCCCTATCCTCATCTCAGCCTTCTAGATTGTGTCACTCTGATGATAAACTCCAGGGCATGCTTTCCTAAGAGAAGAGAGAGATTTCTCCTGAAGGCCTAGGATGAAGCTGACCAAGTCACCCACTCACAGCCTTCCTAGCCTGAGAGCACCTCCAGGCCTATTTTAGCCCCATCACAGCCATGCAAAATAGGAGAGAGAAACTGTTTGAATATTCTGAGGGAGAAGGAATGAAAGAGGTCCTGCCCTGGGGAGCAAGAGCAGTTCAGTCTCTTTGCACGTAAAGGAAAACTCCAGAGGGGCTCATGGCTCACGCCTGTAATCCCAGCACTTTGGGAGGCCAAGGTAGGTGGGTCCCTTGAGGCCAGGAGTTCAAGACTAGCCTAGCCAACATGGTGCAACCCCATCTCTACTAAAAATACAAAAATTACCTAGGCATGGTGGTGCATGCCTGTAATCCCAACTACGCGGGGTGGTGGGTTGAGGCATGAGATTTGTTTGAGCCCAGGAGGCAGAGGTTGCAGTGAGCCAAGATCGATGGCATCACTGTACTCCAGCCTGGGTGACAGAACGAAACTGCCTCAAAATAAATAAATAAAGCAAAGCTCCACCCTTGAAACCATGACCCAAGAAATGTCCTAGGACTTTGCCACCCACTTCACAATGCTCCTTCAAGGATAGGGCACTGAGGCCTGGGATGTCAGGTAGACCCAAGGCTGAGGTCTCTATAAGAGGCTAAGAACCTGAATAACCCATGCTCTGTCCCTCGGGGCAAACTACTATTGGTTCCCAGGCTTTTCCGTAGGCTCTTCAGAGCACTTTCTGAAGCTCCTCTTTGGGGTAGTTTTTCTATTTGGAGGTGATAAGCACTTTGTTCCTAGCACCTTATATGTCAAATAATCTTAGGCAATAATTTCCCACATGGGATTTTCAAGTTAGCCTATGGCTGTCCAAAGTCTCCAACAATTTGTTTCTATGTCTGTGTCTCTAACTGAGCTGCAAATGTCTTCAGGAGTAGGGTAGTTTTCCTTTTCTTTTGTACACCTACTGCCTAGTGTGTGGGACCTAACATATAAAAAGAGCTTAACAAATGTTGAATACAAAAATAAATTAATGCCTTCCTCATTAGTGTCCTAAGTTCCAGACTTACCAGACTTGCCCAGTTCCTCATGAACAACAGCCTTCAATACTTGAGAGTTTAATCTTTCTCCAGCCTCACTAATCCCAATGCTTTTCACATTTCATTCTAGGACCTACTTTTGAAACTTTTCATTGTGACCCAATGAGACCTCGGACTTACGGGGTAACCCTCAGATAAAAGTGAAAGCCCTTTATGGAAATTTGCTCCTCATCCTAATCAGTAAAGTTATAGAAAATATTGGTCCTTCATCTGTTTTCACAAGAAATATAACTTAAAAATATGTTAGTAAAGTCATGTCCTTGGCTGAAGCATGAGAATCACTTGAACCCAGGAGGCAGAGGTTGTGGTGAGCCAAGATCACACCACTGCACTCCAGCCTGGGTGACAAAGTGAGACTCTGTCTCTAAAACACATACATAAATAAATAAGTAAAATCATGCCCTTGGACATACATTTCAATACTTTGAGCTCTTCAGAGAAGTAATTCTATAAAAATTTGACAACAGTCTCCTTCAAAGAAGTGAGAAGTGCCTCTCGATGATAGCTGACTCTGAAAGATATTACAGCAATTCTCTGAAATTTTTCTGAAGTTTTTCTATGAGCTTCAAAATCAGTAGAACCTCATGTTTTCTTTGTAGGAATCATCAGAAGGGGTGGAACCATTTCCAAAGTAGAAATAAATCACTTTCTTTGATCAGCTGTCTTCTTCCTGTGTTCACATTGGCATCAGGGAGCCAGTCTTTATTGAATGCCTACTGTGTCCCTGTGGCTTTTCTCTTTACCCATGTAGCGGAGGAAAAATATTTCCTCTATCCACCTTAGGTTCTCAGCTGGGTCCTTGCAACAAAAGAAAGATTAACAAGAAAAAAAGCACGCAAATTTACTCAATATAAGTTTTACATGACATGGAGCCTTTGTAAGGAAATGAAGAGCTGAAGAAACAATGAAACCTGAGTGTTTTCATTCTAGGTTTGACGGAGAGTGGAAAGCTGTGGAAAAACATGAGAGGGCAAAAGGGTACGAGCAAGAGTGGGAAACAGGGAGACAACAAAAACCTGTTCGTTCAGATACCTCTCAGGAGCCCTGCATCCTCAGAGATAAGGATGCTCCTTTCCTCCAGGTACAGGGAGGGCACCTCCCACATGAGGGCCAATGACCAGCTTCAGGGAGGCAGGGAGTCCTTCCCGCACCTGCTGTTTCTCATATGCCTTCAGGTTAAAACATTCAGTATGACAGCAGGCTGTATTCTGAGGTAGTGTGCCCTGAACCCCATCACCCACAAGTCCACACTTATCTCATCCTATCCTCCCAGACAAAAGTAAACTCCTTCAGAAGACTTGAGTTCTCATTTTTCAAAGCACAAGGCTAGCCCTGAAGGGTCATATTGGCATGTCACTAAATTCTTTGAGTCCTCCCCCAACCTTTAAAATAAAAGATTACCAATTTCCTGATTGATAATTTACCTACAAACTAGCAAAGTCAGAGGATATGAATCAATAGCCTACCATACATACCGGCACGTATCATCAAAACATCTCTATGACACAGATATGGTAAGACCAAGTTTACCACTGGCAAATCATACAAAATCTTTATAAAGTGGATCAGGAAAAGCGGAACGAGGCCCATTCCTGCTAGCTACATTGCTGCTCAGTAAACCCTCGCTGAGACCTACTAGAAGCCAGTACACAGCCCAAGGTCCAGAGTGGGAGACAAAAAAGTAATGCTAAAACCACGTGGAAAGTGCTACCAAAGAGGTGTGTTCAAGAGCTAGGGGAGGCCAAAAGAGAGAGATTCATGGATTCTCAAAGAGCTGAGGATGGCTTCGTGGCAAAAGCACCATCTGAGAGAGTGCTGGGATGCATCCACACTTCCCAGACAGGATGCTGGGGGAAGGTGATAAATGTCAGTCAGAGGAGACAGCTCGCTCTGGAGTTGCAAGTAGGGGTTCTTCTAGGAACAGGAGATGCTCTGAGAAGCCGGGGGAGGAAGTTTGGGAAGGCCCTAGGTCTTCTGACTTTTGGAATGCATCCTATAAACAATAGGGAGGGAGCTTGTGAAGGTTGTAAAACAAGATGTCACATAACAAGATTGCTATCTAGAAAGATATATCCAGCAGAAGTGTGGAAGTTGAAATCAAGAGGAAAGAAACTGGAGAGGAAAAGGAACAGGGACAACTCTCTTTCTCCTTCCTGCAGAAGACATGCAAATCATCCCTACAGGAGTCATGCTGCCACCAGGAAGTAGCCCTGATACATTCTGGGGAATCAGACCCTACCTGTAAAGTCTGCATTTCAATACCCACTGCATGGACCTCTATTTAGAACAATTGATACGCCAGAGGCAAGTGTCCTGTTTCCATCATGGCCGTTACTTGTGCATCAAATGCTGTAGAACAAGATGCAAAGCTTCTGTTGGCAAATATATATATATATTTTTTTTGAGGCGGAGTCTCACTCTGTCGCCCAAGCTGGAATGCAGTGGCACCATCTCTGCTCAGTGCAACTTTCACCTCCCTGGTTCAAGCGATTCTCCTGCCTCAGCCTCCTGAGTAGCTAGGACTACAGGCACATGCCACCACACTTGGCTAATTTTTGTATTTTTAGTAAAGATGGGGTTACACCATGTTGGCCAGGATGGTCTCCATCTCCTAACCTCATGATCCACCTGCCTCGGCCTCCCAAACTGCTGGGATTACAGGCGTGAGCCACCGTGCCCGGCCTCTATCGGCAAATATTCTATATTGAGTTCTCCAGTTCCTCCAAATCCTGATGTTTCTAACTTCTTTCCCTGATTGTTTTAAAGCGACAATTTCTGTAGCAACAATTTTCAAATCATCAGACAAGGTACGAATTTGTTAACCTCTTCCAATCAGACACACCAAAAAATCTAAAGACATTTTTCTCTGATCATGTAAAGTGTGGCAACAGAGTCAAGGTTCAATTTTTGAAGCTCTAATTACTAAGTCCACACTGGAGTATGAGGAAGTACAGCAGCCAAAACTGCTTCCCTTGAAATGAATTTCAGACAATGTAGAACTCTACTCTCCATTCCCTTACAAAGCTGAGAAACTGCTTCCTCTTCTTTTTTCTTTCCTTCTTTCTTCTTCCAGGAAGAATGATTGGATTGTTCTGTAGTTTCTCCTTACCCCCTAAGGAAAGACTCATTGCTCCAGAGGAACTTTGAACCCTCTCCTATTTTAAATGGCATCTCCCTGTAAAGCCAATAGACCCATTTGGATTTTCAGCTCAACTCTTGTAGGAAAAAAAAAAAAAAAATGTGAGTCAGAATCAAGCTTTTTGGGGAGAAGGACTGCCTACTGAGCTTTGTTTTCAGTCTGAAAAACAAGAGAAGATCTCGTGTTAAACTCTTAGCAGGGAGATCACACATCAGAGAGTCAGACAGTCAAGTGTCCCCTTGTCTCCCAGCACAGAGGCACCCTCGGCTAAAAACTGGCTCCTCCCTTGAGCCATCAGGCTCTCTGTCATGAATGGGTTCCTTGTCTGTCTTCCCTTCCACCTCTCAAGGGGAGTCTGAGTCTCACTCATCTCCACTGGCCTAGCACTGTGGCTAGCACACAGTCATAAGGACAACGATTATTAAACGAGAGCCTACTCCACGCTGGAGGCTGTGACAGCTACTTCAAATAGACACAAGACTACTTAACTTACTCAACAACCCCATTCTATTCTACATACAGAAAACTGAAACTCAGAAGGTTTAATCGATTTTCTCAAAGTTACCTATTGAGAAAGAGTCAGCAGAAATTTGAACTCAGCCCTGTGACTTCAAGCCTCTGCGCTTTCCACTTGCCATAGTCCCTCCAAGGGGGACAACTGGGCTAACCAAGGGCTCTAGCTCTTGCGTGAATTCTCCAAAGTCCAAGTAAGTGTGAGTGGACTGGTTCATTTGGCAAAATTACATTTCAAAGCAAATGTCCATAAGGGAAATTCATACATCCATTCGATCTGCACTATAAAATCAGAAAAATGTTTCTTTTTTTTTTTTTTTTTTGTTGAGACGGAGTCTCGCTCTGTCGCCCGGGCTGGAGTGCAGTGGCCGGATCTCAGCTCACTGCAAGCTCTGCCTCCCGGGTTTACGCCATTCTCCTGCCTCAGCTTCCCAAGTAGCTGGGACTACAGGCGCCCGCCACCTCGCCCGGCTAGTTTTTTTTGTATTTTTTTTTAGTAGAGACGGGGTTTCATTGTGTTAGCCAGGATGGTCTCGATCTCCTGACCTTGTGATCCGCCCGTCTCAGCCTCCCAAAGTGCTGGGATTACAGGCTTGAGCCACCGCACCCGGCCAGAAAAATGTTTCTATAAGAAAAAAATCCCCTGGAAGACCAAGGTGGAAACTGTGTAGTATAACAGCTGTGACTGCTAGAGCTATGGATGGTCCAGAGAGCAGCAGCACCACCATCACCTGGGAGGCTTGCAAAATTACAGAAGCCCAGTTCTGGCCCTACTGAATCAGAAGCTGCATCTTAATAATATCAGGTGATTCATATGCGCATTCTAGTTTGAGAAGCACTGCCCTAGCCTTTATAATCCTTTATAGCATTTCCCCCAATTATCCCTATGTTATCTTACCATCTCATCCCCTTGCCTACACTCCAATCTTCCCACAGGTAGGATTTCCGTGATTTCACCCTTGCCTGCTGGTATGAGTACAGTACAGGGTGCCATGCCTATGGTTCGATTTCCCTAAATATGATTGACAGAAAGAATACTTGCAACCAACCTCAGAGCCACAGTCTAACCGTGGTATACTTGAGTAGATTGGCTTCCACAAATTGAGTCAATAATTTAACCCAGCAGTTCTAAACCCTGGATGCACATGAGAATCACTTGGGGAAATTTAGAAAATACTGATGTCCAAGTTGTACTCAAGTACAATTGAATCAAATTCTAGTGTGCAATAGGGTTGAGAGCCTAACCTATTAATTATAGTGTCCTGTGCACTTATTCTCAATAAGTGCGTGTTGAAATCATCAATCAATTATATTTGAAATCTTATTTACTTAGAGTGACATTTAACCTCACTGACAATGCAGAGCTTTCATTCAAATCATTTATCCAACTGAAATTTTACTCTCCCTGATTTAATCATAAAACTAATCCTCTTGTCTCTTACTCGAATATTGCACATCTAAATTAGCAAATATGGATGGCCAGGCATCCTGCTTACAAGAAGCTCATGACAGTGACTACTGGCAGCAGGAACTGCAGCAGACGGGAGAAACCAGGATGGGAACTCTCAGGTTGGATTCTGATCAGAGCTGCATTTGTGGTTTGAAAGCCTCTGTGTTCCCCAAGGCAGCTGTGACCTTGTAAAATAGCATGGCAGCTTCTGGAAATTTTTGCTTGTGGAGTATGGTAGGTGATTCCACTGATGGTCCAATAATGCCCTCTGGGTCTCCAAGCCCTTTGCAATGTGATTTTACAGCTCCTCCATTTAAGGGGTAAAGTCTCCTCCTTACATTTTTAATCTGGACCTTAACTAATAGAGTACAACAGAAGTGATGGTGGTCCTGCTCCAAGCCTAGGCCTCAGGAGGCCTTGCACATTCCTACTCTTTTCTTTTGGAACCCCTCATGAACATGTGAACAAGTCTGAGTTAGCCTGCTAAAGACTATGTGGAAAGACATCAGATATTCTAATAGACCTTGTGAGAGACCTGCCAAGATCAGCAGGGCTGTGCATGCAATCCACAGCTGCCTGAAGTCACATAAGTCAGCCAAGCTAAGACAAAGAAGCACTCAGCTGATGTGTAGACCCACAAGCAATAAGAAATGCTTCTTGTTTTAAAACTAAATTTGGGAGTCATTTTTGTTGTCATTGTTGTTTTTATTGTTGTTTTTGAGATGGAGCTTCGCTCTTATTACCCAGGCTAGAGTGCGATGGTGTGATCTTGGTTCACTGCAATGTCCGCCTCCCAGGTTCCAGTGGTTCTCTTGCCTCAGCCTCCTCAGTAGCTGGGATTATAGGCACCTGCCACCATGGCCAGCTAATTTTTGTATTTTTAGTAGAGACAAGGTTTCACCATGTTGGCCAGGCTGGTCTCGAACTTTTGGCCTTAGGTGATCCACCCACCTCGGCCTCCCAAAGTGCTGAGATTACAGGTATGAGCCACCACACCTGGCCTGGGAGTAGTTTTTATACAGTAACAGCCAACTGGGACAAGGCAAATGACTAACGGGCCAGTTTCTTTTCTTTTTTGTTTATTTGTTTTTGTTTTTCATGACTTATTGCAAAGCTTTAGTAGTTCTGGGCATGATCTTGGCACAAGAGTAGCAAATAGATCCATGGAATAGAATGTAGAACCCAGAATGAAATACTGTGTAATATAGAACCCCACATATATGGAAGCCAGATATATGACCGAGGTGAGAGAGAAGAGAACATAGACTACGCAATAAGTAGTAACATCATGAGGCATTCATTATGGATAGAATTGTGTCCCTCCAAAATTACGTTGAAGCCCTAACTCCACAGATGGGCCAGTTCCTTTAAGATCAGAATGGCTTAACTTGGTGCTGGAGGTCATCTTCCTGATTCCACATCAGGAGAAAGTCATCTCTATAAAAACAGTAGTATCTTATATCTTCTCCCAGGAAGCATTTGTACTATGAATGCATAAAGACATTATTTGCCAGTTGAGATATGGGTTTCTTTTTCACATTATTTTGCCAAGTGAGCACAAAGTAATGATCAGCAAGTCTGTTCTGTTACCAACCATCTGTCCTATTAACTATTATTAACAACTAAGTTGAATTAACTTTGGTGCTCTGATCAGTTTTCAGTCAACCCACCAGGCCAAGCACAAAGACTCCATCAATAGCATTTTCATGGTGCTCTTGAAACACATGAAAAGCAGTCAGTTCTGCCCAACTCATATGCAAGGGAAGAGAAGAAAATTTACCTACTAAGCAGAAGCCATAAGCTCTCTGTTCCAGAACTCAAAACCTCCATTCTAGCTCTAAGCAGAATCCTTGGGCTTCTTCACTGGAATATTTTGTAGACTCCCCCACAAGGGTAGGTAAACGTAGCACACAGCAGCTCTTTGTTCTTCTTTGGTGGAAATCCTTATTTTATGTGTTAATGCTACTTTCCATTTATTGAATTTCAGTCATGTGCTGAGGGCACATTTCCAGAGCAAGGACTGGGTACAGACCTTTACTAGAGGGCTACCACATCACGAAGGCAAGCTTTCAAGGAATGGTATTTTTCCTAGAATCCAAAAGGAATACGATAGACTGCCTTTACAGTTGAGCAATGGCCCCAGTGTTTGGTTTCTCTAGTAAACAGAGATGTGAGAAGATGTGCAACAGAAGTTCTAGCAGAGGCATCAGGACTAACAGTGCCACATTCTAAAGTAAAAGAGAGAACATCGTCGTGTAGGATTTACGTTAGAAGGGATCAAAATCCATTTTGGGACTCTCACCCTTGATCCCCTCTTCCACTTCACACCTACCCTTCTCTTACATAAAAGGATGGAGGTTGGAATTAGGAGTATTTATGACAGACCTACTGGTATGCTGAGTTCAAATGGCCCCACGGGGTTCTCTCACCTCAAACCTAAGAAAAGGAGCCACAACGGGACCACTCAGAGAATCTGACATGTGTCCTCTGAGTGTAGGGGCCCCTGGGACTCCCACAAAAAACAATCTGGCTATCTGCTTCAGTGGTGGAGCAAAGAATGAAGAGGGGCTTTGGGATTTGGATGCAAGGATGCCTGAATACATTCTCATGAACTAGATGTGGCCACTCGTGTGAGGGAGCCGATGGGAGGCCTTCTTGGATCTCCTCCAAGATAGCTGCCTGGAGGGGCAACTAGTCCTAAGAGGAAAGATACCAGAGGTACCACCAGACCCCTGGGGCTGAGCACGAGGAAGCAACTGCGCACAGTGGAAGCCTGACCCCCTCTAAGAGAAACTGTAAGTAAGAGAGAGCCAGCCATTGGCCTGAGCAGAAAGAGGTAGGAAGGGAAGGAGCGGGGGGCCTGAAGAAACTACAAAAGTGCAAAGGAGGAAGGAGTCAGCTTTAAACACCTGCCAGACCCGGAAACAAAATGTCAGTACCTGACAGTGTCAGTCAAGGAAAAACTTCCCTGGCCTTTTCCCTTCTCCTGCTCCCTGCTGCTGCCCTGGAGTATCATAACGAGGCTGGCAAGAGGGAACAGAAATAAAACCGCTAGGCTGGGAAAGGGTGAAAGAGCAGCCCGACACAAGCCACCAGGTTCCAGTGGGTCTTCGCAGGGAGAAAGAGCGACTTGAAATATAAGGTTTAGGCCGGGCGCGGTGGCTCACGTCTGTAATCCCAGCACTTTGGGAGGCTGAGGCAGGTGCAGGTGGTCATTTGAGGTCAGGAGTTTGAGACCAGCCTGACCAACATGGTGAAACCCCATCTCTACTGAAAATACAAAAAGCTGGGTGTGGTGCCACATGCCTACAGTCCCAGCTACTCGGGAGGCTGAGACAGGAGAATCGCTTGAACCTGGGAGGCAGAGGTTTCAGTGAGCCGAGATGGTGCCACTGCACTGCAGCCTGGGTGACAGACAGAAACTTCGTCTCAAAAAAAAAAAATAATATATATATATATATACACACACACACACACACATATATATATATATACACATATATATACTGGGTTTAAAGTCAATCATTACGCCTGAACTACATATATTAATCACAGATGGGAGAATTTGTATGACCGAAAAGTGGCCTTAAAAGTTATGGGACTGCCTTAAGTCTTTTATGGGAATAGGAGAAGAACTAAGTCTACCCAAGGAACTGAAAGAATGTGTTCTGATTACACCACTTGAGGCCAAGTTCTTCATCATCATGACTTTACAGGCATTTGGTGCCAGCTCCAAGTACACAAACTTCAGCTGCAGCAGAGAACCCATGGAGCTAAAGTCAGCCTGGAAAACAGCAGAAATGAAAAACAGACACCTGCGTGTGGACTGGATATCCTGCTTGCTACCAGCTGCTTCACAAGCTCCTTCCAAAGTTCCTCAGATGAATCCTGAAGCAGTGACTGAAGTGGGTGACTCAACTTCACTGAACCTGTTTCCTGTGAAGGGTAGTAATAATCCCATGGCCATGGGTGGGGAGGTAGACACTCATTTCCTATAGCTGCTGAACAAATGAGCTCAAACTTAAATAACCAAAATTTATTCTGTGACATTCGGGAGACCAGAAGTCCAAAATCAATTTCACTGGACCAAAATCAAGGTACCAGCAAGGCCACGTTCCCTCAAGAGGTACTAGGATCACTGAGGTGGGCAGATCACTTGAGGCCAGGAGTTCAAGACCAGCCTGGTCAACATGCGAAACCCCGTCTCTATTAAAAATTCAAAAATTAGCTGGGCATGGTGGCACGCACCTGTAGTCCCAGCTACTTGGGAGGCTGAGACAGGAGAATCGCTTGAACCCGGGAGGTGGTGGTTACAGTGAGCAGAGATCATGCCACTGCACTCCAGCCTGGGCAACAGAGTGAGACTCTATCTCCGAAAAAAAGTTTTTTAAGTGCTCATGAGCACGTATAAGCATAACCCCCTCCAGTGGTTTGCTATGAAATGACAAAGCAAAAGAGCCCACAGGTGATTGTTTCCAGCCTTCTCCAATACATAGAAATAGACAGGCAATACTTATTATGGATCCCTGTGCCTGGGAGGTGTGAGTGATAGTCTGGACCAAAAGGAGCAGGGAAGACTGACCAGTACTTGTGAAGTACAAGGGCAATGGTCAACAATTGGAAAAGCCCTCAAGCTACCCCCTCTCCACAGCTTCTACAGTGCAGACCCTTTCCATTCGTGTGTCTGCAGAAGTCCTGGGTTAGCATGTGTCCATGCTGCTTGGGAGGTGGCAATACAGCAACCATCCATGGTGACACAGTAATCCAAGAACCCACAACAATGGAACATGAGCATCAGTAAGTTAGTGTTGACAGCAGGTCTAGACGGGGAAGACTAGAAGAGAGAAGAGGTGGGACCACAGAGGAGCTATGAAGTGAGGGTTGGCTCCTGGTGGGGGGCCACCTTTCTGGAGACCAGGGGACAGGGTGGGAAAATGGATGGCCTGGGATGGAAAAATATTCACAGAATGTTTGCAAGGATTAGTGCATCAACACCAGAGTGGAAAGTTTAATTTCCTTGGCAGTTTTACCTAGGGCAGCCCTAAGGAAAGCCAAAGGCTGTTTAGATAACTCAAAAAGCTCTTCATCTTAGACATCATGAAATCAGTGGGCTTTGCAATCTGCACTTATTTTAAAATCAGTGGCTGTCAACATGCTAAATGCTAAAAATATGTCCATCCCCGCTTCTCCATTTTATAGACCTGAAAATATTGAAGTTATAAGGGTGTTTCCACCTCTGCCACCCACTTAGTGTCAATTCAAAGGTGAAACTGTTATAATTAGTTATCTTCAAATGATCTTGAGTTTCTTCTGTCATCTTCCAAATTTGGGGATACAAAATCTGTTAAAGGCGAACTTGCTTCTCTCAAAAAAACCTTGTTGGCTAATTATATCCTTGAGTTGAGCGAATGTTGAGCTTTCCACTTCTTGAAATTAAAAAAAAAAAAAAAAAAATTACTCCTTCCCTTCCTGAGATGCAGAAGGGGACAGTTACTCTTCCTGGATTTTCCAGTCAGCATGGACTTCTGCGGGCTCCAGACTGACCCGCTACCAAAAAAACAAAAAAAGAACCCTTCACTTTCATTAATTTTGATGATTTTTTACAGCTTTAGCCCAACACTGAAAGTGAACACAAATGATCCTGGCCTTCACATACAACCAAAAGTGTCTTTAACGATAACAATAGAAAATATCTGAGTTGACAAAGACAAATGATAGGTCTCACCTCAATCCTGAGCTCACAGCCTCAACCAGATAATGACAGAGAATCCTGAAATTCGCAAGATGAAACTCCCGGTTCTTAATTCTCCAAAATCCTGCTCCTTAGGGGCCGCTGATTCTTATATTATCCTATTTTCCACCTCAGTTTTCAGTGTAAAGTCAAATGACAGCTAACCCTATTGCATTTTAAGGTCAGAATGATGTCACCTTTCAACAGCCTTTGGGATTTTGATGAAGACTTCAGGCAGAAGACAAGTGCCGCTTAGCATTTTAGACCAACTTCTGCTCACAAATGGCAAAGAGGATCCAATCTGCTTGCTAACACCCAGTGAAGTGACTGCTTGTAGATCATTGCTGGGAAGGATTCTGAGTCTGCAAATTGACTCAACAGGAAAGAACACCATGACCAGCCATCAAGGGCCTGTGGCGCCCAGGGCCTTACATGTGTTTGCAAATCCCATTCAATATGAAGCCATCTTAAAGTCAACATCACCTGCTCAAGTGTATTTTGGGCAGGCGTGCAGAGCTCCAGATACCTGTCTGTGGATGACCTCTTGTGATTTTAGACAGCATATCTTTGCTTTACATCCTCCTGCAGAAAACAGTCTGTTGACAGTAATCCCTCTCAGGGGTGCTTGAAGATGAATGGGCTGCTTTGGAAGCACATAGGGCTCTTGGAAGAAAAAGCCCACCATAAATCCCAGGCAATAGTAGTTATTGTCCGGATTACCTATCTAAAGAAACAAGTCTCTTAGGTCATTTGATTTCTTTGACTGGATTTCAGTTTCTATGAGGTATATAAATAAACTGCTATCACAGGAGGCTAAGGCAAATTGACCAGTAAGAATACTTTATAGGCTTAATCTATAATTGAAGAGTTTGACATCCTGTATTTACATCACCTGGTCAAATCTCTGGCACACAGAGAGCACAGTACTGGTAGATATGATCTCCTCAAGCACAGACCAGAGATGACCTCTTAATTTCATGCTGTGAGGGTGGTGGGTCCAGAGCTCCACTGCATGCCTCACTGGACCATCGTTCCTGTGGTCCTGTGTTCTTAGTCATCTGAGCCAGCCCTGCACCCAAGGAGCACAGCCAGGGGCTCACAAAAAGAAATCCCACAGCTCAGCATGAGCCTCAAAGCAGCAGATATGGGGACCTCTGTAACTGACACCCTGCACTAGAAGCAAATATCTGCAATTGCCTAGAAGATACATGAGTGTGTGTGTGTGTGTGTGTGTGTGTGTGTGTGTGTGTGTGTGTGTGTATCAAGAACACCCTTTGCAGAGAATAGGAACAAAACTGTCTTGGAAAAAATGTCGTGTCATTAACACAGAGGTAAGAATGGAAAGCAGGCCAGGTGCAGTGGCTCACACCTGTAATCCCAACACTTTGGGAGGCTGAGGCATTTGAGGCCAGCCTGGACACCACAGCGAAACCCCATCTCTACAAAAAATATAAAAAAATACATGATGGTGTGCACCTGTAGTCCCAGTTACTCGGAAGACTGAGATGGGAGGACGCTTAAGCCCGGGAGGCAGAGGTTGCAGTGAGCCAAGATCATGCCGCTATATT
Source organism: Macaca fascicularis (assembly GCF_037993035.2). Lineage (NCBI taxonomy): Eukaryota > Metazoa > Chordata > Mammalia > Primates > Cercopithecidae > Macaca > Macaca fascicularis. The sequence continues at coordinate 68,232,363 of NC_088380.1, read as the reverse complement.
CCATCCAGCCTGAGAGATAGAGCCAGACCTCGTCTCAAAAAAAAAAAAAGAATGGAAAGCAAACATATGCAATGCAACCTCAACTAGCAAGATGAAACCCCAGGTTCTTGTCTTAACTCTGCTGGCTGGACAGCCCAGGATGGCTCACTTTCACTCTCCATCTCCACACTGGCATGGGAAGAAATTGGGCTGTGAGATAGATCACTCAGGTTCTTCCAGTTCTAACTCTCTGTGACTCCTTGATTCTAGTCTGCACTACCAGGCAAGGTTATATGTAAAAAGTCAAGTAGAGGTTCCTCTTCAAAGACTTTCCTCCCCATTTAATTAGGAATAAATAATAACTTCTCTTAGAAGCAAAATTTATTCAAAAACCTGTGCTAACATTCTTAAATATCTGCTAACTGTAATAAAAATAATCAATGTACTTTATGTTCTTAACTCCCACAATTTAGCCTAAATATTTGCCCTGGCATGCTTATACTGGTCCAAGCAAGCATTAGGTGGTAGCCTGTTCCTCTTCCTTATTTAAAGGTGTTTTTACCTTTCTCAGCACTCCACAAGTTACTTCCTCCTTCCTTTGTTCTCCTCTAGCTTTGCCTCTTTTACAAAGTTCTAAGTTGCAAGCCAACTGGGGCAAATACAGAATGCGGGGTCACGTTCCAGCCAATGGAAGCCAGACACAGGAGTAGGGTGGACGCGTCAGGTTATATATGACCCTGTCTCCTTTGTTCAGGGTACTCTCCTGGCAAAACTGCTGCCAAGTGTACCCTTTCTGCAGAAAATAAAAATGGCCTTGCTGAATAAATTTAAGTTCAAGTACTATTTCTTTACGGCACCGAGGAACAAGCATTTCAAACACTTACATGTCCACTGGCATGACCTCTGAAATGACTTTGAATTTCGGCCTTCTAAAATCAGTAGGACACCTTTTTACCTCAGAGAGTATTTAGTCACAGTAGCTGGGCATTTCTAGGTGTCAGGGCCACCTGGCAAAAATTCCAATGTAGTGTCTTTCAGGGGCAGGGGCCTGCTGTGTCCTGTCTCCCAGCACTGGACTCAGTAAGGCAGGAGTGCAAGACCCATCCAGATGCTGTCCAGGATAAGGGTGAACAAAGGGGTCAACCTTTGTACCTTCCAATGACCACAAACCAAAGGGACTCAGAGTACCACAAATTTTACTAACATAAATAGGAAACTTGGGGACTGAGCACACCAGAGCCACTTGGAGGTGAGAAGGCCACTCTGCATACACTGTTAGTCAAATGAAGTTAAACAGCAGGAGCTCCCCGACACTCCCCGCCATGACCTGTCCACTCAAAAGTCCTGGAGTTTCATGGAGGAGGGCGGCCTTTAGAATGGGCAGAGGCTCTCTCACCCTCTGCTCCGGGGAGAGTGGGGCAGGCAAACCCGGCATAATCAATTGTTAGAGAGGTCAGGAGAGATTTCTTTCCAAGGCCAGGATCTCCTGTGGCCACTTCAGGAGTCAGGACCCAGGGCCAGGAAAACGGCAGTGGTTTGACTTGCACATTAGGCTCTTGCTAACTGGCAGTTTAAATAAAGTGAAATAGGACTTTAGCTCTTGCTTAGCACTTCTGCCTGAGTTTCTAATAAAAGCCCTGAGTCATCTGGTCTACTTCAAACTTCAGAGAGGAGTTAGTGGCTTTGACAGTTTTTTCCAGTTTGAGGAACACTCCTGAACTTTGTTTTTAATCAAGAACTGAAACCCTTTCTAATCACTTCAGCATTTAGATATTTTAAATCTTGCTTTAAGTAGTTTCACATTTGATTTTTTTCAGTTATGTTTACTGAGTTATGATAAAGGATACAACTCAGGAATAGTTGAATGGAAGAGATGTGTAGGGCACGGAAGAGGGGGTGGGCCACGGAGCCCCTATGCCCTCCCAGGGCCCCCTGCCAGCACCTCCATGTGTTCACCAACCCAGAAGTTGCAATTGTGAAAAAATATTTCCCCGTGATTTTCCAATGAGCTTTCACCTAATAACGCAACAGATGTAGTGTTTCATGATTCAAAACCCACTTTCCAAGGAGCTATCTCACCAGATACTGATGGAGCAGGCCCACTACCATCGCTAAAATGCAGACTCTGCCTCTGGGAGTGTTGATGGCCACACCCAGCTGGCTTGCGTTTATTTTGCCCTAAAGATACATTTTTAGGACTTCAAGTCTTTTCCTGTCTCCTGAGGAAATCCTGGGATGGTTTTGCCAAAAAGTCCCACACACCAGCATTTGTTTATACCTATTTCCGGGAGTTATAGCCGGAAAAGGAAGAGATATGATCATGATCAATTTCCCTTTTTCAAAAAAGTTTTTTTCTTTTTTTTTGAGGCAGGGTCTTGCTCTGTCACCCAGACTGGAGTGCAGTGGTGCAATCACGGCTCACTGCAGCCTCAAGTGATCCTCCCACCTCAACCTCCCAAATAGTGGGGAATACCAGAACACACCACCATGCTCAGCTAATTATTTTTCGTAAAGATGGGGTTTCACTATGTTGCTCAGGCTGCTGTCAAACTCCTGGGCTTATGCAATAATCCTGTCTCAACCTCCCAAAGTGCTGGGATTACAGGTGCTGGAATTACAGCTTCCCACAAGTGCTATGATTACCATGCCCAGCCTGTTTCCCTTTTAACACTCAGATAAATCTGATGAAAACTCATTAAAATGTCATGGACTTGACTGGCCAAACATATACTACGATTGTTTTCTTAAGAAGGATTTTTAAAAAGCACAAGTCAACAGAACTTCTTGAAACTTCTGTACTGTAGATTGGTTAGGCCAGCTCCCAACCAGACTACCAAGCATCAATACCCCTCCTTCAATCTTCTATCTTTCAACTCTCGTCTCTTCAAATAGTGGTGGTCCCTCCTGCCTACTGAGCCCTTTAAACAGGCATTCCTATATTTCATCAAAACCTAAAAAAGAAGTGAAATAATCTGTCGTTGGCTTGAAGTAATCTGTCTTGGTGTGAACATGTCACTTACATTCTTAACTCCCCCAAGTATATTTTATATTTTAAGCTTATTTCTTATATTGAACGAAAGGAAGGCTTTTCTGTTGTTAATAAAATGTTAGGCATTGGAAGCAGATGGAGTATTTGGAGGGGACAGGAGAAGGGGCAAAAAGCTTCCCCGGGTCCAGGCATGGTGGCTCACACTTGAAATCCCAGCACTTTGGGAAGCCAAGGTGAGAGGATCACTTGAGCCCAGGAGTTTGAGACCAACCTGGGCAACATAGCAAGATGTCTCTACAAAAATTAAAAATTAAAAAATTAGTTGGGCAAGGTGGCAGGCACGTGTAATCCCAGCTACTCAGGAGGCTGAGGCAGGAGGATCACTTGAGCTCAGGAGTTTGAGGTTAGAGTGAGCTATGATCGCACCACTGCATTCCAGCCCTCAGCCTGGGTGACAGAGCAGGACCCTGTCTCTAAAAGAAAAAAAAAAAAAAAAGAAAGCTTCCCAGGAACCCATGAAGTGTTACTTGTCCAAGATAATACCTTAGTGTATACATTCTGACCCAAAGTTTTAAATGAAACTTAAAAAGTGCAATGTGAAGTTATGTCAGTTAAGATTACTGACTTTAGTTTTCTGTTTTTCAAATGTTGCCTTTGTCTGAATGATTCTGCAGGAAGTCTTGTTGCATAGATGCATATACATAAGTATGTAGATTACATATGTGTCTCTGCATATGTGTATACATATGTGCATACATATGTGCATGAAGATTCAGCATTTTACAACATATAAAACTTAAGCTAAATTATTATTCGAAGTAATAATTACTTACAGGTGAGGAACCTGAGAGGTAAGGAAAGTATAGTGGTATGTCCAAGACTTGAGAATAAGTCTCTGTGAAATCAAAGGCAGGTCACCAATTCACCGCCCCCCAAGGCTTGTTCGCCTCCACCCACTCCTGGTGCCTACCCTTTAAGTTTCGTGTTTCAGAGTCTCACCAACATCCTTTAGTCTTTTTCCCATGGGTCACAATTGGGGTATGTTATTATTGTATTTGACAATTATTATTACATTCGAAAATTATTAGTTTACTGAATGAGCTAGTCTTCAGCAGTCCCTAAGGAAGCACCAAGGAATACATCCAGAACTTTGAGTACATGCTCAAGCCTCTTTTCTACCCTATCTTTCTTTAATCCAGGCCCATTGTGATGTTTTTTTTTTTTTTAATGTCAACTTAGTTGGGCTATAGTGTCCAGTTATCCAAATACTAATGTAGGTACCGCTAAATATTCGGCAGACATAATTGAATTTTCAGATAAATTGAATTTGAATAAGGGAAATTATCTTAAATAATCTGGATGGGCCTAATCAATCAGATAAAATACCTCCAAAGCACAGCTAAGACTTCCCTGAAGACAGAAGAAATGCTTCCAGTGTATAGTAGTCTCAACCTGTGCCTGTGAGTTCCAGCCTGCCTGTGATCTGTCAATGTTGAGGATCTGTCCTATGAATTTCAGATTTGTTTAGTGAGTCCCAATTTCATAGGCCAATTCCTTGCAATAAATTGATGGATGGGGCCAGGCACAGTGGCTCATGTCTGTATTCCTAGCACTTTGGGAGCTGAGGTGGGCAGATCACCTGAGGTCAGGAGTTTGAGACCAGCCTGGCCAACATGGTGAAACCCTATCTCTACTAAAAATACAAAAATTAGCCAGGCATGATGGTGGGTGCCTGTAATCCCAGCTACTTGGGAGGCTGAGGCAGGAGAATCACTTGAACTCAGGAGATGAAGGTTGCAGTGAGCCAAGATCATGCCACTGCATTACAGCCTGGTCAAGAGAGCAAGGCTATCTCAAAAAAATAGATAGATACATAGACAGACATAAGATATGGATATGGATATAGATATAGATATATGGATACATAAATGTACAAACATATATAGGTATAGATCTCCTACTGGTTCTGCTTTTCTGGTTGAACTCTGACTAATACAGATTTTGGTACTAAGAGTGGGGTTCAAACAGACATGTCTGAACTAATACACCTAGTTTTCCCTAAATGTCACAACTGCTTAACTTGAAACAATTGAGAATAAAAGTCAGAGATCAAAGTAGCTCACCACAGATTTGCAATGTGAAAAATTTCAGAATAATAGCCTGAAACCCTTCCCCTCCCTCAAGGGGTAGAGTCTATTTCTCCACCCTTGAATTCACCTTAACTTGTTTTTGTTATAGGACTTTAGCAAATGTTGGGGGGGGGGGAAGCACTAGTGTAAGGGGACTTGCAGTCTTGCTGCTCCCGAGAACCCCTTGACTGTCATTATGTGAAGATGCCTGGGCCAGCCTGCTGGGTAACAAGACACACTTGGCCAGTTGTTTCTATTGTCTGAACTCACAGTCTAACAACAACAGAACCATCAGCTGATGCAGGCATGAGCTCAACTGACATCAGCTGAGTCCGCCAGGACCAGAAGGACCACCCAACCAACCCACAGAATCCTGAGCCAAATAAGTGGTTGTTGTTTTGACCTACTAAGTTGTGGGGTGGTCTATTAGATAGCAAATGCTCGCTAATACATGAGCAAACTGTGTACTCACTTGTCACATTTGAGATGGGGTCTGGGGAACTTTATAAAGTTCACCATCTCCCTCAGATTTCAACTTTATCCACACTTTTATTAACATTCCATGTGACTGCTGTTTTACAATTCTTTATGCATGGCTGGCATTTCTGTGTATCTTATAAGCAGAGGCACTGATTGTCCTTGTTCCAGAGTATCTTCTCAAAGATTTTTGTTTAGAGAGCAGCCTTGGAAGATAGAGACAGCATTGTTCTCCAGAGAATAGGACAGGCATGCTTTGCCCACTGTAAAAGATTCTGGTTTCATAAGGTCAGAGGTTGTCTCCTATAACACAACCCACCACCTATGCAGGTGTCACTTGGTACTGTTTGCATCACTGAGGTACAAGAAATAGCTGATATTCTGGCCCCTGCTAATGCTGTGAATAGTAAAGCCCTTTGTCTCTCACCCAAGAGTCTCCAGTCTTGTGCCAGCATCCATGAAACACTGACAGGCTAATTTGTTAGCTTGCAAGGGGGTAAAATCTCAGACCTTCCACAGTTCTTGACACCAATTAACCAGAACTGCTGTATATAAAACTAACAGCCAAACTCATGTAGGGGATATTGCTTAGTGTTTGTAAAGGCCAATTTCTCTGCAAATTACCCTGGAAAAGCACATTTTGTGCCTGTACCCAGAAACTCCAAGGCGGTGACAGCTGTACACAACCTTCGTTTTTCTTTAAAAGACACAGGATAAAGGCGTGCAGCCAAATCCATTTTTTAAAATCATTAAAGGAAAAGGAAATGGCAAGCTAGATAGAGATATACTAACGACACACAGAGGGTTTAACAGCAAAAGAAAAATATTGTTGATCTCCCCACTTTCTGCTTTTTCCCCCCAGCATTCAGCAAAAATGAAGCAGACCTGAGTAGTCTTATGCACAGACTCCATCACAGGGGCACATAGATTCAAAAAATCAGTGAAGCCATAAAACTTTTTAAGCCATTATTATAATAGCTTAGGAAAACCAACCCTGGTTGTTGTTCCATGGACTGCACACACACAACTTTTCAGGCATATCCTAGTGTTTCAACACAGTTCAAATCTCTATCCTCAGGGCAGGAGAGACTTACACATTTGTTCCTAACCCTAGCATATTCAATTCAGCTATTTCTGCCAGGAAGTTGTGTCTGCACATTTAAATCCTTCTCAGGGTTGTCAAGCCAATGTTCTTAGACTAGAACACCGGGAGGAGAGAGATGATGTGGCAAAGATGCCAAGCCTCTCTTACGACGACAGTGAAACACCTGCTCCGACGTCCCACAGGTGAGCAGTTATTGAAGAGGAGCACCTGAGCCAAGACCTAGTGGGGCCTCCAGGAAATGTCCTTGTCTTCTGTGAGTAAATGTTTCAGGGTATCTTCTTCCCACGAGGCTCAGATTCTGCAGGATGAAACTCCTCTCCATGCTACGTCGGCCATAAGATACTAGTTGCTCCAGGTACACATAGAACAGTGGTTTTCAACCCTCATTGCTCAATAGAAACACCTAAGAAGTTTTTGTTGTTGTTGTTGTTGTTGTTGTTGTTGTTGTTTTTAATATTAACTTTGGCCAGACACGGTGGCTCACGCCTGGAATCCCAGCACTTTGGAAGGCCGAGGCGGGTGGATCACCTGCGGTCAGGAGTTTGAGATCAGCCTGGCCAACATGGTAAAACCCTGTCTCTACTAAAACTACAAAAATTAGCTGGACGTAGTGGCGGCATGTAGTCTCAGCTACTCAGGATGCTGAGGCAGAAGAATCACTTGAACCTGGAGGTGGAGGTTGCCGAGAGCCGAGATTGCACCCCTGCACTCCAGCCTGGGCAACAGAGACCCTGTCTCAAGGAAAAAAAAAAATTATATATGTATATAAATTTCCAGTGGCCCCACGCTAGGCCAATTAAATTAGAATCTCAGGAGAAGGAAGATAGAGTGCTGCCTCTATTATTTAAAAAATAAAAACTACTCGGATGATTGCAATGTGCAGTCAGGTGTGAAAACCTTGTTAGGCCAAAACATTCAAGTATGGCTCTCAGCATGTAAGTATCAAATCAAATGGCCTTCTCCTCTAATCTATTCCATTCTAAGCGTGGGGATTAGAATGAGTTTCAGCACTTTATTATTATTTTTTTTTCACTTGAAGATCAGAGCTCTTATTCATTGATGTGTTAATCTAGTAAATATGTGTTGTCACCCGGTAAATATCAGGCACTACCCTCAAGGAGTCACAGTTCAGAAGAGACGACAGAAAAACGAACCAGCCATGTTAGTGCCCTGGAGGGGGAAGTGCAGAATGCTGTAAGAGCACAGTGAAGGGGCACCCTTCATTTGCTGAGCTCACATCTTTCTTCTCCTGCCTGCCTCAGTCCTCAGCCGCCTCCTCCTCATTCCCATACCTCCAATCAGTATGCACTCGTGACTGTGAAGTCCAGGTTCTAATGGAGACTTCATTATTCACAATCATTTACCAAAACCAGATGGTACTTTTAATAAATCTTATGAGCATCTGAATAGTTTATTCCTCTCTGATTTAAAACAGAGATTTCTAGAAAGAACAGGGAAAAAAACCCAAAAAACCTTACATTCCTAAACCCCAAAGCTATGTGGAAATTCAGAAGTGACACATTCTGAGTGGGTTTCAAGCTAGGGATTAGGCTGATGAAGTGGGCGCCTGGCATAGTCTCCATGGAGGAAGTGCTGTAACAGAACCTCCTATGGGAACATACCTGACCAGAGCACAGCTGCCAAGGAGCGCAGGCACAATCAGAGAGGGGAAGACAAGACCGTGCTCAGGCCTTGACACTACAAAACATGGAGGACTGCTCGTCTGACTGTGGCTCTAGGGAGACCAGGAGTAACTGTCTCAGCTGCATTATCCGAAAGTATAGCTTTCCTTTTTCTTCATGTGTTTTCAAGCATCCTTCACAAAATGAGCAATACAGACAGACCTCTTTTCCGGGAATGCTGAACTCTGACGTGCACTTTTTTTGATTTTTCTGGAATCAGCACTGCTCCTGTGTGCCCTTGATTCCTGTACTGTGACTAAGAAAGGAAAACTGGATTTGAATATCAGCTCCATGATTTGATAGATGGATGATGTTAGGAAAGCCAATTAACCTCCCCATATACTTAATTCCCTGGTCTGTAAAGGAAGACAATGACCACAGGAGTGTTGCAGAGACTGACTGAAATGATTTAAAGCTTTTAGTTCAGTGCCTGGCACATAGTAGGTATTCAAACAGAAGAACTATCAGGATCCTCACAATCCAAGCCTACATGGAGAATGTAGCAGCTTTGAACTTCTGACTTCTTGTAGCACAGCCCTGTTTCTCTTTATTTAATAAATAATAAAAAGAAAAAATTCTACATTTAGTAAACAGTATCTCCCAAGTCAGTCCTAAGCAGACATGATATCAGGAAGCTCAGACACCAAAACCCAGCTCTCTTACAAATGCTATGTGCCGTTGCTGCATGTCTGTTTGGTCTCTTCAACATTAACACTTTCAGGCCAACTTTTCAGAAAACTCTGTTGCCAAATGGAGAAAATAGGACTTCCTCTCAAGCTTGACAATACTCTTTTCTTTCAAATTCCTTTGCCAGCGTCAGGCCCACTTATATAAACTGAGGGAGATGTGCAAGGTTGGGGGGCGGGAGGAGGTGAGATGTTAATGATTCTTCTCTTTTTTGAGATGAAGTCTCACTGTCACCCAGGCTGGAGTGCAGTGGCGCCATCTTGGCTTACTGCAACCTCTTCCTCCTGGGTTCAAGCAATCCTCCTGCCTCAGCCTCCCTAGTAGCTGTGACTACAGGCACCCACCATCATGCCCAGCTAATTTTTGTATTTTTAGTAGAGACAAGGTTTCACCACGCTGGCCAGGCTGTTCTCAAACTCCTAACCTCAGGTGATCCACTGGCCTCGGCCTCCCAAAGTGCTGGGATTACAGGTGTGAGCCACCACGCCCAGCTGAGGCTAATGATTCTTTAAAAAGCACCTGAGATTAAGGAGTGGAGGCATCCTGAATGGGGACACATCAGACACTGGAGTCTTCTGGGCTCAGGGACAAGCTGAGAAGAGCTGGCCTCAAACTGTGAGACTTTAAAATGTCACATGCTTAAATCACAGGTCAGCATCCATTTCTTCAGATCTTCTGAATGGCTCTTCTTGGTGCAGAAGTATAAACTCAGAGGATTTACTGACAGCAGCTCTGACAGGGATTTCCATTGTTGCCAGACATCAAGCCATCCTGTCCTCAGCTCCCAAAATAATGGAGCTATTTTAACCTGTTTCTCAGGCCTGGTGTGGTAGCAATATTGGTTAGAAAGCACCTTCTCTTCATCTTTAGTTTTAACCTTTTCTTCTTTTGGCACTGACTAGGGAATAGATTCATTTAGACATTAGTTTTCTTCCTGACTTATCTCAGTGAGTTGGCCACGTCTCAAGCACTGAGCTAACACTACATTTTCTTGTAAAAACAGGAGGCTACTTCAGAAATGTATATGTCATTTCAAAATAACATGTAGGCGCTCGATGTCTGCCATATTCTTGATTCCCCAAGAGTGAAAACAAACGGGAAAATATTATAGAGATATATTGAAGAGCCAAGAGAAAGAATAAAAAGTCCCCATGTCTACCATAAGCAAGATCATTATAACTGGTCAATGAATGGTAAGAAATCAAGGCTACAAGTCATAAAAACAGATATTTCCCATCATAAATGTGTTATTTTAATTTAAAACATAGAAATGCATATCTATTCACCAAGGCCTTTCCACTGGGCATGGGTCCATTCATTCAAACTCCCTGTTGCCTGGAGACTCAACAAGCTCCCCATCGTTGGAGGCTGCTGGCTCTTTACCTAAATACATTCTCTCCCTCTCTATAATAAAAGGATGATAGCTCAGCACGTTCCTGTCCCAATACTGTATACTTCCAGGTCCTCCTCACAGTAGGTATGGTCATGTGACTGAGTTTTTGTCAATAGAATGCTTGCAAAAGTGATGTGTACCACTTCTAGACTGACGCCTTAAGGCAAGAGTTCTGGCTCCTCCATATTCTCTTTACCCTTTGATTCCAGAATCCATGAAAACATGTTTTCGACGATGTAGATATCAACGAGACCCTATGGGTCTGAAGATCAAAATGATTTAAAAAAAAAAAAAAAAAAACCCTGTATTCCTGAATGATTACAGGAAACAGACTTCCCTCTGACCCAGAATACTCACCCTGGACTCCTAAGTAGAAAAACAAACAAGTAAATAGAATTCAGTCTTCTTTAAGCCATCAAATTATTGTTAGGCTTCTTTATACAGTAGCCTCAGTCTTACTCTCATAATCCATGCCCAGTTTCAATTTGTCAATATGTACCAAAAACTTAAAGAGATGTAGAAAATAATCTGAGGGCAGGATCCTATATTTTTATAACTTTCTCTTCATTTATTACAGGTGTCTCATCTACATCATATTTGACATTTTTTAATGGTCCTATTTTTATCAAGCCTTTACAAGGCATTCCGTTTAGTTTTCAAATGAATAATTTTTCATTCTTAGACTCCCATGTCATCATTTTAAAGTAACATTAAAGTAAATGACATAATTACTAAACAATACAGCTGCTGTAAATCTCCTGGGAACATACTAGCCCTTGGTGTATCAGCCATGGCTTCATTACAAACCATCCTCAAAACTCAGTGATTTAAAAGACCTATCTACCCCATGTCTTCAACTCACAATTCTGCATTCGGGGATCTAGACTGGGCTACACTGAGCTCCTTCATGTGTCAGCTGCAAGTCAGCTGGGCGCTGTGCTTCCAGAGTTGGCTGAATGTTGGCTGAGGTGAAGACGGCGACTGGGCCATCATCCAGCAGGCTACTTGGGTTTGTTCAGTGAGTTACAGTGTGTAAGGCCCCTTGAGGCCTAGATTCGGATCTGGCACCATGTCACTTTCATCACAGTCCATAAGCAAGTCACCGGCTAGCCAAGATTCAAGGAAGGGGATTCGTTGTGAACATTTTTTATAAATGGTCTTCTACACCTGATCAACAGACAACTCAAGGAGTGAGAACAGAAGTTGAAACCATCCCCAATAAAATTGTATAAAATCAATTAAGGAGGAAAAAAATAAAATTCAACTAGGTTTGAAGCACAACAGCAGTAATCATCAAGCCAGCCTGCCCTTTGGCCCACTTCCACAGAGCTGGTTGCTGCTTACTACCCCAGGATAACATAGCCTTGCCACAGACTCTTTCTTTTCTGTTCTATAGATAAAATCTAAGACATTGTGAAACAATAAGATTTCTGTTTAAATTTCTCCTTTAGGTTCTGCATGCTGATAAAATGATCAATACCTGCTGGTGTGAAGGGCTCAGCAAGAAGCTGACTCACGAAAGAATGCACTTTCCATATTCTAATTACTTCATCCCCCTTACCCTGACCAAACAATAACCCCAATTTTCTAACCCCTTGCCCTCCATGATCCCCTAAAAGATCCTTGCCCTGAACCCCTCAATGAAATGAATTTGAGTCTCGAGAATTTCTCCTGTTTCCTTATTCAGTTGTCTTGCAATTATTATACTCCTTCTTTGCTGCAAACCCTGCTATCTCAGTGTATTGGTCTGTTGCTGCACAGTGGGCATATAAACTTGGCAGTCCTGTAACAAAGTGAATGAGGATGCCTAGGGACTACCTACTAGCTGAGAGTGTGCCAGCAGGTCCCAAGCATATCAGTTAGTATGATTTCCAGAAGTAGAAATCAGTTGTTCTAGGAAACATGTGAAATAGAAGCCATTAAAGAGAACTCCTGCTATTTTTAAAACTTGAGGCACTCTTAGAGCAAGATGAATTACTTTTACCTTCAAAGTTATAATCTTTTTTCTTGAGGCAGGGTCTCACTCTGTCACTCAGGCTGGGCTGCAGTGGCACAATCATGGCTCCCTGCAGCCTCAAATTCCTTGGCTCAAGGAATCTTCCTGTCTCAGCCTCCTGAGTAGCTGGGACTACAGGCATGCACCACCATGTCTAGTTTTGTTTTGTTTTTAAACAGAGATGGGGTCTCACGATGTTTCCCAGGCTGGTCTCCAACTCCTGGCCTCAAGTGATCCTCCCACCTCAACCTCCAGAAGTATTGTGATTACAGGCATGAGCCACCATACCAGGTTGTTGCAACCATTTTGAGGTAAGAATAATGTGGCAGAGACAGTGGGTTGGTACTCACTAGAGGCTCCCACACCTCCTTTCTTCTTGTTGGGACCATGTGACCAATTCAGGCTGATGGACTATGCTACTTCTGGGCTGAAGCAGCTAAAAACCAGTGTGTCTCCCCCTTCCCTCTTTTCCCTTTTAGCAGTGACCTTGAAATCTCCATGTATCAGATAGTGTAGCTCCAAGATTAAGGAGGGCCACCCAACCTAGATCAACTTTACATGAGTGAGTAATAAAACTGCTATGTTGAGCCACTGAGATTTCAGGATGTACCTTATACCCTGGCATATGCAAATCTACGCTGACTTATTCAAACAGTAATGCTGTTGAAAATGCATAAGGACTCTAGGGAGAGCAGAATGATCTATGAAGTGCGTCCACACTCAAGAATCAGAATTTAATAATTCTTTAGTTCACGTAGTTCTTAAAAGACATTCCAAGGAACACAGAATTGCTATAGTGTCAGGTTGGTTATATCCCCAAAGAGGAACTAGTTTTTAAAACAGAAAAAAAACCGGGCGCAGTGGCTCAAGCCTGTAATCCCAGCACTTTGGGAGGCTGAGGCGGATGGATCACGATGTCAGGAGATTGAGACCATCCTGGCTAACACGATGAAACACCGTCTCTACTAAAAGTACAAAAAAAACTAACCCAGCGTGGTGGTGGGCACCTGTAGTCCCAGCTACTCAGGAGGCTGAGGCTGGAGAATGGTGTGAACCCAGGAGGTGGAGCCGGAAGTGAACCGAGATTGCACCACTGCACTCCAGCCTGGGAGACAGAGTGAGACTCCGTCTCGAAAAGAAAGAAAGAAAAAGAAGAAGAAGAAAAAGTTATTTGACAACATCCACATATTCCAAGCTCCAGGAAAATAATGACTTGAAAAATTATTCTGTCTATGCCCAAAGTCACTCCTGACTCCAGAGCCTTTTGGGCAAGGGATCAGGTCCTATGGTAGTCGGAAGGGGCATATTATATCTGTTTTAATTTTATTCTGAATAAATCTCACTACTCAGGACCACTGGGCATAAACTCAACTTAGAGACCATCTACGATTTTCCTAAATGGCAGAATGGGAAGGGGGACTAGTTTCAGATCAATAGACTGAGAGTAACAAAAACTCAAGATGCATCACAGATGCTCTGACTAGGAGCCTGACCTCACTCTAAGCCCATCCCCTGAAAAGTGCACAGCTCTCACAACCAGAGCTCCTTGATTGTTATGGGAAACCCAACAGACCAATGGCTTGTGTGGTCAAACCCTAGACATGAAAGTTCTAGGCATGGTGTTCTGAGGACAGTTAGGTAAGAACCAGTCTGGCCTCAGATGCAATCCTTGCATCCCTCACAAGGCTGAGGATTGCACCGTACACCTTAATCGAAGATTTCATTTGGGTGTGAGTGGGATCTACTCCCTGGATGCCCTTTTGTCTCTTTAGGGGTGGGGAGGATACACAACAACTTCATGACCATGATTATTAAAACTTGGAAAAGTGGAAGATAAATAGGTCTATGTCTTAACAGTTTAGCAATTACAATATGTATTCTGAAACTAAACATGCATTTAGAAACATTTAGAAGCCTTCCGGGGTTTGAGCTTCTCCCTTCAACACTGCATCACTTGGAATGACATCTCTCTAATTCTATAACATTCAGCCAGCCTGGTAAATGTGGTGAATATTGTGAAAGGATCCACTATGATACACTCGGACTAACAGAGCTCTGCAATTACAGAAAGAGAAATAGTTGACGAGGCTTGGGTTGGCACAGAAGAGAACTAAGCAAAGACAATAGTAACTAAAGAGATAATAACTAAAGAGAAAAGAGCAAATAATCCAATTCTCACATATTCAACAAGTACATTCTTTTCTGATGAGGCATCACGATTGACTCCAGGGCCCTGGTCACCTAACGCCATAGGCTGACCACCTAGTGACTTGCATTCTCCTTCCATCACAAGAAATGCCAATGTTCCTTCTCCCAGGAATATTAACTGAAATCTCGAACAACTGGTCCAGCACAGGGGGTGGCCAGTAAAGCACAGAGATCGATAAGGTACAGGCATGGACCAGTCCAATCAGCTGCCTTCTCTCACACACCTGGGCACTACACTGGCACCCCTTGTATTGCCTTATGCAGTTTAAGCACACTCACTTTTTAAAAGATATGTTTCACTTCACTAAAAAAAGAACATCAGAAAGAAAAAAAAGATAGGAAACATTAAAACCATCTTGCAATTTGAGAGGGAAATAATGTCTGGTAAGTTTTTGAACGTTCTGCATGCTCCCTGGCATATGCAGCTTTGGGGGGACCCAGCTTGGTGACCGAGGCAGTAGGGATCTGGAGAGCCTGGAAGATCCTGGCAACCTGGGGGACTGTGTCAGAACCAATGTCCAAATTCTTTCAGACCCTCCCAGTCCAGTCTCAATGCCACTTCTGGGAAGACGTTATCCAGAAGAAAGCTCCCATAGCACCCCATCTGTAACCTTCTTATGGCATTATTCACATTCTGCTGTTTATTCATGTCTTCTTTCTCCTATCAGACTTCGAACTCCAGAAAGGCAGGGCCCACATGGTTAATCCTTGCATCCCTCACAAGGCTGAGAATTGTACCGTACACCTTAAGGAATAAGCTAGCACAGGTGATAGGGCAAGTCCAACCAGGGGAAAAGGAAAGAAGGGGAAGCTCAGTCGTTAGGGATGTTGGGGGTGGGGGAAGGGAAAGAGTGGGGAGAGTCAAGTTCTGGGGTCAGGAATAGATGTGGACAGAGTTGGTTATGCTCGGAGCACTAGGGGATAGGGTTATGACCCTGTCCCTGGAGGAGATGCTCCTGGTTTTCCCTTTGGTGTAATCTGATGACATTTTCCCTCCTGATCTCCCCTTTTATATCCTTCTTTTCCACTTCCCTTTTCCACTGTAGCGTACCATGATTAGTATCTTACAGGATATACAATTAAATCAATCAGTTAATACAGAATACCTATTATGCAAAGCACTATTATGTAAATTAAAGCTATAGTGCTTAAAGGTTTTACTAATTGAGTATAAAATGAAACAGGGAAATTTTCCAATTTGGGAAATTCTAATTCTACATTACACTCAGAGATGATCTGTCATTACTTTAACAACACTTTCTTGGTACAAGCACACTTGTTTGTGAGTAAAAGCTGTTAGATGCTCAGTGTTAGTAAGAGGAGGGTAAAAATAATACACTCATACACTGCTGGTGGCACTACTGATGAAAAAATATTCAGGCAATATATCTTTTTGGCTATGAAAATATTCATACATCTGACCATGTAATTCCGGTTCTGAGTCTATGTAAAACAGCATATATTACAGCACCACATTCAACAACCCAAAACAGAGGCAATTCAAATGTCAGCAATAAGAAAATGACTTAATAGCTTTATGGTTAGTTTGATTATAATGAATGATGCATTAACTAAAAATGAATGTTTATGGGATATTTGTGGACATATAAAATGTTTATAAATAAAACCAGATGAGAAAAGCAGACTTCAAAGTTTTGTAAGTACTGTGAAAACAACTATGTAGGGGGCGGAGCAAGATGGCCGAATAGGAACAGCTCCAGTGTCCAGCTCCCAGCGCCAGCAGCACAGAAGACGGGTGATTTCTGCATTTTCAACTGAGGTACCAGGTTCATCTCACTAGGGAGTGCCCGACAATCAGTGCTGGTGAGCTGCTGCAGCCTGACCAGCAAGAGCTGAAGCAGGGCGAGGCATCGCCTCACCTGGGAAGCGCAATGGGGAAGGGAATCCCTTTTCCTAGTAAGGGGAATTGAGACACACAACACCTGGAAAATCAGGTAACTCCCACCCCAATACTGTGCTTTACCAAGTGTCTTAGCAAACGGCGCACCAGGAGATTATATCCCACACCTGGCCCAGAGGGTCCCACGCCCACAGAGCCTCCCTCATTGCTAGCACAGCAGTCTGTGATGGAACCACAAGGTAGCAGCGAGGCTGGGGGAGGGGCAAACGCTATTGCTGAGGCTTAAGTAGGTAAACAAAGACACTGGGAAGCTCAAACTGGGTGGAGCCCACAGCAGCTCAAGGAGGCCTGCCTGTCTCTGTAGACTCCACCTCTGGGGACAGGGCACAGCTAAACAAACAAAAAAAAGCAGCAGAAACCTCTGCAGATGCAAACGATCCTATCTGACAGCTTTGAAGAGAGCAGTGGATCTCCCAACACGGAAGTTGAGAACTGAGAAAAGACAGACTGCCTGCTCAAGTGGGTCCCTGACCCCTCAGTAGCCTAACTGGGAGACATCCTCCACTAGGGGCAGACCGACATCCCACACCTCACACAGTGGGGTACACCCCTGAGAAGAAGCTTCCAAAGCAAGAATCAGACAGGTATACTCGCTGTTCAGCAATATTCCATCTTCTGCAGCCTCTGCTGCTGATACCCAGTCAAACAGGATCTGGAGTGGACCTCAAGCAATCTCCAACAGACCTACAGCTGAGGGTCCTGACTGTTAGAAGGAAAACTAACAAACAGGAAGGACACCCACACCAAAACCCCATCAGTACGTCACCATCATCAAAGATCAGAGGCAGATAAAACCACAAAGATGGAGAAAAAGCAGTGCAGAAGCTGGAAATTCAAAAAATAAGAGTGCATCTCCCCCTTCAAAGGAATGCAGCTCATTGCCAGCACTGGATCAAAGCTGGACGGAGAATGACTTTGACAAGTTGAGAGAAGAAGGCTTCAGTCCATCAAACTTCTCAGAGCTAAAGGAGGAATTAGATACCCAGCACAAAGAAACTAAAAATCTTGAAAAAAGAATGGAAGAATGCATAACTAGAATAATCAATGCAGAAAAGTCCATAAACGAACTGACAGAGATAAAAACCATGACATAAGAAATATGTGACAAATGCACAAGCTTCAGTAACCAACTCAATCAACTGGAAGAAAGAGTATCAGCGATTAAGGATCAAATGAATGAAATGAAGTGAGAAGAGAAGTCTCAAGTAAAAAGAGGAAAAAGAAATGAACAAAGCCTTCAAGAAATATGAGATTATGTGAAAAGACCAAATCTATGTCTGATTGGGGTGCCTGAAAGTGAGGGGGAAAATGGAACTAAGTTGGAAAACACTCTGCAGGATATCATCCAGGAGAACTTCCCCAATCTAGTAAGGCAGGCCAACTTTCAAATTCAGGAAATACAGAGAACACCACAAAGATACTCCTCGAGAAGAGCAACTCCAAGACACATAATTGCCAGATTCACCAAAGTTGAAATCAAGGAAAAACTGTTAAGGGCAGCCAGAGAGAAAGGTCGGGTTACCCACAAAGGAAAGCCCATCAGACTAACAGCAGATCTCTCAGCAGAAACTCTACAAGCCAGAAGAGAGTGGGGTCCAATATTCAACATTCTTAAAGAAAAGAATTTTCAACCCAGAATTTCATATCCAGCCAAACGAAGTTTCATAAGTGAAGGAGAAATAAAATCCTTTACAGATAAGCAAATGCTTAGAGATTTTGTCACCACCAAGCCTGCCTTACAAGAGACCCTGAAGGAAGCACTAAACATGGAAGGAACAACTGGTACCAGCCATTGCCAAAACATGTCAAAATGTAAAGACCATCGATGCTAGGAAGAAACTGCATCAACTAGTGAGCAAAATAACCAGCTAATATCATAATGACAGGATCAAGTTCACACATA
The DNA here is from genome assembly GCF_037993035.2 of Macaca fascicularis. Classification (NCBI taxonomy): domain Eukaryota; kingdom Metazoa; phylum Chordata; class Mammalia; order Primates; family Cercopithecidae; genus Macaca; species Macaca fascicularis. The sequence goes on along the minus strand of NC_088380.1, from coordinate 68,213,894 downwards.
ACAATATTAACCTTAAATGTAAAGGGAAGACTAAATGGTCCAATTAAAAGACACAAACTGGCAAACTGGATAAAGAGTCAAGACCCATCAGTTTGCTGTATTCAGGAGACCCATCTCACAGGCAGAGACACACATAGGCTCAAAATAAAGGGATGCAGGAAGATCTACCAAGCAAATGGAGAACAAAAAAAAGCAGGGGTTGCAATCCTAGTCTCTGATAAAACAGACTTTAAACCATCAAAGATCAAAAGAGACAAAGAAGGCCATCACATAATGGTAAAGGGATCAATTCATCAGGAAGAGCTAACTATCCTAAATATATATGCACCCAATACAGGAGCACCCAGATTCATAAAGCCTTAAAATCCTTAGAGACTTACAAAGAGACTTAGACTCCCATACAATAATAATGGGAGACTTCAACACCCCACTGTCAACATTAGACAGATCAACGAGACAGAAAGTTAACAAGGATATACAGGAATTGAACTCATCTCTGCACCAAGTGGACCTAATAGACATCTACAGAACTCTCCACCCCAAATCAACAGAATATACATTCTTCTCAGCACCACATCACACCTATTCCAAAATTGACCACATAATTGGAAATAAAGCACTCCTCAGCAAAGGTACAAGAACAGAAATTACAACAAAATGTCTCTCAGACCACAGTGCAATCGAACTAGAACTCAGGACTAAGAAACTCAATCAAAACCGCTCAACTACATGGAAACTGAACAACCTGCTCCTGAATGACTACTGGGTACATAACAAAATGAAGGCAGAAATAAAGATGTTCTTTGAAACCAATGGGAACAAAGATACAACATACCAGAATCTCTGGGACACATTTAAAGCAGTGTGTAGAGGGAAATTTATAGCACTAAATGCCCACAAGAGAAAGCAGGAAAGATCTAAAATTGACATTCTAACATCACAATTAAAAGAACTAGAGAAGCAAGGGAAAACACATTCGAAAGCTAGCAGAAGGCAAGAAATAACTAAGATCAGAGCAGAACTGAAGGAGATAGAGACACAAAACACCCTCCAAAAAATCAATGAATCCAGGAGTTGGTTTTTTGAAAAGATCAACAAAATTGATAGACCGCTAGCAAGACTAATAAAGAAGAAAAGAGAGAAGAATCAAATAGATGCAATAAAAAATGATAAATGGGATATCACCACCAACCCCACAGAAATACAAACCACCATCAGAGAATACTATAAAAACCTCTATACAAATAAACTAGAAAATCTAGAAGAAATGGATAAATTCCTGGACACTTACACTCTCCCAAGACTAAACCAGGAAGAAGTTGAATCCCTGAATAGACCAATAGCAGGCTCTGAAATTGAGGCAATAATTAATAGCCTACCAACCAAAAAAAGTCCAGGACTCGATGGATTCACAGCTGATTTCTACCAGAGGTACAAGGAGGAGCTGGTACCATTCCTTCTGAAACTATTCCAATCAATAGAAAAAGAGGGAATCCTCCCTAACTCATTTTACGAGGCCAACATCATCCTGATACCAAAGCCTGGCAGAGACACAACAAAAAAAGAGAATTTTAGACCAATATCCCTGATGAACATCGATGCAAAAATCCTCAATAAAATACTGGCAAACTGAATCCAGCAGCACATCAAAAAGCTTATCCACCATGATCAAGTGGGCTTCATCCCTGGGATGCAAGGCTGGTTCAACACACGCAAATCAATAAACGTAATCCAGCATATAAACAGAACCAAAGACAAAAACCACATGATATCTCAACAGATGCAGAAAAGGTCTTTGACAAAATTCAACAGCCCTTCATGCTAAAAACTCTCAATAAATTCAGTATTGATGGAACGATCTCAAAATAATGAGAGCTATTTATGACAAACCCACAGCCAATATCATACTGAATGGACAAAAACTGGAAGCATTCCCTTTGAAAACTGGCACAAAACAGGGATGCCTTCTCTCACCACTCCTATTCACCATAGTGTTGGAAGTTCTGGCCAGGGCAATCAGGCAGGAGAAAGAAATAAAGGGTATTCAATTAGGAAAAGAGGAAGTCAAATTTTCCCTGTTTGCAGATGACGTGATTGTATGTCTAGAAAACCCCATCATCTCAGCCCAAAACATCCTTAAGCTGATAAGCAACTTCAGCAAAGTCTCAGGATACAAAATTGATGTGCAAAAATCACAAGCATTCTTATACACCAATAACAGACAAACAGAGAGCAAAATCATGAGTGAACTCCCATTCACAATTGCTTCGAAGAGAATAAAATACCTAGGAATCCAGCTTACAAGGGACATGAAGGACCTCTTCAAGGAGAACTAAAAATCACTGCTCAACAAAATAAAAAAGGATACAAACAAATGGAAGAACATTCCATGCTCATGGATAGGAAGAATCAATATCGTGAAAATGTCCATACTGCCCAAGGTAATTTATAGATTCAATGTCATCCCCAAAGCTACCAATGAGTTTCTTCACAGAATTGGAAAAAACTGCTTTAAAGTTCATATGGAACCAAAAAAGAGCCCACATTGCCAAGACAATCCTAAGTCAAAAGAACAAAGCTGGAGGCATCACACTACCTGACTTCAAACTATACTATAAGGCTACAGCAACCAAAACAGCATGGTACTGGTACCAAAACAGAGATATAGACCAATGGAACAGAACAGAATCCTCAGAAATAATACCACACATCTACAGCCATCTGACCTTTGACAAACCTAACAAAAACAAGAAATGGGGAAAAGTTCCCTATTTAATAAATGGTGCTGGGAAAACTGGCTAGCCATAAGTAGAAAGCTGAAACTGGATCCTTTCCTTACTCCTTATATGAAAATTAATTCAAGATGGATTAGAGACTTAAATGTTAGACCTAATACCATAAAAACGCTAGAAGAAAACCTAGGTAATACCATTCAGGACATAGGCATGGGCAAGAACTTCATGTCTAAAACACCAAAAGCAACGGCAACAAAAGCCAAAATTGACAAATGGGATCTAGTTAAACTAAAGAGCTTCTCCACAGCAAAAGAAACTACCATCAGAGTGAACAGGCAACCTACAGAATGGGAGAAAATTTTTGCAATGTGCTCATCTGACAAAGGGCTAATATCCAGAACCTACAAAGAACTCAAATAAATTTACAAGAAAAAAGCATACAACCCCATCAAAAAGCAGGCAAGGGATATGAACAGACATTTCTCAAAAGAAGACATTCATACAGCCAACAGACACATGAAAAAATGCTCATCATCACTGGCCTTCAGAGAAATGCAAATCAAAACCACAATGAGATACCATCTTATACCAGTTAGAATGGTAATCATTAAAAAGTCAGGAAACAACAGGTGCTGGAGAGGTTGTGGAAAAATAGGAACATTTTTACACTGCTGGTGGGATTGTAAACTAGTTCAACCATTGTAGAAAACAGTATGGCGATTCCTCAAGGATCTAGAACTAGATGTACCATATGACCCAGCCATCCCATTACTGGGTATATACCCAAAGGATTATAAATCATGCTGCTATAAAGACACATGCACACATATGTTCATTGCAGCACTATTCACAATAGCAAAGACTTGGAATCAACCCAAATGTCCATCAATGACAGACTGGATTAAGAAAATGTGGCACATATACACCATGGAATACTATGCAGCCAAAAAAAAGGATGCGTTTGTGTCCTTTGTAGGGACATGGATGAAGCTGGAAACCATCATTCTCAGCAAACTATTGCAAGAACAGAAAACCAAACACCGCATGTTCTCACTCATAGGTGGGAACTGAACAATGAGATCACTTGGACTTGGGAAGGGGAACATCACACACCGGGGCCTATTATGGGGAGGGGGGTCGGGGGAGGGATTGCGTTCTGAGTTTTACCTGATGTAAATGACGAGTTGATGGGTGCAGCACACCAACATGGCACAAGTATACATATGTAACAAACCTGCACGTTATGCACATGTACCCTAGAACTTAAAGTATAATAATAATAATAATAAAAGAAAACAACTATGTAAAAATCTATATGCATATGGAGAAGAACAAAAGGATAACATTCAGAAAACTTCACATGTTAAAGTAGTGGATTATTGAAACTTAATATTATTAAAAATAGAAGCACTATTTGGCAACATTCCACAGAAATAGAAGAAGAGAAGTGAGAACGTAAATAAAAGACTAAAGGAGGGAAAGACTTTAGCCCAGGACAAAGTTCACCAGCAATATAGTTCACATTTTCAGAGCTACAATTTACATTTGACATGGAGTATTTTCAATGAGGATAATGATTAGATAATTTGTAATCTGAAAGCATGCTAATAAATGTAATCTATTCAGAAAGAGACTTACTCATGAATTATTTCCTCTTACCAAATTACATGCATGCTTGGCTATATTAGATATTTATGGAGGCAGAAAAAGTAATTTCAACTTAACACAAGAAAACTGTGTTTGGAGTCAGGAATCGTGGCTGTGGCCCTGCCATAAACCAGCTGTGTGCAGCTGAGCAAGTGACTCAGGCCTCCTGGGTCTCAGTTTCTCCAAGTACAAAATAAAGGCACTGAACTGCAACTCTGAGGGTCCCCTCAGCTGTAATATTTCATGACATTGGTCAGTTTCACCCAGGAACTTGATGCAATGCCTGGGGACAGCACGGTATTCTGTTTAGCAATGGTCGGAGGCTATTAAGAGAATTAGACAGAGAACCTGTCTTTGGCGTCCTGACCTTACTGAGATAGAGGTTATCACTACCCATAGTTATTTGTTTATCAAATTACACTTATAGGCTGGGTGCGGTGGCTCACACCAGTAATCCTAGCACTTTGGGAGGCCGAAGCAGGCAGATCACCTGAGGTCAGGAGATCAAGACCAGCCTGGCCAACATGGTGAAACCCCGTCTCTACTAAAAATACAAAAATAAAATTAGCCGGACGTGGTGGTGGGCACCTAATCCCAGCTACTTGGGAGGCCGAGGCAGAAGAATTCCTTGAACCTGGGAGGCAGAGGTTGCAGTGAGCCGAGATCACGCCACTGCATTCCAGCCTGGATGACAGAGCGGGACTCCATCTCAAAAACAAACAAACAAACAAAAACAAATTACACTTATATAGAGCTTATACCCTATTTAGTGCTACTGATGAGTTTCACTCATTTAATCCTTAGGACATAGGAAAAATTATACCCTTACTTTACAGATGAAGAAACTGAGGCACTGAGAGCCTAATAATTTACCTACGGTCACTCAGGGGGTAACGATGGAGCCAGGACTTAATTCCAAGCAGTGCAGCTCCAAACTTCATGCTCTTAACCATGATGGGATTGGTCAGGATGCATCTTCCTATTTTGGAAACAGGCCCCACTTTCAAACTCTCCAGTCAGGAGATTAAAATTTCACAGGTGGAGATGAAGGCTTAAACTTAAAATTGCCAAGAGCATCCTGCCTTAGGGATGGCTCAGAATACTCCAGTCATTACTGGAAGCCCTTGGTGTCAGATGAGCCCTCTGTGGATTAATGAGATTTACCACTGCCTTCTGTAAATCTAGCGTTGCCTGTGGAGTTTGGAATAAGAGGAAAGTGCACATAAAAATGTGCCCCCCAGGGTAGGCCATCTCAGGACACATGCTCAGACCATTCAATTCTTCCCAGCATTCCACAGCCAGCTCTGGCCCCACAGGACCTCAAAGATTCTTCTGCTATTCCTAGTCCTTTGGGATTAGTCCCTTCTGTAAACCCAGAGGGAGGGATTCAGTAAATGTTTGCAATCAATATGGACCATGGAACAACAGATTTTACTCAGATGCAATTTGATAAAGGTTCTGTGTATGATCATTTTGCTCAGTCTAGACAACAGAATCTCTTTTACTAAAGTAACCTTTCCTTTTCTGATTACAAGAGTAATACACGTTCTTGACAGATTACTTAAATGATACAGAAAATTATACAAGGAAGAAAATATCCATTGCTATGGACTGAATTGTGTCCCATCAAAATTCATATGTCGAATCCCTCACCGCCAATGTGACTGTATTTGGAGATGGGGCCTTTACAGAGCTAATTAAGGTTAAATGAAGTCATAAGAATGGGACCCTAATCCAATAGGACCGGTGTCCCTACAAGCAGAAAGCCCAAACATCTCTCTCTCCATGCGTACACAGAGGAAAGCCCATGTGAGGACACAGCGAGAAGGCAGCTGTCTGCAAGCCAGGAAGAAGGGCTTCACCAGAAACCAAACCTGATGGTACCTTGATCTTGCACTTGTAGCCTCTAGAACTGCAAGAAAATAAATTAATAGATTTCCATTGTTTAAGTCACTCAGTCTGTGATATTTCCTTATGGCAGTCTGAGTAGACTAATGCATCTATAATCTAACCATTCACTGTCAACCTTTTGGTAAACATCTTCTAATCTTTTTTCTGTGCTTCTCTGCATTTTTCCTTTTTTTTTTTTTTTTTGAAACAGAGTCTTGCTCTGTCACCCAGGCTGGAATGCAGTGGCATGATTTCGGCTCACTGCAACCTCTGCCTCCCAGGTTCAAGCCATTCTCCTGCCTCAGCCTCCCAAGTAGCTGGGACTACAGAGTAGATGGGATTACAGGCGCCTGCCACCACACCCGGCTAAGTTTTGTATTTTCAGTAGAGACGGGGTTTCACCATGTTGGCCAGGCTGGTCTTGAACTCCTGACCCTGTGATCCACCCGCCTCAGCCTCCCAAAGTGTTGGGATTACAGGCGTGAGCCAGCACGCCTGGCCATCTGCATATTTTTTAAAACAAAATTAGGGCCAGTGGCTCACATCTGTAATCCCAACACCATAGGAGGTAGAGGTGGACAGATCCCGAGTTCAGGAGTTTGACACCAGCCTGGGCAACACAGCAAAACCCTGTCTCTACAAAAAATACAAAAATTAGCCAGGTGTGGTGGTCCGTGCCTGTCGTCCCAGCTACTTGGGGGGCTGAGGCAGAAGGATTGCTTGAGTCCAAGAGGCAGAAGTTACAGTGAGCTGAGTTTGCACCACGGCACTCCAGACTGGGTGACAAAGTAAAACACTCAAAAAAAATTTTTTTTAATTAAGTTCATATTATTTTATATCCTTTTTTTCACTTAACAATATAGTATCAACTTTAATAGCTACATGGAATTATATATAAATAGTGTGATGATATAAATAAATTTTACATGTAAATTTACATATTAATAAATAAATGTATAAAAAAACTGGTAGTAAATACTTCTGTTTTCTGAGCATGGGGGTTACACAATTCCTATCCATGGGGAAAATTTACAGTGTCATTCTATCTGCAGAGACCACCAAAGTCAAATCTCACACTCCTAAACCCTCCCAATCCTCCTAGTTAACTAACGAGCACGAACTCAGAAGAGACACATCCTTTGTGAGTCTTTGGAACTGAAAGCACAGGAACAGGACTAAACCAGGCAGACAGGGAAACAGGTACAGCAATATGGTCAGGGGAGAAATGTTCAGGACTCTACAATGCCACTAACATAACACCAATACCCACCCCCAACCTTTAATAAAGGCTGCAATGAATACAGCTGCCTCACCAGAGTGGTTTGAGGATGCTCCAGACAAAGAGGATGAGTGATGTGTGTGGGATGACTTTCAGCCTGGGGGATGGTGAAACCTAGGGTTGATTAAGAGTCAGAACTCAGCGACTCTCTCGCAAGATGGCTGAATAGGAACAGCTCCAGCCTCCAGCTCCCAGCGTGAGCGACACAGAAGATGGGTGATTTCTGCATTTTCAACTGAGGTACCAGGTTCATCTCACTGGGGCATGTCGTGTCGGACAGTTGGTGCTGGTCCGTGGGTGCAGCCCGACCAGCCAGAACTGAAGCAGGGCGAGGCATCACCTCACCTGGGAAGTGCAAGAGGGAAGGGAATTCCTTTTCCTAGCCAAAGGAAATTGAGACACACAACATCTGGAAAATTGGGTAACTCCCACCCTAATACTGTACTTTACCTAGGGTCTTAGCAAAGGGCACATCAGAAGATTATATCCCACACCTGGCCCAGAGGGTCCCACATCCACAGAGGCTCCCTCATTGCTAGCACAGCAGTCTGAGATCTAACTGTAAGGCAGCAGTGAGGCTGGGGGAGGGGTGCTCACCATTGCTGAGGCTTCAGTAGGTAAACAAAGCCGCCAGGAAGCTCGAATTGGGTGGAACCCACTCCACAGTTCAAGGAGGCTGGCCTGCCTCTGTAGACTCCTCCTCTGGGGACAGGGCATAGCTAAACAGAAAGCAGCAGAAACCTTGACAGAGGTAAATGCCCCTGTCTGACAGCTTTGAAGAGAGCAGTGGATATCCCAGCACAGAGGCTGAGATCTGAGAACAGACAGACTGCCTGCTTAAGTGGGTCCCTGACCCCTGAGTAGCCTAATTGGGAGACATCCCCCATTAGGTGCAGACCAACACCTCACACCTCACATGGCTGGGTACACCCCTGAGACGAAGCTTCCAGAGTGAGAATCAGACAGCAACACTCGCTGTTCAGCAATATTCTATCTTCTGCAGCCTCTGCTGCTGATACCCAGGCAAACAGGGTTTGGAGTGGACCTCAAGCAATCTCCAACAGACCTACAGCTGAGGGTCCTGACTGTTAGAAGGAAAACTAACAAACAGAAAGGGCACCCACACCAAAACCCCATCAGTATGTCACCAGCATCAAAGACCAAAGGCAGATAAAACCACAAAGATGGGGAAAAAGCAGGGAAGAAAAGCTGGAAATTCAAAAAATCAGAGCACATCTCTCTCTCCAAAGGAACGCAGCTCATCGCCAGCAACGGAACAAAGCTTGACGGAGAATGACTTTGACAAGTTGAGAGAAGAAGCCTTCAGTCTATCAAACTTCTCAGAGCTAAAGGAGGAACTACATAACCAGTGCAAAGAAACTAAAAACCTTGAAAAAAGATTTGACAAATGGCTAATTAGAATAACCAATGTAGATATGTCCTTAAAAGAACTGATAGAGATGAAAACCATAACACGAAAACTACATGACAAATGCACAAGGTTCAGTAACTGACTCGATCAACTGGAAGAAAGAGTATCAGCGATTGAAGATCAAATGAATGAAATAAAGCAAGAAGAGAACTGTAGAAAAAAAAAGTAAAAAGAAATTAACGAAGCCACCAAGAAATATGGGATTATGTGAAAAGACCAAATCTATGTCTGATTGGAGTGCCTGAAAGTGACGGGGAAAATGGAACTAAGTTGGAAAACACTGCAGGATATCATCCAGGAGAACTTCCCCAACCTTGTAAGGCAGGCCAACATTCAAATTCAGGAAATACAGAGAATGCCACAAAGATACTCCTCAAGAAGAGCAACTCCAAGACACATAATTGTCAGATCCACCAAAGTTGAAATGAAGGAAAAAATGTTAAGGGCAGCCAGAGAGAAAGGTCAGGTTACCCACAAAGGGAAGCCCATCAGACTAAAAGCAGATCTCTCAGCAGAAACTCTCCAAGCCAGAAGAGAGTGGGGGTCGATATTCAACATTCATAAAGAAAAGAATTTTCAACCCAGAATTACATATCCAGCCAAACGAAGTTTCATAAGTGAAGGAGAAATAAAATCCTTTACAGATAAGCAAATGCTTAGAGATTTTGTCACCACCAGGCCTGCCCTACAAGAGATCCTGAAGGAAGCACTAAACATGGAAAGGAACAACAGGAACCAGCCATTGCAAAAACATGTCAAAATATAAAGTCCATCGACGCTAGGAAGAAACTGCATCAACTAGCGAGCAAAATAACCAGATAATATAATAATAACAGGATCAAGTTCACACATAACAATATTAACCTTAAATGTAAATGGACTAAATGGTCCCATTAAAAGACACAGACTGGTAAATTATATAAAGAGTCAAGACCCATCAGTCTGCTGTATTCAGGAGACCCATCTCACATGCAGAGACACACATAGGCTCAAAATAAAGGGATGCAGGAAGATCTACCAAGCAAATGTAAAACAAAAAAAAGCAGGGATTGCAATTCCAGTCTCTGATAAAACAGACTTTAAACCATTAAAAATCAAAAGAGACAAAGAAGGCCATTACATAATGGTAAAGGGATCAATTCATCAGGAAGAGCTAACTATCCTAAATATATATGCACCCAATACAGGAGCACCCAGATTCATAAAGCCTTAAAATCCTTAGAGACTTACAAAGAGACTTAGACTCCCATACAATAATAATGGGAGACTTCAACACTCCACTGTCAACATTAGACAGATCAACGAGACAGAAAGTTAACAAGGATATACAGGAATTGAACTCAACTCTGCACCAAGTAGACCTAATAGACATCTACAGAACTCTCCACCCCAAATCAACAGAATATACATTCTTCTCAGCACCACATCACACTTATTCCAAAATTGACCACATAATTGGAAGTAAAGCACTCCTCAGCAAATGTACAAGAACAGAAATTATAACAAACTCTCTCTCAGACCACAGTGCAATCAAACTAGAACTCAGGACTAAGAAACTCAATCAAAACTGCTCAACTACATGGAAACTGAACAACCTGCTCCTGAATGACTACTGGGTACATAACAAAATGAAGGCAGAAATAAAGATGTTCTTTGAAACCAATGAGAACAAAGATACAACACACCAAAATCTCTGGGACACATTTAAAGCAGTGTGTAGAGGGAAATTTATAGCACTAAATGCCCACAAGAGAAAGCAGGAAAGATCTAAAATTGACACCCTAATATCACAATTAAAAGAACTAGAGAAGCAAGAGCAAACACATTCAAAAGATACCAGAAAGCAAGAAATAACTAAGATCAGAGCAGAACTGAAGGAGATAGAGACACAAAAGACCCTCCAAAAAAATCAGTGAATTCAGGAGCTGGTTTTTTGAAAAGATCAACAAAATTGATAGACCGCTAGCAAGACTAATAAAGAAGAAAAGAGAGAAGAACCAAATAGACGCAATAAAAAATGATAAATGGGATATCACCACCAACCCCACAGAAATACAAACCACCATCAGAAAATACTATAAACACCTCTATGCAAATAAACTAGAAAACCTAGAAAAAATGGATAATTTCCTGGACACTTACACTCTCCCAAGACTAAACCAGGAAGAAGTTGAATCTCTGAATAGACCAATAGCAGGCTCTGAAATTGAGGCAATAATTAATAGCCTACTAACCAAAAAAAGTCCAGGACCAGATGGATTCACAGTCGAATTCTACCAGAGGTACAAGGAGGAGCTGGTACCATTCCTTCTGAAACTATTCCAATCAATAGAAAAAGAGGGAATCCTCCCTAACTCATTTTACGAGGCCAACATCATCCTGATACCAAAGCCTGGCAGAGACACAACAAAAAAAGAGAATTTTAGACCAATATCCCTGATGAACATCGATGCAAAAATCCTCAATAAAATACTGGCAAACTGAATCCAACAGCACATCAAAAAGCTTATCCACCATGATCAAGTGGGCATCATCCCTGGGATGCAAGGCTGGTTCAACACACGCAAATCAATAAACGTAATCCAGCATATAAACAGAACCAAAGACAAAAACCACATGATATCTCAATAGATGCAGAAAAGGTCTTTGACAAAATTCAACAGCCCTTCATGCTAAAAACTCTCAAAAATTCGGTATTGATGGAACGTATCTCAAAATAATGAGAGCTATTTATGACAAACCCACAGCCAATATCATACTGAATGGACAAAAACTGGAAGCATTCCCTTTGAAAACTGGTACAAAACAGGGATGACCTCTCTCACCACTCCTTTTCAACACAGTGTTGGAAGTTCTGGCTAGGGCAATCAGGAAAGAGAGAAATAAACGGTATTCAATTAGGAAAAGAGGAAGTCAAATTTTCCGTGTTTGCAGATGATGTGATTGTACGTCTAGAAAACCCCATCGTCTCAGCGCAAAATCTCTTTAAGCTGATAAGCAACTTCAGCAAAGTCTCAGGATACAAAATCAATGTGCAAAAATCACAAGCATTCTTTTACACCAATAACAGACAAACAGAGAGCCAAATCATGAATGAATCCCATTCACAATTGCTTCAAAGAGAATAAAATACCTAGGAATCCAACTTACAAGGGATGTAAAGAACCTCCTTCAAGGAGAACTACAAACCACTGCTCAGTGAAATGAAAGAGGACTCAAACAAATGGAAAAACATACCATGCTCATGGATAGGAAGAATCAATATTGTGAAAATGGACATACTGCCCAAGGTGATTTCTAGATTCAGTGCCATCCCCATTAAGCTACCAATGACTGTCTTCACAGAATTGGAAAAAACTGCTTTAAAGTTCATATGGAACCAAAAAAGACCCCGCATTGCCAAGACAATCCTAAGTCAAAAGAACAAAGCTGGAGGCATCACGCTACCTGACTTCAAACTATACTACAAGGCTACAGTAACCAAAACAGCATGGTACTGGTACCAAAACAGAGATATAGACCAATGGAACAGAACAGAGCCCTCAGAAATAATACCACACATCTATAGCCATCTGATCTTTGACAAACCTGACAAAAACAAGAAATGGGAAAAGATTCCCTATTTAATAAATGGTGCTGGGAAAACTGGCTAGCCTTAAGTAGAAAGCTGAAACTGGATCCTTTCCTTACTCCTTATACGAAAATTAATTCAAGATGGATTAGAGACTTAAATGTTAGACCTAAAACCATAAAAACCCTAGAAGAAAACCTAGGTAATACCATTCAGGACATGGACATGGACTTCATGTCTAAAACACCAAATCAATGGCAACAAAAGCCAAAATTGACAAATGGGATCTAGTTAAACTAAAGAGCTTCTGCACAGCAAAAGAAACTACCATCAGAGTGAACAGACAACCTACAGAATGGGAGAAAATTTTTGCAATCTACTCATCTGATAAAGGGCTAATATCCAGAACCTGTAAAGAACTCAATCAAATTTACAAGAAAAAAACAAACAACCCCATCAAAAAGTGGGCAAACAATAGGAACAGACATTTCTCAAAAGAAGACATGTATACAGCCAACAGACACATGAAAAAATGCTCATCACTGGCCTTCAGAGAAATGCAAATCAAAACCACAATGAGATACCATCTCACACCAGTTAGAATGGTAATCATTAAAAAATCAGAAAAAAAACAGGTGCTGGAGAGGATGTGGAGAAATAGGAACACTTTTACACTGTTGGTGGGACTGTAAACTAGTTCAACTATTGTGGAAAACAGTGTGGTGATTCCTCAAGGATCTAGAACTAGAAGTAGAACTAGAAGTAGAATTAGAAGTACCATATGACCCAGCCATTCCATTACTGGGTATATACCCAAAGGATTATAAATCATGCTGCTATAAAGACACATGCACACGTATGTTTATTGTGGAACTATTCACAACAGCAAAGACTTGGAATCAACCCAAATGTCCATCAGTGACAGACTGGATTAAGAAAATGTGGCACATATACACCATGGAATACTATGCAGCCATAAAAAAGGATGAGTTTGTGTCGTTTGCAGGGACGTGGATGAAGCTGGAAACCATCATTCTCAGCAAACTATCGCAAGAACAGAAAACCAAATACTGCATGTTCTCACTCATAGGTGGGAATTGAACAATGAGATCACTTGGACACAGGAAGGGGAACATCATACACTGGGTCCTATTGTGGGGAGGGGGGATGGGGGAGGGATAGCATTAGGAGATATACCTAATGTAAAGGACGAGTTAATGGGTGTGGCACACCAACATGGCACATGTATACATATGTAACAAACCTGCATGTTATGCACATGTACCCTCGAACTTAAAGTATATATTAAAAAAAAAAAAAAAAAAAAAGAGCCAGAAATCAGCATTGTAAATGCCCAAAAGTCCTTGGTCCCTGGAAATTCATAAAAATCTTAGAGTATTACTTCTCCCACAGAGACCAGGCACAGTGGCTCACGCCTTTGAAAAGTAATCCCAGCACTTTGGGTGGATCACCTGAGGTCGGGAGTTCGAGACAAGCCTGGGCAACATGGTGAAACCTTGTCTCTACTAAAAATACAAAAATTAGCTGGGCATGGTGTGACGCACATCTGTAATCCCAGCTACTTACGACACTGGGGCAGGAGAATTGCTTGAACTCGGGAGGTGGAGGTTGCAGTGAGCCGAGATTGCACCACGGTACTCTAGCCTGGGCAACAGAGCAAAACTCCATCTCAACAACAACAACAATTTCCCATAGAATATCAGATAGAGAGCTTGAGCCAATTTCACTTAAATATCAATGGATAGGAAGCTCAGATAGCATGTAGGTTATATTGATGTTCCATAGTTTATTGAACTCCCAATTATTGTACATTTTTATGTCCTTTCTTGTCATTTTGAAATAATTTATCTTATTATATCTATCAAATTGTTCTAATTGTGGAAGTTCTCGGATGGCAAATCCCACTATTTATAGTGTCTGCAGGTCCTTAGGCCCTCGTGGAGGGTTGTTTCATTCTGTAGTCTGTATTTTCATTTTTTTATTATTTGAGGCAGGGTCTCATTCCAGTTGCCCAGGCTGGAGTGCAGTGGCACGATTTCGGCTCACTGCAGTCTTGACCTCCTAGGCTCAGGTGATTCTCCTATCTCAGCCTCGAGTAACTGGGACTACAGGAACACCACCATGCATAGCTAATTTTTGTATTTTTTAGCAGAGATGGGGTTTTGCCATGTTGCCCAGGCTGGTCTCGAACTCCTGGACTCAAGCAATCCTCCTGCCTCAGCCTCCCAAAGTGCTAGGATTACAAGCATGAGCCACCATGCCAGGCATATAATTTTAAACCGTGACACAATATTCAGTGGACTTTGTGGGAATTCAGGGCCACCTGATTTGATGCTATATACCTCCATAGACTGTTACTTGTCTGAGACAAATTTTTATATGTGAGCAAATCTATGTTTATGAATTCTTAGAGGAGACATTTACCCCATTCAGATCCTATGGCAAGCCTGGTCTTCTATACCAGTGCTACTCAATACAGGTTGAGCACCCCTAATCCTAAAATCTGAAATCTGAAATGATCCAAAATTCAGAAGGTTTTGAGCACCAACATGATGTCACAAATAGAAAATTTCACATATAAGTACCTAACACAAACTTTATTTCATGCACAAAATTATTTAAAATATTGTATAAAATTAGGCCAGGCATGGTGGTTCACGCCTTTAATCTCAGCACTTCAGGAGGCCGATGTGGATCACTTGAGGTCAGGGAGTTCGAGACCAGCCTGGCCAACATGGTGAAACCATGTCTCTACTGAAAATACAAAAATTAACCAGGTGTGGTGGTGGACGTCTATAATCCCAGCTACTTGGGAGGCTGAGGCAGGAGAATTACTTGAACCCCTGGAAGGTGGAAGTTGCAGTAAGCTGAGATTGCACCACTGCTCTCCAGCCTGGGTGACAGAGCAAGACTCTGTCCGCCCCCCTCCAAAAAAAAAAAAAAAAGAAAAAAATGAATTTTGTGTTTAGGCTATAATCCCATCCCTAACATATCTCATTAAATATTTGCAAATGTTCCAAAATTCAAAAAAATCTGAAATCTAAAACACTTCTGGTCCCAAACATTTTGGATAAAGGATACTGAACCTGTAGAAATACAATGTAAGCTAAAAATGAGAGCCACATATATAATTTTAAATTTTCTTTTCTTTTCTTTTTTTGAGATGGAGTTTCATTCCTGTTTCCCAGGCTAGAACACAATGCCTCAGTCTCGGGTCACTGCAACCTCCATCTCCTGGGTTCAAGTGATTCACCTGCCTGAGCCTCCCAAGTAGCTGGGATTACAGGTACGCACCACCACGCCTGGCTAATTTTTTGTATTTAGTAGAGACAGGATTTCACCACATTGGTCAGGCTAGTCTCCAACTCCTGACCTCAGGTAATCCACCCACCTCGGGTTCCCAAAGTGCTGGGATTATAGGCATGAGCCACCACGCCCGGCCAATTTTAAATTTTCTTGTGGCTACATTTAAAAGATGAAAAGAAATTAGGAAAATTCATTTTAATAACATTTTATTCTAATATATCGAAGATATTATTTTGACATGTAATCAATATAAAAATTATTAAGGAGATAATTTACTTTTTTCATATTAAGTTTTTGAAATTCACTATGTATTTTAAACTTGGAGCACATCTAAATCTGGACTAGCTATATTTCACGGGCTTAATAGCCACATGTGGCTACTGGCGATCCTATGGACAGGTCTAGATTTTGCTGGTGAGTGGCTTTTAGGGTGGATGTGTGCTTAATCTTCCATTTAACTATTGATGTATCCCTTTAAGAGTTCTACATTTATGATGTTTCAGTTTCAACACTACCTTGCATGAGCCCAAGGCATTATCTCCCATTCCTGTGTGAGAATTAAGTCACAATCCCCTCAATTAATGACACTGACAGCTCCTTCTTTATAACTCCCATCCTACCCTAGAGGAAAGGCAGTGTTACTTCCTGTGCTGTAACTATTTTTCTGGTCCCTGGTAACTTCCCTTTTTTTTTTTTGGAAGGCCTGGCTATGTATTTAAAAGACTATATATTGTAGGATAAATAGCATCTCTATGTATTTGTGATGGTAAAGATTTTCACGTTATCCAGTTCACTACATTGCAAAAACTGAAAGTCCTAAACATGAACATTTAAAGGATTCAGTCCAAGTGGTCATATTAGGAAACTTTCAGAACTTTACATGATTACTATATTAAACATAACAATAATCACTAACCGAAATGTTAGGAAAAATATGAAATCTACCGAAGGCCATAGAGAGAGGATATCATACACATTAAAGCAGAAAATAAATGATTCAGACTATACAAACACAGTAGACAATAAATAACTATAAAATTTTGAGTTTTATAAGAATTCATTTTAAAAGACAATGAAAGGCCGGGCATGGTGGCTCAGGCCTGTAATCCCAGCACTTTGGGAAGCCAAGGCAGGCGGGTCATTTGAGACCAGCCTGGCAACATGATGAAACCCCATCTCTACTAAAAATACAAAAATTAACTGGGTGTGAGAGGTGCAGCAAAGCACCATGGCACACATATACCTATGTAACATACCTGCATGTTCTGTACACATATCCTGGAACTTAAAGTAAAAATTAAAAAAAAAAAAAATTAGCTGGGTGTGGCAGTGCATGCCTGTAATCTCAGCTTATTCGGGAGGCCAAGGCATGGGAATCACTTGAACCTAGGAGGTGGAGGTTGCAGTGAGCCAAGATTGAGACTCTGCACTCCAGCCAGGGCAACAGAATGAGACTCTGTCTCAAAAAAAAAAAAAAAAAGAAAAAAGAAAAAGAAAAGACAATGAGAATTTACAAAATATTTTTGGAGCAGTTTTCTAATTATAAAGGAATAAAATAACCATCTTTATCTTAGTAAACTACACAGTCTCACTGAAAAAGAGGTTTTCATGAAAAGTATAAATTGCTAAAAAAATGTAAAACTACTGAAAAATCTAAATAACTTTATAACTATGGAAGAAAAATATTTTCGTTATCCAAGAATTACCTTTAAAAAGATTCTAGGCTCCAGTTAGCAATCTATGTTCCTCTGTATTTTCAAGTCATGAACAATTTTTTTTCAACATGTAAATTATTGCCATGGCACTCCAGGTAGCTGTGGATGACAAGTCCTCTTCTCATCATGGCCTGTTCCTGAGTTTGCCCATTGAAACGGGAGAGTTTCCTGATCCTCCTCGCAGAACGTGCAACACGGGTGTGGCTTGTTTGTTTGGCCACTGTGCACTCTCAAACCGCTTATGGGAAGGGGAGCACGCAGACAGGCAGGTACATGAGCCGGGGCGAGCACCCCTGGACTCTGGCCCCACAACCACATCCAGGTGTGGATGCCTGCGGCTCCCAAAGCCCAAGTGGGTGTGTGTTACAGTGCACTCTCTTAGCTTTGCCATCTGCAGACGACTTAAGTATTAAACAGCTCAGTGGACCCTCTGACTTTTTGCAAGGGCAGAGGGCCAGTGTGATTTCCATATCCCTAGCTCTTGTCCGGCATCCAGGAAAAATCAGGTCACACATACACTTGAAGGATGGTGAGTGCAGGAGTTTTATTAAGTTGTGAAGGTGGCTCTCAGCAGAATGCACGGGCAGCTGGATCAGGGATGGAGTGGGAAGATGATCTTCCCCTGGAGTTTGGCCATCCAGCAGCCGATCTCCTCTCCGACCGTCCCCAGCCAAACTCCTCTTGACGTTCAGACGCTCCTTCTCTTCTCTCGTCTCCCCTTCTGTTCCTCTGTTCATCTGCTTGTGGAGCCTGGCGCTTGGGGTTTCTATGGGTACAGGATGGGATGGCATGGTGGGCCAAAAGGCAGCCTTTAAGCATGAAAATAGGAATGCCTGTTCCCATTTAGGCCCGCAGGTTTCCAGGTCTGAGGGTAGGGCCTTTGCCAGGGAACTGCCCTTTTCAACCCAGTATTTCCCTGTCTCCTGTCCATATCACCATTAGAATGCAAGGTCCGTGGGGGAAGCAAGTCACATCCGTCACTGGGTCTCCACCTCACAGTACCAGCTTGAGATAAATTTGTCTAAAAACCTATTAGAAATGCTAAAAATATTTAATTACATTAATTAGGTGACCAGCTATGAAATAATTATGTAAATCTCTCTTAAAAATCAGTGTTTAGGAAATTGAAAAGAAACTGGAATTAAAATTCCCATTCGCTTTAACAACTACAAAGAAAATTAATAAAAAAATTCAAAAATTATAAGAACAGAACTAAAAATGTGTTTGAAGGGCACAAAATATTTGAAAGTAGAAGACCATATCTTGTAAAGGGGTCAATGTCCTACAAATTAATCCACATGTTTAATTTTAAAGTAAAACATAATAGAGAAGAGACAAATTACAAAGCCTTATTACCTTAAAGAATATGATAATGGTATAAGATTGCATAAACTGATAAATGGAAAATAAGATATGTATGTATAAAATGATGGCAATGGAAGCAATAGCAAATAACTTACATAGCACTGAGATGTTGTTCTACATGTTTTATATATCTTATCCTTAAAACAATGCTGAAAAGTAAAGTACTATTGTTACCTTATCCCCATTTTTACAGATAGAAAAACAGACCAAGCAAGTGGAATGAAGGAAGGGCCAGGGAGCTCATGGTCAGTATGTAGACTTTCGTATGATCTCTGTTTCTAGACAATATACCCATGTATTCTATCCAGCCTAATATCCTCAAGTCAGCAGCTTCTTTGAGAGTAACCTCCCATCTCCTAGGAAAGGGTGGTCACCTGGGGTGAAGGAGGTCATCAGGAAGTCTGTCTTATTCATACAGAGGCTTTCCACCAAACCTGCTGTCAGTCTCTATACCTTTCTAAAGGACATAGTGCTACAATTTCTAAACCTCAGAGAGCTTCTAGAGCATATTGGCTGCCTCCTCTGCAGGTACCTTGGGTTTCAACTTTCTTCCTTCTGATTGATATCTTAAAATGTACCTTAATATTCCATCTTTTAAATTTTTATGAAAGTCTCATCCACTGCTATACCCTCTAGGATTAAGTTGGTAGATTTTGACTGATTCCTTCTGATTTTTTTTTTTTTTACTGAGTTTTGAGAGATAAACCAGAAAAACATGTATTTTCAATATATCACGTTCAGCCAGAAGTCCTCATATTAATTTACCCTAGGAAAATTATCAGAGAAAGCCAGGCATGGTGGTTCATGCCTGTCATCCCAGCACTTTGGAAGGGCAAAGCAGGCAGATTGCTTGAACCCAGAAGTGTGGGACCAGCCTGGGCAGCATAGTGAGACCTGGTCTCTACTAAAAATATAAAAATTTTCCAGGCATGGTGGCACCTGTCTGTGATCCCAGCTACCAAGGAGATTGAGGTGGAAGGATCACCTCAGCCCAGGGAAGTCGAGGCTGCAGTGAGCCGAGATCACACCACTACACTCCAGCCTTAGGCGACAGAGCTGGCTCTGTCTAAAAAGCAAAAAAGAGAGAGAGAATTATCAGAGAACACCACAAAGATTTGTGTTGAAGAATGTTTATTGCTTCATAATTTATAACAGCAAATAATAAGACTGGTCCAAAAGACTAATAATTAAAATTAATTTCCTTTTGGTACATCTGTGGTAGACAGGGAGCTGGGCCGCTCAGATCTCCTTCCACAGAGTCTTCTGTAGGAGCACAGTTGACTGGAAGCCTCCAGCTGCCACTCTGGACCCACCACATTGCTCATGTCAAGGCCATGCTTCCCTCTGCCGCCAGAAGCCACCAGGGCTAGGTCATTCTTGTCTACCACCAGAACTGCCCAAAGGCAGTTGCTATCTTTGCCCACGTGTTGTCTCCCCTCCAGCCTGGGCAAGGCCTTCTCAGAACACTCTTCCTGCCCAGTCCTTCCTTCTAAGTTTCCTCTCACAGGAGCCCAAAGTGCTTCACCACAGCTGCCTATTCCTGCTCCCTCCACCTTTCTCCTTCCAAGGATTTTTCCCAATGTTTCTTGCACAGTTAATCCTCTCTTGGCATCTGCTTCTTGGAGGACCTGAACCAACTGAACATCTACCCACCAAACATTGAGACAGTTCAAATATTATATTCACCAGAAAGATTTAAGGATAGAAAGATGGTCAGGATATAATGCTACCAAAAATACTAGTATTCTTAAAGTATATTCAGTATCATCCTAGTTAGGCTTTAAAAAATGCAGTAATACATATATGCGTGTGTATGTGTAAAATCCTTCACATATGCATCACAATATTAAGGGTGGCTATTTCTGGGTGATTGGATTATGAATGTTTGTTGATTATAAATACTTCTTTTTCTTTTCTTTTTCCAGTCTCTCAATAATGAACATTATTACCTTTATAATCAGAAACAAAGGTAAATTTTTGTGCATGCATGCAGATGCACACACACACACACACAGTCCCCAGGGATTCTTAAGTTACCCTGAGCTGTGGACACTGTCTGAATGAACACACTGGTGGGCCTCATCTTTGGAGGTCAGTGCACAGTCAGCAGGCGTAACTAAGCAGCAGGAAATACAGATGATAATGTCAATGCTTCAGAAATGTGCTTGGCTGATTCCAGATGTTCTCAAATTCCAAACCACATTTAGGAATCTTGATGGAACATCAGAAGGGAACAAAACAGATGGAGTGCTGATCCTCCTGAGCATTGCTTATTTTCATTTCATTATGCTTTAAAAGAAATTTCTACCAAGTCAATGTTTACCCAAACGACTTTATTCTTCATTTTATCACATATCTGGTAAGCAAGAATAATGTCTTCCCCTTGTCCTTGAAGGACAGGTGACTTTCCTCCCAAGTTTTTAAAAGGGATGAGTCAGGGAAAACTAAGCTGGCAGGGAACACACACATGGTCCTTCCACCTAGCCACCCTCAAACCGGCCCTCTGTCCCTCCACCATGAAGATGCCTCTGTGTTTGCTGCTTCTGAGGAACTCTTGTGATCAAAATGGCAGAACCATATAACACTACCAAAAACACAAAAGTAAGAACATGTACTGGCTAACTACTATGTGCCAGGAAATGTCCTTAACACTTTCCGTATATTAAACATCTCATTTAATCTTCATGAGAATCCTACAACAGAAAGACTAGCACCATCTCCTTTTTACAGAGGAGGACACCGAGGTATAGAGAGAGACAGTAAGTTTGCCAGAACCACATAGCTAGTGTGTGGTGAGGCTGGATTCTGAACACAGGAAGTCACAAAGGAGAAACCAGATTAAGAATGAAAAGCAAGACCAGGTGCAGTGGCTCACGCCTATAATCCTAGCACTTTGGGAGGCGGAAGTGGGTGGATCACTTGAGGTCAGGAGTTTGAGACCAGCCTGGCCAACATGGTGAAACCCCATCTGTACTAAAAATACAAAAAACTAGCTGGGTATGGCAGCGGGTGCCTGTAATCTCAGCTACTCTGGAGGCTGAGGCAGGAGAATCGCTTGAACCTGGGAGGCAGAGGTTGCGGTAAGCCAAGATCATGCCACTGCACTCTAGCCTGAGCAACAGAGCCAGACTCAGTCTCAAAATAAATAAATAAATAAATAAGTAAAATAAAAAATAAAAAAGAACAAAAAGCAAATCTGGAAGCTCAGGTACACAGCTGGCTGCCCTTGATGGAAATGAAAATTGGACTATGCCAGAGAAGCAGCAGGGAAGCAAGACTGCACTGGAAAACAGACCAGTGTAAACAGACAAGGGCATCAGAACTTAAACATGGAAGACAGCTAAGCAAGTGCACTAAGTAAGGACTGGAAGACAAACAAGTGAAGTGATGCGATGTGCATGAAGCAAATGGGGAAGCGGGTGCAGTCAAACGAGTCCAAGAAGCCATTCCACGGGGAAAAGGGCCATAGAGAGGAGGCGAGCATGTGAAGACCGGATACAAAGGACACGAAAAAAAAAACAAAAAAAGCAGCGACAGGGTGATGGAACTGACAGCCAGGAGGAAGCACAGAAATGAAATGCAGGGGGTCAGATATTCCCACTCTGGGAAAGCAAAAAAGCAAAGAGGGAAACAACCGGTTGGAGGGGGAATTGCATCATTTCCTTTTCACTGTTATTTTAACCTCATGTCTTCCTGAGCCACTCTGCCAAACCGATTGGGAGGGATGAACCCCTCCCTCAGGGCTTACCATTCTGTAGAGTGAAATGGCAACGCACTGGCTGCCACTGTCCCACAGAACATGGGGTTAGGTCGGATGGTTGGTTTTCTGTGTGTCCTCTGTGTTCTTAGGGATTCCTGCCAAGAATGAGGTGTGATTTCAGGTGAGTAGCTACCATTTAAAAGGGACTTCTTAGCTGGGTTCAGTGGCTCACACCTCTAATTTCAACACTTTGGGAGGCCAAGGCAGGAGGCTCACTTGAGTCCAGGAGGCTGAGACCATCCTGGGCAGCATAGTGAGAACTTCATCTCTACAACTAAAAAAAAAAAAAAAAAATTAGCTGGGTGTGGTGCTGCATGCCTGTCATTCCAGTTACCCAGGAGGCCAAGGCAGGAAGATTGCTTTGGCCCAGGAGTTTGAGACTGCAGTGAGCTATCATGGTCACAGGCATATGACCCAGGCCCACAGTCTTTTGGCCACAGTGATTGGTCCAGAGTCAGGTCTGTGGCCCAATAAGAATCAAGGAGATGCAATAAGACCTGTATTGGTGCCACTGCACTCCAGCCTGGTAGACGTAGTGAGACCCTGTTTCTAGCGGTGGAGAGTGGGAAGAGAGACAGAGAGAGAGAAAAGAAAAAAAAAAGGATTCTTCTTTCACAGGACTATTGTGGCTATGAAATAAGATCATATATGTAAAGGATATGTGTATGGGGCTTAACCATTGGTATGAGCTCAAAGAAAGGTGCCATGGGAGAAGGGTGTCCCTCTTCTACTCAAAACATTCAATGGCTCCCACCATCAGCAGGACACAAGTGCAGACACCCTGGCCTGGCACTGAAAGCTCTTCCATTGACTAGCCCCAACTTACACTTCTACAACCTTAATCACAGAATTCATTCACTAAACCTACATTTTACCAGCTTTCATCCTACTCAGAAATGTCAAAATACTTATGTAAGAGGATTTAAGCATTAAAGGACATGGGTCCCATTCATCACAGAGCTCAGCCAGGGATCACAGAAGTTTATCTACCAAGTAACTCTTTCAGGTCCGGGAGGGAGAGGGAAGGGAACGTCCTAAGTTGTGTCCTGAAATAAGGATCAAGTTTGGGTAAGATGACAGTGCTGGGTCCCTGGAAAGCAGCTTTCGTATGAGGCAGCGGCAGAATAGGAGGGAGACACTGGTGAAGTCAATGTTGAATGAACAACAAAGAGGAGCAAAGGTCATATCATTTCATTTAGAAAAATGGAGCTGGAATATTGATGGCCACAAGTAGGCAGGGTTAAAAGAGGGCAAACAGTGAACTGAGATTGTGCCACTGCCCTCCAGCCTGGATGACAAAATGAAACCCTGTCTCCAAAAAAAAATAAAATAAAAAATAAGAGAAAGAAAAAGAAAAAGAAAAAAATAAATAATAAGCCAACAGCTGTGTGCACAGGGCCCACATGGCAAAGCCGGAGGAATCCTAGATCAAGTAACAAGAAAACTGCTGAGATGTTGTTCTCCAGGATAACTAAGTTACTTGACCTATATTCCAGACACACAGATCTCATTTTTACTTCTCTTTTGGTTCACTGCAAAGGGGCTGCTTTATTTATTATTGTTGTATCTGCCATGCAGCAGCCACATGTCCTTCTCCTGGCAGTGCACTCCTCTCTGCTCACAAGCTTATGATACTATTGCTAATTCCAGAGGCAAGCAAGTGACCCAGGCCCACAGTCTTTAGGCCACAGTGATTGGTCCAGAGTCAAATCTGTAGCCCAATAAGGATCGATGAGATGTAGTAAGACTTTTGTTGGGGCAGCAGGTGATAAGGCAGTTGCTTTTTTTGCTGGAACTTCCATAAGTCAGATGACACATACCTGGAGCTGCCCAGGAAGCCAACACCACAGAAGACACGGCCAAGAAACAGACAAACTGGGTCCTGCGACACTGTTTGAGCCCTTGGATCAGACTGCACCTGAAGCCAATATAGCCCAACTATATCAATTAAGTGAGCCAATCAATTCCTGCTTTTCTTAAACCAGTATAAATTGGATTCCAACCTCACAACGGAAAGAGTCACAACTAACAGACAGGTGGAAGCTGAAACTGAAATAAACTATCTCTGCCAGAGAGGCGGGGTGACCCATGCCCTGGGAGACACACTCTACTTCACTGCACTTGCCCAACACACCCTAACACAAAGGCCAGGACTCATCAGAGGGCAAGATGGTGCTGACTCCCAAACACCCAATCAGCTCTTAGCCCAGACTTGCTGGGAAAATACCCATCTTCTCCTGGAAGCAGAGACACCTCAGGTAGCCAGGAGGAAAAGCCAGCTGTAGGAGACCCTATGTATGGTTTCTGTCTCATAATCGTCTCCATGGCCAGCTCTTTTTGCCCACTTTCCCCAGCTGAAACTGTCTTTGCCACTAGAGTTGGTCCTACTGCAGTCCCCTGACCACACTGAGTGTCCCTCTGATTCCACACGTGGCTCCTCCCTGCCTAGACTTCTCCATCTCCTTTTCATCATCAACCTTGCCCTTATTCCTAGGCCTGGTTCAAAGCTTTTCCATTTTCTCTGGAAAAACAACCCACTTTTGAACCCAGTTTCTATATCTGTAAAGTGGGATAATAATGTCTTAGGAAGCAGCTATTAAAACATAATAAGTTTGGGACCAGCCTGGGCAACATACTGAAACCCCCGTCTCTACAAAAATATACAAAAATTAGCCAGGCATGGTGGCATGCGCCCGTAGTCCCCTCAGGAGTTGGAGGTGGGAGGATCACTTGAACCCAGGAGGGCAAGGCTGCAGTGAGCTGAGATCATCCCACTGTACTCCAGCCTGGGTGACAAAGTGAGACCCTGTCTCTAAATAAACATAATGATAATATTGTAATAGCCAACATTGATGGAGCACAGTAATATACGTCAGGCACTATTCTGAGTGCTTTCTATGTGTTAACTCATTTAGTCTTTATGTACCCCTATCAAGGCATTGTTGTTATATACATTTAGACAATGGAGCACAGGAAGGTTAAGTAATTGCCCAATGTCTTGCAGCTAGAAGGTGACAGAGCCATATTTGAAACCCAAGCTCTTTGGTGCCAGAGCTTTCATTCTAAACTGCTGCATTCCAACTGCCCTTAGTGGTGTTAGGATGAAGTAAGAGATGAGGATGCAGGAATGTCAGAATTCTGCCCAAACCACTTCCATCCCGAACTGTAAATCCCCTCACAGAAGTATACTTACACGTGACCATGGAAGGACACTTTTAAAATTACTATTACTTGTCATTAGGTATGAGGTCTAAGAAGGACCCTCCCTTCCCCTAAACCCAAATCTAGGCCTTGTCACCATCTAGCTGCCAAAGCCTGAGGCAATGGTAACTGTGCCCCAGGGCACTCACAAGCAAATCTGGAACTAGGGCTGGGTTAGCGTAATCTCTCACCCAAACCAGGAACTAAACTAGGACCACCTACGTTCTGATGTGCTCTGACAAATTCCTGGTTTATGACACAAGGCTTGGTTTGTGTGTTTCCCTGGTACAGATATTAAAAATTTCCTAAGTTGGTTTGGAGCATAAATTAGTTGGTCACCTTAGGCTTGCCTGTATCCGAACTAAGGGAGTGAGAACATCACAGACACCTTTCCTTTCCTACCATGATGACCTCTCTGATTCATGTGACTACTCCTGTGTACCTTCCTGAAACCAGTGATGTCATCTCAACTCTGCTGGGGCACCCCCTTGAGGGTTAACTCTGGAAGTTCTAAAATGGACAAGTGTAGATGATCATTTCATGGCCAGACTACATAACAGATAACACCAGACAAAAACAAACTACATTAGGCAGCTCAGGCTGCTACATCAAAGTACCTACACTGGGTGGCTTCAACAATACACATGTATTTCTCACAGTTCTGGAGCCTGGGAAGTCAGGCACCAGCAGATTCAGTAAGTGCCGTCTTCCTGGCCTGCAGATGGCTGGCTGCCGTCTCACTGTGTCCTCACACAGCTGGGGAGAGAGAGGGGGCGAGCTCTGCTATGTCCCCTTCTTCTTCTTATAAAGACACGAATCCCACCACAGGGGCCCACCTTCATGACCTCATCTGAACCTAATCGCCTCCCAAAGGCCCCACCTGTAAATTCATCATATTGGGGGTTACGACGTCAACATATGAATTGTGGGGAAATACAAACATTCAGTTCATAACACAAACAAATAACCCGCCCCATACCCATCACCCATTTCAACCAGTATTTAGCTCTATTCCCACTCAGGTCTCTGCTTAAATATCACTTTGAGAGAGAGCTTTCTAAGACCACCCTTCTCAAACAGCATCCCCAGCGTCACCTTCTCAATCCCTATACACAGCTCAGATTTTCTGCCTAGCAACACCGTGTGTGTGTGTGTGTGTGTCTACATTTTTAACTGATTGTCTCTCCTGGTGAAAATGTGAGCAATCCCAAGCAGAAACCCTCTATGTGAAATTTCAAGCAGGAAGCTGCCACTCGTTCCCCTTTCCAGCCCTTCCTCCCTGGGCTTTGTCAAGATAAATGTGTTCATGCATGTGTAGACCATATAAACCAACATTCTCAAATCATCTATGCACAGACAGGAAGCTTGTTTTATTTTTACAACTGTGTGCTGTTTCCTTTAATAGGGGAGTCTCTATTCCCACTCAGTCAGAAAATGAAATTTGTCCCAATCCAGTAAATTCAAACCACAGTGGCATTTTTAAAAATTGGTTCTATTTGAAACTGTAGTCCCTCTTGCGTAAATATTCAAATTTGGGTACGTTGGTTAGGCTTGACTGTGCAGTTTAAGTGCTCCCTCTGGTTAAACTCTACGTTACTGCCCACCTCCTCTGATCTGACCCAAATCTCCAGAAAGCCTCACCCTTGCCTATCACTGTGCAACAGCCTCTTGGGGAAGGTAAGAGTTCACTTCCCACGACTGGCTAGTTCTGCTCTTGCTTCACACAATCTCAGCTGAGAGGCAGCTGCCAGCCTTGCTTCCAGAATCCTCTGAGCCTCACAGGAGACTTCTCTTCAGGTCCTGACCTTGGAGAGGGCCGGAGGGGGTTGGGAATGGGTCAAATTCCCCTCCCAGCACCTGACCTCTGCTCTCTGCAGGAAGCCAGAAGAGGCTGTGGCAGGAAGGGGGCTGGTGGGCCGGCCAGGCCACAGCTGGGACAGCCTCCCTGGTCTGCTCCACGGTTCCATCCCCTCCCGGCCAGGGTGCACTGTGCCTCACCTCATGTTCGGGAGTTTTTTTCTCGGCTGACAGGCTGGTCATGAAGGTAGAAGAACTCTCCATACTCTGTCTCAAGTACTGCCACAAGAAATAGGCTTTCTCTTCCACTGATTCCCCACACATAAGTGCTCCAAAAAGTGCAAAGCCCCACACCCTTATGAGGTGGTGTTGGAGCCCAGCTCCAATCATTCTAGATTTCCTCATGCCTTGCTGGATAACATTTTTATCCTGGGGCATTTGCCTTCTGCAGAGAACGGCTCAGGAGGGAGCTCTGGAATCCTGGTTTATCCTTCCCTGCATAGCTCAGGAGCCAAGAGCATGGCGCTGGAGCTGGAAGCCTGGCTTCAAAACTCTGCTCTGCCACGTGCATGCTGTATGACCTTGGGCAAATCACTTAACCTCTGGCACCTCAATTGCTTCTCTGTAGAGGGAGGTGATACCGGGAAAAGTGAATAAGTTAATACACGTAACGCATTTCAGAGCTGTTCCTGATACACGGGAAGTGCTGGCCCATAGCTGCTGAACGAGGCTAGTCTCTGGAGGTCAGGGCTGCTACTGTGTCTGCAGTGGGTTCAAATGATTCAACCAATAAGTTCTTCACCTTCTATTACATCTTCTTTGCAGGCTATACCTGCAAATACAAAAGGGATGACATCTATGGCCACCTTAGCAGGACACAGGGCTTGGCGATCTCAGAAGACCCCATCTGACTTATGTTGCTTTTCAGAAACTTGGCTTTACAATTTTTACTTTCTCCATTCTGGTTTCTCTGGCTTAAAGAACAGAACTTCCTACCCTGAGACCCCTTGAAAGAGCATTGCTCTGCCTTGACAAGGGCAGCCGCTGCTCAACAGGGTTTTCTTTATATGTGAGCATCTGCTTCCAACAACCATAGGCAAAGAGTTATCTACATAAATCACACAGATCTGGCAACTACAAAGCAGCAGCAGGATTGCCCTAACTGGACTCTTTATGTGTTTGAAGGAAGTACAGTTTTGACACAGTACCCTTTTGGGTTTTGCCTAAACAGCAAAAGAGATCCTGGAGCATCTTGGTGAGCAGAGGCAGGCTAAGCAGCGGGAGTTGGGCCATCTTCCAGAGCCTGGCCCTGATTACCACGGGTATGCATGTGGACCACGCACTATGGACATGTTCATTGCCAAGGATGGCCCTCAGCAGCTGGGAGAAGCAGCACCTCTTCCTTTGCCAGGAGTTTTTGGCTTGCAGACCAATGAAGCCAGTATATGCTCTGGCAGACCTTCCTTGCTTTCAGACAACCCACAAGCAAGCACATCCCTGAAGAGAGTGACTTTTATATGAGTAGGGCCCAGGGGCTTCATGGGACCGGGCAGTGCATGCATGGAAGGCTGGGTGTAGGACAAGGACAGAGCCTGAAAAGGCTGTGTGGCAGAGGGAAGAAGGAGGGGTGGTGGCCTGGCAGGTATGAGGAGGCAGGGAAGGGAGATGGCAGAATGATGGCAAGGGGGTGTGGTGACATGGTAAGGAGCATGGTGACTGGTGCTCCAACACCACCAGCTGACCAGGTATATGATCCAGGGGTGATCACCTGGCCTTCTAAGCCTATTTTCATATCCGGAAAATCGAGACAGTAAGCTACCTATGATCTAGTTTGGACATTGTTCCCTCTAAATCTCATGGTGAACTGCAATCCCCAATGTCAGAAGTGGTGCCTGGCAGAGGTGATTGGATCATGGGGTGAATTTCTCGTGGATGGTTTAGCACCATCCCCATGGTGCGTCCTCACAATGGTGAGTTATTGCGAGATCTGGCTGTTTAAAAATATGTGGCATCTCCCCACCTTGCTCTGTCTTGCTCCTGCTTCCACCATGTAACATGCCTGCTCTTGCTTTGTCTTCCACCATAAGTAAAAGCTCCCTGAGAAGCCAAGCAGATGCCAGTGCCATGCTTGTATAGCCTGCAGAACCATGAGCCAAATAAACCTCTTCTTATAAATTCTCCAGTCTCAGATATTCCGTTATAGCAATGCAAGAACAGACTAATACAACCTATTTCACAGAGATATTGTGACAAACAAATTAATATTACCACTACAATTGTTTTTGTCATTGTTATTTGCTGGGTTGTGATCCAAGGTACAGAACGGAGAAGAAAGGGCCCTATGTATTCTTTGAGAAATGGGACCACCTAATGAGTGGCTTTCAAACTTAAGAGTCTGACTTTTATATAGTTTTTTAATGAAAGTAGCAGGAAGCCAAATGGTAGTCTATAATGAGGAGTGCCACTTCAGAGGAAAGCAGACCCTGTACTCCACCAATGCAGTTTCTCTAAACATGGCTCTAAGGTAGACGTAGACTCCAAGAGAAGTTACTTGAATGGTTAATGCTTACTACCATCAGGCCATGACCATCCAGTTGAGTTGGCCCAAAGCTCGTTCTCTCCTGGGCTTTCTTGCACTGACTGTCCCTATCACTGGGAAAGTCTGATGTTGTAGTTTGACAGGTCAGAATCATGTTGGAAATTACATAGGGCCGTGATGTATAATTTGATATGATTTAATGGCATTAGACAATAGTGTTTTTAGACTCAACCTGTGAGAATCAGAAGATAGGCGAATAAGAAGAGGGGAGGAACAAAGAGGAGGAAAGAGAAGAGTAAGAGAAATATTTTTTTAAAAACCTGCATCACCGGTCACAGGCCTAGTTCAGTAGGTCATGCCTATAATCCCTGCACTTTGGGAGGCCAAGGTGGGAGGACCACTTGAGGCCAAGAGTTTGAGAACAGCTTGGACAATGCAGTGAGACCCTGTCTCTACAAAAAAAAAGTTTAAAAATTAGCTGGCATGGTGGTGGTGTATGCCTGCAGTCCCAGCTGCCCGGGAGGATCACTTGAGCCCAGGAGTTCGTTACAGTGAGTTATGATCACACCATTGCACTCCAGCTTGGGTGACAGAACAAGAGCCTGTCTCTAAGCACGCACGCACACACACACACACACACACACACACACACACCTGACTCACAGGAGTGTTTGACTGCACTGGCTTTAAGCCACAAGTAGCCAGTAGCTGAGAATAAAATTCAATCAAGTTTTCAATTGGCCCCTGGAATCTCTGGCAAAATCAGGGATCTCTGTTTTCTACCACATGGAGGTTTACCTAAATATCATTTTAAGTGGTTTATTCTGGGAGAAGGCAACCCTAATGAAACAGGAGGTATTATATACATATTTTAGGACTGTGAAAGAAGTGTAGAAAAAAATATCTTTTTATTTTTTTCTAACAGGAAATTGTAATTGTGTGTTCACTGAAGTGGAGAATCCAGAATAGTACAGCAGTTTCTGCTTGCAGACTGTTGTGCTGAACCCCTATAACTCCAACGGAGGATGACACCAGGTTCAAGAGAACAAAGAAGAGACCTAGAGCCAGCAAATGAGACAGGTTTTACTGGGGACTTACATACAAGTGAGAGTCCAGTGGTTGCTGGCTGGACAGAAGAACCACAACCACTTACAAAAAGCATGCAGTTTCTATAGCACTTAACACCCTCTCCCTAAGCACCTCCACCTGGCAACCTTCTTTCAACCTAAAACAAAAGGCCGCGAGCCCCTGCGTGGCCTGCATGTTACGGGACAGGGCCAGGGCTCAGATGTTCCTCACTGACATGGAATGAATCTCCAGGTTGGCTACTCTGGGTTCCTCAGCTTGGAACTCGAGACCACATTCAGGTGCGTCTGCCATACAAAGTCATTCTCAGGGTATGCTTAAGTTATTGCTATCAGGTATGTTTACCGTGTACAGACCTGCATGGCCAAACCCTAAAGAAGACGGTCCTCTGTGGGCACAACCTTTGATGCTCTGGGCCAGTAAGTCAGGCCTGGTGAGACCTCAGGAGGCTATTTCTAGAGGTCTGAACACTGGTAAAGTATGGTCCTCACAGTGCAAAGGTTCTCTGCCACGTGCATGAGTTTGGTGAGACAGAACACTCTCACACGTCAGGCAAAGCAGCTGTATTACTCACCGGTAGGTGGCAAGGATATCAGAAGCCTAGGATCCATGCCAAGCTGGTGCCCCAAGATTCAGAGAGCTGTGTGGGGCAGGTGGAGTCTCATCCGTGTCCACCGCACACTGCGCCACAGCTGAGGGACCCTGAAAGTGCTCTGCTTTGGGTTTTCCACCCCTGGCACCACTTAGCTCACTGGGCAGAAGTGCGGAAGAACATTCTGTTTTGGGAGGCTCAAGGACACAGCCGGGTTCTTTACCGCTTCCTCCTTATCAGGATGTTGCATCCTCCATATATTCCAAGTACTGAAGCCGGAGGAAGCAGAGTCGGGTCAGCCAAGGCCATCCGGGGCCCTGTTCTCCTCCATATCAGCCCTTGCAGTTAGTATGCAGGGCTGCCAAGCCCTCAATGGCTACAACGACAAGTTTTCTCTAGGCCTCCTCTTGGCTAGGTCTAAGTCTCTGCTTTTCACGGTGGAATTAATGAGGGTATGTGGCTCATCTCCACATTGCAGCTAAAAGGCAGCCCAACGCACCTGCACCACACCCTTGCTGCCTAAGAAACAAGAGCCACAAGTGCCTCACAGCTGTCCATGGCAACTGTCCAGGAACACCACACTGCCTTCCTCATCTGCTGCCCTTCTGGCCTTGTGGGCACTCAGCCCTCTCTTCTCAATTTTAGCTCCTGTCCCTAGCCCTTACCCTCTGTTGGAGCTCCAGGGTGAGAGGCTGAATCCGAGCCCTCTGTCCAGACTCAGCCTGGAGCTCTCATCTCTGCATCTTCTGGCCTGGGCGTTCTGGAGACAAATCAGTCTAGTTTTGGTTCATGGAATGTATCTGTGCTCTGGATCTCGGCCCCCTGGAAGCACGGCTGAGCTGCCTCAATGAAAGCTGCTCAACTCGCTCCTTATGCTGCTGTCTGTGGAGGAAGGGATGCAGGTACTCCTAGAACAGAGAGAGCTTTGTCTTCTGATCATTGTAATCAGCAGTTAACAAGGTCTCTTCTTAAAAACAGCTGAAAGCTTTTAATGCCAAAGTTCCACAGGTTTGTCTAATTGCTTCTGCATTAAGCACACGGGATGAGTCTTCTGAAAGAAGAGTCTATGATATGATAAAGCCAGAACTGGAATCCTAACAGTTAAGAACTAGCAAGAACGCGTCTCTGCTGTTCTTTGATGTTTATTCCTTTATGTATCTTTTTAAAATATAGTACTCAGTAATACACACTTATGTAGCACAGCTGTTTTCCTTAGAGAAAAAAGTATTAATTTAAAATTTTGCAATTCTGATTTGAATCTCATACATTAAAGTACATTTCTAAGCATTTATTTGGATGGTTAGCCACACTCTGTGCATTAGAAATAAAAGGAAAGCATATTAAAAATACACACGTAGGCCGGGCGCGGTGGCTCAAGCCTGTAATCCCAGCACTCTGGGAGGCCGAGGCGGGCGGATCACGAGGTCAGGAGATCGAGACCATCCTGGTAACACGGTGAAACCCCGTCTCTACTAAAAAATACAAAAAATTAGCCGGGCGCGGTGGCGGGCACCTGTAGTCCCAGCTACTCGGGAGGCTGAGGCAGGAGAATGGCGTGAACCCGGGAGGCGGAGCTTGCAGTGAGCTGAGATCCGGCCACTGCACTCCAGCCCGGGCGACAGAGCGAGACTCCGTCTCAAAAAAAAAAAAAAAAAAAAAATACACACGTTGAAGGCCCATGTCCATAAATTCTGGGCCCAGGCATCTGTTCTGTTAGCATATATGATGTTGGAAAACTACTAGTCCAGTGTGTCTCACACTCTAAAACGCCTGGGAATCACCTGGGGATCTTGTCTAAAAATCCAGATTCTGAGTCAGTCTGAGGTGAGCGCCTGAGATTCGGCAATCCCAATCCTAATGAGCTCCCAAGGCGAGGCAGCTGCTGCTGGTGCACACATCCCACCAACAGCAAGGCCTGGACAACACACCCAGATGCAGCCACTCACCAGCTGGCAGCCGGGCCCACTCTGGAGGTCAGGGAAAATAATCAGACTCTTTAGGACTGGACTTCCAATACTAATATATGAAATTATTAACAATGGACTTTACGTACATAATCTCAGTTCATCCACACATATACACTCCATAAGACAATTACCATTTTTTATGGTTGAGGAAGCCAAGACTCAGAAAGTCATACAGCTAGAAAGCGTATTGGTTGTCTACTGCAGCTTTAACAAACGACCACAAACTTAGTGGCTTAAAATGAGACAACTTTATGACCTTATGTTTTTGCAGACAAGAAGTTCTAAAATCAAGGCATTGGCAAGGCTGCGTCTCTTCTGGGAGCTCTAGGAGAGAATCTGCTTTCTTACCTTTCCAGCTTCTAGAGGCCACCTGCATTTCTTGGTTCGTGGTCCCTTTATCCATCTTCAATGCCAGCAACACCACATTCTCTCTGACACTTTTTCCTTCATCATGTCTCTCTCTAACCACAGCTGGGACAGGTTCTTTGCTGTTAAGGATTAAGTAATTAGATTGGGCCCACCTGGATAATACAAGATACTCTTCTTCTCTCTAGAGTCTGTACCTGAATCAAATCTGCTAAGTCCTTTTTGCCATGTAAATGAACACATTCACAGTTGATGAGGATTAGGGAATAGACATCTTTGGGGGAACATTATTCTGCTTTCCACAGTGGGAAAAAACAGGATTTAGAGCCTGAAAGCAAATTCAAATCTGATTCCAAAGGCCATGCTCCTAGCATACAACTCAAAGCAGTACCTAAATTGGATGTTGTTGTAGTCTAGAGGCCAAATGATGAATGGTGTTAAAGTTTAGTGCTGCTATATGCAGCCTGAATGCCATTATCATTTTAAATTGAACAGAATGATGCTGAAGTGGATTTTGTTTATTGCAATGTGTTTTGCATTCTCCTTAGGCTCCGCAAAATCCAGTTCTCCTATGCAACTGCAACGCCTTGTTATAATGCATGAACATCTAATCGTGGTTCTTGGTCATTATTTAATGTAACTAAAAAATAAAATGGAAACCAAGGCATATCTTCAAAATTTCACAATAAATTGTTTATACTTTTGAGCAACTGCACTGAAGCAAGATTAGTAACTGAATCTTGAACATTCGACTCCCTTGCAGGAAGCTTGATAATGATTGATGTGCTGCCTCATCGAATCTCTCAAAGTCCTGCCACCACAGTAGCCAGGTGTTCCCAAGAGACTTAGCCCCTAAACTGAGGTAAAACTCACCTCACTTCCTAGGGGATTCAGAGCTAGGTTTTATTTAGATCAGCAATTCCAACCTACAGCAGTGGGGCTCCCAGTTACCAGACATATTACCACCAGGAAAATGTGAACAGAGAAATATTTAGTTGGGTTCTTTTAAACCCATCTGTTATGGGTTGAATTGTGTCTCTATCTCCCCACCCCTTAAAAAAAAAAAAAGACAAAAAAAGATAGTTGAAGTTCTATTTCCTACTTCCTCAGAATATGATCTCATTTGGAAATCAGGTCCTTGCAGATGTAATTAGTTCAGATGAGGTCATACTGGAGTAGGGTGGGCCCTGAATCAAGTATGACTGGTGTCCTTATAAGAGGAGAGAAGGACCAGGCGTGGTGACTCACGCCTGTAATCCCAGTACTTTGGGAGGCCAAGGCAGGTGGATCACTCGAGATCAGGAGTTCAAGACCAGCCTGGCCAACATGGTGAAACCCTGTCTCTACTAAAAATACAAAAATTAGCTGGGCGTGGTGGTACATTCCTGTAATCCCAGCTACTTGGGAGGCTGAGGCAGGAGAATCTCTTGAACCCAGGAGGCAGAGGTTGCAGTGAGCCCGGATCACTCCACTGCACTCCAGCCTGGGTGACAGACCAAGACTCTGTCTCAAAAGAAAAAAAAAAGAAAGAAAGAAAAAGAAAAAAGAAAAGAGGAGAGAGAAGAACAGAGCAGGAAAATGACCATGTAACAACAGAGGCAGAGACTGGAATGATGCATCTAGAAGCCGAGGAACACCAAAGAGTACTGGCAAACACCAGAAGGTAGAAGAGGCAAGGAAGGATTCTCTCTTATGAGTTTCAGAAGGAACCAAGCCTGATGATACCTCAACTTTGGACTTAGCCTGCAGAATTACGAGATCATTAATATCTGTTGTTCTAAGCCACGCCGTTTGTGGTGCTTTGTTATGGCAGCCTTAGCAAACCAATACAACATCCTTCCAGCTGTTGTTACAATCTACATTTCTCATCTTACAGAATGGATATATTCCTGGAGAGGTAAATGAATACAGGTCAAATAATGATCAGAATGTGGCTTAAACACTGGGGATACAGTCTCAGGGAATGAATGGTTTTTGACTACAAGATGTTATTTACACCACATCACAGAACCTTTGCCACATACTATTCAGTATAAAGTTGAGTTCAGCAAAATAGACACGTCCTAGCCCCTAAAGAGCTCTGGTTTCAGGAAGCAGTTCTAAAATGAGTGTACAGAGCATAGGCCCAGGAGACAGCTTAGCACTGGCAGCAGCAGTCCAATGCTACCTCAAGGAATCTCGCACACTTACAGCACCTGCTCTGAGCCAGGCACTGTGCTAGACTATTATGCCTCCCACTTGTACAACAAAAACCTTTTTCCTTTGGGCAGTGACCTCCTGCAGAGGCTAGGAGGAGACGGATGGTTAACATCAAGTAGAAATCTCTTCCACCATCACACCCTGAACCTTGTTATCACCCAAACCATTCCATCTTCTGAAGCAGTAATCTCAGTTATCTCTATTTCCCACTACCATTGCCTGCCAGTCCTTCCAGGATGTTCAGCTACTACTCCTACTACCAATGTTCTAACCTCATTAGGATGTTTGAACCCTCTATTCTCCCCAGTGTTGCTTTCTCCAACCTGTACTTCCTTTGTATCCAGCTTAGAATCCATTGTCCATTATTGTGCCCCATCATGTCTTCTGGCTTTTGGTAGCATTATCTGCCAAACATAACCTCTGTGGCTGTGCTGAGCCATGATGCTGCCGGGCAAGGCCACAAACCAGAGATTTGTCTCACTAACTTCATCAATTCCTACTGAGATTACTTGTTAAATTCATTTATTTCCATTCTGACCATTACCACCTGGATTTATAATAGCTTCTAAACTGACCAGCCTGTGGTCATTCCCCATCTCCTCCCACACCACCATCCCCACCTGTTGCAGTCAAGAGTCTGGCTTTAAATTGCAAATCCATTTTTGTTGCCTTTGCATACTTCCTCTTCTTTCTGTGGTTCTTAGAGTCCTTTCTGTATGTTGTTCCCTCTGACTAGAAGACTCAGTGTCTTAGCCCCATACCCAGTCATCTCCTCGTCCTTCACATCTCCCCACCCCATCATCACCTCCACAGAGCTGCCTACCCTTCTCTAACTCCCTAAGGTCAGATCTGCCTAGCAGGTGCTCCTAGTGCTCCAGGTCACCATTCCACTTTTACACTTATTTGCAGGCTTATTTGATGGATGTCTCCTGTGGTGGACAGAAAGCACAAAACAAAATAGTCTTCTCTGCTTTTGTTTATCATTGTATCCTCAGCACTCAGCATAATGCCTGTTATATGTAAGCACTCAATAACATTTATTCAATGAAAGTTGAATGAATGACTTAATTTTCACAACTACCCCTGGAAAGAAAGCTATTATCCTCATTTCATAAATGAGAAGATTGAAGCAACTCAAGAAAATTAAGTTACTTAAGTTGTAGATAATTAAAGACTCGCCCCAGTATCTTAGTCTTTTCAGGCTACTATATAACAAAATACCATAAACTGGATGATTTTTATAAAAAAACAACAGAAATTTATGTCTCACAGTTCTGGAGGCTGGGAAGTCCAAGGTCAAGGCACCTGCAGGTTCAGTGTCTGGTGAGGGCTCACACATCCTCACAGATGGCCCCTTCTTGTTGTGTTCTCACATGGTGGGAGGGGTGGGGGGTCTCCCTAAGGCCTCTTTTAGAATGACACTAATCCCATTCATGAGGGCTCCACCCCCATGACCTAACCACCTCCCACCCTCATCACCTTGGAAGTAAGGATTTCAATATATGAGTTTTCAGGGGGATACAAACATTCTGACCACAGCACCCAGGTTGCTGATTATAAAGCTCACATTATTTCCTCTGTACTATTTCTCATAATATGATACTCAAATGTCACAAAATATGCTGTGCTCAACAAAAGGTGTGGTCAGAGGAAGCATCCCACTGGTGTCAAATGCAGGTGAGAGGAAGATGAGTCCTATGTGATGCTGGACTCTTAAAGCACCTCTTAGGAGGCTGGGCGCGGTGGCTCACGCCTGTAATCCCAGCACTTTGGGAGGCCAAGGCGGGCAGATCACAAGGTCAGGAGATCGAGACCATCCTGGCTAACACAGTGAAACCCCATCTCTACTAAAAATACGAAAAAAAAAAAAAAGAAAAAAAAAATTAGCCGGGCGTGGTGGTGGCAGGTGCCTGTAGTCCCAGCTACTCAGGAGGCTGAGACAGGCGAATGGCATGAACTCGGGAGGCGGAGGTTGCAGTGAGCCAAGATCGTGCTACTGCACTCCAGCCTGGGCGACATAGCGAGACTTCATCTCAAAAATAAAAAAAACACCTCTTAGGGCACCTCTCTCAAGAAGACCTTTACCACCCAAACACAGTTGGCCTATATAAAAAGCCCTGGAATATTAATATGTTCTTAATATTGATAACTCTTTACCTAGCAATTGTTTCCAGTAGTTTTAAGAAAAATTTAAGAGCGGTACACAAGAATTGATGCACAAGTATGGTCGTTGTGGTATTATTGTCAAACAGATAATAGTTAAATAATGACACACCCTTATAACACATTTTTATGCAGATGCTACAAACATATTTCTAAAGAATATTTAACTGACATGGGAAAATGGTTAAATATTACATTCAGGTAAGAAAAAGACAACAGGCTAATCAAAGGACACTAGTAATGGTTCCAATTTTAAAGTATGTGTTTCTAGCTATACATAGTCAAGAAAAATAAAATACGGCAAAATGTTAACTGGTTATCTCTTAGTAAGATTGCAGGCAATTTACATTTCCTTCAACACACCTCATTGTATTTTCAACTGTTTACCATCAGCATGTGTTGCTTTTATAATGAGAAAAAAATGTTATTAAAAAGCAACTGACCATGTAATTTACTCAGAAAGTTTTTCTTGCTTATGTTTTTCGACTGCTCTTTGTAAATTATTTCAGAAACAGAAAGTCTTTGGAGGAATTTTCCCTCTACCAATGCTCAGGTTAGGTTATTTATATAATGGAAGGCCACATGGAGAGGTTGGACTTCCTGTTTGAGTTTGAACATATAAAAAGCTTGGAAGTTGTCACTCCTGTTTTTACAAGAAAAAGCTGGACAAACTGCAAACCAATGACTCGGACTCATGGGAGAACTGATTTATAGGGCAAACTGTCTCCAGGTTTTGCAAACTGTCTCCAGCAAATCCAGAGACAAAGCTGAGATCAACTTACCTGGAGCAGAAGTGCTGGATCTCTAAACTGGTAGGCTCACTTCCGGGAACACAGTCTTGGGGAAAGCCTCTTGGTTTTGTGAACATGACTTCTAGGAATCCCACCAGTTTCTCATTGTGAAGATCAGAGAAAGATGCCAGCATAGTTCTTGCAGGAGGGGAAGAGCAATTCTTATGAAATATGTCCAGAGCTTTTTTCATAATGAAATAAAAATGATAAAAGAAAATAAACTCCTCGGGGGAAACACTTAACCAGGCTTTAGGCTTGTCCTAGAGCCATGGGGAAAAGTACTCCTCTCACTCTAGCCATTTCTCCTCTTCCTGTCTCACCTGAGGGGGACAGGAAAGCTTTCCAAAAAGAAGCACAAGTGAAGGTCCCAGGCCAGAGACTCAGGCCCACTAAGAGACTTAAGATTCAATCGTAAGATTGAGAACACTTCTCTCCCTCATGCCTTACCACCACACCAACAGAGCTAAACAAAGCCCAACTCCTAGCCAAATGAACTCGAATCCTCATACTAGATGCCTATTTATCTCAGTGCCTATTACCCAATACATGTCCAACTTTCAACAAAAATTACAAGGCATGCTAAAAAGCAAATAAGAACATAGATCAAGGGCTAGGCACGGTGGATCATGCCTGTAATCCCAGCACTTTGGGAGGCCAAGGTGGGAGGATCACGAGGTCAGGAGTTTGAGACCAGTCTGGCCAACACGGTGAAACCCCGTCTCTACTAAAAATACAAAAATTAGCCAGGCGTGGTGGCGGGCACCTGTAATCCCAGCTGCTCGGGAGGCTGACGCAGGAGAAACTCTTGAACCCGGGAGGCAGAGGTTACAGTGAGCTGAGATCAGGCCACTGCACTCCAGCCTGGGCAACAGGGCGAGACTCCGTCTCAAAAAAGAAAAAGAAAAAAGAAAAAAGAACACAGATCAAGCAAGCAACAGGGAATTCAAAAATCACTGTTAAGGGCTCAAATAGGAAAAGTAGGCAACATGCAAGAAACAGATGGGTAATGTAAGCAGAGAGATGGAAATTCTGGTAAAGAATCTAATGCTAGAAACCAAAAAACAGTGTAAAAGAAACAAAATAAAACAAACAAACAAACAAACTACACCTAGGCATATCAGATTTATACTGTAGAACTGCAGTCCCCAACATTTTTGGCACGAGGGACCAGTTTCGTGGAAGACAGTACTTCCATGGTGGCGGGGAGATGGTTTTGGGATGAAACTGTTCCACCTCAGATAATCGGTTAGATTCTCATAAGGAGCATACAGCCTAGATCCCTCACATGCACACTTCACAATAGGGTTCAAGCTCCTGTGAAAATCAAACGCTGCTGCTGATCTGACAGGAGGCGGAACTCAGGCAGTAATGATCGCTGTTTACCTCCTGCTACGTGGCCTGGTTCCTAATGGGCCACTGACTGGTACAGGTCTGCAGCCTGGGGGTTGGGGGACCCCTGCTGTAGGAAACCAAAAATTAAGAGAGATAAAGAAGGCAGAGGCAGATTTTTAATCTTTCTTTTTTTTTTTTTAGCCTATAGAAGAACATGGATAAGAATTATGGTGGACGTCTCATCAGAAACCATGCAAGCAAGAAATGTGTGAAGTGAAATAAAGGTCCGAAAGAAGAAAAATCTGGAATCTTATATCTACTAAAAGTACCCTTCAAAAGTTAAGGAAAAGGACTTTCTCAGACAAAGACAGGGAATTCATTGCCATCAGACCTGCCATGCAAACAATATTAGAAGGAAAATGATATAGGTCAGACTTGGATCTCTATAAGGAAAGGACGACTGTCAGAGAAGAAATAAAGGCAAAACCAAATCTTTCATTTTGAAAATTCTTACTTGAACTGAAGGATAACTGCTTAACAACAGGAATCATGTACTGGATGATTATAACCCGTGAATAAGTGAAATGAGAGACAGCAGCTTCATAGGGGTTGGGAGAGATGAATTGGGACTACTCTGTTATAAGGTATCTGCACTACACATGAAGTGTTATTTGAAGACAGATGTAGATTAAAATGTGTATTATAAATTTAGGGAACCATTAACATTTATTAAAAGGAAGTATAATTTAAAGTATCTTTAAGTAGGCTGGGTGCAGTGGCCTGTAATCCCAGCACTTTGAGAGGTTGAGGCAGGCGGAACTCCCAAACTAGCCAAATGAACTAGCCAGCATGGTCAACATGGTGAAACCCCATCTCTATTAAAAATACAAAAAATTAGCCAGACCTGTTGGTGCACACCTGTAGTCCCATCTACTCAGGAGGCTGAGACAGGAGAATCCCTTGAACCTGGGTGGCGGAGGTTGCAGTGAGCTGAGATCGCACCACTGAACTCCAGCCTGGGAGACAGAGTAAGACTCTGTCTCAGTAATAATAATAATAATATTAATAATAAATAAAGCGGCCGGCCACAGTGGCTCACGCCTGTAATCCCAGCACTTTGGGAGGCCAAGGCTGGCAGATCACCCGAGGTCAGGAGTTCGAGAGCAGCCTGGCCAACACTGCAAAACCCTGTCTCTATTAAAAATACAAAATTAGCCAGGCTTGATGGTGCATGCCTGTAATCCCAGCTACTTCGGGGGCTGAGGCAGGAGAATCGCTTGAACCCAGGAGGTGGAGGTTGCAGTGAGCTGAGATTGTGGCATTGCACTCCAGCCTAGGTGACAGAGCAAAAACTCCATCTTGGAAAATAAAATAATAAAATAAATAAAGTATATTGAAGGAGACACCAAGGACCCAGGGCTGTTGGCCTTATCTTTCCGGTCCATTTCCTCATCTATGAAATGACTAGTTAAGAATAGATCATCTCCCTGATTCCATTCCTGCTCTGCAATATTATTATTAGATAAAAAAAAAAAAGGTTAACTAAAAGTCTACCTTGTTCCTTTAGTCCAAATGGTAACTATAACAAAGAACCTTTTGAAAGAAGAGCTTTGTAAAATAGCCAAGTCCCTAATTTATTATTTCAGTAAATTTGGGTTTCCATACTTCCAAATTGTGAGTGGCCGTTAGTTGGTTAAAACGATGAATTTCCTCACCTGGCTCAGCATTCCTCAATGCATTGTGCTTTAAGTAAAGAACAGACAAGGCTGAAAGGAAAAGGCCATTTCATGGTATTGATTTCACTGCCAGAGATAGTCCAGGCCATGTGCCTTTCAACTCAAAAAAGAAATAATCAAACTGCCTCCCTTACCTAAATAGAGCACTTCTTTAATTTGTGATTACCTCCGGATCTGTCAGTAGACTTTCCTCCCCTGGCTGTCAATACATTTCTGAGCTCAGTGAGCACTTTTATGAGCTACAACTTTCCGTCAATCAAAAAGTTTTGCTCTTCTAGACTCTTGCTCAAATTGCAGTGTTCATTACAAAAAGAAGAAAAAGTCACTTTGGGGCTGCCCTAGAAAGCACTGTGGAAATGACCTGCCCCTTTTGAAATGAGATGCTGATCTCACTTCAGGTTAAAGCAATTGAGAGAAACTGAAAGCTCACTTGCAGGTCTGCTCAGTCTCATATCCAGATTTTCTGCTGTAACCCTTACAATAAAAATCCCCAGGCTGGGAGTGGTGGCTCACGCCTGTAATCCCAGCACTTTGGGAGGCCGAGGCAGGCGGATCATGAGGTCAGGAGATCAAGATCATCCTGGCTAACACAGTGAAACCCCGTCTCTACTAAAAAAAAACAAAAAAAATTAGCTGGGCATGGTGGTGGGCGCCTGTAGTCCCAGCTACTTGGGAGGCTGAGGCAGGAGAATGGTGTGAACCCGGGAGGTGGAGCTTGCAGTGAGCCGAGATCGCACCACTTCACTCTAGCCTGGGCGACAAAGCAAGGCTCCATCTGAAAAAAAAAAAAAAAAAAAAATCCCCAACAAGCAGAATTCTAGCCAAAAGACCTACTTCCCACTTTTAAGCCACCTGCCTAGTTGCAGACAGATAGAAATGCTTTAAGCCTCCCTAGACTCTTCCCTGTTCTAGCAGTTGCTTGCATCCTATTTTTGAACTACTGTCAAATTAAAGTGGCATGAAAATCAATGTTTTACATTGAAGGGAAAAGGGCAGGATCACCAGATACCAATATATTCCTTCCTGGATTAGACAGTTCTTCAAGGTACACTTAATAAATTCCAACAGGCCCAGATG
This sequence comes from Macaca fascicularis, assembly GCF_037993035.2. Taxonomy (NCBI): domain Eukaryota; kingdom Metazoa; phylum Chordata; class Mammalia; order Primates; family Cercopithecidae; genus Macaca; species Macaca fascicularis. Next base: position 68,170,327 of record NC_088380.1, on the reverse strand, counting down.
AGTTGGATACAGGCATTTGCTGGAACAAAGAGCAAAACCTTCTTGCTTGTTAAACATCGTTGGCCAATCAGGGACTTTCCACTTGTTATGGCAAGAAAGAATTCAAGAGAAAATGTAGTCAACAACTCTCAGTTTTGAATTTTATCCCAGAGCTTCAGACCATAAGGAGTCCCTCAGGCCAGGAGTCCAATTGCCCAGAAGTAAAAACAGACTCTCAGATCAATAGCTGGAACCCTTTCCAGGACACTGAGGTATTCACCCCCAAGGGCTCTAAAGCTCCACTTCAACAAACAGCATGAAGCTGTGTAAAAAGTTTCAGCTCTACAATCAGATGAATTGGTTTTTACCACTTCACGGGACACCAAGTTCTATACAGTTAAGGTATGTTTGGGACAGAATATTAAGTGGTAAAAAGGTGACTTTAAACTGCTTTTCCAGCAGATGTCACAGTCCTACCAAAAGACCAAGATCAAAGCCTCTTCACATTTAAGGAAATGATTATTTTTTTCTCCTCATTTTGCCAGCTGATATGTACTGCTTCTTATCCTTAACCACACTCAAAGGCAATGCTCTCAAGTCTAGCATGTTTCTAAGCTCAGCCCAAATTCGAGTCTCACTAAAAAGATAAAGTATTGCTGCAGGCCGGGCGCGGTGGCTCAAGCCTGTAATCCCAGCACTTTGGGAGGCCGAGACGGGCGGATCACGAGGTCAGGAGATCCAGACCGTCCTGGCTAACACAGTGAAACCCCGTCTCTACTAAAAATACAAAAACTTAGCCGGGCGAGGTGGCGGGCGCCTGTAGTCCCAGCTACTCGGGAGGCTGAGGCAGGAGAATGGCGTAAACCCGGGAGGCGGAGCTTGCAGTGAGCTGAGATCCGGCCACTGCACTCCAGCCTGGGTGAGGGAGCGAGACTCCGTCTCAAAAAAAAAAAAAAAAAAAAGTATTGCTGCATATCTGCCTCTTTGCCAAGTTTCCAAATCCAAAAAGGATATTTTGGTAATGGAAAAGGCAGTGTTTACCTTCCATTTTAGTGGTGTGTGAGTTAAAATAATATTGGAAGTCACAAAGAACTACATAACCTAAAAACGAGAGAAATAGAACTCTCAAGAGAGGTGACTTTTTTTTTTCTTTTTTGACATGGCATTTCGCTCTCTTCGCCCAGGCTGGAGTGCAATGGCGCGATCTTGGCTCACTGCTACCTCTGCCTCCAGGGTTCAAGCGATTCTCCTGCCTCAGCCTCCCGAGTAGCTGGGATTACAGGTGCAAGCCACCGCATCTGGCCGAGAGATGACTCTTGACTAAACGGTTTGCAGTAACATAAAGGAGTTTCAGAGACTTAAGGCTGATGAAACTTGAACCAAGTTTAATATACTTCTTCTCCAGTTCAGCCATGCTACTTTTCTAGGTTAAAAGAAAGTTGCAGAACTTTTGTAAATGAACAGGCAAGCTGGTGGTGATAAGAGCTCTGATTCAGGTTAAAACAAACAATCAACCAACAAAATAACCACTGGACATTTCTAGAGCTGTTAAGAACTCTTTAAAAATTTATCTGGCCAGGCGCAGTGGCTCACGCCTGTTTTCATCCCAGCACTCTGGGAGGCTGAGGAAGGTGGATCACGAGATCAGGAGTTCAAGATCAGCCTGGCCAATATGGTGAAACCCTGTCTCCACTAAAAATACAAAAAATAAGCAGGGCATGGTGGTGGGTGCCTGTAGTCCCAGCTACTCGGGAGGCTGAGGCAGGAGAATCACTTGAACCCCGGGAGGCGGAGGTTGCAGTGAGCGATCACACCACTGCACTGCAGCCTGGGCGACAGTGCGAGATTCCGTCTCAAAAAAAAAATTATCCGTATAATAGAGAGGCCTGGTGCTTAGTATCATCAGCAGAACCACCGAACTTTATGTGCCTCCTGATGTGATGTCACAGAAACTGTACATTACCAGATTAGTGTTGTTGCCAAAAATGCTTACCTGAATAACATTGTGAGGAAACAATTAGAAAATTCCACAATAAGGAACATTCTACAGGGCAATTACCTTGGATTCTTCTAAAAAGCCAAAGACATGAAAAGACAATTCTAGATTGAAAAATTAAGCAGCCAAATGCAATGTATAAATATTAAATGGAGCTGGGTCTGGTGGCTGAGGCCTGTAATCCTAGCACTTTGGGAGGCCAAGGCGGGCCACTTGAGCCCAGGAGTTCGAGACCAGTCTGGGCAATATGGTGAAACTCCGTCTCTACAAAAATATACAAAAATTAGCCCCACATGGTGGCAAGTGCCTGTAGTCCCAGCTGCCTGGGAGACTGAGGTGGGAGGATCACCTGGGCCAGGGAGGTGGAGGCTGCAGCAAGCCGAGATCAAGTCACTGCATTCCAGCCTGGGTGACAGGGTGATACCCTGTCTAAAATAAGTGAGAGGATTCTGGATGAAAAAACACATGGTTTTTGTATGTCTTTTATTACATGCCACATAAAGGACATCTGTGTGGCAGTAGGGAAAATTGGAATATGAACTATTAGATGTTATTGCATTATTGAGAATTTTCTTAGGTGTATAATGGCATTAGTGGATATGTAGAGGAATGGCATCCTCAGATGTCTGCTAAAGTATTTGGAGATAAAGGTTGATAATAATAAACTTCTGTAGTGTTTGTACTTTCAAATGGTTAGTGAAAGTACATGTGTGTATATGTAAGTATATTTATATACAGACACACATATATAAAGAGAGTAAATATGGCAAAATGTCAAGTTTGGTAAATCTAGATGAAGGGTATACTGGGGTTCATTTACACTATTTTCTTCATGCTTCTGCAGATTTTTTTCTTTTCTAAAGTTAGGAGAAGAAAGTATTTTGGTTTTCATGACATGCATGTTATCTTCATTAGCTCTTCAACTTTTAAATTTCTATGCACTTCAGGTTTATGACTTGGAGAAGTAGAAAAGACAACAACCCTTAGTAGGTGAGCCTTATATTTTAATTCATGGAATTATAAATTAGTCGTGAGGCTACAAAGATCCAATATTTTCAAAACCTGATGATTTTGTATGTTAGAGTGACTCCAAATTGATGCGAGTCTGGAGTCAGGGAGTTGCCCAGTTCCAGTATAGTGCCATTGACGCTTAAGTAGCCTCACCAAACCATGCCATTATAGAGCAGTTTTTAAATAACTATCAAATTATACAGTGACAGCATCATTTTATTTCATACACAATCTCCTTCACCTGCAGGCCAACTGCTTTAGAATGTGCCCTTCCATCAGAACCCCTATTTTCTTGTAGCATGTCGGCAAGTCTGTGTTCCTAATCAACTGTGAAATTTCACAAAGGTGGATACTCTGTTCTCATCTCAGAATGTAGCATAGCATTATGGCATGAAACAGTAACTCAATAAATACTAACTGAATAAAGAAATGGGTAAAATAAAGATTAAAGTGAGGAGTTTTCAAGAAAAACTGTATCTTTTTAAAAAGTGTATGCAATAATGTGGATTCTCTAAAATGACTAGTAGGAGAGAGAGGAGGGACCAACTCATAAGGAAGCTTTAAAATGTCATTGTTAGTCACATGGGCCTTTGTGAGAGGGTTGGGAGAAGTCTTTGGAATAGAAAATAAATAGAAAAGGAATGTTTTTGGAGTATAAATGATCATTACCTTGTTTCAGGAGCCACAGTTCAACCAGAGGCCAGAGGCCTGGTTGAGTTGTTTGTCTTAAACTTAATATATTTGTTATATAGTTCTGTTAATGAATAGAATTCTGTAAACCATTAATTACATTTTATGTCTTAATTGAGCACTTAAAAATTCAAGATACATGAATTATTTTTCTGAGCTATTTATCAAGCCTATTTAAACTTACGAGTTTAAAAAATGAAGCAAACTCTTTCCCTGAGATAAGCTTTTTACTTCTTTTGCAAGGTAGCTATTTCAGTAATATTTGCGATGGCACTATAATGAAATCTGTCAGGAATTAGAAGGATGAGTACTTTAAAAAATGAGCATGTTTGAGAATTTCTGATAACACTAATGGGTTAGTGTTTCAAATGAAAATAATTAAGTCAACAAAAAGAAATTCTTGGATCAGTCTTGAGGACTTAGTAATACTGATAAAGAAATATCACTTGAAAGGAGCTTTTTGTCTTTAAATGAAGATAAATTAAAAGGGTAACTAGGATTTGCTACCTGCAGTACTGATACCTACTAGCACAGAATCCAAGCTAGAGTATAAAAGAAAACTCCCTTTCTAAGTCATTGGGCAATTTTTAAGAACTCATTTTTTGGGGGGAGCAAGAAAAGTAGTCAGACAAATCAGTCCAAGGTGAGGTATCTTTGGAAAATTTAATTTGGACCATATTTTCCTCCTCTTTCTGAAAACATCAAATATCCCCATACATTTTGGGTTCCACAGCTTACAAAGGGGCAGTGGGTTTCCCGCAGTTACATACTGTACCCAACTTTCTATAGAAAGATAAAACATTTTCCAACCTTGCTTTTGAGTATTTCCTAAAAAATGCTTTAAAGTTTCCTTACAATCAATGGCAAGTAAAACAAAGTAAGGCTTTTTTTTTCTCCTTTTCCCCTTTTTATGTACTGCATGTTGGAGGAATAAGGAAGGAAGACTAGTTCCATCAGAATACTAGTAATCCTGGTACCCTGGGGATTACTGCTGGATCCTCCCAGGTATACCCCTATTATTGAGGCCCTGATGCACCCCTGCACTGAGGAACCTGAGAAGGGTAAGTACTGAACAGTCTGTCATAGCCACGTGGGACTGTCACAGCACAGGTGGGACTGGGAGTCGCCCAGTTCTTCTTGGTGCTCACAGGAGTAACAAAGGAACTAGGACCAAACCATAACTAGAGGTCTCCCATGTGGTACTGCAGTCTCACACGTTCACTTTTACAGGCCTTACAAATGTACATTTGTAGACTCAACGTATTTACTGGGAAAAAAAAAAAAAAGAAAAAAATGCCTTTACTAATTTCTGTATCAAATTATTAGAATGAAAATAAAAGCATTTGTCTGATGAAACACACTTTCTATGTTAGATGAAAATAACTCCCTTGCAAGATAAGCTTGGTAATGTGTATTTGTCACTATTATACATTTTTGCTTAGTACACACATTTCTTTAATAGCATCATCTGAACAGCTTTGTCAGTTTTCAAACCTGTAGTTTCATTAGCTTAAAAAAAGGATAAGGCAGCCAAATTTAATGAATTTTGGTTGCAGAAAAACATCTCGGGCATTAACTCTTATCTTCAAATGTTAAGAGCACATAATTAAAAGATAAAGTTTCTTCTCTTAACAGGAAACTAAGCAGCTATTGTCATCAAATGTACTTTTACATGTACTTTTTAGTAAAGGGCCCCCTCATAAATATAAAATTAAATTCTTTTGAGGAATAGGTTTGTGATTTTAGTTATGCAGGATTTACATTTATCCTTTACATTTTGTAGTAAAAAAAATGTGTGGTCTTTGCTTATTTTCATGAAGTGATTTCTTCATCTCAGCAGGCTCTCACATACAAACGGCAGGCTAGGTTACTCAGCTTGTTTCTGAAAGGCGAGGCAGCCACATGTCATGTGCTCTTAGAATCCTTGCAAAAATTCCTGTAGCTGGGTGACAATCTCCGTGTCCACCGTTTCCATGAGGGACTGGAAACCTTGTTCTCCTAGCATCTCCTGCTGTGCCTTGAGCTTCTCGTAGATGAACTGCTGCAGTGACACCATATGAACAGGGTCCTTCAGGGCCAGCTGTGGGATACAGAGAGGAGCAAGACTGTGTCAAAAAAGCAAAACAAGTCTCTCCTACCTGCAGTTTACAAGTTCTTTGTAATCTCTTCCACAGTAACAAAATTGCTTCTGCCTCTCTTCTTACACAGATTCTGTAATAGTCTCACAGTGGAAAAATCTGTCAAAGAAAATTTCATTCAATTAGTCTAACTTCAGTTCCCTAGGGCCCCCTGAACATGTTTTCTGATTAGCCATTTCTGAAGAGCTGGGGGACTCACTCATATAAAGCATCAAAGCCTAGTAGAAAGCATTCTAAAAGAAACAGAACATGCTGAAGAACATTAAATACAATTGTCCAGCATTCTCCTTAGGAAGATAGGGTAGGCCACTGTGGCAACCCAGTGATGCCCTCAGGATCCAGAGAGGAGACAGGGTTTGCCCTACCCTGGATTGCAATACTATTTAAATTCCTGTATATGCTTCTGGCTGAAAAAAAAAGGGACTCCTCGTCTCCCACTGGGATATTTGGAAAACAAAAGAAGTATAATTTCATGAAAAATAACCCATAAGTCTACTCCCTAAAGATAACAATGATAAAGGAAAATATTTTGGCTTCTTCTATCCCTGTGGCATGCACATACATACATATACATAAAACACACCTGGACCCAGGCTAAGTGCAATGTGTGATATACCGGATTGAATCCTGGAACTAAGAGTGTTACCAGAAAAACTGGTAAAATCGAAATAAAAGTCTGGAGTTTAGTTAATAATAATGCACCGATGTTGGTTTCTTAGTTTCGATAAATGTACCATGTATATCTGAAAAATGCAGGGCTGGGCCCGGTGGCTCATGCCTGTAATCCCAGCACTTTAGGAGGCTGAGGTGGGCAGATCATAAGGTCAGGAGTTTGAGAACAGCCTGCCAATATGGTGAAACCCCGTCTCTACCAAAAATACAAAAATTAGCCTGGCGTGGTGGTGCATGCCTGTAGTCCCAGCTACCTGGGAGGCTGAAGCAGAAGAATCGCCTAAATCCGGGATGTGGAGGTTGCAGTGAGCTGAGATCGCGCCATTGCACTCCAGCCTGGGCGACAGAGTGACAGAGCAAGATTCCGTCTCAAAAAACAAAAAAAAAAAAAGAAGAAGAAAAATATAACATACAATGTTAACATTAGGAGAAACTGGGTGAGAGGCACATGAGAACCCTTTGTACTATTTTTGTTACTTTTCTGTAAACCTAAAATTATTCCAAATTAAGAAGATTATTCTAAAAAATGGACTCAGCAATTAGAAAAGCATACACCTCTGTGGCCATTTGGTATAAGGACAAACCGCTCTACAACTGACATCTCATCTTATGTCTTAGCTTATACAAGTGTCTAATCACACAATTTCTAAACAGCTAGGCCTGTGTTCAATTTTGAGATAAAAGCTGATGTCTCCAAGCTCTGAATGACATTCAAGGTTAGTTATTCTCAAGTTAATGACTTCATCAGAACTAGAATACAGATTGGAAAATTCCTGGTTTTGTTCTCTTTCCATTACTTCCACATGCTCTTGCCTTCTAAGAAAGTATGTGATCATTCAAGAAATATTTCCATTGAAATGGGTAATTTAAAATTAGGAATCTTCAGAGGCTTCAGTTATTAGCAAGAGATAATTACCCAGAATTCCTGACTCTGGGGTAACACCAGATAAATGAAGTGTTAATAGCCAGATTCACTTCAAAAGTCCACACATCGGATTTTAATGAGCAAGTGGCTCAGTATTGCTTAATTTTAAAATTATTACTCTAAGACAGAATGGTTCTAGTTGAAGTGCATATCAGTTCCCTCTGTTGGTAATGATAGCCTTTTGACATATGCTTCAACCCATGAAGTAGTATTCTAAAGTGGTTCAAGATTTTAGTTTCTGTGGGGCTACTTACAAATTTCTTGTTCTTTGAGATTTCTATCCCTTGAAACAAAGTTTTCCATTATATTTCACTACATTAATAAGATATTTCACCCAGCAAGAATTTAGTGAAGCAAAATCTTTCATTTTCCTTAAGTTATGTGGCATGTCATTATTCACTTTTTAAGCCTATATGTCCAATTATAATTTTTCAAAAACTACTTACCATAAAGTTATTTTGTCAGAGGCCTTTGAACCAGTGCAACTCCATCTTTTTTTTTGGGGGGGATGGAGTCTCTCTCTCTCTCTCTGTTGCCCAGGTTGGAGTGCAGTGGCACAATCTCGGCTCACCTCAAGCTCTGCCTCCCGGGTTCACGCCATTCTCCTGTCTCAGGAGTAGCTGGGACTACAGGTGCCCACCACCATAGATGACTAATTTGTTTTTATTTTTATTAGAGATGGGGTTTCACTGTGTTAGCCAGGATGGTCTCGATCTCCTGACCTCATGATCCGCCCGCCTCGGCCTCCCAAAGTGCTGGGATTACAGGCGTGAGCCACAGCGCCTGGCCTGCAACTCCATCTTGAATAGGGGCTGGAGAAAATAAGGCGGAGACCTACTGGGCTGCATTCCCAGGATGTTAGACATTCTAAGCCACAGGATGAGATAGGAGTTCAGCACAAGATATGAGACATAAAGACTTAGCTGATAAGACAGGTTGTGGTAAAGAAGCTGACTAAAACTTCCCAAAACCAAGATGGCCACAAAAGTGACCTGTGGTCATCTTCACTCCTCATTACATGCTAATTATAATGCATTAGCATGCTAAAAGACAATCCCACCAGCACCATGACGATTTACAAATGCCATGGCAATGTCCAGAAGTTACCCTATATAGTCTAAAAAGGGGAGGTACTGGCTGGGTGCCATGGCTCACGCCTGTAATCCCACCACTTTGGGAGGCTGAAGAGGGCAGATCAACTGAGGTCAGGAGTTCAAGACCAGCCTGACCAACACGGAGAAACCCCATCTCTACTAAAAATACAAAATTAGCTGGGTGTGGTGGAGCATGCCTGTAATCCCAGCTACTTGGGAGACTGAAGCAGGAGAATCGCTTGAACCCAGGAGGTGGAGGTTGCGGTGAGCCTAGATCATGTCATTGCACTCCAGCCTGGGTAACATGAGCAAAACTCCGTTTTTTCAAAACAAAAAGAAAAAGGGGGGGGGAGAGGGGGAGGAACCCACAGTTCCAAGAATTGACTACCCCTTCCCCAAAAATCTCATGAACAATCCATCCTTTGTTTAGCATATAATCAAGAAATACCCATAAAAGGCCAGGCATGGTGGCTCATGCCTGTAATCCCTGCACTTTGGGAGGCCAAGGCAGGTAGATCACCTGAGGTTAGGAGTTTGAGACCGGCCTGGCCCACATGATACAATGAAACCCTGTCTCTACCAAAAAAATACAAAAAATTAGGGGGCCATAGGTAGCGCATGCCTGTAATCCCAGCTACTCGGGAGGTGGGAGGCTGCAGTGAGCCGAGATTGTGCCACTTGCACTCTAGCCTGGGCAACAACAGCAAAACTCTGTCTAAAAAAAAGAAAAAAGAAAAAAGAGAGAGAGAGAGAAAGAGAGAGAGAAAGAGAGAAAGAGAGAAAAGAGAGAAAGAGAGAAAGAGAGGAAGGAAGGAAGGAAGGGAGGGAGGGAGGGAGGGAGGGAGGGAGGGAGGGAGGGAGGGAGGAAGGAAGAAGGAAGGGAAAGCAAGCAAGCAAGCAGCCTTTGGGGCTGCTCTGCCTACGGAGTAGCCATTCTTTATTCCTTTACTTTCTTAATAAGCTTGCTTTCATTTCACTTCACTCTGTGGACTCAACCCTAATTCTTTCTTGCGTGAGATCCAAGAGCCCTCTCATGGGATCTGGATCAGGACCCCTTTCTGGTAACAATTTCCTACTGAATTTTGCTAAAGTGTTTTCCATCCTAGGAAAATACTAAATAATTGCTAACTTTGAATTTAATTTTTCTCACTTAGAAACGGAACATTTTTTAATAATAATAATATATTCAGGCTTCCTTTCCATGAAACTTGGTAGATGACACACAAATACACTAGGTATATAACAGAACAAAAAAATCTTAAAGGAAAATTTATCTACAACAATGTATTTAACCATGTGGTCTTCAAAAATTCCTTAGTTTAATTAAAATATCTTTGGTTTCAAAATTCCCTTCTTTTCTGACTTCTAATTGTTTTGCTGCAGGTAACTGTCAATTTCTGAAATATATCTAAAATAACTAAGTTTCTAAGATCTGTTGGATGTAAACTCTCCTAACTTTGTGGCTTAATGAAGAGTATGAGTCCGGCAGATACCAACCAGAACAAACTTAATCAATAGGGCGCAGCAATACAAACTCAATCATCAAATTATACCCACTGTGAAATCCAATCTGTCCTTTGAGAAGCTTGGAATACAATTTCTAAATGATCAGCTTGTAAGTAAAGGAACATTTTACATTGCTATGTCTAGAAACACTGGGACCTAGACTTCATGAGATAAAAATGGCAGTACATACATACATATATACATACATGTCTCAGTAAATAAATTAAAATTCTAATTTAGCAATTACCTTATAATCTAGGTTTCCTGACATAATTATTTTTCTTTCTATTAGTCCTTGACCACTATTACTTGGGCATTCTTACTCTAGTATGCCTTTATTGCAATGTGCTTTAAATCTCTGAGAGTAAACTTGAGAGCAATGCACAACTTAAGGAATCAGAGAAAGTAATTATTTCAAGCCTAGATCTGAGCAACAGAACATCTGCTTATTTCTTCACGTTTCGGTATGCAATGATCTTCAGAGCAATTAAATGGGAATCAAAATACAACATCCACATTTACTAAACTCCAATCACAAGCAAGGCTTCTGCTAGGTACAGGGTAGGCCATTCACATATATAATTTTATTTAAAATTAATAATAAGAATAAAGGAGGAAAGGGAAGCCTCAGCAATGTCACAACAAATCTTTATACAATAGTTCTTCACTTGGCAGCATAAGGGAATCATTCGGGGAACTTTAAAAAATGCTGATGTCTAAGTCCTACCCCTAGTGATTCTGATTTTAAGTAGTTTCAAGTTCTAGAATATTTAAAAGCTCCACAAGTGATTGTGATATACATCCAAAAATAAGAAACATTGCTACAGAAAAATGTGGGCCAAGAGTTTTGAGGCCTAACCTCTCAAGTAAACACAATAAAACATCTACAGGTATTTCTATATGCATTAACATAAAAGAATACAGACAACACGCTAAATAAAACACGTAACACTTGAAAAAAAACAAAACAAAAACCCTTCAGCTACTAATTATAAGCTCTTTAAACTCAAACCCATTTACCATTACTTACTTGCCAGAAACCTTTCAGGTTTCTCTTTTAGTCTCACTGAGGCAATTTTGAGGGAGTTTTACTTTACTGTGTGCATACTAGGAAATGCTGATGACTTTTTTTTTTTTAATCATTGTTTGACTCCTCCACTGTCCAAAAGTTTAGTGTGCTTCTGAGTTTCGTTTTTATTTCCTGAATTCCAAAGGATTCCTCAAATCACAGGGTAAATAAGATTCAAATTTGTAAAGGACGTTCATTTAGCCTGCTTTTCCTAACTAGTTATTGCTAGCATATAACAGCAACATACATTTACATATAATTGTCACTTATTAAATTCTCTTTATAGTTGATCTGTTGATCTTCTTGGACTTTTCTGGCTTAAATTACTGACAGAGACAGGGGGCAGCCAAGGCCCCACTCTCCTTCCTGCTGAAACCTCGCCTTCAAGCCTAAAACAGCCTGAAGGCTGTAAAACAGGACCGCAGGCCTGGGAGAACCTCCAACCGGCCTGCCCCCTGGGAGGACTGGGTGGAGTCTTGGGAAATTTATGCCCCGTTTGCAGGGGGAGGAGCCTGGCCTGTCCTGTTCCTGTGTGGTAGGTATCCTGGGATTCAATCTGTGAGATGGGGGCCTGTTAACAGGTACCCCTGTCACTTTGCTGAGTTTTTTTCCATTTTGCCCAATAAATTCTGTTCCCCCTCGCCCTTCAAAGTGTCTGCGAGCCTAATCCTTCCTGGTCATGTGACAATAACTTGGTTTTTACTACAATATTATCATTACAATGACTTCTGAATTTCGTCTCTTCTTTGCCAAAACTTAAAACTTACATCCACTCTCTTCTCATTACATCGGATAGAAACTCTGTATAACAGACTATTGTATCATCATCATCAAACTCTTTTACTCTTCTTCCTAGGCCACACAGACCACATTTCCCAGCCAATGGAATGTGAGCAGAAATGATAAGTGCCATTATTCAACCTAACTCTTAAACCACTCCTACTCATTCTTTTTCACAGTTTTCCAGCTAGACAGAGCCATGTGTTAAAGCCATGCATTTCAATAAGTCTGGATTGCAAACCAAAAATAAAATTATAAGCCCCCACCCCCCACCACCCACCATCCATTTGAATGAACTTCCTCTTTGGCCAGGACACTCTTAAAATTTAACCTGAAAGACTACTTCAGGCCATGATGGTAAGCAGATGTGCCTCATTATACCTCTCCAGTATTAGAATCAACACAGACATTAAGTCTGACAAGAGATATTTATAATTTACTCTCTTTGAAGCCTACTACCTGGAGGCTTCATCTGCATGAGAAAACTTTGGTATCCACAACCCAGACATTTCCTTTCTATTGACCCCAGGTCTTCAGAAAAACTCAACCGTCAACCAGAAAAAAATCTACCAATAATCTGGAAGCCTCCTGCCTCCACATTTTGTCTCACCTTTCTGGACCAAACCAATCTATTTCTTTTTTTAGACAGAGTCTTGCTCTGTCATCCAGGCTGGAGTGCAATGGCGCAGTCTCGGCTCACTGCAAGCTCCGCCTCCCAGGTTCACACCATTCTCCTGCTTCAACCTCCCAAGTAGCTGGGACTACAGGCGCCCGCCACCTCACCCGGCTAATTTTTTATATTTTTAAGAGAGACAGGGTTTCACCGTGTTAGCCAGGATGGTCTTGATCTCCTGACCTCATGACCCGCCCTCCTCTGCCTCCCAAAGTGCTGGGATTACAGGCGTGAGCCAGCCACCTTGCTGTATTTCTTAAATGTATTTGATTGAAGTCTCATGTCTCCCTAAAATGTATAAAACCAAGATGTACCCCAACCACCTTGGGCACATGTTCTCAGATCTCCTGAGGGCTGTGTCACAGGCCATGGTAACTCATATTTGGCTCAGAATAAATCTCTTTAAATATTTTACAGAGTATGATTCTTTGTTGACAGGATCATCCCTCAAAGACTTCAGATTTCAAGACCCACTCCTGCTCCTCCCTCTCTTATGTTTTTCCTGGGCAATAAACTATTACTTTGAGATTCCAGAGGTCTGTTATAGAAGACAGCATTTCCTGGCATTTAGAATATTCACTATCCAGTGGTATGTTTGTGCACAGTTTCAAATAGATATTTTAGCATGGTAAAGACATAATATTCTATTCCTATTTCAATAAGAAATTTTACCAGGAATAAATGCTAAATTTAATGTTAGATTAAATTTGCTGATAGTAATTTACATTTCTGTATCTATTTTTATTTTAAAAAGCCATCTACACTTTTCTGTTTTATTCTTTTTTCTAGGTTCTAGAATAGCTGAACTAGCATAGAATGATGTATTCCTTAAAACTGGATACAAATAAAGGAAGGGAGGGAGGGAGGGAAGAACAAAAGAAGAAAAAGGGTGGAAAGACAAGCTGTTGCTAAAAGAATGTCATTAGTACTTTTTCATTTTACAAACAGGGTCTCACTCTGTCTCCCAGGCTGGAGTGCAGTGGTGCGATCTCGGCTCACTACAGCCTCTGCCTCCTGGGTTCAAGCAATTCTTCTGCCTCAGCCATTCAAGAGGCTGGGATTACAGGCATGCAATACCATGCCTGGCTAATTTTTGCGTTTTCTGTAGAACCACGGTTTCACCATGTTGGCCAGGCTGGTCTGAACTCCTGACCTCAAGTGATCCACCTGTCTGTCTTGGCCTCCCAAAATGCTGCCATTACAGGCATGAGCCACCCAGCCTGGCCTGTCATTAGTAATATTAAATGAATTAAACTACATTAAAAAAAAGACTGATAGTACATTCTGTTAAAACCACTTGCAACGAGCAAGCAAGAAACATTTGAGAGGAGGGACTTTTGCGGGCAAGAAGGCAATTAAAAATACTTCTTCCATGGTTATAAATCTATTTCTATCTGGTTCTAAGTGATTTTTCTTTTTGCAAAATTAATATGGGGGAAAACTGTTCTGAAAAGATTTTTCCATTGATTAGCCTAGACTCGCATGTATAATACCTGAAGCCATACTATATGCCTTCTTATTCCTAATATTTTATGTTTATTCTTCTACCCCTTGATTAAATTGGCCAGGTTTATCTACTTTGTGGGCATTTTAAAAAGAAAAACAGGCAAACAATACTTATTCATCAATTTTAGTACTTTTCTGCCTTCTAATTTTTAAAATTATTGTCTTCTATTTTTCAAAGGCTGATTTTTTATAATGTCTTCTATTTTTCCTTTTTTTCACATCTTGACATCAGTAGAGTTCATTTATTTTTATTTTTTCTTGTATAATAATAAAATTACTTAAGGCTAGGAATAATTGTGTTCACACGTTTTTATGTGTAACAATCTCAAAGCTGTATATCATCTACTTCAAAATTTCAAGCTTCCCCTTTAAAATACTGTTTAAAAAACTTTATGAAACCAATATTTCTCTCAACCTTTGTGTAATATCTGGTTTTACTTTAATGTGGTCAGATAATTTAACCTGTACTATTTCTACTCTGAGAAATTAGGGATTTTCTTTGTTAGCCTAGAATGTGCTCAGTTTTTGTAAATGTTTCACGAATATTTATATATATAGATATTAAGTTTCCTGATATTATTCAGATCTGTCACTATACACATACTAGATCATCTTAAGTTCAACTAAACATAGGCTCACAAGACTACCATACGCTATGCTTAGCATCAGTTTATACAGAAGGCTGTGGGGAAGACTTGCTATCAAAAAAAAAAGAAAATGTGTAGGAAAATAAGATAAATTTTGTACCAATAAAAATGTTACAATCTTACATGTATTTTCAGAATCCTATAAAAAAGTATGTTGCTTTTTGAGATAATTTCTTATATGTTTTATAAAAGCATTTCTACTTGTAAGTCAATTTTGGCAGTGCAATTTAGGACTATATTCAATTTCTAGCGATGGGGTGATCTCTTTACATTAAAAAAAATCAACTTTAATATATAACTAAATTAAATAATAGGGAATTGTTTTCTTTCCATTCATCTTATTGTCACTAAAGTAAAATGACTACATAATAAAGTGTAACAGAATATTTAGGGGTGTGCTATGCACATCAATGTTACAAATTAGAAAATAACAGACTGCTAGAGATCTAAAAGTGCCACTATCCAGCAATGCCTTTAGTTCTATTACTTCCCTCTCAGAAATATAATTAATATTCCTGTTTGTCCACTATGGGAGAGAATATACTATAAAACCAAACATGTGAATTAATACATTGTTCCTATTGTATGTGGACACCAGGTGATTCAGAGAATAGAAAGAAGGTAAACTGTGGAGGAAAAATCAGATGAGATTTCTATTTGAAATCTAAATGTCATGGATATGCTGAGTTTTCTGAATATCATTTATTTCCATCTACACTTTTATTACAGGGACTGAGAAATCTGAACAAGTATGAACATCTATAGGACACAGCTGCTCCCTTATAGCTCCTTATTGTTCCAATTGCCTTTGTGGTTCCAAGAAGCAAGATCACTGAGCAAATCTTAGGAGAATCTCAAGTCTCTTGGTAAAAATGCTCAACAAGGTCAAGCTATCAGGTGAAGGACTGAAAAGTGCAGGTGCTACAAAGAGGAAATGTTGAATGAGAACCTTTAAAGGCAAGAAAGTTTAATAATGAGTCAGTCAGTGTCCTCAATCTCTTTCAAAAATTTGATTTCATCAAATGGTATATCAATAATTTATAAAAATGATAAAATGTGATGGAGATGAATAAGGGGCTAAAAACTTTCCATCTTGACCATCTGGTGACAGAGCAAAATTGTTTAATAAACCAAGTTTGACTATGAAGCTAATTTTTCTAAAGCAGATCCTGTTCTGTCACTGATTTTTTTTTTTTTTTTTTTTGTCCGAGTCAGAGTCTCACTCTGTGGCCAAGGCTGGAGTGCAGTGGCGCAACCTTGGCTCACTGCAACCTCTGCCTCCCAGGTTCAAGCGATTCTCGTGCCTCAGCCTCCTGAGTAGCAGGGACTACAGGGGCATGGCACACGCCCAGCTGATTTTTGTGTTTTTAGTATAGATGGGGTCACGCCATGTTAGCCAGGCTGGTCTCAAGTGATCCACCCGCCTCGGCCTCTCAAAGTGCTGAGATTACAGGTGTGAGCCACTGTACCCAGCCATCTCACTGGTTTTTATTATCACAGATCAGATGTATACATATTTCTAAAAGTTATTTGTTTATATTTTGATTTACTGAGGAATTTTCAGAAACAGTAGAAAACTTTTGGCAAGAAAATATTTGAGATTGTGCTTAGCCACATCTAAGAAAACTTCCTGGCATTTTCCTACTACAGGATCTCAACTTTCTCCTCCTGCCCACCCCGCCCATCAACATTTGGCTACCTACAGATTAACTGCTTCCACTCAGTGAATAATGATGCCATTAAATAGATACATCCACATAGCCAGTTAGCTGTCCTTGGGCCTCAGTAACAGAAATATGTTCTCTCTGTTTTCTGTTCTGGCTCCTCCTCCTCTCTGTTCTGCACCACTGCCACCCCCTTCCCTTCCACCCATCTTCCACTTTTAATGACCTGTCATGACACATGTACCTATCAAGATAATCCAAATGTACCTATCTTTGATCAGCAAATTCCATTTTGTCATGTGTGAAATAACCAGAATGGAGTCACTTGTGCTAGATGCCATGTAATCAAACTAAATTTCAAAACAGACCAGTTTTCTAAAAATGGGATTCACAGTAACCAATCGAAAGGGGCCCAGTAAACCTGAGATAGCATGATAATGAAGCACCCTTTCCCTTAGCCCATCCAAGGAAAGTAACCAAATGTTAACCAATCCACTGTTTGTACTATGCTGTTTACTTGTCCCTGCTCAAGTTCCCTTACAAAACCCAACTCTTCCACCACCTCCTCAGAGCGCCTATCTATTTTGCAGACTGGATGCTGCCTGATTCATGAATCACTAATAAAAACTAATTAAATCTTTGAAACTCACTTTGTTGAAATTTTGTTCTTTGATACATGAAACATATTCACAGGTTCCAGGGATTAGGACATGCACATCCTTGGGGGATGAGAGAGATTATTCTGCCTGCTACACTTACGGCATACAAGGCCCTCTATAAGCCATTTGCTATTTTGGCATGTGGTATGCACCTAATAAATACTTCTTGAATGGTACTCCTACAACTACCCGCTGTTCAGTGAAACAAGGTAATTATACTTGCAAAATCTAAACTCAAACAAAACTACACCAACAAAACATGAGTGGCTTAAATTCAGGGTTTCTCAAACGGGGCACCATCAAACATTGGGTAGATAATTCTTTTTAAGGGGGGGTTGTTCTGATACAGACAGGAAACAGGGAAATACTGGGTAGAAGAGGGCGGTTTCCCAGCAAAGGCCCCCACCCTCAAGCCTGGAAACTGGACGCCCTAAATGGGAACAGGCACTCCTGTTTTCATGCCCAAAAGTTTCCGCATGGCCCACTACACCCCGCTATCCTGTACCTATATAAACCCCAATCCACCTGGCCTGCACAGGGCGGAAAACCGCTTAAAGGCATTGTTAAGCCACAAACAATTAGCATAAGCGATCTGTGTCTTAAGGGTGTGTTCCTACTGCAGTGAACCAAGCCCCTCCCTTCCTTTCCCATAAGGGATACTATTAGTTAATTTAATATCTATAGAAACAGTGCTAATGACTGGTTTGCTGTTAATAAATATGTGGGTAAATCTCTGTTCGAGGCTCTCAGCTCTGAAGGCTGTGAGACCCCTGATTACCCACTTCACACCTCTGTATTTCTGTGTGTGTGTCTTTAATTCCTCTAGAGCCGCTGGGTTAGGGTCTCCCCGACCGAGCTGGTCTCAGCAAGTGGTGTCCATTCGTGGGGGCTTGAATCCAGGTGGAAGGATCGCCAAGTGATGGCTGGAATGGAAAACTAGCTGGAGGACACCCGAGTACTCTCAAAGCAATCCCCGTGATGAGTAAGAAGGGGAGCTTGGAAGCATCAGGGTAACAATGGGACAGGTTTGGGGTCTGGTTCGTTCCAGCCTTGGAACTTTTTCACACTGATAACGAGGAGGAACAAGAGTATAGTAAAGTAACAGAAGAGGTTACAGGGCATGTTTATTTGCCAACTACAGCTAAAGCGGCAAGGGAAGGAGAGGTTCATCCCTACACTTCTGCACTCCCTCCTCATTATTTTGAAGAAGATGACCCCCCAAATCTTTCTTTTCTGGAGGACACTTGGCGAAAAGTAGTTGTCCCAGTGACTGCTTGAGCAGCGCCTTGAGTGACCGCTCTTAGTTCTATTCAGGTAGGAATTCAGCAAGCTAGACAAGAAAGTGATTTAGAGGCTTGGCAGTTCCCTGTTAGAATACACCCCCCAGATCAAGAGGGAAGTATTATAGCTACATTTGAGCCTTTTCCTTTTAAATTACTCAAAGAATTAAAACAAGCAATAAATCAGTACAGACCAGGTTCTCCTTTTGTAATGGGACTGTTAAAAGAACGTTATTGTTTCCAGTCGGATGATTCCTACTGACTGGGATGTTCTTACTCGAGCTTGTCTAACTCCTGCTTGGTTCTTACAATTTAAAACTTGGTGGGCAGACGAAGCTTCCATTCAGGCTGCTTGCAATGCCCAGGCCCAACCTCAAATTAATATAACTGCACACCAACTTTTGGGGGTTGGCGGCTGGTCTGGTTTAGATGCACAACTGGTCATGGAGGATGATGCCATAGAACAGCTTAGAGGAGTGTGCATTAGGGTTTGGGGAAAAAAATCACTTCAGGTGGAGAACAATACCCTTCCTTCAGTGCTATAAAACAGGGACCCAGAGAACCACATGTTGATTTTACAGCTCAGTTACAGGAGTCTCTTAAGATTATTGCAGATTCCGCTGCTCAGGATATAGTGTTGCAGTTATTAGCTTTCGACAATGTTAATCCCGACTGCCAGGCTGCTCTGCAACCTATTAGAGGGAAAACACATTTAGTTGATTATATCAAGGTCTGTGATGGTATCGGAGGTAATCTGCATAAAGCTACCTTGTTGGCACAGGCAATGGCAGGACTGAGAGTGGATAAAGGAAATACTCAATTTCCTGGAGCTTGTTTTAACTGTGGGAAGCATGGTCATACTAAAAAAGAAGGTAGAAAAAATCAGTGAGTCAGGCTGCCAGATAGGGGAAAAAAGAAAACTGTTGAGCCTGAAATATGTCCAAAATGTAAAAAAGGAAAACACTAGGCTAGTCAGCGTCACTCTAAGTTTGATAAAGAAGGGAACCCGATTTCAGGAAATGCCATGAGGGGTCCGTCCCGGGCCCTGTTCTAAACCGGGGCATTTCTAGCTCAGGCCATTCCCTCACCCCTGTATAATGTCCGTCCCCCGCCACAGCCAGTAGTGCCGCGGTAGATTTATGCTGCACAAAAGCTGTGGGCCTTCTGCCTGGGGAACCCCCGCAAAACGTACCAACAGGAATCTGTGGACCCTTGCCAGCAGGGACAACAGGATTACTTTTAGGAAAGTCTAGTTTAAGTTTAAAAGGCGTACAAATACATTCAGGAGTCATTGATTCAGCTTATAATGGGGAAATTCAAATTGTTGTATCTACTTCTGTTCCTTGAATAGTAGAGCCACGAGAGCGCATAGCACAGCTACTGATTCTGCCATATGTGCGAATGGGAAAAAGTGAAATTAAATGAACAGGAGGATTTGGAAGCACAAATAAACAAGGCAAAACAGCTTACTGGGTAAATCAAATTACCGATAAGCATCCTACCTGTGAAATAACTATTCAAAGAAAGAAATTTAAAGGTTTGGCAGATACACGGGCAGACATTTCAATCATTTCTCTACAGTACTGGCCGTCCACGTGGCCAATTCAACCTGCTCAATATAACATGGTTGGAGTTGGTAAAGCCAATGAAGTATATCAAAGTAGTTACATTCTGCATTGTGAAGGGCCTGATGGACAACCTGGGACTATTCAACCAATTATAACTTCTGTACCTATAAATTTATGGGCAAGAGATTTATTACAACAATGGGGAGCACAAGTTCTAATTCCAGAACAATTATATAGCCCTCAAAGTCAATATATGATATATGAAATGGGTATGTCCCTGGTATGGGACTAGAAAAAAAATTTGCAAGGTTTGAAAGAACCACTTCAAGTGGAAAAACAAAGTTCCCACCAAAGATTAGGAAAAAATTTTTGATGGCAGCCATTGTTAAGCCTCCAGAACCTATACCTTTAAAATGGTTACCAGATAAGCAATTTGGATAGAACAACGGCCACTAAGTAAAGAAAAACTGGAGGCTTTAGAGAAATTAGTTGCTGAACAATTAGAAAATGGGCACGTAGCTCCAACATTTTCTCCTTGGAATTCTCCAGCTTTCATAATTAAGAAAAAATCAGGTAAACGGAGAATGTTAACTGACTTAAGAGCCATCAATTCAGTTATACAACCTATGGGAGCATTACAGCCAGGATTGCCTTCTCCTGTTACAATTCCGAAAAAATGGCCTTTAATAGTCATAGATTTAAAAGACTGTTTCTTTACTATCCCTTTAGCTGAGCAAGACTATGAACAGTTTGCATTTACAATTCCTGCAGTAAACAACCTGCAGCCTGCTAAGTGTTATCACTGGAAAGTGTTGCTACAGGGCATGTTAAACAGACCTACCATTTGCCAGACATATGTGGGGCAAGCAATTGAACCTACTCGTAAAAAATTTTCACAGTGTTACATTATTCACTATATGGATGATATACTTTGTGCTGCCCCCACTCGAGAAATATTATTCCAATGTTATGATCACTTGTAAAATTCCATTTCTTGTGCTGGTTTAATGATAGCCCCTGACAAAATTCAGATTACTTCTCCTTACTCCTACTTGGGGACCTTAGCAAATGACACTATTGCACCACAGAAAGTAAACACATGTAGGGATAAATTAAAAATATTAAATTATTTTCAAAAATTACTAGGGGATATTCACTGGATATGACCTGCTCTAGGCATTTCTACCTATGCCATAAGTAATCTGTTTTCTATCCTTAAAAGAAATCCTAGTCTCACTAGCCCTAGGCAATTAACAAAACAGGCTGAGGCAGAGTTACAACTGATTGAAAAGCAAGTCCATAAAGCTCAGATAAATAGATCCAGAGAAGACTCTAGATTTGCTAATTTTTTCAACTCAGCATTCACCTAGTGGTGTTACTGTCCAAGAACAGGACTTAGTAGAGTGGCTTTTTCTTCCACATACTAATTCACAGACTCTAACTCCTTATTTAGATCAAATCGCTACTATGATAGGGATTGGGAGAACTCGCATTGTTAAATTACATGGATATGATCCTGGAAAAATTATTGTCCCTCTCACGAAGGCACAAATGCAGCAATCCTTTATAAACAGTCTTACTTGGCAAACTCATTTAGCTGACTTTGTGGGTATTCTCAATAATCATTTTCCTAAAACGAAGCTGTTTCAGTTTTTGAAATTAACTAACTGGATTCTCCCTAAAATAACTAAATTTAAACCAACTGAAGGTGTTGAGAATGTTTTTACAGACGGGTCTAGTAATGGTAAAGCTTCTTATTTAGGCTCAAAAAGTAAAGTTTTCCAGACGCCCTATACTTCAGCTCAAAAAACGGAGCTTGTAGCTGTAATTGAGGTATTGACTGCTTTTGATATGCCTATTAATGTGATTTCTGATTCTTCACACATGGTTCACTCCACAGTTAATTGAAAATGCTCAGTTATGATTTCATACACAAGATCAATTGATGACAAAAACAAAAAAAGGAGGAGAAATAGGGATTACAGGGCAGCCCATACACAATTGAATCTAGCATTATTTGGTGAAAAGATCCAATAACAAAAAGTTAATAAATAGGTAAAATAATAACTTGGGGTAGAGGTTATGCTTGTATTTCTCCAGGCCAAAATCAACAGCCAATTTGGATACCATCAAGACACCTGAAACCTTATCATGAGCCAGATGTCGAGGAGGAGATTCCGGGAGCATCCCGAGGACCCCCTGGTTGCAGCCATGTTGAGGCTGATGCTGAGGAGGACCCCAACTGTCACGAACAACACCTGTCGAACACAGCCACCCACCTGGGGACAGATCAAGAAGCTGTCACAGATGGCAGAAGAAAACCTGAGGAAAGCAGGACAACCAGTCACAATGAATAATTTAATGGTAGCTATGATAGTGGTTATCACCACTGCTGTGAGTATTCCTTCAATAAGGGCTGACACAGAGAACAATTATACTTATTGCGTATATTTATCAATCTTGGCTGGCAATAATGCCTGGATGCAATCACTCTGACACAGTTATACATGCTTTCTGATCTCAGTATTTACCATAATAAATCTGCTCCTATAATTGAGACGTACCGCCCTCAAAAACCTATTTGTCAACAGGATTGGACCCAGTTAGAAAAAATGAACGTACTTGTTTAGGAAGATTGCACTGCAGAACAGGCAAAGGTGCTGTACAACGATTCCTATGGAATCATTATTAATTGGTCCTCTAAGGGGATGTTTAGCTTGAATTGCACCTCTCAGTCTGCGTGCCAGGGCCACACTACGTTCAGCTGATCTGAACAAAATGGTCAGATGGAAGAAATGATAAGAAGTATGGCAAAAATTCCTGTTATCTGGAACCGTGACGGTATAGTGGTACCTCAACCTCAAATGATATGGACCGCTCTAGAAGCTTAACATAAGGATTTGTGGAAACTATTAAATGCTCTTAATAAGATCAAAATTTGGGAAAGAATAAAAAAGCATCTAGAAGGACACTCTACAAACTTGGTTTTGAATACAGCAAAATTAAAACAAACAAATATTTAAAGCATCCCAGGCACACCTGACCCTAATGCCAGGAACTGGAGTGCTTAAAGGAGCTGCAGACAAATTAGCAGCTAGTAACTCATTAAAAATGGATAAAAACACCTGGAAGCTCTGTGGTTTCAACGACGATCATGCTTTTAATCTATGTTGTCTTCGTATAGTCTGCAGATGTGGATCCTGACTCCCGCAAGAAGTAGCTCACGTGTGACAAAGCTGCCCTTTTATATCTTTGCAAATCAAAGAAGGGAGACATGTTGGGAGCAAGCCCCCCAAAGTCTGGCCATAAACTGGCCCCAAGACTGGCCATAAATAAAATCTCTGCAGCACTGTAACATGTCCATAACGGCCCTAACGCCCAAGCTGGAAGGTTGGGGGTTTACGGGATTGAGGGCAAGGAACACCTGGCCCGCCCAGGGTGCAAAACTGCTTAAAGGCATTGTTAAGTCACAATTAGCATGATGGATCTGTGTCTTAAGGGCGTGTTCCTGCTGCAGTGAACCAGGCCCAATCTATTCCTTTAATTCGGCCCATCCTTTCGTTTCCCATAAGGGATACTTTTAGTTTATTTAATATCTACAGAAACAATGCTAATGACTGGTTTGCTGTTAATAAATATGTGGGTACATCTCTGTTGGGGCTCTCAGCTCTGAAGGCTGTGAGACCCCTGATTTCCCACTTCACACCTCTATATTTCTGTGTGTGTCTTTAATTCCTCTAGCGCCGCTGGGTTAGGGTCTCCCAGACCAAGCTGGTCTCGGTACCTACCCCATACATCTGAGAGCCACCTCCACCACTCAATAAAACCCCCACATTCACCATCTTCAAGTCTGTGTGTGAGTTGATTCTTCCTGGATGCCAGACAAGGTCCTGGGTACTAAGAGGGCACTGAGCAGGTTAACGCTCAAGCTGCCTGCAGACAGCAAAGCTAAAAGTGGACTGTAACACACACACACTTGGGTTTTAGGAGTTGCAGACTACCAAACTTGGATGTTGTCATAGGGTCAGAGCCCAGGGGTACTTGCCCTGGCTCCTGCACCTACCTGTCTGCATGTTCCCCCTCCCGCAAGGGGTTTGAGCACTTGTGGATAAGTCACACCTCTGTTGCATATCCTGTGAGGGGCGTCAGGAAACTCTCCCATTTCAGTTCTAAGTCCTGCAGAACTTGAGCAACAGCCTTGGCTCCCACTCATTACTGCCAGTAGCACTTTCCTGTCCTGTAACAACAATGCTGGCAGGGAAGGGCAAGGAGCAGGGCAACATAGTACCCAGTTGAGAGCCACTATTAAACAAAGATCCTTCCTCTTCTTTGTTTGTATGTAAAAGTTACCTCAACTTAATTCACACAATGACATAAAGCCATTTTGAAATAAGGTTAAGAAACTCATCAGGTTTCTTCCAGCTCAGTAAGACAGTTGTGGGGATGAAATCAACTCTTGTTAAGTTCAAAGAAAGTCATAAATAACATCTGAATAGTTTATATAACACAAGCTTTCCTTTTCTATGTGTTTTATTTTAAAGTACTTTATTCCAAGGGATATCAGACGATTTATTAATATGATGTTCACACACAATGCACATGTGAAAAAGAAAATAAAGATAAAACTGCACAACTGTTTTAAAGTCTGTCATAGGTAATTTCACTTTGCAAGGTTTCATGTAAAAATTAAAGTGGCTAGGATATATACAGGGAAGACTTGAAGGCTCGGGGTGGCACAGGCCCTTCTTTTTTTTTGAGACGGAGTCTTGCTCTGTCACCCAGGGTGGAGTGCAGTGGCACAATCTCGGCTCACTGCAAGCTCTGCTTCCTGTCCTGGGTTCACACCATTCTCCCGCCTCAGCCTCCTGAGTAGCTGGGACTACAGGCGCCCGCCACCATGCCCGGTTAATTTTTTGTATTTTTAGTAGAGATGGGGTTTCACCGTGTTAGCCAGGATGATCTGATCTCCTGACCTCATGATCTGCCCGCCTTGGCCTCCTAAAGTGCTGAGATTACAGGTGTAAGCCACCATGCCCAGCCTGGAATTATCTTAAGGGTCACTGATTCATGAGTTCAGTAGTTAATGCCAGCTGTCAACTGGGACCTCAGCTGGGGAAAACGAGGCCTACTTCTTATGGATTTATGGGCTTCTTTATAGTATGGTGGCTGGTTTCCAAGTACAAGTGTCCCTAGAGAACCAGGTGGAAGCTATATCTTATAATCGAGACTTGGGGAGTCATAAACTATCAGCAAATGTGCCCAATTTCAAAGGGAAGGAATATAGACCCAACCTGCTAATGAGGAAGAATGTCAAAATTACATTTTACAGAAGAGCATGTGTGCCAGGCATTGTGGCTCATACCTGTAATCCCAGTGTACTTGAGCTCAGGAGTTCAAGACCAGCCTGGGCAACACGGCAAAAGCTCTTCTCTACAAAAAATATGAAAATTAGCCAGGCACGGTGGTGTGCACTTGGAGTCCCTGCTACTTGGAGGGCTGAGGTGGGAGGATGGCTTGGGACCATTAGATAGAGGTTGCAGTGAACCAGATCACACCACTGCACTCCAGACTGGGTGAGAAAATGAGATCCTGCCTCAAAAAAAAAAAAAAAAAGGAGCATGTGGAATAGGAGATATTATTATGGCTATTCTTGGGAAATAAAATCTACCATGGGACTCTAATTCAGAAGCAGATAATCAAACAAAATGTCCAGTAAAAAATTGTGTGTGAGAGGGAGATATGAACAAGCCATTCATCAAACAAAAAAAATCAATCAGCTATAAACATCTAAAAAATTCTTAGTCTCACTCATAATTAAGAAAAAGTACATTAAACAACAATACACTGTTTTCTACTTATCCCATTGATCAGAATGTAGGATGACTCATGAACCACTGCTGGGCACATAAATTGTCAATTTGGTAAAATCTATCACTATTTCAAAAACACATATCCTTCGGCCCAGCATATCTACTTCTAAGAATTTTTCCTACAAACTTTTAGAAGTGCACAAAGACAGGCACATGATGTTGTTTACTGAAGCACTGCTTATAATAACTGAAAAATGGAAACAGTCTCAATGTCTTTCAAGAGTAGAGTTTCTCATTTTGGCCTCAAGGCCCTTAATATTTTTACATTTAAAAGTTATTGGTGATCTCAAGAAGTGTTTGCTTATATGGGTTACATCAATCAATATTTACTGGATCAGAAATTAGAAAATTCAAAAATATTTATCAACTCACTTAAAAATATCAATAAATCCATTACATGTCAATATAATTTTTATAAATAACTATTTTTCAAAATAAAAATATCTCTTTAGTGAGAAAAATGGCACTGCTTTACACACTTGGAAATCTAATGTGTGGCTTAAATGAACGCTGGATTCTCCTGTTTCTGCATTCAATCTGTTGCATTATGTGTTTTAGTTAAAGTAAAGAAAATCCAGTCTTTCTCAGATATGCAGCTGGAAAATGTAGTAGTATTTAACAGCCTTTGCTGACCGTTGTGGATATTCTTCTTTGAAACTACACTGAAACTCACAAATAGTAGTTTCTTAAAAGAAATCTGAAACCATATCAATAGACCCCCATTCTCTGTCCCATTATAATGCACTGGCCTTACTCTCTGAATAAATCTTTACCTTTGAATGATTTTTTAACATGTACTCACTGATCATTTGGAAAATACTGGTTCACTGAATTATGCAGTTCTTCATTTAAGAAAAATTAAGCAGCAGAACAGAATGTAACATAATTTTAACATTTAAAATACACACATCATATATTTTATGTATGTAAATAAAATATTTGGAAGGACTTATCACATAATGTTAGTAAAGGTTACCCAGGGGAATGTTATTTCACACCATAACATTCATTTTGTGGTTTTAAAATTAGTACAGGTTACTTTCATAATGAAAAAACAATTTCTTCAAAATGGCAACTTCCACATGCAGAACAATTCTTCAAAAAGTTAAATTTTTCTTCCCTTGAAAGACAAGTCCCTTATATTAAAAGACCATAAGTATTACTCAATAATTATTGAGAAAAAGAAGCAGAAGAGAAAAACAGGAAATAGGAAAAACTGCCATGAAGACAGTCTAATGTACCCTGGCATGTTACCTAAGTTACTAAAATAAGTTCTCCCAAATGAGACCACATTCTTCATTTACAAACCTGAACATTTTATTTACCTTGAGCCAATACCACGTTGCCTATGTTTCCAAGTGAACACGGGCAAAGTTACTGAACTCATGATGATTAAGGCTTTTAGTAACAATTCAAGTAAATAAGGGAGATATAGTGAGGATGTCTGCTATGCAATACTCAAGAACAACACTGACGTCAGCAGGCAATTAATTTGAAATCTCAGCTAAAAAAATAACCAACACAATCATCACTTTATTTAGTTCCAAAGGCATTTTCAAGGGAATTTTCTTTTCCAGTGTTTTTGATTACCATTATGTAGCCTTCTATGAAGGATCTTAACCTCTATAATCTGAAACTATTTTTTGATTAACATTTTAGCTCTATCACAGGAAGAACTGCTACCTTAGGGGGATGCCTGGCTATCAATTTGTATCTTTACTGAATCGCAGTTGGATTATTTCAATTTATTATTTCCTATCTTCTTGGATTGTTTTAATGTCACTTTCAACTCTGCAGTTTTTAGGACCTGAATTACCCATGGCCACAGTGTACTTCTAAGACTTGAGACAAGGTTAACAATGAGCTTGTGGGCCTCATTTATAAGGAAAGCTATGTTTGATTGACAATTTTGAAATATTTATAGGTAAAGTTATATGTCCTAGAATGGCTTTTTGTATGTTTCAGTATCATCTAGAAATGAAAATAAGGATGTATCAACAGCAGTACAATAGTCAGTTAATCAAACTTAGAGAAGCAGGTAGAATGTGAGCAAAGGATAGATAAAAACAAGTACATCTTTCCATTTTAAGAAACTGGCCTGGTAATAAGCTAATGATATCTAACACTTTAAAATACTATGTATGTACTATTGATCAAAATACCCTAGAAGATAGGTTCTTAGAGGAAGTACTGATTATAAAGATCAATGGTTTTCACATGTTAAGCATTCAAAAATGTATGTGGAATGAATACAAAAGAAAAAAAAATTCATTTTGAAGATGCTAGTTCTATTGCCATTATGTATTTAGTTGTGCTATGGTAGCAGGTAGGATTATTTGATTACTTGATCATTTGATTATTATCACTTGATTATTTGATTATTTAACTAACAGTAAACAGAGAAACACTTTTAATATTGTTAATTTTGTTAAGTCTTAAAAGAATGGAATGTGAGGATTTGTACACATTTTTATAAACTGGGCCTTATGGTAACCAGATTTGGTGCAAATATATGTGATAAGTGATAACCAACATACAAGTGACAACAAATCAGTGACAACCAAAAGACAGACATGGATAAAAATTCATAGTAAAATTGCTTTCTCATTGCAAAGTGAGAAGCAATAATTTGTATTCACTATTCTTCAAACTGTTATTCAATATATAGCTGGCTTTTTCCCATTATCTATCTACAAACTTTGTAAAGATCATCATGTGCCAAAGGATAAAGAAAAAAACAAAATTATTTCAGTAATTTTTGAAGGAAAAAAAAGAATCAGATGGCAAGCAATAAAGTGACATGAGTCTAACACTAACATATGAGTACCTCTATGTTAACGACTATAAAGCATTCAAGCCTATGCTTTTATTCACTCAAACAGTACCATAAAAAGTATCCAGTAATATTACAAGTACCTAATCTATTGCGGCCACTGTGGCTTGGTGGGCCAGGGGCAGCCGGTGGATGCCAACAACTGGTGTTGCCTCACCCATGACTGCTGTTATTCCCTCCTGAGAGCTAGGCAGTGCTTCCCTAAATGGAACTGCTACAATTACAGTATCACCAATGGCCACATCCAATGTGGTCCCAGGAGCAGGTGCCACAGCAGACCCACACATGTAACTATGAGTTGACTTCATATTTGCTGCAGCAGCTGGACACACAACAGTTAGAACCTCATTTTCAGGAGCAAGCTTTGCAGTCACGTGCTCCCAGATCCCTGGTGACACCAACTAACATGGCAGTCTAATGAAGTGCCCATCACCTCACCCAGCATAAACCCAAACCAGGGAGACACTGGTGACAGGTAGCCCTAGGGGCAGGCCCAGCTCTTCTCCAGACTGCTCCACTAGAGATGTCAAAATGACACAATTGTGTTGTCAGCCCTACATCTCAGTTCTGTCTCCACACTGGTCTAGGATTCCTTGAGGGCAGGGACTGTGTCTCTCATTCATTCATCGGTTCATCCAGTCACTTATCCATTCAGTAAACACTGCTGAGCACCTGAGATACATCGCACAAGCTGTTAGGCACTGGGAAGCTTCTATCAATCATATACATGGGCTTTATTATAGGGATTTGATCTTCCATGATTGTGAGAGCCAGTAAAACGTCTAGTCCATGGAAAGCTGTTTCTTTTTGTGCTGGTGATGCTACAGCCTGAAGTCATATGGCCCAAGGGACAGGGCAAAGTGAAACTGCAAGAAATAGTAGAACCTATATGAACAGATGGGAACACCCTTCAGCCTCTCATCACTTACAAGTCTTCAACTTTGCTGATGAGGTATCTTCTAAGAGAAGCCAATGTCTTCATTATGAAACTAGGCATGTGCCTGGCTCTGAAGTAAGAGAAACTAGAGAGGATGTGGCAGGATGTGGAGTTGCTGCACTTCCAGCTGCTTCCCCACACCAACATGGTGAGCCAGTAGACTAGTGGCAACATGCATTAGCTGCAACATCACACTCTGCTGACTTTCTGACTAAAAATCATATGAGGCTACATAGTGTTTGAGTCCTACTAAATAACATTCCAGAAAAGACAAAACGATGGAGACAGTAAAAACACCAGGGGTTCAGGGGAGGGAGGGATGAATAGGCAGAACACAGAGGATTTTGAAGGCAGTGAAACTCTTACATATGATACTACAATGGTGGATATACACCGTTATACTTTTATTAAGACCCACAGAATGTACAATACGAGAGTGAACCCTAACATAAACTATGCATTTTTGGTGATGTGTCAATGTAGGTTCATCAGCTGTAACAAATGTAACACTGTGGCACAGGATGTGGACAGTGGGGGAGGTTGTGTCTATGTGGTGGACACGGCATATATGGGAATTAAAAAGGCAAATGCAAAAGCTCAGTGGAGAGAAAAGGGACAAAAGGGCTATTCCAGATGGAGGACTAGCATGTAATAGAGGCAGAAACCACATAACGTGTGGAGACAAGTCATTTGGTTTAGCCAGTGAAGGAGACAGAATGAGAATACAGGACAAGGTTTAAAAGGAGGCAGACTGCAGAGGTCTTTCTTAAAAGAGTGTCAAGGGGTTTAATTCTTACTCTAATGGTTTTCAACCCTGGTTGTACACCAAAAGAACATGTGAAGCTTTTAGAAAATATGTATGCCTGGTTCCCAGGCCCCCAGATCCAGTAAGTCTGAAATAGAGAGGGTGAGGGATATAGCTTGTACAAAGGTAAAAACAGTAAAGAATGCGGGAGTCTAGGATTTAAGAGGACAAAGTAAGGAAAAATTGTAGGGCTCCAGAAAAAGTTCAAAATAGATCTACCAAAAGAAAAGGAATGCTTAGTAAGGAAGAAGAGACCATGAGGAGAGAGAAATGTTGGAGTTCAAGGTTTGGGGTCAAGATGTGGCAAGAGAGGCCAGGAGTGGTGGCTCATGCCTGTATAATCCCAGCACTTTGGGAGGCCAAGGTGGGTGGATCACTTGAGGCCAGGAGTTCAGGACCAGCCTGGCCAACATGGTGAAACCCCATCTCTAACCTAAAAATACAAAAATTAGCTGGCAGTGGTGGTGCACACCTTTAATCCCAGCTACTTGGGAGGCTGAGGCAGAGGTTGCAGTGAGCTGAGATAGCACCACTGCACACCAGCCTGGGTGACAGAATAAGACTCTCCAAAAACAAAAAATAAAAAACAAAAAAAGAGATGTGGCATGACAATAGAAGCGATAGATGTTAACTGTGCAAGTTGAGAAAAAAAAAAAAGCTCTCAACTCATAACCTCAGTGGCAGTGCATGTAAGCTGAATACAAAAGTCTTTTCAACAATGCTATAATTTATCTTGATTACTGAATGCTATAAGGTAAGGATTCTCAAAGGGTAGTTCTGAAGCCACCAATATGATGATGAATTATTCTCATATTATTATTTGCAAAAGGAAAATGTATTTTATGCATACATTTAAAAATTACTGATATTTAATTAAGAACATCACAGTACCTTATCAGTACTAATACAATTCTATCTTTATAGTAATTCTGTTGAGGTTTTCTAGAAGCAAATGGAAGAAGGCAAAAGAATCAATCTACTGGTTTTCAGTGGTCAGGTTTTTAAACTTGACCCCAAGCCACCCCAAGCCACTCCCACCCCAAGCCACTACCACAGGGTGCCCTGTTGACATTATATTTGGAATAAAGATTTGCAGAAAACCTCATGAAATGTTTTCAATTCGTAACAGTGTCACTTTCCTTCTGACGACGTATTCTAAATTCTAATAAGTGCAAGTCTAAAGAAACCTTCTAGATCCAAAAGTTCGATAAAATAAAAGTTTTCAGAGAGTTGATGAGTAAAGGAGGGGAAAGCAGGGAGGGGGAAATGAGGGCTATGTCTCTGTGCTCTAAGAGAAAAATGTTAGCTATGTGTAGGCTCTGATAGCAGGACAATTTCATCCTCACAGTGCAGCACTCCTGTCCATCCTTGATCCGGTGTGATACTTGCCAAGAGCAGTAGAGAAACCGTAATCACTAAGACAGTACAAAAGCCATGCTCAGGATTTGTTTTATTTGGCATGAAACTTAGGATGTACTTATAAATTTATGAAATAAAATGCAACTCAACCTAACATTTAGTTTACTTACATATGCTAGAGCCTAGGCAGAAGACTACGATGCCAAAGCTTGCCAGAGCCGCAGTCTACATATACATGGTTGCATTAAAAAGCTAAGTAAAGCTGCATATTATGTTTGCCATATATATGGTCCAATTTAAAACACATTCAAATGATAATGTACACAATATATTTTTTTTTTTTTCAGACTGAGTCTTGCTCTGTTACCCAGGCTGGAGTGCAGTGGCACGACCTCGGCTCACTGCAAGCTCCACCTCCCAGGTTCACGCGATTCTCCTGCCTCAGCCTCCCCAGCAGCTGGGACTACAGGAGCATGCCACCACGCCCAGCTAATTTTTTTGTATTTTTAGTAGAGACAGGGTTTCACCATGTTAGCCAGGGTGGTCTCGATCCCCTGACCTATTGATCTGCCTGCCTCGGCCTCCCAAAGTGCTGGGATTACAGATGTGAGCCACCGTGCTCGGCCCTGCACAACATTTCAACTTCAGTGGTTTGTAATGAGACATAAGGGTTTTCCTTTCCTTTTTTTCTTTTTTGAGACAGGGTCTTGTTCTGTTGCCCAGGCTGGAGTAGCAGTGGCATGATTTTGGCTCACTGCAACCTCCGTCTCCCAGGTTCAAGCAATCCTCCCACCTCAGCCTCCCAAGTAGCTGGGACTACAGGTGCAAGCCACCACGCCCAGCTATTTTTTTTTTTTTTTTTTTTAGAGGTGGGATTCAGCTATGTTGCCCAGGCTGGTCTTGAACTCCTAGGTTCAAGAGATCTGCCCACCTCGGCCTCCCAAAGTGCTGGGATTACTGGCATAAGCTACCACGCCTGGCCCAACTCTTCTCGTTCTGAATGAGCTCAACTGGTAACAGATTTGCTCATTAGCTTGATTCAGCCATTCTGCAATATACACATATTTTAAAACACCATGTTGTATACCACAGATCCATACAGTTTTCATTTGCCCATTAAAAAAAAAAAAAGAGAACAAGTAATAATAAATATGAAAAAATAGGGAGGGTGGAGTGGTTCATACCTGTAATCCCAGCACTTTGGGAGGCTGACAAGGGAGAATCTCTTGAGCCTAAGAGTTTGAGGCCAACCTAAGCAACAAAGTGGTACCCTGTCTCTATAAAACATGTAAAAATTAGTGTAGTGGCATGCACATGTGGTCTCAGCTACACAGGAAGCTGAGACAGGAGGGTTCTTTGAGCCCAGGAAGTCGAGGCTGAGGAAACCATGTTTGCACCCACTGCACTCCAGCGTGGACAACAGAGCAAGACTATCTTAAAAAATAAATAAATACATAATAACAATAATAATAATACTTTGTTAGCTGGTATTATAGAGTTGCGAGAAAGCATTAAAGTGCTCAAAACTAGAATTTTGAAATTACAACTTATAAGTGACTATAAATCAGGTTTCAAAAAATTACAAAAAACTTAAGATATTAATATATTAGCTCAAGTCTTTATAGTAAAGGTCATGAATTATTCTACTATAATAATATACTGGACAGAAAGGAAACATATATTAAATGAAATGCTTGAGCTGCATTTGCTACTGTAAGTATTATTTCACTGCAATCAAAGGTAGAGACAGAGGCTGAATGAAAAGGGAGATCAAAAGTCTGGACAGCTTAATAGCTTTCCTGAGTGTAAATTTCATCCTTATTTGAAATAAAACAGAGAGAATTCTCAGAAACCTATGGAAAATTATTTGGCACATTTCATATAATATTAATCATCTGCCTTTCTGAACTACAATCACTACTGCTATTCTCTACCAAAGCAGCTGCTGAAACACAGACACCACATTTTAGGGACTACTTTAAGACAACTATGACAGTAAGCCAATCAAATTTTCATTTATGTGACCTTGGAACTAAGCAGCTATATTTTTCTTCCTAGTAAATAATTTCATTTTAAAATGAGAAAAACCTTTGTTGTTAATTTTTTTTTTTTTTTTTTTTTTTTTGAGACGGAGTCTCACGCTGTTGCCCAGGCTGGAGTGCAGTGGCGCGATCTCGGCTCACTGCAAGCTCCGCCTCCCGGGTTCCCGCCATTCTCCTGCCTCAGCCTCCTGAGTAGCTGGGACTACAGGCGCCCGCCACCGCGCCCGGCTAATTTTTTGTATTTTTAGTAGAGACGGGGTTTCACTGTGGTCTCGATCTCCTGACCTTGTGATCCGCCCGCCTCGGCCTCCCAAAGTGCTGGGATTACAGGCTTGAGCCACCGCGCCCGGCCGGCTAATTTTTTTTTTTGTAAAGAATAATTCATAACCATTTACCAGCAAATACTTACTCTTTCCCTTTGAAAAAACAACCAAGATATCACTGGATAGTTCTCAAAAAATGTCTAACGTTATAGACAACACAGTTCAAGAATGACATAATTACTGAAAAAATACATTAACTTATAATTCTAAGAGACAAGGGAAACAAATTTTATTTGTTTAAAGTTGTTGGAAAATTAGCATGAATTCATAATTAGATTTATTAAATGTTGCAATACACAATCCCAGCTTCAGTCAAAAACTGCTGTGGTATCCTCAGCATATCCAAGAGCAGTGGGTATCCAAGAGCAAGACCAAGGTACTAGAAATCTTACTAGAGATGACAATATAAATCTATATTAAATACCTACTGCAGTAAATAACTTCAAATAAAATCAGTCACTTAAAAAAATAATGGTTGTTCTATAAACCAATACTACATATAATTAGAATGACAAAGTGGGGGTGTGAGTGGCAGAAAGACAAATGTTAGCCTATACTTAAAGGTTATTATTACTGTAGGTGAAAAAAAAAATACTTTCCATGTATTTAAGATCCCACATAGGTGAGGGATGGTGGCTCACACCTGGAATCCCAGCACTTTGGGAGGCAAGGTGGGCAGATCACCTGAGGTCAGGAGTTCGAGACCAGCTTGGCCAACATGGCAAACCCCGTGCCTACTAAAAAAACAAAAAAATTAGCCGAACATGGTGGCACGCACCTGTAGTCTATTCTATGGGTCTTAATAAATGTAACGGTGTGTATCCACCACCTGTAGTCCCAGCTACTCGGGAGGCTGAGGCACGAGAATTGCTTGAACCTGGGAGGCGGAGGTTGCAGCGAGCCGAGATCATACCACTGCACTCCAGCCTGGGTGACAGAGCGAGATTCCATTGCAAAACAAAAAACAAAACAAAACAAAAAACCACACAACAGTTTAATTTCAAAGGAATATAGTCATACATTGCTTAAAGATGAGGATATGTTCTGAGAAACGCATGGTTAGGCAAGTTCCCTGTGTAAACATCATGGAGTGTGCTTACAGGAATCTAGATGGTACAGCCTACTACACACCTAGGCTATATGGTATAACCTAGTGCTCCTAGGCAACAAATCTGTACGGCACGTTACTGTAGCGAATACCGTAGGCAACTATAACAAAGTGGTATCTATGTATCTAAACACATCAAAACACATAAAAGGTACAGTAAAAATATGGTATCATAATCTTATCGGACCACTACGGTATGCAGTCTGCTGTTGACTGAAATGTTGTGTTGTTGAGCAGTGCATGACTGTGCAGCAGGTCCTTGCTAACATCATTTCATTATAACTTTGATAAGAAAAACAAATAGATTCGGGCTGGGGCCACTGTCTGTGTGGAGTTTGCATGTTCTCTCCATGTCTGTGTGGCTTTTCTCTGGGTACTCCAGTTTCCTCCCACATCCCAAAGATGTGCACATTAGGTAAACTGGCGTGTTTAAATTGTTCCCATCTGAGTGAGTGTGAGTGTGTGCAAGTGCACCCTGTCAGGAAATGGTGTCCTATCCAGGACTGGTTCCCGTCTTGCACTCTTAGCTGCTAGGATAGGCTCCAGCTACCCACTACCCTAAAGCAGAATAAGTGGGTTGGAAAAATGAAGGAATGAATGAATACAAATTATGGTCATACAAATGCATATAAATGCTGCTGTATGAAAGCTTTCAGCAAGCTCGCCAGATTTGTTCTTTTTGTTTTTGAACTGCAAGGTAGTAGGAGGTGCTCCTTACAATTTTCACTTTGCAAACATTTATTCCTTGATTTAACTTACCACCACAACCATCATCACTCACTGATTCCCCAAAAAAGGGGGAAAATAATTTAACTTGTTTTTATTAATATTTCTTAAATGTATGTACAGCTCACACTTACTTCAATGTTAAATATTAGAAGTGTTTTGGATCTTTATTTAGAAGTTTGGTGATGTTTTTTGTGACCAGAAATATGCTGTAGGAGCTTCTTGTTTAGATTAGCCCATGGTACAACTGGTTTCATTATATGTTGTTCTGTTTAAAGTTACAGTTTCCAAGAAACTATCAGTGATGTTAAATGAGGACTTATTACATGTATAAACATTGTTTTGGGGGAAGAAAAGGAATGACATTAAGAGTTTTAACAGTAATTTTTCAGTTCACAGGCCCTGGAAATTTGCTAATCCAATTTCTGCCGCTTTTCACAGATGAGGCAAAACGGATCTACAAAGACAAGGTGACTTGCTCAAGGTTACAAGTAATAGTACAACAAGGACTAGAATTCTGGTCTTAAGAATCCCTGGATGTTGTCCCGTCCTCTATACTATGTGCTAGGGAGATGATACCTAGCGTAAAGCAAAGTAAAATAAGTTAAATTCAAACAGTTTAAAAGAAGAGCATTGCACATGCTCTAAGAGCAGTGTGATGTTAGCTATAAGCTAAGGATGAAGCCATTGAAGGCTAACGTGCTGTAATGCAAGGTGTAAATACAATGATCAGATTAAAATGATAGCTAACACAGAGTAATTACTAGGTATCCATAACCATTTTAAATATTTATTTATTCTATCTATGAGGCAGATACAATTGTTTTCATTTTGCAAATGAGGAAAGAAGGTATAATAAAGTTAGTTAAATGATGAGGCCAGAAGACAAGAAAAGATTCCAAAAGAAAAGGGGAAAAAGTTTCCTATGTACCTATTTTATATTCACGGTCAAAATAAATATTTAAACATTCAAGATTATATATAATTTTAAAAGGCAAGATATTTTAGGTATTTCCTATTTTTTTGTTCTTTTCCCCTATCAGATTGCTCTGGTGAGAATTAGTGGTTTTTACTAGTTGTGGTTAATTTAAGGGCATTTTTATAAAAGCCTATGATGCAGGTCAGCAAAAGTTCATGTGAAGATCTATAAAACAATAGGCAATGCAAGGAAATTTCAGCACATCTCCTCAAAACAGAAGAACACACATTTCCACTTAAATAAGGTTTGCAGGTCACACACTTTCCACAAGTAAAACACTAAATCATCTGCTCTGCAGTAAGACAAGCAACAGTTATTTCAGATGAAAAATTATCCTTAACTTTCTGTACTAGGAATAAAACGTATCTGTTTTAGGGTACACTTTACATTAATTTTGTAACATGGGATAGATGGATAGACATATAGCTGGATGGACAAACAGACATTTCT
The DNA here is from genome assembly GCF_037993035.2 of Macaca fascicularis. Classification (NCBI taxonomy): domain Eukaryota; kingdom Metazoa; phylum Chordata; class Mammalia; order Primates; family Cercopithecidae; genus Macaca; species Macaca fascicularis. The sequence goes on along the minus strand of NC_088380.1, from coordinate 68,133,038 downwards.
GAACCTACAGAAAATGATAATATATGGTTCTTCATTTTTAGAAGCTACTTTTATAACTTACCATCTTTTTCCTCTTATCTTGTTCTGTGGGTGGTTCTTCATCTTCTGTTACTTTTGGTTCCTCAAGATGAGACATCAACATACAGCTATAATAATTTTTTAAAAAACATGTTTTAAATAAAAAATATCTATAATACACTTAAAAATAAGCCCTTAAAATCACTAAGAACGTGAATAATTCTATGTTCTTAGTTTCTCACACCAAAATGTGAGAAAAAGACTAGACAATTTAGATTTAAAATTTAACAAAATTTTTGAATTATGAAAAGATATGTCACTATAAAAAGGGCCACACTAAAACATTTTACAGCATTTTACTTGGGCATTTCAGATAGTAATTTATTTACACGCAACTTCTGAAACAATGAAACATCAGCTGACAAAGTAATGCATGCATACCCTTTATATGTTATTAAAAAATGACATAAACTCTTAAAAAATACTTCTTCTTCCCCCAAATTTTCACATCTACAGAATTTTAAACATGCAATAATTTAGATATCACAAACATATTAATTATGTAACAATCTACCTTGTGTTCCAAATGACATTACTGTGCTATGAGGAATCTGTCCCTGATAGCACTTGTACTTTCTGGGTAGTTACACATCATTTATTTTGAATATCTGCACCGTGCTCTTTACTATTAGCAGAGATAACAGAAACAGTTTCCTGTTCAGTCAACAATGGTTCTAGGGAGACCAGAAATCAACAGTCTAGTGAATCAAACTGATGGAACAAACCCCACTGTTTCCTAACTTGTAACAGGAGAATTCAGTAATTTATCAACATGATCATAAGTTCTTTTTTTTTTTTTTTTTTACCCCGAGATGGAGTCTCGCTCTTACCCAGGCTGGAGTGCAGTGGCATGATCTCGGCTCACTGCAAGCTCCGCCTCCTGGGTTCACGCCATTCTCCTGCCTCAGACTCCCGAGTAGCTGGGACCACAGGCGCCCGCCACCATGCCCGGCTAATTTTCTGTATTTTTAGTAGAGACGGGGTTTCACCGTGTTAGCCAGGATGGTCTCGATCTCCTGTCCTCGTGATCCGCCCACCTTGGCCTCCCAAAGTGCTGGGATTACAGGCGTGAGCCACCGCGCCCAGCATGATCATAAGTTCTTAACGAATAAACAGTGGCAAAGAAAGTTTGGGTTCTGTTGCTTTGTAGCAAGTACAGGTGAAGGACAATTCCTGACTCAGCTGTGTAAATAGCTTTTCATAGAGAACTAACACAGGTGCTGATACCAGAAAACTTGATCAGGCTCATTCTTGCAGTGGAAACAAGTGCCTTTTGTTTCTATTTCCTATCATTAAAAAAGCAATGTTTGGAGTGACTGCCTCTGATTCAGTTAGTGCCCACCGGTGGGATCAAAAAGAACCTCAGGCTAGAAATAAGAAGTCCTGAAAAATGGCAGGACCTCAATTCCTAACTCACTGCATGCCCTTGACCTGGGGCTGCAATGCTTTTGTCTGCCATGATATAATACAGTGTAGCACAAGTAGCTGGCCAATGGACTCCGACACAAAGTGAGAAAATTACACTATTCTATCAACCCAAAAGCTATTTAATAAAGTGAAATGTCTTAAAAAGGTCTACATCCCACTTTGTATTTTAGAACTGAATAATATGGGGTTCCTTTACACTAGTCAATTTATGTCTGTTGCAAACTTGAATTCTAACTGCAATGACTATGGATCTGCACGAAAGCATGCTTTATTTTGCATCAAATTCTTCCATTGCTTTCCAAAATCTGTTAACTTACTCATATAGTGAATGCTCTGTTCTGCCTTCCCTAAATTAAAAGATTTATCACCCTAAGACAGAACAGCGGTGCACACTTGTAATCTTAGTACTCTGGGAGGCTGAAAAGCCCAAAGTTAAAACTGTCCTGCAGAAAAATTTCCAATTAAAAGTCAAATCTCATTTTGTTGACAAAGATTAAAGATAGACAATCATGCTTTACATAAAAGACATGTAAGAATTAATAGATGTCTAATAAACTAAAGTGTGTAGACTGTGCATGCAGTAATATACTAATAAAAATAGTAAACCCAACAGTTTAAAATAGGAATGACTAACATGGATATAAGTGGCCACTCCTCCATTCTAAACTCAAGGCAGAAATCACCGAATAGATCCAGGCACTCCAGCCTGCTAAGTAAGAATCTTTCTCAAGAAGAAACTTCAACCAGCTAAACAGAACCAACAGGTGTTAGCATGAAAAAAGTGAAACCTTTTAAGTCATTTCCGGGTTTAAAGGTACTTGTAGTAATAATACCTTTCATTTAATTTATACAAACTCTGCCCTAAGTAATTCAGCCATTTTACAGATGAGAAAAAGCTGAATTTACAAACATTCATTGAGCACTGATAAAGAGTATTTTTCCTCAAAATTTTTGTTGTCTAAATGAATTTTTCACTACTTCAGGGTATCAAATTTGGGTGCTTTAAAATTGCCTTTATTCTGGCACCTGAACAGAATAAGTGCAACTGTCTAAAAAAAGCTTAGTTCCACTCTACCTGGAGCCCATCTGTGTGCACAGGAGGGATAGTTGGAACAAAGGCCAAGTATTCAAGTCATTTTCTTAATGTCCAATATCAGCAATTCTCAAACTTGAGCTTTTAGCTCAACCAGCTGAAGGGCCTTGTTAAAAGCACAGTTGGGCCCCACTCCCATAGTGTCTAATTCAGTAGATTTTGATGGAGCCTGAGAATCTGCATTTCTCACAAGTTCCTCTGTGATGCTTTCTCATCATTTCCTCCATAATGTTGATGCTAACGTTGCTGAGGAAGTTGTGAGGGGCACACACTCTGTTAACCCCAGTCCTATGTTAGGCCAAACCACCAATATGCTTCCTATTTATATATATTTTTTTACCTCTGGCCTCCAATAAATTGTTTAATAATGATTTTTTTTTTAACTGCTATGTAACTGACTTTCAGCTAGGTTTATATAAGAAATGATTTACAGGCCGAGTGCAGTGGCTCACGCCTCTAATCCCAGCACTTTGGGAGGCCGTGGCGAGCAAATCACTTGAGGTCAGGAGTTTAAGGCCAGCCTGGCCAACATGGTGAAACCCATTTCTACTAAAAATACAAAAATTAGCTAGCCGTGGTGGCACGTGCCTGTAATCCCAGCTACTAGGGAGGCTGAGATGAGAGAATTGCTGGAACCTGGTAGGCAGAGGTTGCAGTGAACCGAGATCACTCCAGGCTGGGCAACGAAGCGAGATTCCATATTTAAAAAAAAAAAAAGAGAAGAAACAATTTATGGGTTGTTTCACATAAGACAAAACTGACACTATTCAGTTGGGCTCTGTAGTGGACACTCTGCTTGTCTATATAATCAGCCTCTTTCCTAACTGAACCCTGAATCTGTCCAGTTTTCCTCTTCTTCCATGCTACCACTATTTCAGAAAAAGTTGATCCCAGACCCCCAATGCCAGTAGTTCAATAATCAGTAATGGAGATCCCATCCCCCTGGTCAATGACTACTTTCAGCAGGGGCATGTTTAAGGAATTCTGGCCAATTAGACATAAGAAGACATCTACTGCAATGATTTCCAGATAAGGATTGCCTCGATCTGAAAAAAGACATAAGGAAGAAGATTACTTATGTGTCAGTGGCATTGTCATGAACTGTAATGCCTAGAACTACTTTTTATTGATGAGGGATGCTAGCCTGCAGATGAGGTTAATGCGCTGAGGGGACGGAGTAGAAAAAACCTGGGGCTTTGATGATGTTGCTAAGGCCACAGTCAGCTAATCCCGGAGTCACTTACCTACAGTTGTTAGGGTATCAGAAACAACTAATTCTTTATTGTTAAAACAAGCAGTCCTTTTATAGTCACTTATATAAATACTAATTAAAAATGCATTTCAGCCAGGTGCGGTGGCTCATGCCTGTAATCCCAGCACTTTGGGAGGCCAAGGCGGGTGGATCAAGAGGTCAGGAGATCGAGATCATCTTGGCTAACACAGTGAATCCCCAAACCCCGTCTCTATTAAAAAAATTAGCCATTAGCCAGGCGTGGTGGCATGTGCTTGTAGTCCCAGCTGCTTGGGAGGCTGAGGCAGGAAAATCACTTGAATCCGGGAGGTGGAGGCTGCAGCCACCGTACTCCAGCCTGGGTGACAGAGACTCCGTCTCAAAAATAAATAAATAAATAAATAAATAAATAAAATGCATTTCTGGGCTCAGGGCATGATACCCCAATGAGAAGAAATATGAATCTCCCTCTCCTGTGTTAAATTACATTTAGCCTAAAGCTTCTTCCTCACATATTTTAAGTTCAGCCTGAACGTCTCTTTGTACATAGTAAAGTGTAACCTAACTGGAAGTGTAAAGAGATTGTAACCTATTATTGTACCAATCAGAGTTTTAGCCAATCATAGGTGGCCAACTGTTGAACCCATGTTCAAATAAGGCAAATGCTAAGCTGTAACCAATCCAGCTGTTTCTGTACCCCATTTCCCTTTTCTGTACCTCACTTTCCCTTTTCTGCTCATAAATATTGTCTGACCAGGTACAGTGCTGAAGACACTGTGAACCAATTCTGGTTCTGGGGGCTGCCCAATTTGTGAAGAATTCTTTGCTCAATCAAACTCTGTTAAATTGATTTGTCTTAAGTTTAACACCTGATAAACCTACTTCCTTCTACTTGAAAATAAGAGCCATGTAGGCCGGGCGCGGTGGCTCAAGCCTGTAATCCCAGCACTTTGGGAGGCCGAGACGGGCGGATCACGAGGTCAGGAGATCGAGACCATCCTGGCTAACACCGTGAAACCCCGTCTCTACTAAAAATACAAAAAACTAGCCGGGCGAGGTGGCGGGCGCCTGTAGTCCCAGCTACTCCGGAGGCTGAGGCAGGAGAATGGCGTAAACCCGGGAGGCGGAGCTTGCAGTGAGCTGAGATCCGGCCACTGCACTCCAGCCCGGGCTACAGAGCAAGACTCCGTCTCAAAAAAAAAAAAGAAAAAAAAAAAAAGAAAATAAGAGCCATGTAATTCCTAATGTTTCTTTTTTTATCCTGGTAATTAGAAAGCATATCGCTAAGTTTTATATCCTGATGCCACAGGTTTCCCCAATCAAGGTTTTTTATTTAAATCCCTTCAATCTATGTTAAGTTTTCTGTTATGATGAGCATGCACTTTCTTATGCGCTGTCTCAAATCCTCTTACAGTCACTACACTGAATATAAGCAACTAAATATTGTATATTAGCAGTAAAGACAAAGTGCCATGAAGAAACAGAGAAAGATGGAATAAATTCTTTCTATAAGTCTGGAATGCAATTTTAGAGGTAGATTTTTGCTAAAGAGGATAAGGGCTTGACACACCAAGAAGCAGAAATATTAGTCAAGCCATGAGTGTAAAAGTGTATGGCATGTTTGCAGAATGATGAAGAACCCAGGGAGGCAAGAGAAAAAGCTGGCGACTGAGTCAGCACAGAATAGAGAGCCCCATTAACTTGATCCTGTAAGAAATCTGGCTTTTAAGTGGGGCAGAATGGATCAGAGGGTGGAAACTGAAGCGAGAGAGACTTCCTAAGGAGGTCACTAGGATCTACACAAGTTAAGGTAACATACAGATGTCAGAATTCCAGAACCAATGTTTCTTCTAGTATTCTCCATTCCATTCTGAAGAGCGGTCCAGTGGGTCAATGTATTGAGTGAAGGAGAAAAAAGTCCTTTTAAAAGCCTAATTTTAACTTTTAGAATCCCAGGTTGTTCTACTGGTCTGAGACCACTCACCAACATCTACACTGCCAGTCTTCCTCCACAATGGACCAAAGTGACCTTTCTAAGTATAAATCTGATTATGTCCCTCCAGTGTGGAAATCACCAGGGGAGTTCCACTGACTACAGAATATAGAATAGTTTCAAATAAGATTATTAGCTATAAAAACCACAATTTATGAGTCATTTTCTAATCAAATTTTAGTGCCTCTAGGCTTCTTAGAATGCTGGCTAGATTTTATTTATTTATTTATTTATTTATTTATTTATTTAGAGACAGGGTCTTGCTCTGCCACTCAAACTGGAGTGTAGTGGTGCAATCACTGCTCACTGCAGCCTCAACGTCTCAGGCTCAAGCAATCTTCCTACCTCAGCCTCCCAAGCAGCTGCTGGGACTAAAGGTGTGTGCCTGGCTGATTTTTAGGTTTTTTTTTTTTTCTTTTTAAAGAGACAGGGTCTCACTATGTTGCCAGGGCTGGTCTCCAACTCCTGCGCTCAAGCGATCCTACTGTCTCAGCCTCCTAAAGTGCTAGGAATACAGGTGTGAGCCACCACGTGGGGCCGCTAAATTCTTTCTTCCTTTTTACTTCCCAAATCTTGGCAACGGATTGTCAATTTCATTTCCCAATATTCCTTTCAACAAAAATATTATTTAAGGAAATAAAAGAGAAACACTCGGCTGGGCGCGGTGGCTCAAGCCTGTAATCCCAGCACTTTGGGAGGCCGAGACGGGCGGATCACGAGGTCAAGAGATCGAAACCATCCTGGCTAACACAGTGAAACCCCATCTCTACTAAAAAAAAATACAAAAAACTAGCCAGGCGAGGTGGTGGGCGCCTGTAGTCCCAGCTACTCGGGACGCTGAGGCAGGAGAATGGCGTAAACCCGGGAGGCGGAGCTTGTAGTGAGCCGAGATCGCGCCACTGCACTACAAGACTCTGTCTCAAAAAAAAAAAGAGAAACACTCTAACCATACAAGCAGAAAGCAAACAAGTCAAATCTCTAGCCTCATTAGCATATTTTCTTGGCTTAATAAAAACTCTAGCCAAAAAAATAATACAAACAAAAAACCAACCAAACCACAAACCCACCAACACCACCCCAACAAATAAACAGATTCATCAACTCTCAAAATGGAATTCTTCTTTCTTCCAAAAGAATGCATTTTCTGTACAACCCTGAAGAAATACCAGTATCAGCATTAACAGGCAACTGTTGACTATCTATTTATCTTGGAAGATAAACTTTTCTAACTTTAAAAAAAGAGGGATCATTAGAAGGGAAAATAAAAGCCCATTTCCATTTTTTCCGCACAAAATGTTTTTTAAATTTTAAAATGCCTGTTCAATATATTATGAGGACGAATCAAGGTATAAAAATAAGCACAGGCTACAGGTATAAGCACAACTATTTTTAAAAATTGTATATGCATGTGTACGTCACGTCACCCAAACTGTAAACACCTTTCAACACTCTCTAGCCATACCTACCTGTCCCCATTTCCTGCTAATCCTTCCTCCAAAATCTATCTCAAATTCACGTCATCACTGCTCACCAAGATAAGACTACTTTAACAGCTACCTAAATGGTTTTCCCACTTCCACAGCAGTAGGTTCTCAATTTTTACAGTGTATATGAACCATCACAGTTCCTGTTTGCAATGCAGATTCTACTGTGTGACCCCCAAAAGATTCTGATATTATGAGTCTGTACCAAGGAAGGAGAATCTGCATTTCTAACATGCATCCCAGGTTGTTCCACTGGTCTGAGACCACTCACCAGCATTTACCCCCTCTGTCGTCCTCCACAATGCATTAAGATGACCTTTCTAAGTATAAATCTGATCATGTCCCTCCAGGGTGAAAATTACCAGTAGACCTCCATTGACTACAGAATACAGACCACAATTCTTTGTATTTCACAAAGGTTACTTAACTAGTTGGCTCCAATCCACTACATATCGTTAGGAATGATTCTCAGTTTCCCTGGACTCCTTTCTCTCTTACACCTGGTATTGCTCCATTTGTCCCTGTCTCCCGTTCTAGGTTGTGGGCTCTTTCACGTCAGAGACTCAGTTGCTTCCTCACACTGCACAGTGCCTGGTGTAAACAGTTTGAATACAAAGATGATCTGTCAACAAGGCTTTCTTAGTGTGATGGCTAATTTTGCATCAACTTGACTGAGATACTGAGTGCCCAGCAATCTGGTTAAACATTACTCTGGGTGTATCAGTGAGGCTGTTTCCGGATGAAATTAGCATTTGAATCTATAAACTGAGTAAAGCAGTTTGCCCTCCCCATGTGGGCGGACCTCAGCCAATCCACTGAAAGCCTGAATAAAACTCTGACTAGATGAGGAAGATTTCATCCTCTGGCTGCTTCAAGCTGGGACACTACTTCTTCCACCTTCAGAGCCCAACTAGTTAAGTAATCTTTATGAAATACAAACAATTGTGGACTGTATTCTGTACACAATGGAGGTCCACTGGTGATTTCCACACTGGAGGGACATGATCAGATTTATACTTCAGACTTATACCATGGGCTCTTGTGGGTCTCAAGCTTGCCGACTGTAGATTTTGGACTCCTCAGCCTCCATAATCATGAGAGCCAATTCCTTACAATCAATTTCTTTATATATATACATATTTTGTCTCCTCTTGATTCTGTTTCTCTGGAGAACCCTAATACACTACTGATGGAGGTGAAGGAAATAGAGTTATCTTCCTTTTTTTTTTTCCAATTCACTCAGTTGACAGACTATAATAAGAATTCAACAGAACCAGAAAGATTAACTTTTTTGAATAAACTGTTTAAATAAATAGGAAGGGGAAGCTGAAATCTAAGTTAGCTACATAAGTATGTACTTTATGTTTCTCACGCAGGCATTTCTGAAAGTTTATTTATACCTTAGAGTCTCATGGACTGTAATTTATAGAACTCTATGTAATTCACAGAATTACAAAGTAGGAAGATTATTTTAACAGAGATCTAGTCTAACCACTCGTAGAAACAGAGACAGAAAAGTGTATCTCTTGGTAATTTATTTCTCAACTGTGTTTCTATATGCAAAGTACCACCCAGAGTAAAAAGAAATCACCAAACAATTCTGCGGATAAAAGAAACAAGTGGTCAGATATGTTCCAGCTACTCATCAATACTAACGTTTGATCAAGTCTAGGCCTTTTTAGCTGGGATCCTAAAACTGGTTTGTTTTCCTTACTTCCAACATATTCCCTCTTCCAAACCAAAACTTTCTCTTCATGGCTGAGCTTGGCACATGGACACCTTGACTCATCTTGACTCTTCCACAAATCTGCTGTGTCACTCCACTTCTTTCGTTGTTGTTATTTTTAGTAGAGATAATGGTTTCCCCATGTTGGCCAGGCTGATCTCGAACTCCAGACCTCAAACAATCTGCCTGCCTCAGCTCCCAAAGTGCTGGGATTACAGGCAGGAGCCACTGTGACCGGCCAACTCTTCAGAGCCTTAATATCCTGATTTTTAATGCCATGAGACTGCACAAAATAATTTCTAAATTTTCTAGTAACTTTCAGACTCTCACCTCTTCCAGTTAAAACACGTTATAATTTTGTTCTACTTCCTTCCCTGAAGACTATAACACATAGTGCCTTTTTTCTTTCCCTGACTTATTATTAAAGCAAAATCCAGAATTGTACTGTTTGGTGTTCCCTGCACAAAACAAGATATAACCATCTGTATTCATTACTAGTGTTTTAACTGTGCTATCAGCCATGTCCTCCCTTCAACTAAACCATATACTCCAAAGAGGACAAGGAACATCTGATCATATCCTAAATGTTTCACATATAGTTGTAAACTTTGTTACATATTATGTATACAATTTACAGTCATGTGCAGTCATATCAATGGATATCGTTTGGCTGTGTCCTACCCAAATCTCATCTTGAACTGTAGTTCCCGTCATCCCCACATGTCATGGGAGGGACCCAGTTGGAGGTAATTGAATCATGGGGGCGGTTACCCTCATGCTGTTCTCGTGCTTGTGAGTAAGCTCTCATGAGATCAGATGGTTTTATAAGGTGCCTTTCCCCTTTTGCTCAGCACTTGTCCTTCCGGCCACCATGTGAAAAAGGACATGTTTGCTTCCCCTTCTGCCATGACTGTAGGTTTCCTGAGGCCTCCCCAGTCCTGCAAAACTTGAGTTAAATTAAAACTCTTTCCTCTATAAATTACCCAGTCTCAGGCAGTTCTTTATAGCAGCGTGAGAATGGACTAATACAACCACAAACCCTTACGTTAACTTAAAAAGAAAAAAACCTGCCTACATTGAATGCTTTCTTGTTTTTGGTTTGTAGTCTCAAAAAATTTGATATTTCCACTTCATACAAACACCAGTGTTCTCAAAAGCTAAGTGACGTATCAGACACATTTTGTTAATATGTTTAATAAGATTCAACAACATATATCTGCTATCCATATTTTTCAACAAAATATGATTCAAGTGACAATCTTTCCCATTTGCTAGAGATGGCTTTATAAACAGCAAAGCTGAAAAAAAGAGCATGCTCAGAACATACCAGGAAAAAAAACTTATATGCTAAAATATATTTGAAATTTTAAAAACTTAATCATCAAACAACGATTAAATCAAAGCAGCTCAATTCAGGTTGTCGCTGTAACATAATAAAGCTGATACCAGCTGGGCATGGTGGCTCATGTCTGTAATCCCAGCACTTTGGGAGGCCGAGGCAGGCAGATCACCTGAGGTTGGGAGTTCAAGACCACCCTAACCAACAAGGAGAAACCCAGTCTCTACTAAAAATAGAAAAATTAGCCAGGTGTGGTGATGCACGCCTGTAATCCCAGCTACTCAGGAAGCTAAGGCAGGAGAATCACTTGAACCTGGGAGGCAGAGGTTGCAGTGAGCTGAGATCATGCCATTGCACTCCAGGCTGGGCCACAAGAGCGAAACTCCATCTCAATAAATAAATAAATAAGCTGATACTAAGATCAAACAATAAATACTATAAGCAAAATAACAAATAAAAATGTTTCTGTATAAAAGAGAAATTATAAAACTTTCATACTGTGCTTAAAGAGTGATGGTGAAAAAAATCATGCAGCATGTATTTAATTATCCTCCAAATCCAATTATGATTAATTAAATAATGCACCTACTCTTTATAAGTTCCTGTTTCAGGATCTTCTGTCATGACATCATGCAGGCCTTCCACTGAAATGTTTATAATCCCACAGAATTTATCTTGGATAACACTAGAATAAAAGAAAAGCAAAACAGGTTAACTGGAGTACTAGAACAGGTTTTTTTTTTCCCCTGAAATATCCTCTTGAACATGAAGAGAAATTCCAGTTCTGAAATACAAAAGAAACTTTCAAAATCTATTTTCTTATAACAAAAAGTTTATCTTTGCCTATAACACTACAAAATTCTTTTTCACTAATTAGTATGTTTAAATACTAGATGGAGAGATTCGATAGTAAAGGAATATTTTAATATTCTTGGATTTATAACAGTCTTATGTTACTTTTATAACTACAAAGATAAAGACATTGAGTACTAACAAGTAAAAATTTCTGCTCTTCTAATGACACTATGAAGAAGAAAGACATGCCATATCTGGAAGAAATATTTGTAAAACAAATATCTGGTAATGGACTTGAACCTAGGATGTAAAAAGAACTCTGAAAACACATTAAGATGAAAAACAATTTCAATTTAAAATAGGCATCAGGTGCTGTGGTGCAAGCCTGTAGTCCTAGCTACTTGGGAGGCTGAGGCAGGAGAATCTCTTGAGGCCAGGAGTTCAAGACTGCAGTGCACTATGATCACACTTGGCAACAGCCACTGCTTTCCAGCCTGGACAACAACAGAGAGACCTGTCTCTTAAAAGAAACAGAACAAAAACATTTTTTTTAAAAAAGGCAAAAACGTGAACAGACATTTCACCAAAGAAGATATACAGATGGCATGTGAGCATCCTAAAAGGATGTTCAAAATCATTAGGCATTAGGCAAATTCAAATTAAATTGCAATGAAATCTTAAAAAAAATTGTAGTATGTGTTTTTTAATTTTTATAGATTTAGGGGGTAAATCTATAAACGTGCAGATTTTATAGACTTTTATAAAGTCCAAGCAGGCAGTAACACAGACTAAATTTTCTATTTTTTTTTTTTTTTTTTTGAGACGGAGTCTCGCTCTGCCGCCCAGACTGGAGTGCAGTGGCCGGATCTCAGCTCACTGCAAGCTCCGCCTCCCGGGTTCACGCCATTCTCCTGCCTCAGCCTCCCGAGTAGTTGGGACTACAGGCGCCCGCCACCGCGCCCGGCTAGTTATTTTTTTTTTGTATTTTTTAGTAGAGACGGGGTTTCACCGTGTTAGCCAGGATGGTCTCGATCTCCTGACCTCGTGATCCGCCCATCTCGGCCTCCCAAAGTGCTGGGATTACAGGCTTGAGCCACCGCGCCCGGCCAACACAGACTAAATTTTCAATTAACTTTTCAAAATAGTTACATAAGCTAAAATTGATGATGTAACACTTTTTCATAATAGCAATCACAAGACAGAAATGAATCACAACCTTAATCACCTTAGAATTTTCTCAGATCCAACCAGACCATAATTATGCTATTTATACATGGTACCTAATTAATAATTAAAGTCACTCTTGCATTACTATATTTTAAATACAGGAAGTTTAAGTCAAGTTAGGGTAATTTAAGAGACTAAACAAGTTTTTAGGCACTAAAACCCAGAACCAGATAAAATATCCCCTTAACTGTATTTATCTGCTTAGGTCATTCAACAGGGTTAAGCAAAGAACAACAATTTATCGAAATAGTCGAAGGAAGAAACAAGCCCTGATTTATTAGTCTTACTCCAGAATTTCTACAACAGTAGAGACTAAAACAGTGGTAACATTAAAAGAATAGTTTTCCACTTTCCCTACCAGAGGAGGAAGAGCTGACAATTGGAACAGCCCCTGAGCAAGGAATAAACTTAGCTGAAAGCAGCTACAATTGGCAAGCAATAAAGACTGAGATGGTGGAGTGTCCCCACAGCTGCTAATAGCTACAGCCAAGACTGAAATCCAGAACCTTATACTGACCAAACTCAGAGGGCAGTGCTCCAGGCTTGACTGGAGATGACTTCAACCTTACTGTGCTGAGAAACTGCTTCTATAGAGCTCAAAGCTCATCTTTTGGAAGAAGTCATCTCTAGCTACTCTCAGTTTCTAGGCTTCCCAGGACTCCCGTCAGCCTACCGCAATGCAGCTTTCGACCCTACTACTCCACGGGCAGATGACATTCATTTTTGCAATCTAGGGGCCACACTTCAGTATATCTCATGAGATACCTCTGCTGGGTGGACACCACTGGTCTCCCTTCCTGAAGACTCTGCTTCTTTAGCTTCTGTGAGCTTAGCCTCTTCTGGTCACTCTTGTTTTCTGGTATAGACTTCTTCTCTGGGGGGCCCTTCAGCATCATTATTGCCCAAGGCAGTAAAAAGAACCACATAAAGGAGTATGATGGTTGGTGAGGAGCCAAGATCACTCCACATCAGAAGAGATGGTAGCAGCCTGAAATGGTTTGGTGGCCACGGGAATAAAGAGAAAGGGGTAGGTTTGACAGATGTTTAATGGGTAAACATCACAGGATTTGGCAACTAATTGGCTATGGAAGATAAATGGGAGGAAAGAGTCTAGGATGACTGTTGGGTTTCATCTTGGGTGAGTGACTTGACTAGGTTGGTGACTTTGCTCAATCCAACAGGGGATACAAAAAGAGCAAAGACATGAGAAGGAAGATGATGAAAGTGGTATCCCTGAAGAAGAGAGGGTGACCAACAGCACCAAAAGTCAAGTAATCAGATAAATCAGGTTCTAGCTGAGGAAGGGGAGTGACCATTCTTTCAAGCAGCTTGTCCAGGGACGGAAACAACAGGGTGATAACCAGAAGGAGTGCAGGGTTGAAGGAGTGTTTTTGGCTGAGGGAAATGGACTAGTAGAGGCTGAGCAGCTGAAAGTGCAGGTGCCAAAGGGGTGGGTGAAGGAGCAGGATCCCAGAGATGGGATGAAGTGAGATCCTAACAGAGGCAGGGCTGAACACAAAGGATATCTTCGTACATGAGGCAGCAGGACACAGATGTACAGACTCCCTTGGAGGCTCACAGTGGGAAGCGGAAGTTCCTGCATTTTGAATTATCCTCCTTCTGTGAATTAGAAGGTGAGGTTATGTATTAGGCATGTGGATAAGCAGTTGGAGCCAAGTGGTCAATGTTTATAATAGAGGGTCTTGACCAAAGACAAAAACATTGCTCAATGGCACTGAGGTCCAACTGCAGTTAAATGCCCTAGATTTGTAACAGCCTCAATCTGTACACTTCTATCATTTTTAGTTGCTATATTTTACACCCCAAGCAGATACACATAGGGAGAAACTGAGTCAGGCAATTCAGGCTTGGAAGCTTGAAAAGCTAGTAGAGTTTGAGGATGAGGGGTTTAAAGAGCTGAGGGTATTAATGAGAAGTCTGAGTTGACCACAGGGCACCTGTTGGGTCAGGTAGAAAATAGGGTTAAAAGTGGAAAAAACAAACAAAAGAAAAACCCGTAACATCAAGTGCAAACATCAAGGTTTACGCCAGGCATGGCGGCTCACGACTGTAATTCCAGCACTTTGGGAGGCTGAGGTGGAAGAGTCAGTTAAAGCCAAGAGATCAAGACTAGTCTAGGCAACAAAGTGAGACCCGTCTCTTCAAAAAAAGAAGAAAATTAGCTGGGGGCAGTAGTGCACACCTGTAGTCCCAGCTACTCAGTACCAGCTGAGATATGAAGATGACCGTTTGAGGCCAAGAGTTCAAGATTGCAGTGAACCATGATGGCACCACTACACTCCAGCATGGGTGACAAAGCAAGACACTGTACATTTAAAAAAAAAAAAAAAAAAAAAAGTTTAGTGGTAGAGAGTAAGAAAACTGGAAAATGTGAAGTTACAATAAGACAGGATATTAGAGTTTTGAGCATGATCACAAGGGAGGAATGTGTGGTTGAAGTGGAAGTGCACACAGATTTGAAAAACATCAAGGCCTTGTAAGGCCAACTGTAAGGCCATGCTTGAAAACATTCAGGGTGGCAGAATCTGGGATGAAGACCGCAAAGCAGATTCGAGGCCTCGGTGACTCCTGCATAATGACTGTGAAATTGCTAGAGAACAGAGAGCTGGTGAAGTAACCAGATGGCAGGGGCCTTCTGACCCCTTCCAGACCTCATGAAAGTGGCAGAAAACTGTGGTCAGCATCAGAGCCTCGAATTGTGGCTCCACCAGTGACTAGCTACATGGTCTTGGGCAAGTCAATTTAACCTCTCTGTGCTTCACTTGCCTTATCAGTAACATGAAGGAATAATAGTACCCACAAGTAAAGTGCTTATAACAAGGCCTGCCCCATGTGCCAGAGCACTATTTAAATGTCAGCATCATCACCGTTTCTCATTTGAACAATGAGGGGGTTAACAGTCTCTAAATCTCTTACACTTTTTCATCTCAGTATCCTTTTACACTCTTAAAAATTGTTGAAGATGCCAAAGAACCTTTTAAAAAATGTATTATACCTCAATATTTTTATATTAGAAAACTAAGAAAATACTTTTAAAATATTTATTCACTTAAAAAATATAAAAATATAATAAACCCATTACCTAGTTAAAAAAAAAGAAAAGTTTTCCCCTGTAGATATTTCCCAGGATGTAGCCTGCAAATACTTTTGTCATTTAAATGGAAACATACATCCTTTCTACACAGTAATTCTCTGCATGGTCACGGAAAAGTATATTAATAAATCTAGCTCCCCGGAAAAATACTGGCAAGAAAATAAGCTAAAAAACCACAGTTGAAATTCACTATCTTAAAGTGAAAGTTGACTTTTTTTTGCATTCCATAATGATCCTTACAAAGGCTTTTATATACTAAACCACTCCCCTGATTACCTGTTTTTTCTTTTCATTTTTTGAGTGCACACACACACACAACAGCACCACCCTCCTCCAACAAAACCATTATCTTTAAGACTACAAGAAATAACTAAAATGATCTATATTTAATGGCATAAGAAGAAAGCGCCATCCTGTGTGATTTTGCTATAAAAAAACAATGCCCAATGAAGACATACTAAGCTTCCACGGAAAGGAGATGATCAAGGACTGGTACAGAACTGTCTGGAAAAAAATTTTAAAAAATTTAGCTGAATAAAAGATTGAGTAGTTACTTAAAAAGTCACTTCACAGAATTGTTTTTTTTTTTTAAGTGATATAAAGAAATTTATCAGAGAACTGGTAATTATGGAGCTAGCACCATTGTAGATATTGGAAACTGATGAAAATAAAGCTATACAACACATAATTACAAGGTAATCATGAAGAAACATTTTTTTTTTTTTTTGGAGACTGAGTTTCACTCTTGTTGCCCAGGCTGGAGTGCAATGGTGTGATCTCAGCTCACCACAATCTCCACCTCCCGGATTCAAATGATTCTTCTGCCTCAGCCTCCTGAGTAGCTGGGATTACAGGCATGTGCCACTACGCTCAGCTAATTTTGTATTTTTAGCAGAGACGGGGTTTCCTCATGTTGGTCAGGCTGGTCTCGAACTCCCGACCTCAGATGATGAAGATATATTTTAAGAACAAATCAAAAAGGCCAACTCTGTTCATGTTACCGAAGTTATCTGAAAAGGTAATTGTAGCTTGGGATTAAATTCCTGGAAAAGTCTTGCATGCCACACAGCTCAGAACAAAATGAAGATAACATGCTCTGGAAAACAGTGTTACATGATCAAAGGGGAATTTTGACTGATAATGATGAAGACACAATGTCAAAGTCTGCAAGAAGCATTTGAATAAAATTGTATCAAGAATAAAAGAAAAAAATAGTTCTGAAGCAAATTTTCACATTTAAAAATACATATGTGTGCCCGGGCGTGGCAGCTCACGCCTGTAGTCCCAACACTTTGGGAGGCCGAGGCGGGTGGATCACGAGGTCAAGAGATCGAGACCATCCTGGCTAACACGGTGATACCCTGTCTCTACTAAAAATACAAAAAATTAGCCGGGCATGGTGGCGGGCGCCTGTACTACTCGAGAGGCTGAGGCAGGAGAATGGCATGAACCTGGGAGGCAGAATTTGCAGTGAGCTGAGATCGAGCCACTGCACCCCACACAGAGCAAGATTCCGTCTCAAAACAAAAACAAAAACAAAACAAAAATGTGTAATTAAACTAACAACTTCATATAAACACATAGTTACTATTTTGTTACAGTTTTATAATAAGGTATTACAGTTGACCGAAAAACTTTATGCTCAATGACTTTTCTCTAAGCTCTGGAACCCTAAGTACATCGGCATCTTTCTCATCCACTCTTGGCACTCTCACAATCATCTCAAAATTAAGAGATCCAATACCAAACTTATGAATGCCTCCCCAACAAAAACAAGGAAACCAAAAACAAAACGGAAAATCAAAACCAGGCTCTCTTCCTGTTTTCCTTATCTGAGTAAAAAGCATCTCTATCAACCCAGTGACTCATGCTAGAAACCAGGCATTCAGTTTTGACCTTTCTTCTCATTTACCCTTCCAATTTACCCTTCCATTTACTCAATTTATCAACAAATTCTGTCAAATTTATCTCTGATTTTTTTCCTTGTTTCTACTCCTCTATATTCCTACTATTAACACTGTGCAACAAGCCAATCTGTCTCGAGTTTAGAGTTTAAACTACTGCCTACCTTCCCAAAAGAGGAAACTTCCACTCTTGACTTCCTCTAATCCATTCTCTATACAGCACACTAGAATGCTTTTACAAAACCTACTATCTTTTTCTTGCTTTAAAGCAAAAGTTAATACCTTTCAACAACTTTCCATTACACTTAAAAATCCAAACCCTTAATCCTAGTTTACTCAGCCCTATATATGACCTGGTTCCTGCTCAGCTCTCTGACCTTATTTAGCCTCACATTGTTCTCCACCTTCATGGGCTCTCTTTGATTACCACTTTCTAGTTTCCAGGCTTTCACAGGGGCTTTCCATCTGCTAGGAATTGTATAGCCTGGATTTACCTGGTCAGTAGCATTATAATAAGACTATAACTACAACAACAACACTGCAGGTATGGTCCTAATTCTAGATGATGGTGTTTAAGGATGCCTTCATAGATGAGAAGCAGGTACCTGAGGATAAGGGAGTTTTGAAAGCCAAAGCTTGAGGAAACTGCAGTACAACATAAAAACTTTTGCTCCTCAGAGCCTCAGACAAAAATATAAATGATGTATTAACTTGTGTATCATAGAAAACATATGGAAAAAAGCAATAAGGTTGCCCAAAGTCAAAGATACAAACTAACAACAGGCTAGGGTTTATGTGCATGTAGTGAAAACTCCACAGACATGGGAAGAAATGGAGACAAAAGGAAGACAACATATATATATATATGGTCTCCACATTATTCAGGATAAGAAAACTACTTTCTACTAAATTAAAATGTCATCTATCACAAGATGTCTCGGAATTGAGTCAGAAGCAATGAAACAAGGCACATCTGGGCCAGCAGCAGGTATACTATACATTCTTCTCTCTCATACTGCTTTCTCCAACATTTCTCTTTTAACCTACCAGGCTTCCCACATTAAAAGTGTGCGGCCACAGAAGCTTACCAGCTTCAGCAAAGTGATGACCAGTGGTAGAGGGCACTTAAAAAGAAGAACAAAAAACTATGCTTCCGACAGTACAGCACTAGTATAGAAAAAAAAAAAATGCCTATTACCTTGTTACTATTGCTTCCATAACCGTGAAATCATTAAGAAGGAGATAACAATTTGAGAAAATTGATTCATATCTCTCTCCACTAGCTTAAAAGGGTTCATAGGTAAGTCCAGCAAGAGAAAAGTCAAATATAAATTTTAATGAGAAATGAGAAGGTCTAGATAAAGTCTAATGGTAAACACAACAGCCTGTTTTGCTTCACATACCCCACTCTCCTTCCTCTTAAAGGAGTACATCATACTTTAAGTCCAAACATATATTTTTCTAGTTCAGAGATCAATAACAGGACCAGTAAAGGAGTTTGACTTGTATAACAAAAAAGAATAGGTCTCAACAGGAAAAGTTCATGTGGGATCAACTTGGCAGGAAGGCCTAGCATTAAAACTGTTTGTCAGAAGCTTGGAAAAGGTTCCCTAGGCTTTCTTCTCCTACTTTTTTTTTAAACACTGCCTAAGAACAAATATTGGAGATTTAACTGTTATTTGTTGCTGTGCAGGTAAGCTAATTGAGTACAAATGTCCTAATTACATGCTGGTCCTCCTTCACCTCAAAGCTTAAAACTTAAATGTTTATATAATGCCTAGAGGTTCAAGAAATGTCCACGTATGTGTTACATCTGAACGTTCTATTTGTTGACTTCAGTGGTAGTTATACAGGTGTGTCTACTTCTGTATGTGATTTATTTATCAATAACAGTTTTAAAAAGTGTTTACAGGGAAAATATTTGACATGCATTAACACTGGTATGGGGGGATCTGGATAAATTCTACTACTACTTGGAGAATTCCTAAAAACAAAATACACAAAGCAATAGAAAAGATAACAAAAATCTGTCCAATGGTTACTCAAAAGACCCAGAAAGCCATGAGGCAGAGTGGATCAACAAAGTAACCCTGGAACTCCATGTATGAGAAAGTACAGGACGCCACTAACAGTAAAAGGTTTAGGGACAACAAAGAGGTATCCACAGATCCTCTTTCCCCACTACTTAAGTTCTACGTAATGTCCTCACTCTCCCATAATGTCCACCCTTACTCTCCTGACCACTTAGCTTCTAGCTATCAAACACTGGCATCTCTCACTTCCAGAGGACCATGGAACATGTTAGTCTTCTTTACCAGCCTTCCCCTTCTTCCCCTGTGATCTGCTATTCCCTTTTTTGTTTTGAGTTTTGCTCTGTCACCCGGGCTGGAGTGCAGTGGCATAATCACGGCTCA
Organism: Macaca fascicularis; assembly: GCF_037993035.2. NCBI lineage: Eukaryota > Metazoa > Chordata > Mammalia > Primates > Cercopithecidae > Macaca > Macaca fascicularis. The sequence continues at coordinate 68,113,211 of NC_088380.1, read as the reverse complement.
CTGCAACCTCCTCCCGCTGGGCTCAAGCAATCCTCACACCTCAGCCTAAGTAGCTAGGACTATGGGCACAGGCCACCACACCCAGATTTATTTTTTATTTTTATTTTTGGTATTTTTGGTAGAGATGAAGTTTCACCATATTGCCCAGGCTGGTCTCGAATTCCTGAACTCAAGTGATCCACCTACCTCAGCCTTCCAAAAGTGCTGGGATCACTGGTATGAACTGCCGTGCCCAGCCTCTCCTATCTCCTGATCACTACTATTGAAGTCTCTGTCCCAACACCACTGAAGCCCTCATCAATAGCTTGACACCAAATATATCTACTTCACTGACAGGAAGAGGTTGAGAGTAAGTTCTCAGTTTTACATCCCAGAAATGAGAGATATGTTTTTAAAATTCCACATTGGAATTATAAATTTAAAAGTCATACACTTTTATAGTTTATAAATAAATACTATTGATTTCTAATATTTGCCATTTGTTATGAGGGGAAAACAAATTACTTTTGTTATGCCCTGAAACTTTAATCACAATTTGTAATACTCAATGGAAAAAATGGATTCTGTTCTTCCTCAAACACAGTCACACTAAATTAGAGTGCTTTAATCAAGAACTTTTAATAAATGGTAGAGATAAGAACCTATAGTAAATGGTAGAGAAATACAGAAATCTTAAGAAAGGTGAGCTTCCTTAGCTATATTAATTTAGAATATCATTTGGTTTTCACTTAGGGCTGCTCAAAATGTGAAACAATGAAATACAGAAATTGTACCCAAGAAAACTATTATGCCTGTAACACTTCAATTATATCTTAAATAAGTTTTTTTACTGCACAACTATCAAACAACAGTGAAATATAAGCTGGCTAATATTTTAAAAGGGAGTAGCTATTTACTCCAGCTCTCTTTTGATTAGTAAAAAAAGAAGTTTTTTTAAAAGGAAATAGCTGACAAAGACTGAAATGAACATTTAATGAATACCACTGTGTAGAACTACAGCTCCATATATAAATCGGTATTAATATAATTGGATTTCCAGTTGAGTCTAAATTAATTAGAAGCTATATTTTCAAAAAGCAAAAATTTGGATAGATCTTCTGAATTGTCTTCTTTGAATTTAGGAATTTTAAGATAAAAATACTTTGTTATATAAATTTTTCTGAACTTCACATAGCCAGCTGTGTTGCTTGTGAACATCTTTAAGAGGGTATGGTTTAGTACTGTGGTACGGAACTGGGCCATGGAGAAATTTTCAGCTTACCTTATGTATTTCTACACTGCTTAAATTTTTTCCCAATGAACAAGTACTTTCAGTAATTAAAGAAAAAACATAATTGGATTTGTAGGAGTTGGGAGGATACAACAAAGAAAAAAATTCATTATTAAAAATGTCTCTCGAGGTGAACAAAAAGATCGCTCTTCCATAACAAAACAAATTACTTAGGAAAAATAACATTTATTTAAACATATTCGCATTTACTGCTGAAATTACAATCCCTGAAAAAGCATTCAGCTAAGCAGGGAAAAGCAAACCATTGTTGGAAAACTCTTTGGGGTTGGTGGGGCTTTATTTATGCAATTGCTAATAAATCTTAAAACTACTCTTCAGCTCCTCTCTGATTTTCTCTCAAATATATTAACGCAGTGGTTCTCAATGTATGGTCCCAGACCAACAGCATCAGCACACTTGTTAAACTGAAAACTCACAGGCTCTATTCCAGACCCGCTGAATCAAGAACTCTGGCTTGGATATCCATATGCAGAAGAATGAAACTGGACTCCTATTTCTCACTGTATACAAATCAAGTCAAGATGGATTAAAGACTTAAAAATAATATCTAAAACTATAAAGCTACTACAGCAAAACACAAGGAAAACACTTCTGAACAGTGGTCTAGGCAAAGATTTTATAGCCAAGACCTCAAAAGCACAGGCAATAAAAACAAAAATAGACAACTAGAACTATATTAAGTGAAAAGGCTTCTGGATGGCAAAGGAAACAAGAGTGAACAGAAAATACACTGAATGGGAGAAAACATTTGCAAAATATTCATCTAACAAGACCCTAATATCCAGAATATACAAGGAGGTCAAATAACTCAACAGCAAACAAATAAACAAAAAATCCACAAAATAATCCCATTAAAAAGTGGGCAAAGGAATAGACATTTCTCAAAGGAAGACATACAAATGGCCCAGGGGTATATGAAAAATCTTCAACATCACTAATCACTAATTGCATTTGAAATGAAAATGAAAACCACAATGAGATATCATCTTAGCATGATTAGAATGGCCAGTAATAAAAAGACAAAAAATAACAGATGCTGGTGAAGATGCAGAGAAATGGGATCTCTTATATACTATTGGTGGGAATGTAAATTAGTACAGCCACTATGTAAAATAGTATGGGAATTTCTCAAAAAACTAAAATTGTAACTACCATCTGACCTAGCAATCCCACTACTGGGCATTTATCCAAAGAAAAAGAAATCAGTATGGAGACCTGCACTCCCATGTTTATTACAGCACTATTCACAATAGCAAAGATCAGCAACCAACCTAAGTGCTCATCAATTGACAAATGGATAAAGAAAACTGTGGTACATGTACACAGTGGAATACTATCAGGCCATAAAAAAGAATGAAATATTGTCATTTGCAGCAGCAAAGATAGAACTAGAGGTTATTATGTTAAGTGAAATAAGCCAGGTACAAAAGACAACTGTAACATATTCTTACTCATATGTGGGAGCTAAAAAAAGCTGATCTCATGGAGGTAGTGAACAGAATGACAGACACCAGAGGCTGGGAAGGTTGTGTGTGTGTGTGTGTGGCAGTGAAGAAGATGAAAAGAAGTTGGCTAATGGGTACAAAAATACAGTCAGATAGAAGGAATAAGTTCTAATGTTCAACAGCAAAGTAGAATAGCTATGGTTAACAACAATATATTATATATTTCAAAATAGCTAGAAGAGAGGCCTTGTAATGTTCCCAACACATAGAAAAGTTAAACAGTTGAGGTGATAGATACCCCCAACACCCTGAGACTTGATCATTACATATTCTATACATGTAACAACATACCACACATACCACACAAATATGTACAAATATTATCAGTAACAATTTTTTAAAAAAGAAAAAACTCTGGGAGGGATACAGGAAGGAGTCGGGGTAGCAAACTGTGTTTTTATAAGGCTACCAGGCGATTCTGAGTTTGAGAACCACTGTATTTTGGTAGAATAAACAGTATTGCAATTTATTATAATTATTTTCATTTTACAATATGAACTTGATAATTATCATTTGGTTTAAATACTCCCAGATAACATGTTCCAGGTTAATTTCATAAGGATTGTATTTTTTAGTAATTTAAAAAAACAAATTTTGGGGAAAAGGAAGAAGAGACACAAACATGAAAGATACAATGCTTAAGAAAAAATTTTAAATACATATTTGTGGTTCAGGTCACTATTAATGAACCAATGGGCATGGGCGCTTACTACAATCCCTAATATTCTGCAGAGAGCTACGCAAGTACAAATTCATGCTAATAAAGAAAAACACTACATTACTTCTATGACTTCAATTACCATCTATATTAAAGATTCTTAATTAAGGGCACTAACATCTCCTAGGGACTCTCTCAACTTCTACAAGGTCTTATTCTTCCCCACTTACCTATCGCCCAAATGGTTATTGTTACTGTAAAGGGTGTATCATACACTTCCAGTGTACTGGATAGATGAAAGTTTAAGAATTATTGGCCTTTACTATAAGACCTCACTTCTGAATTTCTGCATGCTATATATTTCCACTTGGAGATCTAATAAGAACCTCAGATTCAATCTGTCTAAAACTGAACTCATTATTTTGCCACACTCCTTTTCATTCCTTAGCTTAGTGAATACAGCACAAAACTGCCTAAGCCAAAAACCTAACATCTTTGACTCCTCCCTCCCCTGCCACCCCTCAACCAATCACCAAGGCAGTTCATTTTACTTTCAAAGTACCTCCTGATCCATCCATCCTTTTTGCCAGTATCCTGGCCCAGGCCTCTAGCATCTTTCCCCTGGATTAGTAATTCAGATTCCTACTCAACTAATTCTGGCTCCAGTTTTACTGTTACTTCCAGAAAAAGGCAAATTTCTAAAGGGTAAATCTAATCATTTCACTCTACTGCTTAAAAATCCTTCAATGGCTCTCTGTTGCCCTCAAGATAAAGCATACAACTACAGAGCTTTCATCACCTGATCTTTCAGGCTTTAAATCGTACACCATCATTCACAACACCAGCTGTACTGAATTTTAGTTCCTGAAAAGCAGCATTTTTTCTTCTGTTAACCCCTCTGACACAGTGTTACTCAGCTCTCTTCACTGGGCTAATTTCTAGTTATTCTTCATGATCCAGTTTTGATGTCACTTCCTCCATAAAGCCATCTCTCACCTCCACAAATGTTATACTCAACAGCATCTCTAAGTACAGTACTTATCATCGTATTGTGCGGTAACCACGTATCTCCTCCTCTAAATTTCAAGCTCCACCTAGAATAAGAACCATGTCTTTTTTTTTGTATTACAATCCTAGAACCACAGCAGCAATATAGCATAAAACTGAAAGCATGAGCTCGTCAGAGAGGCCCAAACAGTGTAACAAGCTGTGAGAATTTGGGAAAGTTACTTAAACTCTAAGTTTCCTCACCTGTAAAGTATAAATAGTACCACCTTTCAAGACTATTCACAGATTAAATGTGAAATGTGAAATATTTGGCACAGTGCTTGATACACAGAAATGGTAGCTATTATTACTTAATACAGTACATATCAAAGAAAATATGTGCTAAATGAATACACTGTTCACAAATTATTAAAAACATTTTAATAATGCTAACCTCATATAATTCATTATATTTCCATGTAAAGTATATAATTCTAAAAGGAGGTTTCAGTTTAAATCATGTCCACGGCACTGAAGTTTCTTATAGACAATATTTAGTTGAGTTATAAAGCAGAATGTTCAAAAAGAATGACCTGTGCCTCATTTTCAGGAACAATTTGTTTATGAATTCGAATCTGCTCCAAGCCAGGACTTTCTAGAGAATTTGGGGAAGTGTTACAAATTGAGGCAGTGACATTATACCTTGCTGACTGATAAAAGCTGTAGTATTCAAGTCTATTTTCCCTTGAGTTTTCTGATGCCTTTAGTTTTTGTTTAAACTGAACAACTTTGTAGATCAAAAAAATGATTAAAACACAAGCTAAGATGAAAAAAGCTAGCAAAATGTCAAAAGCCTCATTCAACTTCTCAACTTCTTGTGTACAAATTAGAGATGTTTTCCCTGACATTGAAGCAGCATCAATCGGTAGAGCACTGTTTTTTTCCAAGTTCAAGGTAACAGAAGTAGTCAGTTGTATTTGTACAGGTAACACTGCTGTAGTCTCTAATGGATTACCAAAGGCATTCTCTTGAAAAAATCTACCAGCAGGTGAAGTAGGAATTTGTTCCCAGAAAGTAATGTTCTCAGTCTCAGTATTTTCCAGAGGATTGCCATTTGTGGTAACTTTATGCCAGGCCATCATTAGCGCAGTAGTCTTGTGACGAATATGAGGAGATTTTACAACAGCCCAAGTTCTGGATACATTTATTGAAGACGTAACACAACTTGTAATGTTAATATAACGTAATGCTCTGCCACGCATGGATGGGGGATTCTGACAATAGATGTTTAGAGTAATGGCTGAAGATGCTAGCCAGTCTCGAAGGCCCAAAAGTTTGCAGTTACATTCCCAAGGATTAGAATTTGCCTGAAGATGAATCAGTGAAGACAATGGCTTAAGGACCCTTGGATGCAAGTCTGTAAGATTATTAAATGACAGATTAAGGATCTTCAAAGATGCTCCCATATTTTCAAATGTATCATTATCAATGCTAATTATTCTGTTTCTATCTAATTTAAGGTAAACTAAATTCTTTAACAAACTAAATGTGTCAGAATTTAAATTCTCTAAATCATTATGACTTAAGATCAAATGTTTAAGATTATTAATTCCACTAAACCCATCCCTAGTAACATTTCTAATTCTTGAATTTTTCAGGAGGAGGTATTCCAAATTGACAAGTCCTTTAAATGCAAAGGGCTGTATTGCTTCAATAGGATTACGAGACAAAGAAAGTCTTCTAAGACTTTTAAGCACTTCAAAGGCATTAGATGGTACTTTTGTTAAATTATTACTTTCTAAATACAAACAAGCAAGGTTTTCAAGATGTTGAAAGGCTGATTCTGATATCCTCAAAATGTTATTGTTTGATAAGTCAAGTATCCGAAGAGCAACCATACCAACAAAGGTACCACTTCCAAGGACAGTGAGGCGATTCCTTTGTAGATTTAAGTACTGAACTGAAACTAGATCATTAAATACTCCTCTTGGAACAAAAGATACCTGATTAGACTGTAAATATAAATTACGAAGATTTAAAAGTCCCTTAAATATTCCAGGATCTAAGCGTTTTATGAAATTATTATTTAGAAATAGAAAATATAGATGCCTCAATTGAACAAAGGCTTTTGGATATACATACAGAATGTTAGAATTATCCAAATACAATGCTACAAGAGAATGAAGTCTTGTGAATTCACTTTCATTTATATAAGATATATTATTCCCAGTCAGATACAGAAAAACTGTACTTTCAGGAAAATTCTTAGGAATACTCGAAAGGCCTAAGTTACGGCAGTTAATTTGTCTCCCAGTGCAGAGCTGACAAACAGACGAACATCCAAGTATTTCCTTGTGGAGTAATAATAAAAGATAACAGGTAACAACCAGAAACAGTCGTAGGCAAGGCAGAGAAAACTGTAATCCACACATATCCCTGTTCTTGGTTTTTCTGTTCAGATCAGAATTGGCTATAAAAAGAGAAGGTAAAGCTTTAAATCATCAAAACTTCATCACACGAATTTTTTTTTTTATAATACTATAACTTCTGTATTCTATTTTAATTAGGATCAGCCAATAATACTATCATAAATCATACCATGCTAACAGCATAAAATAATGAGTATGGAATACTTTCTAGAATTATTAACGTGATCAGGCCATTAACCCATTACTTGACAAAATAGTTCAGATTAATGAAACATTTGCTAAGTTAACTTAAAAATTACAATTGATTACAACATAGGTGACAAATGATGTAGGAATGAGAATCTTTGAATTTAATATATCCCTTTAACAACATAAAGTCTAGTATCAAACAACATTATAATTTATGAAAATACAAATTCACTACAGAACAATTAAACTCTAAATTAGTTTCTTACAAAACTATTTTTCATGTCAGCTAAAAGTTCATATTTAAGTAAATAATCTTACCAAGAAAAGGAAATTCGTATTATTAACACTCAGCTGATTCAGTAAAGGTTTTCTTTTTAAATCTGAAGAACGACATTTCTAAACTCCATTTTGTTCTGTGGCATTGCTGACCTCCACCCCACCACTTTTTTTTTTTTTTTTTTTTAAAGTCACCGTTTGCTCAGGAAACACCACTCTTCACATTGGTTCCTTTACAGTCAATGTGTAAAACAGAGGTTGCCATGGATTCAGGAAGCTAAGAGACAGGAAGTAATTTTATCTGTGTTTCAAAAGTATTGCTGAACGGAAATCTCAGGAACTTATTTTTTCAGAATGCAGTTAGAGTTTTCCTAATATACACATCAAAATATCACCTATAATGTAAAATAATAGTTTTTAAAGGATACTTGAAAACGTTAGTTATTCAGAACCCAAATATCTATCAACAGACTCTAGCTATCAACAACATAGCTACTGAATGGAAAAGGCTAGTTGAAATAAGATGTATATAGAGTAATAAAATTTTTTGTAAACTTTTTAATGAACAAAATATTTATGTTGTTTTAAATACACATTGAAGACTTCAACTTTATGCTTTATTCCTTTAATAAAAATAGGGGAAAAATTTAGAATGAACATAAATGTTGTTATATTATCCTCCAGTGCTCTTTTCAAAATTTTCAAAATATTTTTGGTTGCAAAAAATACTGAGTACTATTTAATATGTTAAGGTACTAATTGGTAGTAAGGTACTAATTACTAATAAGGCACTAATTGGTAGAGTTGGATTATAAGATGGTAAGAAGCTGCATACCAAATTACTGACATAGGTTATCTTTGCAAGAAAAGTTGGGGAGAGTAAAAGAGGCGATGTTTTGCCCTATATACATCTGTATTAGTTTGAATCTTTTAGAATGAAAATTGAGAATTTTAAAATCTAGTTTTTCAAGAATTTAAAGAATCAGATATAAATTGTTTATATTATATATTGTTCAGTCATTTTCTTTCATTAACTAACTTTAAGTTAGTTGCTTAAGCTTTCTAATTCTGACTTTTATTAATATTCCTAACACCCTGATAATATTCCTAAAATATCAAGTTATATAATTGTATACAACTCTCCTTTGTTATTAAAGCAGTTACATTCCCAAGGATTAGAATTTGCCTGAAGATGAATTCATTTCACATCAAGACAACAATTACTTTAGATAATAATATGAATTATGTCCATATTAGATACCTGAAATAATACCTAGCATTATCTTTCTATGACTAAAAATTCAACAATGCATACTGGATAGCAGATCTTTATCAAAATGATTTATGATTCTTATACCTATCCTTTATGGCTGGCTATTGTTATTGCGATCTTATGCATTAAAAATGGAAAACAAAACAACTGACAGAAATGACATGAACCTGAGGGAGGAGCTAGGTTTCTCAGGTCCATTTTGTTTAGTACTTCCAATAACACACAAGTGATATGAGGCTTGTCCCATGGATTTTTCAATTGCATCATACAACTTAAAGAGTTAGGAAAAATTGAGAGAAAGGGTCCTTTGAAATCAAAATAAAATTAAAGAGAAAAAACCCACAAAGTAATATAACCAGAGTATGAATTAATTTTGTTCTCTATGCCAAAAAATATCCAAAGCAGCTACAATACTTATTAGGATGCAAAGGTAAAATTTTTAGGAAATTGTATTAAGGAAAAATGACAAAATAAAATCTCACTTCTCACATTCTAAAAACTGAAGGAAACTAAACTGACTGAAACAAAACGATTAAATATAAATAGTACACTGTAACTCTCAGGTTGAATGCTTAAAAAAAAAAATTCAATCTCCAGCAAAAGAAAGTTTAGTCTTTCTGTTCATTTAGGAGTTGCTGTTCTTAGAGACAACTGATTAACGATTCCTCATTACCCTTTTCTGATTACTAATGTTCACTACAACTATTACTGAACACTACGCTCAGCCTCTTAAATTAGCCTTCTATTTCTTTCCAGGAAATTGACTCATTGAGCTGTTTTCCTCTCATTCTTGTTGCTGAAACCTTCTTTTACACTTCCTTTGTCTTCAGATCATCTCATGTTTCTGGTATCAATACACAACTATTCTCTTTTCCATTCAGATTCTGCCCATACTAAAACAAGAATGTATAAATAACAGAGCAATTGTTCCATTAGCATCTTTTAAACAGACATCATCTGTATGTATGCATGTATTCTTTTGAGACACAGTCTTGCCCTGTCGGCTAGGCTAGAGTGCAACAATGTGAACACAGCTCACCACAGCATCGACCTCCCAGTCTCAAGTGACCCTCTTCCCTCAGCCTCCTGAGAAGGTAGGATTGCAGGTGCTTGCCACCATGCCTGGCATTTTTCTTATTTTTGTAGAGACGGGGTCTTGCCATTTTGCTCAGGCTGGTCTTGAATTAATAGGCTCAAGTAATCCTCCCACCTTGGCCTCCCAAAGTGCTGGGATGATAGGTGTGAGCCACTGTGCCCAGCCTATATGTATTTAGATATATAGTATCTATATATAAACCAATCAAGATTGGTTTACATATAAAGAATGGCTTATAATAACAGCAGTTACTGATTTTATGGACTTTAAAAGTTACTGATGGACCTAAAATCAAGAGAATGAAAATGTGAAATGGGATTTGCAATTAAAAAATAATCCAGCTCTTTCTGCTATCATGAAGCCTGTCGAGGCCTGCTTGGAACATGACTTCCAAAAGGCAAATATTTCTGGAAGGCTGTCATCCAAAGTCATTTTTGCTGCTATAAGCAGGGTCTCTGAAACCAAAGGGAGCACACAGATCTTCTTAAAACTGAAGGTGTTTATGCCTGAGATGAAACTGAATTCTATTTGGGCAATAAATGTGCTTACGTATACAAAGCAGAGAACACAGTGACTCCTGGCAGCAAACCAAACAAAACCAGAGTATTCTAGAGAAAGGTAACTTGGGCCCAAGGAAACACTGGCATGGTTTTTGCCAAATTCCAAAGCGATCCTTCTGCTTTGGACATAGATGCTGTAACCCCTTAAGGATTTAAACTAATGAAAAGTAAATAAAGTGGACTTGTGCTCTTAGAAAAAAAAAATTAGCAAACAATTTGAAAATTATTTTGCTCAATGTAGGAGATAAATTTTAATGAGGGGCAGTATATCTCAATATAGACCTCTTATCAGTTGCAGGAAAAAAAAAACATAGTAACTATACACAATGGAGAAATCAGATAACACCCTGATCAGCATTAACATCATCAGTGAGAGACAGATGAGAGCCATGTGACTTTGCCTGTGATAGTCCAAGAGGGACACATCATTTATGCAATATTCTAATGGAAGATGCATACATAAATCGAACCATAAGAAAATATCAAATCACAAATGAGGAACATTCTATTCTGTTGGGGGAGTTGCGGAGAGGATGGATGGAAGACAAAAACAGAGAGGCAATTGGAAAGATGGAGAGAGATTATAATGAGTGGATTATTTAAAAATTTTATAAGAGAAAAATAAAAGACTGAGGAAATTACATGACAGAGTAAAAGAGACTACAAAAACACAAGAGCTAAAGCAATAATTGGTCCTAGACTGTAAGTACTGAGAAGTAAAAGACAATGACAAATGCAACTTATACAGAAATGGTTCAGAATATAAAACACCTATCTAGTTATCTGACAGAAAATGTGTATCACACAACAAATTGGGACAAAAGTTAACAATAGGTGATTCTGGGTAAAGGTCATATGGGTGTTCTTTACTGTTCTTGCAGTGTTTTTCTAAGTTTGAAATAATATCCAAATGAAAATATCATGACATTAGCTATGATATTCATGTAAAATTTGTCCATGCACATTACTGCCAAGATATGTCATCATTTCTAAGTTTCTAATGTATGCTTTATAATAAAAACAGAAACAAATATTGTGCTCCTATAACATGGCAAAACTATGAATATCTCTATTTGCTCAATTGTCAACAAGAAAAGTAAGAAATTTTTAACTGCAAATCTATGAAAATAAAAAATAAACTTTATGTACTTTATGCATGAGAAGCATAAAATTTCAACTATGCCTGTGACTACAGGGGTTTAAAAGCAAACTGATGCTTCCTAAGGATGTACTGTCACTGGGACACTTTCAAGGAACATTATTAATCATCCCCTCAGCATGACTTTAGAAGAACATTTTTAACTTCTTGATATCTGTTCTGTTACCCAGTCATTTTGAGAAGCAATATTCTATTTCTATGGACAATGTTAGGTACCATTCTCATTGCCACTATATGATGATCAATTTGTTTGTTGTATATTGGCATAGTTTTACACTGCAAAGCACAGAAAGCAGAACTATTAAACAGAAGGGCTGTTCCAAGCTAGCAGAGATGGATTAGAATTCAAAATATCTCCCCTTTTCCCTGGCTCCACCTGAAACCTTTGGAACACTAATCTCTCCTCTGACCTTATCTACCACCTTCTCGGTTTTGCTGAGAGACTAATCTCAGCAGATTATACTTCAGATCTGAGCTATATTAGAATTTCTCTTTTCTGCAAATTCCTTCCATTTTGATGGTTCTTATTTTATATTTATATTACAATTTCTAGTTTATCATAATACCTAAAATCCCTATAGTTTTAAACACACACACACACACACACACACACACACACACACACACACACCCCAGAAGAAGAGAGGAGGGAGTAATTAGCCTAACAGATTATTTAATAAGGCCATGAGAGAGCTAAGTCTCTTCCAATAACTATATAATAACCTTTGTGAAATTATTTTCTTGCCTCAACAGACAATATTATAAAATGGATGAAGTTACATGAATGAAGACTGTATTGAATATAGAAACTAGCATATGGAGTTAAAAGCACAGATTTGGGAGTCACAGTTTGTATTCTGAGGATAATACTTACATGACAAACAGCTAGAAGTCCTACAATAAAATGGGCTGCCTTAAGGAGCAGGGACTTTTTATTAGCCAAGTATCCAAACAGAAGCTGAATGAACATCCCCATCAGAGATGCTGTAGAAGGAAAGTTTATTACCAGATAAAGATTAACCTAAATAACCCCTAAGGGAACTCTCAATGTTAAGCCACCAGTGCTGAAGACCACCCAATACGGCTGTGAGATATATATATAACTATTGCAGGGCCATCAAGGCTCCACACAATACTATCTATGTCAGGCATGAGACTAGTCAAACTGACAACCGTGTGAAAAATAATTCCAGAATCACGCCTCTTTTGGTAATTGGAAATTGGTTAACTGCTTCTTGGCATCCAAACTGCTAACCTTTTCACAGCTGGCCTTTCAAGCATCTTATAGCTTGGATTTGACAGACCCTCTACCATTTAATCTCCATTATTTTGACCTGCTAAAGAAGCATCAGCAGCTCTTTCTCACTCCAATAACCAATGCTCATAATTCATTGATCTGCTCAAAGATCAAACATATTTCTACTATGTAGTATAATACAGCTACTCAGTAATTCAGAAAAATTCCCTATAGAAAATCTAACTCACAACTTTAAAAAGGAGTACACAGAAAGGTTAATGAAGCAGAGAAATTAAGATAAACAGAATATAGGATTAACTCCTTTTGCTACTGCTGGATCAGATCTATTTATTGATAGAGTGCTTCTATGACCCAGAGTGTGTTCTCAACATTTTTCAAGTATTATCTCTTTTTAATTCTCACAGGAGCCCTATAAGGTAGGGTACTCTGATTACCCTCATACAATGGATAAAAAAAATGAGACATAGAGAAATTAAGAGTAAAGCTTTAAAGTAGCCAGGCGTGGTGGCAGGCACCTGTAGTCCCAGCTACTCGGAAGGCTGAGGCAGGAGAATGGCGTGAACCCGCGAGGCAGAGCTTGTAATGAGCCAAGACCGTGCCACTGCACTCTAGCCTGGGTGACAGTGCGAGACTCAGTCTCAATAAATAAATAAATAAATAAATAAATAAATAAATAAATAATAGTAAAGCTTTATACCCCCAGAAGATCCTACCACATTTCCATATATAAAATTTTGTTCTTATGTAATGTACGATAGGGGTTTTTCTTAACAAATGGAACTTGAGAAAATGAAACTTAAAAAATGAACAATGTGCAGTGATCAAACTTCATAACTATGAAAGAACGTGAAAGGCCTGACACAGTGGCTCACACCTGCAATCCCAGCATATTAGGAGGCCCAGGCAGGCAGACTGCTTGAGTGCAGGCGTTCAAGACCAGCCTGAGCAACATGGCAAAACCCCATCTCTACTAAAAACACAAAAAACTAGCCGGTGTGGTAGTGCAATCCTGTAGTCCCAGCTACTTGGGAGGCTGAGGTGGGAGAATCACTTAAGCTCAGGAGGTCAAGGCTGAAGTGAGCCGAGATCATGCCATTGCACTCCAGCCTGGGCAACCAGAGTAAGACCCTGCCTCAAAGCCTAAAAAAAATAAACAAATAAACAAAAATATATATATATATAATTACTGTGTACTATAAAATCAAGATATTATAGTTTAAAGATACTGTGTCCTGTGAATAAGCTAGAATTTTAGAGTTCTAAACACCAAATAATACTTCCAATGTATTTTCTATGTCATCTCTTCCGGATAAGTATCTATAACGCAGTGGAGAATCTCAATACATAGTTTCTTAATAAATGCACTGGATTTCTAGATAGAGGACAGAAAGAATGATTTGTTGTCCCTTTTATGAACAACTTAAATAAAAACGAGATATGTGGTTTTAAGTGGTTGGAAGAAGTACCTTACTTTAATAATGAAATATCTAGGAATATGATCTCATTTTCTAATCAGTCTAACAAAAATGACTCAGAAATAGTAAAACCAGATTGTGGAATAGGAAAATTAGACAAAACAGTACTTGAGTACTCAATAGCCTGAGGTACTCAATACCTCAAACAGTACTTGAGGTACTCAACAGTCTGGCAGAGTAGACATTAAGAGTAAGATAGACTGGATTTGAATTTCAGTTTGGTGCTTGACTTTGGGTGGGTAATTAGCCTTTATTAGTCTTGATTACACATTTAAAAGGTTTAATAAGGCTGGGCACGGTGGCTTATATCTATAATCCCAGCACTTTGGGAGGCTGAGGTGGGTGGATCACCTGAGGTCAGGAGTTGAAGACCAGCCTGGCCAACATGGTGAAACCCTATCTCTACTAAAAATACAAAAATGAGCTGGGAGTGGTGGTGTGCGCCTGTGAGCCCAGCTACTGGGGAGACCGGGGCAGGAGAATAACTTGAACCTGGGAGGTGGAGGTTGCACTGAGCTGAGATTGTGCCACTGTACGCCCGCCCGCCTGGGCGACAGAGCGAGACTGTATCAAAAAAAAAAATTTTTTTTTAAATAAATAAATAAAAAAGGCCGGGCACGGTGGCTCACGCCTGTAATTCCAGCACTTTGGAGGCTGAGGCGGGTGGAACACAAGGTCAGGAGATCGAGACCATACTGGCTAACATGGTGAAACCCCATCTCTACTAAAAATACAAAAAATTAGCTGGGCGTGGTGGCACATGCCTGTAGTCCCAGCTACTCGGGAGGCTGAGGCAGAAGAATGATGTGAACCCGGGAGGCCGAGCTTGCAGTGAGCCAAGATTACGCCACTGCACTCCAGCCTGGGTGACAGAGCAAGACTCCATCTAAAAAACAAAAAAAAGTTTAATAATGTCCATACCCATAGGGCTATTGGAAGGATCAACTGAAATGTGTGTAAAAAATGTATTGTATAAAGGCTATCATAAATGATGTGTTCTATTAGTTATTATTTACTTCTTGTTATCAGTTTCTTCACACATAAACTAGATGAACATGGGAAAGTTTCAAAAGAAAGAAATCTACCTACTGGATAAACTAGTACCATCACACAGTTGGTCAAATTAACAGTAGACACAATGATTTACTGAGTGGTCATATTCATTAAGCATTTTAGTAGGCATTATATACACATTCTCCAATTTATCATAATAAGCCCTAGGCGCTAGCTGTTATCACTGCTTCCATTTGAAATATGAGAAAACTGAAAATGATAGAAAACTGGTCCAACGTCACACAAACAGTATGCACAACAGGCATCTGAAGTTAATCTAGCTTCCCTTCCCATTATAATGCATATTTTTCTCTCTGGTACTCTGGATAGAATAAAAACAGAAGCTCAAGGAAAAGAATCTGCAAATAAAATAAAACAAAATAAAAAAGATGTTCCTCAGGCTACGAAGGAACCACTTGTGACGTACACATGCATCATCTACATGGGTAAAACTAGAAAGCACATGAGACTCATCATTTTACTCCTCTGAATACTTTTTCTAGTGTTATCCTTGTTGGAGCTAGTTATTCTGTGTACAATTATTTTTCTGTATCATGTCAACTACTTTGAGCTCTGGACCCAATACCTCACTCTCACTGCGAAACATCTCTTATTCTCATTGTAAAGCAGTTTGAGGTCCTGAAACATCAAAATAATCCCATTTGATAACAGTTTAGTTTTTCTCTGGTGGTATGTTTAGAAGAAGCTTCTCATAGAATGGTCAGTGATTAGCTAACGGCACCCAGTGTCTGTCTATAATATGACTGTTACATATGAAAACAGTTTGCCAGAAGCCTTTATCTAATTTGCAAACAGGTCACGGTTCCCAGATATGAGGAAAGCATTGAGAACGCAGTCCCAAATTCACAAGCACTCAGAAACTTTCCTAAGTAGTCAGGACAGGAGATAGAAGACACAAATCGTTGTTCTAAGATACCAGAGTGCAATGAACAATCATCTATCCTAAAGGTGAAGTACAATGGGTCCTCAGTGCACAGTATGGTGACTTACCACATAATAGCATCTTTAAAACATTGCTATTGTATTAGTGTCATAAGGTTGATATCAGAAGAGGAACAGGTGACTTTTAGTTCTAATGTATGTTTCAAGGGTAAAGTAAATTTGTATTAAAAATGAAAACCAAAATAGACTATTTCCATTCATATCCTAATGTAGGAAGATAGAAACACCTCAAAATACTTCAAAAAGTGTGGCACTTTTTTGGGGGGAGTGGAGAGGGGAATATCTGGTTTTCAAAGAACTTTCAGAAGCTAAAAAAAAAAGTTTTATGAATGATTATACCCTTCAATGAAAAATCAGCAAGCCAAGGAATTAATCATTTACTTTCTTTTTCAATGAAATTGCTTTGTAGACAGATGAAAGGAGTGAGCATCCAATTGTAGTATCAACTGTTCTGACACCTGTCTACATCCTCCAGCTTCTGCTAGATTAAAGCTAACAAAATCCAGCTTATAATTATTAGCCAATTCAAACATAGATATCTTACTTAAATTATGCTGGAAAACCAGTCCCCAAACTCACAAGAGCCAAAAGATACATATGCATAGCTTATACAAAAAATAAAAACATTAAAAGCTGCATCAAAGGGTTTTTTTTTTCCTAGTTGAACTGAAATAATCAGAACCAATAATTACTACAAATTGCATTAGATTATATACAAAGAAGGAAAACATACATAATGTAAAGATTCTTTTGATCTTCAAAGGATCAGCCCCTTTGTAAACCATATATTCAAAGAGTGGTAAGGGAGCAGAATTTAACATCTGAGGTCCTGAAACTTATATAAGTAATTTTATTCATGTCTCTATTTTCCTTGCATAACAAGCAAGAAAGGGAATTAGTCATCATTCAATACACTCCATGAAGACTGTTTCTTTTACGACCAACCCTGGCAAAATAAAAATTGTAAAGAACCCTTCCCTTGTTACTTCACTGCCCCTTTCCACAAATTACTGTATAATCAGATAATAGAAACTAAGTTAGAAATCAGCTCCGGTTGTATTTTGAGTAAAAACATCAACAATAAGAGCAAGTACTCAGAGAAGAGGCAGAGCAATATGGCAAAACAGAACCCTCCAATGACCAATTCCTTGCATTCCTCCACTGGAACACCGATTTGCAGAATAATCTGCAGAACTATCCAAATGAGAAAATACCTTCACAAGAGCTAAAGAAACCAGGTGAGAGATCATAGTACCTGGTTTTAGCATAAAACAAGAAAGGGCAAATTGAAAGGGGAAGAAAGAACAGTCTTTCACTGCCTACACCACTCCTACCACAACTCCAGGCAGTACACGGCAGAGAGAGAAGCTGTGTGCTTGGGTGAGACAAGGAAGTATGCCGACAGCTTCGCCTTGAAAGCTACTACCAGAACCCCTCTCCCCTCCCCACTACCCACAATAAATCACAGTACTGGGTCCAACTCCAAACAGTACAGCACAAAGAGAAACTCCTCGCAAACGAGGGGAGAGAAAAGTAAACAAAGACCTTTGCCTGGGAACCCCAGGAATTCTCAAGTCCCTCAGGCTGGTGAACTGCACACCTGGCCTTAGGGCATTCTCTAGTGCTGAAATGGCTGCAGTGTCCACAGGCTTAGGGAAGTGAACAGTCAGTCCCTTTTGAATTCCTGAAGACCCTCTGAAGAAGGACAGGTACAAACAAGGCGAGGCTGTGAAGATGGAAAAATACCTAATTCTTTAAGGCTCAGATACTGACATACCTCTACAAGTCATCAAGAACATTCAGCTAAATATGACCTCATTTCATATTTATCAGACTATCTATCCTGAAAAGATGAAAGATCCATCCTGAAAAGATGGAGATGTGCAATCCTTCAAAGAATTCAAAAGGAAGCTCAACAAATTTCAAGAAAACACAGAAAATCAGTTCAGAAACTTACCAAAAAATTTCACAAATATATTGATTTTTTTTTTTTTTTTTGGGAGACAGAGTCTCACCCTGTCGCTCAGGTTGAAGTGCAGTAGCACGATCTTGGATCACTGCAACCTCTGCCTCCTGGGTTCAAGTGAGTCTCCTGCCTCAGCCTCCCAAGTAGCTGGGATTACACATGTGCAACACCACACCCTGCTAATTTTTTGCATTTTTATTTTTTAAAAAATCAAACGGAAATACTGGGGGTGAAAAAACAACGGACAAACTGAAAAATACATTAGAAGATCTCAACAGCAAAACTGATCAAGCAGAAGAAAAAAATCAGTAAGGTAGAAGACAGAATATTTGAAAATACAGTCAGCCTGGGTGTGGTGGCTCACATCTGTAATCCCAGCACTTTGGGAGGCTGAGGTGGGTAGATAGCTTGAGCTCACGGGTCTGACCAGACTGGGCAACATGGCAAAACCCCATCTCTACAAAAAATACAAAAATTAGCCAGGTGTGGTGGTATGCACCTGTACTCCCAGCTAACTGGGAGACTGAGGAAGGAGGATCGCTTGACCCCAGGAGGTTGAGGGTGCAGTGAGCCATGATCGTGCCACTGCACTTCAGCCTGGGCAACAGAGTAAGACCCTGTCTCAATCAATCAATCAGTCAGTCAAAAGAGAAAAAGAAAGAAAACGCAATCAAAGGAGGAGAAAAACTGAAAAGAAATGAATAAGGCTTATGAGATCTATAGGACAGCATCAAAAGACCAAATGTAGCCAGGTGCAGTAGCTAACACCTATAATCCCAGCACTTTGGGAGGCTGAGGTGGGTGGATCACCTTAGGTCAGGAGTTCAAGACCAGCCTGACCAACATGGCAAAACCCCATCTCTACTAAAAATACAAAATTAGCTGGGTGTGGTGGTACATCACTGTAATCCTAGCTACCCGGGAGGCTGAGGCAGAATAATTGCTCGAACCCAGGTGGCAGAGGTTGCAGTGGGCTGAGATCGTGCCATTGCACTGCAGCCTGGGCAACAAGAGTGAAACTCCACCTTTAAAAAAAAAAAAAAAAAAAAAAAGCAAATGTAAGAGTCACTGACCTTCAAGAGGGAGAGAGCAAGGGGCAGAAATAGTAAAAAAAATAATAGTAATACAAAATTTTCTAAATCCAGAGGAAGATATAAATATTCAGGGACAAGAGGTTCAAAGACCACCAAGGAGATTCAACCCACATAAGATGATTCCAAGACATATATATAATAATCTAATTCTCAAAGGTCACAAAGAGTGGATTCTAAAAGCAGCAATAAAACCAGTAACGGCCGGGCGTGGTGGCTCAAGCCTGTAATCCCAGCACTTTGGGAGGCCGAGACGGGCGGATCACGAGGTCAGGAGATCGAGACCATCCTGGCTAACACGGTGAAACCCCGTCTCTACTAAAAAATACAAAAAACTAGCCGGGCGAGGTGGCGGGCGCCTGTAGTCCCAGCTACTCGGGAGTCTGGGGCAGGAGAATGGCCTAAACCCGGGAGGCGGAGCTTGCAGTGAGCTGAGATCCGGCCACTGCACCCCAGCCTGGGTGACAGAGCGAAATTCTGTCTCAAAAAAAAAAAAAAAAAAAAAAACAAAACCAGTAACATATAAGGGGGCTCCAACACATCTGGCAGCAGACCTTTCAGTGAAAATCTTCTAGGTCAGGAAGGATGACATATTCAAAGTACTGAAGGAAAGAAAGGGGCAACCAAGAATACTGTAACCAGCAGAAACATACTCCAAACATGAAGAACAGATAGAGACTTTCTTAGACAGATAAAAGCTGAGGGAATTCATCACCACAGGCCTGTCTTACAAAAACTGCTAACAGTGGTAAAATGTAACAAGAAAACATCTGGATGGATAAAATTCTCTGGTAAAGGTTAACTACACAGCTATGGTGGTCCATGCCTGCAGTCCCAGCTACTCAGGAGGCTGAGTTGGAAGGATCACTCACGCCCAGGAGATCAAGGCCTGCCTGAACAATAGAAGCTAGACCCTGCCACTAAAAAAAAAAAAAAAAAAAAAAAAAAATTCTTTTTAAACTACACAGACAAAAATTCAAAATAATACTCTAATTGTGGCAAGTATATCACTCATATCTTTATGAATTATAAAGACAAAGACAAAACTCTTTTTTTCTTTTTGAGACAAGAGTCTTGCTCTGTCACCCAGGCTGGAGCGCAGGGGTACGATTTTGGCTTACTGTAACCTCTGCCTCCCGGATTCAAGTGATTCTTGCGCCTCAACCTCCGGAGTAGCTGGGATTATAGGCATGCACCAACACACCCAGTTAATTTTCTGAATTGTTTTTCAGTAGAGATGGTGTTTTGCCATGTTGCCCAGGCTGGTCTCGAACTCCTGGCTTTAAGTGATCTGCCTGCCTCAGCCTCCCAAAGTGCTGAGATTACAGGCATGAGCCACTGTGCCTAGCCAAAACAAAACTATTAATAAGAAAAATAACATTTATGCACCCAATAAACATATGAAAAAAAGCTCATCATCACTGATCATTAGAGAAATGCAAATCAGAACCACAATGAGATACCATCTCATGCCAGTCAGAACGGCAATTAAAGTCAAGAAACTATAGATGCTGGAGAGGCTGAGGAGAAATAGGAACGCTTTCACACTGTTGGTGGGAATGTAAATTAGTTCAATGATTGTGGAAGACAGTGTGGCAATTCCTCAAGGATTTAGAACCAGATATACCATTTGACCCAGCAATCCCGTTACTGGGTATATACCAAAAGCAATACAAATCATTCTACTATAAAGACACATGCATATGTTTGTTTCTTGCAGCACTATTTACAATAGCAAAAACACGGGAGCCAACCCAAATGCCCATCAATGACAGACTGGATAAAGAAAATGTGGTACATATACACCATGGAATACTATGCAGCCACAAAAAGGAATGAGATCATGTCTTTGGAGGGACATGGATGAAGCTGGGAGCCATCGTCCTCAGCAATTAACGCAGGAACAGAAAACCAAGCACTGCGTGCTCTCACTCATAAGTGGGAGTTGAACAATGAGAACACATGGACACAAGGAGGGGAACACCACACACGCAGGCCAGTTTGTGGGGGTGGGGGGCAAGGGGAGATTGAGCTTTAGGACAAATAGCTAATGTATGCAGAGCTTAAAACCTAGATGATGGGCTGAAACCTACACGTTCTGTACTTGTATCCAGGAAATTAAAGTAAGAAAAAAGAAAAATCAATAATTTGTTAAGAAATGGCGGCCGTGGATGACGCTGGAAACTAACATTCTTAGCAAACTATCACAAGAACAGAAAATCAAACACCGCATGTTCTCACTCATAGGTGGGAACTGAACAATGAGATCACTTGGACTCGGGAAGGGGAACATCACACACCGGGGCCTATCATGGGGAGGGGGGAGGGGGGAGGGATTGCACTGGGAGTTATACCTGATGTAAATGACGAGTTGATGGGTGCTGACGAGTTGATGGGTGCAGCACACCAACATGGCACAAGTATACATATGTAACAAACCTGCACGTTATGCACATGTACCCTAGAACTTAAAGTATAATAATAATAAAAAATAAATTAAAAAAAAAAAAAAAGAAATGGCGGCCGGGTGCGGTGGCTCAAGCCTGTAATCTCAGCACTTTGGGAGGCTGAGACGGGCGGATCACGAGATCAGGAGATCGAGACCATCCTGGCTAACACGGTGAAACCCCGTCTCTACTAAAAAAATACAAAAAACTAGCCGGGCGAGGTGGCGGGTGCCTGTAGTCCCAGCTACTCGGGAGGCTGAGGCAGGAGAATGGCATGAACCCGGAAGGTGGAGCTTGTAGTGAGCTGAGATCAGGCCACTGCACTCCAGCCTGGGCGACAGAGTGAGACTCCGTCTCAAAAAAAAAAAAAGAAATGGCAATATAAAAAAGATGTAAACTGAGACATCAAAATATCAAAATGTGGGGGAATGATGTGAAGAGTGTTTGGTGTTAGTTTCTTTTCTTCATAATCAAAATTAAAGTTGTCATCAGTTTTATTGTGTTTTCCTTGAGAAAGTCTCACTCTGTTGCCCAGGCTGGAGTGCAGTGGCACATACTGGCTCACTGCAACCTCTGCCTCCCGGGTTCAAGCAATTCTCCTGCCTCAGCCTCCTGAGTAGCTAGAACTACAAGCATGTGACACCACACCTAGCTAATCTTTGTATTTTTAGTAAATATAGGGTTTCACCATGTTGGCCCAGGCTGGTCTCAAAGTCCTGACCTCAAGTGATCTGCCTGCCTCGGCCTCCAAAAGTGCTGGGATTACAGGCACAAGCCCACTGAGCCTGGCCTGATTTTGGTTATTTCTTTAGGTCCATTTTCTTAATACAAAACTTACTATGTATTTCAGATGCAAAAACCTATCTTTCCCATTCAAAACATCTTTTAGAATTAGGTACTGCATTACATGGATGAGAAAAAGAAGAGGATGAAATAAGGACAGTTAATTCCATCTATGTAGACAGTTTGACCTTACATATATAAACTCAATCTTAATCCTTACAACAACCTCATTAGAAAGATACTATTAGTACCCCCATTTTAAGAACAAGGAAACAGACACAGGGAGTTGAGTAACTTGACCATGGTCATTAGCAAGTGACTGGTGGCCCTGGGATTTGAGTGTGGCCCTAAAGTCTGTAGTCTTCACCAAATTTCTAAGCCAAAAGTAGTGGATTAGAGTAAAAGAGTTTAACCATTTCCCAAATGGTCATTCTTTAGGGTCGTGGTTCTAAACTGGGGGCAATTTGTCCCCAGGAATATCTAATGGCAATGTCTGATGATATTTTCAATTGTCGTGACTTGAGTGGGGGAGGAAGGGGAGAGTGCTACTGGCATCTGGTAGGTAGTGGCCACGGATGATGCTAAACATCCTACAATGCACAGGACACCCTCCCACAAAAAATAATCATCTGGACCCAAATGCCATCATAATAAAAGGAGGAAAAAATGACATTTCCCAATTTAGCCTGACTTTTAAAATCATCAAAATCATACTTTAGACATGCCTTATTTTGGGAAAAGGAAATGGTATGCTGCAAAATCTAAAAGAAACACAAGAATAGGAAATTACTATTAGGTAGAAAAAGAAGAAATCATCATTGGGGATGTAAAAGAGGAAAAATCTCCCCAAACTCCAACAACTATGTAGTTAACTAGAAGAAAGGTTACAAATAGGAAACAATAATACTGCTGACTTGAATATCAGCACGTTCCACTAGAGCATGTGACTAAATCTTCCTAAGTCACAAGCCAATTACTATGTGCCAAATTTCTAGTGCAATAAAGGTGTTTTCTTTTTTTTTTTTTTCAGATTGTTACAGGTTGATACAGATTTTCTGTATCAACGTTTCATCACTAGTCTATTAAGGATATTATGAAGTTAAATCATTATTCTTTAAAATTCTAGTACCACATTATTCAAGACTTTCTCAGTACCCTTAAAAATGACGTGAGTTTGCTAGTGCCCATCAGATTTGTATTTCATTTTAAAAACAAAAATTGTATCTGATCTTCCATCACAAGGCACCTCACAACTTTTAAATTTAAAATTCCAGTGTTTAAGAGAAATTCAAGTCTTAATAAAGTCCTATCCCTCAATTTATATAAGTTGACTTAAGTCCCAGTCTAAGTATTAATTTTTCTTACAGATGCCCAACTATAGATTGAGCATCCCTAATCCAAAAATCTGAAATGGCCCAAATCTGAGATTTTTTTGAGTGCCAGAATACTGCTACAAGTGGAAAATTTCATACAAGTACTTTGTTTCATATACAAAATTATTTAAAATACTGTATAAAATTATCTTCAGACTATATGAGGTGTATATGGAATATAAATAAATTTCACATTTAGACTTGAGTTCCATCCCCAAAATATCTTGTTGCATATATGCAAATATTTCAAAATCCCAAAAATCCAAAATCTGAAACATTTTGGATTAAGGATACTCAACCTATATTAAATTTCCACAACTTACATGTGAAAAATAGTTCTGAACAACCACACACTTACATAATATTATATGTTGAAGCAAACAGTATTCTCACTAAAAATGTAAAACAAATTTTTCTGATACAATTAGATATCTTTCTAAACTTAACCTCCACCGTTTCTAGCTTTCTTTCAATAATCTCAGTACTTTATCTTGGAGAAAACTCTAACATGTCTTATTAACTCATTTTTTTTCATTCATTAATGTATCTAACAAACATTTAGAGTGCTGACTACTACCAAAGACTATGTTCTTTAACATTTCAATATTAAAAACTTCAATAATTTTCATGCCACTTTTTTTCCACTGAGAGAAACACTAATGAGTTAAAATGTAGGTAGCTTAAATTTGGCTTATTTATCAAAAATAAGTAACATGCCACACCATTTCATAGCGAGGAAATCTGTTCACCTTGTGCGTGTCCAGCTGGGGAGCAATATCATCTGGTGGTTAAAAGAGGCATTCCTGGTGTGAAGTAGTCCAGATTCAAACTGGCTTATACCATGCCAAATGCTAGATCTCTTACCTTACAAATGTTACTTAACATTTTTAAGTAATTGTTTGCTCTGTGAGAAGGGATAATCATGTCTATACCTCATCAGGCTGTTTTAAGAATTAAATTATCAACATAAAGCACTTAGGAAAGTATATGGCATTTGGTAAGTATTATCTATTGTTATGATGTTGAGACAAAATAATTATATATATCCTTAATACAAATTACCATAGTAGAAGTAAATAATACATAAAGAACAAATAAGGATTTCTAAAACTGGACTTACGTCACTAATTTATCACTAGGATGTATATGCTCTAAAAATTCCCTAAGACAGGGTTCCGCAACCCCTGGACCATGGAGTGGTATCAGTCCATGGTCTGTTAGGAGCCAAGTTGCATAGGAGGAAGTGAGCAGAGGAAAAGCAAGCATTACCGTCGGAGCTCCGCCTCCTGTCTGATTAGTGGCAGCATTAGATTCTCATAGGAGTGGTAACCCTATTGTGAACGGTGCATGTGAGGGATGTAGGATGTAGGTTGCACACTGCTTATGAGAATCTAATGCCTGATGATTTGAGGTGGAATAGCTTCATCCCGAAAACATTCCCTTCCCCTCCCCCAGATCATGGAAAAATTTTCTTCCACAAAACAGGTCCCTGGTGCCAAAAAGGCTGGGGATTGCTGCTGTAAGACATAAAGATCTAATGTAGTACCATTATTCTTTTAACACAACATCAGGCCCTGAGACCTGCTTTTAAGCCTTTAGATTTAAAAGTACAAAAAAATAGGGGCCCAGCATAATGGCTTTGATACAGAAGGGCAGCAAAAAGGGCTGTCATGCCATTAACAAGGTGGTGACCTGAGAATATACCACCAACATTCATAAGTGCATCCATGAAGTGGGTTTCAAGAAATGTGCTGACCATGCACTAAAATTTCAAAAATTTGCTATGAAAAAGAAGGGGACTCCAGGTGTGTACAATGATATGAAACTCAATTAGGCTGACTAAGCCAAAAGTATAAACAATGTCCCATACCGCATCCATGTGCAGTTGTCCAGAAAAATGTAATGAGGAAGATTCACCAATCAAGCTCTATGTTATTTATATACCTGCCATCACTTTAAAAAATCTACACAGTGTGAATGAGAACTAAGTACTGACTGTCAAAGTATTTTTAAAAGTATTTCATGCCAAACTCCGCAAAATAGGAATTGAAACGAAGCAATATATTCTTCTTTAAATGACCAAACCAAAGCATTTTGTATTTGCTTTATGGGAGTGAGAATTTTTAGAAGAAAAAAACAACTTGCAAACTTCCTTATAAATAATCCAAAATAAAAAGAAAACAAAACTAATAATACTCTTCAATTAACATACTTTATAACACACTTTATGAAGTGCTATTGACTTTGAAATGTTAGATATTTAATATGTCTATGTAAAAAGAGGACTGAAGATTAGTCTAATAAAACATAGTTATTATAAAAAATGGAAATTCAGACAAGAATGAAATAAATTTGTAAAATGAATATAACCAAAATAAACTAGAGCACCCACAGTCCCAAGAGTACCTATCTCACTAAGTGCTTTCTGGATCTGGACCAACACTTACCACGTCATCATCAGCTAACAAAATTCACATCCATATAGAAAAAAGTACCACTGCCTAGCAACACACAGCCATACTGATGGCCAAAAATAGTGTTTACATTTTGATGCTTGAAAGAAACAAATTTTAAGAAAACATTTCCTCACCTATTATCAGATGGCAGAAGAGAGAGCAAAGCCAAAGCTGAAAGTTTCCTTCTTTCAGGCTGGGTAATGTTGTCCATTCGATCGACCCACATTTCAATCATATTTCCCAAAAGCTGGTCCATCTGAAACAAGAGGAGGAGGCATCTCAAAATACCTAAAATATGTTTTACTTGTGGGTAAATACTTTTAAAGGCTAAAGCCTCATAAGTCATGGTTAAAATTCAATTATAGTAAACCACAGAACTGGAATACCTGAACTGGGGGTAAGTCATGAGCTGGAAACTGATAATTTGAGCATAACCAGAAACTGACTCTAATTAATCCTGAGAGCTAAGTAGACTTATTCAAAACATGTAAGTAGCCCATGAGTGATATTAGTAATATCATTTAATAAATCACTGCCAATCAGGTACAACGAAAAAATAAACGCATTTTTCAAAATTGTCAACTTGTACTTATAGTTTATTCAACTGGATGATTATTGTTGAATGTTCTCTAATTTGCTAGACTAATTTGCTGCTACTCTCAGAGGAGAGAACAAGTTGCAACCTCAAACTGCAGAGTTTCAAAGGAAAACAAATCAATTATTTCCTAAGACATTTGCGTGCTACACTAAAAATGATGCTAAAACAAATCAACAAAATACAGAACGTGATGGCTAATTTTATGTATAAACTCTGCTGGGCTAAGGTGCTCAGTAGTTTGATCAAACACTAGGCTAGATGTTGCTGTGACAGTATTACATAGATGTGATTAACATTTACAATGAGTTGATGCTAAACAAAGGAGAATGCCCTAGATAATGTGAGTGGGCTTCAACCAATTCATTGAAAATCCTAAGAGCAAAAACAGTATGCCCAGGAAAGAAGAAATTTTGCCTCAAGACTGTAACAGAAATCCTGCCTGAGTTTCCAGCCTGCTATATAAAATTCAGACTTACCAGCCCCACAATTATGTACGTCAATTCTTTAATCTAACTGTGGAGACAAATATGACTCCATCTTGAATGCTAATGCAACATGATGGCTTCTGATTAGCCCTAGTCCTGGGAAGGCCTCCTGATTTCTGCTTTATTTACTGTCCCTAGTGTAAGGACAAAGCAATCTTGACTTTACTACACTCATTATAGGCTATGCTGCACATGGCATTCTTGCATATTCTAGAGCACATACACCAATTCCCTATAAAATATAATAAACCTGAGGGTCTGGAAGTAGCAGTGCGAATATCTACCTATCTTGCTGCCGCCTTCTGCTCTCAGTTCTCCCAGTAAAACATCCTTTGCTGACAAACTGCACTAGTCTACCTTGTTCTCTGCTTTCTAGGGCCCTTCAGCGTTTAAGAGCCATTTTGAATACATGGCCCTTTTGCAAACACACACTCTACTGGTTCTGTCTCTATAGGATCTATGAGGTAAAATGCCATCAAGCGTACTGATCACATAGATTGAAACTACATCAGCCAGGCGTGGTGGCTCACGCCTGTAATCCCAGCACTTTGGGGGGATGAGGTGGGCAGATCATGACGTCAAGAGATCGAGATCATCCTGGCCAACATGGTGAAACCCTGTCTCTACTAAAAATACAAAAATTAGCTGGGCGTGGTGGCATGCACCTGTAGTCCCAGCTACTTGGGAGGCTAAGGCAGGAGAATCTCTTGAACCTGGAAGGCGGAGGTTGCAGTGAGCCGAGATCGCAACACTGCACTCCATCCAGCCTGGGTGACACAATGAGACTCCATCCACCCCCTGCAAAAAAAATTAGGCCAATTAATAATCCTACCATGTCCTCTAAGTGTTCAAGTTAAAGGTAGTCACACATCTCTCACTTTAAACCAAAAGCTAGAAATGATTCAGCTTGGTGAGAAAGACATGTCAAAAGCTGAGATAGGCTGAAAGGCCTCTTGATGCAAACAGGCTGTTAATCCAAAGGAAAAGTTCTTGAAGAAAATTAGAAGTGCTACATCAGTGCACATATAAATGATAAAAAAGCAAAACAGCCTTACGGCTGACATGGAGAAAGTTCCATTAGTCTGCATAGAGGATCAAATCAGTCACAACATTCTCATAAGCCAAAGCCTAATCCAAAACAAGGCTCTAATTCTCTTTAATTCTATGAAGGTTGAATGAGGGGAGAAAGCTGCAGAAAAAAAGTGTGAAGACAGCAGAGGATGGTTCATGAGGTTTAATAAAAGAAGCCAGCTGGGTGCAGTGGCTCACGCCTGAAATCCCAGCACTTTGGGAAGCCAAGGCAGGTGGATCACAAGGTCAGGAGTTCAAGACCAGCCTAGTCAAGATGGTAAAACCCCGTCTCTACTAAAAATACAAAAATTAGCCAGGCGTGGTGGTGGGCGCCTGTAATCCCCGCTACTTGAGAGGCTGAGGCAGAGAATTGCTTGAACCCGGGAGGCGGAGGCTGCAGTGAGCCGAGACCGCGTGACTGCACTCCAGCCTGGGTGACAGAGCCAGACTCCGTCTCAACAACAACAACAACAACAAAAGCCACCTCCATAAGATAAAAGTGGAAGGCGAAGCAACAAGTGTTGATGTGGAAACTGCAGCAAGTTATTCAGATCTTGCTAAGATCTCTGAGGAAAGTGGTTACACTAAACAACAAGTTTTCCATGTAAATGAAACAGCCTTCTACTGGAAGAAGATGCAATCCAGGACTTTCACACCTAGGGAGGAGAAGTCAGGGACTGGGTTCAAAGCATCAACGTGTCCACAGACTGACTTTCTTATTAGGAGATAATGTAGCTGGTGACTTTCAGTTCAAACCAATGTTTATTTACCATTCTAAAAATCTTAAATCCCTTAAGAATTACTCTGTACCTACTCTGCCCGAGCTCTCTAAATGGAACAACAAATCCTAGATGACAGCATATCTGCTTACAGCATGGTTTGCTGCTATTTTAAGCCCACTTTTGAGACCTATGGCTCAAAAAAAAAAAGATTTCTTTCAAAATATTACTGTTCACTGACAATGAACCTGGTCACCCAAGAGCTCTGATGGAGATGTACAGGAGATTAATGTTGTTGTTTGTATGCCTGCTGACACAACACCTATTCTGCAACTCACAGATCAGGAAGTCATTTCAAACTTCAGTCTTACTATTTCAGAAATACATTTCATAACGCTATAGCTACCATAGGGAGTGATTTCTCAGATGGATCTACGCAAAGTCAATTGAAAACCTTCTGGAAAGAATTCACCGTTCCAGGTGCTATTAAGAACATCTGTGACCCATGGGAGGAGGTCAAAACATCAACATTAACAGGAGTTTGGAATAACTTGATTCCAACTCTGATGGATGATTTTGAGGAGTTCAAGACTTTGTTGGAGAAATAATTGCAGATATGGGGGAAATAGTGAAAACTACAGTTAGAAGTGAAACCTCAAGATGTGACTAAAGTTTTACAATTTCATGATAAAGCTTGAACAGATTAGGAGTTGCTTTTCTCTCTCTTTTTTTTTTTTTTTTTTTTTGAGACAGAGTTTCAGTCTTGTTGCCCAGGCTGAAGTGCAATGGCGGGATCTCAGCTCACTGCAACCTCCGCCTCCCGGATTAGAGCAATTCTCCTGCCTGAGCCTCCCAAGTAGCTAGGATTACAGGCATGTGCTACTATGCCTGGCTAATTTTGTATTTTTAGTAGAGACAGGGTTTCACCATATTGGCCAGGCTGGTCTCAAGCTCCGGACCTCAGGTGATCCACCACCTTGGCCTCCCAAAATGCTGGGATTACAGGTGTGAGCTACCACGCCCAGCCATGACGAATTGTTTCTTATGGATGAGCAAAAAACAAAAACAAAGAGTGGTTTCTTAAGATGGAATCTACTCCTGGTGAAGATGCTGTGAACACTGCTAAAATAACAACGAATGATTTTGAATATTACATAAACTTAATAAAGTAGCAGCAGAATCTGGG
This sequence comes from Macaca fascicularis, assembly GCF_037993035.2. NCBI lineage: Eukaryota > Metazoa > Chordata > Mammalia > Primates > Cercopithecidae > Macaca > Macaca fascicularis. Next base: position 68,082,864 of record NC_088380.1, on the reverse strand, counting down.
AGGATTGACTCCAATTGTGACAGAATTTCTACTGAGGACCAAATAGTCCATCGTCATCATTAAAAAAAATGAAGTTTCAGTGATTCTGTTATCACTACCAAAACAACCTACTGTTCTTTATCCTTTGCCTGCAACTTCCTTCCATCCTCTTTTATTTTTCCTTTTCTTGCTCTCTGAGGACCATTTAGTCTTCAGTAGAATTTTTGTCAAAACTGGAGTCAATCCTCTCATTCGTGAAGGGAAGAGTCGATTGATGCAGCAAACTTCATTTGTCTTATTTTAAGAAACTGTGACAGCAGCCCACACCTACAGCAACCACCACCCTGATCAGCCAGCAGTCATCACTATCAAGGCAAGACCATCTACCAGCAAAAACATTCACTGAAGGCTGAGATCACTAGAATTTTCTAGCAATAAATTATTTTTAATTAAGGTACATACACTGTTACTTTAGACATAATACCATTGCACACTATTAATATACTACAGTATAGTGTAATTATAACTATATGCATTGGAAAACCAAAAAATTTGTATGACTTATGTTATGAAGATACTCACTTTATTGTGGTAGTCTGTAACCAAACTCACAATATCAAGTATGCCTATACAAGTTTTCTAAGATGTCAGAAACAAATCTAGAATGTAATAATACTCTCATACTAATAATTTTCTGGTGTTTTTATTAAATATTTTATCCCTTCAAATATTCTATTAAAACTACATAGTAAATGGTATTGAGAAAATGCTGATAGTATTTAAATGCTTTTTGTTCATTTTGACAGTTAAAAAATCAAACACAACTGTCTATTGTCAATTCATTATGGTCCTTTACTTTTTTCCCTGATTGTTGCAAAAATTCTTTACTTTTGCCAGTGGAATTTTAATAGGAAATAACGGACATTCTGATAAAATATAATTTAGACCCTTCAACTCCTAATAATTCTTAAGCATCTTTGCTCCCAAACTTTATATTACTAGCAATAGTAAGCCACTATATTTTTGTTGAAATAGTAAAAGTTTCTTTATTCCAGGAATAAATACCAATTTTAGTTTGCACTGAATTCTATATTTACAGCAGTTATTGAAGACTTTTAAAATTGTTAAATATACCAGAAGATGTCCTAAACTGCAGATTATTGATAGTTTATTATTGATAAAAATTTCTTCACTGTACTCCTGCAGATTCAAAACATGTGTTTACAATATTTAAAAGGAATGCTCAATTTTTATAGTAAAATTTATACCATTAATTGTAACACTTATCAAAGCCACTTTTTACCGTTTGCTAATTTGCAGGATTTATGTCAATATTTTAACAACTGGTATGACCACATTGACACCTATCAGCTGAATATCAGTTCTGGGCTGCAGAATTTATAATTAGTTTAACAGAGATTCAGAACAGATTTCTAAAACCACAGTACGTTGAGCCTTGGTATAAAGTTCTAGGTGACTTACTATAATTCTAGCCCAACAAATGAAAAAACAAACAAAAAAATAGAAGGCAGAGAAGAGAGGGCTAAGAGTTCTTTTCAGCCACAGTTTGAGTATGGACAATGCAGGAAACATACGAACCAGTCAAACCTCATCAGTGTAACATGACAAATATCAAACCAGCTGTCCAATCCAGAAGACCAAATGTCTAATCCAGAATAAGAACACAGCATTCTGGAAAGGAATGTATTCTAGGTACCAGCACAATGAAGTGTGGATATAAAAACAATATAGAATTGGGAAGAAAAAGAGGGACAAATAGGCATTGTAAGATCTGGATTAGCCCACTAGCCTATAGATGGAGGCATGACAGTATTTCCCTTACATTTCTATTACTGATGTACTGTAAAAACAAATGATATGTCAATGGGAAGTGAGAGACCATGGGTATATTTTAAGTTCCTAAGCAAGAAAGAGCTCATGCCAGGCAAGGTGGCCCACCCCTGTAATCCCAGCACTTTGGGAGGCTGAGGTGGATGGATCACCTGAAGTCGGGAGTTCAAGACCAGCCTGACCAACATGGAGAAACCTTGTCTCTACTAAAAATACAAAATTAGGCGGGCATGGTGGCGTGCACCTGTAATCCCAGCTACTTGGGAGGCTGAGGCAGGAGAATCGCTTGAACCTGGGAAGCGGAGGTTGCAGTGAGCCAAGATGGTGCCATTGCACTCCAGCCTGGGCAACAAGACTGAAACTCCGTCTCAAAGAACAAACAAACAAACAAACAGACAAAAACAGGGCTCATGACCGTCTCAGAGTTGTTATCAAGGATATAGAGACACTGACAATAATGTTTAGATAACACATTGAGGGGCACCCACAAGTGAGGCCAAGAATTCAAATGGGATCTAGGTGACTGAGGCGAAAGCCCAAGATATTCAAGGGGACAGGATCCTCATGCACCAAGGGATTTTAGAAAGGGCTGGACATGTGAATAAATCTAACAAGAATACTGAGCCCTCATCAAGTAGAAGTTTTGTAAAATAATCACAAGCTACAAAAAAGCCACAAAACAAACAATCAAAACCAATTACAGTAGGAATCTGGGGGTGGGGGTGTGGAAGGAGTATCCAAGACTAGGAGAGCAAGGAAAGGAAAGATAAAGGAGGATGGAAAGAAGATGAAAGGAAATTGCAGGAAAGGACAATGAAAAGTAATACAAAGTAGGTTGTTTTGGTAATGATACCAAAATCGCTGAAACTTCATTTTTAAAAAAAATTCTCATTTTAAATTTTTTTGTTTTAAAAAACTATTTAAACTTTTTTTTAGAGACAGAATCCTGTTCTGCTGCCCAGTCTGGAGTGCAGTGATCATAGCTAAACGCAGCCTCAAATTCCGGGGCTCTAATTTTTTTTAGTTTTTGTAGAGATGGAGTCTCGCTTTGTTACCCAGCCTGGTCTTAAGCTCCTGGCTTAATCCTCTCACCTAGACTTCTCAAGGCACTGTGATTACAAGGCATGAGCCACCACACCTGGCCACTGAAACCTTAAAATGTGTTTGCTTTCAAAGTTACCAAGCAGTAACTGGAGTAGTCCTCACATGATACTTTAATTACATGATAAGCAAAGCTAAGCCATTTTATTTATTTTTATGTATTTACTTATTTTTGAGACAGTCTTGCTCTGTCTCCCAAACTCGAGAGCAGTGGTGCGATCTCAGCTCACTGCAACTTCTGCCTCCCAGGTTCAAGCGATTCTCCTGCCTCAGTCCCCCAAGGAGCTGGGATTACAGGTGCCTGCCATCATGCCTGTCAAAAGCTAAGCCATTTTAATTGCTCAATAAGATGTAATTTTTTTTTTTTTTGCATTATGATGTAATATTTTAAAGCTAACAGCACCCCAAAGAAATATATTAATGTTAAATTACATTTAACTGACTTAATATCTCACTGGATTGCATTTGTATTTAATCAGATCAAATGTTGATATGGACTCATATGACATTTTTTTTCCTTAATTAAAAACTAGATAGAAGAAAACTGAAGGTGGCTGGACACAGTGGCTTATGCCAGTAATCCCAGTGCTTTGTGAGGCAGGGGCAGGAGTATCTCTTGAGACCAGGAGTTCAAGTCTAGCCTAGGCAACATGCAAGGCTGTATGTCTACAAAAAATTTTAAATATTAGCCAGGTGTAGGGCCGGTTGCAGTGGCTCATGCCTGTAATCCCAGCACTTTGGGAGGCCAAGGCGGGCAGATCACAAGGTCAGGAGATCAAGACCATCCTGGCTAACACGGTGAAATGCCATCTCTACTAAAAATACAAAAAATTAGCCAGACGGGGTGGCTGGCGCCTGTAGTCCCAGCTACTCGGGAGGCTGAGGCAGGAAAATGATGTGAACCTGGGAGGTGGGGCTTGCAGTGAGCCGAGACTACACCACTGCACTCCAGCATGGGCGACAGAGCAAGACTCCGTCTCAAAAAAAAAAAAAAAAAATTGCCAGGTGTGGTGGCACGCATCTGTAGTCACATTTACTTGGGAAGCTAAGGTGAAAGGATCACCTGAGTCTAAGAGTGTGAGGTTGCAGTGAGCTATGATTGTGCCATGCATTCTAGCCTGGATGATAGAGTAAGACTCAGTCTCTAAAAATTTTTAAATAACACAGCAAATTTTTAAAATTTAAAAACATAAAAGTTAAAAAAAAAAAAAAAAGACATACCATGTTCATGAACTGGTGAAATGAATACTGTTAAAATGACCATGCCACCGAAAGTAATCTGCAGATTCAATGCAATCGCTATCAAAATACCAATTATATCCTTCAAAGAAATAGAAAAAAAAAAATTCGTATGGGACCATAAAAAATCCCAAATAGCCAAAGCAATGCTGAGCAAAAAGAACAAAACTAGAGGCATCACATCACCATATTTCAAAATATACTACATAAGCCAGGTGCAGTGGCTCAGTCCTGTAATCCCAGCACTTTGGGAGTCCAGAGCGGGTGGACCACTTGAGGTCAGGGGTTCGAGATCAGTCTGGCCAAAATGGTGAAACCTCGTCTCTACTAAAATACAAAAAGTAGCCAGACATGGTGGCATGTGCCTATAAGCCCAGTTACTGGGGAGGCTGAGTCAGGAAAATTGCTTGAGCCTGGGAAGCGGTGGTTGCAGTGAGCCAAGATTCTGCTACTGCACTCCAGCCTGGGCCACAGAGCTAGACTCCATGTCCCAAAAAAAAAAAAAAAGTGTGTGTGCGTGTGTGTGTATAACAAATACAATATATATACTACAAATATAGTAACCAAAATAGCATGGTACCAGCATAAAAACACACACAGACCAACAGAACAGAGAACCCAGAAGTAAATCCATACATTCACAGCCAACTGATTTTAGAAAAAGGTAGCATGAATATTCATGGAGAAAGAACAGTTACTTCAACCACAGTGCTAGAAAAACTGGATATCCATATGCAGAAGAATGAAACTAGACCCCTATCTCTGGTGATATACATAAGTCAACTTTAAATGAACTAAAGACTTAAAATGTGAGACCCACAAATATAAAATTACTAGAAGAAAACAGGGAAAACACATCAGGACACTGGTCAGAGAAAAGATTTTATGAATAAAACCTCAAAAAAATAGGCAACAAAAAGAAAAACAGACAAACGGGATTCTATCAAACTAAAAAGCTTCCATACGGCAAAAGCAACAAACAACAGAGTAAAAGGACATCTCACAGAATGGGAGAAAATAGTTGCAAATTATAAATCCAACAAAGGATTACTTTCCGAAATACACAAAGAACTCAACCAACAGCTAAATAAAAATAATAATCCATTTTAAAAGTAGAACAATTATCTGAATAAAGAGCTCTCAAACAAAGAAATACAGATGGTCAACAGGTACATGAAAAAATGGTCAACATCAGCCAGGCGCAGTGACTCATGCCCGTAATCCCAGCACTTTGGGCAGCTGAGGCGGGCAGATCCCCTGAGGTCAGGAGTTCGATACCAGTCCGGCCAACATGGTGAAACCCCATAGCCAGGCAGGGTGGTGGGTGTCTGTAATCTCACCTACTTGGGAGGCTGAGGCAAGAGAATCGCTTGAACCTGGGAGGCAGAGGTTGCAGTGAGCCGAGATCGTGCCACTGCACTCTAGCCTAGGTGACAGAGTGAGACTCTGTCTCAAAAACAAAACAAAAAAAGGATCAACATCAATAGTCATCAGGGAAGTGCAAATCACAACCACAATGAGATATCATCTCACTCTAGTTAGAATGGCTATTATGAAAAAGGCAAAAAATAACAAATGCTAGAAAGGATGTAGAGCAAAGGGAACTTAGGCACTACTGGTGGGAATGTAAACTAGTATAGCCATTATGGAGAACATCATGAGTTTCCTCAAAAAACTACAAATTGAACTCTTGTATGATCCAGCAATCTCACTACTGGATATATATATCTCCAAAAGAATTGTATTGAAAAGACACCTGTTCCCTCATCTTTATTACAGCACTGTTCAGAATAGCCAAGATATGGAATTAACCTAGGCACCCATCTACAGATGAATAGATACGGAAAGTATCTCACACACACACACACGAATACTATTTGATCTCAAAAAAGAATGAATTCCTGTCATTTGTGGCAACATGGGTGAGGCTAGAGAGCATTATGTTAAGTGAAATAAGCCAGGAACAGAAAGATAAATACTGCATGTTCTCACTTCTCATGTAGAAGCTAAAAAAGATGACCTCAAAGAAGTAGACAGTAGAACAGTGGTTACTAGAGACTGGGAAAGGTAAGGGGAAAGTGGGAAGAGAGAGATTGGTTAAAAGATAAAAAAAATCACAGGTAGATAGGAGGAATAAGTTCTAGTGTTCTATATAGCACTGCAAGATGACTACAGTTAACAGTAATATATAGTTTCAAATAGTGAGGAGGAGGCTGTTGTATGTTCCCAATACAGAGAAATAGTAAGTGTTTGGGGTAATAGATATGTCAATTACCCTGATTTGATCACTATACACTGTATGTATAGAAATATCACTATGTACTCCATAAATGTCTACAACTATTATGTGTCAATTAAAAAAATTTAAGAGATTAATCTGTAACTTTGGTGATTAAATATTTACTCATTGTGACCTCAGATTGAATCTTCATGAACTAATGCAAGGAAAGAAGGACACATATTTCAAGAAATGTTGGAAACATGACCAGGCCCCTCATGGAAACAAGAAAATGAATACATAGTAATGACATTCTGATGTTTCCTCTGGATCATTTTAATTTTCTCTCTTATGTTCTTAAATATTTTTAGTTATCCGGTAATCTCAGCACTTTGGGTGACCAAGGTGGGAAGATCACTTGAGCTCAGAAATTTGAGAACAGCTTGGACGACACAGCAAGACCTCATCTCTACTAAAAATTAAAAAAAAAAAAAAAAAAAAGAACTAAAAAATATGTATTATCCCATTTCAATTAAAATTAATAAGCTAATAAAAAATATACCCTATTTATTTATCAAAACAAAGGTGGAGATCTCTGATTAGTCTAATTCTAGAAAAGCTACATATATTTAAAAATTTGTACTTCCTTATTCTGGATTTCCTTATATTAGAAATAGTTGTATTTGTTTTCAGCCATAAACCAAAAGATTTTAAAAATTGTCTCCAATGTAGATATACTGGTCAAGTATACCCTATCTTCTATATCATATAAATCTTAATAAACGGATTAATGACTTACAGCATAATCTTATTTGAATTATCATATATATAGTCTTAAATCACCTCACTGAAAAACCCATTCCAAACTTACTCTGGTAATAGATATCAGTCACAATTTTTAAAAGTAAACCTTTGCTAAAAAGGTCATTTCCACAATAATCAGAACAGAAATTCTCTCAATCTGTGACATTAAAAATAAGTTAACTAAAGAAATAATACAAAGATGTTACATCACTCCATGCAAAATACCCGTTTTCAGATTCTGTATCAGTGAAGAAAAACAGCAGCTATAAACAAACCAACATTATATTCTATGGCTAAGCAGAATAAAATCACCTATTTTGAGCGAGGACAAAAATTTGTAAGTTTCAACTGCCACTTACAGATTCCTTTTTCTATCCCAAATTATTGATATAGCATAAAGATTTAAAATGTAAAGGTCTAAATATTATAAAGCGACTTTTACAAAGACTCATTATTTCATCAAACTATTTCTAATTTATATTTAGATAAAGACTTCCTTAAATTTAAGTACATTGATTCTTACCTCCTGATTAAATTTATGGGCCATCTCATTAAGTAGTGAAGAAAAAAAACTAGTGTTTTGTAGTAGAACTCGACCCATAACTCCAAGATACGTGGACATCACTACAGGATACCTCTGTACAATTAAAAAAAAAAAACTCGTAAAATTGTGTTATAGTACAAGTATAAACAATCACTGACACAGTAACAAGCAACACGGATATAAAATAACATTCTCCTCCATATTACTTCTCTTTAGAATGAACTGTCAATATTGCCTGAGTTCTAACTTACTAAATACATGTATGAATTATATGCATCATCTATCTATACATATATATATATATGTCCAATAAAGAGAAAGAAACAATATTTACCAATTTCATATATTACTTTTTTTTTTTTTTGAGATGGAGTTCACTCTGTCACCCAGGCAGGAGTGCAGTGGTATGATCTCGGCTCATTGCAATCTCCGCCTCCCAACACTGTATTACTTTAAATACTCATAACACACACAGGTCTATGGATCTATTTAAGAGAGCTGTTCTTAGAAAATAACCAGTGGTTTAACATATTCAGTCTATACCAGCATTAACACTATCCTGTCCCCCTCATATTCTTAGTAGTCAAGCATTGGAATTAAGCCATTCACCATTCCTGTACTTCAAATGACTTTTGTGTGAACATACATGCATATATTTGAAAGAGACATGTCAAAGAAAATCTATGCTTCCCTGTGTGGAACAGGAAAAGACAAAGGCGTCTAACTGCCCTGAAAATTTAACGTAATTTAATATGATCCAAATGACAAGAAAAGTTTTCCTTCTGCATCTAATAGAGTAATTAAAATTAGAATCCTATAGTCTAATACTACCTTTGGAACTTAAAGAAAAATCTTACCTCCCCTTCTATAATACCCTTGAAAACATAGGGTAAAATCGGTTGAAACATTTGCGGACCTAATATTGGGTTCACTTTAAGGGCATTTTCTACAACCTAAAACCCAGAAAGAAACATTGGTGATAATACTGAAAGTCATTCCTTTATGAAAAACACATGTAAGGAAACAATACACTAAAATAAATATCACAGACCAAATTTAAGAATGCAGAGTACGCAATATTCCGACACCAGACACACTTTTACAAGGTAATCCATTTTAAAATTGCAGTTTGATATGAAGTATATATTTACACACAGCTATATATCTTGCATACAACTGTATTTAATCACATTGTAATAACATAGGTATCACATGCAGTTAATGTAATTCTTACCCTTGCAATTTAAACAAATAACCCTTAAAAATGATGCACTAATAGAGGCAGCAAAAGGCATTTTTAAAATATTGGCTTTTTGATAGCTAAACAGGAAGTTAGTAACACCTATACTCACTGCCCAGAAATAAATCCACATTTAAGTCAATCAATAAATTGGAGGAAAAAGGCATGTGGCATATATACTGCATATTTATTAAATTAGAAATCATATTTCATTAATAATTACACTGTTAGTCATGAGTATTGATTGTTACATGTGAAAACAACATAGAAATTATTTTGATATGAGTGAGATGTTTCTTCTATAACAAAAATGGGTAAGCATGAAATTCAAAGCAGGGTGGAGGCTTTTTGTTTATTGTTGTTTTAAGTTTTAGGAGGAGAAGAATGCAGTGGTCAGGAAACAGCAAAAAGGACCAAAAAGGACATTTACCCCACACTTCCAGCCCAAGTGCTTGCGAGGTGGGGAAGGAAACAGATACCATCTGAGAGGGTTGTGGGCAAGGAATAGCCTCAGGGTAGAGCCAAGTTTCCCTTACGACTTCTATCAATGATTCTCAAGATTGACTACTGACATTTTGAATGAAGAGAACCATTTACTGTGCATAGTCATCCCATGCATTGATGGAGATTTAGCATCTTCCAGTGTCTGCTTACTGTGTGCCAACAGTGTACTCCAAAAATTATGACCATCAAGAATACTTCCAAGCATTTCAAAACAGTCCCAAGGTAAGCAAGTAGCATCCATGGTTGATAACATTTGCTGCTGCTCTAATTTTGAGCAAGAAGTGAAGGTAATGTCCAAATAAAAGATTAAAAATATAAAGACTTTACTGTGGGGTAAGCACTATATATGCTACTACTAAGAGATACAGGTTCACAAGATATCAATTCCTGATTAAAAGCAAGAGAAGATAAAACTTGAAACAATAAAATTTTATCTCAATAAAGTTTATTTTTTGGGGGAAAAAACACCAAAACTAGATCTGGGAAAAAAAGATTAACATGGAAAATATACAGATAAGCTAGTAGATTGAGAGAGTCATAGAGGCAGATATCACCAGACAGTATTTATCTGTGAGTAGAAAGTAAGGCCACCTGCCCATTATTAAATACATGTATAATTTCACTCCCATCTCAAACCCTACTAAAATTATAGAAAAAAAATTTTAAGAGGGGGAACATAATTTTAAAAGGACAAGAGGAATGAGAAACATACACTGAAAGCAAGAAAGAAGAAATTCAAGAGGAAACTGACTCATTAAGTCAGAGAAAGCTGAATCCCAAGGTGTCAAAGGAGAAAGCTGAGAAGCAACCAGATTTACTTCATGTAACTTCCCCCACTTTCTCTACTCCAAAAAACACAGAAAGTAGCAGAACCTTACACTTTTCAGAAGGAGAAAGGGGAAGCTAAAAATAAAAAGAAAGAAAGTAAGACTGGTTGAAAGTCTGTCTAAGAAACAGAGTACTACATATTTTCAACTCTGTAGTATCTGGACAACTGATGCCCAATCCAGGAGAACAAAGACAGTGTATTTTCTATAAAGACTCTAAAAGAGATTGCTTCCAGACTAAAAGAGCTCATCAGTGCCCAACAGAATGCATTTAAATAAACTTACATCACGGCGCCTCATTCTAAAATTTCAGAATAGGAACAAGAAGCAGCAGCCACAAACTTGGAAAAGAAGGAGCCCCAAGGTGGGAGTCAGCATGGCTCTGAAGAGACTTCCCCAAGAAAATTAAAGTAACAGAATCCTTGATGTGTCTGAACATATTGGACATCTGTCAGACAGTTCAGTGAACATAAAAAAAATTATACCAAAAAAAAAGGGTAAGTATTACTTCCAGGGAATACAAAAGATTGTACAGAAAAGGAGAAGTAAACACAGCTGACTACATGTCTCAGCTTTGAATAGGAAATATAGGAATCATGATGTAAACACTGAATTTTGATTACTTGGAGGACGAAGGCACAGAGGAAGTGCAAAGGCGGTATCAATACATACTGCCTACAATTAACAACTCATGAAGGAATAACACAGGGGTGTTATTTCCAGATCTGATCATAGATACAAAAGAATCAATTGGCTCCAAACAATAAAAGTGGTTGTCTCTAAGCAAGGAAAAATGGCAGAAAGACAGCTGACTACAGTGTTTTTCTTTAAGAAACATTATACATCTGTCTAGTTGACTCTAAACTATGTCATATAAAATTCTGATTAAAATTTTAAAAACAAAACGGTTTGAAGAGAATTTATAGTAATAATACAGAGCTGTGGCTGGCCCCAATCCACAGGAATCTTTATAGTTTTATTTGGCAGCGGGGAGCAGGGGGTTGTGTCAAGGGGATATTTAGAATTAATGTAAGGATTAAATAATCCCCACATAAAGCAGTATCTGATTGAGTAAATAAATAACATAGTCGTATACACAAATATTTCAGGGATAAAATAGAGTTTTCGTGGTCTAAAAGGTCAGGAACCATAGCTAGAGAAGTTTCTGAAAGAAAAATATCATTATCAGACTTGGGTGCAGAGGGTATGGGACAGAATCAAGAGAAAATTCAGAATTAGAACTGGCAACATACAGAAAAGCTGAACAGCGGACCAAAGGTGAAAAAGTCTTTCACTGCTTCTAGTTTTCCTGTTTGGTCAAATGGATACAATTGTGGTGTCAATAATAATAATGACATTCCATTCTGATATACTGAATTTGAGGTGCCTGTGGGAAACCCATACGAAATGGTCCTATATTTTTTCTCTTACACTGAAAAATGCCAGGTCCTATAACCTTATTTCTTTCTACTATTCATATACGAGTTTCAAAACAACAATACCAATATTACTGATGACGATAACACTATTGAATGCAATTACAAACATTTTTTTGTTTAACATTACATCCCACCAGGGATATACATGTAAAATACTATGTATTAAAATGACTTGAAATATTCTTCTCAAATAACTATGCCACCAACATCATAACAGTTAGATTCAAATGTTTCAGTCTGTTTTGTATCTTCAGTAATTTTTTCCCCCTAAATCATACTTTACCTCTACATGGTTCCAAACTCTAAAATATAAAACAGATATACATCTTGACAGATCTAGTTTCACCCTCTCCTCCTCTTTTTGCTAGATAGCTACTTTAATTACCTGGTTTATTCTTCCACTGCCTTCTTCCACTTTTTAAACAGAAGAAAACTAGAGACACCGCTCCTTGTTTATATTCGCAAACTCATATAGAGATTTTCTTCATTTCTTTTTAATGGAATGCACAGTACTCCACTGTATACCTAACAAGATGTGGTACTTCAATCATCCAATTACCCATTACTAATTGTTTTTTGACAACATTTTGTTATTACAAAAAGAACTTTTGCACTTTAAACCCATTCCCTTTCAAAATATATCTGCAACAGATTGTGTTCTTAAAACTTTAGTGAAAAATGCAGGATTTAACAATTTACTTGACTTACGCTTACACTGTATACAAAGTGATTAAACGCATAGATCCTAAAGTCAAAACGCCTATGTTATATTATGGTTCCAATGCTAACTGTCAGCCTTGAAAAAATTATTCACCACTTTGTGATTTAATTTCTCATCTGTAAGACTGGGGAAAAGAGCAGTACTATCATCATATGTTTATGTAAGGATTAAATAAAATCTATGTTTTGTATGCTTAGAATGTGTAGCACGTGTTAAGTGCTAGTATGAGCTACTATTATTACAGAATAAGTTATACCTTAAAAATATTTGTGTCATCTTACGTCTAATCACAGTGAAAAAAAGAAACTTGGCTTGACATTGCTTAATACGACCACGACCAGAATGAGAATTCAAAGTCATAGTAGTATGGCTATAATATTGACAAATTTCAAATTAAAGAAATGTTAACAATTTAGAGTATTTTATCATATAATTGTATTTCTCTAGATAACATGTTGAGTCACAAAATAAAGTAAATTCTATTCTTTGCTCTATACCATTTGCTCCAAAAGCAGGCATACCATACTGGGCTCTCTATCCAATTTTCCTAACATTGTAATTTTCTGCTTCAAAGAACAAAGAAGTTACTTGCAGATACTGTCAGAAATTAGTATAACTGGCATTTAGTAAAAAATATATTTAAAATGTTATATAGCATACTATATTAAGAAATGGTATCTGAGAGATACTAAAAATGAAAATGAGCTAATATTAAAAACTATTGTTATTGTTATACTAGAATTCTAAGAACAGGAAAATGCCAAAAATTTTGAGAGTTTGCCCAGTCTTCAAATATAGCAGTAAAATGAAAGCACTATTGTCCTAAAATAGTCCTTAACATAAAAATACAATTTATTCATGATAATGAATATATTTTTAGTATTTAACATCCATTTATTAAATAATAAAATCTAGTTTCTAAGATTTTTAAACCAAACATACAGACTGAGCTATAATAATATTTCTACAAAAATACCATCTTAAACACATATTATCAGATTCTCAGTTTTTCATTCTTTTTCTTTTTTTGAGGTTGCGGTGAGCTGAGATCACACCATTGCACTCCAGCCTGGGCAGCAAGAGCGAAACTCTGCCTTAAAAAAAAAAGAAAGAAAGAAAGAAAGGAAAAAAGAGAGATGCTGTCTTGTCATGTTGCACGGAAGGCTGGAATCGAACTCCTCAGCTTAAGTAATCTTATAACCTCAGCCTCTGAAGTAGATAGGATTAAAGGCACACACCACCATCTCTGACTCAAAATTTCTTAATTCAAGTGTTTGTATCCTAATAATAATTTACTGTTGCCATACTTACGGAGAAATTGCCTTAATTTGTAATTTGTATTAAATGTTACAAAAATAATGACTATGTATTTGACTACAGATTTTTGATATGTAGTAAGTTAGTTTGGAATTTTCAATAATAAAAAAGTTTAAAAAGATTGTGTTATTCTGAGCAGCCAAAATAAATAAATGAAATACAATTAATTTTCTTCTTCTTTTTATTTTTTTAAACGGGGTCTCACTCTATTGTCCAGGCTGGAGTATAGTGGCACAGTCTCGGCTCACTGCAGCCTCCAACCCCTGGGCTCAAGAGATCCTCCCACTTCAGCCTCCTGAGTAGCTAGGATTACAGGCACACACCACCATGCTCAGCTAATTTTTGTATTTTTTGTAAAGACAGGCCTCACCGTGTTGCTCAGGCTAGTCTCAAACTCCTGAGATCAACTGCCTACCTCAGCCTCCCAAAGTGTTGGGATTACAGGCGTGAGCCACCGCACCCGGTCAAAATAATTTTTTTTTTTCTTTTTTGAGATGGAGTTTTGCTTTTGTTGCCCAAGCTGAAGTGCAATGGCACCACCTCGGCTCACCGCAACTTCTGCCTCCCAGGTTCAAGTGATTCTCCTGCCTCAGCCTCCCAAGTAGCTGGGATTACAGGCATGCGCCACCGTGCCCGGCTAATTTTGTATTTTTAGTAAAGACAGGGTTTGTCTATGTTGGTCGGGCTGGTCTCAAACTTCCAACGTCAGGTAATCCACTCACGTCAGCCTCCCAAAGTGCTCGGATTACAGGCATGAGCCACCGCACCCAGCAACCAAACTATAATTACTAATTATTTTAAAGAGCCAGCGGAAATATGCAGTTCTTGCTGATAATACACATCATTGTGTAAACCACGTGCTTAGTTTTAAAAGCAAATTTAATAAATGTATTAAGCATTTATTTCCAATAAATGGTCAAAGGATAAAGTAAAACAACTTGGTTTCCCTACAGCCAAAGATCTTAGCAAACAAATTATTTTCCCTAAAATTGTAGTAGTCTATTTCCCCCCATAGAAAGACTAAATAATGAGACAGCTATATATTACATAAAAACAGCCAACTCTTATATTCACTTATTATATGCTAGGCATTGTTGTAACTGTTTATAAATATAAGCTCAAATATTCCTCACATCTATCCTAGGAAGTAGGTAAAGTTATCATCCCCATGTTACAGATGGAAAATGAGGAACAAAGAGTAATCTGTCCACATCACATAGCTGTGAAGTAGCAAAGCCAATGTTCTAACCCTGGGAGTCTCCCTTCAGTGGGTAGTCTTAGCTGCTATGCTACGCTTCCTCTAATAATTTGGTAAGAGTATAATAAAAACAAGTAGAATCACAATGGCCATTCCAAATAGTTCACAAGTTGTCTTTCAACAATTACGTTAATAATATTGTTGCAGAAAAGCCAAAAGAGGGGGATGGGGGTGAAGTCAATTCAAATTTAGTCTGGCAGGTGCTTAAATGTGAGAAATCACCTTTTCTTAATCACTTAGAATACATATATTATAATTTAATATGGAAAACTTCAGGTACTGCATACTTACAAAATAAAAATCATTTAGTATCATTCCTCATCTAATAAATGAGGAAAATGAAGGCCAAAGTATACTCAAGAGCCATAAAAGTAGCAGGGCAGCATATGCAAATCAAGGGGCTGGTCAAGGAGAGAATTCCAAATGGATCCTCAGTATAGGCAAGATGGCATTTATACTGGATGCACATCTTCAACATAAAAATTATGGATTCCTCGTCTTTCAAGTCACTTATTATATATGTATTCAGAGCAAACAGAGCACACATTTACTGAACTTTGGATAATGGAGAAGCTCAGTATAATAGAGGAGAAAGGTTAAAACAGGCATACATACAGAAAAATATCTGTAAAGATAATATTAAAATGACATGGCAATTTTCACTTGTTTTAATCACTCACACACCACCAATCACTCTTTCCTCAAATAGTAAGTCCAACGTGTTAATTCCTTATTTCCTCTTACCTCCAGAGAAGAATTTATCGCCAAAGCAAAAGCTAAAGCTGAGATTGTGTAAGACTGAGTTCCTTAATCTATTGCCACTCTGTCAGTTTAGTAAAGGCATAAATGCAATAAAAATTCACAAAAGCATTTTAGTAAGCAACATGTTTGATGTTACTTGTAAGCTCTGGAGCTAGGAGAATACTTTGAAATTAATAATAAATGTGGATTAATAGACTAGTGCAATAAACCAGGCCTCAAGTATCCACAGTCTCAACAAGCCACATGCAGATTACTGTTATTACAAATCCTTTAGAGCCCACATGATTCTTGGTAACAGTGGTTTATATTCTCACCCTTTAGTAAACCCCTGGCTCTAAAAAAGAAACTAATAAACTACAAAATTAAAGTCAAAGAGTTTTGCCATATTCCAGATGTAATCAAGGTAAGATGAAGATATTAGGGAACGCGCTTAATCAATTATGACTTCTGTCCCTGCAACAACAAAAACAAAACAGAGACGTAGACAGATACCAGGAGAACATCATGTGACAGCGGAAGCACAGATGGCTGGATTACATATTCACAAACTAAGGAATGCAAAAGACTGACTGCAATCACCAGAAGGTAAAAGAAAGGCTTGGAACAGATTCTCCCCCTGGACCCTTCAGAAAGAGCATGGCCCCACAAACACTGATTTTTTAATTATACAATTAATATAAATATTATAAAGAAACTCTTGTTTTAAGCCACCAAGGTTGTGGTATTTTGTTACAGCATCCCTAGGAAACTAATACAGTCCTTACTAACCTCCTTAAGCGCCTTCTTTTTCTCATCAATCTATAATTTAATACTTCAGTAATCTGGCAGATGACCCTTCCAATTTACAGACGCAAAAATACGTTTATAAATTTTGGTTTTAAAATGTAAACCCCATGCTCAATATACAATCCTAATGGCATCTTCTTTCTCTTTATTCTTGTTCACTTCTCTGCAGTACTTAACACTATATTAGCCTGATTCATGCTAGCAGAGTTGTGACAGTGAATAAAAACACAGTCACGCGCCACTTATCAACAGGGATATGTTCTGAGAAATGTGTCATCAGGCGATTTCACTGTTGTGCAAACGTCATAGACTGTGCTTATGCAAATCTAGATGGTATCTTATTGGTTAATGTATGAGTCAATTTTCATACTGCTATAAAGAACTGCCTGAGACTGGGTAATTTATAAAGGAAAAAGGTTTAATTGAGTCACAGTTCAGCATAACTGGGGAGGCCTCAGGAAACTTACAATCAAGGCAGAAGGTGAAAGGGAAGCGAGGCAGCTTCTTCAGGGGATGGCAGGAAGAAGTGCTGAGCGAAGCGGGAGGAGGCCCTTACAAAACAATCAGATCTCGTGAGGACTCGCTATCATGAGAACAGCATGGGGGAAACCATCCCCAGGATTCCCTTGACTTGGGAGACCAGGTAGAGATAACTAATCAGGGGGTGGTAATGCCTACAATCCCCTTGATCATAGGGTGATTTGGGTGTGGACACAAAGCCTAACCATATCAGTTATTATGAAGTAAGACTTCATTATCTGCGCAAACTTTTACCCAATTAGATCCTAAAGTACACTTTGGATCCTTGCTTACAGTTATTGTGATTACTTAAGTGTACTTTTTACAGCAAACCTCTTTGGATAACCTCTTTCATTTCACTGGGAGGAAGTGAAATCATTTTTAGGCTCTAATGCAATGCCACGATTTTCACACCATAATGCTACTTTGTTGTGATATAAATTCAGTTCTCATATCTTAGAACATAGCTGAGAAACTCAACACTAAAAATAGGGGTACTTTTCTTTTTATTTTGAATCAATTTTATATTTATTTATTTATTTCATTATAGTTTAGGTTCTAGGATACATGTGTACAACGTGCAGGTTTGACATGTATGTATACATACATGTACCCAAACAGGGGTACTTTTAACAGCTATACCTTCTCTCAAAGTCCATACAAAGATATTTTAATATATTTCTACATACATTTGTTTATATGTAAATACATACATTGAATACTATTTATATCTTTAAGACAGGTATAATATATAAAGATAATATATAACTTAGAGACTGTTGGTTCATAGTTACACAATCTCAACAAACACGGTACTCTAATTTTGATAGCTAACTTAAATTAAAGCCACCAAATTATAAAGTGAAAACTTTGTCCCAACAGCAGACTAACAAAATGAAAGAATGAGAAGTATCAGATATTACATCACTGCATAATTTGCAAGAGTTTTTAAATCCTTACTACCCAAAGTGAGGTCTCAAGATAGGCAACATCCCAATCAGTTCAGACCTTGTTAGAAATCCAGAATTGAATTTTCATAAGATGTCCAGTTGATCTGTTGCCTATTGAAAGTGTATGAACCTTCAGATTTGAGACCTCTGGTCCACAGGTATTAAACCAACTGAAAACTGCTAAAATAGCCTGTCTAGAACTATATCAACTCTTGTCCTTCTTGTGAACCATCCACACCCAAATGGAAGTCCACACCCAATCATAAAATATAAATGAAAAATTCACAAATATATTCATTTAAAATGATTACAATACCTTGAGCACCTGAACTTGACCTTCTGTAGTAATTTCCTTTAAAAGTTCACAAAAC
Source organism: Macaca fascicularis (assembly GCF_037993035.2). NCBI lineage: Eukaryota > Metazoa > Chordata > Mammalia > Primates > Cercopithecidae > Macaca > Macaca fascicularis. The sequence continues at coordinate 68,064,434 of NC_088380.1, read as the reverse complement.
GACTGGCATAGACCTACTGCATATGTCTGAAATTCAATTAAAAGTCAATATATGTAAGAACATATCTGTAATATCAAAAAGGCATAAAATTTCATTTGGGATTCATTATAATGCACTTCAGAATTATACACTAATAATGGTCTAAGCATATCAAATTTCAATTGGAACTCCTAGGAAAAGTTAAAGAAAAAAGACTATGCCAAATAAAAAATATAGATTATCGAAACATTGATTTTTATAGGAATATAAAAATTTGTTAACATAGCACATTTTCTGCATTAAATAAGAAAGGAATTACATGCAGCACATCTGCCCTGCAATGGGAAATGCTCACAGTCAATGTTTCTCTGCCTTAAAATAAGACCAATCTTAAAAGTTTGAAAAGGCACCCCCGATTTCAAATAAGAAATAATCAAAATCATAATTATATAATTTCATATAATGCAAAACTACTCCAACATACCTGTAAAAATTCCGTTGATGATAAAAAGATATAACCATTGATGATCTTAAAACAAGTTCTAAGATTTTCTGAACTTAGTTCTGCCAAAACAATAAATGTCAAACAAACAAAAAACAAATTAATTCACTGCTCAAAATTAGTTTAAATGAAGTGATTCATGGTTATTTAAAACTAATTCGCATATTCTAGAAACCTCTTCTGAGCACTATTCAGACTACTAGTATCTATAGATATCTAAAAACTGACATCACTAGGACTTAAAGGGTACAGTTAGCAATGATCATGTCACTGAACTCTAGGGTGGGCAAAAGGGTGAGACCCTGTCTCAATGAATGAATGAATGAATGAATACTGGTATCAACGCAAAGCTTAATGCTATCTTATTTGCTTTTCACTAGGTGAAACATTCATAAAAAAGCCAAGCTCCCCATGTTTTTTTCTGAAAGAAAAAAACCTAACCATTTGACCCAACCTTTCATTTCAAAATAAATTTTTACTGCTAGCATGGCAAACTACATGAAACTGAATCATTTTACCATCATATTTTGACATCTGCTTAAATGGGTTCACTCAGTGAACATTTACTGAGTGTTACTGCACTTGCACTAAATATGCGATATGACTTCTCAACGGAGTCCTGATCACCCTCCAAAAAAATTATATTAAGTTTAGATATTTTCAATCTTTCAGCTTTTATCAGAAAAGGATACTCTTTTTAGCTATTCCTTTGCAAGTGCAGAGTAGAAACTATTTGCTAAAACTGAATATGATCAAAGGTTGACACTGTGCTATTTTACGTTTCACTACTTAATAATATAAAAGAGAATATAGGCTGTATGTGTAAAATTATACAGATTAAAATATGACCCCAAAATACCATCGATGCCTAAAACCTGCCATTCTTTGCTGCAAGTATTTTAGAAATTATATTCACTCACAATAAGAAATTGTTTTTTCTCCATTTCTGGCAAAAGATAAGCCCCTGTGTTCTTATCTATCATATCCTAATGAAAGAAGACATTCTATTCAGATGTGAATTTTCCATTTATTTTCACAAAACAATGACAATCCTACCCTGTCTCAAAATGTCTTTGAAGGCATTAGTTCCTAAACTTTAGGATTTGACAGTTTTAAAAAATGAGGATAAGAAGGGGACAGGAAATGATAAACTTATTACTAGTTACTAATCTAAAAGACATAAAAAAAACAAAAGCTGTCATCTAAGTATCTTTTTACAACAGAAGATAAAAATCTCAGGATAAAGGGGTCCTTTATATTAGATAAAGCTATCATGAAAAATTCACATTATCCTTTTCTCCTCAAGGAGAGAAAGCCTGCAATTGTGCATACTTGTTTTGTAGACCAACAATGAATAGCAGACTGTCTGGCCATTGCCATGAAAAGTAGGGCCAAGGGTCTATATTTAAGAGAGAACTGAGAATGGCTTCATTCCAGGCATATCAGGGAATATAATTTTGAAATCATTGCCAAGTAAAATTTTATCAAAATCAATGTTTTAAAAACCCCAACATTTTAGAAGACTTGATATAAAAAGAAAAGAGCCCATCTCTTCCTACAGATAATTAAAAACTATTGCTGGACCATTCTATACAAATTAGGTCACTTCACACCACCTTCCATGCCTCTGCCATGCCCAGGATGGCACTGACAAACTTTTCTTGGACATGTTATCATCATCAAATAAATAAATACTAATATTACAGATAGCTCTAAAATTAACAAATTTATCTGTTTTAAGGTACTGGACACTGTTCATTACATCCACAAGTCCCTAGTGAGACTCTGAAGAAAAGTTGTCTAGTCCTAATACCAAGAAGTTGTACTTCAATCATGCAATAGATATATATTTACTTCCAGATACTGAGTAATTTATGTCTATGGTTCGCAGCCAGGGGCCATTTTGTCCCCTACAGGACATTTGGTAATGTCTAGAAACATTTTTGTCATCGCTATCATCAAGCAGGTAGAAGCTGAGGACACTATTAAGCATCCTTCAATACACAGGAAAGTTCCCCACAACAAAGAAATTACCTGACCCAAACGTCAACAGAGCCAAGACTGAAAATCCCTGATTTAAGTGACTAGTTTTTCTTTTCACAGACCGCTACAGAGCTCTAAGGTAAACCTGTATATAACCTATCTAAGTATTTAGTTATGCACTGGGCATATATGATTCATATCGTTAGTGTGATTTTATTTTATAATCTACTCCTATTTGCTTTTATTTATAATTCTGCTCCTATACCTAATTTTTATTTTATATTTTATATATTCCTTTAAATTTCTGTAAGGAGGACAGGGAGTAAATTATTAAATTATGTCATACAGAATCTAGAGAAATCTACTTCATCCTTTCCAAATTTGACAGAAAGTAACCAGCTGAAAAAGTTTACACTTAAAGGAACATCAGTGTTGCATTCATAATAACTAGGACAAGAGCCAGTCACATGCTGATCTTTTAAGTAATGAGAATACTAAGTAAATTAACACCATAACATAGATTTAAAGAAAAAAAGCCATTAGAACTAAATTAATAGAATTACTTCTAGTTACAGCCTCTGGTTCTGCTTAAAATTTACCAGATTCTATTTACATGTAGGAAAAAGGACGTAAAATGAATCTTAGCCTTGAATATATTCATACTTAACACATCCTAAAAAAACCATTAACTTAAACATCTTAAAGTGTTCTATAATGTTGGCTTTATATGTTTTAAAGTAGGAAACTTTCTGCCAGTGCCTTTCTTTCTTTCTTTTTTTAAGAGAAAGTGTCTTGCTCTGTTGCCCAAGCTGGAATCCAAGAGCAGAATAACGGCTCACTGCAGCCACTGCAGCCTTGATCCTCTCGCTTCAGCCTCCTGAGCAGCTAGAACCACAAGCATGGGCCACCAAGGCCATCTAACTTTTATTTCCTGTAGACATGAGGTCTTGCTATGTCACCCAGACTGGTCTCAAACTCCTGCCCTCAAGCAAACTACCTGATTACAGGCATGAGCCACTGCAACTAGCCCAGTGGCTTAATTTCTGCTTAGAAAAATATAATACCTAGCATACTCATTAAATAGATAGTTTAAAAGCATTGTTCTGATAAGAGAATTTAACTGATACAAAAACAGTATTCACTTTGGTTTATACTCTTAAAAGATTAAATATTCTGGTTGTATTTAAAAATAAATATTTAAACTTATATGAAAGAATGTACGGCTGGGCACACTGGCTCATGCCTGTAATCCCAGTACTTTGGGAGGCCGAGGCGGGTGGATCACCTGAGGTCGGGAGTTCAAGACCAGCCTGACCAACATGGAGAAACTCCACCTCTACTAAAAACACAAAAAATTAGCCAGGGTGGTGGCACATGCCTGTAATCCCAGCTACTAGGAAGGCTGAGGCAGGAGAATCTCTTGAACCCGGGAGACAGATCACACCATCGCACTCCAGCCTGGGCAACAAGAGTGAAACGAAAGAAAGGAAAGGAAAGGAAAAAGGAAAGGAAAAAGGAAAGGAAAAAGGAAAGGAAAAAGGAAAGGAAAAAGGAAAGGAAAAAGGAAAGGAAAAAGGAAAGGAAAAAGGAAAGGAAAAAGGAAAGGAGAGGAAAGGAGAGGAAAGGAGAGGAAAGGAAAGGAAAGGAAAGGAAAGGAAAGGAAAGGAAAGGAAAGGAAAGGAAAGGAAAGGAAAGGAAAGGAAAGGAAAGGAAAGGAAAGGAAAGGAAAGGAAAGGAAAAGAAAAGAAGGAAGGAAGGGGCAAAAAGCTGTATGTCAAATTCAAACAAAAATAAAAGCAATACTGAGGTCAAGATGTACTAATAAACATGAACAAATGTAAACAGAATTTATTCACTATTGATGTAAATACACATACCAGTTTGAACAATAAAAGTAGAAAACAATTCAATAGCATCCACATCACCTATATTTATCGAAACTTTATAAAATAGAACTTTTTAAATCTTTAAAAATTAAAAAAGTTTAAATTGAATATCCGTTATCAAAAGGTTGAAATTTCATTAGTTCTTGATTCAGTAAAGTAACAAATCCTGAAGAGCCAGTCAATGGTAGGATAATTTTAAAATAGGAGTAATATTAATAGTGATAGTAATAGTACTAAACATACTAGCAAAACATTTAGATAATGCTTACTCTGTGCCAGGTATTATTCCAAACACATAAAACTCCTTACTGATTTGGTAAGAAACATGCATCAACTACAAAGATTTCTATCGTTAAAACTACACTAGAGGTGGCTCAAGCCTGTAATCCCAGCACACTGGGATGCCGAGGCAGGCGGATCACATTAGGCCAGGGGTTTGAGAGCAGCCTGGGCAACATGGTGAAACTCTTTCACTACTAAAAATACAAAAATTAGCTGGGCATGGTTAGCTGGGCATGGTTAGCTGGGCATGGTGGCGCTGGGCATGGTGGCGCATGCCTGTAGTCCCAGCAACTCGGGAAGGCTGAGGCAGGAGAACTGCTTGAACCTGGGAGGCGGAGGTTGCACTGAGCTGAGATTGAGCCACTGCACTCCAGCCTGAGTGACAGAGCAAGCCTCTGTCTCAAAAACAAAAACACACACACACACACAAAGCAAACAAACCAAAAACAAACAAACAAACAAAAAAAAACCCCACCACTACCACCACCACCACCAGCAACAAAAAACCACTACACTAGAGCACTTAACTAAAGCTACACTAAAAATAGTGTCATACAGTAATAGTAAAGTAAGTCATATGCTTTCTATTTAAATCTCTTATTCTTGATTACCAATGCCTCTCCCACCACTCTTAGGGAACTGAGCATTGTGGAGACTAAGCATGCTGAATTTGAAGTAGAAAACAGTGAAAAGATACCAATGTGTGAAATCACACATATGTGGAAGCAGCTGAATGTTGTTCATGACAAAGCTGGTAAAAGGTCTGGCTGAGGTGTCTAATCCTAGGTCAAATATAAAGAAGCCTGTGGATTGCCTAAAGCAGGATGGTATGTAGTCTCAAAGTTAGGTAGAACAGAATTAAAAAGGCCTTCACCAAAGAACCCTATTCTCTTTCTCTACGATGACTGAAAGAAAAAATTTTTCCTAGTAGATCAACACCTATTGCCACTGACTTCATCTTTGGTAAGTTTTTCCTTTTATGGGGACTCTAGATAACAAACAGCAAATGGCTCTTTATTGGAAAATAAATGGTTACCTTGATTGTTATTTGAAAAGAGTAACAAAAAATTTAGGAGAAAATGTGAAGAACTAACCACATTATCTAACCACCATGTTCATGCAACAAATAAGGCAAGAAAATGATTTTTTAATCAGTTATAATTGTTTTTAGTCCACATTTGCTGGTATTTTCAAAGAGTGAGTCTATTTTTCCAGTGTGTCATTCATTATACCTCAGGGACATTTTTTGCCTCTGACAATCCCAGCACTTTGGGAGGCCAAGGCAGGCAGATCACCAGGTCACGAGTTCAAGGCCAGCCTGGCCAACATGGTGAAACCCCATCTCTACTAAAATACAAAAATTAGCTGTGTGTGGTGATGTATGCCTGTAATCACAGCTACTCAGGAGGCTGAGGCAGGAGAATAGTTTGAACCCGGGAGGTGGAGGCTGCCATGAGGCGAGATCACGCCATTACACTCCAGCCAGCGCAACAAGAGCAAAACTCCATCTCCAAAAAAAATAGCCAGATGTGGTGGTGTGTGCCTGTAGCTCTAGCTACTCAGGAAGCTACAGGAGTTGCTTCAGTCCAGGAGTTTGAAGCTGCAGTAGATGCCATGCCACTGCACTACAGCCTGGGCAACAGAGAAAGACCTTGTCTCAAAACAAAACAAACACCACCAATTGACTTATTTGTCAATATCAGGGATTAAATAAAAATGGAAAGTATGTATATTCTCATTTATAAATGGAAGCTAAACACTGAGTACTCAGGGACATGATCATGGCAAAAATAGATACTGTGAACTACTGGAAGGCAGAGGGAGGAACTCAAAGGTTGAAAAACTATTAGGTACTATGTTCACTAACTGGATGACAGAATCAACTGGACCCCAAACCCCAACATCATGCAATATATCCATGTAACAAACCTGTACATATATCCCCTGAATCTAAACTAAAAGTTGAACTTATATATATATATATAAAAAAAAAATTTGTTTCAATGCCTTCAAATTATGGTTGCATTAAAAAACATTAGTAAGTTTATGCTTTAACACATACCAAGAAGTGGTGACATATTCTGAAATATACGCAGCAACTCTGGTGTGATACATGGGCTGTTTTCCAAAGTTACTAACCTAGAAAGGAAAAGCAGATGATTAACACTTTCCACGCCCATTAAAGCCATTAACATATGACTTAAATATTTTAAAACGTCTCATTTCAATGAAGAAAGGTAAGTGTATAATCAGTAAGTTATAAAAATTATCTTTCTAAGAAAGAATTAACCAAATGTCTCAAAATAAAAACCTGTCTACAAATTATGTAGTATTTCTACATACACAGCAAAAGTAGTAAGGAAAATAACTACAGTTGACCCTTGCACAACACAGCTTTACACTGAGTGGGTCCACTTATATCCAGACTTTTTCGACCAAATGCAAGGTTAAAAATACAGTATTCACAGGATGAAAAACCAAAGTACATGGAGGGCTGACTTTTCACATACACATATACACAGGTTCCGCAGGGCTGACTGCGGGACTGGAGTATGCATGATTTTTTGTATATGTGGTAGTCCTGGAACCAATCTCCTGTTGATAGAAAGACACAACTGTATATACTAAAGTATCCATAATAATGAAATTATAACAATAAACCAAAAGCATAACTATTACAAATTGGTCAAACAGGTAAAAAAGTTAATTTGTTGTTCTGATTTTCTTGATATGTCCCTCTGCCACATGTAATTAATGTGTTCTTCGATGGGAAACTAGGCTAATAAATTAGTAAAACTTATGCTAAATGCTTAACAAATATGAACTTAGTACAATAAAGGCAATTACAAGCCAATCTGACCGCATTAGCAGTTATGAAACAATCTGTAATATAATACGTATACACGGAAGGTTTAGTGTAACAAAGGCCAATTACAAACTAATCTGATCAGAATCCATGACATAATATATATCCATGACGGGTTATCCCAGAAGTGTGTGGTTGGTCCATCTGTTCACATCCCCCAACCCTCAAAATAAGGATTGTTTTGATTGTCAAAACAGCAGCGACGAAAGGAGGGGAAAGCCTATTCAAAATCTAATATTGGCTATAAAAACTAAAAACTAAGGAATAACCTGATGATGCTATCATAACTATAAAGAACCCGTGGCCCCCAACATTGGTCTATTTCCAGTTCCTTTTATTAATTAATTGTTCAAATGTATAAAGAATAGATTGGTACATATCACAAAAATCATTCCAGTGCAATGAAAACCATTTTTAAATTGTTAAACATAGCACTGATATAAAATCAAGAAGAATCACAAAATGTAGATCACAGATCCAGCTCATTAATAGAGGAAAAAATAAAATTAGATAAAGTATTAGAAAAATGTTTATAATATGCATTAATAGTAGAATTCCCCACCAGGTCAAGTTTATCCTAGGAAGTCAAAGTTCTTTTAAAAGAAAGGCTTTTTTTCTTAAGAGAAAGATATGATCTTTTGAGTAAATGACAAAAAGCAATCAAATTTGTTTCGTTTTTAAAAATGATCATATTACATTTAACAAGATATAGCTGATACTGCTGACTGCTTACCAGTATTCATTACTACCTCATCCAATTATCTTAAAAATAAAAAATAAAAAAATTTCAAGGTCTTTTGTTCAAATGCTGTATAAAAATAATTTATTGTATTAAATGTTTATATTATGATAGAAGAAAGGCTAAGAGTTGATAAGCTGATTTTCTTAGAAAGGAGATCAGATGACAACAAGCCCATAAACCTAAAGCAAGCAGAATAAGATAATAAACATAAGAACAGATATTAATAAATAGGAAACAGATATACAACAAAGAGAACCAAGGCCAAAGGTTGTTTTTGAAAAGACTAGTAACTGACAAATCTCTAGTGAGATGGAGCAAGAGGAAAATAAAAAGCCACAGTGGGAGATAAATCACATAATCAGTCTGAGAGTTTCACTTTATATTCGTGACCCCAAACATCGAGTGGTACTGGTTTCATCCCTAATAAATTCAAATTCCCATTCTCTAAGATAACTACTTCATACTTTCTCTCACCTATAGACCTCTCATATCTTGTACAAACTCCTAATTCAGCCCATTACTCCCCACTAATGACAATGCTTCATATTTTGTCGAGAAAATAGAAGCTACTGGATGGAACACCTTCCTATCTCATTACACTACAAAATTTGGAAAACCACCTTCTGCCTCCAGTTAAAATGGATGAAGTATCCCAGCTGCTACTAAAATTCAACCCCTGCACTTGAGCTCTGAATCCCACCACTTTTTGCTTCCTTTACTTATCCCACTCTCTCAATCCAGCCTCACCCATTCCTCTAGATCTTAACATTTCCCACACTACCCAGCTGTTGCCCCATTTCTATGCTCCTCTTAATAGTAAAAGCTCTCAAACAAGTTATCAGTGTGTATAGTCTGTACGGACTTACCTTCAATTCATTCTTCAGTCTATTCCAATTCTAATTTATGTTCTTACCACTCCGGTGAAAACCCTCCTAACATCTTCATGTGGCCAAATCCACATCTCTATACCAATCTTACTAGGAAAATCAGCAACATTTGACAAAGTTGACCACTCTCCCCTCTTCTAGGAAATGTTATCCTCTCTTGGCTTGGTTTTCCTACTATATAAGTACATAGCTCTTCTCTGTCTTTGTAGATGGCTCCTCGTGTCCTCAAAATGTTACAAGTTCATTAGAATTCTGCCCTGGGCAGAATGTTCTCTATCTGTCCTTTGCTTCCTAGGCAATCTTGAATTATTTTCAAGCATTGAATGCCATATCCAAAGTGCCAACCACTTCAGCAAACATTATCTGATATTCACGACAATCATGTAAGGGTAGGAATTACTCTTCATTTTACAGACAAGGAAACTGTGGTTCACCAATGATGATTAACTTATTCAAATTACATATAAAATGCAGTAATATCACTGGGAATGGTGCCTATGTTTGCCTGATTTCAAATATAAACTCTAACCCATCAAGAAAAATTCATGAAGAAGGAGTTTCTTCATGAATTTTTTCTCTTTAAAGAAACTCAACTATTAACAAATTAGGTAATTAAAAATTTTTTCTCCTAATATTTTATTTTCATTAGCAAGTAACTAAAGGCTAGGAAAAAACATTTCCATTAACAAAGCAGTGCATTTTTACTACTACTTTTTAATGTAATCCCTTGAAAATATCTACACCTTTAATAAACACATTGATATATTGTCAGCAATACTGATAACTCTGAGTCTAATCTCTTTAATATTGGATTTTTTTCTAACATTCAATATCATATAGTATCTACATGTTTACAAAAATTATTTATCTGCCAGGAATTAATATTTTATCTTACAATCTAGGGCAGAGGTTGGCAAACTACAGTTCATGGGCTAAATCCACCCACGTACTTATTTCTATAAATGATGTTTAACTGGTGCACAGCCATACCTACTTGTTTATGTATTGTCTATGACGGTTTTGACACTGACAGTAGAGTCGAATAGTTGCAACAAAGACTGTGTCACTTAGAAAGCCTAAAATATTTAATATCTGGTCCTGTCCAGTACAAGTTTGCCAACCTCTGATCTAAAGTAATCCATCCTTATACAAAATGTTTGAATATAAAATATTTCAACAACAGGCTAATTTACAACCAAACCATATAGATGCCATTTCAGTTTGAACAATACCTTTCTGAGGAACGCAAACCACAAATTAATAAGTATCTACTCAGTAAAGTTTTAAAGTCATTCATCTCATATCCTGATATAGATCATTATTTATAATTTACATCAAAGGTAATTTCTAAGAACCAAAACTGTTAAATTCTAGACATCTAAGAAAAACAATAGAAGGAAGGAAGCAAGTTCCAAAGGGAGGGAGGCAGGGATGAAGAGAAACAAATGTTCATTTCTTTTATGGTTGATCTCTATGATTTGCTTTCTTTAACTGCACTATCAATTTACATAACGGGATTTTGAAACTTTTCATGTATTACTGAAAGATTGTCTCTGGAAAAAACTGTTGCCAACAGTACAGTGAGCTTAATAAAGCAAAAGGATTTTCTAGCACAGCTGCTTACACACCATGGGCAGTCAATAAGCCTTTGCAGCACTGAGCTGCCACAGAAGCAGGTCATTTTTTTTAACCTCTTAATAATGCATACTACTAATTTACTCAGTAAAACAATAAGTTAAGACTGTAAGTAGCATTAGCATTTGGAGCTGAGGTATAATATCTCAATGCTTGGTTAAGTAGTAAGAGGACCTTAATATCCCCCAAACATCTCATTTAACAGACTGGAAATTATAAGTCAATAACTTTTTGGAAAAGTTACCATGACCCCATTTTACATGACAAATTCCAAAAGATGAAATGCAGTTGAGTTCCTACTGAAATGTCCACCTTTAACTTTGTCTACTGTAATCCTACACTGAGTGACAGCTGTCAAAAAAAAGGAGATATATGGCCCAGTTTGAAGAAACAGAGTTTACACTTTTTGTTTTCAAAGCCCTATTACATGACCTTAACTTCATTGGCATGAGAGTAGGAAAGGTCACGAATAAAATAAGATCCATGGTATTAAGTTTTTCCTCTTACCATAATTCTAAACCATCTTCCAGAAGATAAACATGTGGAGGCTGGGAAACATCTGTACTCAGTTGAATAACTGGGAGCAGGAAAGGGTACAGGTTCTTGCTGTCTGCTCCTAATCCCTATGGGAAGTATAAATAAAACTTACAATAAGACACTCTAATGTCCCATCCCCCACCAAAAAATTACCTATCATATAAAAAGCCCTAAAACCAATTAAAAAAAATGAATCATATTTTTAGGAAGGTCAAGCAATAGTAAAACAAAGTTAGTTCTGTTTATAATTGGAAAGGAAAAATTAAAAAATACTATTCAATTGCCTATTGGCAGTTAAAAAAATGTATATGCCAAGGCTACATACATCTGTTAATTTTAAGAGATTGCACATATAAGAAATATCTATTTTCCTCTCCCTGTCACTACAGATGACATATTAACCTTGGAATTTTAAATTCTATAGATGCTTTCACCTAAATAATCTAAAACGAACCTACCCTAAATGTTCGTCGGTAAAGTAATTAAATTATGGAACTTCAGATTCAAGAATATTGAAAAGCCATTAAAAAAGATTTTAGGGGCTGAACGCCATGGCTCACACCTGTCATCCCAACTCACTGGGAGGCCAAGGCGGGAGGACTGCTTGAGGCCAGGAGTTGGAGACCAGCCTGGGCAACATGGCAAGACTCTGTTCTTGAAAAATATTTAAAAGTTAGCCAAGCATGGTGTTGCCTGCTTGTAGTCCCAGCTACTCAGGAGACTGAGGCAGGAGGATCGCTTGAGCCCTAGAGTTCAAGGCTGCAGTCAGTGAGCTATGATCCCATCACTGCACTCCAAACTACACGACAGAGCGAGAATCTGTCCATCCCCTCACCTCACACACACACACACACACACACACACACACACACACACACACACACAAAAGGATGGGAGGATTTGACACAGAATTTTAAATTTTCAAACAAATTTAAAAGGTGCAGAAGTGTGTATAACAATTCCACGTGTCAAAGAATTTTTTAAAATATCTAGGTATCTGTATATGGTATACACAAAAATGTTTCTGGACGCAAACAGAAAAAAACTTACTGCTTCTTAGATACAGGAAAGGAAAAAGGATGATGTTGGGATGACGGCAAAGGAGTTTTCTGTTATCTTTTCAACGTATTAAAGAATTTTTGATAATATTTTTAATGAATCAAGAACACAAAGATGGAAGAAGAAGGTAAGTTTTGATATAAAATTCTAGTTTGCTGAATTACTGTCTTAGGGAGGTTGATTCAATGTATTACACAGTAAGTATTTTGGAAGAAAACAAAGGGGTAAAACGTCAATCTGTAAAACATAATATCTATAATTTGATGAACACAAACAGGAAACCAAATAAATTACCAAATACCTCCTCACCTAAGAAGTAATTCAAATGTCAATATAATTCAAAGCAAATTATAAGGCCACATAGCATACATGTATGCCCCTTTTGATGACATATACTACTAAGTTCAATTGTTGGGATTTTACCTGCAAATCTCCAGTGTACAATACATTATTTTTTAACTATAGTCACTGTACTGTATATTAAATCTCCAGAACTTATGTTAAATACAATTTTGGCCCTTTTTATCATGAAAAACCACTTGGAAGACTTTATTAAAGAGTTTTCCAAAGGAAGAGAATTATGAAAATACCATTATTTAACAGAGTAGTACACAGTGGGCCTTAAAACTCACTTCAATGTCACTCTACATAGCTCAATCCTTCATGAAACAAAAAAGAAAGAATATTAAGAAAAAAAGAAAGTCAAGTTCATTTTGATTATAAAGTTGACTTAAAATTTCCTTGGAAAATTTATCTACTTACTTAAGTCTGTATTCCAATATTCAAAATATGCTATCATTAGCAAAACTAAAGTAAGCAACTGCTAAACACACACACTGTCTTAATCAACACCTGAAGAGATTCAGTACCTTATAATTCTAGTGGCTAAAGAATGTGTCCAATCCCTGATATGCAGCTTTAAGTAAATGTAAGCACCCTTTGGGTCCACAGTAACTACAAGACATTGCCTACAATACTCTGAAAGTTCAAAAATAAATTCATCAGTTATTAAAATAAGAGAACTACCAGGAATAATTAAGGAGAGGAGAATTAATATTCTACTATAATTACATAAGATGTAAGGAGAAATTGGGTGAAGGACACATGGGATTTCTCTATACAATCCTTGAAACGTCCCGTGAATCTATAATTACTTCCACAAAAGAAACATTAAAAAAAAAACCAAAAAAACAAAAAACAGCACCCTCCAAATACTGACCATTCTCAGGGTAGTATCCTTGGCTCTCTTCTCATGTCCCATGAACACATTGATGATACACAAATCTATCATCTCTGAAACAACTCTCTGAACTCCAGATAATCAACTAACTACAGCACATTATCAGCTAGAACGTCATCTCAACCTCTAATACTGAACCAACTCATTGTCTTCCTAAAATACAGTTCTTCTTCCTGTATTTCCTAACTCAAGTGACATGAATCACTAATTACCTAGTGACAAATTATATCATAACTACCTCCTGGTTCTTCTTCTTCTTCAAAGAAGAAATATCTCCTAAATATTTTTCAAATCTTTCCCCTTCTCTCCATAATTCAGGTTCTTATCATCTTTTTTCTGATTAACAGTCTCCTAATTAGTCTATTTGACCTTAGTTTTACCCTCTTCCGAACTAGTGACCTCAGTGGTGCTCTGACTACTTTTCTAAAATAAAAATAACATTTCTTCCTCTGACCTTCAAGAGATGTTCACTTAGCCTTCCTGACCAGTTCCCCCTACACAAGCTCTATACTCTATGTTCCTGCTATACCAAATAAAGCAGTGTTAGAAATCACTACGTTAACAGCTAACGGATGAACAGTTTCAACACATGCCTTTACTACTGTTCTTTCCCAAAGCCAACTAAAAGGATATAGAAGGATTTTCCCTTTTTTTAAAGAACTAAAAACAGAAATACAAAGACAGCATAAGAAAAGATAAAAGTAATTCACTTTGGAAGCTGGGAAAAAAGACAAGTGCTAACTGATTTAGCTAACGAAGAAACCAAAACTAAAATCTAGCAGGGGCGGCAGGAAAAGACAAACTACCTGATTTACACTACAGAAAAAAGACTGAGGAACTAATGGCACCAGGTATTTTGAGGGGTGTGTGTGCACAAGTGCGTGTGCACATGCATGCATGCATCTGGGGGACAGAGGATTGGAGGACAGTGAAAAGGAACTATTAATAATAAGAGGACTTCTAGAAAATGTTTAGAAAGCAGTTTGATGCCAAGATCTCATCCAGATACATAAGCAGAAAACTAACTGACCCTCCTCTGAACCAGCATAAAACTAGCTATTTATTTTCTGCTAAGATAAAACAGATGGTTTCAAGACAAGGAGATACCACGTAATCAAGAACAGGGATATGACATAAAACAGGAAGATTATATCAGCATGTAACAGGCAGGAGGACTGAGGGGTCTTTCACTGAGGAAAGACCTTAAAAAATTAACCCAAAAACATTCTCCTACAAAACCTAACGAGATCATTCTAAAAGAAAAACACACAATTATGGCCGGGAGCAGTGGCTCATGCCTGTGATCCCAGCACTTTGGGAGGTAAAGGCGGGCAGATCAGCTGAGGTCAGGTGTTTGAGACTAGACTGGCCAACAGTATGAAATACTTGTCTCCACTAAATATACAAAAATTAGCCAGGCATGGTGGTGCATGCCTATAGCCCCAGCTACTAGGGAGGCTGAGGCAGGAGGATCACTTGAACTCTGGAGGCAGAGATTGCGGTGAGCAGAGATCACACCACTGCACTCCAGCCTGGGCAACAGAGTGAGATCCTGTCTCAAGAAAAAAAACCACCATAATCAGCAAGCCTCCCCAGCACACCACACACACAATCCTTCTACTCAGCTTTTTAGTGTCCATTCCTAAATTCATACAGACAAAATGCTGATCTTGAAGTTGGGTGATGCTTCAGGATTCATTACACTTTTCTTCCTTTTTTGTATATGCTTCAGACTTCTCATAATAGAAAGTAAGTAAATAAGAGAAGGCAACCAAGGATCAAGAGATATGATTAAAATGTTTGATATGAAAAAGGGAAAACAAAAAAACTAACTAAATACGAAAACAGCACCTTAAAAGAAACAGAGACCAGGCAGAGATGAAAGCTTAGAAAAATGTATCATTAATATCTTTGGTAATTAAAACACTGCATTAAAGAAAACACTGTGATGGGGCGGAGCAAGATGGCCGAATAGGCACAGCTCCAGTCTCCAGCTCCCAGCGCCAATGACACAGAAGACGGGTGATTTCCGCATTTTCAACTGAGGTACCAGGTTCATCTCACTAGGGAGTGCTGGACAATCGGGGATGGTCAGCTGCTGCAGCCCGACCAGCCAGAGCTGAAGCAGGGCGAGGCATCGCCTCCCCTGGGAAGCGCAAGGGGGAAGGGAATCCCTTTTCCTAGCCAGGGGAACTGACACATACAACATCTGGAAAATCGGGTAACTCCCACCCCAATACTGCGCTTTACCAAGGGTCTTAGTAAATGGCACACCAGGAGATTATATCCCACACCTGGCCGGGAGGGTCCCACGCCCGCAAAGCCTACCTCATTGCTAGCACAGCAGTCTGCGATCTAAGGGCAAGGCAGCAGTCAGGCTGGGGGAGGGGCGCCCACCATTGCTGAGGCTTAAGTAGGTAAACAAAGCCACTGGGGAGCTCAAACTGGGTGGAGCCCACAGCAGCTCAAGGAGGCCTGCCTGTCTCTGTAGACTCCACCTCTGGGGTCAGGGCACAGCTAAACAAACAAACAAAAAAGCAGCAGAAACCTCTGCAGATGCAAACGACCCTGTCTGACAGCTTTGAAGAGAGCAGTGGATCTCCCAACACGGAGGCTGAGATCTGAGAACGAACAGACTGCCTGCTCAAGTGGGTCCCTGACCCCTCAGTAGCTTAACTGGGAGACATCCCCCACTAGGGGCAGACCGACACCCCACACCTCACACAGCGGGGTATACCCCTGAGACGAAGCTTCCAAAGCAAGAATCAGACAGGTACACTCGCTGTTCAGCAATATTCTATCTTCTGCAGCCTCTGCTGCTGATACACAGGCAAACAGGGTCTGGAGTGGACCTCAAGCAATCTCCAACAGATCTACAGCTGAGAGTCCTGACTGTTAGAAGGAATACTAACAAACAGGAAGGACACCCACACCAAAACCCCATCAGTACGTCACCATTATCAAAGACCAAAGGCAGATAAAACCACAAAGATGGGGAAAAAGCAGGGAAGAAAAGCTGGAAATTCAAAAAATAAGAGCACATCTCCCCCTCCAAAGGAATGCAGCTCATCGCCAGCAACGGATCAAAGCTGGACGGAGAATGACTTTGACAAGTTGAGAGAAGAAGGCTTCAGTCCATCAAACTTCTCAGAGCTAAAGGAGGAATTACGTACCCAATGCAAAGAAACTAAAAATCTTGAAAAAAGAATGGAAGAATGGATAACTAGAATAATCAATGCAGAGAAGGCCATAAACAAACTGACAGAGATAAAAACCATGACATGAGAAATACGTGACAAACGCAAAGCTTCAGTAACCGACTCAATCAACTGGAAGAAAGAGTATCAGCGACTGAGGATCAAATGAATGAAACGAAGTGAGAAGAGAAGTCAAAAAAAAAAAAAAGAGGAAAAAGAAATGAACAAAGCCTGCAAGAAGTATGGGATTATGTGAAAAGACCAAATCTATGTCTGATTGGGGTGCCTGAAAGTGAGGGGGAAAATGGAACCAAGTTGGAAAACACTCTTCAGGATATCATCCAGGAGAACTTCCCCAACCCTGTAAGGCAGGCCAACATTCAAATTCAGGAAATACGGAAAATGCCACAAAGATACTCCTTGAGAAGAACAACTCCAAGACACATAACTGTCAGATTCACCGAAGTTGAAATCAAGGAAAAACTGTTAAGGGCAGCCAGAGAGAAAGGTTGGGTTAACCACAAAGGGAAGCCCATCAGACTAACAACAGATCCCTCGGCAGAAACTCTACAAGCCAGAATAGAGTGAGGGTCAATATTCAACATTCTTAAAGAAAAGAATTTTCAACCCAGAATTTCATATCCAGCCAAAATAAATTTCATAAGTGAAGAAGAAATAAAATCCTTTACAGATAAGCAAATGCTTAGACATTTTGTCACCACCAGGCCTGCCTTACAAGAGACCCTGAAGGAAGCACTAAACATGGAAGGAACAACCGGTACCAGCCATTGCAAAAACATGCCAAAATGTAAAGACCATCGATGCTAGGAAGAAACTTCATCAACTAACGAGCAAAATAACCAGTTAACATCATAATGACAGGATCAAGTTCACACATAACAATATTAACCTTAAATGTAAATGGACTAAATGGTCCAATTAAAAGACATAGACTGGCAAACTGGATAAAGAGTCAAGACCCATTAGTTTGCTGTATTCAGGAGACCCACCCTCACAGCAGAGACACACACAGGCTCAAAATAAAGGGATGGAAGAAGATCTACCAAGCAAATGGAGAACATAAAAAAGCAGGGGTTGCAATCCTAGTCTCTGATAAAACAGACTTTAAACCATCAAAGATCAAAAGAGACAAAGAAGGCCATTACATAATGGTAAAGGTATCAATTCATCAGGAAGAGCTAACTATCCTAAATATATATGCACCCAATACAGGAGCACCCAGATTCACAAAACAAGTCCTTAGAGACTTACAAAGAGACTTAGACTCCCATACAATAATAATGGGAGACTTCAACACCCCACTGTCAACATTAGACAGATCAACAAGACAGAAAGTTAACAAGGATATCCAGGAATTGAACTCAACTCTGCACCAAGTGGACCTAATAGACATCAACAGAACTCTCCACCCCAAATCAACAGAATATACATTCTTCTCAGCACCACATCATACTTACTCCAAAATTGACCACATAATTGGAAGTAAAGCACTCTTCAGCAAATGTAAAAGCAGAGAAATTATAACAAATTGTCTCTCAGACCACAATGCAATCAAACTAGAACTCAGGATGAAGAAACTCAATTAAAACCGCTCAACTACATGGAAACTGAACACCCTGCTCCTGAATGACTACTGCGTACATAACAAAATGAAGGCAGAAATAAAGATGTTCTTTGAAACCAATGAGAACAAAGATACAACATACCAGAATCTCTGGGACACATTTAAAGCAGTGTGTAGAGGGAAATTTATAGCACTAAATGCCCACAAGAGAAAGCTGGAAAGATCTAAAATTGACACTTTAACATCACAATTAAAAGAACTAGAGAAGCAAGAGCAAACACATTCAAAAGCTAGCAGAAGGCAAGAAATAACTAAGATCAGAGCAGAACTGAAGGAGATAGAGACAAAAAATCCTCCAAAAAAATCAATGAATCCAGGAGCTGGTTTTTTGAAAGGACCAACAAAATTGATAGACCACTAGCAAGACTAATAAAGAAGAAAAGAGAGAAGAATCAAGTAGATGCAATAAAAAATGATAAAGGGGATATCACCACCGACCCCACAGAAATACAAACTACCATCAGAGAATACTATAAACACCTCTACTCAAATAAACCAGAAAATCTAGAAGAAATGGATAATTTCCTGGACACCTACTCTCTCCCAAGACTAAACCAGGAAGAAGTTGAATCCCTGAATAGACCAAGAGCAGGCTCTGAAATTGAGGCAATAATTAATAGCCTACCAACCAAAAAAAGTCCAGGACCAGATGGATTCACAGCTGAATTCTACCAGAGGTACAAGGAGGAGCTGGTACCATTCCTTCTGAAACTATTCCAATCAATAGTAAAAGAGGGAATCCTCCCTAACTCTTTTTATGATGCCAACATCATGCTGATACCAAAGCCTGGCAGAGACACAACAAAAAAAAGAGAATTTTAGACCAATATCCCTGATGAACATCGATGTAAAAATCCTCAATAAAATACTGGCAAACCGAATCCAGCAGCACATCAAAAAGCTTATCCACCATGATCAAGTGGGCTTCATCCCTGGGATGCAAGGCTGGTTCAACACACGCAAATCAATAAACATAATCCAGCATATAAACAGAACCAAAGACAAAAATCACATGCAATAGATGCAGAAAAGGTCTTTGACAAAATTCAACAGCCCTTCATGCTAAAAATTCTCAATAAATTCGGTATTGATGGAATGTATCTCAAAATAATAAGAGCTATTTATGACAAAACCACAGCCAATATCATACTGAATGGACAAAAACTGGAAGCATTCCCTTTGAAAACTGGCACAAGACAGGGATGCCCTCTCACCACTCCTATTCAACATAGTGTTGGAAGTTCTGGCTAGGGCAATCAGGAAAGAGAAAGAAATCAAGGGTATTCAGTTAGGAAAAGAAGAAGTCAAATTGTCCCTCTTTGCAGACGACGTGATTGTATACATATAGAAAACCCCACTGTCTCAGCCCCAAATCTCCTTAAGCTGATAAGCAACTTCAGCGAAGTCTCAGGATACAAAATCAACATGCAAAAATCACAAGCATTCTTACACACCAGTAACAGACAAACAGAGAGCCAAATCAGGAATGAACTTCCATTCACAATTGCTTCAAAGAGAATAAAATACCTAGGAATCCAACTTACAAGGGATGTAAAGCACCTCTTCAAGGAGAACTACAAACCACTGCTCAGTGAAATAAAAGAGGACACAAACAAATGGAAGAACATACCATGGTCATGGATAGGAGGAATCAATATTGTGAAAATGGACACACTGCCCAAGGTAATTTATAGATTCAATGCCATCCCCATCAAGCTACCAATGACTGTCTTCACAGAATTGGGAAAAACTGCTTTAAAGTTCATATGGAACCAAAAAAAGAGCCCGCACTGCCAAGACAATCCTAAGTCAAAAGAACAAAGCTGGAGGCATCACGCTATCTGACTTCAAACTATACTACAAGGCTACAGTAACCAAAACAGCATGGTACTGGTACCAAAACAGAGATGTAGACCAATGGAACAGAACAGAGTCCTCAGAAATAATACCACACATCTACAGCCATCGGATCTTTGACAAAGCTGAGAAAAACAAGAAATGGGAAAGGATTCCCTATTTAATAAATGGTACTGGGAAAATTGGCTGGCCATAAGTAGAAAGCTGAAACTGGATCCTTTCCTTACTCCTTATACGAAAATTAATTCGAGATGGATTAGAGACTTAAATGTTAGACCTAATACCATAAAAGCCCTAGAAGAAAACCTAGGTAATACCATTCAGGACATAGGCATGAGCAAAGACTTCATGTCTAAAACACCAAAAGCAATGGCAACAGAAGCCAAAATTGACAAATGGGATCTAATTAAACTAAAGAGCTTTTGCACAGCAAAAGAAACTACCACTAGAGTGAACAGGCAACCTACAGCATTGGAGAAAATTTTTGCAATCTACTCATCTGACAAAGGGCTAATATCCAGAACCTACAAAGAACTCAAACAAATTTACAAGAAAAAAACAAACAACCCCATCAAAAAGTGGGCAAGGGATATGAACAGACATTTCTCAAAAGAAGACATGCATACAGCCAACAGACACATGAAAAAATGCTCATCATCACTGGCCATCAGAGAAATGCAAATCAAAACCACAATGAGATACCATCTCACACCAGTTAGAATGGCAATCATTAAAAAGTCAGGAAACAACAGGTGCTGGAGAGGATGTGGAGAAATAGGAACGCTTTTACACTGTTGGTGGGATTGCAAACGAGTTCAACCATTCTGGAAAACAGTATGGCGATTCTTCAACGATCTAGAACTAGAAGTACCATATGGCCCAGCCATCCCATTACTGGGGATATACCCAAAGGATTATAAATCATGCTGCTATAAAGACACATGCACATGTATGTTCATTGTGGCACTATTCACAATAGCAAAGACTTGGAAGCAACCCAAATGTCCATCAGTGACAGACTGGATTAAGAAAATGTTGCACATATACACCATAGATTTGCAGGCAAAAAAAAGGATGAGTTTGTGTCCTTTGTAGGGACATGGATGCAGCTGGTACCCATCATTCTCAGCAAACTATCGCAAGAACAGAAAACCAAACACCGCATGTTCTCATTCATAAATGGGAACTGAACAATGAGATCACCTGGACTCGGGAAGGAGAACATCACACACCGGGGCCTATTATGGGGAGGGGGGAGGGGGGAGGTATTGCATTGGGAGTTATACCTGATGTAAAGGATGAGTTGATGGGTACAGCACACCAACATGACACAAGTATACATATGTAACAAACCTGTACGTTATGCACATGTATCCTAGAATTTAAAGTATAATTTCAAAAGAAAAGAAAAAGAAATAAAATACACACGGATTTTTATTTAAAGAATAATTTGTTGCTTTATATTAGTACTGATACAAAAATTGTCCTGTGGTTGTTATTTTTTGGTCTTTCTCTTACCCTTTAGGGGTTAAAATTCCTGTGGTTTTACAAACGGGTTTGAAACTTGTAGAGAAAATGCAATCTAATGATCTTTGTCTTTTACAGTTGAAATTAAAACATTTTTATCTCTTTAAAAAAACAAAAGAAAACACTGCATTCATAAAACAAAAACAAAATGTTGTACAAAAGAATTATTCAGCAAAACACAAAAGAACCCACAGGCATTAAAACATGTCAGCAGAAAAGAAAAACTCAATAAAAAGGCTGAAAGATAAAATTGAGAAAATTCCCTAGAAAGTAGAACAGAAGGACAAAGAGAAGAAAAAGCAGGAAAAAAAGAAAATCAGACGACTTGTTCAGAATATCGATCATGTAAGTAACAAAAAGTTCAGAAAGTAAGAGAAGAAAAACACGAAGAGGAAGAAATAAGATACAATGGAGTCATCTATAATTCAAGAAGATGAGTTTCCAGCTTGAAATGTACACCAAGTATCCAGAACAATGAGATGAAAAGACACATGATGAAACTGAAAACAGGAACACAGAGATGATCATACAAGTTGCCAGAGAAGTGAAGGAGGGGTGATACATTCAAGAATCAAGAATTAGAATGGCTCCAGGGTCCCCAGAGCGATTTTGGAAGTCTTAAGACAAAGAAAAAAAAACTCCCCAAAATTTTGAGGAGGAAACCTAGACTTTTATATCAGCCAAACTACGAATCAGTTTGAAAGTAGAATGAAGGTATTTTCACACATGCAGTATCTCAAAAAACAAATTTACCTTCTATGTATTTTTGTGAAATGCCACTGCCATTCATGGCTGCCATCAGAAAAAGAACGTAAAACAAGAAAAGATATGATGCACAGAAAACAGACATCCCACAGAAAGGACAGGCAGTAAAAGAAAATCCAGTTACAACAGCTGTGCAAAAGCCTAAGAAAAACCAGTCCAAACTAGAGCATAGAAGAATCTGTCGTATCCCCCATCTCAAACCAGTTAGAATGGAGATCATTAAAAAGTCAGGAAACAACAGGTGCTGGAGAGGATGTGGAGAAATAGGAATGCTTTTACACTGTTGGTGGAGTATAAACTAGTTCAACCATTGTGGAAGACAGCGTGGCAATTCCTCAAGGATCTAGAACTAGAAATACCATTTGACCCAGCCATCCCATTACTGGGGATATACCCAAAGGATTATAAATCATGCTGCTATAAAGACACATGCACACGTATGTTTATGGCGGCACTATTCACAATAGCAAAGACTTGGAACCAACCCAAATGTCCATCAATGATAGACTGGATTAAGAAAATGTGGCACATATACACCATGGAATACTATGCGGCCATTAAAAAGGATGAGTTCATGTCCTTTTGTAGGGACAAGGATGAAACTGGAAACCATGACTCTGAGCAAACTATCACAAGGACAGAAAACCAAACACTGCATGTTCTCACTCATAGGTGAGAACTGAACAATGAGAAAACTTGGACACAGGGTGGGGAACATCACATACTGGGGCCTGTCATGGGGTGGGGGAAGCGGGGAGGGATAACATTAGGAGAAATACCTCCTGTAAATGATGAGTTAATGGGTGCAGCACAACAACATGGCACACGTATACATATGTAACAATCCTGCACGTTGTGCACATGTACCCTAGAATTTAAAGTGTAAAAAAAAAAAATATGTCATGTCCCTTCAAGATGATGAAAGTAACAAAACATCACTGAGGAAATGTGCAGATAACAAGTGAAAAGAATAGGTTCAACTGCATAGACAACTAAGTGTACTAAGCAGAAATCTAAGATGATCACTTAGGTTCTTGGCCACTACTGTACACACATCATTTCCTAGTTATTCAAACACTAATCTAGGTACTACTGTGAAGAAATAATTTACAGTTGTAATTAAAGTCCCAAATCAACTGACCTTAGATAGGAAAATTATCCAAGTGTGCCTGACCTACTCACAAGAGCCCTTTAAAAGAGAGTATTCTCTAGCTAGTGGCATAAAGGGAGGTCACAGATTAAAACCCTCAGGGGATTTGACATTTGAGAATGTCTCCACTGACTTTGAACATGAAAGTGGCTATGTGTCAAAGAATGTGGCTGGACTTGGGAACGAGAGGGGACTCTAGATGACAGCTAGCAAGTAAACTGGGACCTTAGTCCTACAAATCAACAAACTAAATTCTGCCAACAAGCTGAATGAGTATGGAAACAGATTCTTCCCCAAAGCCTCCAGCTAAGAACTTATTCTGGCAGTCACCTCAATTTCAGTCCACTAAACTCTAATCAGAGAATTCAGACATGGCATGCCCAGGTTTCTAACTTACAGAACTATGAACTAATAAATACATATTGTTTTAAGCCACCAAGTTTACGGTACTTTCTCAGAACACTAAGCAAACAAAATTATTAATACAAGGGTGGAGGTTGGAAACACTATGTATAAGAAATAAAATTAATCATGACATGATACATGCCTTCAACATTCTTTATAGCATCAAGTATACTGGGAGGATGGTAGAATAGGAAGGACACAGGGGTACAAAAGAATTACATTTTCATCTTCTATGCAGGGAAGTCAAGAAATAATGGCTACAATGCTTAAATCAGTAATAAACAATATGTTACAGTGAGAAAGACTGAGAAACCTATGATCTGGCTTTAAGAGTTGACAGTGGATTCTTCCACCAAAAAGGAAATGAGGAGGCGGAGCAGGGTACTGATAGTTATCATTTGAAA
Organism: Macaca fascicularis; assembly: GCF_037993035.2. Lineage (NCBI taxonomy): Eukaryota > Metazoa > Chordata > Mammalia > Primates > Cercopithecidae > Macaca > Macaca fascicularis. The sequence goes on along the minus strand of NC_088380.1, from coordinate 68,039,886 downwards.
AATCTTTAAGAACTAACTCCTTTATCTATCAACATTAAAACTGATCAGTATATGAACCTTAAAAAAATTAATTGCACTACATTCTCTAATGCTAACGGAGTTTTACACATGCCGGTTCATATGTCTAAAATACCTTTACCACTCTCATTGCTAAACCACCATCTAAATAACACTTCTTGTTTAACACTATTTAACAACACCACAATTTGAGTAACACCTCTGTCAGGAGGCCTTCCCTAATGTGCCCCACCTCACCCTCCGTGTGACACAGGGAATTGGCCATGTACCCCCAATAGCAAAATGTTCTTAATTGCTAAAAGGGCAATTAACACACTTATTCAGTATTTCCCTAGACAGTCACCCACACAGAGATCCCATTCTATTCATTTCTGTTCTGTAGCCCAGTGCCTATTACCCTGTATTGCACATTGCAGGTTCTCAATAAATGTTTAGTGTATGAACGAATACCTACTTCCTCTAAGTTCAACTATGCAGACTAGAAAGTTTATTTTCACCCAGTGACCACTCTCTTCAAAGACTACCAGAATCTGGATTTCCAGGTTTAAAAAAACTAAAACAAAAACATACAGAAACTCACACTAACGTCTGTTATGTGTCAAAAGCCAAAAGATAGCAGTATTTTGCAAGAAAGGAAATTTACCAGTAAATTTTTTTTTATTTTTGAGACAGGGTCTCACTCTGTCACCCAGGCTAGAGTGCAGTGGCACAATCTCGGCTCACTGCAACCTCCACCTCCCGGGTTCAAGCAATTCTCCCACCTGGCTCTCCCAAACAGCTGGGACTACAAGTGTGTGCCACCACACCCAGTTAATTTTGGGGTTTTTTTTGGGGGGGGGAAGGAGTCTTGCTCCGTCACCCAGGCTGGAGTACAGTGGCGCGATCTCAGCTCACTGCAGCCTCCGCCTCTCGGGTTCAAGCGATTCTCCTGCCTCAACCTCCCGAGTAGTTGGGACTACAGGCATGTGCCACCACACCTGGCTAAGTTTTATATTTTTGGTAGAGACGGGGTTTCACCACGTTGGCCAGGATTGTATCAATCTCCTGACCTCATGATCCACTCGCCTTGGCCTCCTAAAATGCTGGGATTACAGGCGTGAGCCACTGTGCCCAGCCTAATTTTTGTATTTTTAGTAGGCACAGGGTTTAACTATGTTGGCCAGGCTGGTCTTGAACTCCTGACCTCAGCTAATTGCCCACTTCGGCCTCCCAAAAATGCTCGGATTACAGGTGTAAGCCACAGTGCCTGGCCAACCGATAAACTTTAGTATAATCTTCCCAAATGGCTGAAAAATATATTTTAAGCTACAGTCTCAATTTTGGTATTAAATGTTATATGCTTTCTCCAAGAAGGATAGAATACTACTTGGTTGAACCTTGCACTCTTGGCCTCTATAAATATACAGGGTACTTAAATGTTATGATTAATGAAAATAGGCCTAACATTCCACAAGAGTTACTGACTTCCTGAGACAACTTGAAGTAACACTGCCTGAGGAGACATAAAATCTGGTGTTTTGTCACATGTCCCTCACAAAACTCCCAAGTTGAGCTTAAAAATACATTTTGGAGGCCGGGCGCGGTGGCTCAAGCCTGTAATCCCAGCACTTTGGGAGGCCGAGATGGGCGGATCACGAGGTCAGGAGATCGAGACCACCCTGGCTAACCCGGTGAAATCCCGTCTCTACTAAAAAATACAAAAAAACTAGCCGGGTGTGGTGGCGGGCGCCTGTGGTCCCAGCTACTTGGGAGGCTGACGCAGGAGAATGCCGTAAACCTGGGAAGTGGAGCTTGCAGTGAGCTGAGATCCGGCCACTGCACTCCAGCCTGGGCGACAGAGCGAGACTCCGTCTCAAAAAAAAAAAAAAATACATTTTGGAGGCCAGGAGAGGTGGGTCACGCCTGTAATCCCAGCACCTTGGGAGGCCAGGGCAGGCAGATCACCTGAGGTCATTAGTTCGAGACCACCCTGACCAACATGGAGAAACCCCATTTCTACTAAAAATACAAAAATTAGCCAGGCGTGGTGGCGCATGCCTGTAATCTCAGCTACTCAGGAGGTTGAGGCAGGAGAATTGCCTGAACCCAGGAGGTAGAGGTTGCGGTGAGCCAAGATCATGCCATTGCACGCCAGCCTGGGCAACAAGAGCGAAACTCTGTCTCAAAAAAAAACAAAAACAAAAAAATGGCAGAGATGGCTGTTATAATACAAAATGTCTGGGGTCACTCATTTTTCTATTACTTATAAATGCATTCACAAGCTAGTCAGTAACCTTCTCTTAGTCTGTATCCTCTTCTATAAAATGGACATAATCTTTATAAGGTAATCATAGGCCACTTATTTTTTTAAAGTGCTTTAGTGATGGAGCTGTGGAGTTATTGTTTAATGGCACAGCTTCAGTTTCACAACATAAAAAGAGTTACAGAGATGGATGGTAGTGATAATTGAACATTATGAATGTATTTAACACCACTTCACCGTACACTTAAAAGTGGTTAAAACGGTAAATTTTATGTTATGTGTATTTTACCACAGAAAAAAAAAATAGGGAAATGTGCATTAAAAATATTTTGCATTACTATTTATCTGAAACTGCCTTAGACAGGAATCTGTAACTAAAAGTCATCCATAAACATTTATGGAGGGGTCGGGCATGGTGGCTCACGACTATAATCCTAGCACTTTGGGAGCCTGAGGTGGGCGGATCACTTGAGGTCAGGAGTTTGAGATCAGCCTGGCCAACATGGTGAAACACCATCTCTACTAAAAATACAAAAATTAACCAGGCACGGTGGCGTGCGCCTGTAATCCCAGCTACTTGGGAGGCTGAGACAGGAGACTTGCTTGAACCCAGGAGGCGGAGGTTGCAGTGAGCCAAGATCACGCCACTGTGCTCCAGCCTGGGAGACAGCGCGAGACTCCGTCTCAAAAAGAAAAAGAAAATAAAAAAGAAAGCATTTATGGAAAGAATGAGCTCAAATTCAAAAAAGTATCAAAGCTTCTGAGAAAAGTTTGTTTTTTCTAAACTAATTTTAGAAAGCTTTAGAATAGTACTTCTGAATTTAGGGGTACTTCTGATTTCTCCCCCACTGGAAAATTTCTCAAACTTGTAGGTGAAGTCAGTAAAATCACTTGAGCATCCCCACATATATATTCTAACTCATGGCCTTGAGCTCTTCCCTCTCCATACTCTCACGAGACTACGATTCACTGTAACAGTTCGAATGAGAACTATAGTCCAGCTCTAAGTTTCAGGTTCCTCTCTATCTGCTACCACATCCCAACACTTCAAAAGTCAAAATCTCTGAAATCCAATTCACTTGTCTCCCCTCAAAAGCAACTCACCTGGTTTCCTGCCTTCCCAAGTTATAATAGGGAAATTTTTTATTTTAAATCAAGGAAAAAGAGTGAAAACATAAAGTATGTTTAAGCAGAAAAGCCCTGACCACCAAGGAAACTGCATGCATGGTGCCATGGACTGCATGAACCATGAGTCTATCATTACTGGAGACGACATCTTCTTTAAAAGTGAGTAATATTTTTCACATCCTCAAAAAAAAGTCCAAAATAAGCATGCAAAAGTTGTTTTTAAATCTGTTTAGATCACACATGGAAAAAGTAAATGGTATGTGAGTTTTTCACTACCATTAACATAAATCACATAAAAACAATTTTTAAATGTTTAAAAGAATTTTTTTAAAAAACCACTAAACCAAAAAAACTCTGTGGAGAAGTGACTTACCTGAACAAGATGAATAAGTGTTGTCAAAATAGCACATCTCAACATATTGTGTTCTTCACTCTGCTTCCAAAGGAGGGGCAAATATTGTACCAAACATCCCACATATGGTCGTATCTATTACAATATAAGTAGAGGAAACAACAAAATTTTATTAGTAAAGAAGGCAATTTACTTTGAAAAACACTGAGAGCACTATTAAGTCCCAGGCAACACATATTTAATATTTATTAGATGTAATGTATTAAGCTTACATCCTTAAGAAATAAAATTAGACATTACATAAAGGCCCAGGGCTCTATAGTAAATATTTTAAAATAATTTTAAACAACTATCAAGTGTACTGAATGAAACAACGCTTATGAATATAAAAAAAATTATTTAGAGGTTAACAGAAAATGCCGTTATATCCTGCTTCTTTTTAATAAAACAGCTTAACAAATTGGAAATTACACTATTGTTTTTTAAAAAGTCAGCATTTATTCATTCATTCTACAAATATCTTCCAAGTTTCAGGCCCTGAACACAAGGCTCTGGAAAGAAAAGGATACAAAGAGAGCCAGACAAACCCTTAAAATGAAAAAGGAGAAGTGTAATGATGAAGGTGTATACAAGGTACAGTGGAAACACAAGAGGAAAAAAACATTTTCAAAGGATAAAACTGATAAGCTCGCCATGGATTAAGTTAATCAGATTTTAAATTTTACCCTGAAGCACAGCTCAGTCTAACAGTAGTTTCTTGAAAAATAAAATGGATCTACAATGATGCTGGACAGCGTTTCAGCTCCAGTATTTGAAATTGCTATAAGAGTATCCTTGGGGATGAAATAAAAACACTAGACCTTCATAGCTTCACTACTATCTACTTGAATATCACGCATTAAAATTTAAAATGTTCCCAGAAAGCATGAGTTTCTTTATTATGCTAGTAAAATACTCTAAAAGGGTAGCCAAACAACTACAGAATTTGCTGGTGGTGGAAGCGTTGGTGGGGAATGCAGAAAAACAAGAAGTTAAATATTTGCCCAAACATCTCAGTAAGATATAAGTGAATAAATATTAAGATAGGTATTACCTTATTGGAACATATTTATCATGTAATACCTTATTTTCAAAATTTGACTATAATAATATTTCTGGAACATGTACTCAACATTGCTAAGTGTTCTATCTCAAAGATCACTCCAATGAGCTCATAAAAGCAGGCCAATTAATGAGTAAAAACAGATTTCAAAGTATCTAACTCATTCATACTCAACTAAAAATAAGCATATGACAACACAATCTAATGGTAAGGAAAATGAGGCAGTGTTGGTTTTAAATAGGGAGTATACTTTCCCAGAAATTGCAGAAAAGAAATACATACTATAAATTACAAATGGGATAATAAAACCAAAGTACCCAGTTACATTTAAAAGCCATAAAATATTTATATTCCAATCTTGGCTGTCATCAGAATATACAATGTTCTAAATTAAAATTAATGCTACAAAAATAGAATTTCAAATATCAATCATAGAGGCTGGGCAGAGAGGTTCATGCTCAGCATTTTGGGAGGCCAAGGAGGACAGATCGCTTGAGGTCAGGAGTTCAAGATCAGCCTGGCCAACATGGTGAAACCTCGTCTCAACTAAAAATACAAAAATTAGCCAGGCACAGTGGTGTGCACCTGTAATCCCAGCTACTCCTGCTGAGGCAGGAGAATCACTTGAATCTGGGAGGCGGAGGCTGCAGTGAGCCAAGAGAGCCCCACTGCATTCTAGCTTGGGTGACAAAGCAAGACTCCATCTCAGAAAACAAAAACAAACAAAAAAAATCAATCACAGAGTGCTGCAAAAGATATAAAAGGAAAGAGAAAAAGACTGGGCATTAAAAATAACAGAGCAAGGACATGAGAGCCAAACATATTCCAGTGGGGTGGTAGGCTAGCTATATGGGGCAACTAAGGAAATTTGAATACTGATATTCATTTATATAAATTTGATATTAGATAATATTATTGCATCAGTGTTAAGTTTCCTGAGTCTAATCACGGTTATGATAATGTAGGAAATGGAGCATACATCTCTTAAGAAGGAGAGGTCTAATATTCTGGAGAGTACCATGATGTCTGCAACTAAAACTGAAACAGTTTTACAACAACAATCTGTACATGTGGATAGATAAAAAGAAAGCAAATGTGGTAAAATATTAGTAAGTGATGAAACTTACTAATGAAGTGAAGGATATATGAGTGTTGATCTATTTTTGTAACTTTTTTGTAGGTTTGAGATTTTTCAATGAAAAGAGGTGAAAGAAAAAATACTGTCCATATAAAATTCTGAATAAGATTATAATACAAGGATTTTAAGGGAAGGACAATTTCAATTATTTGCATAACATTTTAAAAATCACATAGAACTACGAAAGTTTTTGCAGTCATTAGGGAAATGCAAGTCAAAACCACAATGAGCTATCACTTCATGCCTGTCAGGGTGGCTACTATAAAACAAAAATAAAAGATAACACAAGTGTTGGCAACGGTGTGGAGAAACTGGTACCTTTGTACACTGGTGCTAGGAATGCAAAATGTTACAGCCACTGTGGAAAGTAGCATGGAGCTTCCAAAAAAAATGAAAACTAGAACTACCATTTTATCCAGCAATCCCATTTCTGGGCATTTATTCAAAAGAACTGAAATCAGGATCCCAAAGAAATTATTAGCACTACCATGTTTATCGTAGCACTATGCACAGTAGCTAACATGTGGAAGGAGCCTAAACATCCACCAACAGATGAATGGATAAAGAATATATCATATTATATATGCAATTGCATATACAAACTATGCAGACTTAAAAGGAAATTCTGCAATATGGGACAATAAACCTTGCAAACAATATGCTAAATCCAACAAACTACAGAATGACAAACACTGCCAGTCTACTTGTATGAGGTATCTAAAATAGTCGAATTAATAGAATCAAAGAGTGGAATGGTGATCGCCAGGGACTAAGGGGAAGGGGAAATGAGTTACTAATCAATAGGCATAAAGTTTCAGGTGAAAAAGATAAATAAGCTTTAGGGTTCTGTTATAGAATGTTGTACCAAAAGTCAACAATAATATATTCTACACTTATAATTTTGTTAAGAGGATGGATCTCATGTTAAGTGTTCTTACCAAAGAATTCGGGGTGTGGGGGAAGCACTTTGAGTATTATAGCCTTATGAGTTAATTCATATATAGGTAAAGCTCCACTTAAATTCATATCACCGAAAACATGAAAATCAAATAGGTGACAATCTAATAAATGCTTTAATGAGGGCTCTATCATTGGGGTTAAAAAAATTACCCTAAGTTCCTAAAGACACCTCATCTTTTAGATAAAATTTTCAACAGAGTATTTTATATTTCACAGAGTTCCTTTAATTTTGTTCTTTCACTTCAGAAATGCACAGGCCCAAAGACCACCTGATACCACCCCTGATGATTACATATTTATTTTGACTACATATTTATAAGATCTCTGCACTAGAAAAGTGAATTGTAAGTTTTCAACTACTTTATCAAAAAGTAAAGACAACATTCAACTAATTGTACATTATGGTACAAAGACGGTGACTTTACTGAAACTTCAAAATTAAACTGTATGCGTCACAAAGCACTATTGTATCCAGCTTCATCCATGTCCCTGCAAAGGACATGAGCTCAACCTTTTCTATGGCTGCATAGTGTTCCATGGTGTATATATGCCACGTTTTCTTAATCCAGTCTATCATTACCATCATTCTCAGCAAACTATCACAAGGACAGAAAACCAAACACCACATGTTCTCACTCATAGGTGGGAGTGGAACAATGAGAATACACGGACACAGGGTGGGGAACATCACACGCTAGGGCCTGTGGGGGTGGGGGGGTGGGAGCCTGGGGGAGGGATAGCATTAGGAGAAATACCTATGCAACTGTCGACATGATGGGTGCAGCAAACCAACATGGCACATGTATACTTATGTAACAAACCTGCACTTTGTGCACATGTACCCTGGAACTTAAAGTATAATTAAAAAAAAATAAAAAGAAGAAGAAGAAGAAGTAGGAAGAAGAAATAAAGAAGAAGGAAGAAAGAAGAAAGAAGGAAGAAGAAGAAGAAAGCACTATTGTAAGATGGCTCAAAATGTTTGCTGCCTAATATCAAAAACATAATTCTGGCTGGCTGCAGTGGCTCTCATCTGTAATCCCAGGACTTTGGAAGGCCAAGGCGGTGCATCCCTTGAGCCCAGGAGTTTGAGACCAGCCCAAATTGGCAAAACCCCATCTCTACTAAAAATACAAAAAAAAATTAGCCAGGCATCATGGCACGCCTGTAATCCAAGCTACTACTCAGGAGGCTGAGGACAACAATCACTTGAACCCAGAGGATCAGGGCGGAGGGTGCAGTCAGCTGAGATGCGCCACTGCGCTCCAGCCTGACATGACAGAGCGAGACTTCATCTCAAAAAAGATAAAATTTGTTAACATTTTTAAAAAATTTGCTGCCTCATGGACAAACATCAAATTTGGCATATGAAAGAGAGTTAAGGGATATATGTAACAAAGATAAAAATGATAGGGTTGATCAAAGGTTAAGGTAGAAAAAAAGTTAAAGAATCAGACAACTGAAAATATTTTTTAACCATTTCCTATGTAGTATGAATGAGTTTTGAAAAACAAAAACTCTATTGAATAACTATATCTTATTGTTACTTTCTCATGATATAGGCACGTAAGCTGCTTAGGCTATTTGTGTTCCAAAAGATGAGTATAGACAGAAACACAAAAGCATTAATTTATAAGCCAAAAGAATAACAAACTTTTGGAGAAAAAGTTTTAATTCGAAGTTTGGGGAGACAAAGGAAAGAAGATTCATTTCTATTTTAAAAAAAAAGTTTTATTTAAGAAATTTCCATCCGCCATATATTTCTAAATAAAATTACAGGAAATGGCCAAATCTTGTTTTTATAATCAACTTTTTAAACAATTTATTGCAACTTATAGTACTCTGAAGCATATTGGAGATGTATAATAATTTCATGCTCATGAAATCCTAAGTTAAGTGAGTTCAGAATTATCTTTACCATTTTATACATGAGGACACAAGGTTAAAGACTTTGCCCAAACTAAATAGCAGACACAAGGACTTAAAATGAGTTAAAACAATTGCAAGAAACTCTGGGTGATCAATGTTGTTTAAAAAACACTATCAAATGAATTAACGTGATTAATGTATTAAGAACACCAAGTACTAAGAATCATGCAAGATATTACTACTTTTAGACGCCAGTACCCAGATCTGTTTCAAATGATTAACAGTGACTCAACCCTACCACAGGAGTTGCATTATGCTTAAAGTACTGGCAGTGCCATTAAAATATGTGAACTTTGAGAAGTTCCTTCAAGTCTCATATTGTTTGAGACAATAAATTCTAACACCTACCTCAAGTTTTTTGTGAGAACTAAATGAGAAATATATGCAAAGCATGTAGCACATACGTCAGTATGTTGTCATTACTCAATAATTAAGAGCTATTCTCATCAATTGCTTTAGAATTAATAAATCTGCTCATGGTGTCACAATTCACTAATAGCAGATCCAAGAATAAACTCTAAGTCTGTGAAATCCAAATCAATTATCTTTCCTAATACAATGCAAATCACAGATTTGCTTCAGTGCTTTCCAAACAAGGATATGCAATGGTGAACCAGAATATAGGAAGTCACAAGGATAATTATAGTGTGGTTATCCGGATTAACAATTTCCACAAAGATTCAGAGTGACAGGGGAAGCTGAATAACTAAACCGTTAAGAGCGTTACACCTCATTTTTACATTAAGCCAAATGTAAATATAATGCAGACCAGACTACAAAAAATACTTAATTTTTAAGGTAAAAATAACAGACTTCCCAGAACTCTTGCTGATGGACACTTGAGGCTATGCCCTCAAACACGGAATTTTACACTGGCTGGATCTTCTAAAATATGTAAAATTCTGCTTTATGAACACCTCTACACTGCTGATCCAATTTTTTTTCGTATTTTAATTTTCTTAGGTTTTTTTTTTAAATTGAATATAAATGTCAATTTTGAATAATACATAACTGAAACCACAGTCTATAAGTTAGAAGCATTTCAATTAATGTTTTAACTCTTAAACAATGTAGTCAAGGATATTAATGAATTCTACATATATTCTACCCACCTCTCATTTATTTTCATGTTTTACAATATAATTACCTGCATGTTGACTCTTTCGATCACACAAGAAAGGACATGCAAAACGTGCATCTTTGTGTCACATTCTGTAACTTGTTGCAGTAACTGAAAAAGTAGTGTGAACATGGTTTCCAAATACTGCAGGCAAAAAGAAATAAAATAAAAAAGGTTTAGAACAGAAATGAAAGACATTCATATGAACAGAAGAAAGAAATAAATCATAATATCAAAGCAGTAAGTCAAATAAACAGAAAGCCAAAAGCTTGGCATTACCTAAACAACCTGAAATTGTTTAAGCTGCCAGTATTTTACATATTGTTTTACAAAGTGTTTTCTTTCTTCCTTGCTGCTGAATGTGTCCATTTCAGAATTTAACTCATCCACAAACCGAATAACGTTTAGAGGAATATTGTCTAAGCTATGTCTGTTTAAATTTTATACTGTTAACTAAACTATTAACAGTGCCTTGTCACTGTTCTTCCATATATGCCTGCTGCCAATCACAGAATGTTTTGTTTTGCAAGACTTACTCATTACAGCAAAAAGACATTATTGCACTCACATGCCAGCTATCTGATGAGGCCCTTAACATACATTGTATGAAGATATATATTTTATAGATATAACTTGTTATTCTAAAAATGGCAGAATAGTTCTTATTGGGAAATCAAAAACAAATACCCTATGTCTGGTTGTGAACTCCTATATTATGAAAATTACGTTATAAACTAACAAATCACACTTACATAAAGCAAGAATTTGTTCTTTCAGATATACGGCTCACTTCTGCAACACATTTCTTTCATCCAAAAATGTCTATAGTGATTACTTTATTAAAGCAAGATCACTGCTTTACAAGCTTCCCTATCTATCCCCCTCACCAAAAGTAGTACATTTTATCACGTAACTTTCTTCTCAGCCAGTCCTCTTAAGAACAAACACTAACACCCCAATGTTACTGATACGTTTAACAAGTGCTTACTGAGTACCAGTTACGGGAAAACACCATGCTAGGTCCTGGGGGTTGGGTAAAGACTAAAAAGATGAATAGAACTTGGTATTCTGCTCATCAAGTAATTTACAGTCTAGTGTGTAGGATAGGATACAGATATACACACGCAAATAACACAGACAAATAATCTAAGGAGTAAAATTAACAGACACACATAAAATGAAGATACTAAATGATTTTCCATTTTGGAAAAAAAAAGTCTGGCAACCAACTTCAACATAGATGATAAAATTGCTAAACAAAAGTAAGCAGAATATAAGTGAACTGTTACCAATAAAAGTTACCAAAACAGTTTACAAATAAAAATTATGTCCTCCAAAATAATCCAATACAGCATACTTTTAAATTCAACTTTAATAAGTAACACACAGATAATTTCATGTATAAAATAGTATTCAAAGACATAAGCAGAAATGGTTTTTTAAAAAAATACCTAGAAATGTATATTCTTACCGGTAGAAACTGATCTGTTCTAAATTCAAAATCATCAACAGGTGAAGCGCAGTTAAGGAATATTGAGAATACATAAGTTCTATCAAAATAAATCTGTATCTAAAACAAGGATACATAAATTAATTTCACAAAATAAATAACTTAAAAGTGTTAAAGTTCTTTGCAATCAAGTATTTTTACATTTTCAGAAGGATATTTAACTTCAAAGTTGTAGCTGTTTCAATACGGACCTAAAAGAAAGTATATCATGAGTTTTTAATTATTTTAGAATGACTAAACATCATTAATATCAAATAAAAAATTTTATTCCAAATCACTTTCTGTACTCTTCTTATTATTAGAGACACAGACTATGTAAATATTCAGAAATACAAGGATACTCTCCTTATCCAAAGCAAGGAATAAAAAGAAAAGGTAAAGTAATATTTATTCCTATTCTTCTCAGTTTCTCATAATTTACTTAACAAGCCTTTAACGCAGTGGGTCCCTCCAGGAAGGAAAATAATTTGCCGTAAAGTATGTGGAGGGCATGGGATCGAGGAAGAAGGAAGCAGGAAACCAGGGTGGGGTTGGGCAAGCTGGAGGATGTGTAAGTGAAAGGTGCAAAAGGAGACAAGGAAGGAAGGAGTCAGGGAGGAGAAAGAACACAAGCAAATTTCCACCTGTAACCTCAACTACAGTAAATCTTTGAAATATCCCCAAAATATTCTGAGATTTTCTGCTGTTGTTGTTGTTTTTTGTTGTTGTTGTTGTTGTTTTGAGACGGAGTCTCGCTCTGTCGCCCAGGCTGGAGTGCAGTGGCACGATCTCGGCTCACTGCAAGCTCCGCCTCCCGGGTTCACACCATTCTCCTGCCTCAGCCTCCGAAGTAGCTGGGACTACAGGCGCCCGCCACCATGCCCGGCCAATTTTTTTGTATTTTCAGTAGAGACGGGGTTTCACCATGTTAGCCAGGATGGTCTAGATCTCCTGACCTTGTGATCCGCCCATCTTGGCCTCCCAAAGTGCTGGGATTACAGGCATGAGCCACTGCGCCCGGCTTATTCTGAGATTTTCTAAATCCCACAGTTCACAAATATAGAAAGGTTTACAATATGCTCCCGACCTCACAAATTTTCCATGTGTACCAGCATGTTACCTGGGCAAATCATATTACAACATAATCTCGTTCTCTTTCAAGTGTTATCTTGGACTTAAATCAGCTAAAATTGGCATGGGCTAAGATATTCCTAGTTTCCACATAAAGTAACATGAGCTCAAGACAAGACTAAATTCTGTATGTTAATCTGTGAGATAACATATCTAAAACTTTTATTTCCCAGCTGAGAACCATTACTTTCTTAGATGTTACACTTTCCTTGTTAATAGCAACTGTTTTTTTCTTTCCAGTCATTTTTCAGAAAGTAATCATTTAAAACATTTTACAGGAGCTTCTGAGGTCTTGAGATGCAATTAGGCACCTTCACCAAACGTTAAACACTGCCAAATCCGCAGATTCCAAGAGCCTACAGTGTAGATGTTTTTTCACCTGCTTTTTCCTTTTATTCACTGTCTCCAAAGGCAATGTGAACATTTCCAGATTTTTAACAGATTTAACAAATTTGCTGCCACTTGATCTATCACAAAATGACCTCATGAAAAGACAGGTCAGGTATTGCATCAGAAACTATTTAACGAGGAACTATCATCAGGCACTGTGTTAGGTGCTGTAGAAAAAGCTGAGTAAGCCATGCCCATATAGATCTTACAATGTGGGGAGGAGGAGACTAGATATTAAACAATTACTGATAAAAATGGCTAACTTGAAAACATTAAGCACAGGACAATCCTCTTGAGGACATGGACTATGTGTAAACATCTTTGGTATTTAGTATTGAGTGAATATACAATATTAACAATTCACAGAGACCAAGACATGAAAGTCCCTCAAAAAAGAAACAAGAAATCAAGGCTAAGCATGGTGGTTCACACCTATAATCCCAGCACTTTGAGAGGCCGAGGTGGGAGGATCACTTGAGGTCAGGAGTTCGAGACCAGACTGGTAGACATGGTGAAACCCCATCTCTACTAAAAAAATACAAAAATCAGCGGGGCATAGTGGCATGCACCTATAATCTCAGCTACTCAGGAGGCTGAGGCACAAGGATCGCTTGAACCTGGGAGGCAAGGGCTGCGGTAAGCTGATTGTGCCACTGCACTCCAGCCTGGGCAACAGAGCAAGACTCCAATTCGGAAAAAGGAACAAGGAAAGGAAATCAAACTGCCAGCACGCTAACCCTTAATTCTCTCGACTTTCCTCCACAAAAGGACCATTTATTCTAGAGATGCACTCCCCAAGCCATAACATTAATGCAAATAAGTATATGAAACAAGACACCTGAATAAAACAATGTGTTTTCCTTCCTAACGATGGGAAGTCAGTGTAGTACTATGTGCAGAGAAAAAGGTGAAATGAATTAAGAAGACCTGCCTGCATTCCAGTTTGATTGCAAGAACAGAAAGCCAGATCACAAGGGAAAATAAAAAAACACAGACTTTTAAGGAAAGTTAAGAGCATTTTAAATGATGACAAATAAACATAAGAAAAAAAGTCAGCTCTTCCTGAGCTTTAAAAGAAATAAGAGGTGCTTACCACAAAGAAATGGAATGAATTTGGCAGCAACTCAAGTAATGGGGGGACAAAATCAAAACCTGAATTTACAGAATGAAGACTTGGGGAGTGTGCTAGAAGACTGGTAGAAAAGTCTAACACATTTCTACTGTGAATCTACCCTACCCCAGCTGAAACCTCAGAAAATTCACGAAAAGATAACAGGCAATTCCAAATTGGGAGAGCAAGTGCCGTCAAGACATAAGAAACATTGGAAAGATCCCCCAAAGCATGAGAGAAACAGGGAAATGAATGAGAAGAAAATGCAGTCAACAGTACTTCCAAATACTGCTACAAAGGTAAACAGAGCCAGAAACTTCTGTGCATTTGGCAGCAACTCTCAAGCAATGGGTAGAACAAAATCAAACCATGATCATGGCTCACAGCAGCCTTGACCTCTTAGGTTCAAGCAATCCTCCCACCTCAGCCTCCCAAGTAGCTGGGACTACAGGCACATGCCACCATCTCTGGCTAATTTTTGTATTTTTTGTAGAGACAGGGTTTCACCATGTTGCCCAAACTGGTCTTGAATTCCTGAGCTCAAGCAATTTGCCTGCCTTGGCCTTCCAAAGTGCTTGGATTATAGGCGTGAGCTACCACACCCAGCTCAGAAGAAGGTATTGTTATCACAGGATATGACAGCTGCATGTATGTTAATGCCCCAGAAGACCTTCTAGTGGGACAAGATATGGACGTGGAAGACAATGATATTGATGATCCTAACCCTGCGTAGGCCTAGGCTAATGTGTTTGTGTCTTTGATTTAGATTTTAAGAAAAATCATTAGAAGTGGAAAAAATTGTAAAATAAAAAAAGCTTACAGAATGAGGATGTAAAAAAGAAAATATTTTTGCATAGATATACAATGTATGTGTATTTTAAGCTAAGTGCTATTACAAAGGAGTCAAGACCTTTAAAAAATTTTTAAAGTAAAGAAGTTACAGGAGGCAGAGCTTGCAGTGAGCCGAGATCGCGCCTCTGCACTCCAGCCTGGATGACAGAGTGAGACTCGTCTCAAAAAAACAAACAAACAGAAGTTAGAGTAAGATGTGGTTAGTTTATTGATGAAGAAAGAATATTTTCCAATATATTTAGTGTAGCCTAACTGTACAATGTTTATGAAGTCTGCAGTGGTATGCAGTGATTTTCTAGGCTTTCACATTCACTAATCACTCATTCACTGCCTCGCCCAGAGCAACTTCCAAGCCTGCAAGCTCTATTCAAGTTAAGCGCCCTATAGAGGTGTAGTATTTTTTAATCTTTTATACTCTGTTCTTACTGTACCTTTTCTGTATAGACACACCAATACTTACCATCATGTTACAACTGCCTGAAGTATTTAGTACAGTAACATGCTACACTGGTTTGTACCCACAGCCTAGATAGCCTCTACTATCTCAGATTGTGTAAAAGCACACTTCGTGATGTCCCCACAATGAGGAAATCGCCTAAGGACACATTTCTCAGAATAGACCCCTGTCATGCAACAGCACATGACCATATGTCTATGCTGGCTGGTGGTCAACGTACCCATGAAGATGGCCATTTCTTTGCTTCACAAGCAACCACACCACACCCTCAAACTACAGGCTTTCTGATTATACCACAGTTTATATCTTACATAGGCTTTCACAAAAGTGAAAGATTATCCTAATGCTTATTTTCTAGTAATTTACTGCTTATTTTACTGAAGGTAAAGTAAAAACTTTCTAAAAAATTTTTTCTTTTTTTTTTTTTTCTTTTGAGATGGAATCTTGCTCTGTTGCTCAGGCTGGAGTGTGGTGGTTTGATCTCGGCTCACTGCAACCTCCCCCTGCCAGATTCAAGCAATTCTCCTGCCTCAGCCTCCTGAGTAGCTGGGACTACAATCACCCACCATCACGCCCAGCTAATTTTTGTACCTTTAATGGAGATGGGGTTTCTCCATGTTGGTCAGGCTCAGGTGATCCGCCCACTTTGACCTCCCAAAGTGCTGGGATTACAGGCGTGAGCCACTGTGACCAGCCAAAATGTCCTAAAAACTTCTTTTGAATTTCTGAAACTTAAAAATGTAATTAATTCAGAAACCCTACAGCCTAAAGAAGCCCAGTTTAAAGAATCATCTGTAGTCCTGGGAAAAGAAGGTTCCTCTAACCTAAAATTTAGTAATGCTAGTTTATAGTATGGAAATAATGTTCTAAAACCTAAAAGTTGTCATAAGCACTCCATCTACTAACTAATATGTTATAAAAGGGAAAGGAAGGGAGAGTGTAAAAGATATTTTTTTAGAAGGTGTTTTGGTCTATTGTATAGAATCCAGGTCAGTAGTTCTCAAATTATGGCACTGGGAACTACTGATATGCTCCAAAAGAGATAGTCTATTAACAATAAGTATAAAACGGTGGTCAATTAACAGTAAGTACAAACACCGGATCACATGCAAAAAAACGTGGCTAATGAAAACAGTATTTAATCTTTCATAAACTATGAAAAATGTGTGGGTATTGAAAGCTACAAGAATGCATTTCCTACCAGGTGTGAAGCCTTACTACAAAAGCTGTTGTTTGAAAAAAAACAAAAAAAAAAAAACAATATTCAAATAGACTTACACAAGTAGGCCAATGAAACGGAACAAATTCCAGAAACAGGTCCACATGTAAACATGGGATATGACAGAGACAGCCCTATGGACCACTAAGAAAACTATGTATTATTCAAGGAATTACTGTAGTGTTGCTATTCTTATTTTTTAAAAAAGAAAGATGGAAACTTCCTTACATCACACTCAAAAATAAATTTGAGGCAGAATAAAAAACCAAGAGAGAAGAAAAAGGATTTATTTCCAGGCCCAGCGGCTAATGCCTGTAATCTCAACACATTGGGAGGCCAAGGTGGGAAGATAACTTGAGCCCAGAATTCTAGACCAGCCTAGACAACACAGTGAGACCTCGTCTCTACAAAAAATCAAAACATTAGCCAGGCGTGGTGGTACACTCCTATAGTCCTAGCAACTCGAGAGGCTGACGTGGGACAAATGCTTGAGCCATGGGGGTGTCGAGGCTGCAGTGAGTCGTGATCTCGCCACTGCAGTCTAGCTTGGGCAACAGTGTGAGACCTTGTCTCAAGAAAGAAAAAAAGCAATCAATAAATCTATTAACATGTAAAACCTCTGCTTAACAAAGACAATAGAAAGAGACCGGAAAGAGACAGAAGAATTCGATTACATTTGTAATATTTTATTTCTTAAAAAAGACATTTGAAATATATGTGGGAAATATTACAAATGAAAATATGGGTAACTGAGTGATGAGCACACAAGTGCTTCTTCTGTTAGTTGCTGAATTTTTTATTGACAAAATTCTTGCCTATGGGGTAGTCCTGCTCTTTCTATGGAGCAGCCAAAAAAAGAAAAGAAAATTAACAGCTACTTCTACTCTGTCAGTCTCCTTCTAATAACAAAAGAATAGCACATGGACAACAGTAGTTAATCAGCATCAAATGTATCCCAACTCCTTAACAGCAGCCCTTAGGAAAAAGAATGCAGATTCTGAAAGCCAGAGAGGAATTCGATTCATCAGGATCTACCTACTTGTAACACAGCAGAAGCAGTGTAGCAACTGGAGGAAGCAACTTTTCCAGTTAGCATAGGACTTCACAAATTTTATAACATCAGAGGCCACTGGGCAGAGAACGTCTCTTACCTCTGATAGCTGTGTGACAATATAAAATTACTGTCTGATCTAGGAAAATATAATGCAAATAGAGTGACATATTTTTTCATTTATAACTTTTCCTCAGTGTAGCAATTTGACTTAATCGTGTGACACATATGTATACACATACACAATGTTTGTGTATACATTTACATATATAAATGTGTGTTTGCATATATATACACATACATATCTCTATATGGTTGTACACTATTGTGTATATGTATGCATGTATAAGGTATCTCCCCACATTATATTAGCTAGCATTTCTCAAAGGCTGAAAATTAAAGCAGTATGACTTATACATTCTTTAAATGTACTTTAAAAAAAGGCCAAGGTTTACAACATTAACTTGGTGCCTTACTAAACAATCTTCTTAACAATTCCTTGCAAAATAATAGTGACAGTATAAAGCAAATGCAAAACATGTAAACATGAGATGTAGCCACCAGAAGATATAAAGGGCAAAGGCTGAATCTAAAGCAACATTTCCTCAAAGTATATTCTGTGAATACTAATGTATTAGTCATGTGGGCTAGTCATAATGCAAATGTACTTTTTTTTTTTTTTTTTGAGACGCAGTCTTTCTCTGTCGCTCAGGCTGGAGTGTAGTGGGGCGATCTCAGCTCACTGCCACCTTTGCCTCCCAGATTCAAGCGATTCTCCTGCCTCAGCCTCCCAAGTAACTGGGACTACAGGCGCGTGCCACCAGGCCCAGCTAATTTTTGTATTTTTAGTAGAGACAGGGTTTCACCATGCTTGCCAGGCTGGTCTTGAACCCCTGACCTCGTGATTGGCCCGCTTCGGCCTCCCAAAGTCCTGGGATTACAGGCGTGAGCCACTACGCACACCGCAAATGTACATTTTTAAAGGCTTTGACCAGTTGTGTTACTAAGAGGCCCACTTGAATATTTATCTCAAAGTTTTCCAAACTTATCTGGCCATGAATCCCTTTCTCTCCAGTTACACTTGTTGGTATCTGGTAGAATTAATGTTCTGTTTTTAAGGCGCTGGCTGAAATAATTCATTTTTCTCTTTCCTTTTTTAATAGACTCATTATAAAACAAGTCTAAGACCCAAGCAATTTCTGGGCCCAGTGCAGTGGCTCACGCCTATAATCCTAACACTTTGGGAGGCTGAGGTGGTTGGATTGTTTCAGTCCAGGTGTTCAAGACCAGCCTGGGCAATGTGGCGAAACACCATCTCTACAAAAAACAGAAAAATCAGCCAGGCGTTGCTGCACATATAGTCCCAGATACCTGGGAGGCTGAGGTGGGAGGATCAGCTGAGCCCAGGACATTGAGGCTATAATGAGCCGTGATCGTACCACTGCACTGCAACCTAGGCAACAGAGAAAGACTCAGTCTCCTAAAACAAAACAAAACAAAACAAAGAAAAAAGAAAAACTCCCAGCAATTTCTCTATTTCCCAAAGAAAACTTAATTGAAATTTAACCCTTTTGTAACACATCTATAAATCATTTAATATCTTCTCTCTGACAGAAGAGCAAATAATATTTCCAACTAGGAAAGCAAAAATTTAAATCTTATGGTTTATTCTAAAGCTATTACAAAAGAAAATTAATTTTAGCAAATAGAAATTTTAGAAGCAGCTAAGTTATACTAATACATTTCTAAGAATGTAAACCCAGTAAAACACCACAAGGCTCTCTTGTAACTTCCCATACTTAATTAGTATTTAATAATTACAGAATGGTACTTAAATTCTCAAATCATTTACACAAAGCAGATAATACTTAGGTAGAAAATCCAAAGATCAGTTCTATTTGCCTTTGGAATGTATTGTGTTTCTGTAACAAATTCACCTATTTATGTTTTCCTTTAGTGAACACTACATGTAGTTTTCTTTATGTCAGCATATGTAAAAAAAAAGAAGTATAGTCCAAGCTTGTGCTGAAAGGCAAAAACTAGGTGGGTTCAAACTAAAAATAAGATTCGGCAGGGTAAAGGGAGGGAGACTAAGAAATGATTTAAAAAGATCTTAGCACAACTCAGGGGAGAAAAAAAAAAATCACTTAATTTTACCTAAAACAAATTGAAAATAGGAAAAGACAATGAACACATATATTAAGTCACTAATATAGTCACCCAGGCATATAGTAAAGCACCAGTAGGAAAAAAGAAAGAAAACTATTCTTTACAATTTAAACTTCTTAAAATCATAGGCCTGTAAAATTACTACTACTATTTCAGTAATTTTATAATAAAGCAGCAAGCCTACTGCTTTGAAGGGGAAAAAAGCAACAAAGAGCTTACTATAAAGTTTTCAGTCACACAAAATCAACAATAATATATGAATACCATAAAGAAAGAAAAATCCCTTAAAAGAGCCCAATAATTCCAAAGGCTTAAAAAAAAATTCTCACAAATGAGGGACAAAGAATCAACAGTAAAGATAAAATAAATTATGATGCTATTTCAATGCCAACATCTATTCTGAATTTTAAAAAGAATATATAAGCTATAAAAGGATTTTTTAAACTGCCTTTTTTTTTCTTACTAAGAAATTATAAATTATAACAGTAGAGCTTAATTTTTTTTTCAATGACTAGTAATGGGAAGGGCAAACAATAATCAAAGGATTTTCTACCCTCAAATCAAACTGCTCACCAACGAATAGCTAGTGCAGTAAAAGGTCATAAACATTATAAAGAAAGACATAAACTGTTGTGAACTTGATGATTTGCACAGGTGAAACTTTAAAAACTAACTCTTTTAAGGCACTTAAGAAACATACCACTAAATCTTGATCTTGAAGCAAGTTACAGATTGCTTCATAAAGCATGGGTCTTAAGTCAGACTTGAATTTCACAGAAATCCACTGACCGATGAGCCAAATCACCCTGCGCCGCAATGGCTTATACCTAAACAGGAAAAAATCATCAAATTAAAATGTTAAATATTTTAAGAGGTCTATTTCATTTAGTATAATTTATCATTTAAATCTAAAATGTAGTAAGAATGCAATCTGCATTTTTAACATAAAAGCTTAAAAGCGGGTGTGCTGGCTCACGCTTATAATCCCAGCACTTTGGTATGCCACCCAGGAGGACAAATCACTTGAGGCCAGGAGCCGAAGACCAGTCTGGGCAACATGGTGAAACCCCATTTCTACTAAAAATACAAAAATTAGCAGGGCATGGTGGCATGCTCCTGTGGTCCCAGCTTCTTGGGAGGCTGAGATACAAGAATCCCTTGAAACCCAGGAGACAGAGGTTGGCAATAAGCCAAGATTCTGCCACTGCACTCCAGCCTAGGCGACAGATCAAGGCTCTGTCAAAAAAAAATAAAGCTTAAAAGCTACTTCTAAATGTACCACAGTACAAAATATTAACAATGAAGTCCTGATCTAAATAAATTAATATCATTAAAATTTTTAGTACTTAAAAATTTTTTCCTAGGCATATATGTTGCAATCCTGATTCTTTTATCTTAAAGAACTGCAATGTAGCTATGTTTCATAAAAACCAAATCCATTTGTTTTTAGCTCAAGTAACCAAAAACAGTGGCAATGCCCCAAACTCTAAAACTGGAAAGCTTCCCAAAAATAATAATAAAGAAGCTCCTGTATTTAATTTTCTACTCCAATTCTGTTAATACTATGAAGATTATTTTCAGAACAATGTAAGAAACTTCTAGGCTTATATAAAACATTCATATAAATTTTGTGGTTTCAACTAAGCTAATTTTGTAAGAGGTACACAATAACAGAATGTGACTCAGATTACCAAAATAACATATATTAACATTTGCAAAACATTTGCAGTAGCATGCATATACACTTCTTTCTCTCATCATCTTTGCTAAAAGAAAGGAAAGCTCGGGTAAGGAGAAAAATCATGCAGTTCAAAACATTTGTGTCCAAGAATTTCACTCATGAAGTACCTTATTATGTAAATTTTAGTGGCAAGATGATAAATATTTCTGGGTATAAATGAAACACTTTTTTTCAACCCCCCAAAAAACCACAATTCTAAAAGATGATCAAACATATAGGGAAAAAAATGCTGATTAAAGTTGCAAAAACTGGGCCGGGCGCAGTGGCTTACACCTGTAATCCCAGCTTTTGGGAGGCTGAGGCGGGAAGATCGCTTGAGCTCAGGCAGGAGTTTGAGACCAGCCTGGCCAATATGATAAAACTCTGTCTCTACCAAAACTACAAAAAAACAGCTGGGCATGGTGGCACACGCCATGGTCCCAGCTGCTCAGGAGGCAGAGGTGGGAGGATCACTTGAGCCCGGGAAGTAGAGATTGCAGTGGGTGAACATCATGCCACTGCACTCTAGCCTGGGTGACAAAGTGAGATCCCATCTCAAAAACTAAATACATAAATAAATAAAAGTCACAAAAATATGTATGTAAGTATTCCCGACCCCAAGAAGTTTGTAACATACCTAAAGAAATTAAAAAACACAAAGTAGTGTACTAGGACTTTAGAAAAGGAAGAGAAGAAATGGGCAGAGACAGACGGAATCTGGGCAGGTCTTTGAGATAAACAGTATTGGAGCTGAAGGGTAAAAAAATGTCATTTCAAGAGACAGAAACTGTTTGAACCAAGTGACACAGGCAGAAGTAACAACTTGTGTAGAGTGAAGTAAAAGCACCAAAGAACCATCGATTTTGGGAGTAAGACCATATTAGACTCTCTGTTCCAGATAAACAGAATGACTCAGAAAGGTAAAATTCCAAAGTCACAGACACATCCAAACAGAGGTAAAATTATAGATCACTTTGCTATTCAATGTGTGCATTGCCTGATCTGTCCCAGACCTACTAAGTCAAAACCTAAACTTTAACAAGATTAACAGGTGGCTCCTATGTACATTAAAGTTTGAGAACACTGGTCCACATCAGCTTTGTCCATTAGAAATACAATGCAGGCCATGTATGTTATTTTAATTTTTTAGTATCCACATTATAAGAGGAAAAAAATGAATAAAACCTTATTAATATTTTTACATATCCCAATATATCCAAAATATTATCATTTCAACATGTAATCAATAAATATTTTACATGGCTTTAATTTTTAAATTTAAATTAATTAAAATTGGAAAGTTGTTTCCTCAGTTGTACTAAGCACATTTCAAGTGTTCAATAGCCACACGTAGGGAGCTTCTGTACTGGACAGTGAGGATCTTATACTAAATAGCCTCTAGGGTTCAAGGACAACTAAACTGCACATTTGTCTCGCCAATGAAAGTTCTCTCTCCATCAAAGGCTCACTAGCTCCCTGAGACTAAGTCAGAGTCTATTTTATTCAACACTGCCTATGGGACATGGCAAATTCCAAGTGTTAAAAATATATGTTAACTGAATAAATGATTGAATAACTGAAGAGATAAACAGCTACTTACTGGCAAGAATTGGATTATCTCCAACTCTACAAATTCTGTGGCTCTAAATGTGACCTTCTGTACGTTCGTTAGTTTAGTCAACAAATATTAACTGTCTGTCTATGACTACATGCTAGGTATTCTGATAGGCCGCAGGTATACTGAAGTGAATCAGTAGAAGTGTACCCTTCAAACTAAGAAAAACGCCCCTTAGAATTTTTTTAAATTATCCAATTTTAAACTAAGAAATAATTTTATAAACTATGAAAGAGGTTTTTCCTTTCATTTTATGTATTCTACACCTAAAATTTAAGTAAGTAGGCAAGTGCTTAAATGTATCTAAAATGTAAGAATTGGGCTGGCCAGGTGTGGTGGCGTGCACCTGTAATTCCTGCCACTCAGGAGACTGAGGCATAAGAATCTCGTGGACCATGGAGGTAGAGGTTGCAGTAAGCTGAGAGACTGCACCACTGCACTCTAGGCTGGGCGACAGAATGAGACTGTTCCAAAAAAAAAAGCATTGGGCAAATGTGCTATTAAATGTACTAAATTCATTTATTTCGTCATTCATAGTACTAAATGTAATATGAATCTGTACTATTTAATTAGGTACCTCAACTAGAACTTAAAGTGTACTTGAATACTTTTGCCATGATGTCTCTACATTCTACTCTACTGTCTTCCCAGAGACTTGCAGTATGCATTATGTGATCCCAAGACACTCACCTTTCACAGGTGTTACTTTGATTAGGCTACTTCTGACATTAGGCATACCTCTTGCTAAGTTTCCAATTGTCTTTTTCTTAGGCATAGTTTCTTGAACTCAGAGACCTCAATCCTCCCTCATCTTTGCATAAAGTCCTCCTTTTCTCTCACAAACTACCTGATATGTCAAATACTTCCTAGACGTCAAAATTCTTATTCCTTTCCACATAAGACATTACTTAACTCATACGATTGCATTTTTTAAATTGTAAGCCATTTTAATATCTTCCTGTCTTCATTAATAGAATAAATAAGGAAAAGTAAGTGGATAATTAATACAAAATTTTATACTTGCCTATTGTGAATGACTTGTAATTCTGGAAGAAGCTGGTTTTTAAACCACTGATCAAAATCAACACTGTCAAAGAGCTCATAAGCAGCTAATCCAACAGCATTATACACTGAGAAGAAAATTTAAGAAAAAAATTAAAGGTTTCAGATATCAGATCTGCAAATGAGTGTATGAAACATATGTTAATTAAGGGAAACACACAATATGTTAATTAGGGTAATTATTTAAGTAGACATTTTAGAAACATTATTTTACTTCGTTTTTCCTAAATATTCCTTACTACTTTCAAACAGAAAATTCAATTCATTCTAAAATATTTAAGTCCAACTATAAAAATGATAAAATAATGGCTGCTTCTAAAATGGACGTAATATTTTATGACCTGGTCCCTACTTAACTCTCTCCAGTCTCAACTCAACCCTTAACCCCAATGCTTCAGTTAAACCAAAATAGTCACAATTCAAATTCTAACTGTGCTTCCTCCTCTTTCCCTCAAGTCTTTGTATCTTTTGCTCCTTCTCCCTGGAATGCACCACCCTCTTTCCACCACCACCTCCGTGCACATGTAACTCCTATTTATCCTTGTGTTCTCCCATTACACTTCTTTGGGAGTCTTTCCTTAGACACACCAAACTACCTGGTGATCATCACCTACTTTAGCATTAACTATCCTGTATAGCATTATTATAATGCATTATGCATTATCTTTTTACTTGGTTATCTCCCCAATCAGATTGTTCCCATATTTCAGTTACTCTTATATCTCAACACCCTCAGCATAAAATCTACCACAAAACAGACTCTCCATCTACTGAATAAATAAATGCTTCTAAATCACTTAAGTTTAACATACCAGCATCTTTGATTAACAGTGCATTCATATCTTCCACATTTGTGGGTCCTTAAAAAAAAAAAACAGGTATCAGTAGAAGCAAATAAAACTGGATTTTTAAAAATTTATATTTAAACACAATTTGTTAGTTTCCCAATTCAATTAAGTACAGCACATTTCATGGTATCAAACATGGACACAGGTACAAAGGGAAAGTCTAAGTTTTATGATTATCATTAGAGAACACAGGATTAAAAACCAAATGTTATGACAAACAACATTCTAGAAAATATACACTACAAAATGCTAATGTGCTATATACCACAAAATTATTTTTTTTTTGAGACAAGGTCTTGCTTTGTCACCCAGGCTGGAGTACAGTGGAGTGATCTCAGCTCACTGCAGCCTCAACTCCTGGGCTCAAATGATCCTCTCACCTCAGCCTCCTGAATAGCTGGGACTACAGGTACTCACCACCAGGCCCAGCTAATTTTCCTAATTTTGTAAAGACAGGTTTTTGCCACGTTGTCCAGGCTGGTCTGGAACTCCTGGGCTCAAGTGATCTGCCCACCTCAGCCTCCCAAAGTGCTGGAATTACAGGCGTGAATCACCATGCCTGGCCAACACTCACTTCTGACAACATGCTCTTCTCTAGGATACACCACCACACCTGGGATTTTTACAAGGCTTTTACTTCCTCATATCCCTATAGGTGAAAATCTCAGGTTCTGTCCTTAAGATCCTCTTTTGTTTTCCCAAGGTTCCTTATATACATGCACTTCAAAAGTACATCTCTATCTCCTACCACTTCTAATGAGGTAACTGTTTCCTTGTCATGAAGGCTCAAAAGTTTAGGATCATCTTTGATCACTTTTCCTTCCCTAGCACATTCAATCAGTTACCAAAAGTCAATCAAGTAACAATAGTTAATGAATATGCCCAGCACTGGGAATAAAGTATAAACAAAACAGATGTGATCAATGCCCCTAGGACTTACAGTCTAGCAGAAAAGACAAAAATCATAAATCGATGTTAGTTAATAGGCAGATAATTCATTACTTGTGTATAAAGTGTAATGGATCAAGTGTCAAAAATTTACATCAATATTTTCTCTCAAATCCATCATCAATTCTTTCCATTCCCATTGCTACCATTCTGAGAGGCTAACACTTACTATTTTAACCTTTTCTCACTATTTCTCAACAACATGCTCCAGATAGACTTTCTGCAAGCAATACGACTACTGTTTTGCTTTTGCTTCTACTGCATTTATTACAGGAAAATTTATCATCTTCCAAACTATAATTCAAGGTCTATCTCAAGTGCCACCCCTTTGGAAGATAGTAAGTTTCAAAATTGTTTTTCTCAAATTCATATTCATTATATGACACAGGAAACAGTACCGTATGCATTGTAGGCACTCAGACTATTTCTTAACTAAATGTTAAATAGATTAACTCAAAGTTACTCACAAAATATGCCTTACCTTGAAGTGTTTGCATCATTTCTAGAAGTACAGGAGTAAGAGTCTGATTATATTCATGGAATATATCTATAAATAATACTTCAGTGCATGGCTGGAGAGGGAAAAAGACAAATTTCCCATCAAAACAGTTGCATACTATATTGACTAATTCTATAACAAAGCAAATACTCAATCTTAAAATCCTAAAACTCTGAAAATGTTTCCAACTTTTGATTTGTTAAAAAAAAAGTAAGATTACCATTTTTTGTAACCAACACAAAGGAAAACAAAATCGAATTATAATTAATAAGAGAAACTTGATTTCCTTATTTCAATTATTTGTCATTACGCATTCAAAAACTTAAAACTATGGCAAGCAAAGTGTACATTTTAAATTAATCATATCTTAAATTTAAAAAGCATTCTGTAGCCACTCGTTTATAGTTCAGTACTATAAATAGCTGACTATCCAAGAATTTTTTTTTTTTTTGGAGACAGAGTCTCACTCTGTCACCAGGTTGGAGTGCAGTGGCACGATCTCAGCTCACTGCAACCTCCACCTCCTGAGTTCAAGCGATTCCCCTGCTTCAGCCTCCCAAGCAGCTATTACATATTTTCTTAGCAATGATATAATAAGCAAAAACAGGAACTCCAATTTGCCAAATAGAGTAGTCTTTCTCTTAACAAACACAAGCAGTAACAGAAATTAGTCTTAGCTACATTTAAAAACAAAGATTCATTTGGTTCTAAAAAGTACTGAATCACTTCACATTGCATGCTGGTATCAAAACATCTCGTGTACCCCATAAATATGTACACCTACTATGTACCCACAAAAAAATTTTTTAACAATTATTTTATTTAAATTTAAAAAAAGGAATCACTAGATGGTTCACAATATTTACATTTTTTAATTAAATTTTTAAGGTTTAGTGTGCTGTTTCAAAAGGAACATTATAGACATACACACTGAAATAGGGTCAGAGGATGTGTCATCTCAGATATCTACTTCAAAACCATCAACATTGGAAGATGTTTACAGGAAGCTAAAGCAGCCATGAGTTGATAACTAATAAACTAGGTTATCATGAAGGGCTCATTATATTATTCTATTTTTTAGTATGTTTAAACTTCTCCATAAGAGAAACTTTTAAAAATTAAAGGAATGAAATTGTTTAAAGTTTTAAAATCATCAGTAATCTCTCTGGTTAACAAACTGTAAGTTTACAAGTCTAAAAACATTAAAGATAATATTTTTAGAAAACAAATAGCAAATTCTGTAAATTATGTAAGCACAAATCTTAAAAATAACAGCTCAAACATCACATCTGTAATGGCAAAACATTTGTCATATTAATAAATGTGCTGTAAAAGTATCCTCTAACTGAAAGCAATGGGTTGGTCTCTGAGAATCACACTAAGTGGTAAGAGAAATAACATACCAAAAGAAACTTTACTAATGAAATACATAGAAGGAAAAAATTCTAGCTTAAGAGTGGCAGCTTTTACTTTGACAACATTTTCTGTTTGTGCAATGACAATTATTTCCCAAGCAATGGGAAAGATGAAGAAAAAATTCATTTTCAAACTCCAAGTTAACAAAAAGAAAAAAATTCAGATTAAGTGTCATAATTTAATATTAATATAGTTCTTAGTTTCTTATAAACAGTTTCTCATCTGTCTGACTTAATGTTGGGAATCTTTAATTTCTTTTTTTTTAAAGAGACAGGGTTTTGCTTTGTAATCCAGGCTGGAATGCAGTGGCATGACCATGGCACACCGCAGCCTCAACCTCCTGGGCTCAAACAATCCTCCTGCCTCAGACTCCTGAATAGTTGGGACTAGAGGTGTGCGCCACCACTCTGGTCTAATTTTTTTTTTCTTTTTTTACTTTTCGCAGAGACAGGGTCTCACTATGTTTACCAGGCTGGTCTTGAACTTCGGGGCTCAAGCAATCCTCCCACCTTGGCTTCCCAAACTGCTAGGATTAAAGTGTGAGCCACCATGCCCAGCAAGTGTTTGGAATCTTTAATAGAGTGTCATTCTCTACTAAGAGCTTGAGAAGGATTAAGCTTTCCCCTATCAATTTTTCTTGCAATTAATACTTACCCTCAAACTATATTTCCAAGAATCTCCTCCTGTTTCTTCCACTGCTGCAATTAAAAATATGTAATAATGACATTTTCAACATCTTGGTTTGGAAAACAAAGATCTGAATAACATCAGTATAATATTTCTGTGAACTGTTCTAAACATAACATTAAGAGCAAATCCTTGGGAACACAGGCCTTACACAGGTTTTGTTACTATATGCTACAGATCACAGCTGTGAATCTCACAGTCGTCTATTAAGTGCTTACTATATCCATAAGCATTCTCATTTTCGACAACAATGCTTTATGGAAAAAAGCTCAAAGTACTTGTCATTTCCAGGGCATCTGCTATCACCTGATCCAATACCATTACAATTCTGAGAATCATTTCATTTCAATACAGTAATCATGTTTCACTAGGTACAATGATTACTCACATTCTCCATAAATTTCTTGTATTTATATTTAAATTTAAAGTAAAATACTTCAGGGTTCTTAAAAATTTAGGGACTCAATGCTTCATGTTACAATATTGTATGTACTATATAAAGAGAGCAAATCGAAACAAGATGTTTCAGAAAAAAGCAAAAAAAAAAAACAAAAAAAAACAAGAAAAGACATGTTGTACAGTACAATCCTGTATTAAAATTATTTTTAAAAACCAAAAGGATGGCGAAAATAAGTATTACAAAAAATTTTGGGCACTCTTAAAATATTAGGAAACATGTGTAACTACGCAAGGGCATCCAACCAAAGAGAAAAGGGAGGCTAAAATCTAGCCTATGTCCCACCATAGCGTAAGTAATTCACACACAAGTACTTTATTAGACACATGATTCCTTGATTTTCTACAGCAAGGGTCCCAGTGGACTTATTCCACTTATCTATCCAGTACTAAAATTCAAACAGATACAAAGATGTCCTGTCCAAAAAAAAAAAAAAAACCAATTCAAAAACCTCCAAATTTCTTTGCAAGAATTTCTACAAATAAAAAATAATATGGAATTAATCACAAAACAGAAACTGACCTGATAAGAGAGTTAATTTTATATTTTTGTTTGAAACTACATATTTGTAAAGGAATCTAAAAACTAAAAACATCTTTTCCTGGACAAAATTCTACATCATATTTGTGTAAGTCATTCATTTTCTGTTTCTCAATTTGTTCTAAAGGATAACAAAGAAAGAGTAAGTTAATTTTAAAAAACCAAGATTTCCAGATCAAAAGTGCTGTATGAAAATACAATATTACACCTATCACTCAAACAGATATTTATAGAAAGGGGAGAAAAGTCATGCTAACACTAAGAAATTAATTCTTACTAAAGCCTTCTGGGTCTTCTTCCCACATTGTCAGTTCTTCTTCAGTTAACAGAAAATAATGAGAGACTAATCTTCTACATATCTCTGTCAAAGTAGGATATGTGAAGAATGCCATCTTAATCTTATGGGCTTCAAGAGTTTCAGGGCTGCTATCTGGAAAAATGAAATTTCCAAGTTAATTGTATAGCCAAACATTGTAGCCACACTGGATTATGTAATTTAAATAAACAAAAAATACACTCTCAGGGAAAAAGTTATACTTGTGCATAAATTTTCATTTTTATTATAAACAAATCTCAAAGATACTCTTTCCTTACAACATACCCACATCAATCCTGCTTCTGTCTTACCATTACAGCTTGTATATTACCATGCAATACTATCACGCCACATTGAAATGACTTCCTCATATATAGAGGATATGGGGGGTGTGCGTGTGTTTCTCTCTCCCCCTACCAACAAGACTTCTTCATTCACTTTGGTACACACACATATGAATGAATTTCAAATAATACAACAATTTAACATGTCTAGAAACAACCACCCTTTATATAAAGTCAGAGAAAGCTCTTATTTGTTCAAATGAATACACCCAGCAATATGAGCAGCAGTGATGACTATAGTACCTAATTCTTAAAAGTCCCTAAGCTTCAACCAACTTGTGCTACAAAAAATGGCTTATTAAATGTACTACATTGTTTTTAAAAGCTAGTATAAACATATTAAAATCTATAATCCTCACCTCTATTTCATGTCCTAGCAACAATTTATTTTTCACACTAAAATAAAAATTTTTTAATTATATAAATATAGCAATTATTTCACACTTAAGATTAAAATAATTCTTTTAAACTGTCAGTAAAGCAATTACCTTCAAAATTTTTGGATGGCTTATAAGCATAATTTTTGACAATCATCTTAATAAGATTCATACATTGAACAATGAATCGTTCAAATGTAACGCCTTCACCAACTTCTGTAAAAACATAGCTTACAGAAAATTCCAGTGATCTCTGAATTAGAGGAGTAAATGAAAAGGGATGCTGATCCAAGAAGTCTAAAAGCTGTAAAAAAAATAAAAATAAATAAAAACTAAAATGTATTTTCCCCAAATTCATATTGAAATATAATCACTTCAATTATAACTTTACTAACAATCATTTAGCAGTCTGAACCTTAGTGTGGAGTCCACGTTCACTCAGTTTTCACATGTATCATAACCCTTCTTGAGGCACATCATATAATGTGGATTATGTTAGATTATATCTCATAATAAGAACTTTCTATTATTTTCAGTACAAAAACCAAAACAGACCCAATTCATACTTAATTTTATAAAAATGGGTAAATATGATACAAAATGCTTAAATATGCAACAGATAGACCTTTAAAAGTAATAGACTAAGACAAAGAATTTAAATATTATCTTCCCTTTCCCATATGAACTATATTTTAATGTATCATATAGCTGACGAGGGAGACGTCTTCCTTATAGATTTTCAGCTAATAAATGCAAAAGGAGTAACAGACTTAGAATGCCATCATTTTGTAACTCCTGATCAAATAATGAATCTAGGCAAATGATGATCAACGCTGTTAAAATAGGAGAAAAGCTGCTAAGGAAAGTTGATAGATCGCTCATCAATCTTAGCCATAGAAAAAGAAACCAATGAAAACAAAGACACAACATACCAGAATCTCTGGGACACATTTAAAGCAGTGTGTAGAGGGAAATTTACAGCACTAAATGAACACAAGAGAAAGCAGGAAAGATCTAAAATCGACACCCTAACATCACAATTAAAAGAACTAGAGAAGCAAGAGCAAACACATTCAAAAGCTAGAAGAAGGCAAGAAATAACTAAGATCAGAGCAGAACTGAAGGAGATAGGGACACAAAAAACCTTTCAAAAAAATCAATGAATACAGGAGCTGGTTTTTTTGAAAAGATCAACAAAAGTGATAGACCACTAGCAAGACTAACAAAGAAGAAAGACAGAAGAATCAAATAGATGAAATAAAAAATGATAAAGGGGATATCACCACCAATCCCACAGAAATACAAACATCAGGGAACACTGTAAACACCTCTACGCATATAAACTAGAAAATCTAGAAGAAATGGATAAATTCCTGGACACATACACCCTCCCAAGACTAAACCAGTAAGAAGCTGAATCACTGAATAGACCAATAACAGGCTCCGAAATTGAGGTGATAATCAATAGCCTACCAACCAAAAAAAATCCCGAACCTGACAGATTCACAGTCGAATTCTATCATAGGTACAAAGAGGAGCTAGTACCATTCCTTCTGAAACTATTCCAATCAATAGAAAAAGAGGGAATCCTCCCTAACTCTTTTTATGAAGCCAGCATCATCCTGTTACCAAAGCCTCACAGAGATACAACAAAAAAAAAGAATTTTAGACCAATATCCGTGATGAATATCGATGTGAAAATCCTCAATAAAATACTAGCAAACCAAATCCAGCAGCACATCAAAAAGCTTATCCACCATGATCAAGTGGGCTTCATCCCTGGGATGCAAGGCTGGTTCAACATACGCAAATCAATAAACGTGTGCATCACATAAACTGAACCAAAGATGAAAACCACATGATTATCTCAAAAGATGCAGAAAAGGCCTTCGACAAAATTCAACAGCCTCTCATGCTAAAAACTCTCAATAAACTAGGTATTGATGGAACACATCTCAAAATAATAAAATCTATTTATGACAAACCCACAGCCAATATCATACTGAACGGACAAAAACTGGAAGCATTCCCTTTGAAAACTGGCACAAGACAGGGATGTCCTCTCTCACCACTCCTATTCAACACAATGTTGGAAGTTCTGGCCATGGCAATCAGGCAGGAGAAAGAAAAAAATGGTATTCAACTAGGAAAAGAGGAAGTCAAATTGTCCCTGTTTGCAGATAACATGATTGTATATTTAGAAAACCCCATCATCTCAGCCCAAAATCTCCTTAAGCTGATTAGCAACTTCAACAACATCTCAGGATACAAAAATAAGTGCAAAAATCACAGGCATTCCTATATATCAATAACTGACAAACAGAGAGCCAAATCATAAGTGAACTCTCATTCACAATTGCTTCAAAGAGAATGAAATACCTAGGAATCCAACTTACAAGGGATGTGAAGGACTTCTTCAAGAACTACAAACCACTGCTCAATGAAATAAAAGGGGACACACACAAATGGAAGAATATTCCATGCTCATGGATAGGAAGAATTAATATCATGAAAATGGCCATATTGCCCAAAGTAATTTATAGATTCAATGCCATCCCCATCAAGCTACCAAGGACTTTATCACAGAATTGGGAAAAACTACTTCAACGTTCATAAGGAACCCAAAAAGAGCTCGCATTGCCAAGACAGTCCTAAGCAAAAAGAACAAAGTTGGAGGCATCACGCTACCTGACTTCAAACTATACTACAAGGCTACGGTAACCAAAACAGCATGGTACTGGTACCAAAACAGAGATATAGACCAATGGAACAGAACACAGTCCTCAGAAATAACACCACACATCTACAACCATCTGATCTTTGACAAACCTGACAAAAACAAGAAATGGGGAAAGGATTCCTATTGAACAAATGGTGCTGGGAAAACTGGCTAGCCATATGTAGAAAGCTGAAATTGGATCCCTTCCTTACACCTTACACAAAAATTAATTCAAGATGGATTAAAGACTTAAATGTTAGACCTAAAACCATAAAAACCCTAGAAGAAAACCTAGGCAATACCATTCAGGACACAGGTATGGGCAAAGACTTCATGACTAAAACACCAAAAGCAATGGCAACAAAAGCCAAAATTGACAAATGGGATCTCATTAAACTAAAGAGCTTCTGCACAGCAAAAGAAACTACCATCAGAGTGAACGGGCAACCTACAGAATGGGAGAAAATTTTCACAACCTATGCATCTGACAAAAGGCTAATATCCAGAATCTACAAAGAACCTAAAGAAATTCACAAGGAAAAATCAACCAACCCTATCAAAAAGTGGGCAAAGGATATGAACAGACACTTATCAAAAGAAGATATTTATGCAGCCAACAGACACATGAAAAAATGCTCATCATCACTCACCATTAGAGAAATGCAAATCAAAACCACAATGAGATACCATCTCACACCAGTTAGAATGGCAATCATTAAAAAGTCAGGAAACAACAGGTGCTGGAAAGGATGTGGAGAAATAGGAACACTTTTACACTGTTGGTGCGAGTATAAACTAGTTCAACCATTGTGGAAGACAGTGTGGCAATTCCTCAAGGATCTAGAACTAGAAATACCATTTGACCCAGCCATCCCATTACTGGGGATATACCCAAAGGATTATAAAATCATGCTACTATAAAGACACAGGCATACGTATGTTTATCG
Source organism: Macaca fascicularis (assembly GCF_037993035.2). Taxonomy (NCBI): domain Eukaryota; kingdom Metazoa; phylum Chordata; class Mammalia; order Primates; family Cercopithecidae; genus Macaca; species Macaca fascicularis. The sequence continues at coordinate 68,005,536 of NC_088380.1, read as the reverse complement.
TGGCACTATTCACAATAGCAAAGACTTGGAATCAACCCAAACATCCATCAGTGATAGACTGGATTAAGAAAATGTGGCACATATACACCATGGAATACTATGCAACCACAAAAAAGGATGAGTTCATGTCCTTTTGTAGGGACATGGATGAAGCTGGAAACCATCATTCTGAGCAAACTATTGCAAGGACAGAAAACCAAACACCGCATATTCTCACTCATAGGTGGGAATCGAACAATGAGAAAACTTGGACACAGGGTGGCGAACATCACACACCCGGGCCTGTCGTGGGGTGGGGGAATGGGGGAGGGATAGCATTAGGAGAAACACCTAATGTAAATGACGAGTTAATGGGTACAGCCAATCAACATGGCACAATTATACATATGTAATAAACCTGCACATTGTGCACATGTACCCTAGAATTTAAAGTACAATTAAAAAAAAAAAAGAAAAAAGAGACAACCAGACATTGTGTGCCATATTGCATGTGTGCATGTCATACAATACACAGCAATACTTATAACATATTCTTGCCATCCCTGCCCTATCCCCACAAAAAAAGCCTGCAAGTGACTAAGCCTCTACATCTAACTACCAACTTATAAGAAATATGGGAGGAGAACTGTGGAGACTAAAGAACATGTTTAAAAACGCATATGGAGATAGAAACAATCAAATTCAAAACATGAAAAAGTACAGAAAATTACCTGTTACCTCAAGAAATAATAGCAAGGAAATAACTTTGGAACAGATGGAAAGGGAGCTAATGCAACTTGAATACTGATTCAAACAAACTATAAAGAATTCATGAGACAATCAGAGATATCTAAAATCTGACTAGAGATTTAAATGACATTAAGAAGCTCTCACTATTTTTTAAATATAATAATTGTGTTAAGATCCTATTTAAAAAAAATAAAACAGGCCAGGTGTAGTGCTCACACCTGTAATCCCAGCACTTTGGGAGGTGGAGGTGGGTGGATCACTTGGGCCCAGAAGTTCGAAATCAGCCTGGGCAACATGGCAAAACCCTATCTTTAACAAAAATACAAAAATTTAGCTGGGCGTGGTGGCAGGTGCCTCTAGTCCCAGCTACTTAGGAGGCTGAAGTGGAAGGATCACTTAAGCCCACAAGGCAGAGGTTGCAGTGAGACAAGATCACACCACTGCACTCCAGCCTGGGTGACAGAGTAAGACTCTATCTCAAAACACACCCACGCACAAAACAAAACAAAACAAAACCCTACCACTTAAAGACACACACTCAAATATTTACAGATAATGCTAGATAACATCTGGGATTTGATTTAAAATAACCAGCAAGGGTGGGAGGGGAAAGAAGCACACAGACAAAGTAAGACTGACTGTGGTCATATGTTGGTAATAGTTGCTGAGTGATGATGTTATGAAGACTCAAAGTTACTCAATTCTATTTATAGTAACTTCATCCTATTTTGAAATATTCTAACTTTAAAAGCTTTAATAAATTCTTAGAGATCATATATATGAATCTCATAAATGAAATTGCTTCCAACATGTTATGTAAAGTAGAATTACAGATACCGTCTATCCATGTCATTACCTTAAGAAAGAGCTGAAAGAACTGAAAAATCCCACAGCTAAATAAATGTGTTTTCTAAAAGAGATCATCCACATAATGCTCTTTAACTTTTACTTATGTAATTGATATACTGAGTAGGGACTGTGAGGTGCAGGCAAGTGTCAGTGATACATACTGTATAGTCCTCTTTGACTAAGCACATCATCCTGTTCTACTTTGCTTTGTGTTTTTTTAACAGAGAATCTGAGTCAATTTGATACTGTATCTTGGAAGATTAGGTGAACTTCTGTTGTTGAGGCTACTTGGAACAAGAAAAACGAAGACAACTGAAACTAAAGGTAATTACTACCTAAAACACGAAGATAAAAAATAGCTCATTTCTGCTCCTTTTCTCCCCTCCCAGGGAATAAGCAACCCCTCCCCTATTATCGAATCTTTAATTAAAAAGGGAAACAGATTACAGATTTAGGTATTCCCACCTATCTTCAAGTACCTATTTTACTGCAAGTAGTCCCCAAGCTAGGTCTTTCTAACTGCTGTAACCCAATTTTTGCACTTCTCCCAATCCTTCAAGCCCAAAATTTCATAAAAATTAATGTTTTAAAAAATGTAATTATACACACTGCCTACCACAGTGCACCCCCTATAATTCCACTCAAAAGATACTTAGTATGGACGAAGATAGTCTGATGGTCATTCTGAACATACTGACTTCCTGTCTGCTACATTTGATCTGCTTCTAGCTGAACTGCACTGCTATCTTCATCTCCACTTTCTCCGGTGGGTCAAAGAATAACGAGCTTTGGAAGAATCAAATACTCTAATATTAGAATTGATTTTTTATGTATCAAGGTGACTTACACTATGACATGTTATATAAATTTAATTATTATATGTATTCGAAAGTACATATAAAAGCAATTTTTAGCTTTCCTATAAGGAGTCAGAACATAGGTTTCCTTACACTAAAGGGAAAATAGTTATAAAAATATCACTTTCCATTCTAAATTTGAATGTGCATTCTATTTGAGAAAACAAGTTTTTTAAAAACTTACCACTTTAGTAAAAAGAATGATGGTCTTTTCCAGTCTATCTCTACACACATTATCTGTACCTATACTTCTACCTGTTAAAAATACATTTCAAATATTAGTAGAAGTTAATAATATTCTGTAAGTTCACAACAAAGACAACATCAAAACTTTTACAAAAATAATATTGCTGGTTTTATTTTTGCATATTATGAATTCATTATTTAAAAAGCAATACCAAGATTTACACCGAATGACACAGTAGCCCTCTGTGCCACATTATACAAAATTAATCCTAATATATGAACTGAACTCACTTTTATAGTAAAAGAATAGTCGTTTTAGCAACGAATCATGGATAACATTTAAAAACTAAATGTCACAGCTGAAGTACAACACACATGTGTAAAATAAAGCACTCAAGGAGTAACATACTCATTATCATTTTTCCTGTATCTTCTGACAAATTGATTCTGATAATTTCCCTGGGGTGATTTTTTTTTGTACATTCAGAACAATGTCCACCAGCTCATCAGCTACTCTGCTCTCTAATAATACTCCTCATATTCTGTTTGTTCATTTGTCTTATTCTCTCCTGGAAGGGTTTGTATTCTTCCTTCTGCCACGCCCACAAGGATGGCCAGAGAAAAATGACTATTTTTAGAAAACGTAACTTACACAATATGAACATTCCTATTCATCTTTGCATGCATAGTACCCAGAACAGTGTCTGCCAAAAGGCTCAACAATGTTTTACTAAATTGAAACTAACATAAAACAATCAGTAGCTCCTTAAAAGAGAGTAGACTAAGATATCTTCTCAGGATAGCAAATCCCCATACACACACATACACACAATTTGTGCGTGCACACATGTGTATGTCCAAATAAAGGTGCTTACAATCACATGGAAGAAGAAGATAACAAACAGACCACCAGTAAAATACAACACAAATATAAATGCTATAGTCTCTCACATGGGATAATAAATAATAAAGGATGCTAAAGATAAGCCAGTGGAGGTTAATGAACAAGGGATTTACAAAATGAAACTGTCAGTTAAGGAAATTTATATCACAGTGATATGCAGCAAATACTAAAAGTGAAAGAGTCTACAAGAAGTCTAAACAGGATTTGGCATATAGTCTATAGGTCATATTTGTTATACATATGACTGTTGTGAACATCTGCCTGGAAAGGGGTAGCCACAGAAGAAATATAGAAAGGGGAACGAACACAAAATAGATTTTTTTTTTTTCTTGAGACGGCATTTGTTCTGTCACCCAGGTTGAAGTGTAGTGGTGAGATCACTGCTCACTACAGCCTCGACCTCCCAGGCTCAATCAATCCTTCTTGAGTAGCTGGGACTTCAGGCACACACCACCATGCCTGATTAACTTTTTAATGTTTTTTGTAGAGACAGGGTTTTGTCATGCTGCCCAGGCTGGTCTCCAACTCCTGGGCTCAAGCGATCCATTCGCCTCAGCATCCCAAAGTGCTGGTGTTACAGGCGTGAGTCACCATGCCTGGCCTCAGGGAAATCTTTTTTTAAAAATCTGTTTTGGTCAGGCAAGGTGGCTCACACCTGTAATTCCAACACTTTGGGAGATGAAGGTGGGCGAATCGCTTTAGCCCAGAAGTTTGAGACCAGCCTGGCAACAAGGGAAATTCCTCTACACTCATTACCAGTGCAGTAGTCTCCTCTTTGTTTTGCCTTCCCCAGTATCAGGTGCCTGCAGTCAATCACAATCCAAAAATATTAAATAGAAAATTCCAGAAATAAACCATTCTTAAGTTTTCAATTGTGCAGCATTCTGAGTATGGTGATAAATCTCCAGTTGGCCCAGTCTGTCCTGCCCCAGACGAGAATCCTCCCTTTGTCCAGCAAACCCCAGCTATATACACTACCCGCCTGTTAATCACTTAGTAGTCACTTTGGATATTAGCTCGAAAAAGCATAGTACACATAGGGTTTGGTACTATCTGTGGTTTCAAGCATCCGCTGTAGGTCTTGGTTTGTAGTCCAAGGAGGGACTTCTGTATATGAGACAAAGGCTAAGCTTCTAACTTAACTTCAGAAAGTTGATACAAAATACTCATTTTAGCTACATATAGGATCTCTGCAGCTATCAAGTGCTCACTCAGGGGGGCAATTTGACAAGAGACACTTTCTCCAGATTTACAAGTGCACAACAGAAGCTATTAAAGAATAAGTATCTATTAATCCCTCATTAATCCTAGCTATTAATGAATAAAAATTCTATAGTAAAAAGGACTGCAATGAAAGTACTTACTGCATTCCAGAAACTGTTTTAGACGTTCAAATATTCCATGTAAAAAACCCTAGAAAAGAATATTATTTGAAATATCTCAATTTACTGTTATAAAAATTTACCTTGTACCTTTTTCAGGGATACTAAAACAAATCTATTACCTCACTTTAAAAAGTTAGCTGAAGAAAAATAAGTTAAAATTAGCTAAGCAAAAAACAATTCACTATTATAAACAAGGAAACAACTATAGTATTTCACCTCTTCAATACCTCATTTAGTTACATAAATCACTTTGCAATAAATAAAAAATTACTTTCTAAGCATCCTGTTTCACTAAACACTCTCTATTCTCCTTACTTTGCTTTAATTTTTCTTCACAGGCTTTAAATCCCTTGAAATACTGCATTTGTCCATTTATTATGTGGCTCTTTACATTAGAATATAAGCTCCTTGAGAGCCAGAACTGTGGTCTGTTTACTGCTTTATCCCAGAATCCTGGAACTTTGTTTGGCAATAATTAAGTATTCAAAAAATGAATGCATGGTACCAATTATTTACACCACAGTTCCTAACTCCAAGTATATGACACATTGGTCCTCAGATACTAGTATTAGATAGGCACCAACATATACCAGCTAGGTCTAATGGACCATTATTTTTGAAAACATATTCTAAGATATGTTTTGAATAATTAACAGGAATAAATAAAAATAGTGAAAAAAATTAAAATTTTTAATAAGAATTTAAACATAGAAGACATCTTTGTATCAATAAATGTTGGCATACAAACATCATAAAAGATGTCATACACTCTATTAGCAAATGAGGTGGTCTCGTTTTGTCATGAAATACTGGATGATGGTGGCTTTCCTAGAAAATAATTAACTCTAGAATGCCACAATTCCTCTCTATCCTCAGAAATATATTGTTCATTCATCAATTCTTGAGTTTGAGAAAATTCAACTAGGATACTATTATCTGAAGACTTAGTGTCTGAGATTTTACTTAGACAATCAATTTCATTGTTAACATGAGAGTCAAGAGTACTGCTCTCAGACTCTAAATACCCGTCCACTAACTCATCAAAAAACTAGTAAACCTTTTCCTCTATCAATTTCCTTCCCTCTCTGTCATTTCAGGTAGAAAATGTAAAATTCTGAATTCTCAACTATATTAAATAAAAGCTAAAAGCAGAGTAAAATGAATGTTTCCAGTCTTCCTTTATACTTTTCCAGAAACGGGACGCAATACAATTAATACAATTTAATTGTGTTATATTAATTTAATTGGCAACACAATTAAAAAAAGAAGAAAACTTCAGGATGACAACTTCACTACTGCATCATCTTCCATTTTCATACGATTTCTGTCTTTTTAAAGCATAGCTGACAGTAATTTATAATGAAAAAGTAACAACAGAACAATGAAACAGCAAAAGGTTTCAATATAAAAGAATAAGATCACTAAGAGATCCCATGTCTCTTAAATTTATAAAAGGGTCCAATAGTCCTATTCTCCAAAGAAAGTAAAAAATTATAAATGCCACCGATTTTAAAAGCCATCATATCAAGGTGCCTGCCTTCAGAGCCCAGAATCTCACCACTGTCATGTATCGTTTCTTTAGCATCTTTTAAGCTCTCTGTTGTTTTTAAGATTTTTAGGCCAGGTGCAGTGGCTCACACCTTTAATCCCAGCACTTTGGGAGGCCGAGGCGGGTGGATCACCTGAGGTCAGGAGTTCGAGGCCAGCCTGGCCAACATGGAGAAACCCTGTCTCTACTAAAAATACAAAAACTTAGCTGGGCGTGGTGACAGGGGCCTGTAATCCCAGCTACTCAGGAGGCTGAGGCAGGAGAATTCCTTGACCTTGGGAGGCAGAGGTTGCAGCGAGCCAAGATCACGCCATTGCACTCCAGCCTGGGTGACAGAGTGAGACTGTCTCAAAAAAAAAAAAAAGATCTTTATATTATTTGAAACGTTGTCCTTAATTTGTTAAGATTTTATCCTCTAATTGATTGATATACCTTAATTGCTAAAATGAGGCATTTATAACTGAGTAAAGGTTGACATATGATTTATGCAAACAGAAGACTCTTAAGGCAAAGCTAACGCTCACAAAATATCAATGATAGCCCAAGTAAACCACTATTTCACCTCACAGGAATATAAATCAAATCAACTCATTTTCACTTAAAAAAAGATAAACATAATATTCTAGTTAATGAGAGTAATATTGCATATAATTCCTGAGGCTTTTGACATATTGCTTCTAACATAAAGGATTTATTCGTTAAACAAATAACTATTGAGAATTTACTATATAAAAAAGACTGTTCCAAGCTCCGAGTCACAGTGAATAAAACAAAGCCCCTGCCTTCATGGAATTTATACATTCTAGTGAGGGAACTGAAAGGGAGTTGTCAAGTTGGTTTCTTGATCATCTTTTTTGGCAGTATGGCAATTAAAGTGTATCTGGATTTAAATTGAGGCTTGATATCTTTCAGCAATTTGGTAATACGTATCAATACTGTGGAGGTGCATATGCTTAACCCAACATTTTCAATTCTAGGAATTTATCCTAAAGAGATTAGAAAACCACATAACAGTTACCTAAATGTTCACTTCATATCTTTTATCGAAAATGAGAAACTGAGAACCTATATGTCCATCAACAGATAACTGTGTAAGTACATTATAAGAATCCTATATTAATATATTTTTTGTAAAAAATTAGTCTACTGACACTAATCATATGAATGTACCATACAATCATTTTAAAAATAACATGTAACAATACAACTGACAAGGGAAAAATATCTATAATATGATTAGTTTGTTTTTAAAATGCAAGTAAGGAAACAACAAGTAAATATTATCCCATTTGTATCAAATTGAGCGAGAAGGTCTATCCAGAATAATATGCATAAAATGTCTTCAAGGATATTTATAAACTTCAGCAGTATCTCTGAAGAGTACGATTATAAGCAATTTTTTAGTTTCTTTTTCTGAAATTTTTAACTTAAATAAAAAGTATGTCAATTTTCATAAAATGAAATAACCATCATATTACGATGATGTATATTAATCGGTTTTAAACTCTTTTAACAATAGAACAATTACTTCAATCAAATCTCATCAATATACAAAAAATTCTATTTTTTTAATGGCTCTGGTCAAATCTAGTAGGGGAGACCTAAAGACCTAATTAGATTTGTTTTTTTCTCAACTCCTGAGCAACCCCCAAAGCAACTTACAAAAAGCAATGTTTTACCTGAGCTAAACTTACTGTGAATACTAACACAGATCTAAATATAATAAAAGGCCACTTCATCTATTTAAAAAAAAAAAAAATGCAACTAGGCCAAGCACAGCCACGCCTGTAATCCTAGCACTTTGGGAGGCCAAAGAGGGCGGACCACTTGAGGCCAGGAGATCGAGACCAGCCTGGCAGAAATGGTGAAACCCTGTCTCTACTAAAAATACAAAAATTAGCTGGGCGTGGTGACACATGCCTGTAATCCCAGCAACTTGGGAGGCTGAGACAGGAGAACTGCTTAAACCCAGGAGGCAGAGGCTGCAGAGACCCAAGACTGCATCACCGCACTCCAGCCTAGGTGACAGAGCGAAATTCTGTCTCAAAAAAAAAAAAAAAAAAAAAAAAAGGTAACTATATTTTTGCATAGAAAAAAGAAGATGGATCTACAGACAATGAATATACATCACAACTTATGATCAATTTATTGACAAGGTTTTTCTCTTATATATTTTTTAATTGATTGCAAAGAGCATGTATTAATGTTATGAGCAGGCAGAAAAAAACAAATTTATTTTAAATACACAAAAACAAAGGAAAATATTAAGTATATAAATAACTATCTACAATGTGCCTGGTAATGTTATAATGGCATTCAAATTCACAGGAGTTCATTTTAATTTAAATTCAAATTAACACTCTCAATGTACCATGGTATCCTTGAGAAATATCCTGGGCCTATTTCCTCTCCTTCACACAACAGCCACTTTGATGTAGTGAAAACAGACCAGAAGTCTAAAAGTCAGAATGGTAAAAAACTAGATGGTCACTTAATAAAAACTCTTCTAATTGAATGCGAAATAAAAAGAGCACTCTTCCAAACATTCAGGAAAATACCACTTTCCCAAAGTCACGGCAAATTTCTTTGATCACTTACCATCACCTCCATATTCTTATGAGGTTCCACAAATCCATTAACAGTTAACTTACGCAGCACTGAAAAGCAAAAGCAAGCTTTACTTGAATCGTATTTTATCCTACGAAAAATACAATCACAAGAAAGATTCAGAATCACAAAATGTAATCAAGCTTGGAGGTTAATCTGAGTTAGAAAGTTAACTCCTGGTCATCTGGCTGGGAAATTAGTGGGAAAAATGGAACTAAAGTCTAGTTCTTCTGACTCACAAATGCAGTGTTCTTCTGACTTATTGTTACTTCTCATGTTTCTAAAACTGGATTCCAAAATTTAGTGTAATTTATATAATTGTTAGTACTTCTTACCTGCAATAACTGAAATTGGAAAAGTTATTTCTGTTTCACAAACTTTAAGCTATGACTCAACGGTAACCAAAAAACTTCATTCAGTTTTAGGCTATATTAATGGAAATACAGTTATCTCCTAAAAAGGATATAAAAATTAAACCCTATTTCCAAATTTGGAATCAACTACACTGCTCAACTGTGACATTTCATGAGTAACACTGACAAACTAATATACACAGAGAGATAAGCAGGATAATAGATTTGAAGGCAGAGCTAGATTTAAATCCTTGCTCCATTGTCTACAGCTATAATATTACTTTGGGCAACATTTCTAGATCTCAGTTTCCTCATCTGTAAAATGTGGTTAACAAATCCTACTTCATAGGGTTATTGATGGATTCCATGGTATATGTAAAATATAGCAATTATTTAGCAACAATAAGGATGGTGACAGTGTAAGAGACAAAATTAAAAGTTCAGTAAATAAGCACTGCTATTACAATACTAAAAAATTACACCTTAAATAGTGTTTATGAGGTCTATAAGCAATGGATTAAATTTAGGTTTAGAATGTAGCTGTCTACTAGACCTTCAGTTTGTAAGTCGAAAGCAATGTATTAAAATTAGGTTTAGAATGTAGCTGTTTATAAGAACTTCAGTTTGAAATCATCAATTATATCCAACTCAGTAATGATGCAGTAACTTTTCCTCGTTTTCATAAGGAGAAAACAGAATTCAAATTGAGTCCCTTATTCTGGATATGCTTTCTCACCATAAGACCTTGAGCCATAATACCTAAGAGGATCCTTTCCTTCTCCCTTCATCACCTAGTTAACTTCCACTGATCCTTTAAGATTACAGCTCAAAGATCACTTTCTCAGGGAAATTGTTTCTGATCATATTATCAGTTATCATAATATCAGAAGGCCTCTGTCACAGGTGTCACTTTAAATATATTTGTGGGATCATTTTATTAAGTCTATCTCCCCAGTGCCAAGCACCTACAGATTTGTCAAATGAAATAATGAATGCATCCATGTCTAAAAGATACTAAATGCACTAAGTGTAAATTCAGATAGGGATTACACAAAACAAAAATTCTAGTCTGGAGTATTTCTTCATTTCAGGACAGAAACATATAGTTACACAACAAAATTTTCCAGGGCAGGATGTCTCTAGAAAGTTAATGTGAATCTAAGACCTTTAGATGGTGAGGTATTAAAAAGCTTAAGGCAGGCAAAGATATAGTAAAGCTACATATTTTTCGTCAGGAGTTAGGATTTGAAATCAGTAAGGCAAGAAAACCCTATAATCAAAAGAAATCTTGAAAATTTCTTAATCATTAAATATACTACTATACACACAGTTTTGTATACACAGCCTTATATCAGTTTCTCTAATTCTTTCTGAGTAAACATTTCTCTCCAATGTATGTAATTTCCTCCTCAAGGATGTTGACAAAACCATCTCCACTCACTTTTGTAACTACTTCTACAATGGATTTTATTTTTCAACAGTCCTTTAAAATCATTCAAACATTTCTTCACAGGTTTCACAAAATGTGCTGACAGTTTGGGATTTGTGCATCCATTGTCTGGTGAAAGTAAGTGATGCATTAAGGCAATGCCAAGACCGATGGGATTCCAAGGTACCAGAATGAGTATGATAAAAGAACTTATAAGGAAAACTAAAAAGAATGCAAACTGAGTTAGAGTAAGAGAGAAACTGATGCTGTCTGAGATCAAACTAAGAAAAACAAACTCGGACAGGCACAGTGCTCATCCCTGTAATCCCATCACTTTGGGAGGTCAAGGCAGAAGGATCACTTGAAGCTAGGAGTTCAAGACCAGAAAGACGTAAAAATCAGCCTGGTGCAGTGGCATGTGCCTGTAGTCCCAGTTACTCAGGAAGCTGCAGTGGGAGGATCACTTGAGCCCAGGAGTTCAAGGTTGCAGTGAGCTATGATTATGCCACTGCACTTCAACCTGGGAGCAAGACCCTGCCTGTCCAAAAAAAAAAAAAAAAAGAACTAACACAGTCTTAGCAACTAGCAACCAGAACAGAAAGAAGAAAGAGAGGAGGGACTAGAACAGTAAGAGAATGAGACAAATGAGTATGTTTCAGAAGAAAAGGAACCTGGGAATATATTCATCAAGATAAACAGCTCAAGAAAAGTGAGATGGAGATTTATGCTAAGGGAATGCCTGCAAGCAACATACACCAAGATGCAGGTCAAGATGGCATCCCATCAAGCACCTTCTGAAATCCAAGTGAGTGTGAGGCACTAAGATGAAAGATGGAGCCTTGCCTTGCCAGAGAAAGGAGGGATGAAAGACGGTGCTCCTTCCAACCTGGAGAAAAAATTTTAGGAAAGTTGGCATGACAATGATAAGTGTAGGGGTCCAGAATGAGAAAAATAAAGTAGAAACAAAAACTGGAAGCATTTGAAAAAAATATATTCAGAGCCATGAGGCCACAATAGTGTGAATAATGTGAATCTAACTATCCACTTCAACTTACTATATGTGCTTTCAAAAATTAGAGGGCGTAGAAGAAGAGCTACTGTCACAAAACCATAAATAAGCCCTTATCTTTCAGGGAGAAATTAATCTCTTATTTTTCCAGTGAAATTGGGAACAGAAAACCCATATAAAGAAACTATTTGGTGACTGTTCTGAGGTATCTCATTTCAAAAATGAACATATCAAGTTTAACAGTACCTTTCAATGATAGCAGAGTTCGTTCTAGTGAACTCAGAATTACAGCTTCATTGCCAGAAGAAACTTGTTGCAGGAATGTGTCTGTGTGGTGATTCCACAGAGAGCAGGCAAAATTATAAATTCCAGAAGCTAACTGCAAAAAAAGGCAACAAATTTATTCATAGTGTATTATAGATTTCAGTAATACATTAGAACTACAAAGTAATATATTTTAGTTTTACAACTAAGCACATATTTTCTGAGAGATCTGAAATAGTCAAAGAGTATTTGTGGCAATGTTTCATACTTTTTTAGCCACAAAGCACAGTAACACATAGAGCTTACACTGGCTGCTAAACACACACAGACACACCCCTAAAAGACTAGTTTCTTAAAACAATATTAATACCTCATCAAATCCTGCATTGCAGCCTTATATATTCTAATTTTATTCTTTTTATCCCCACTAATAGGTTGCAACCTCTGTTTAAAACAATGATTTATGGACTGTCACTGAGTATGTCAGATAAATCAATATATGAAGATATACAAAGGAGAAAGCCTTCCGTGTTCTGCCAGTTCTACCCATATGGCTTTTGCACATTTAATGCCAGGAACATACCAACCACATGGTTTCTCCGTTGCTTTACTAAAGTGTACTGATATTTAAAAATCTGACCCTCATATTAAGAATGTAGTTAATCTCTGCCTCACACTTTGAGGCAGAACATCTTCCAGTGATATCTTCAATTTTTTCCAGGAGTTCTCAGAGCAATCCAGCTGAGTCTACATGGCTATTTACTTTAAATTAAAACTAGATAAAGGTATTTATGACTAGTTATCATCAGCATACTTCAGAATACTTTTTCTTACTCAAGATATAAGCATCTCCTGTTCACTAATTAAATGCTATTTATAGAACAGGCATCAGAAACCAGAGCTGCAATCCTGTTAAAATCATGTTTTTATGAAAAAATCGAATTCCATTTATGTTAGTTTAATTAAGTATTTTTAATGGTCTGGGCCATTAAAACAGCTTCCCAATATCCCCCGGGGCAACTGTGCATGTATCCACACAGAACACACAAGCTTAGCAAAGGCTTGAACCTCAGCTAATCTGAGTCTTGGAAAAACATCCTGTGATCCTCCCAGAACACAAGAGGATAGAAGGCTTGTAAGAAACTTACAAGACCATCTACTACTCGCCTCTTTATCTCGTCCTTTAGGCTATCATGAGACAGTTTCTCATCACCTCTCAGGTTCTGAAGAGGTATAAGGCTTTCTGTCCTACTCCCCTTAAAATATACTGCAGAATATAAAACTACCAAGCTATATAGTCTAGAATTGGCTTCTCAGCAATTAGGCATCCCACAAGTCACATTAGAGTCATCCATCTCCTATTGTTTCTGTGTCATTCTTTCTGGTGTATGAGACAAGGCCCACAGGAAGCTTGCACCTGTAGGTGCTTCCCTTCTCTATCCAAATTAAACAATGAACTGCCTGAATCTAAAAGTGGTTCACTGTATCTTTACAAACTATATCAGTCAGGGATGCCTTAGCCCTTCCTTGTCTTGTGTGTATACTTCACAACAGGTACAATGACTACTTATTAAGCTACTTTAGCATATTCTCAAGTATGTATGCAGTATTCCAAAGAGTAAAATCAAACTGCTGAATCCTAATGTTTCATCATAGCCAAAATATTTTAGTGATCGTTCTCTCAATAGTGTTACAACACAAACTGCTGTATCATAAAAAGAGTTTGAAAGTGACATTTTCCCATGAAGTAATAATGTAGCAGAGAAGCAAACATTCACTCTGATAGAAGGGAAATAATATTTAAAAACTGGGAAAAAAGATTTATTTCAACAAACTTGCATGCTTTACTTATAACTTCAGTAAACCATAAAACGAATTCGTATTTTTCTTAGTAAGTCCTTTCAGAAAATAAAAAACTGAAATATATATCCAGAATTGAAAAAACATCTATCGTCCTAAATTTTATTATACTTACTGTGTAATATACAACATCCTAAACTTTCCCAACACATACATCATTAAAATATTTTGTCAGCCAGAAGAAAGTGAAAGAATACAAACAGAAGGATTTAGAGGCAGAAAGGGTAAGAATTCTACAAAACACCTAAAATTAAATTTTAAACTAATGTAAAATTTCTTACTGTAGCAAATATTTCAACTCCCCAAAAATGAAATCTATAGCCTTGGCTATAATTTGTAGATCTGTTTTGTACTGTGTCTTTTTGTAACAAATAAAACAAAAACTCAAAGGGTGCCATACCCAAATTTCAAGTAAGACCAAAAAACTATTAAGCTTTAAACCGATATCTTGCTTACTACAAAATGACATTTTGAATAATTTTATAGCCTTTCTTTGCATCTCCTTAAAACTACCTGTTAACATTAACTTCTGTAGATTATATTAAAATTGTTTAAAAGGACTTTATATTGAAATTTTTTGTGTCAGTATTATCTGAAGTCACTTGAACTCATTTAAAAGGTATGCTCAGAGCAGGCGCGACGGCTCACGCCTGTAATCTCAGTGCTTTGGGAGGCTGAGGCAGGTGATCACTTGGTGTCAGAAGACCAGCCTGTGCAACACGGCGAAACACGGTCTCTACAAAAAATACAAAAAAATTAACCTGGCGTGGTGGGGTGCACCTGTACTTCCAGCTACTTCAGGGGCTGTGGTGGGAGGATGCCAGGATGCCTTGAGTCCAGGAAGGGAGGCTGCAATGAGCCGAGATCGCACCACTGCTCTCCAATCTGGGTGACAAACTGAGACCCTGTCTCAAAAAAACAACAACAAATAACCAGCTGGGCACGGTGGCTCATACCTGTAATCCCAGCACTTTAGGAGGCCAAGGCAGGTGGATCACGAGGTCAAAAGATTGAGACCACCCTGGCCAACATGGTGAAACCCGTCTCTACTAAGAATACAAAAATTAGTTGGGAGTGGTGGTGCACACCTGTAGTCCCAGCTACTTGGGAGGCTGAGGCAGGAGAATCCGGAAGGCAGAAGTTGCAGTGAGCAGAGATATCGCCACTGCACTCCAGCCTGGCAACAGGGCAAGACTCCATTTCAAAAAAAAAAAAACCCATATAGGCCAGGTGCGGTCGCTCATGCCTGAAATTCCAGCACTTTGGGGAGCCGAGGCGGGTGGATCACCTGAGGTCAGAAGTTTGAGACCAGCCTGGCCAACATAGCGAAACCCCATCTCTATTACAAATACAAAAATTAGCTGGGCATGGTGGCACCTGCCTGTAATCCCAGCTACTCAGGAAGCTGAGGCAGGAGAAATGCTTGAACCCAGGAGTTGGAGGCTGCAGCGAGCTGAGATCACACTACTCAGTCTGCGTAACAGAGACTCCATCATAAAATAAATAAATAAATAAATAAAACCACATACACAAATAAAAGGTATGTTCAGGATATCAGTTTATCAGTATACAAGTAATTATGTAGATAATGATGACATAAATGGTAAATAACATTTACAGCATTTACAGAATAAGACATTTATTAAACCTTACTATGCACGCACTAGGCAGTACTCTCGGCACTTTACCTGTGTTAACTTATTTAATCATCACAATCTAAAAGTAGATATTATTTACTCTCCTTTTACAATAAGAAAATTAAGTGAGGCATAGAAAAGTTAAGTAACTTGCCCAAGAGTAAAGAACACAGTAAGAGGAAGAGACAGGATTTGAATCCAAGGAAGGTGCTCAAAACCTGCATTATTATCTTCTATGCTCTAATGTCTCCTAATACAATAACTAACAATTAACTGCACTGTATAAAAGAGATAAGCATTTTTGGTATAATTAAGTTCTGTTTAAACTTTTTTTTTTTTTGAGACAAAGAGTCTCACTCTGTTGCCCAGGCTAGAGTGCAGTGGCGTGAGCACGGCTCGCTGCAGCCTCAATCTCCTGGGCTCAAGCAATCCCCTCACCTCAGCCTGCCAAGTAGCTGGGACTACAGGGGTGCACCACACCAGGTTAATTTATATATTTATTTTTATTTTTTGTAGAGATGGGGTCTCACTATATTGCCCCGCCTGGTCTCAAACTCCCGGGCTCAAACGATCCTCCTGCCTCAGCCTCCCAAAGTGTTGGGATTACAGGCATAAGCCACCATGCTTGGCCCTGTTTAAACCTTTTGATATCAAAATATAAAGTACACCCTGGGCATGGTATCTGACAACTGTAATCCCAGCACTTTGGAAGGCAAAGGCAAAAGGATCACTTGAGGTCAGGAGTTGAAGAACCACCTAGGCAACAAAGTGAGACCCTGTTTCTACAAAATGTTTCTTAACAAATTAGCTAGACATGGTGGTGCATGACTGTAATCTCAGCTACTTGCAAGACTGAGGTGGGAGGATCATTTGAACCCAGGAGTTCGGGGCTGCAGTGAGCCATGATCACACCACAGCACTCCAGTCAGGACAAAAGTGAGGCACTGTCTCTAAAAATAAATTGAATGTTTTTCTTGTATATACACATATATTCATATACATATAAGCAACATACGTGTGTAAATTAGAACTAGTCCCATTCACTAGTCATAACAGCCATAGACCTTTTATCTAATTCTCAATACCTTCCACTACCACTACATGCCAGACTTGCTGAAAAAAAAAAAAAAAGATGGTGACAGTAATTATTCCCTAGTTCCTCAATTAAAAGTAAGATTAAGCTTGGAAAAAAAAAAAAAAAGTCAGCCAAATAAAACAAGGCACAGACTCAAGAAGGAAAACGTTAAGGGAGAATTTGCCACCCTACATAACCAGCATATTTTGAAATTGTGTCAGATTTTTTAAAAGTATTTTGTATTGGCCGGGCACAGTGGCTCATGCCTGTAATCCCAGCTACTCAGGAGGCCGAGACAGGAGGATTGCTTGAGCCCAGGAGTTCAAGGTTGCAGTGAGCTATGAGTGTACCATTGAACTCTAGCTTGGGAGACAAAACCCTGTCTGTAAAAAATAAAAACAGTATTTTTTAATAATGGTAGCAAAGGAGCAAAACTGTTTTATTTTTTTCAGGCATTACTTCTGTTACCAGAAGAATATCTCTTTGCAGAATTCTACCACTTGCATACAGACAATGCAAATCACAGTAGACATATTACACATAAAATCTTCCCCACTCACCTACAAAACAAAGAACAAAAAATACCAAAGAACATCTCTGAATACTACACTACAGGTTCTTACTGTCACAAGATTGAATAAAAAAAGCATTTAATCATGGTGGAATCAAAGTCATTAAAATAAAATTCTATTCTGTTCCATAAAATCATCTCCTTTTAGGCCGGGCGCGGTGGCTCAAGCCTGTAATCCCAGCACTTTGGGAGGCCGAGACGGGCGGATCACGAGGTCAGGAGATCGAGACCATCCTGGCTAACACAATGAAACCCCGTCTCCACTAAAAATACAAAAAAAAAAATTAGCCGGGCGTGGTGGCAGCGCCTGTAGTCCCAGCTACTCGGGAGGCTGAGGCAGGAGAATGGCGGGAACCCGGGAGGCGGAGCTTGCAGTGAGCCGAGATCGCGCCACTGCACTCCAGCCTGGGCGACAGAGCGAGACTCCGCCTCAAAAAAAAAAAAAAAAAAAAAAAAAATCATCTCCTTTTCTATTTATCATTCGACTCTAAAAATATGTGTTAGAAAGTTCAGTAATTCAGGTAGTCAAAGATTCCACTCTATTTCACCTTAAGCAACTTTCAATGTTGAAATTTTCATTCCTACTTCTCACAAAAATAAATAAGATTTATAGGTATTAGTGGCAAAGTTAGATCTTGATCTATTAATTCTTCCCTCTTTCTGTTCCTAGAAAGTAATACTTAATATGAGAGAACTACAGGCTAAAACATCTCAAATCTGAAAACCTGAAGTATTTGCTTCAAAATCCTTAACTCTGAGTGTCAGCACGATGCTCAAGGGAAATGATCACTGAAGTATTTCAATTTTCAGATTTTCACATTTGAGATGTTCAACGTAAGTATAATGCAAATATTACAAAATCTGAAAAAAATCCGAAACATTTCTGTTCCCAAGCATTGCAGATAAGAAGTACTTAACCTGTACTTTAAGGACTACAGATATGAAAAGCACATAAGATGCCTGCCACACAGCAGGTATTGCTAAATGAAGGCATGTAGTATTTGAGACAGAAATTAAAAAAAAAAAAAAAAAACAATAGTATGGAAATTTAAAAACAAAAACCTGATAATTAAGGACATTAGGCATCTCTTAAAGTTCCAATTCAAGACTTTCTAGGTAGCCTACTAAAGGTCTATACACAAATGGCTGGAATGAAGAAGCAATAGCACTATCTGTCGACAAAGAGCCTCCCCTTGACCAAATTTTAGTCAGGCTTTTCTGAACCTTTGTCCTAACTAGGCTTCTACTTTCGGACTTCCAAAACGTCTGTTCTTTGCGTCACCCAATTTTAGCAAGAAATCTTGCTATGTTGGTTTAGCCAAAATCCCCTATCCTTGACATCTGATATTATCAATATCTAATCAGGTTGCTTTCAGCAAGAATCCTATTAGGTCAGTTTGGCCAAGAACCCCCCCTCATCCCTGATGATTCTTTTTAGTAATTTTCCATCCTCTCGACCCCCACAACCCCCCTGCAATCGCCCACCCTTTCCACCCCTGCTCCTTGGCAATAAATTCCCACTTTTCCTTGTATTCAGAGTTGAGCACAATTTCTCTCCCCTACCGCAAAACCCCACTACAGTAGCACCATCTGAATAAAGTCTGTTTTATCATCCTTTACAAGTGTTTGAAACAAGTTTTTCTTTAACACTTTTCAGCCCTTTACCTTCAGTAAAAGCAGGGAGAGCTAAAGAAAGAAGAAACATCAGGAATGAAGAAGAAACCACAGGAAGTAACCATTGCCAACTAATATATTCACAAGCCCTGTATAACCTCCTATCTGCTCCAGAAAACACCAACTGATACATGCTTACAGAAGGCTCGGCTAGAAAAGAGTAAGTAATAAAGCAAACAAGCAGGAGAAATAAAAATATTTTTTTCTACATGCGATTCTAAAAACTGTGGAGGGGGAAAGGAATATTCAGTGAGACAATATGCAAATAAACTATTTAATGAAACATGTTAGGTACTAGTTCATGAAATACTTAACATTTTCTATTTCTAAACCAGAAGAAACAGTGCCACCTACTGACTGCTTAGTGGCTGTAACTGAG
The DNA here is from genome assembly GCF_037993035.2 of Macaca fascicularis. NCBI lineage: Eukaryota > Metazoa > Chordata > Mammalia > Primates > Cercopithecidae > Macaca > Macaca fascicularis. The sequence continues at coordinate 67,986,219 of NC_088380.1, read as the reverse complement.
AAGCCCAAAGCCTTGACTCCAAAGTATCAAAAGCTAACCATTACACACTAAGTATTTCAGCATTTCAAATACTCTTAAACTTTTTTAGCCTCCGAATTGTCTTCATAATTTTCCCTTAAGAAATATCAGCAGCAAAAAAGTTTTACATCAAAGTTCATGTATTAAATAATTCATCACTAATACTGGGACAAAAAATATTACCCATGAGCTACAGATGCCAAACTCTGCTTAGCCTGAACCTAATCAGGAACGTATATAATCAATAAATGTAGAAGGTGGGACAACCTATAAGACAACTGATCTAGTTTTTTTTTTAACAAGTCAGTGGCATTTTTTATGGGGGAGAGGGAGGAAATCAATAGTATTCAAAATTAAAAGATTTGTAAAAGACATGTCAAATGCACCTCATTCATTTTTCTGGCTCAAGCCACTTGTAAAAATGTGTTTGAGAACAATCTAGAAAACCGGATAAAAGTATTAAATGATATTAAATCACTTTTTACTTCCTCAGGATGATAAAAGTTAAATACTTAAAAAATAAATCTATCTTTTCACAGATAAATATTAAAGAATTTAGTAAAAAAAATGAAATATTTAAATTCCTTTAAAACAGCTCAAAAAAAGTGAGAAAGCAAGAACAGGAAAATGTTGACTAGGTAATGGTTATATGGCAGTTAATATTTTTCTTTACTTTTCCATGTTTTTAAAATTTATTTTCAATTTTAAAAACACCTGTATTCTTAATAACTAAAAAGGTTATTTTAGTAATAATTGTTTTTTTTGTTAATAAGGCTTAAGTAGGCCAGGCACAGTGGTTCACACCTGTAATCCCAGCACTTTGGGAGGCCGAGGACGGCAGATCACAAGGTCAGGAGTTCGTGACCAGCCTGGCTAATATGGTGAAAACCCCGTCTCTACTAAAAATACAAAAATCAGCTGGGCGTGGTGGTGCGTGCCTAGTAGTCCCAGCTACTTGGGAGGCTGAGGCAGAAGAATTGCCTGAATCCGAGTGGCAGAGGTTGCAGTGAGCCGAGATTGCACCACTGCACTCCAGCCTGGGCAACGGAGCAAGACTCAGCCTCAAAAAAGAAAAAAAAAAGAGGCTTAAGTATAAATTTGCTTCCACTTAACTATGACATAAATGTATATTATATTACCAAAACGTATCAAGCCAGAAGCTTTGGTAGGTACAACATCTATCTCTAAAACAATTTCCAGCCAAACTGCTGATGTCTCTCAACTAATATTCATTTATTTATTTATTTAGACGGATTTATTTATTAAGACGAATGGCACAATCTCGGCTCACTGCAACCTCCGCTTCCCAGGTTCAAACAATTCTCCTGCCTCAACCTCCCAAGTAGCTGGGCTTACAGGCACCCATCACCACACCCAGCTGTTTTTTGTACTTTTAGTAGAGATGGGGTTTCACCATGTTGGCCAGGCTGGTCTCGAACTCCTGACCTTGTGATCCGCCTGCCTCGGCCTCCCAAAGTGCTGGGATTACAGGCGTGAGTCACAGCACCCAGCCTCAACTAATATTTATTTATTTACTGTCAATGAAGGACATTCCTAAAGACCTATAGTATTTGTTACTTACATGCTTTTTAAAGTAAAATCTACTTTTCATTTTGTTTTCAAACCTTCCAGTGATATAGCTCAGGCCCAGGAGGGATGCTGTGGCCCATCTTTCAGTTCCCTAAGTCTCTTATCCTGGCAACAGCCTTAAGCCTCTCTTCAGCCACTTAATGCCTACACACTGTTGTCATGTACCCAAAATATCAACTCAGTAAGCAGGAGGAACAAAAAAAAGTAAAACTACTCTCCTCCCTGGGTGGGCCCCTATCTTTCCACAGCTGTATCTCAGGCATCCCATAAAGTGATTACATACAGTAAGAATCCAAATATTTGTCAGATAAATAGACGGATGGGTAAGGTATAAATCAGTACTGTTTCAAAAGCAACTTAGAGATATTTGGGGGATAGTTTTGGAATTTTCATTCTTATTCCAGGCCCTTAACTAGGGCTCAGACAAGAGGCTTTATGAATCAACACAGGAAGAATACGCACCATGCTATATTCAAAATCTCTTCTGTTCAGTGCACAGCTCTGTTCTTTTGAACCAAGTCTGTCACCTTGAGTCTCTCCTCCACTAGAGTAACTTTCCACCAAAAAGTTCTTTTTAACCTTGGTATTAATGTAAGCCGAGACACACACATGCACAGGCTCAAATCCCCACACAGGTTCACAGCACAAATGACCCTTTAAGAGAGTCACTTTTTAAATAATGTACTTAAGCCAATATAGGCCGGGCGCAGGGGCTCACGCCTATAATCCCAACACTTCAGGAGGTCAAGGTGGGCAGATCATTTGAGGTCAGAAGTTTGAGACCAGCCTGGCCAACACGGCAAAACCCTGTCTCTACTAAAAGTACAAAAATTAGCCAGGCATAGCAGCATGCGCCTGTAATCCCAGCTATTCAGGAGGCTGAGGCAGGATAATCATTTAAACATGGGGGGCAGAAGTTGCAGTGAGCTGAGATCGCACCACTGCACTCCAACCTGGGCGAAAGAGCAAGACTCAATCCTCAGGGGGAAAACAAAGCCACTATAAAATTACACGGAGCAAGAGATAAGAAACAGAATCAACATGGCAATTAATGTACAATTAAAATCAACAAAACAAAAGTGAAAATAAGATCTATTAAACCTATTTGATGACTTGCTCACAAAGGCATTTATCTTTTAAATAAATTTTACTGCACTGTAAATATCTTAAAGGCTGGAGTTACATCATGTAAGTGGTGCCTTGGCATTCTCAAATTTAGCATTCATAATTTCAATTATTTGGAAATTTCCCCTAAGAACCACATCACGAAGTCTTAAGTTTACAAGGAGTACATCTGCAAGTCTCTGCTATGAGGGTGAGTGATCTATCTTACACTAACCAACCCATCTCAAAGCAGCTATGCAGTTCTCCTTTGTTTAGAAAATATAATAATTCATCATGATGACCTTCTGAAGTATTGTAACTTGACTTCGCCTTGCCACACAGCATTCTTTTACCCTTATCATCCAAATACTTCATGTGTTGTTGAGCAGGAACACTGTTATTATTATGTTTTAGACACGTGGTCCAACTCTGTCTTATAGGCTAGCACAATCATATCTCACTACAGCCTCAAACTCCTAGGCTTAAGTAATCCTCCCGCCTCAGCCTCCCAAGCAACCAGGATGACGTACATACACCACCATGCCTAATTTTTTATTTTTTTTAGAGGTAGGATCTCACTATGTTGCCTAGACTGGTCTCAAACTCCTGGCCCCAAGGATCCTCCCACCTCAGCTTTCCAAAGTGCTGGGATTAGTCACCATGCCCAGCCTAATGAGAACATTATTCATCATAAACCTTTCAGTTTTTAAAATTCAGCTAAGTTTTAGACATGACCATAATAACAATGCAATATAGTTTTGTTTTCTTCCACGCAGATTTTTTTTTTCCTGAGACAGAGTCTTGCTCTGTTGCCCAGGCTAGAGTGCAGTGGCGTGATCTCGGCTCACTGCAACCTCCACCTCCTAGGTTGAAGTGATTCTCCTGCCTCAGGCTCCCGAGTAGCTGGAATTACAGGCACCTGGCTAATTTTTGTATTTTTAGTACAGACGGGGTTTCACCATGTTGGCCAGGCTGGTCTTGCACTCCTGACCTCGTGATCCGCCCGCCTCAGCCTCCTAAAGTTCCAGGATTACAGGCGTGAGCCACTGCACCTGGCCCCATGTGAGATTTTAATAGCTTACTAAATGGGGGGTTGTGTTCTTCCACATGAACTGTCAAGAGACTACTAATTCTGTCTTCTGTCTCCCACAATATTGTACATATCTCTTGTACACAGTAGGCATTCAATAACTGTTGAGTGACTGCTAGACAGAAGTAAAAACTTAAGATTAACCCCTAATATCCAGGCCGAGCATGGTCATATGCACCTGTGGTCCCAGCTAGTTCAGAGGCTGAGGTGGGAGGATTGCTTGAGCCTAGGAGGTCAAGGTTGTAGACACCTATGTTTGTGCCACTCGCTATGCAGCATATACTTTTGTGGGTTACACATCGTGATTTGGGGACATTATTAACATACTCACAACTTAATTACAATTGCTACCTGTACCTTAAATTTCCTTATTTTTAGAGACTTTGGATTTTAACTGTGGTTAATGTCCATTTTACTATATTTAGGTTTATACGTAAAGGCATACTGTTTTATAGAAAATGAATTCCTGGCCAGGCATAGTGGCTCATGCCTGTAATCCCAGCATTTTGGGAGGCGGAGGCAGGTGGATCATCTGAGGTCAGGAGTTGGAGACCTGGCCAACATGGCAAAACCCCATCTCTACTAAAAATACAAAAATTAGCTGGGCATGGTGGCATGTACCTGTAAACCCAGCTACTAGTGGGGCTGAACCTGGGAGGTGGAGGTTGCAGTGAGCCAAGATCGTGCCACTGCACTCCAGTCTGGGCAACAGAGCGAGACACTGTCTCAAAAAAACAGAAAACGAATTCCTGGCCGGGCACAGTGGCTCATGCCTGTAATCCCAGCACTTTGGGAGGCTGAGACAGATGGATCGCTTGACGCTAGGAGTTTGAGGCCAACCTGGGCAACATGACAAAACCCTGTCTCTACTAAAAATACAAAAATTAGCTGGACATGGTGGTGTATGTCTGTAATCCTAGCTACTCAGGAGGCTAAGGAACAAGAACTGCTTGAAGTTAGGAGGCAAAGGTTGTAGTGAGCCAAGACAGAGACCCTCTCTCTCAAAAAAAAAAGATTCTTTTTTGTGTCAAATCAAGCTCAATTTTGTTACTGCAAAACAATTTGCTCTCAACTGCTGATTTTGTAATTTGCCACCCCTCAAAAGAGCTTATTTTAACAAAGAGGAGGAAAGGGTATAACAATTGTTGAGACACACTGAGCTGCAGGTGGCCATTTTAAGTGTACCCTGTGCACTACACTTTGCTATAGCAACCAGCTCAACCATGAGCTTACTATTTTTTTTTTTTCCTTTTGAGACAGTCTCTCTCTGTCGTCTAGGCTGGAGTGTAGTGGTGCAATCTCGGCTCACTGCAGCATCCACCACCTGGGTTCAAGTGATTCTCCTGCCTCAGCCTCCTGAGTAGCTGGGATTACAGGCGTGCACCACCATGCCCGGCTAAGTTTTTTTATTTTTAGTAGAGACGGGGGTTTCACCATGTTGCCCAGGCTGGTCTCGAACTCCCAATCTCAGGTGATGTGCCCGCCACAGCCTCCCAAAGTGCTGGGATTACAGGCATGAGCCTGACCCTTACATTTTTTTATGCAGGAAACGAATTTGGTACTTGAGGACCATCTTGGCATCTTCCTTTATTATTAAAAGGAAGATTTTCCATACTTCGGATTACCAAAATAATAGGCACAGCTATATTAACTAGCAAAATTGCTTTTTATAGTAATGTCTTCCCATACATGCTATCTTCAATTAACTACACATCTTGTACCTCAACTGCGTTAGACAAGTCCCTACTATAGTCCCTATCTCCAGGTTCAGCTGCTCCATTCCAAAATAAAAAGTGCTAATCTGAATTTTTTCCAGGTATTTTTAGCTTTGACTAATCTCTCAAAAACCCTGCTTTTTGAAGTTTGGCACTATATCACTCCGAAATCCAGGAGGCATCTAAGAAGTCTCCTATTCTATTGTTCATTCACTTAACAGTTATTGAGCATCAATCATTATGTGTACTCTTTCAGACCATGCAGTAGGATGACAGGAATAAAAGCTACAATGTAGTGAATCTGAGAAAAATAAGTCAACAATTACAATTCAGTACAATGTGATAACTACTATATTGAAAGCAACTACAAGATGCTAATTAAGCATATACTTCTTTCTATATGGAGAAGAACTAGCCTCATACTACAAAAAAAAAAAAACAAACAAACAAGCAAGAAGCTAACTCACACAAGCTATCCAGCTTAAGGCCCTGGTTATCTCTACAGTTACAATCTGTGGAGATTGCCTCAACTAAATATAAACTGTACCTGTAAGGCAACATATTAGGAGAGTAAAATTTGATAAAGTTGAAATAGGAATTAAAACTTCTATAGACTGGTAGCCTTTAATAACAGGTAACTGTAACCAAGAATCTTCTAGACAATTGATTTTGAGACTCTCCCCAACAAAAAAGTAAGTCCTAGAAGTGCAGGGTTTGAGGTGAGGATAGAACAGAGGAAAAGGAAAAACAATTTCATAGAAAGACTTGAGTAAGTAAACTGTCCATTTACTTAGTCCTCGTTAGAAATCAAGCAAAAGTGAAAAGGATTTGAAAAGCAACCTTAAACTATCAAAAATAATTTCTCTTACACACAATATCCTCGGACGAACATGAGACTGGCTATTTAATTAAACCCAATGAGTTAAAAATGAAAAGGACACAATGTGGTCTGACATAAACTTTGGTGTATATAAAAATCCTATGGGGAGCTTGTTAAAAATGCAAATCGCCAAGCCGTATCCTCAAAGTGAGGATTCCAAAGGTGTGGTTCAGAAACCTCTCAGTCTGTGTGTAACAGACTGAAAACGAATGTTTTTGGCATGGAAGACAGCTCAAGGTTATACACTGCTCTTCCCACCCTCTTCCCTAGTCCATTCTCAAAGAAGAGGCTCTACACTGTGAGTCCAAGACAAAATAAGAGTCCTCAGGAACAAAAAGTTGGCCAATTTTTTGTGAAGGAATAAAGGCAACATAAAAAGACTAAGACAGTATTTTCTTCTAGAACTCTCTCTTTACTTGGCTCCTTCCATTAGATCCCTTCCCTTCTACATGCTGCATACTCTTCATTGATTCCTTTCCACATAATAGGACTAGGCTATCTCCTTTTTTAAGAATGAAGCATCTCTAATCATGGACGGTGAAATAGAGACCAGCGCAGAAGTCAGACGGAGGTCTGGGAAAAGCTGCTTAAGACCACATGCTAAATTCAGAAGTAAAAGGAACTCTGGAAGCTCCCAAGGAAAAGCCTGCTAATTTAGGGAAAAGCATGAGCAATATTTAAAGTACATTTAGAGGAGAAAAAGAAAGACAAAAGAAAAATCTTTCTACAAAACACCATGTCACCCTCTTCTTTTTTGGAGGGCAGCATGATTCAGAACCCACCTGAAATAGTTTCTTGAGCCCTATCACGTGACCATATAATAAGACTTAAAATTATATACCTTTAATTTCTCTACAATTACAAAAGGTAACAAAGAACACTGTTAAAAATATTTCAAAGCATGGGTAACACAGTGAGACCTCATCTCTACAAAATAAAAAAACCATCTGGCGTGTACCTGTAGTCCTAGCTACTCGTGAGGCTGAGGTAGGAGGATGGTTTGAGCCAAGGAGGTCAAGCCTGTAGTGAGCCATGATCATGCCACTGTGCTACACCCTGGGTGACAGAACAAAACCCTGTCTCAAAACACACACACACACACAAAACCAAAAACAGAACAAAACCCTGTCTCAAAACACACACACATACGAACCCAAAACCAAAAACAAAAGGTGCAAAAAACCTGATAAATGGCTGTCACCCCATACTCATGTCAAACTCCTTCCTATATCTGCCCTACATCCTTCAGTTACCCAGATGTAACAATTCTACTCCTAAATGTCAACTCTATGCCCACCTAATTGTTCTCTTTACCACAGCTTCATTTAAGAGATGTATCATCTCATCTGAAGTACTTCCTTTACCTCAAACTGATCTCCTTACCTTAAGACTGTATCCAACAACCAATCCTCCTCACTGGCAACTAAGTGATCTTTTTATTCATATCACTGCCCAGCAGTGATACGAGAAATGAGTGAAATGAGAAGTCTCACCCTGTCGCCCAGGCTGGAGTGCAGTGACACAGTCGCAGCTCATTGCAACCTCCACCTCCCGGGTTCAAGCGATCCTTCTGCCTCAGCCTCCCGAGTAGCTGGAACCACAGGCACGTGCCACCACGCCTGGCTAATCTTTGTAGTTTTTAGTAGAGACAGGGTTTCACCATGTTGGCCAGGCTGATCTTGAACTCCTGACCTCCAGATCCACCCGCCTTGGCCTCCCAAAGTGCTGGGATTACAGGCGTGAGCCACCACACCCGGCCGCACAATTTTCATAATCAAATTTAACTATGTGAAATCACTTACATCATAAAATAGTTTTCTATCAGCAGCAAGTCGTTTAGATGCCAGTGTCTTGGTAACATGATAGAAGGTAAGTAATGCTCTGTGCTGTCGAAGATCATCCTGGACTTTAACAGACTCTATAAGAGTGGGAATTAGTTCAGGCCACTGTCTGGGACAATCCAATCTAGCAACCTTTGCAATCAGCACTGCAATCTGAGTTGCAATCTAAAAGGAAAAAATGAGAAATAAACAAATGGAATCAAGGCAATAGATAAGGAATGCATTCTCGGTGAAAAATCACCTTGTTAATTATACATTTGACAAAAATGAACACAATTTCACTGAATGACTGCTTAAACAGTGGTTCTCAAAGTGTGGCCCATGGACCCCTGGTAGAGCTAGGACACTTTCTGGGACCTATGAGGTCCTCCTTTACCCAATTACCTGTCAGTGTGAAACAAAGTTTTCTTCATATAACGTCTACCATGTATCACAACAGAGTAAATGAAGAAGCAGATATGAAAACCTAGATGTCTTCCTTTAAATAGCCAGACCCTAAAAATGCATGCCAATGCCACCTTTCTCACTAAATTTTTATTGTTTGGGAAACAGCTACTATTGCTCATTTCCAAAACTGCTATGTTGACAAGTATGATATAATTTTTTACACTAATATTTTTAAGTTTCTCAGTTTTAATTTATAACACAGTAAATATCAACAGATATAACTCCTTTAGGTCTTCCATTTTAGCAGTATAATGAGATCCTGTGACCACAAAGTTTAAGAATCCTGACCTAAAAGTAGAAAGAAACATCAAATATTGGGCATTTAAATAATGATATTTCTACACACCATTGTTTCCCAAATGCTAGCTGAAAGAACAATTAGGCAGTTGTTCATCGATCAGTAACACAAACCCCTCCCTAATCACCTCCTGCCCCATTAAAGGTAACTCTGTTTTTCTCCATTATCCTTTAGCTCCTTTGTAAAGAAAGAGCAAAGAACTGAGATCATTTAAACAGGTCAAAATAAAATTGTATTGGAAATATTGCCAAATACAATTGTGCTTTAATAGCTCAATTTAAAAAAGCAAGCATAACCAAGTATTATCTCGAAAAAACTTAAGAATTATTGTACCTATAAGCAAAACTTATTTTATTCTTAGAAGACAAACCTCAATATGTAAAAAAAAGATAAAACTGTACATAATTTACTATCTAGCTGCCACAGAATAGTAGGAATTGAAAATGTGATGGATACAACCAATAGAAAAAAACCTAAAGCCATTCTGTAGTTTTTTTTTAAAAAAGTGGTGGGGGCCGGCCAGGCACAGTGGTTCACGCCTATATTCCCAGCACTTTGGGTGGTCGAGGCGGATGGATCACGAGGTCAGATCGAGACCATCCTGGCTAACACGATGAAACCCCATCTCCACTAAAAATACAAAAAATTAGCCAGGCATGGTGGTAAGCACCTGTAGTCCCAGCTACTCCAGAGGCTCAGGCAGGACAAAGGCGTGAACCTGGGAGGCAGAGCTTGCAGTGACCTGAGATTGCGCCACTGCACTCCAGCCTGGGCAACAGAGCGAGACTCTGTCTAAAAAAATAAAAAAATAAGGCGGGGGGGAAGATAATCTAAAAATTACAATCATTAAAATTAATTCTTGTGCAGTAAGACTACAAATATAGCCATGTATCACTAAACAACAGAGATATATTCTGAGAAATGTGTCATTAGGCAATTCTGTGGTTGTGTGAATATCACAGAATGTATAGTAATTGTAAGACTAGCAGCAGCGCAATAGGTTTGTTTACACCAACATCACCACCAATTAATGAGTAATACATTGCACTACAGTATTAGGACAGCTATGATGTCAATGGGTGAGAAGAACTTTTCAGTTCCATTATAATCCTATGGGACCACGATTATATATGCAGTCCACTGTTGCCCAAAACAACAGTAGGCATCACATGACTATATAGAGAGATTTGCTTTAAACACAGGCTCATAAAATGAGAAAGCTGGAAAGTATACAAATATACCTTAAAATGACTTCTGGGCTTTAAATAATTAATAACCAAATCTAATCAAAACTACTCGAAGCTACAAATAGATCTCAAAATGTAAAAAAAAGTAAAAACATCACAAATGAAAATAGTGTAATAGTGATATTTTTATTTATTTTTCATTTTAATGCCAGAATATAAAATTAGTTTGGAAAAGCAGAAGAAATTAAAAGAAAAATTAGCATTCATTTTTCTCACTAACCTGGTTTATTGGTTCATTGAAGTTGGTGATAAGCCCTGCACGCAGAGTAGTTTTCTCCTCCTCTGACAGAGCACTGTAAAAAAAAATATTGATTATGCAAAAGAATGCCACCTAATAAAAAATGTAGGTAAGCACTACTGTAAATTTTAATAATAAAAAGTCTTTCAAACATGTGTCTCTGATTGGTTTTTGTAAATAAAAAGGATTATTTCCATTACTTGTACATCAGCACTACTATGAACTTTAACAATAAAAAGTCTTCTAAACAACTGTCCCTGATTGGTTCTGGGAAATGAACAAGATTATTTCTATTACTCGTACAATGGCACATCAGATAAGTTGGAAGCATAAAATTCCTTCACGATTGAATAAATGGGAAGCACCACACAGTAAGCAAGAGTAAATAAGACAAATCCAGGTAATTAATATATTTGATGTTCACTTTTATTGATGTAAAAATAGCCTACAAAACAAAAAGATGGCTACAAAAAATCTATACAAGTAAATATTGCCATTTCATCGGCTTCTTTCATAAAATCTGTGTGAGATTATTCTATGGGGCAAGAGATTCAGAATCGGAGAATATTTGGGATGGGCGACTTATGAGAAATCAACTAGCTTAAACCTTTCATTTTAAACATCTCCAAAAAGAATAAACACAACACTAATAATTTCGACTGCATATGAGAAAGGAAAACAGAAAGGTATTGGACAGGAAACGGAGAACACTACTATGTAAGACTGAATACATACGTATGAATGTGTTGTTAATTTTAAAATGAAGGCCAGGCACAGTGGCTCAGGCCTGTAATACCAGCACTTTGGGGAGGCCAATGCAGAAGGATGGCTCGAGCCCAAGAGGTCAAGGCTGCAGTGAGAGATGATTGCACCACTGCACTCCAGCCTGGGCAACAGAACAAGACCCTGTCTCTTAAATATTTTTTTGAATAGAAAATGTACATTAGATTTTAATGCCTCATTTTAAGGTTTTCCATTCTGGGTATCAGAATTAAATTAATTAAATTAAATTAAAGCACACAACAACAATAGCATTAAAAACAGGAGGGATTAGACAGAATTAACATATTACTACAAGGTTCTGGCATTAACTAGAAAAAGTAAAGCGCCAGCCATGGTGGCTCATGCCTGTAATCCCAATCCTATGGGAAGCTGAGATAGAAGAATTGTTTGGGGCCAGGAGTTCAAAATAAGCCTGGGCAACATAGCAAGATCTCATTTCTACAAAATATTAAAACTAAAAAAAATTAGCAGAACATGGCGGTATACACCTGTAGTCTGAGGTACTTAGGAGGCTGAGATAGGAGGCTTTCTTGAGCCCAGGAGGTGGAGGCTGCAGTGAGTTATGATTGTGCCACTGCATTCCAGCCTGGGCAACAGAGCAAGACCCTGTCTCTCAAAAAAAAAGGTAAGGTACTAATACAAGGATATCAAGGGTCCATGTTACAATCACTTAAATAATGAAAACATACTAAATGTTTTAGAGTAAAACTGAGTAATAAAAACTGTCTTGAATACAGTTGTCCTCCTTTATTCATAGTTTTACTTTCCATGGTTCCAGTAATCTACCATCAATGAAGTAGATTCAATGAATGGAATGGAAAATTCATAGATTTTGAATAGCGTAGCATCCTGAATAGCATGATGAAATCTCATGCTGTCCTGCCCTGTCTGGCCTGGGATGTAAATTATTCCTTTGTCAAGCACACCCATGCTGTACATGCTACCTGCCCACTAGACATTTAGTAGCTACTTTGTCATCAGACTGAAAAAAAAAAAACCTACTAAATACAGGACTTAGGACTATCTGCAGTTTCAGGCATCCACTGGGAGTCTTGGAACCTATCACCTACAGATAAGGAGGAACTACTGTAATCCAAAGGAAAGCAAGAAAGAAAAAAGGGAACAGATATCAAGACATACAGAAAACAAAGTGTGAGGCTGGACACAGTAGTTTACACCTGTAAGCCCTGCACTCTGGAAGGCCGAGGCAGGAAGATCACTTGAGGCCAGGAGTTCAAGACCAGCCTGGACAACACAGTGAAACCCTGTCTCTACTAAAAACACAAAATTTAGCTGGGCATGGTGGCACATGCTTGTAATCTCAGCTACTCGGGAAGCTGAGGCATGAGAACTGCTTGAACCTGGGAGGCAGAGGCTGCAGTGAGCTGAGATGGTGTCGCTGTATTCCATCCAGCCTGGACAACAGAACAAGACTCTGTCTCAAAAAAAGAAAAGAAAAAGAAAAAGAACAAAGTGTGGGCAGATTTAATCCCAATATATTAGTAATTACATTAAGTATAAATGGGCATAATACTAAAATTAAAAGACATTTATGATAAAATTGGATGAAAAAACAAATCCAAAGCCGAGCATGGTGGCTCATGCCTATAATCCCAACACTTTGGGAGGCCAAGAGACTGGGACTGCTTGAGCTCAGGAGTTCGAGACCAGCCTGATCAACTTGGTGAAACCCTGTCTCTACCAAAAATACAAAAATTAGCCAGGCATGGTGGCACGCACCTGTGGTCCCAGCTACTCCAGAGGCTGAAGTGGGAGGATCACTGGAGCCTGTGAAGTCAAGGTTGCAGTGAGCCATGATGGCACCACTGCACCCCAGTCTAGGTGACAGAGCAAGACCCTGTCTCAAAAAAAAAAAAAAAAAAAAAGAGAGAGAAAAAAGAAAGGGTACAATCACGATGCAATGGAGAAAGAACACATGTCCCTACTTCACATGAGCACCTTGTACAAAAATAAACTCCAGATAGATCATACAACTAAAATAGAAAAGGAAAACAAAGCTTTCAGTAGAAAACAGTATTTTCATGACCACCGGCTGAGCAAAAAATTCATAAATAGGCTGGGAGCACTGGTTCACACCTGTAAATTCCAGCATTTCGGAAGGCCAAGGTGGGAGGGTCACTTCAGTCAGGAGTTCAAGACTAGCCTGGGCAACCTGGCAAGACCCCATCTCTACAAAAACTGTTTTAAAATTAGGCACTGGTGGCACGCGCCTGTAGTCACAGCTACTCAGGAGGCTGAGGCAGCAGGACGGCTTGAGCCCAGGAGTTAGAGGTTACACTGAGCTATGATTGCATCACTGCACTCTAGCCTGGGCAACAGAATAAGACCCTGTCTTCTTTAAAAAAAAAAATTATTAAAAAAACTACAACCCAAAAGAAATAATCATAGAAAGGTAATTAAATTAAACTTCATTAAAATTAAGGGCTTCTGAAGAAAGTGAAAAGGCAAGTCACAAAGTTGATTTTTTTTTTTTTTTTTTGCAGACAGAGTCTCGCTCTGTTGACCAGGCTGGAAAACAGTGGCATGATCTCAGCTCACTGCAACCTCCGCCTCCCAGGTTCGAGAGATTCTGCTGCCTCAGCCTGTTCAGTAGCTGGGACTACAGATGTGCGCCACTATGTCCAGCTAGTTTTTGTATTTTTAGTAGACATGGAGTTTCATCATGTCGGCCAGGCTGGTCTCGAACTCCTGACCTCAGGTGACCTGCCCACCTAGGCCTCTCAAAGTGCTGGGATTACAGGCGTGAGCAGCTGCACCTAGCCTAGAAGATATTTGTAATACATACATTTGACAAAGGACTTGTATCCAAAATAAAAGTCCCATAAATCAATAAGATAATCCAATTTTTTAAACGTTCAAATAACAGACTCTTCACAATAGAGGATATCCCAATGACCAACAAGTACATTTAAAAAGTACTGATCATTAAAGACAATGCAAACTAAAATTACGAAGCCCACCAGAAAGACTAAAATGAAAGATCAGACCAAGTGCAGATAAGAATGCAGAGCAAATACTAACACTCGTATGTTGCTGTGGCAGTGCAATCTGATACAACCAGCCTAGAAAATTAACAATATCTACTAAAGTTGAACACACATCTGACTATAAATGGTAATAAAATGCACATGTCTGTAAAAGTTTCTAGAATGCTGTAAGTGTTCTATCTAGCTCCAAGTGGCAGTTACACAGGTGTCTTTGCATTATAAACATTCAAACTACACCCTTTACTTGTGCACTGTTTAAAGTATATTATATATTACACTTCAAAGAAAGTATTTTAAAATCTTAATGACTTACTCAAAGTTAATAAATGAGAAAACAAGATTAACATAAACATTCAGGTCATTAAAAATATCTCTCTAATCCTTTTATGATTGTGCTATACTTTCCAACTTTAATAGTTCCCTTCTACTATCAAACCCGACATAATGTTTTCTCCTACAATATTTTGCTTTACACTTGTAATTGAACTTTTCTTCTATGCCAAGGAGCCAGGTTCATCAGTTTGCATAACTCTAACTACAATAAAAGTGTATAACGGCCCAGGCGTGGTGGCTCACGCCTGTAATCCCAGCACTTTCGGAGGCTGAGGCGGGTGGATCACGAGGTCAGGAGATCGAGACCATCCTGGCTAACACAGTGAAACCCCGTCTCTACTAAAAATACAAAAAATTAGCCAGGTGTGGTGGCGGGCGCCTGTAGTCCCAGCTACTCAGGAGGCTGAGGCAGGAGAATGGCGTGAACCCAGGAGGCGGAGCTTGCAGTGAGCCAAGATTGTGCCACTGCACTCCAGCCTGGGCGACAGAGTGAGACTCCATCTCAACAACAACAACAACAACAAAAAGTGTATAATGACTAGCTATCAAAATAGATCATGCAAAAAAATACACAGATGCTCCTGACTTACGATGGGGTTACCTCCTGATAAACCCACAGTAAATAAAAAATACTGTAAGTCAAAGATTTATTTTATATCTAACCTACTGAACATCGTATCTTAGCCTAACCTACCTCAAACATGCTCAGAACACTTACATTAGCCTACGGCCGGGCAAAAGCATCCAACACAAAGCCTATTTTATAATAAAGTAGTAAATATCTCATGTTAATTTATTGAACACTGTACTGAAAATGAAAAATACTGTACTGAAAGTGAAAAACAGAATGGTTGTATGGGCACTTGAAGTACAGTTTCTACTGAATACATACATACTGCTTTTGCATCATGGTGAAGTAAAAAAAAAAAAACATTAAATCAAACCACCGTAAG
This sequence comes from Macaca fascicularis, assembly GCF_037993035.2. Classification (NCBI taxonomy): domain Eukaryota; kingdom Metazoa; phylum Chordata; class Mammalia; order Primates; family Cercopithecidae; genus Macaca; species Macaca fascicularis. The sequence continues at coordinate 67,970,674 of NC_088380.1, read as the reverse complement.
TCAGGGATTGTATATATATTAAAGAAATAAGCCATTAACCTGAAGAAAATTCACATCTTTAACAATTCTCTAATAATAATTTACATTCCACCTTTAATTTTATGCATGTTATCATTAGATGAATCCAAACTATGTTCCAAGCAGAAATTGGATAGTATTTAATTAATTAGGACCCAGATAAATTGCAATGTATATGGTAATGGTAACAAGCTTGTTAGTTAATTCTCATTCTGTGAAAACGGTTAAGAGTAGGATCTATACAAAATGAAACAGGTAAGTACAGAAACAAGCATATTTTTAAAAAGTCTCAAGTTTATAAGTTCAATTACTAATCTGCCACCCATGCTCCCCCTTTCTAAATACATTCATCTCCTTTTCAGCTTTTATCTCAATATATACTAAAAGAGACAGCTTGGGATTTAACTATCAAATACTGCATAAATTCTCTCATAACTTTTTAAATTTAAGCAAAAGTCCAGGTTCTAATTCATTATGTAAAAGTGAAGCCTGAAATATTTAATAATTTACTTTACCTTCAAAATAATCATTTTTTATATATATATATTTCTAAGTATGTTCATATATATATACACACACACACACACACACCTCTCTCTCTCTCTCTCTCTCTCTCTCTTTCCGTCTGTCTGTCTTTTGAGATATAGTCTCACTCTGTCGCCCAGGCTGGAGTGCAGTGGCACATTCTTGGCTCACTGCAACCTCTACCTCCTGGGTTCAAGTGATTCTCCTGTGTCACCCTCCCCAGCAACTGGGATTACAGGCATCCATCACCACACCTGGCTAATTTTTGTATTTTTAGTAGGGGTGGGGTTTCACCATGTTGGCCAGGCTAGTCTCAAACTCGTGACCTCAAGTGATCTGCCCACCTCGACCTCCTAAAGTGCTGGGATTACAGGAGTGAGCCACTGTGACCAGCCAAGACAATCATTTATAACTATATCCTTTATATAACCAGTAAAACAAAATGAATCTTAAGAGACATGCAAAATTTAATTGGACAAAGCAGTAGAAAAGTGCTGCTGGGCCACTGCCTATAAACCAATAATGCACACTTTCTCATCACCTCCTACCAAATTTCTCCCCGAAATTATGAATTAATCCTATCTAAAGAATTAATCCGGCCGGGCACAGTGGCACACGCCTATAATCCCAGCACTTTGGGAGGTCGAGGCAGGCGGATCACAAGGTCAGGAGATCGAGACCATCCTGGCTAACATGGTGAAACCTCGGCGCTGCTAAAAATATAAAAAATTAGCCAGATGCTGTGGCAGGCACCTATAGCCCCAGCTACTCGGAAGGCTGAGGCAGGAGAATGGTGTGAACCCGGGAGGCGGAGCTTGCAGTGAGCCGAGATCGCACCATTGCACTCTAACCTGGGCGACAGAGCAAGACTCTGTCTCAAAAAAAAAAAAAAGAAGACATGTTTGCTTTAAATCTTAATATAGTATCCTAAGCGCAGCCTGAAAATATTCTTCTTGTTCCCAATATTATTCAAGGACATGTTTTATATGCATTTTGAAGTATTCAGACTGAGAAAAGCCTTATGGCTTTAAGAATTTACAGAGCTATAGTGCCATCTACTGGAAAACACAGATTATGATGCTTCTTAGGCAAAATTCAGTACCGTATTTTGTATCAAACTAATCCCAGGGTCATGTCTACAATGATTTTCCACTGATTATATAACATGTAAAATTAACTACTAAGAGAAATCTGTTAACAAGGTACATAAAACAGTTATAACTGAATACTAATGTGATTACAAATGTATACTAATCCATTCCCACCACAGAGAAAGAATGCATAAGACTCAGAAATTACACCCAGCTGGTTCAGAGTTGACCCGGGATTTCCTTCTGAATGGCTTTTTTCCCCAAATCCTAACCTTACATTTCTGTTTCTTTTTTCTTGAGATGGGATCTCTCCATGTTGCCCAGGCTGGTCTCAAACTCCTGGGCTCAAGCAATCCTCCTGCCTCAGCCTTTTAACATGCGTAGGACTAAAAATAAGGGCTTTTGTTCAACATGACTCACTCAGCATGATCCTTGCAAGCAGAGGGCCAACATGACACACTCACACACACACACCCAAAACCATGAAGAAAACAATAATATAGCTGTTGATTTGTCATTAACTAAATAGAACATTTATTCAGTAAACACTTTTTTGGCATTTTTTTAAATATCAAACACTTCACAAATCATCCTTGCACAGAGACCATGCTAATCTCTATATTGCTCCAATTTTAGTTATATGTGCTGCAGAAGTGCTAACACATTTTTTTACATAAACAAGTACATTCTTACACCTTCCTGAATTTGGGAAGGATTACACCCAAGGAATAGAGGAAGTGATGGAACTTACTGAGGTGCTACACGTCTCCAGTAGCGATCAATTCCATGTTTAAAATACAGTACAGCAAGCCACCTTACATTTATATCCAAAGTGTGGTTTGTGAAAATATTCTATCAATAAAAAACATAATATTAGAATTAGCATGGAATAAGTAAAAAGTATAATTAATGTACCCATAATAAAGTATGAACAGGTCTTTTTTTTTTTTTTTTTTTTTTTTTTGAGACAGAGTTTGGCTCTTGTCTCCCAGGCTGGAGTGCAATGACACGATCTTGGCTCACTGCAACCTCCGCCTCCCAGGTTCAAGCGATTCTCCTGCCTCCGCCTCCCAAGTAGCTGGGGTTACAGGTGCCTGCCACCAAGCCCAGCTGATACTTTGTATTTTTTTTTTTTTTTTGTAAAGACAGGGTTTCACCATGTTGGCCAGGCTAGTCTCAACCTCCTGACCTCAGGTGATCCACTCGCCTGGGCCTCCCAAAGTGCTGGGATTATAGGCATGAACCACCACGCCTGGCCTGGACAGATCTTTTAATTAAATTTGTTTACATTCTATCACTACATATATCATATCCACATTTATGAAGTATATACAGTTCTACAATTAATGTCAGAAAGTATACCTGCTCAGTTGTATGTTAACTGTTTAAGCTGAGTAACAGACATGCAGAGAGTAATTGTACTATTCTGCTTTTAGGTGTGTTTGAAAATTCCGCTAGTAAAAAAATTAAATTCAGAAAAAGCAAACCTAATTATTTTTCAAATGAAAACCATAGCCCCACACATATTCAATAAAATATATAACTTCCAAATTAGAAAAAGTAGGCCCACTACAGCACAGATTCAAAGATTCTAAGCAATCAAGTCCCCAGGGTTGTTAATACATGCTATGAAATAAAACTATTTCATAGTATCCTCCTTATCAAAACAATTATGCTTGTAAATAAGCTTGATAAAGCTGTGCATGGTGGCTCACGCCTGTAATTCCAGCACTTTGGGAGGTTGAGGCAGGCGAATCACGAGATCACGAGATCGAGACCATCCTGGCCAACATGGTGAAACCCCAATTCTACTAAAAATACAAAAATTAGCTGGGCATGGTGGTGCATGCCTCTAATCCCAGCTACTCAGGAGGCCAAGGCAGGAGAATCACTTGAACCAGGGAAGTGGACGTTGCAGTGAGCTGAGATCACACCACTACGCAACAACATCCTGGTGACAGCGAGACTCTGTCTCAAAAAAAAAAAAAAAAAAGTTTGATAGCAGAACACTTTTAAGAGACACAAAGCGGCCGGGCGTGGTGGTTCACACTTGTAATCCATACACTTTGGGAGGCTGAGACAGGTGAATCACCTTGAGGTCAGGAGTTCGAGACCAGCCTGGCCAACATGATGAAACCCCGTCTCTACTAAAAATACAAAAAAATTAGCTGGGCGTGGTGGTGCACACCTGTAATCCCAGCTACTCAGTAGACTGAGGCAGGAGAGTTGTTTGAATCCAGGAGGCGGAGGTTGCAGTGAGCTGAGATCACGCCACTGCACTCAGCCTGGGCAACAAGAGCAAAACTCTGTCTCAAAAAAAAAAAAAAAAAAAAAAGGAGCTGGGCACAGTGGCTCACGCCTGTAATAGCAACACTTTGGGAGGCCGAGAAGGGCAGATCACCTGAGGTCAAGAGTTTGAGACCAGCCTGACCAACATGGAGAAACCCTGTTTCTATAAAAATACAAAAATTAGCCAGGCATGGTGGCACATGCCTGTAATCCCAGCTACTTGGGAGGCTGAGGCAGGAGAATCGCTTGAACCCGGGAGGGAGAGGATGCAGCGAGCTGAGATCACACCATTGCACTCCATCCTGGGCAACAAGAGTGAAACTCTGTCTCAAAAAAAAAAAAAAAAAAAGACAGATAAAACTACATGTGATGTGAATAATCTCAACTCAAAATTAACCATTACTCCAAAAAAGTATTCATTATGTTAATCCAAATAATAATAATGTTATAATTATACTATGTCTCAGACCAAAAATAACTCAAATTCCCAGAGGTGACCTCTCAAACCTTGTATAGGAAAATCTCAAAGCCAAAAATGACGTGGAAGTATGTCCTTTGCTATAGAAAAACATTTATAAGTTTTTGTGTTTTTTTTGAGATGGAGTCTCGCTCCCGTTGCACAGACTGGAGTGCAGTGGCGCAATCTTGGCTCACTGCAACCTCCACCTCCCAGGTTCAATCAATTCTCCTTCCTCAACCTCCCAAATAGCTGGGATTACAGGGATGCGCCACCACGTCTGGCTAATTTTTGTATTTTTAGCCAAGACGGGTTTTGCCATGTTGGCCAGGCTGATCTTGAACGCCTGATCTCAGGTGATCCACCCACCTTGGCCTCCCAAAGTGCTAAGATTACATAAAGAATAAGATGTTTTCTTTACTATCTTTTAAAATCAGTATTTTTTTTTTTTTTTTACCATTCTGTTACTGAGCCAAACAGCCAACTTTTTTGTTATATTCAGAATAACAAGTCTGACTTTAAACAATTTCCCTTACAGTCACGACCAATATCTTCTTCAATTTAACAAACAACTCAAACTTTTTTAGCCAACAAGTTAAAATATATATGACAACTACTACCACTTATTTTATTTTGCAAGATATAATAAACAATTTTGCTCTGATTCTATGACCCGGTCACAAATAATGAGTCAATTTTTAACCCAAGTGGGAGCTTTGTTGCCCTGACCAGAAGCTAAGCCTCAAACACTAATCAGAATTCTCAATTTCTTAGAAAAAAAGTATAAGGAAGGTCTTCAACACAAAAATACTTCATTCTGGCATTGAGAAAATAATTTTGATTAATTAGTCAAAAACTTTAAACTCCAACAAAGGTTTGTTTAAAGCGCATATTGTTAATTAATTATACTACTTCCTATTACACCCAAGAAAGCATCAGATGTGTCAAGAGAAGGAAATTTTTAGATGAGAAAAGAAAACATTTTAAAGTGAAATACACAGTACACCTGACACTGATGCTGCAATGTGGAGACCTGAACAACTATGACAACATAAATTACCTGGGGTAGGGATAAAGACAAAACATGAAAGAGTGCCACCTCCAGTCCTGATGGTAGATACTTTCAACATACTAAAACTGAAAATCATCACGGTTTTGCCTTCTGAGCAGATGCTACACATACCTTGCTTATTTTTATATTTATCAATAAATATTTCTTTAACACCCTTAAGAAGCCATAAAGTAATAAAATAATGGCAAAGGCATCAGCAGCCAAACATTTGAATCTATTTCACTAAACTACCAATAAGACTAGGTTTTTAAAACAAATTAATGTTGTCTCATTTTATTAAAAAGAAAAGCAAACAATTTTAGAACAACTTACCAGCAACACTGAATAGAAACCTGGCTGTGTCTCCCACTGCTTCAGCTGCTCCTCGGCTGGTTTTAACACAGCAGTATCCTGACTGGTGGCCTGTGTTAAGACCTGAAGAACAACAGTGCTGGCACTATTGAGATCCATGGAAACCTGGCAATGATAAGTTAACATACTTGAATGTGTATATTACAATAAAAAATTAACACTAAAATAAATGGAGACAAAAAGCTTTCATGTACTGAATTACTCCTATTCATCTACTCCTTCATGTTCTGCCTTTCTATCTTTTCTAAGTATATCCACACTCTTCCTTAAAATTCATAATCAAATTATTTTTGCTTAAATCAATTTATTCTTAAAGGAAACTCTCTTTCATTGTTCTATAAATGGAAGATAATAAATTGAGGGAGGGGGGACACACACACAAACTTCAAAGTTTCTAAATTCTAAGTAAGTACCATTATGTGCCCAAGACTAAGCATAATGCCTTCTGTCTTCGTTTTAAAAAGGAGACTAATAAGTGTTATAAAAGTATTAAACCATGTAGCAAGTAGCACCTAACTTTATCCTTGATAAAATCAGAAGGAACAAAAGAAAACCGAAAGAGTTGCTTTGACTCATTTGTAAAGTACTCTCCAACATCATCTTACATGCCACCAGTGGTACACGTCCAAATCATTTTAAGAAACACGCAAAATGAAATGCTATGGAGAAAAAAGCCAAACTGACCTATTAAACAAAAATCTAAAACCTAAGTCAGAAAGGATCTTAAGGGCTGGGTCATCTAATCCTATACCACGTAGCTGAAGCCATTCAACAAACACACAATTTCTTGAATTTGTTGAATTATCCAGGCTTCTGTTTCTAATCACCCCCAAAATTGTATACACAATTCTATACTTAGCAAGTATGTATAGTTATTCACAATATACACGTACAAAACATAAGGATTAAAACTGAAAGCTGAAAATGCTGACAGAAAATAAATCGTTCTCAGTGCAGGGGTGACAGGGAATAGCTTTGTACTGTATGATATAGCTTAGTGATAATGGCTAACTCTATGACTGAAGAATTTTCCAAACAGTAAAAGTCTGAAAGTTATTAGCCTATAAAGAATATAGCCAAAGCAAATGGATTTCTTTGTTAAAATAATTATAATTAAATTGCAGTGAAATGGCAAAATCCCAAATGCTGATTCAACAAGAAATCTGACCTAGATTATCTTTTAGGGAAAATTAACCATTTCAAAACCTATGTAAGTAAAGCAGGGCTAATCAAAACCACAAAAATTTCACTGTACCATCTTAAGAAGGGTCCAATAACTAGAATCTGAAAAATACCAACAGTTAGTAATAGAGTTGCATTAAGATTTGATTTCATTTTGATTTAGTTTTTGAGACGGAGTCTCACTCTATCACCCAAACTGGAGTGCAATAGCACACAACCTCAAACTCACTCCACCTCCCAGGTTCAAGTGATTCTCTGGTCTCAGCCTCCCCGGTATTTGGGATTACAGGTGCACACCAACAAGCCCAGCTAATTTTTGTATTTTTAGTAGAGACAGGGTTTCACCATGTTGGCCAGGTTGGTCTCAAACTCCTGACCTGAGGTGATCCAACTGCCTCAGCCTCCCAAAGTGCTGGCTTACAGGCGTGAGCCACCATGCCTAGCCAGATTAATATTTTTTTTTCTTTTTTGAGATAGAGTCTTGCTTTGTTGCCCAGGCTGGAGTGCACTGGCACGATCTCGGCTCACTACAACCTCCGCCTGCCAGGTCCTTGGCCTCCCAAAGTGCTGGGATTAAAGGAGTGAGCCACCATGCCTAGCCCAGATTAAGATTTTAAATTTCTGTCACCCAGGCTGTAATACAGTGACGTGATCACTGCTCACGGCAGCCTCGACCTCAAGTGATCCCTCCACCTCAGCCTCCTAAGTAACTGGGAACACAGGCATGTACCACCAGGCCCAGCTAATTTTTTTTTATTTTTATATTTTTTGTAGAGACAAGGTCTCACTTTGTTGCTCCGGCTGGTCTCGAACTTCTAGGCTCAAGCAATCCCTCCCAAAGTGTTGTGATTACAGGCATGAGCCATAGCATCTGGCCTAATTTTATATTTTCTAGCAGCCACGTTAAGTAGTAAAAAGAAATATGTAAAATTAATCTTAATATATTATATATGTATTTTACTACAGCCACTCTGATTTATACACACACACACACACACACACACACACACACACACATATATATATATATTTTTTTGAGACGGAGTCTCACTCTGTTGCCTAGGCTAGAGTGCAGTGATGCAATCTCAGCTCACTGCAACCTCTGCCTCCCGGGTTCAAGCAATTATCCTGCCTTAGCCTCCCAAGTAGCTGCGATTACAGGCGTGAGCCACCACGTCCAGCTAATTTTTTTATTTTTAGTAGAAACTGGGTTTCGCCATACTGGCCAGGGTGGTCTCAAACTCCTGACCTCAAATGATCTGCCCACCTCGGCCTCCTGAAGTTCTGGGATTACAGGCGTAAGCCACTGCACCAGGCCTAATAGTGTATTTGACTCAATATATCCAAAATGTTTTCACTGCAACATGTAACCAATATTTTTAAAATATATTGAGATATTTTACTTTTAATACTAAATCTTCAAAATCCTGTGTATCTTTTACACTTAAAGCACATCTCATGGCCAGGTGTGGTGGCTCACACCTGTTAATCCCAGTACTTTGGGAGGCTGAGGCGGACAGATCGTCTGAGCCCAGGATGTCAAGACCCACCTGGGCAACAGAGTAAAATCCCGTCTCTACAGAAAGTACAAAAATTACCCAGGTGTGGTAGTGTGCACTTGTAGTCCCAGCTACTAAGGAGGCTAAGGTGGGAGGATCACCTGAGCCCAGGGAGGTCCAGGATACAGTGAGCTGTGATCATGCCACTGCACTCCAGCCTGGGAAACAGTGAAACCCTGTCTCAAAAACACAAACAAAAAAAAGATCGACTGCAACTGAGTGTGTCACTTTAGATTGGGTACTCAGGGAAAGCTTCTGAGAAGTGACATTTATGACAGACATGAACGACAAGAGAAACCCATGCAAAGATCAGAAGGCAGAGTTCAGACAGGGAAAACAACTAGAAAAAAGGCCTTGGGATCAGAAATAAACTTAAGAAGGCCAATATGACTGACACTTAGTGGGAAACAGGGAAAGTGGCAGAAAATGAAGTTGGAGAAAAAGGCAGGAACAAATGGGGCAAAATAAGATGTCTAGACTTTTCATATAGGTATAAAAATAGACACAGGATAGGAACAATATAAATATATTGATGTCAACATATGAATGGAGAAAAGCTCTACCAGAACTCATACTCATCTCACCCCTCCACCAAAGAAATAAAGATAAAAGTCACGGCCTTGCTTTGGGCTACTACTAAAAAAATCACTGACTACTACCAACCCTCAAAGCAATTTTTCCCTAGAGCAAAGACTGTGTGAAGAACATAAACGCACACAGCAAAGCAATCCTTATCCTCATCATTTTTCCTGTTCTAGTGGAATCTGCTAGAGTTTCCCATCCCTGACTCCTTCCAGTACCTGCCCCATCCAGGTTATCCCCTTGCTTTGGCGCTTGCTCCTAAGAAGTCCATCCAGTCTCAGGGGGAAGAGCTCAGTTCATACAGTTTTGGGGCATCTATTTTGTGCCAGACACTGCAGTGGTTTTTAGGATAAGAATCAGAACACTCTCTGTTGTCTACCCAAAATCTATGGGCTACTGGGGAGAGAGGCAGAGGAAGCTATGCTTTTTTTGTTTTTGTTTTTGTTTGTTTGTTTGTTTTGAGACGGAGTCTCGCTCGGTTGCCCAGGCTGGGGTGCAGTGGCCGGATCTCAGCTCACTGCAAGCTCCGCCTCCCAGGTTCACACCATTCTCCTGCCTCAGCCTACCGAGTAGCTGGGACTACAGGCGCCTGCCACCACGCCCAGCTAATTTTTTTATATTTTTAGTAGAGGGGTTTCACCGTGGTAGCCAGGATGGTCTCGATCTCCTGACCTCATGATCCACCCACCTCAGCCTCCCAAAGTGCTGGGATTACAGGCGTGAGCCACCGCGCCCAGCCGCAAGTTATTCTTATTGTTAAAACAAATTGTGAAAGGTACGTTTCTGCCATACCAGTTGGCATCCAGAGTATATCTCCCACACAGAACCAATATGAGTGGTTCATCTAAATGGGTAAAAACCCAAAGCCCAAAGGTATACAAATGTGCCTGTAGTTGGAAACATAAAAATGCTCATTAAAAGAAGCAAGCAAACAAAAGAAAACTCAGCACCTTTGCCTGCCACTAACAGATTTCTCAGACCTGCAGTGACTTTAATTTCAGCCATACATAACAATTTTCTTTAGAATATTTGTATTATCTGTGTTTGTCATTAGTTTCAGGGCATTTCACACATACAATAACCTCAGCAAGTCTACTAAATGCCAACACATTAAGTAGACTGACTCTAAAAAAAAAACAAAAAGGTTTCAAAATTAGAGTAAAAACTGAAGAGTGTTTCAAAATAAAAAGGGTTCCCACAGTGAAATAATTTATTCAGGCATGGGTAAATAACCCATGTTAAAACCATTAAATGAAAGAACAGTTGTTGGGGAACAGAATGTGTTCCCAGTGTGTCCAAGTATCACTCCACAGATTACTTGCTAATTGTAATGAAGAAACAAACCTTTAAAATAAGGAAATCCATCATCAGTCACCAGCTTAACCAAGAGAATAAATTCAGTTATCAAAAACAGCAACACAACTTGACCTTAAGTGCCTCCTGATATGATGAAATACGCAGCCCACAGCCTCACCTCTGAAACATCAAAAGTGGTCAACATTCATCTAATCAAGATTGGGACTAACTTCCAGTTTAAAAGAATCAGAAGAGAAAGAATATTTTTGGAATGATGGCATGAGTAGCTCCACAGACCCTCTCCTCAGGGATACAACCCTAACTGGTGAAAATTATAAAAGGCTCAAAGTCTCTGGAAAATGTCTTAAGCTCATACAGCAAATACAGAAACATCTATGCGACAAATACTACTAAATCTTGATAGGAACAGTTAAGAATCTGTGGTTTTTTAGCCACAAACCCAGCCCTGCCCCACAATGTGAGGAAGCTCTACTCCAGGGACATACAGCCAAGAACACGGGGCTTTCTCTCACCCTAACTCCCAGCCAAGGGCTATGGTCTCTCCCCCGGACGGGTAGCCAGCCAGCCAGCATTTCTCACACACCCCCAGCTATATGCTGTAGAAGTTCTATACCAGGCAAACACAGCTAGAGGACCAGGGCTCTCTTCTTCCATCCAGGTACTACTCCTGGGTCAGAAGCTCCACCACAGGGCAGCAGGCAAAGAATAGTGAGCCTCTATCATGCCCACAACAGCTTGCTCAAAGAGCAGAGGTACCACACCAGGATAAATAAAGTACCCAACACAAATTTGGCCGTCAAAGTATGGTGTGGTAAGTCAAAGTATGGTGTGGTAAAAGGAAAGCAGCTTTTACTTAAATGTTAGTAAATGGGAAAAGAGCCCAGCTCAAGCCTCAGAGGAATCATTTTGGTTTTTTTGCACTGAGCGAAGGGGTTTAAGAAGAAAAACTTGGTATAAGAAACACACGGGAGAGGTGCAGGAGGGTACAGGTCCACATGCCGTATGTATGTATGTATGTATGTATGTATGTATGTATATATGTATGTGAGAAGACTCACATACATGTCACCCTGTCTTGCTCTGTAACCCAGGCTGGAGTGCAGTGGCGCAATCTGAGCTCACTGCAACCTCTGCCTCCTGGGCTCAAGCGATTCTTGTGCCTCAGCCACCCAAGTAGCTGCGATTACACGTGTGCACCACCAAGCCTGGCTAACTTTTGTATTTTTAATAGAGCTGGGGTTTCGCATGATGGCCAGGCTGGTTTCAAACTCCTGGCCTCAAGTAATTCACCTACCTCAGCCTCCCAAAGTGCTGGGAATACAGGTGTGAGCCACTGCGTCTGCTCTGCACACCTTGCTAATGGCTATCTTGAGTAAGCTGGTGGTATAGCTGGCATCATCTTGACTTCAGCCTGGTGGTGGTAGACCATCTGTAACTCTTCCTAAGCAGGAGAATTCCACAGCTGAGTCCCTACGTCTGATTTGTTTTAAAGTTAGCCCCTGGAAAAATCGCTTGAACTCAGGAGGTAGAGACTGCAGTGAGCCGAGATCACACCACTGCACTCCAACCTGGGTGACAGAGCAAGACTTCGTCTCAAAAAAAAAAACTCCTGGAATTTCTAAGCAAGTGCACAGTTAGATGAGTACTGTACACAGGAATGCCTGGGGGGAAAGGAAGGAAAATGAAGAGTTTTAAAATATACTGTAAGGCCCAGATGTGGTAGCTCACACCTGTAATGCCAGCACTTTGGGAGGTCGAGGTGGGAGGATTACTTGGGGCTAGGAGTTCAAGACCAGCCTAGCCAACATAGCAAACCCCATCTCTACTACAAATGGAAAAAATTAGCCAGGCATACCGTGCCATGTGCCTGTAGTCCCAGCTCCTCAGGAGGTTGAGGCAAAAGAATCACTTGAACCCAGGTGGTGGAAGTTGCAGTGGGGAAAGCGCACCACCGCATTGCAGCCTGGGTGACAGAGGAGACTGTCTCAAAATACAAAATAAGGTCAGGCACAGTGGCTCCCGTGGCTCACACCTGTAATCCCAGCACTTTTGGAGGCTGAGGTGGGAGAATCACCTGAGGTCAGGAGTTCAAGAACAGCCTGGCTAACATGGTGAAACCCCATTTCTCCTAAAATTCAAAAAATTAGCTGGACGTGGTGGTGCATGCCTGTAATCCCAGCTACTTGGGAGGCTGAGGCAGGGGAATTGCTTGAACCGGGGAGGCAGAGGTTGCAGTGAGCCAAGAATGCACTACTGCACTCCAGCCTGGCGACAAAGCAAGGCTCTCTCTCAAAAATAAAAATAAAAATAAAAATAAATAATTAAATTAAATTAAATTAAATACATTGCTAGACTACTTTCTGAGATTAAGGGGCCTGGCATGGTGGCTCATACCTGTAATCCCAGCATGTTGGGGGGCTGAGGTAAGCAGTTCGCCTGAGCTCAGGAGTTCAAGACCAGCCTCGGTAATATGGCAAAAACCCACCTCTACTAAAAATACAAAAGATTAGTCAGATGTGGTGGCTGGCACATGCCTGTGGTCCCAGCTACTTGGGAGGCTGAGGTGAGAGGACTGCTTGAGCCCTGGAGGTCAAGGCTGCAGTGATATAAGATTGTGCCACTGCACTCCAGCATGGGTGACAGAGAAAGACTCTGTCTCAAAAATAAAAATAAAAAATAAAATAAAAAGATTAAGAAGGGAAAAAATTTTAAATGCATTTTAAAGCTGGGATTCTGAGTTACAATAACATTTGGAGACTTTAATACTCCATTTCCAATAACAGAACACTAAGAAGAAGATCAACAAGGAAATATAAGCCTAGAACCACATTACTCACAAACAAGACCCAAAAGACATTTACAGAATATTCCACTCAACAAAAGAAAAATACACATATTTTTCTCAAGTACACATGGAACATTCTCCAGGACAGACCATATGCTAGGCCACAAAACAAGCCTCAGTAAATTTAAAAGAACTGAAATCATACAAATATGTTCTCTGATCATAATCAATAACAGAGATATACAAAAACTTCACAAATATGTGGAAATGAAAAAAGTTGCTCCTATATAACCAACAACTCAAATAAATCACAGGGAAATGAGAAAATATTTTGAAATGAATGAAAATGGAGACACAGTATACCAAAACTTCTGAGATCTAGTCAGAATGAGATGTAGATTACTACTTCTGAGATGTAGATTAGACGGACTTTTATAGCTGTGTGTAAATGCCTATACAGTTCTCCCTCAGTATATGAGGGGGTACTGGTTCCAGGACTACCTGCAGATACAAAAATCCAAGGATGCCCAGGTCCCCTGTATTAAATGACATAGTAGTATTTTCATATAATACATGCATATCCTTCCATATACTTTAACTCACCTCTAGATTACTTATAATACCTAATATAAATGCTATGTAAATAGTTGCTATACTGTATTTTGTTGTTGTTCTACTATTTATGTTAATCTTTTTGAATATTTTCAACATGACATTGGTTAAACCTGCATATGCAGAACCTGCAAATTAGAGACTTAAATGTTAGACCTAATACCATAAAAACCCTAGAAGAAAACCTAGGTAATACCATTCAGGATACAGGCATGGGCAAGGACTTCATGTCTAAAACACCAAAAGCAACGGCAGCAAAAGCCAAAATTGACAAATGGGATCTCATTAAACTAAAGAGTTTCTGCACAGCAAAGAAACTACCATCAGAGTGAACAGGCAACCTACAGAATGGGAGAAAATTTTTGCAATCTACTCATCTGACAAAGGGCTAATATCCAGAACCTACAAAGAACTCAAACAAATTTACAAGAAAAAAACAAACAACCCCATCAAAAAGTGGGCAAAGGATATGAACAGATAGTTCTCAAAAGAAGACATTCATACAGTCAACAGACACATGAAAAAATGCTCATCACTGGCCATCAGAGAAATGCAAATCAAAACCACAATGAGATACCATCTCACACCAGTTAGAATGGCAATCCTTAAAAAGTCAGGAAACAACAGGTGCTGGAGAGGATGTGGAGAAATAGGAACACTTTTACACTGTTGGTGGGATTGTAAACTAGTTCAACCATTATGGAAAACAGTATGGCGATTCTTCAAGGATCTAGAACTAGAAGTACCATATGACCCAGCCATCCCATTACTGGGTATATACCCAAAGGATTATAAATCATGCTGCTATAAAGACACATGCACACGTATGTTTACTGTGGCACTATTCACAATAGCAAAGACTTGGAATCAACCCAAATGTCCATCAGTGACAGACTGGATTAAGAAAATGTAGCACATATACACCATGGAATACTATGCAGCCATAAAAAAGGATGAGTTTGTGTCCTTTGAAGGGACATGGATGCAGCTGGAAACCATCATTCTCAGCAAACTATCGCAAGAACAGAAAACCAAACAACACATGTTCTCACTCATAGGTGGGAACTGAACAATGAGATCACTTGGACTCGGGAAGGGGAACATCATACACAGGGGCCTATCATGGGGAGGGGGGAGGGGAGAAGGATTGCATTGGGAGTTATACCTGATGTAAATGACGAGTTGATGGGTGATGACGAGTTGATGGGTGCAGCACGCCAACATGGCACGAGTATACATATGTAACAAACCTGCACGTTATCCACATGTACCCTAGAACTTAAAGTATTAAAAAAAAAAAAAAAAAAAAAAAAAAAAAGCATGGAGAGCTGACTGTACTTTTTTTTTTTTTTTTTTTTTTGAGACAGGGTCTCACTCTGTTGCCCAGGCTGGAGTACAGTGGCGCAATCTCAGCTCACTTGCAACCTCCGCCGCCCAGGTTCAAGTGATTCTCCTGCCTCAGCCTCCTGAGTAGATGGGACTACGGGGTGCACCACCACGTCTAGCTAATTTTTGTATTTTTAATAGAGATGGGGTTTCACTATGTTGGCCAGGCTGGTTTCGAACTCCCGACCTCGTGATCCACCCACCTTGGCCTCCCCAAGTGCTGGAATTACAGGTGTAAGCCACCGCGCCCGGCCTTCTTTTTTTAAATAAAAGATTTTGGCCAGATGCAGTGGCTCACACCTGTAATCCCAACACTTTGGGAGGCGAAGAGAGGAGGATCACTTGAGCCTAGGTGTTTATGACCAGTTTAGTGAACACAGCAAGAACCTGTCGCTACAAAAAATTTAAATTAGCCAGGCATGATGGCACATACTTAATGTCCCAGCTACTCAGGAAGCTGAGGCAGGAGGATCACTTGAGCCCAGGAGGTTGAGGCTACAGTGAGCCATGATTGTGTCACTGCACTCCAGCCTGGGTGACACAGCAAGATCTCAAAAAAATAAAAATTAAAACTTTACCAAATGACGCTATCACGAAAGTGAAGACAACCCACAGAAGGAGAGAAAATACTTGCCAACCATATACCTGATAAGGGAATTGAATCCAGAATACATAAAGAACTTTTATACAACCCAATAATAAAAAGATAAATAACCCAATTTAAAAATAGGCAAAGGATTTTTTTTTTTTTTTTTTTTTTTTTTTTGAGGCGGAGTCTTGCTCTGTCGCCCAGGCTGGAGTGCAGTGGCGCGATCTCGGCTCACTGCAAGCTCCGCCTCCCGGGTTCCTGCCATTCTCCTGCCTCAGCCTCCCAAGTAGCTGGGACTACAGGCGCCGCCACCACGCCCGGCTAATTTTTTTATATTTTTAGTGGAGACGGGGTTTCATTGTGTTAGCCAGGATGGTCTCGATCTCCTGACCTCGTGATCCGCCCGTCTCGGCCTCCCAAAGTGCTGGGATTACAGGCTTGAGCCACCGCGCCCGGCCGGCAAAGGATTTTAAAAGGTGGTTAAAGAAGATGCAAAAATGGTCAATAAGTATATGAAAAGATGCTCAAGATCATTAGCAATTATGGCAACACAAATCAAAACCACAATGAGGCTGGGCAAGGTGGCTCACGCCTATAATCCCAGCACTTTTGGAGGCCTACGCTGACGGACTGCTTGAGCCTCAGGAGTTCAAGACCAACCTGGGCAACATGACAAAACTCCATCTATATTAAAAACATTTAATTTTAAATTAAAAAAAAAAAAACACGGTATCACACGCACTACTACTGCAATAATCAAAAAGATAATGATCCAATCAATGGTGTCCAGCTTTTTAAAAAAAGATAATGAGGTATCAGTAAGGAGAAACTGCAACCCTCAGGCATTGCTGGTACGAATGTAAAGTGGCCACTTTGGAAGTCCGGCAGGTCCTTAAAATGTTAAACACAGACTAACATATAACATAACAAATCTACCTTTGGACATAAACTCAAGAGAAATGAGTATGTCCATACAAAAACTCGTACACAGATATTCACTGCAACATTATTCATAGTAGCCAAAAACTGACAACTCAAATATCCATCATGTGATGAATGGGTAAATAAAATGCGTATTTCAGCCAGGTGCAGTGACTCACACCTATAATCCCAGCACTTTGGGAGATCAAGGTGGGCAGATCCCCTAAGGTCCAGAGTTCAAGACCAGCTTGGCCAACATGGTGAAACCCCATCTCTACTAAAAATATAAAAATCAGGCCAGGTGCAGTGGCTCATGCCTGTAATCCTAGCACTTCAGGAGGCTGAGGCAGGCGGATCACGAGGTCAGGAGATCGAGACCAGCCTGGCTAACACGGTGAAACCCCAACTCTACTAAAAATACAAAAAATTAGCTGGGCTGATGGCATGTGCCTGTACTCCCAGCTACTCAGAAGGCTAAGGCAGAAGAATCACTTGAACCCGGGAGGCAGAGATTGCAGTGAGCCGAGCTCACACCACTGCACTGCAGCCTGGACGACAAAGTGAGACTCTGTCTCAAAAAAAAAAAAAATACATACATACACACACACACACACACACACACACATATATATACACACACAGCCACACCCACACACGAAAATCAGCCAGGCGTGGTGATGTGTGCCTGTAATTCCAGCTACTCGGGAGGCTAAGGCATGAGAATCACTGGAACCCAGGAGGCGGAGGTTGCAGTGAGCCAAGATCATGCCACTGTACTCCAGCCTGGGCCACACAGTGAGACTCTGTCTCAAAAACTAAAATTAAATTAAAATAAATAAAATAAAATGTGGTATTTCCATACAATGAAGTATTATTTCAGTTAAAAAGGAATGAAATCCTGTAACACAGTAAAACATGAATGAGCCTTGAAAATATCACCCTAAGTGGAAGAAGCCAGTCACATAAAACCACAAGTTGCATGATTCCCATTTATATGAAATATGAAGAACAGGCAAATTTATAACACAAAAAAAGTAAGTAAGTCGTTCCCTAGGCTAGGGGATTGGGGGAAAATGTGGAGCAACTGCTATTTGGGATGATGAAAATGTTCTAAAACTGACTGTAATGATGGTTGCACAACTCTGTGAATATACTAAAAACCACTGAATTGTACTTTTTTCACTGGGCGAATTACACGGACTGTAAATTACAGCTCAATAAGCTGGTTTTTTTAAGTGCTTTGACTATGTAAACGTCAAAATCCACAAGAGATTGCCATGTGCAGTGGCTCAAGCGTAATCTCGGCACTTTGGGAGTTTAGGTGGGAGGACAGCTTCAGCCCAGGAGTTCAAGGCCAACCTGGGTAAAATAGTGAGACCTCAACTCTACAAAAAAGAAAAAACAAAAAATTCAGCCAGCAGTAGTGGCACAAACCTGTAGTCCCAGCTAGCTACTCAGGAGGCTGAGTGTGGAGGAGCCCAGGAGTCTGACCTGCAGTGAGCTACAATTGTGCCACTGCACTCTAGCCCAGGCGAAAAAGTGAGACTCTGTCTCTAAAAAAAAAATTTTTTTAATTTTTTAAAAATGTGACTTATAGCCAGGGGCGGGGGCTCACGCTTGTAATCCCAGCACTTTGGGAGATTGAGGCGGGTGGATCACGAGGTCATGAGTTCAAGACCAGTCTGACCAACACAGTGAAACTCCGTCTCCACTAACAATACAAAAATTAGCCAGGCGTGGTGGCATGCATCTGCAATCCGAGCTACTCAGGAGGCTGACACAGTAGAATCCCTTGAACCTGGGAGGTGGAGGTTGCAGTGAGCTGAGATCGCGCCATGGCACTCCAGCCTGGGTGACAGAGTGAGACTCCATCTCGAAAAAATAAATAAATAAAATGTGACTTATATAGGCCAGGAGTGGTGGCTCATGCCTGTAATCTCGCACTTTAGGAGGCCAAGGTGGGAGGATCACTTGAGCTCAGGAGTTCGAGATCAGCCTGGGTAACATAATGAGACCCTGTCTCTTTAAAAAAAAAAAAAAAAAAAAAAGTGTCTATAGTTTCAACAACAATTGATGTTAACTCAGGGCCAAAAAGATCAAGAAATTAAAGCAAGATGAAAGAATGTTAAGACTTTTGGCATAAGACAAGGAGGTTCCAAAGATGCTACTGTGTATTACAACATCTGGATTCATTTCAGTTTCTCAGCAGAAGTCTTTGGCAGTTTGGACAAGAAATTCTTTTCTGTGCATGCATTACAGGTTGTTTAGCCTCTCTGTCCCCGCGCACTATACGTTATTAACACTTCACACAG
Organism: Macaca fascicularis; assembly: GCF_037993035.2. NCBI lineage: Eukaryota > Metazoa > Chordata > Mammalia > Primates > Cercopithecidae > Macaca > Macaca fascicularis. Next base: position 67,951,626 of record NC_088380.1, on the reverse strand, counting down.
ACTGACTAAAGATGCTTCCATGTATTTCCCAAATACCTTCAGCTAAAAGAACCACCACGGCTACTGATGCATTCCCTATGACAACAGTCCCCAACATTTTTGGTACCAGGGACTGGTTTCATGGAAGACAATTTTTCCATAGAAGGGGTGGGGCAGTGGGGGAGGGGTAAAGGGCAGGGGAGGAAGATTTCTTGAGGAAACTGTTCCACCGCAGATCATCAGGCATTAGTGAGATTATCGTAAGTATTATGCATCCTAGATCCTATGCATGTGCAGTTCACAACAGGGTTTGCGCTTTTGTGAGGATCTAATGCTGCTGCTGATCTGACAGGAGGTGGACCTCAGGTAATGCTCACTCGCCACCCACTGCTCACCTCCTCCAGTGTGGCCCGGTTCCTAGCAGGCCATGGACTGACTGATACTGGTCCATGGTCTGAGGGCTGGGAACACCTGCCCAATGACACTTCATGCAGACTGTCAAAAACTGGTTTGTTTGGGAGGAAAAAACGCGCAACCTACTCAAGAGTTTCAAAAGACCTACAAACTTCTGCTTGGAGTTTTCAAAAAACGTGCAAACTCCTGCTTGTTAGAAATGCATCTGGAGGGCGTGGTGGCTCACACCTGTAATCCTAGCACTTTGGCATGCCGAGGCATGTGGATCACCTGAGGCAAGGAGCTCGAGACCTGTCTGATCAATGTGGCGAAACTCTGTCTCTACTAAAAATACAAAAAATGAACCAGGTGTGGTGGGCACCTGTAATCCCAGCTACTAGGGAGGCTAAGGCAGGAGAATCGCTTGAACCCGGGAGGCAGAAGTTGCAGTGAGCCGAGATCGCGCCATTGCGTTCTAGCCTGGGCAACAAGAGCAAAACTCTGTATCAAAAAAAAAAAAAAAAAAAAAAAAAAACAGAAAGAAAAAAGAAGTGCATTTGGAACTACAAGTTTAAACCTGCTTAAGCCAATCACAACTTAAAAATACTCTTAATTTAGTCTGTTTTGTAACTAGAGGAATATATATATATAAAATAATTACAATATAAAATATATATATTTAACACTATACAAAATACAAACACCTACAAATAGACAAGCAGTAAATACATCAAATCATAAACAATAGTTGTGTTAAGAAAGCTCCAGGGGTTATCATTCTTATAGTCGACACACTTTAATAATGAAAAAATACATTTTTTAAGGCCAAGAGTTTTCATTTTACATCTGCTTAAATTTCCACAGGAATTAGATATTTGCTTTATTTCTCTTCCTTTCTCCAAATTCATCCCAACTTCTGAAGAGCTGCAAATCATTATGTATTTCCCTTGTTAAGCACATATCAAGAAGTAGGTAATATAGTTAATAACTGCACTCTCATGAAAGTTCAGAGAGAAAGTTTACAAACCTAGTCTTCTGTAGCACAAGTAGGTAAGCAACAGTTTTTTTGTTTGCTTGTTTTTTTTGAGACAGAGTCTCGTTCTTGTCGCACAGGCTGGAATACTATGGCACGATCTGAGCTCACTGCGAGCTCCACCTCCCGGGGTCAAGCAATTCTCCTGCCTCAGCCTCCCAAGTAGCTGGGATTACAAGTACCCACCACCCAGCTAATTTTTGTGTTTTCAGTAGAGATCGGGTTTCATCACGTTGACCAGGCTGATCTTGAACTCCTGAATTCTGGTGATCCACCCGCCTTGGCCTCCCAAAGTGCTGGGATTACAGGCATGAGCCACCACGACCAGCCGGTAAGCAATAGTTTTGTCATATTATCTGGATTTGTGAAGGCAGCGTTTACCAAGAGTCAATTTTCCTCACCCAGGGGACTCTGCGTTTTACAATCAAACAGCAGGGGTTTTATGTTTTGTTTATTCTCAAATAGCAGTATAGCTCCAAATAGTCATGTATCTATTAGGTACTTAATGTTCTTACTATTTGGTGTTTATAAAGACGATAGTTTAAAATACTTAAACAGTCTTGGAAAAATCTAACTAACCAAAACAGTCTAATGTATTATTTACTTTCCATTAAGCTTCACCTATTATATACACTTCTGTATATTGTGTACACTTGCATCACATTAAAAGGAAAATACATTTGTATTTGTTAGCAATTTTATCTTCATTTTCACTTCTAAGTCTTCTCCTTACCAGTTCCCACATCAACTTGTTTCTTTACCAGATAATGTACTATTGTTTCTATCATTCCTAAAGCTGTAAAAATAATTTGAACTGGCCAGGCATGGTGGCTCACACCTGTAATCCCACCACTTTAGGAGGCTGGGGCGGGTAGATCACCGAGGTCAGGAGTTTGAGACCAGCCTGACAAACATGGTGAAACCCTGTCTCTACTGAAAATGCAAAAATTAGCCAGGCGTGGTGGCGCTCGCCTGTAATCCCAGCTACTCGAGAGGCTGAGGCAGGAGAATCGCCTGAACCCAGGAGGCAGAGGTTGCAGTGAGCTGAGATCACACCATTGTACTTCAGCCTGGGTAACAACAGTGAAACTCCATATCGAAAAAATAAAACAAAATGAAATAAATTGAATAGCGTGCAGTGCCTGCCACCTGATGGTAAGAAGTACCACATTCCAAAGAGTATGTTCCTTTTCCCTCAAGGAGGGTTGGGGGAAGTGAGGAACTTTAGAATTCTCAATGACCATTTGAGCAAGACAACCATCTGGAAATGTAACAGGGATTACAGGGTTCAGGAGGATAGGGCAAAGAATGCTGAGCTCTTGAGGGAAAGAAATGAATAGGAGCCCAGAGAGTAATGCAATGCAACGAAGATGAAATTCAAAACATAAAAATGAAAACCTCACCTTGAGGCAAAATATGACACCTAAGAACTTCCTTACAGCACTGCTTCTACTTCTATAAATATTGCACCACTCTACCAAAAGAAAATTTGAGGTAAAGACATGAATTTGTTTTTGAGTTCTAGTCAAGGTAAATATGAAGCAATTTTTTAAAATATAATAATAAAGGCAATGTCTAGTATAAAGGAGACTGAGAAACCATAGAGCAAGAACAGACAAGACTGACAGGAAGAGAGGAATAAAATCACCTACTGATTCACTGCATAATTCCACATTTCAGATAAGAACAAATATTCAGATTGGGTGTAGTGGCTCACGTCTGTAATCCCACCACTTTGGGAGGCAGAGGCAGGAGAATTACTTGAGCCTAGGAGTTCAAGACCAGCCTGGCAGTCTGGGCAACATGGCAAGACCCCATCTCTACAAAAAATAAAAAATAAATAAAAATAAATACCTTAGTCAGGTGTGGTGGCATGCACCTATGGTCCCAGCTACTCAAGAAGCTGAGGTGGCAGGAGGCAGAGGTTGCAGTGAGCCAAGATCATGCCATTGCACTCCAGCCTGGGAAACAGAGCGAGACTTCTCAAAAAGAAGCTGAGGTAGGAGGATGACTTGAGCCCAGGAGGTTGAGGCTGCAATGAGCCATGTTCACACCACTGCACACCAGTCTGGGCAAACAGAGTGAGACCATGTCTCAAAAAAAGAATCATGATCTATACAGCCCAAGTCTACAAAGAGAAGAATAAGAGGCAGAAAATATATCACTGGGGAATCATGGATAGGAAATACAAGCAAATTGTTAAACTGACCAGAGTCAAAAGCAAATTAGAGAAAGACAATATGCCAAAGACAAGAAAAAAATTAATTTCTGTGAAGACCAGGGAAGAGTTCTACGATAATCAAAATAGGAAACTGAGCATATTAGAAAACTTAAAGAAATGAACAGTTTATTATTTTGAGAAACCAAAATCTTAAAAGAAAGGCTGCTTGCCAAAAAAAAAAAAAAAATCTGTATCTGACCAAGCTTCTAGATCTTCTATCAATGTAACTAGAGAAGTATATGGGAGGTAAGATGAAATGAAATTGATCATTGTTAAAGCTGCATGATGGCTAGATGGGGGTTCATCATACAATTCTGTCTACTTTTATGTATGCTTTTTAAAATGGCCGCGAATGGGCACATATCACTAAAGTTGCTGTTCATGGTAGACATCAGCTCCTCTGGAAATCTTTACCTGCTGTAGACAGGAAAGCACTCCTTCCTCCATGCTACTGTTCTGCATAGTACACACTCCTATTACTGTACTTACTTGCTTGTTTACTTCTGTCTCATCTCCAAATCATGAACTGTTTAAAGGAAAGAATGATGTCTTACTCATCTATAAATGCCATTACCTAGCACAGTGTGAAGGATGTTCAGTAAATGGATGATCAACTAAACAAAGCAGTAACAGAAATTATGATTTCTCAGAAGAAGACAGAAAAGGTGAGAGAAAGAGGTTCAATACAAATTTTATCAGAGTAAAGACAGAAATATCTATAAAAAACACTGCTAGAGTAAATAGTGTGCTGAATGGCTGAAAAAAAATGAATGAATGAATGTATGAACAGTCTATTCAGTATATTCCTATACTGAAATGGAGCATATCAAGCCAACAAAATTTAATAATACTTTTCACTGGGAATATCTAACACCCTTTTTTCTAATCCTGTGCTCTCTAATCCCCTTTCTGATATTTACTTGATTTATCATTAGGCTTTTCTATATTTATTCATTCAATAAATACATACTGAACACCTACAAATGCCAGATACTATTCTAGGCACTTGAGATACATCGATTAACTAAAAAGACAAAAAAAACCCAAGCCTTGTGAAGCATATCTTATAGTGGGGAGAGAAATAAATGGTAAACAAATAATAAATGGGTGAAGTACAAAGTATGTAACAAGACAATACACAGGGGAGGCAGACCTGTGAGAGGAAGACTAGTCTAAAAAACTTGAGTATTTTTGTCTTACTGGGAGTTTTTAGTAAAACGGCACTGATAAACTGCAGTAAGTCTCTTGCCTGTTTGGTATATACAAGAGTCCCCCATGACTAATCTCCCACTAATAGGAAAAGTTATACATTATCGTAAACAATATTGACAACCCCTACCTGATCAGTGCCCAGCTGTGAGGTACCAACTACTGCCACCATCACCCTCTGACGTCTCCTTAGCTGAAAAACAAAAATACATGTCTGTACAAAACCCACTAAGGAACAGCATAAATTACGCTTATTGCTTTTAAAGGTCCTTCTCTGGCTGGGCGGTGGCTCACACCTGTAATCCCAGCACTTTTGGAGGCCGAGGCAGGCGGATCACCTGAGGTCAGGAGTTTGAGACCAGTCTGGCCAACATGGTGAAACCCCATTTCTACTAAAAACACAAAAATTAGCTGGGCTTGGTGGCGGGCACCTGTAATCCCAGCTACTAGGGAGGCTGAGGCAGGAGAATTGCTTGAACCCAGGAGGTGGAGGTTGCAATGAGCCAAGATGGTGTCACCGCACTCCAGACTGGGTGACACAGCAAGATTCCATCTCAAAAACAAACAAATAAATAAAGTTCCTTCTTTGATACAAAAAGAAAAAACAGGAAGGAAAAGCTATCAAACTGATTTTGAGCAAGGCACTGAAGTGAGAGAACACAGCTTAGATTAAATTTAACAGACTATAATTTATAACGAGCGGTTAGGCAAACTTTTTGCTGAGTTAGGAGATCATCAGTCCTCTCTCCAAATATAGACATCTTTGATTGGTAGTTTCCATTTACTGGTTGAGGACATCATTGTCTATAAAGCTATATCTTAAAAGAATCTCATTCTTGCCATAAAGAGCTCAGTGCGTCATTGTATTTATAAAAATCCGTTTGTTCAAATATGCATGTGCTGTATGCCAAGTAATGCTCCCACAGTTAATCACTATTCTACATTTTATCATTAAAATAAGTTTTCTCTCAGTTGTGAGTCCATATAAGTTAACAAGTAAATAAACATAATTTTCCTATCACCTTGGAGACACTCATATCAATGCTCTATAGTTTAAGTATTTTGTTTTATTGATCAAGACACTGTGGCCAAAAGATGTTAAGGAGATAAACTGACTTCTCTAAGGTCGCAGGCTCATTAGTGACATTTCTAGAACTTTAAATGCAAGTTTCCTGTCTCCACCCAGTACTCCCTAAAGATTATACACTTTTACTTCTGTTCAGTGCTGTCCATTGATATCTCAACTTAAATTAACTGGGAATTTTTAGCTTTAGACTTGAGAAAGAACAAAAATGCATCAAGTTCATAACCTATCTGCCTAATAAATTATACATCAGAACTGAAGACTGAAATTGATGGAGTCATTGAAGATACTCTACACAAGGTTAACAAGGTGAAGATTAAGAGAAGAATTTTATTAATATATAACTCAAACAAAGGTTTATTATACAGAATATACTAGGAACCCTTATGAATCAACAAGACAAATATACAAGAAAAGTGAACAAAGGGTGTAAGCAGAAAATACATAGAAAGGAAGAGCTAAATGTTTAATTAATATCAGAAGAGATGCTATCTCACTGGTTATCAGGGATTTAAAATCCAAACAGTGAAAAACTACTTTATGATCATCAGACTAGCAAAAATTACAAAGTCCAAAAATATTCAATGCTGGCAAGAATGCCTGGAAACAGAAACTCTTACACATTGCTACTGGGAATATCCATTAATACAACTTTGGAGAGCTATCTAGCAGTCTCTAAAAGAAATTAAGTGTGAGTATATATTTTGTGTATTCTATGACCAGGACACACAGAGGGTCACACACCACATAAAAAAGGTGGCTCACGCCTGTAATCCAACATTTTGGAAGGCTGAGGCAGGCGGATCACTTAGAGTGCAGGAGTTAGAGACCAGCCTGGGCAACATGGAGAAACCCCATCACTACTAAAAAAACAAAAAGTTAGCTGGGCGTGGTGGGGCACACCTGTAGTCCCAGCTACTCAGGAGGCTGAGATGGGAGAATCACCTAAGCCCAGGAGGTCAAGGCTGCAGTGAGCCAAGATGGTGCCACTGCACTCCAGCCTGGGAGACGGAGTGAGATTCAAAAAAAAAAAAAAATTTCAGTCAGATATGGACCATATATATATGACAGTGATCCCATAAGATTTTAACGGAGCTGAAAAGTTCCTATCACATAGTGACATTATAGCCATCCTAAGTCATAGCAAATCACAATACTCACACATTAATGGTGATGCTGGTGTAAACTAACCTACTGCACTAGCACATGCAGTTAGGTACAGTACATAATACTTGAAAGTGATAATAAACAACTATGTTACTGGTTTATGCATTTACCACATTACACTTTTTTTTTTTTTTTTTTGAGATGGAGTTTCACTCTTGTTGCCCACGCTGGAGTGCAGTGGTGCAATCTTGGTTCACTGCAACCTCCGCCGCCCGAGTTCAAGCAATTCTCCTGCCTCAGACTCCCAAGTAGCTGGGATTATAGGTGCATGCTACCACGCCCAGCTAATTTTTGTATTTTTTTAGTAGAAACAGGGTTTCACCATGTTGGCCAGCCTGGTCTCAAACTCCTGACCTCGTGATCCACCCACCTCGGCCTCCCAAAGTGCTAAGATTAGAGGTGTGAGCCACCACACCCGGCCTACTTTTTTTTTTTTTTTTAAGAGTTAGGATCTCTGTCACCCAAGGTAGATAGCAATGCCGGCATTATAATTCACTACAATCTTGAACTCTTGGGCTCAAGTGGTCGTTCCACCTCAGCCTCCTGAATAGTGGAGACTTGGGACTACAGGCATAAGCCATCATGCCATGCTAATTTTTTTACTTTTTGTAGAGATGGAGTCTGGCTATGTTGCCCAGGCTGGTCTCAAACCCCAGACCTCAAGCAATCCTCCCACCTCAGCTTCCCTAAACCCTGGGATTACAGACATGAGCCACCAAGCCCCGCTACTATACTTCTTATCATAATTTTACAATGTACTACTCCTATTAAAAAAAAAAAAAAGTTAACTGTAAAACAGCCTCAGACGGGTCCTTCAGGAGATAATTCAGAAGAAGGCATTGCTATTATAGATGACAGCTCCATGAATGTTATTGCCCCTGAAGACCTTCCAGTGAGACAAGATGTGGAGATGGAAGACAGAGATATTGATGATCCTGAACTTGTGTGTACCTGCGTTAATGTGTGTGTTTGTGTCTTTGTTTTAAACAATGTAGAGCTACACAACGTGTTTGCGTTTTAAGCTAAGTGTTACTGCAACAGAGACAAAAAGTTAGTTTATAAACTAAGTTACAATAAGCTAAGATTATTGAAGAAAAAAATTTATTAATAAATTTAGTGTAGCCTAAGTGTACCCTAATGCCCTAGGCCTTCACTTCCACTCACCACTTACTCACTGATTCATCCAAAGCAACTTCCAGTCCTCCAAGCTCCATTCAAGGTAAGTGCCCTATACAGATGCACCATTTTTTTTTAAATCTTCTACACTGTATTTTTACAGTACCTTTCTAAGTTTAGATATGTTTAAACACACAAATACCATTTTGCTGCAACTGCTTACAGTATTCAGTGCAGTAACATGCCGTACAGGCTTGTAGCCTAGATGCAATAAGCTATATACCACATAGCCCAGGTATATAATAGGCTGTACCATCTAGGTTTGTTCATACGATGTTCATAGAACGAACAACAAAATTGCCTAATGACCCATTTCTCAGGATGTATCCCAGCCTTAAGCAACTCCTGACTGTATCTTCTATGACCCAGCAGTTTCACACCTGGTGCTCTAATCACAGATACTCCTGCATGGGCATACAAGAATAAGGAGACAAAGGAGTAGGCTGTCTGCACAACCTAGTTATCTACAGTAACAGAGACTTGGAGACAATATGCAAACATCTTTAGTGAAAGATGTATAAAATGTAGCTTATCCTTCCCTTGTACAATTTGTTCCCTCTGGCTGGAAAGCTCTGGTCTCTAGATAAAAGCATGCCTTGCTCTTTGAGAGCATTCCATTCTGTTCAAGTTGTCCTCTATTTAAAGAGGTGTCCACTAAGTGCCAATCTAAAATGGCTCACTCCTAAACCCAGAATCTCTATGTTCCCGACATCCTTAATTTTTCTGCATAATACTATTAACAATAGGAATACTGTTTGTAGTACTATATTGTTAATAGTTTACTGTACTGTAAACACTTACATTTTAAACTATATATGTGTTGGTTGGGTACAGTGGCTCATGCCTGTAATCCCAATACTTTAGGAGGCCGAGGCGGGTGGATCACCTGAGGCCAGGAGTTTGAGACCAGCCTGACCAACCTGGAGAAACCCCGTCTCTACTAAAAATACAAAATTAGCCAGGCGTGGTGGCGCATGCCTGTAATCCCAGCTACTCAGGAGGCTGAGGCAGAAGAATCACTTGAACCCGGAAGGTGGAGGTCGCAGTGATCCGAGATCGCACCACTGCACTCCAGCTTGGTCAACAAGAGTGAAACTCCGTCTCAAAAAAAAAAATAGATAGTTGGAGAGTTGGAAATAAAATAATTAGATAGTTGGAGAGTTGGAGGTGGGGGTTACACATAAGTTAATAAGGGGAAAGAATGAAGATTTGGGGCTTCTCCAACTCATTGGTGCCTGCATGGCTCATAGGAGGAAAACAACTTCAGGAAGGTTGAAATACACTTTTTGACACGAATGTCAAGTATTTTAAGACAACTACATATGTCAGCGTTGAAGAGAGACCTGGTGCTAAAAAGCCAGAGATTTGGGAGTCATCAAAATAGAGGCAGTAGTTGAAGCCACGACGGATGAGACCATTCAAGAAGAGTGTGCATTAAGGTCCTTATTTCCTACACTACGTAGTTTGGATTTTAATCTGAAGGTTTTCAGAAGAGAGCAGGGTAGTGTCTCAGAGTGAAACATCTAAAGTGGTCAGAGAAAAAAGAAAAATAACCAAGGAAACACTGGCTAAAACATAAGACAGAAATAAGGAAAATATGGTGTCCCAGAAGTATAAGAAGAAAATTTCAAGAATGAACAAGTAGTTAAAATGGCAAATGATTAAACAGATTCCATTAGATTTAGCAACAAAAATATCAATGGTGATCACCACTACATCAAATTCAGTGACTGCTATGGACTGTCAGCCTTCAAAATACTGAAAAAAAATAGAATAAAATAAGTAATAAGGAGGTGAAGAAAATGAATATAGAGAATTATTTCAAGAAACTTAAAGGAAATAAGCTGGGCATGGAGGCACACACAAGTAGTACCAGCCACTCATGAGATTAAAGTGGCAGGATCACTTGAGCCCTGAAGTTTGAGGCTAGCCTAGGTAACAGAGACCTCTTCTCTTAAAAAAGGAAAAAAAAAAAAAACTAAGAAAAATAATTACAGACAAAGCTGAAGAGTAATCTAAGGATCTAAGGTAAGGAGAGTATATTGAAGATAAGGCTTGATTTGAGGCCAGGCATGGTGGCTCACCCCTATAATTTCAATATACTTCAGAAGGCCAAGGCCAGCAGACCGCTTGAACCCAGGAGTTTGAGACTAGCCTAGGCAATGTGGCAAAACCCCATCTCTACAAAAAAAATTTCAAAAATTAGCCAAACATTGTGGCCTGTGCCTCACCTATGGTCCCAGCTACCAGGGAGGATAAGGTGGGAGGATTGCTTGAGCCTGGGAGGCAGAAATTGCAGTGAGCCAAGATAGCACCACTGCACTCAAGCCTGAGGAACAGAGTGAGACTCTGTCTCAAAAAAAAAAAAAGGTAAGAGACTTGGTTATGCTTAAATCCTTGTTAAGTCAGTACTAATTGAAAAAGGAATAACTGAATGTTATGAATTGAATTGTGTTCCTCAAAAATTCATGTTGAAGCCCTAACCCCTGAACCCTCCGTATTTGGAGATAAGGTTTTTAAGGAGATGATTAAGATAAGATGAGGTTGTTAGGGTAAAGGCCTAAACCAATATAACTGATGCCATTATAAGAAAAAGAGACAGGGGCCGGGCGCGGTGGCTCATGCCTGTAATCCCAGCACTTTGGGAGGCCGAGGCGGGCGGATCACGAGGTCAGGAAATTGAGACCATCCTGGCTAACACAGTGAAACCCTGTCACTACTAAAAATACAAAAAACTAGCCAGGCGAGGTGGCGGGCACCTGTAGTCCCAACTACTCGGTAGGCTGAGGCAGGAGAATGGCATGAACTCAGGAGGCGGAACTTGCAGTGAGCCGAGATCAGCTTGCAGCGAGCCGAGATCGGGCCACTGCACTGTAGCCTGGGCGAGAGAGCGAGACTCCGTCTCAAAAAAAAAAGTAAGAAAGAAAAAGACACAACAGGCCAGTGTAGGGGTTCATGTCTGTAATCCCAGCATTTTGGGAGGCTGTGGCGGGCAGATCACCTGAGGTCAGGACTTTGAGACCAGCCTGGACAACATGGTGAAACCCGTCTCTGCTAAAAACATAAAAATTAGCCAGGTGTGATGGGGGGCGCCTATAATCCCAACTACTCAGGAGGCTGAGGCGGGAGAATCACTTGAACCAGGAAGGCAGATGCTGCAGTGAGCTGAGAGCAGGCCACTGCACTCCAGCCTGGGAGACAAGAGCGAGGCTCCATCTGAAAAAAAAAAAAAAAAAAAAAAAACAGAAAAGAAAAGAAAAAGAGACAGCAGAGGTGCATGTACACACAAGATGACCATGAGAAAAGGCAGCAAGAAGGTGGCCATCTGCAAGCCAAGGATGGAGGTCTTACAGGAAACCAATCTTATCTGCACCTTGATCTTGGACTTCCACCCTCCAGAACTGTGAGAAAAAAAAAACTCTCTTGTTTCAGCTACCCAATATAAGGTATTTTGTTGTGGCCGCCCTAGCAAACACATGAAGGAAATATTGCCCATAAAGAGAAAAAAATTAGAATATAATTAGAGATGGACAGATAGAGGTCTTCATGTTCACAAGTGAAACAGAACAGAGAGCAATGAAGTTTCCACTCAGTGTATTTCACTTCCTCTATGAAGCAGAAGGGAACTTTAACCAGTAAAGAGTAAAGAGGGGGCCAGGCGTGTTGGCTCACGCCTGTAATCCCAGCACTTTGGGAGGCCAAGGTGGGCGATCACCTGAGGTCGAGAGTTCAAGACCAGCCTAACCAACATGGAGAAACCCCATCTCTACAAAAAATACAAAATTAGCTGGGCGCGGTAGCACATGCCAGTAATCCCAGCTACTCGGGAGGCTGAGGCAGGAGAATCACTTGAACCCGGGAGGCAGAGGTTGCGGTGAGTTAAGATCGCACCACTGCACTGCAGCCTAGGCAAAAAGAGCAAAACTCCAACTCAAAAAAAAAAAAAAAGAGTAAAGAGCGGGCCGGGCTCACTCCTGTAATCCCAGCACTTTGGGAGGCCGAGGTGGGTGGAGTTTAAGGAGGTCAGGAGTTCAAGACCAGTCTGGCCAAAATGGTGAAACCCTGTCTCTACCAAAAATACAAAAATTACCCAGGCTTGGTGGCAAGCATCTGTAATCCCAGCTACTCTGGAGGCTGAAGCAGGAGAACCGTTTGAACCCCAGAGGCAGAAGTTGCAGTGAGCAGAGATCACACCACTGCACTCCAGCCTAGGCAACAGTGAGACCCCCATCTCAAAGAAAATAAAGAGGAAAGGTGGTGGGTTATTAGCCACCATGATAAACAGGAGCACGTAGCAGGGACACACAGTATTGTTGGGCTGGCTGTCCAGTACCCAGTAAACGTTTGTTATTGAATGAACACCTGTCATTCATGAATTTTAGTTCATTTTTAATATAACAAGCTCTGATAGTAATCAGCAAAAGAAAAGCACTGGATGAGTTGGAATCTGGGTTATAAATCTAGGTATGTGTGACCTTTTGCAAGGCATTTACCTTTCTGGGCCTCAGTTTCATCAGACTGGATAATCAGTGTAAGATCACCTCAGATTAAAATAAATGATGCCATAAATTTTTATACAGGTTTGTGCATTACTTCAGTGTTCTTCAACTGTTACCAACCAAAGTAGTGCATCTCAAGATTTATTGAACATTCCTTTAATCTAGAGATCTTGTTAAAATTGCAGATTTTGATTCAGCAGCTCTGGATTGAGCCTGAGATCATGCATTTCTAATAAACTCCCAGGTGATGCTATACAACACAATTTGAGTAGCAAGGGTAAAGAACATTGATGCAACTTAAGCTCTACAAAGCTTATAACTGTACTTATCTGTAATCAGCCTGACAGTCGGCAAACCAAAGACACTACAGACTCACACTTGCACTAAATGTGTTTTGCCATTCCTTAAATGCTCTGAAATTAAGTCCCTATTTGAAGCTGATAAAGAAAGGAAAAAATATTACCATCAATAACACTAAATTAGAAGTGAGGTTAAATACATACACACACATAGGTACAAATATATAACACAAAGGTCAAAATCCAAATTATCAAACATTACTTTATTCAAAATTTGAATATTTTTATTGCTGGGAAAAAAAATTTTGTTTCTGGAAAAATCTTCAGTGTATTTTAATAGCCACATGCCTACAAGGATCATGCTGCATTCTGGTTTGATTCATATGTAAATATATTCAAACATCACAAAATCTGATGATTTTTCTATTAATGATCAGATAATCTTTACACATCTGTTTAAAACATCTAACATATTACCACAGCCAAATGTGTTTGTGGTGAAAATTCTCTTTGGCCTTAGGAAGTGCGACTAGGGCAGAGACCACCCTCCTACCCTGGGGCTATAACATATGGCCACAAACCATTACTATAATTGTTTCTACTATACCCTGTGCTAGGTTACTGCAGAAACAGAGAAAATACCAGTCCTATCATAACCAAAAGGGAAAATGAAAATTTTTCTAATTTCACCGAAATTTTTCTCAGTAATGAAAGATGTAAAATGTGTCATGCAATGGATGTCTCCTATAGAAGAGTCACCCTGCCCTTAATCTGATGCTTCTCTACTGAACAGAGAAGTTTGAAATAACGTGAAAATGGAGGAGGAAAATTCCTATCCGAGGGGGGGAAAGCATTATGGCTGCAAACTGCTCTTCCTTACTTCCTTCTGAAGAATAACCGAAATCTGAAGGGCACTACCGCACTATAACTGAGCTCCTTTAAATTATGGAGGGGAGGAGGTATGTCAACTGCAACCTTGGCACTAGTAGTTTATTTACCAGTCCTTGCTATTTAGTCAAATCACTTTCAGATAGGAGTACTTCTCTCATTAACCACTATGTCACAAAATAATAAAGAAAAAATGACACAAGCAATGAGCAAAAGTAGTTTTGCTGAATCACAAATACCCCCAAATACAAATCTGCAGGAGTCGCTGAGCTTGAGAATTGGCGGCCATACCTCTCCATGAAGCTCCTCTCTACAAATGGACAACTACCTTCCCTCTTTCATTAAAAGCACGTAAGGGTCAAACGTTTAAAGCTATCACACTATTGCTATTAGCAACAAGGTCGTGTGCGCAGTAACAATGCACAACGGTCTTATAATCGAGATAACCACTTTATCTCAAATTTTGCACCACCTATCCCCCAAGGGCAAATACATCACCCAGGTCCGCAACCGCGGCCACGATGGGTACACTCGGCTCTGCTTAGCCTAGCATACTGTCCCTCCCAGCTCGCACCCTGATTGCTCCGCTACCATGCTGCCCACTCCCGGGCTTCCTCGGCCAGCCCCCAGTTCCCGGGGTTCCTAAGGTTACGCAAACAGCCAAGTCTGCAGGCCGCCCTTGCCTCGCTACCGTTATCCCTCACCTCCCGGTAGCCCCACTTTCCTCCCTCGCCTCTCGGGTCTCGGGTGCCCAACCCACTCCCTTCCACTCCCGCGCGCTCTGTGGCTCTAGGGCCGGGGCCTCACCGTTTGGTTCGGTCGGGAATTGCCCGGCCCTCCCGCTCCCACTTCCCAACACGAAGTGGCGTCGGTTGGTCCCGCGCCCACGCTGCCAGTCCCCACGCCGCCGCCTACTGATGCCGAAAGCGGCTTCTAGGAACACGCCATGTTTAGCGTCGCGGTTCCAAACGACACGGACGCGCGAAAACTACGTCACAGGAGCCCAGCGCGCATGCGACTAGCAAAGAGCGAGGGCGATAGGCGAACGGTGGGAAGGGGAAGGAGGGACTTTCTCTTCGAACCAAAAGGCGCGGGGTAGCCAAATCAGTTGTGAGCGCTTGCGCAGTATAAAGAGCCGGGAGTCCGGACTAGCCGGCTCTGTCACCATGGAAACCATAGGTCTGGTTTGCCCCACTCCCAGGGAGCTCAATTGTTTCCCGGGTTGATTGAAGCTTCAATCAGAACCATTTCACGCTTTCTATTCTAGATATCAATTGCGGATCCGTCACAGCAGAGAAGAGTTATTTAAAGAATCTTACTCCCATCAGTCCACCCTCCCTCCCGCAAATGTTTATTTTTTAAGTTACCCAAATTGCTTGCTGTTTACTCCTGAGTAATAGAAAGAGTGGAAAAATATAAAAGGACATAAATCCAGTTTTGCTTGCCTCTGCTAAAAGCTAGCATAGTCACCTAAATGTTCTTATCCTCAAAAAGAGAACTTACTCAGGCGCAGTGGTGCGTGCCTGTAGTCCCAGCTACTCCAGATATTGAGGCAGGAGGATCACTTGAGCCCAGGAGTTCGAAGCCAGCCTGGGACATATAGAGAGTTCACACACACACCCATTTCAAAAATAATATGGGGTGGGCGCAGTAGGTCACACCTGTAATCCCAGCCCTTTGGGAGGCCGAGGCGGGCGGATCACGAAGTCAGGAGTTCGAGACCAGTCTGGCCAACATGGTGAAACCTTATCTCTACGAAAAATACAGTAATTAGCCTGGACGCCTGTAATCCCAGCTACTCGGGAGGCTGAGGCAGGGGAATCGCTTGAACCCGGGAGGCAGAGGTTGCAGTGAGCCAAGATTGCTCCACTGCACTCCAGCCTGGGCAACAGAGCAAGACTCTGTCTCAAAATAAATAAATAAATAAGAGATTCCATCTCAAAATAAACAAATTAATTAAAAATACACACCAACTACATATTTCTTAAAAATAATAATTATAAGGCCAGGCGCAGTGGCTCACGCCTGTAATCCCAGCACTTTGGGAGGCCGAGGCAGGCAGATCACCTTAGGTCAGGAGTTCAAGACCAGCCTCACCAACATGGAGAAACCCTGTCTCTACTAAAAATATAAAAAATTAGCTGGGCATGGTGGTGCAGGCCTGTAATCCCAGCTACTCGGGAGGCTGAGGTAGGAGAATCACTTGAATCCTGGGGGCAAAGGCTGCAGTGAGGCGAGATCATGCCATCGCACTTCAGCCTGGGCAACAGGAATGAAACTCCATCTCAAAATAATAATAATAATAAGAGAAGTTGTAAGGAAATAGTAGAGTGTTCATAAAGATTAATAATAGAAAACCTTTATTGCTCATTTAGAATATTCCAGGTACAGTTTTAAGATCTTTATGGGAATTATTTATTTTAATCCTCAGAACGATCCTTACGAGGTAGCTATTTTCTTTATGTCCACTTTACAGATGAAGAAACTGAAGCACAGAGAAATCAAACGTTAGCCCACCTAACGTTAAACAGCTAGTAAAAGGCCATGTTAGGATTTGAACCAAGCTCCGCATTCCGAGAATGTCAATCACACAAGGGCTGTTTTTTAAAGTAAAAAGATAAAATTACCTAAACAATCACCAATGAGACGAATGATTAAATCACAATACATCCATATATAATAAAATACAAATTGGCCATTTAAAATTATGTTGAGGTCGAGCACAGTGGCTCACACCTGTAATCCCAGCACTTTGGGAGATCAAGACGGATGGGTCACCTAAGGTCAGGAGTTCGAGACCAGCTTGGCCAACATGGTGAAACCCCGTCTCTACTAAAAATACAAAAATTAGCCTGGAGTGGTGGCATGTGCTTGTAATTCCAGCTACTCAGGAGGCTGAGACAGAAGAATCGCTTGAGGCCGGGAAGCAGAGGTTGCAGTGAGCGGAGTTCGCACCACTGCACTCCAGCCTAAGCGACAGAGCGAGACTCCATTTCAAGAATAAATAAACAGGCTGGGTGCAGTGTCTCAAGCCTGTAATTCCAGCACTTTGGGAGGCAGAGGCGTGTGGATTGCTGGAGGTCAGGAGATCCAGACCAGCCTGGCCAACATAATGAAACCTCCTCTCTACTAAAAATACAGAAATTAGCCAGGCTTGGTGGCGGGCACCTGTAATCCCAACTATTAGGGAGGCTGAGGCAGGAGAATTGCTTGAACCCAGGAGACGGAGGTTGCAGTGAGCTGAGATCATGCCACTGCACTCCAGCCTGGGCGGCAGAGGGAGACTCTCTCTCAAAAATATATATATTAATTAATTAATTAAAATAAAATTATCTTGAAGTGTATTTGTTGACATGTTTACACATTCACAATGCATTGTGAAAAAAGGGGATTGCAAAACATTATGTTCAGAATGTCCCACTTTTGGAAATAAATAAATGCCAAAATGCTAAGAGGGTTTATCACTAGTTGGATGGGTATTGTGACCATGCTTTATTTTCTTTTTGCTTAACTGTATCTTCTGATTTTATTGAAAGATAGTACTTCTCAGGCCTGGAAACGTGGCTCACACCTGTAATCCCAGCACTTTGGAAGGCTGAGGCAGGCGGATCACCTGAGGTCAGGAGTTCAAGGCCAGCCTGATCAACATGGAGAAACCTCATCTCTACCAAAAATACAAAAATTAGCTGGGCGTGGTGGTGCATGCCTGTAATCCCAGCTACTCGGGAGGCTGAGGCAGGAGAATCGTTTGAACCCGGGAGAAGGAGGTTGCAGTGAGCCGAGATTACGCCATTGCACTCTAGCCTGGGGGCGACAGAGCAAAACTCTGTCTCAGAAAAAAAAAAAAAAGATAGTACCTCTCAAATTTTAAGTGTGCATAGAATCACATGGGGATCTTGGTCTGAGGTGAGGCTCGAGGTTCTCCATTTCTAAACAAATTTAGATCTCTGTTTTGTGGTAGGTAGAATAAAAGATGTCCACGTCCTAATCCCCAAAACCTGTGAATATGTTACTTTACAGAGCAAAAGGGATTTTGCCAATGTGATTAAATCATCCAGGATAATTTTACTATGGGAAGATTATCCTGGATTATCCTCTAGGTCCAATGTAATCAGATGGGTCTTTATAAGTGGGAGGCTGGAGTGTCCAAGACAAAGAAAATACGCCGGTATAATAGATGTCAGAGGGATGCCAGGGCCAGGAGCCAAGGAATGCAGAAAGCCTATAGAAGCTGGGAAAGTTTTGGAAACTGATTCTCTTCTACAGCCACCAGAAGAAACTCAGACATGCAAACAATTTTAGACTTCTAACCTCCAGAACCCTAAATTTAATAAATGTATCTTGTTGTAAGGCACTAATTAGGTTTGTGGTACTTCGCTGAAGCAGCAATAGAATACATGCTCAAAAGTTACAGGCTCTCTAATTTGCTACCCTTCATTTATTATTTTAACTTGCATAAAATTGAGTCTTGGATAACTCTACATTATAATACAGCTCATTGGATGTTTATAAATTAACAGAATTCCTAGATTCATTTTTGTTTATAGTAAACTTGAAACAATATATCTTTCCATAAGGACTGATTATATAAATTATGGTATGTTTATACAATGGAATATGGTAGCTGGTAAAAATGTTGATGTAGCTTTATATTTATTAACATTAAGGTTTATATTCATTAATGTTTATTAACATTCATTAATGTTTATGTTCATTAACATTAATTCATTAACATTAACACCTGAGGTCAGGAGTTCAAGATGAGTGGGTGGATCACTTGAGGTCAGGAGTTCGAGACCAGCCTAGCCAATATGGGGAAACCCTGCCTCTACTAAAAATACAAAAATTAGCCGGGCATGGTGGCAGTGCCTGTAATCCCAGCTACTAGGGGTCTGAGGCAGGAGGATTGCTTGAACCTGGGAGGCAGAGGTTGCAGTGAGCAGAGATCGTGCCACTGCACTCCAGCCTGGGCAACAGAGCAAGATTCTATCTCAAAAAATAAAAAAAGAAAATAATTTGTTAATTTATATTCAAAGACTAAAATGTTCACGCAGTTTGAGTAAATAATTCCATGCTTGGAAATCTATACTAGAGAACCACTTCAAAGTACTGAAAGTATTTTTCAGGTATAAACTAAAACGTGTATGGCTCTATTTTTATAAGAACAATGGTATAGGAATGATTTAGTAAACGCTTATGCATTCATAAGGTGAAAGTTTCTGCAGCAGTTTTCAATATTAATTATTAAGAGTGTGTAATAACTTGGAAAAGGGCCTTTTTTCTTTTTTTTTGCTTTTAGAGACAGGGTCTCTGGCTATGTTGCTCTGCTCTGGCTCGTCTCAAATTCCTGGGCTCAAGTGTTCCTCCCATCTCAGTCTCCTTAATGAAGCTGGGATTATGAGCATGCACCACTTCATAGAATAAAATATTTTTATTTATACTATTGTTTAAAATAAAAAGTACCTAAATATAAATATACAATATGAAAATAGACTCTAGCCAGGTGTGGTGACTCACACCTCTGATCTCAGCACTTTCATAGGCTGAGGTGGGAGGATCACTTAAGCTCAAGAGTTCAAGATCAGCCTAGGCAAATGCCATCTCCACAAAAAATACTAAGATTAGCCGGGCATGGTAGCGCGAACCTGTGGTCTCAGCTACTCTGGAGGCTGAGGTGGGAGGATTGCTTGAGTCCTGGACAGGGAGGTTGCAGTCAGCCATGATTGTGCCACTGCACTCCAGCCTGGGAGACAGAGCAGGACCCTGTCTCAAAAATAAACAAATAGTAAAAATAAAAATAGACTCTAACCCACAAATAGAATTCTATGTACCCTAATAATTTGGTTTTTGTTGTATTTGGAATCCCTCTAAAAGTTTTATTTTGCAACATGATATACATTATTTTATGGTGTTAAAATAATTAATAGGCCATTAGACTGAGGCTGCTCCAGCACCCTGGGTTCCTACAGAAGCAAACCAAAACCCAACTCAGTGTATTTTATTTGCCACACTTCCACATTCACCCTATAAAAGCCTGTCTTTGGTGCCCCTTTAGCAGAGTCCCAAACCGATTCATGAATCACTGCCTGTTCAAATAAACACTTTAAGATTTTACTGTGCCTTAGTTTCTCTTTTAACAATGGTAATGATATGGAAACGCTTATCTGACAAATGTTTTTGAGATTATGTAATATTCACTGACAAGGTTTACACTTGTGCTGGTATTAAACAGAGACCATAATCATCTTCTTTAATTAATTTTATTAATCTAACATAGTCTTTATGATTATCTAAAAATATTTAGATCATTCTTTTTTGCTTTTTTTTTTTTTTGAGACGGAGTCTCACGCTGTTGCCCAGGCTGGAGTGCAGTGGCGCGATCTCGGCTCACTGCAAGCTCCGCCTCCCGGGTTCACGCCATACTCCTGCCTCAGCCTCCTGAGTAGCTGGGACTACAGGCGCCCGCCACCGCGCCCGGCTAATTTTTTGTATTTTTAGTAGAGACGGGGTTTCACCGTGGTCTCGATCTCCTGACCTTGTGATCCGCCCGCCTCGGCCTCCCAAAGTGCTGGGATTACAGGCTTGAGCCACCGCGCCCGGCCTTTTTTTTTTTTTTTTTTGAGACGGAGTCTTGCTCTGTCACCCAGGCTGGAGTGCAGTGGCCGGATCTCAGCTCACTGCAAGCTCCGCCTCGCCTCCCGGGTTTACGCCATTCTCCTGCCTCAGCCTCCCGAGTAGCTGGGACTACAGGCGCCCGCCACCGCGCCCAGCTAGTTTTTTGTATTTTTAGTAGAGACGGGGTTTCACCGTGTTAGCCAGGATGGTCTCGATCTACTGACCTCGTGATCCGCCCGCCTCGGCCTCCCAAAGTGCTGGGATTACAGGCTTGAGCCACCGCGCCCGGCCTTGTTTTTGTTTTTGAGACAGGGTCTCACTATGTTGCCCAGACTGGAGTGCAGTGGCACAACCTCAGCTTATCACAATCTCTGCCTCCCAGGCTCAAGCAATTCTCCTGCCTCAGCCTCCCGAGTAGCTGGCATTACAGGCACATGCCACCATGCCCAGCTAATGTTTGTATTTTTAGTAGAGATGGGGTTTCACCATGTTGGCCAGGCTGGTCTCGAACTCCTGACCTCAAATGATCCACTCACCTTGGCCTCCCAAAGTGCTGAGATTATAGGCTTGAGTCACCGTGCCCAGCCACATATTTAGATCATTCTAAAGAACACATTTATAGAAGAATCTTGTTTATAGTATTCAGGATTCCTTCCTTCCTTCTTTCCTTCCTTCTTTCCTTCCTTCCTTCCTTCCTTCCCTCCCTCCCTCCCTCCCTCCCTCCCTCCTCCTTTCTTTCTTTGTTTTAGATGGAGTCTCATTCTGTTGCCTAGTCTGGAGTGCAGTGGCACGAACTCGGCTCACTGCAACTCTGCCTCACTGAAACCCAGCCTGAACCACCATTTAAAAAAACATAATATTTGAAGCTGGGCATGGTAACTCATGCCTGTAATCCCTGCACTTTGGGAGGGAGAGGCGGGCAGACGACTTGAGGCCAGTTCAAGACCAGCCTGGGCAACATGGTGAAAACCCATCTCTACTAAAAAAAGAAAAAAAAAAAATTAGCCTGCATGGTGGTACACACCTGTAATTCCAGCTACTTGAAAGGCTGAGGCATGAGAATAGCTTGAACCTGGGAGGCTGAGGTTACAGTGAGCCAAGATCATGGCACTGCACTGCAGCCTGGGTGACAGAGTGAGGCTCTATCTTAAAAAATATATATATATATATATGAGTTGTGTCTTTAAGAGCAAACAAGTTATCCAGGGGAAGGTTGAGAATGCAAAGGGAACAGTACTCACAAAGCCGAGGTATAAAGATGTTTAAGAAAGAAAAAGAAACTTGATGACGTTGGGAAGTAAATAAGTAAGGTAAATAGGAACTTAATGTGAGAGGCCTACAATGTTATTCTAGGGAGCAATAGTGGTCATTCATTGATGAATCAAAAGAACCATTTTGTCTTCTCTGCTCTTCTCTCCAGGCTGTGGTTAAACAGCAGTACACATTGGAGATACTGGGCTCCACATTTAGCTGGAATACATGCCATGTCTTCTTGAATTCCTTCTAATCTTCCTCTCCCATTGCCCATAAAGGATCTTCAAACCTTCTCCGCACTCATGCCCTTTGTCCTACCACCTCCACAGCTCCTTCTCTACAGAAAAACTTGCCTTTTATTCATAGAAGAAATGCAACCTTTTATTTCACAGAAGAAATGCATCCTTGGCCGGGCGCGGTGGCTCAAGCCTGTAATCCCAGCACTTTGGGAGGCCGAGACGGGCGGATCACGAGGTCAGGAGATCGAGACCATCCTGGCTAACACGGTGAAACCCCGTCTCTACTAAAAAATACAAAAAACTAGCCGGGCGAAGTGGCGGGCGCATGTAGTCCCAGCTACTTGGGAGGCTGAGGCAGGAGAATGGCGTGAACCCGGGAGGCGGAGCTTGCAGTGAGCTGAGATCCGGCCACTGCACTCCAGCCTGGGTGACAGAGCGAGACTCCGTCTCAAAAAAAAAAAAAAAAAAAAAAAAAAAAAGAAGAAGAAATGCATCCTTTTATTTCACAGAAGAAATGCAACCTAGAGGCCAAGGTGGGTAGATCACTTGAGCTAGGAAGTTTGAGATCAGCCTGTGGAACAAAGTGAGACCCTGCTTCTACAAAAAATACAAAAATTAACTGGGCAAGGTGGTTCATGCCTGTCATCTCAGCTACTTGGGAGGCTGAGGTGGGAGGATCGCTTGAGCCCGGCAGGCGGAGGTTGCAGTGAGCTGAGATCATGCTGCTGCACTCCAGACTGGGTGACAGAGTGAGACTGTCTCAAAAAAACAAAACCAACCCCCACCCCCCAAAAAAACAACAACAATAACAAATCACACACAGCGTTTTGTGTCATGTTCATCCTTTTTTTTTTTTTTTTTTTTTTAGACAGGCTATCATGCTGTCATCACCCAGGTTGGTGCAATCTTGGCTCACTACAAATACTTGGGCTCAAGTGATGCTCCCACCTCAGCCTCCTGTGTAGCTGAGACTACAGGCCTGCACCACCATGCCTGGCTAATGTTTGTATTTTTTGTAGAGACGGGGTCTCACACTGTTGCCCAGGTTGATCTCAAGTTTCTCAGCTCAAGTGATCCGCCCGCCTTGGCCTCCCAAAGTGCTGGGATTACAGGCATGAGCCACCTCTCCAGGCCATGTCCACCCTATTAACATTTGGAAGTGCCTAGCACAGTGTAGACTCTTTAGACTTGTGGAATAACAATGATTACTGAAATGAAACACATAGCTGAAGGTGCTACTAGGGTATATGAGACTTTTTTTCTGACTTAGAACTACATCAAAGAAAGAAGGGCCTAAGACCAACGTTTGGGAATGCACACAATGAACTGCTCAAAAGAAAGTTAGCTTTAGTAATGACAGGAAGAAGCTATTTCTTCAGCGAAACAGAATACACACAGAAAAATTTAAGAGAGCCATTACACTGGCTGGCAAGACAGATGTGGATATTGTGGCCCTGGTACTCACGGAGTTTATAGTCAGGCACACTGTCCTAGCACAATGACCAATACGTTATCGTATTTACAGCGTTTTGGAGTTTCTGTCCATCTCTCTCAACAGAATAAACTTTGAGGTAAGTTTCTTACGCAGACTCCCCAGCAGTGTTTGCTACACAGTTGGAGCTCAATAAATGTTTACGGAGTGAATGATGAGGCACAAAAGGAATTTGTTGAATTATTTGTTAAATGAATCAAATAATTTTGTAGGATTCACGGGCTGTCTTCTGCACGATAAGCTTCATTCTGTGGGTCTGAGTTTCTCCTGGTTCCCAATTCTGTGTCTTTTTGTGAATTATCTACTTTATAGCTGGACCTTTGTATTTGTTCAAGATAATTATTCTTCTATTCCTAATAGAAGCAACCATAGCCCTAGCGAAACCAGAGTTAATTCCACTCTTGCAGTTCTTTTCCCCAAGGCAAGCAGCAAAAAATGCATTCCCACAAAAGAGCAAGCTCATCCCCAAATTCCGGGTTTCCCACCCCCACAAGCTGCAGGAAAACAGGAGGGAGGCACGTGAATACTTCTTCGGACCTCAACGATCCCAGAACTTGGCCTTCTAAAACATCCATAGGCTTAACCTCATCATATAACTTAAACAGCCTTCGCAACACCGAGAGCACCACACCAACACCTTCTTATCCAGCTCGGGTTGGGACAAGAGCTCCAACTCCTGACTGCAAGCCTCTGTAGCGCGGTGTCTTCTGGGATCTGTAGGCTCCCGCAGTTCGGCTTTCCTCTCTCGGTGACTCCAATTCCCGGCAGTCAGTGGGCTCCAAGGTCCGCCCTCTTTCTGGAGGAGGAGCCCAGAGCGTACGGGAGGGGGCGGACCTTTGCCCCCCCCGAACTTGGGCCGGAGTGGTGCGGGCGGCGCGAAGCGGCGATTCCCACGTGTTGCCTTTCTCACGCTAGCCCACTTTGGTCCTCCTTGAGGTCCCGGGCCTGTGGGCCCGCTTCCTGCCAAGATGCCGAAGGTCAAGTCGGGGGCCATTGGCCGCCGCCGCGGGCGGCAGGAGCAGCGCCGGGAGCTGAAGAGCGCTGGAGGTGCGGATGCCCGCGAGGAAGCTGGGGTCGGGTCAGGTCTTCCGGCAGGACCTAGCCTGGGGTGCGGACCGAGACCTGATCGGCGGAGGCCGGTCAGGACCCGCTCCCGTGAGCGCGGAAGGCAGGGGTGGGTCCCCGAGTCGGCCGCAGGCCCTGCGCGCAGTCGTTGGCGTCCTTTACAGCTGGAGGATGAACTTAAAAGAGTTTGGCAGTCCTGGCGTGACATTTCATGGCCCTGGTTGGCTCAGAAATCTTCCCCCTACCCATGCGGCTTTCTTCTCTGGGACTGTCTAATATCTAATCTCAGTAGGAAAATTAAGGCTGTTTCGTGTTTTCTTACAGGACTCATGTTCAATACGGGAATTGGGCAGCACATTTTGAAAAATCCTCTCATTATTAACAGCATTATCGATAAGGTGGGTATGGAAGAGGAAAGGGAGAGAGTTGTTGGTTTATTAATTTTATTCCTGTGAATACATAAGGGCAGAAAGTCTGCCTGCCATAAATTAGATGCTCTGTAAATATTTGTTGAATGAATCAAATAATTGTCTAGGATTCACGGGCTGTCTTCTGCATAAATAAGATTCATTCTGTGGGTCTGAGTTTCTCCTGGTTCCCAATTCTGTGTCTTTTTGTGGATTATCTACTTTATAGCTGGACCTTTGTATTTGTTCAAGATAATTATTCTTCTATTTCTAATCACTTTTTTTATCACTTTTAGTTTTTATGTACTCCATCTATTTATGTCTAAACCACACATTAGAAAGTTTGTTCCCCAGAAAAACATATAGTACCACATATAAATTATTTGATGTATTCCAGTACCACATATAAATTGCTTGGAGTATTACTCCTATCTGAGTCATTGATGTTCTCTTATGGTTATGGATGTTTGGGTGCTAGGAAGTGAAATATACACGGTGCAGATTACACTTATGGTTAAAAGCAAGGAAAGCATCTTGGAGTTGTAGAAAGAGCATTACATAGTTAAAGGATCTTGTTGGGCTTCGTGTCATTTGAAAAATGAGAAAAAAAAAAGGTTGGTGTACTATTTTAACCTTTTTAGCTCATAGTTTCCTTTGAGCATCTGATGAAAGCTGTGGCCCTAGAATATTACAGCTGTGTGCAGACATTCAATTTTGTTTACAGTTGCTGCTGTTCTGCATCCTTGAAATCATAGGTGGGTTGAGAATTGAAAAAACCTCGTCCAGCAAGTACAGTCCTTTCCCATTTGAACTTGTTGATGTGAACAGAGAAGGTAACAAGAGGCGACTGGAGTATTTCTAGATAGAAATCAGAATGTCAATCCCAGAAATGCTGTTCCTGCTTTTCTGACTCCTAAAGTTGAGCAGTATTCCTCCAATTTAGGAGAGGTTTTAGATTTTCATTTGCACCAAATGTTATTGAGGTAATTTTGTTAACCACATGGATCATGAAGAATCTAAAAATGGAGTCAGATTAAGAGTTCTTATCAGAGCACATGTGAGTAAAGATGGTCAAGTGTAAATTAACTTCTGTGTTCTGATGTGCCAGAAGAGCTAAAGTGTTCGTGCTTGCTTTTAGGCTGCCTTAAGACCAACTGATGTAGTGCTAGAAGTTGGACCTGGAACTGGCAACATGACTGTAAAGTTGTTAGAAAAGGCAAAAAAGGTAAAAAGGGGATTTAATGTTTGGTATCACAAATGACTATGTTAGCAAGCTCAGTTGGTTTTCAATCTGAATATGTTTTAATTAATTGCTATTATTTTAGTAGTAACTCCTGATCCCTTGTTGGAAATTTTGTCTTGGAAAATATGAGATATTTCGGTCGGGTGCGGTGGCTCACGCCTGTAATCCCAGCACTTTGGGAGGCCGAGGCGGTTGGATCACGAGGTCAAGAGATTGAGACCATCCTGGCCAACATGGTGAAACCCCATCTCTACTAAAAATACAGAAATTAGCTGGGTGTGGTGGCGGGTGCCTGTAGTCCCAGCTACTCCGGAGGTTGGGGCAGGAGAACTACTTGAACCCAGGAGTCAGAGGTTGCAGTGAGCCAGGATTGCACCGCTGCACTCCAGCCTGGTGACAGGGTAAGACTCTGCTCAAAAAAAAAGAAAAAAAAAAAAAGAAAATATGAGATATTTCAGTCAGGAAAACAGAAACCACTTAAGTATTTCAACAGGGAATTTTTTTTTTTTTTTAAGATACATCTGGGAGCCAAATAGAATAAGCAGCACATTGTTTACCCTGTAAAGACAGTCTATATAGAAGTGGGGCCAGGAGCTGTGGCTCACATCTGTAATCCCAGCACTTTGGGAGGCTGAGGCAGGAAGATTGCTTGAAGCCACGAGCTTGAGACTAGCCTGGGCAACAAAGTGAGACCCAATCTCTATAAAAAATAAAAAAGAGGCTGGGCATGGTGGCTCACGCCTGTAATCCCAGCACTTTGGGAGGCCAAGGTAGGGGGATTGTTTGAGTCCAGGAGTTTTGAGACCAGCCCAGGCAACATAGTGAGACCCGTCTCTAAAAAAAATAAAGGGCCGGGCGCGGTGGCTCAAGCCTGTAATCCCAGCACTTTGGGAGGCCGAGACGGGCGAATCACAAGGTCAGGAGATCGAGACCATCCTTGCTAACACGGTGAAACCCCGTCTCTACTAAAAAATGCAAAAAAACTAGCCGGGCGGGTTGGCGGGCGCCTGTAGTCCCAGCTACTCGGGAGGCTGAGGTAGGAGAATG
Source organism: Macaca fascicularis (assembly GCF_037993035.2). Lineage (NCBI taxonomy): Eukaryota > Metazoa > Chordata > Mammalia > Primates > Cercopithecidae > Macaca > Macaca fascicularis. Next base: position 67,924,316 of record NC_088380.1, on the reverse strand, counting down.
GCGTAAACCTGGGAGGCGGAGCTTGCAGTGAGCTGAGATCCGGCCACTGCACCCCAGCCTGGGCGACAGAGCAAGACTCCGTCTCAAAAAAAAAAAAAAAAAAAAAATAAAGAAAGGAAATTAGCCTGATGTGGTACACACCTGTGGTCCCAGCTGCACAGGAAGGTGAGGTGGGAGGATCCCATGAGCCCAGGACCTCAAGGCAGCAGTGAGCTATGATAGCGCCCACTCCACTCCAGCCTGGGCAGCAGAGTGAGACCCCATCTCTTAAAAAAAGTTTTTTAAATAAAAATAAAAGAAGTCAGTGAAACCTCAGCTGAAATTGGAATAAAATTTCAATTTCGGCCTTATTTGACATCTATTTCATTTACTTGAGAAGTTATCTATGCCATGTATTGTGTATCTCAGTAGATGTGACATACTTACAGTAAGAGCAATCGCATTGTACGTTCTTCTCTAACAACACTGACTGCACAGACATGTGGTATATTTTCTTTCATCATCTGTTCAATTACAAAGGATGGAGACAAATGAAACGTGATTCTATTGACTATATGGGTAGAACTCTCACATAATCTGGTTGTCTACTTTTCTGGGTGATGGTGGTTGTTCGTTCGTTCGTTTGTTTTTGAGACCGAGTCTAGCTCTGTCGCCAGGCTGGAGTGCTATGGCGCGATCTCGGCTCACTGCAACAGCTAATTTTTGAATTTTTTAGTAGAGATAGAGTTTTACCATGTTGGCCAGGCTGGTCTCGATCTCCTAAACTCGTGATCCACCCACCTCAGCCTCACACCCGGCTTTTTTATTGTTTTGATTTGAGATGGAGCCTCATTCTGTCGCCCCGGCTGGAGTGCAGTGGCGCAGTCTTGGCTCATGGCAACCTCTGCCTCCAGGGTTCAAGCAATTCTCCTGCCTCAGCCTACTGAATAGCTGGGATTACAGGTGCCCACCACTAGGCCCAGCTAATTTTTTGTGTTGTTTCTGTTTTTGTTTTTGTTTTGAGATGGAGTCTCTCTCTGTCGCCCAAGCTGGAGTGCAATGGCACGATCTCGAATCACTGCAACCTCCACGTCCCAGGTTCAAGCAATTCTCCTGCCTCAGCCTCCCGAGTAGCTGGGATTACAGGCACCCACCACTGCGCCCTGCTAATTTTTGCATTTTTAGTAGAGATGGGGTTTCGCCTTGTTAGCCAGGCTGGTTTCGAACTCCTGACCTCAGGTGATCTGCCTGCCTCGGCTTTCCAAAGTGTTGGGATTACAGGCATGAGCCACTGTACCTGGCCCATTTTTGTTTGTTATTTGAAGTAGGCGAGTACAATTGAAGGAATATTGGTGGTAGAAATGGGAAAAGAAGTTTGTCACGTAAATCATGTAAGAGTTCCTGTTGGGATAACAATAAAATATTTATATTCCATAATTAAGCTAAATAATTTTTTTTTTTTTTTTAAATTAGGTTGTTGCTTGTGAACTTGACCCAAGGCTGGTAGCTGAACTTCACAAAAGAGTTCAGGGCACGTGAGTATACATAATAGAATTAAAGTCATTTCAATCTCATGAAACAATGGTCTTTTTACATTTCTTCTTTTCTCATCAGGCCTGTGGCCAGCAAACTTCAAGTACTAGTGGGTGATGTGTTGAAAACAGATTTGCCATTCTTTGATACTTGTGTGGCAAATTTGCCTTATCAGGTATGTTCTCACATTTTCAGAAACATGATACTAAGTGTTTCTCTGATGTGTGTTTCCTGGAAATAACTAGTTAATTCTCTTACAGATCTCATCGCCTTTTGTCTTCAAACTCTTGCTACATCGACCTTTTTTCAGGTTTGTGACAAAAGACTAGAGTTACTGCCAAATTTTGAAAGACTTACAATTCAGGTGGTGAACATAGCCAAAAATGAGTCAGGTCAGTTGAAAAACTACTGAAGAATTTTTATAGAAAAGTTGATTTGTATGGAGGTCTTTCTCTCTTTTTAATTGAGAGGTTATTTGGGGACAGTATGCTAGAAGTCCTGCTTCTGAGACCAGACAGCCTTTCCCTATTTTTGAATCTTCCTGCCGTTAAGCCTAGGTTAGAATTTTTATTACCTTATGTCTAGACAATTGCAGTGGTTTGCTAACTGGTCTCTAGTATAAGAGGTCTTCAGAAAGTTCATGGAAAATGTGTATTATGAAAAAACTATGCATGGATTTCAAAATGTTTCTGCACCACAATAAACTCTGTACTAAGTGAACAGGATCTCGTGTGAGGCCCTGAGAAGGATAAGACATCAGTTTGAAGAGAGCCTGTATCAGAGCAACATGAACTCTGCTAAAATTGAAGTAAGAACAAACATCCAATTTATGGTGAAGCCTGGTTGGAAGAATGGTGAAATCATTGATGCTTTACAGAAAGTTTATGCGGACAATATTCCAAAGAAATCAGCAGTTCACAAATGGATAACTCGTTTTAAGAAGGGATGAGACAGTGTTGAAAATGAAGCCTACAGTGGCAGACTGGCCACATCAAATTTGTGGAAAACATTCATCTTGTTTGTTCCCTAAGTGACGAAGAAAAACATTGAACAGCACAAACAATAGCCAACACCACAGACATCTCAGTTGGTTCAGCTTACACAATTCTGACTGCAAAATCTAAGTTCAAGTTTCTACTTGATGGATACCCAAACTGTCATACCCTCTTTTCTGAAATATTTTATGAGAAAACAAAACAAAAAACATTGTACTCAAATCAGCTGCAGATAAAAGCAGAGTTTCCAGTGGAAATTTTATATAACTGGGATCAAGATCCTGAAACATGGCTGGGTAGAGTGGCTCACACCTGTAATCCTAGCACTCTGGGAGGCCGAGGCGGGCAGATCACTTGAGGTCAGGAGACCAGCCTGGCTAACATGGTGAAACCCTGTCTCTACTGAAAATACAAAAATTAGCTGGGCATTGTAGTGGGCACCTGTAATCCCAGCTACTCGGGAGGCTGAGGCAGGGGAATCGCTTGAACTCAGGAGGCAGAGGTTGTAGTATGCCGAGATTGTGCCACTGCACTCCACACTCCAGCCTGGGCAACAGCGAGATTATCAAAAAAGAAAACAAGATCCTGAAGCATTTCTTCAAAGAATTGTAACGGAGATGAAATACGGCTTTACCAGTGTGATCCTAAAGACAAAGCAGAGTCAACATAATGCCTACCAAGAGGCAGAATGGGTCGAGTCAAAGCAAAAGCAGACCAGTCAAGAGCAAAGCCCATAGCAACTTTTTTTTTTTTTCTTTAATGCTCAGGGCATTTTGCTTGCTGACTTTCTTTAGGAACAAAGAATGATAACATCTGCTTATTACAAAAGTGTTTTGAGAAAGTTAGCTAAAGTCGTAGCAGAATAACTCCCAGGAAAGCTTCCCCAGAGATTCCTCCACCATAACGCTTCTACTCCTTCCTCTCCTCAGACGAGGGCAATTTTTTGAGAGTTTCAATGGGAAATGGTTAGGCATCCACCTTACAGTCCTGATTTGGCCCCTTCTGACTTACTTTTTATTTTATGAGACAGTCTTGCTCTGGTTCCCAGGCTGGAGAGCAGTGGTGTGATCTGCACTCACTGCAGCCTCCACTTCCTGGGCTCAAGCATTCCTCCCACTTCAGCCTCCCAAGTAGCTGAGATTACAGGCATGTGCCACCATACTCAGCTAATTTTTGTATTTTTTTTAGCGATAGGTCTTGCCATATCGCCCAGGGTGGTCTCCTACTCCTGAGCTCAAGTGATCTGCCCACCTCAGCCTCCCCAAATGCTGGGATTATTACAGGCATGAACCATGGTGCCCGGCCCTTCTGATTTATTTTCGTTTCCTGGTCTTAAAAAATCTTGAAAGGGTATGCTTTTTTCTTCAGTTAATAATGTAAAAAAAAAAAAAAAAAAAAAGACTGCAGTGACATGGTTAAATTCCCCAGAGCCTCAGTTTCTTTGCTACAGACTAAAAGGCTGGTATCATCACTTACAAAAGTGTCTTGAACTTGATGGAGCTTATGTTGAATAATAAAGTTCATGTTTTTTCTTTTTTTTCTTTTTTTGAGACAGACTGGAGTGCAGTGGTGAGATCTCAGCACACCGCAACCTCAGCCTCTCCTAGGCTGGGCTCAGATGATTCTCCTACCTCAGCCTCTTGAATAGCTGGGACTACAGGGGTGTACTAGCATGCCTAGCTAATTTTTGTATTTTTTTAGAGACGGGGTCTCACCATGTTCTGCGCAGGCTGGTCTTGGAGTCCTGAGCTCAAGCGATCTGTCTGCCTTGGCCTCATAAAGTGCTGTGATTATAGGTGCCTTATTTTTATCTTTTAACTCAATATTTCCATGAACTTTGAAGTCACTTTCTACATTACATACTAGTGGCTTTCAAACTGCAAGTCAAAAACTATTTAGTGGTTATAAAATTAATGAGTCATGACCATCTTTTTTTTTTAATGACATGGAATGGAATATATCAGAGGGCACTGCATGTAGTCCAGGTGATTATAGTTCTGTGAAATTTTTGTTTTGAAATACAATATAAACACATACACATGCAGACATTTGTGGCTTGGCTTGCAATGCCAAATGTATTTTTTAGTGTGACTCATTGTCAAAAGTTTGAATGTCAAAGTGTAGCTTTGAAGATGCTCTTCTGTTCATTAACCCCTACAAAGTCTCCCCATTGCCTGCTGAATAAAAAGTCTACATCTTTTAGCTGGGCATGGTGACTCATGCCTGTAATCCCAGCACTTTGGGAGGCTGAGGTGGGCGGATCACCTGAGGTCAGGAGTTCCAGACCAGCCTGGCCAACATGGTGAAACACTGTCTGTACTAAAAATAGAAAAATCGACCAGGGGTGGTGGCGTGCACCTGTAATCCCAGCTACTCAGGAGGCTGAGGCACGAGAATCACTTGAACCTAGGAGATGGAGGTTGCAGTGAGTCGAGATTACGCCATTGCACTCCACCCTGGGTGACAAGAGTGAAACTCCGTCTCAAAAAAAAAAAAAGTGTACATCTTTTAACCTGTCAAATCAAGGAGACATTGAACATCACAATCTGCCTTTTCAGCCTCACCTCTTCCTTAAAGGTGTCTGCTACCCCATAAATATATTTCTGCTGCTGAAACAATGTATTTCACTTTGTTTTCATAGAAGAGGTGATGGACTAGTGCTGATTTGAAACACCTTCTCATCCAGTCTTTAAAGGCTTATATTTGCAAGCTATCTTGCAGTGAGGAGTACAGCCATTATAAAAACAAAGCCAGCTCTCTCATTCTGTGGCAATAAAAAAGGCTGAAAGCGTTCTCCTACCTTATAATCAGCTGCCAATGCTTTGCTATTTCTCTCCCAAGAAAATTCATTGCAGTCAAAATTCATTTATAGTTGACAATGACCATTTTCCTTATTCCTTTCTGCTTTCTTTTCAGATGTGCTATACTTATGTTTCAAAGAGAATTTGCCCTCCGACTGGTTGCAAAACCCGGAGATAAGTTATACTGCAGACTCTCAATTAATACACAGCTGTTGGCACGTGTGGACCATCTAATGAAAGTAAGTGAATTTTGTTTTCTTTCTCTTTTTTTCTGAGACAGAATCTCAGTCTGTCACCTAAGCTGCAGTGCAGTGGCTCGCTGCGATCTCTGCCTCCCATACTCAAGCAGTCCTCTCACCTCAGTCTCCCGAGTAGCTGGGACTAGAGCTGTGTGTCACCATGCCTGGCTAATTTTTTGGTACTTTTTATAGACACAGAGTTTCGCTATGTTGCCCAGGTTGGTCTTGAACTCCTGGGCTCAACGATCCATCTGCCTTGGCCTCCCAAAGTGCTGGGATTACAGGTGTGAGCCAAAGTGCCCAGCCAGTGATTTTTATTATTGAAATAATCTACCTTAACTCATCCTTGAGCATCTAGTTGTGCCTTCTGTGAGGATAGCATCTTTGGTTACTAAATAAAAGTTGCCTTTGAGAGTACTACTTAAATACTTTTTCATTAACAGGTTGGAAAGAATAACTTCAGACCACCGCCCAAGGTGGAATCCAGTGTTGTAAGGATAGAACCTAAGAATCCACCACCACCCATCAATTTTCAGGTGAGGTTAAAATATTGGCTTAATCAATAAAAGGAAAAAAAGTCCAGGCTGGAAGATGTGTGTCTATAGCAGCAGAAAAATATTGAATCAACCTAAATATTCAAACATAGGAAAATGCTAATTAGGACACATCCCTCTGCTGAAGTAGATGGAATAATTTGATGCAAGGTAGTTATAAAGTGAGACCCAGTCTCAAAAAGAAAAAAAAAAATTGAATAAAACTTGGAAAACAAGGTAAAATGAAAATAGTTGTTTTAAAGTAATATTATGGGTAACATATTTTAATTGTAATTGCTTTTGAGATTTAAAAACAAGAAAGAAGACCACTTGATGTAAAACTTTACTACAGCCACATTAGAGAAAAACACGATTGTGTGTGTGGTCAACTGGTGGTAAATGGAGTGGTTTGTCAGTAACTCCTTCAAGGAGGTTTAGGGGTGTTGCACAGGCAGTATCTGAAGTCATGTCTGTTTTGAATCTTATTTTTGAAAATGATACTTAGATTTAAATAAATGCCATGTTCTTTGTTCAGAAGTGGGACCATTTTGTTTTTCCTCCACTTTCTTTTTTTAAGATGGGGTTTCACTATGTTGCCTAGGCTGGACTTGAACTTTTGGTCGCAAGCGATCCTCCCACCTCAGCCTCCCGAATAGCTGGTACTACAGGCATGCAGCACTGTGCCTGGCTTTATTTTTTCAAATTAAAAAAAAATTGTCATGCTTTGACCCTTGTCAAAAAAAATTCTGAGGAAAAGACATATTCAGTGAAATGCACCAAAGTACAAAAATCAAATGTATGTCTTATTTTTGCGTCTGTGTGCCAGCCAGATCAAGGTACAGAACATTTTCTTCACTTTAGAAAGTTCCCTTCAATTTTATATATTAAAAGACAAGGTAATACCTAGCAGGCATAGACAAGAACAAGAAGTTTGTAATTTGAAGAAAATGTCTATCTTCTATTTCAGGAATGGGATGGTCTAGTAAGGATAACCTTTGTTAGGAAAAACAAGACACTCTCTGCTGCATTTAAGTAAGTATTACACTAATTTCTAATGTGTAAAGGACCAGCGCTCCAGATACTACGCTAGAATTTGGTCCTTTTCCTGAGCAGCTACCCTAAAGCATAAAGATATGGGTCCAGACAAACTTCATCTTTTTAACTATCTTTAGAGCTTGGGAGGCAGGAGAACTTAATGAAGAAAGTTTGCTGGAGTTGAGAGTCAGATCAGGTTTTTTTTGGCAAAACAGGAAAACATTCCCAAACTCTGACCATACATCTGCTCTAGTTTTTTGTTGGAAAAATGAGGCAATGATGGACCCCTTCGACACTTGTGAAGGTTATGTGTCATCTTATTAACTTGGGAAAATGCAACTCATCAATTTGGGGTTCAAGGGTAAAAGAGAGGTGAGACACAGTTTTACAGGGCTTGGAGATTTTTTTTTAGGGGATGTTTTGTGGAGGGTCTAGAACTTCTCTAAGAATTTAAGAGGTATTTATCAGGATTTTGCACTTTAAATATAATTAGTGTTTGCTGCATAAGTTTAAATATTCAACAACTTTTAAAATTCCTTAATTGTACCATACAGAACATAGATTTAATTTCATCTAAAATGAAATTATTGCTTAAATGGCTTATATATTAGTAAAAAAAAAAAAAGTTTAAGAAATTACTCTGACTTTGGAATAACAACAGTGGCATCACTTCTTTATGCTACAGATCAAGTGCAGTGCAACAACTCTTGGAAAAAAACTACAGAATTCACTGTTCAGTCCATAATATTGTAAGTAGAAAATGTTCTGCAGTTTCATTGATTTGTTTTCTTTTAAAATGTCCATTTTTATTCTTGTTGATCTAGCATGAGATTATTTTGTACATTCCATAGGATCCTTAAAAGACAATATAGAATGCATAACTAGCAAAATTTCGACTTGAATTCTGACAGGTCAGTGCTGCTGTATATCCTGTGGAACAGATAAGAGCAACTTTGATTACTCCACCCTGTCCTCTAACTACTGATAGTTGTTTTTAGCCATAACAAGAATCAGATTCAGCAGTTACAGGTTCCTCAAAGCTGTAGATATGTGTAGCTTGCAAAACTTAAAATAACTGTGTACAATTTACTGTCCTCTGAATTGTGACCATGTCTTGTTTTTTGCTCACACAGCAGTTACAAATATAGTTATTAATTTCTAAGTTTAATACCCAGAAATTGAAATAAAGTTCATATGGCTCAATAGCAGATTTCTGGTTGTGAGCCTCATGCTTATCATTTGTGTAACAGTGTGTGTAATGTGATGTTTGCTAACTTTTTAGCTTCCAGTTTAATTAAACAGGACAGAGATAAAGGCCAATTTTCTTTTTATTTTTTATGACTCAGAACCTATATGGTTTAATGTATCACAATACTATCTGCATTTTCTCTTTTATGGGGAAAAAGTCATTAGATAATCTGCCTAAGTATAATAGAAAAATATTAAGCTAGATTAAGAAAAATATTTGGATAAAATATGTGCATTAAGTGTAAAATCCTTAATATTCCCAAGGCTTGGGCAGGTCACCTCTTTGAGAAAAACGAGGTGGTTAAGGTGAAATCTGTAGCAAGAAAATGCATTATTTTGAAAGGAGTAACAGTTGCTTTAAAATTTAATTTACAGTTTTAATTATTTGTGAAGTCTGAAACTAATAACTATTACAGAATTTTAAAGAAGAAAATGGCTAATATAGACAGGATTACTAATTCAAGGTATTCCAAGTTTTTGTTAATAAAGATCAGCCACTTAGAGATCCATGTCTTATGTAAACAATCAGGCCTTCCAAAGTCTTATTAACAGATATATTAAAGGTGACTATTTTATGACTTACTGAACTAAAAAAAAGAGTCAAGGTGACCTCATTAAAGATATGTCGTTCATTTATTCTGAATCTTATATTGATAGATAATACCAGAAGATTTCAGCATAGCAGATAAAATACAGCAAATCCTAACCAGCACAGGTTTTAGTGACAAACGGGCCCGTTCCATGGACATAGATGACTTCATCAGGTAATTACATTTTTGTTTTCCTAAGTGTTTACATTTCTTTACTGTGACACCTTCAGATTAGAGATTTTAAAGGCTTTTAAGCGGTATAAGGTGCTACCTGGGAGAGTTATTGCATAGCACTTCCATGGCATGGAATAGTATTTGGTGTAGAAGATGGAGGCTAGTTAGCTGCAGCAGAATGAACGTTTTCTTTAAGAACAGTAGTAAAGAACAGTCCGAGCCAGAAGATTGCCTTTGTGTTAATGTGGTGTGCATGTTCCTCCCTTCCTGCTCCCTCCCCAACTCTCATTCATAGTCTTAGTCTTAATAGCTTATCCCTCCAAAATAGTCCATAAGGTAGAAAAATCATAATACCTGTAACTAGATCTGATTTTTAAAATTTCCTTACTGGGAATAGCTGTTGTTAAATGAATCTTAAGCATACAATAATGCCAGTTAGAATCTTACCTGGTTATCCATTTAGTAATAATATAGTTAGTTTTGTAGCCTGAGGCAAGTTCTATACTTCTCAAGTAAAAAGCTGTCATAATTATCTAGGTAATTTAGACCAAAATTTGTTTTGCTTGAATTAAGCAAGTAAGTCTTATGAAAATAGAATAAGGCTTCAATTAATTACCCAGGTAATTACTAACCTGTACTTACTGTTTTTAATCATTAAGGTGTTAACTTTCAGAAGTTCTTGCCTATTTAGCCAATTCACTTTTAAAGCTTCCATGTTCTAGAGGCTGAATACAAAATGAGGGTAGTCTGTTCTAAAAGTCATTGGTTTGACTTTTTCTAAGCTGGAAACACAGTTCTATATAACTAAGACAAATGGAGTTTATATTTTATTGGCTGGCTAGCAGTACTACTGAGTCTTTTTAGATGTTAATCCTAGGCATTGAATACTATTCATAAGTATCTACTTTGCTTTTTTAGAAATTTATCTGGACCTGTTTCTATGGGCCAGCCTAAAAATAACCTCAGGTCTAAAGAGAAATATTTTATCTTTTCCTTCATTTTCACTAAATTTCCTCAAAGATATTGGGCATGTGCAGTTTACTAACTAGAATCTATTAAGTACACAGGTATCTACAGGGAGAAATCATGTGTATTTAATTTGAATATAAATAACAGCTCAAGAGAGGAAGAAGGGGCATGTAAGATTGGTTATTCATCTGACTTCTGCCAATTCCAAACAGCTTCTTGTTCAGTTACCTTGAAACAAATGCCAGTGAGTTCTTAGGCCTGGGATAATGAGTCTAAGATAATTTTAGTCAAATTCATTACGACATAAAAGCTATAATGAAAGAGGCACCAACATGGCATGGTTTAACCAATACGCATCTTATAAATTTAGTCAGACAGTAGCATTTCTTTTTTTTTTTTTTTTTTTTTTTTTTTTGAGACAGAGTCTTGCTCTGACACCCAGGCTGGAGTGCAAAGGCACAATCTCAGCTCACTGCAACCTCTGCCTCCCGGGTTCAGGCAGGTCTCCTGCCTCAGCCACCCGAGTAGCGAGGATTACAGGCATGTGCCACCATGCCTCGCTAATTTTTGTATTTTTAGTAGAGACAGGGTTTCACCATGTTGGCCAGGCTGTTCTTGAACTCCTGACCACAGGTAATCCACCTGCCTCAGCCTCCCAAAGTGCTGGGATTACAGGTGTGAGCCACTGCGCCCAGCCAGTATCGTTTCTTTAATAACTAGTATTAGGAGTGGGTGGGCTCTGTCAGCATGCTGTATTCATGTTTTAGAATTAATGGTATAGAACTATATACCATTATGTGCTACAAATTAGCATTTCAGTACCATTCCATTTTGATTTCTTTTTTCAGATTGCTACATGGATTCAACGCAGAAGGTATTCATTTTTCCTAGGTGTTTGGAACACAGAATTTTTCAAGGTCAAGAAAAGAAATGAAGTTTGTATTTTTTGTATTTGAGAAGATAATGCTTTTGCTTTAGAGACATAATTTACTTGACTGTTTTTGGTTCGATACTACTACTGTTGTCACCATTTATGATTCTGAATTTTTAAGTTGGAAAGTTCTAAGTATCCAAGTTTTTAATATACAGAGCTGGTCCAATCTATTCACAATAATCTTCAAGTTCAGGAGCCGCAGAGACGCACAACTTTACACTTAAACTTATTATTTCTAACAGTTTATTGTATAAAGATGTTACTCTTCTATTTACTGTTATATACTGTGAGGCCTTCTTTAGGCCTTTAGCTCTGTTCCTCCAGTAGTAAAACAGTTAAAATATGCTTCACTAGTCACACATTCCCCATACCATTTCTTGTTATTCACATGTACAGTAAAATAATTGTTTTTTAAAGTATTTTTATTTTGGTTCTCTCATTCTCTTCCCTATTTATCCTGTACACTGTCTGTTATGATTGCCTACCTCTTTCGCTATCCTATAGCATCAGAGACTTAGGGTTCTGGGTAAGCCCAAGTCTGCTACTGCCACCGAGCAGTGCCAGGCATATTAAAGGGCATGACTCCCTACATGTAAAATGAGGAAGCTAAACTGGAATGAAGTTAACAATAAAATTATCTTTTTTTATGGTTCTTAGGTAAATAACTATAGGCATAGCAAAATTTCAAAGGGTTTAGTAATTGAAACTGGTTTTATAGTTTTATATTTGCTTTCAACTTCAGAAAAACAGCCATTTCCCATAACTACAGGTTCCCAGTATTCCTGTGATTTCTGGACAATTAAAATTTCCAGTACTTTTTTCATATACCTGGTGCTTAGTTTTAAGCTATTTTAAAACTGTCAGATTGAGAATTTCATAGATGTCATAAACAAGTTTTATTAGCTACTATGTTTAAATCAATATAATACTAAGTGCTGTTAATATACTATAATAGTTTTAGTAGCTATTTTGTTTCTATAAACAATTAATAAAAATATCTTTATTGATATTTGGCTTTTTTTTAATACCTAAATTAATAGAAGGAGTGTTTCCAATTAATTTAACAAAGCCAGATTTGAAATCTGGCTTCAAAGTCATATAGTAAATGTTACTACGTAATTAAAATAATGCTTGTTCTTGATGTGTAATCCAGAACAAAAGCGTCAAGCTGCTTTTGTTAAACAAATATGAAATATACATAAGGGTAGATTTTTTGTTTAATTTCACAAAACTCTTTTGCGAAGTTCACTTGTATCATCTCTATCCTTATAGTCAAAATTTTAAGATTTAACTTGGCTTTCTCAGGTTATTTCCCTCTACCCCTATGAACTTCTGAGTTTTAGTTCCTTTTCTGGCCTTCAGTTTTCACTATCTGTAAAGCTGAAGGACTGTATTATACTACCTCCAGTATCTTTTCTGGTACTAATTTTAAAAATACCTGATCAGAATGAAGCCATCATAGTATAAGGCAGCATATTTGTCTATAAGGAGACTTTCCAAAGACAGTACCCATCCAATGCAAATAATAAATTTGAAGCTAATCTGTTGTGCTTTAAATGAGCAAATTCACGTCTTTATTGCCCTTTGAAAGTTGGTTAATCTCAAAAACTACCTTTTTAAAAATATCCTCTGCAAGGTCAATTGTAACAGTTCTCCATCCTTCCTCTTCCCTTTGAAATAAACACAAATAGAATATATCTTACAGCTGCAAGAAAACCTGAGTCCCTTCCAAAACAAAGGTGATTGAAGTAAATTCTCTCTAAAACTTATTCCATAGACTTCATTTATTAATAAGCATATTGTGAAAATCTACATTTGTTTTAGATTTCATGTTTACAGAGCTTTTCACACTTGTATTAGGATCTTTCACAACTACTCTCTGGGTTTTATGAACAGTAAAGTAAAGAATCTGGCTCATGTGACTCTCTATTCATAGCTCCCCTTTGGCTCCTGTGAAGGAGCTGGTAGTTCCCTGGAGTAAATAAATCAAAACAAGATATCCTTGGGAGATTTTTAGCTGTTAATCTACTCCTGGACCCCATCCTGGGAACTGAGGGAAAACTCCTAGAGAGATACACAAATCTTTGAACAAAATATTTACATGAAAAGTGGCCAGTTTTCTTCCTTGGAGTAGCAATCTGTAAAAATAAGTGCTGCTGTTTAAAAAGTAGCATGCCCTACACCAATGTATTAGTGAGAATTTGATGATTCTCACCAAATAACAACGAAGTTTCACATTTGGTACTGGATGGAGCTTGGGTTAGATCTGCCTTTTAAGGCAAAGTCAACTCTTTCAGCTTAATTCTTTTTCAAGGGAGTAATGTACTGTCTACACTTGGCTTAAACTAACTTCTATTATGGACTACTTTCAATGTACATGTAAATGTTCATGCATCAGAAGCCAATTTCCTTTAACAGTACATAGAAAAGGTGTATTTTGGGGTGGTAATGAACACTTCAAATTAAGTAATGATATTGGTAAGGATCAAATTGCACTATTTTAGTCTTGTTAATACCACACTGGCACACACACTGCATATATATGTATTTTCCTAAGATAAAACTCTTCTCAGAATTTCATTACTTTTTATTATACACCAACTAGTTTATATTTTAGTTCTTTACAAAGAAAATGCTGAGAAAAATTATAATCACGTTATATGGTTTTAAAATCATAATTCCAGATTTCTTTACATATAAGATGGAATGGTCCAGCAGCTATATCCACTGTCACAGACTTTAGTTCCGTTCAATGATATGGCACATCCTGCAAAATTAACTAGTCACACACAAAAAATGTCTCAAATACAGTAAAAATGTACACACAAAGGTAATTTACAATGACAAATAAGGAATGTAATTTTTCTTGGCTGTGCTTCAGAAATTTAGGGTCAGTAGCCTTAATCAAGGCACAAAGCAGGAAAAGGTGAGCACAGCTGTCTCTAGGAGTGGGCAAGGTATGTACAATCACTGATGAGGTATGCATGCACGCAAAGGATTTAAAACTGCTCAGTCTCACTACAAAAATTGAACTGAGTTAAAAGGAAATGCTGTGGCTTCCCCCTACTATCTGGCTCTGGATCGAGTCCACAGTCTTACTTCATCAAATAGAAAATAAAACTGACAAGGATCTCCAAAAGTAAATCACTATTTGTGTAAATGAAACAAAATGCTTCATTAATCCCAATTCTTGGTTGTGCCTCCTGGACTAGAAGCATTTTGTAGACAAGAGTGTTTCACAAAATTGAAATGTAATTCAGGTGAAGGACAAAACATTTTCCACAGACACTTAAAATTCCAAACTTTCAAATGGCCCTTACAGCTGAACCGTTGTATGTTACAGTAGTGAGGGTTCTGGGAATCCTTTAGCAGCAAATGCCGGTTTAAAGGGCACGGGGTCTCTTAGGGTTGATTTGCTTGCTGGCTTGTTCCTCTTCTTGTAGAGCTGCACGGAAAGATTTCACTTTGTCTTGGAAAAAGAAAAGAAAGAGGGAATAAGTATTGTATTGCATGCAGTAAGAGTTTACAACTTTATGGGTTCGATCAAGTCAGCTGTGTTATTTCCTAACAGTTACTCAGTATCTTTCCTTTTGTTTTTGTTGTCTAGAAACTCAGAACTAAATACAGTGCTGAACTATTACAAAGTTTTTTGTTACAGATTTCCAGAAATACCTATTTTTCTATATCTTTCAATAGCTTTCTGTTCTGTTTGGCACATTTACAGTTCTTTGTTTTAGTTTATTAGAACTCCTTCTGGAGCACAGGCAGGTTTTACATGTGTAAAATACATAGTCTACCTTTTTTTTTTTGAGATGGAGTCTCACTCTGTTGCCCAGGCTTGAGTACAGTGGCGCAATCTAGGCTTACTGCAACCTCCACCTCATGGGTTCAAGCAATTCTTCTGCCTCAGCTTCCCAAATAGCTGGGATTACAGGTGTGCACCACCACGTCCAACTAATTTTTGTATTTTTAGTAGAGACGGGGTTTTACCATGTTGGCCAGGCTGGTCTCGAACTCCCAACCTCAGGTGATCCGCCCGCCTTGGCCTCTCAAAGTGCTGGGATTATAGACATGAGCCACCGTGCCTGGCCCCCCATTTTACCTTTTTTAAGTTATGAAAATTTAAAATATACTTGAATTTTTAGAAATTTACATTTTGTCCTCATTGTGACGAAGGGGGATTGTGAAGGGGTGATGACAAAACGATACATTTCTTGCTTTTACACATTCTTTCCGGTCATCTACTGATCTAGAGTCATGTAAGAATTACAAATAGGTCAGTAAATTGTCAGATAAATTACATGCAGCTAAGATGAGACATCTTTCAATAACAGTGGCTCTCAACTGGATGTGATTTTTGGCCCCCAGCAGGCATTTGGTAATGTCGAGAGACATTTACAGTTATCCCAACTGGTGTGGTGCTACTGCCATGTGGTGGACAGAGACCAACGATGCTGGTAAATATTGTACAAGGCACAGGATAACACTCCTCAACAAAGAACTGCCTAGCCCCAAATGTTAATAGTGCCAAGGTTACAAAACCCTACTCTGTAGACTTCAGAAGAAAATAAAGTTGGAATCTCAATTTTCCTCCCCTTTTTGGAAGTACAGTGATGTTTTGAAAAGTTAACTTTTCTGAAATTTTGAAATGAATTTAAGGACTTCTGGATTTGGTGCTCTCAAACTGTTACTGTTCTTTTTTTTTTCTGAGATGGAGTCTCGCTCTGTCACCCAGGCTGGAGTGCAGTGGCGCGATCCTGGCTCACTGCAACCTCCGCCCCCCGGGTTCAAGCAATTCTCCTGCCTCAGCCTCCTGAGTAGCTGGGACTACAGGCGTGTACCACTATGCCTGGATAATTTTTGTATTTTCAGTAGAGACGGGATTTCACCAGTTCACCAGGCTAGTCATGAACTCCTGACCTCAGGTGATCTACCTGCCTCGGCCTCCCAAAGTGCTGGGATTACAGGTGCCCAGCCCAAATTGTTCTTACGAATCTCAAATTTATCTCTGGATGGTTAAAAAAAAATTCTAAGGACTGAATAATGTAATATATCTATATAGTAATTTCTTAAAAGTTATGGATATGCTTGATATACATGAAATTTGAGAAAAGGAAAGGAAGTCAATTAAGTTGAATGCTACAAAGAAAAAATACCAGAGTGCATTATGATCTGTCTTCTGAATAAAATGGATACAGAAGCTGATTGTGAATTATTGCAGATTAGAAAAATGATCAAAACAATTTAAATAAAGGGTTAAATATGAACAATATGAGAAACAAATGAAAATTTTAGTTCAGCAGTCACTGCTGACTTTACAGAATATGATTTCAAATAACCAACTTCATAACCAGTCAGCAACATATATGTGTTGAACATCTCAAATCCAAAAATCTGGCTGGGCATGGTGGCTCACGCCTGTAATCTCAGCACTTTGAGAGGCTGAGGCGGGTGCATCACGTGAGGTCAGGGGTTCGAGACTAGTCTGGCCAACATGGTGAAACCCTGTCTCTACTAAAAATACAAAAATTAGCCGGGTACAGTGGCACATGCCTGTAATCCCAGCTACTCAGGAGCCTGAGGCAGAAGAATTGTTTGAACCCAAGAGGCGGAGGTCGCAGTGAGCTGAGATTACCACTGCACTCCACTGGGCGACAAAGCGAGACGCCACCTCAAAAAAAAAAAAAGCCAGGCTCATGCCTGTAATCCCAGCACTTTGGGAGGCCAAGACAGGTGGATCACCTGAGGTGAGAAGTTCCAGACCAGCCTGGCTGACATGGTGAAACCCCATCTAGATACAGAAGTTAGCTGGGCGTGGTGGTGCGTGCCTGTAATCCCAGCTACCCGGGAGGCTGAATTGCTTCAACGTGGGAGGTGGAGGTTGCAGTGAGCCGAGATTGTGCCATTTTACTCCAGCCTTGGGAGACAAGAGCAAAACTCCATCTCAAAAAAAAAAAAATCTGAAACCTAAAGTGTTCCAAAATCCCAAACTTTTGGTATAATGCAAATATTCAAAAATCTGAAATCCTAAACACTTTTTTTTCCAAGCTTTTCACATAAGGGATACTCAACCTGTATATACTTCAAAACATCATGTTGTACCTAATACATACATTTTTATCTGTCAACTCTTTAAATTTTTTGAGACAGGATCTCTCTGTGTTGCCCAAACTAGAGTGCAGAGGCACGATCCTAGCTCACTGTAGCCTCAAACTCCTGGGATCAAGTGATCCTGCCACTTCAGCCTCCCAAGTAGCTGGGACTACAGGCAGGCACCACCATGCCTGGCTAATTTTTAAATTATTTTTTAGAGACAGGATCTCTATGTTGCCCAGGCTGGGATGCAAATTTAAATAAACGAATTAATTTGAAAGAAAAATAACCCTTCAACACAACCAATCAACTTCACAGAGGGCCTCCTTAAAAAAATAAGCAGCTTATGTATTGCCCCAAACTAGGAATTTCATTCTGGTATATGTTGGATTGCATGTACACACACATACAGATGCTCACTCACACATAAACAGCCAATGGTGTACAGATGCCTAAGAAATTAACAAAGAAATGCATAGCTGAAGCTACACAGATAAGCTAACTAAAAAACCAGAAAGATACGGTTTAGTAGGTAAGGCACATGCTTCCCTTCATGAGTAAGGTACAGAGGGTAGTCATCTTTAGTCATCTTTACACCTCCTTCGTTTAAAAAAAAATGGCAGAGGCCAAGTGTGGTGGCTCATGCCTGTAATCCCAGCATTTTGAGAGGCCAAGGCAGGAGGACTGCTTGAGCCCAGGAGTTTGAGGCCAGCCTGGCCAACAAAGCAAGACCCCACCTCTACAAAAAATTAGAAATTAGCTGGGTGTGATGGCTCGCACCTGTAGTCCCAGCTACTCAGGAGACTGAGGTGGCAGGACTGCTTGAGCACAGAAGGTTGAGGGTGCAGTAAGCCATGATCACGCCACTGTGCTCCAGCCTGGGCAACAGAATGAGCCCCGAAAAAAAGCACAGAAAGAAGATAATTCTCATAAGCATCAGCCTACCAAACTAAAGATCTGAATAGGTACAAAAAATTATAAATTTGTTAAAAACACATTTTCTCTCTTTGACTGTCTTCTTAAAATATGAAAGAAAACTTGAAATGTATACCATGACTTTTAGAAAAACCACAATGGTTAGCTGTCTTTATTACCTCTCGGAAAATAGGTGCTAAACAGTGCCCACAATTTTTACTTCGTACGTCCTCTTGCAATATGAAACCCTCTCACTAATATACATACCAATACCAATCAGATTTCAAACATTAAAATGGAAAAAGAATTACCCCGCAGCTCAGTTAAAATGTCTATTTTTTGCTCAAGAATAGCTTCTAGTTGTGTGGCATATGAATCGACATCATAGTCTACTTCTTCAGTCATCTCTAAGAGAGCCTTTTCATCTTCTAACCACCGAATGGATTCCTACAAGGACAAAAATTCGATAATCCAATAAGCCTCTTTGTAAAACAGAAACCAAATTACAATTCTGTTAAATATAATCAAACATACTTAAGATAGTATTCTCTAAAATGTCAATAGACATAAAACATCTTTATTCACAGACCGTATAATTAAGAAATACAGTTCCAGAGTACATGGAACAACCTGGGTTTCAACTGTGTGGGTCCACTTATGTGGATTTTTTTCAATGTAAGTTACACTGAGTGTGCCTGCCTCTCTTGCTATCCCTTCCACTTCCTCCACTTTTGCCACCCCTGAGACACCAGGTCCAGCCCGCCTCTTCCTCCTCAGCCTACTCAATATGAAGATGATGAGGATGAAGACCTTTATGATAATTCTCCCTTAGGATTTTCTTAATACTATTTTCTCTAGCTTACTTTGTGGTAAGAATACCTTATATAACATATGTAACATAAAATATGTACTCATAGACTTTTATGTTATTGGTAAGGCTTCTGGTCAATAGGCTATTAATAGGTTTTAGGGGAGCTCAAAAGATATATATATATATTTCCAATGTGCTGGGGGTCAGTGTCTTTAACCCCCTGCAGTTTTCAAGGGTCAACTGTATGTCCTCAAAATCTAACACAAACACATGAAAGATGGGCTGAACAAGATCATTTCACTTCTCTACTTTTACTCTGGATGGGAATTTTGGGGAGAGAATGCATCAAATACATCAATATTAAAGAGGAGAATAAGTCTCAATACCTTAACAGCTGTCCCTAAAACAGGGGAAGAATGTGCATAATAAAGCTACTGAGCACTTTGATGGGGGCTATGGTAGCCTATAACCTGACAAATTAACATATCCAATTACAGACTTACAGTGGTTGCACCAAGAGGTAATAACAAATTCCAGCTGTGCATGGTGGCTCACGCCTGTAATCCCAGCACTTTAGGAGGCTGAGGCAGGTGGATCACTTTGAGGTCAGGAGTTCAAGATCAGCCTGGCCAACATGGTGAAACCCTGTCTCTTCTAAAAATACAAAAAATTAGCCAGGTAAAAATACAAAAAAATTACAGGCACGATGGTACATGTCTGTAATCCCAGTTACCTGGGAGGCTGAGGCAGGAAAATAGCTTGAACCCAGGAGGCAGAGGTTACAGTGAGCCGAGATTGCGCAATTGCACTCTAGCCTGGGCAACAGAGCGAGACTGTCTCAAAACAAAGAACAAAACAAGACCAGATCATTCTGAATTAAAGAGCTATTTGGACATAAAAGCTCTTATAGTGGATTTGCTTTTAGGATGCATACAATCTCAATTTTCTAAACATCAATTGACTTTTAGAAAACACAAATATACTCCAATTTTCCTTTTTTCTTTTTTTTCTTTGAGTTTCACTTTTGTTGCTCAGGCTGGAGTGCAATGGTGCGATCTCGGCTCACTGCAACCTCCGCCTCCTGGGTTCAAGCTATTATCCTGCCTCAGCCTCCTGAGTAGCTGGGATGACAGGCATGTGCCACCATGCCCGGCTAATTCTGTATTTTTAGTAGAGACAGGGTTTCTGCATGTTGGTCAGGCTGGTCTCGAACTCGCAACCTCAGGTGATCTGCCAGCCTTGGCCTCCCAAAGTGCTGGGATTACAGGCATGAGGCACCGTGCCCAGTCATACAATCTAATTTTTCTTTCCTTTTCCTTCAGCTATACACTTAATTTTGGTTTAACAAAACTTTTTTTTTGGCGAAATGGCAGATCATAATACAGAGGAATGATACAGAGAATTTTTTTTTTAATTATACGATATAGAGAATTGTAAAAATACAGGGTTGAAAGTCAGAACACCCAATTTTACCAAAAAACAGCTGTGAGACTTTATTTAAAAAATGGCAGAGTGGGAAATGATGGTCTTTACATGATACCTTGTTCCAAAACGGCACAGATGACAATTTTCTTTTCTTTGTGTTTTTAAATAGAGATGGGGTTTTGCCATGTTGCCTAGGCTCGTCTCTTAACTCCTGGGCTCAAGCAATCCACCCACCCTGGCCTCCCAAAGTGCTGGGATTACGGGTGTGCAATTTTCTTAAATTATTAGCATCCGTTCTCTTCTTAAACACCTGGGCTTGTAAAGAGAGTCTCATAATAAGAGTTTGACAGGCCAGGCGCGGTGGCTCAAGCCTGTAATCCCAGCACTTTGGGAGGCCGAGACGGGCGGATCACGAGGTCAGGAGATCGAAACCATCCTGGCTAACACGGTGAAACCCCGTCTCTATTAAGAAATACAAAAAAAAACTAGCCGGGCGAGGTGGCGGGCGCCTGTAGTCCCAGCTACTCGGGAGGCTGAGGCCGGAGAATGGCGTGAACCTGGGAGGCGGAGCTTGCAGTGAGCTGAGATCCGGCCACTGCACTCCAGCCTGGGCGACAGAGCGAGACTCCGTCTCAAAAAAAAAAAAAAAAGAGTTTGACTAAAACTCCAGAATTTTTGTTTTTTTTTCTCACTCTGTTGCCCAGGCTGGAGTGCAGTGGTGTGATCTCAGCTCACTGCAACCTCTACCTCCCATGCTCAAGGAATTCTACCTTAGCCTCCCGAGTAGCTGGGACTACAGGCACGCTATACCACACCCAGCTAATTTTTGTATTTTTTGTAGAGACAGGGTTTCACCATGTTGCTGCCCAGGCTAGTCTTGAATTCCTGGGCTCAAGTGATCCACCCTCCTCAGCCTCCCACAGTGCTGGTATTACAGGCATGAGCCACTGTGCCTGGCCAAACTCTAATAGTTTTAATGAACATGTATCCTAATCTGACATAAAGTATTCTCTGTCATTTTGAGCCCTTTTTCCAGGTTCTTGAATGGCCTACAGCTGAAGTTCCTTTGTTTAATGACAAAGATTTCTTCAACATCAAAGAAGGAATACAGGTCAATAAGGGAGACAGTTGCTGGTATTTTTTCTCAAGAAGTGTTCATAGTATTATAGGAAGGTGGGGGCGGCAGTTAAGGCAAGTCAATTGTATAGTCTTCATCAAGATGTCCAAATGATATGTTCACTCCCTCAAATATCACCATGATAGGACATTTTCTTGTTTAAAAAAAGGGGAGTAGAGTATCACATAGTAAATACTTTTAACAGGTTGAATGCATAATGGGATGAATGCCTAAGGAGTTACTGCTACAGGTGGTGACATAACATCCTTCCCTCAACTTGCCACTGACCGCTCAGAGCGGTAACTCTCCATCTCCTGAAGTAGTCTACCTTTTCTGCAACAACTGATACTTCCTCAACTGCTCCAAAACCTTTTAAAAGAGTTTTTCTTAACTGCTATCGAATACATTGGCCTAATATTTAGAAGGAAGTACTGGTGGGCAGAAGTGACACTCTTCCCTAAAAATGGACAAACGACAAAAACCAGTAAGAGGGATGGGAGGTAAATAAAGCAGAACGTTTCAGCATGGTGCAAAGAAATGTTATTTGTAGCCATCATTCACTGTATTAAAAATTTGCCATGTCATATGCCCTACAAATATACATATACATATAAACAAGTATTTTTGAAAGAATAGTGTGACATTTATGGAACTATGAAAAATTCTTAATTTATCTCAGTAAACATTTTCATGGAAGGCCCTGTCTTATTTTACCTGGAACACTGCCCTGTGATCTTCTACAACTTGTTCTTCCATTTCTACCATTTGTGAGACAGCTTCGTGGAAAGTAAACAGTTGTGGAGAAACTTCTTCTTCCTTAAAATAAACATAGTTAAGAAACTATGATATAGTGTGTATTTTAAATGTTATAAAAGTAGTTTTTTTATTTATGAAAATGTCATTTAGAAATTGAAGAGGCTTAAATGGTAAAGGCTAGCAAAATATATATAAAAGGCAAAGCCACAATTTCTTTCTTTAGGTAAAAATATGCAACTCTCAATAAGACAACTCAAACTTAGATGAGTAGGGAATATTTTTCACTTAGCCCAAGCTTTATTGCCAAACTACCCTGAAAGAGTACTCTTTTGGAATAGCCCAACTTTTCAAAAATACAGTTATTGTAGGCTGTAAATGTATGAAATATTTCCTCAGTATTGTTTACTTTTCACTAACAATTTAATTTACATGTTTATCTTGTTTCTTTTTTTAAAAGAGATATGAAGATAGTATCTTTAGATGATGAAAAGAAAATGTCTTTCAGGACTATTAAATTAGTGTTGTAAAGGACTTAACTCCTTTTTTTTTTTTTTTTTTTTTGAGACGAAGTCTCGCTTTGTCGCCCAGGCTGGAGTGCAGTGGCGCAATCTCGGCTCACTGCAAGCTCCGCCTCCCGGGTTCACGCCATTCTCCTGCCTCAGCCTCCCGTGCAGCTGGAACTACAGGCGCCCGCCACCGCACCCAGCTAATTTTTTGTATTTTTAGTAGAGACAGGGTTTCACCGTGTTAGCCAGGATGGTCTCGATCTCCTGACCTCGTGATCCGCCCGTCTCGGCCTCCCAAAGTGCTGGGATTACAGGCGTGAGCCACCGCACCAGGCAGAGGACTTAACTCTTAACTAACATTAATTTCTTAAATATACTATAGAATATATTTACCAGTTTTTATAGAAATTTCGATGGACAATTCACAATTTTACTTCATCAACAACAAAAAACATATATAGTTGACTCTAAAACAATACATATTGGAACAGTACTCATCCACTTATATCTGGTTTTCAACCAACGCAGACTGAAAATACAGTATTTGAGAGATGTGAATCCTTCGTATTCAGAGGCCCAAGTTTTCACGTTTGCAAGTTCCATGGCGCCAACTGTGGGACTTGAGTATGTGCAATTTGGGTATATTCAGGCAGTCCTGGAACCAATCCTCCATGTATAACTGGGGTACAACCAAATACAATATATTCATATTTTTGTCCTACAGCAAGTCAGAGCTTCTCTGATCCCAGGTCAGGTTCAGATGATAATTAAAAAAAAATACAACTTTGGCTGGGCATGGTGGCTCACTCCTGTAATCCTAGCACTTTGGAAGGCTGAGGCAGGTGGATCACTTGAGGTCAGGAGTTCAAAACCAGCTTGACCATCATGGTGAAACCCCGTCTCTACTAAAAATATAAAATATTAGCTGGGCATGGTGATGTGTGCCTGTAATCCCAGCTATTTGGGAGGCTGAGGCAGGAGAATCACTTGAACCCGGGAGGCGGAGGTTGCAGTGACCTGAGATCGTGCCACCACACTCTAGTCTGGGCAACAGAGCAAGATTCCATCTCAAAAACAAAACAAAACAAAAAAACAACTTCTCCGATCTCTAGAGCATGTCTTAGATGCTGTTCCATTTTAATCTACTTTGTTAAGACAATATAGCAATAATAATATATACACACGCACCAATACTTAACTAAGGCTAATGCTGAGTCATTGGAAGATAATTCCCTGGGAGTGGCACAGGTGACAGAAATGCACACTCTCTCAAACATGGAGGCTGTAAAAACTCATGATGTCATACTCTCTTGGATTAGTCTGGTCACCTAACTAACCTCTCCAAATTCAGGCTCTACAGAGGCCCAATAGATGCAAGAATAAAATGGAAAGATATGCTATGGGGAGTACTTATCTTGCTCTGGTTTTCCACATCTTTGGGAGGTAACATATTTAGATGCAGTGCAGGGTTTGCTTTAAAGAGTCTAAAAGCAATTACAGTCTCTCTTAAAAATTCTGGACACAAATGATGGACTGAGGCCAGGATCTCATTTTTAGTTTCTAGGTTCAAAGTTTAAAACTCTTACTTTGAACCAGGTTTTCCCAGTCTTGGAACTACTGACATTGTGTGGGGATAAGGTGAGGGGGACACTCCGGTGCACTGTATCATGTTCAGCAGCATTCCTGGCTCTACCCATTACATGCTAGCGGCATCACCTCAGTTGTGACAACCAAAATGTCCATACATTTTGCTTTGGGGGCCAAACTGCTCCTAGTTAAGAACCACTGCTTTAAGCCCTGCTTTAGTAATCGTGATTTGGAACATGGTAACAAAAAGTAGTGCATGTATTTGTTACTCTAGAATATTTTGGGCTAAGTATCTGCTACAAAGTATTAGAACTAACTAATGTTGTTTTCGAAGAACACTGTATTGCAGGTAGCAATCAGTTTAATTGGTACAAGGTTTGGCATTGGCATAAGAAAGATCTAAATTTCAATCCTGGCTTCTGTACTTACTACTTGTAAAATCTTGGTCAAATTATTTAAACCTTAGAATATCAGTTATAAAGTAGGGATAATTATAGTACCTACTACACTGAGTTATGATAATGAGATCAGATAATAAAATGCTTAGCAATATATATCATGTAGTAAAAGCTACTAATCAATGCTAACTTTTAACATGATGAGAAAATGCCATAAGACTTAGTGGGAATAGAATGACACAAAACTATACAGAATATGCATTTTAAAAACACACCTTTACATCTCACACAAAGAAAAGAACCCTCTCAATACATTAAAAGCAATTATGTGAAAGTGTATTATATATGTCTTCTTCTTTATCTCTTTCTATCCTTATACAATGGGCATGTATTGTTTTTTGTAATTGGGAAATTACAAAAAAAATTAAATTACAAAATATCATTAAAAATTTTAATCGTATAGAAAAGCAACCAGATTTGACAAATGTTAGTATTTTGCTGTTTGATTTTAATATAGTGCATGCATCCTTTCAATGTAGACGCATATGTCTACAGTTCTTTTGTTTTTAGGCTTTTTTCAATTTTTTTTGAGATGGAGTCTCACTCTTGACGCCCAGACTGGAGTGCAATGGTGGGATCTCAGCTCACTGCAGCCTCTGCCTCCCACTTTCAAGCGATTCTCATCCCTCAACGTCCTGAGTAGCTGGGACTACTACAGGCATGAGCCACCACACTTGGCTAATTTTTTTATTGTTAGCTAATTTTTGTATTGTTAGTAGAGACAGGTTTTACCATGTTGGCCAGGCTGGTCTTGAACTCCTGACCTTAAGTGATCTGCCCACCTCAGCCTCCCAAAGTGCTGGGATTACAGGTATGAGACACCGCGCCCAGCCTGTTTTCGAGCTTTTTAATATTTATTATATGTATAATTTTTAAAGTTGTTTTTCCCTATATTACTTTAATTTTTTCCCAAATTATAATATCAGACAACAATCTGAGGGAAAAAAATGAATAGTTTAGATTGGGGGTTGGATACTTCCTTAAAGGGCCAGATAATACATGTTGGGTTTATGAACCACACAGTCTCTGTTACTGCTGTTACGGTAAGAAAGCAGCTAGACAACCCTAAAGAGAATGTTCCAATAAAACTTTATTTGTAAAAACAGATGGCTGGCCCACAGGCTGTAGTTTGCTGACCCCTGACTTATTTATTCATTTATTTTAAGAGACAAGGTCTCGCTCTGTCACCTAGGCTAGAGTGCAGTGATGCTACAACAGCCCACTGCAGCCCAGAATTCCTGTACTTAAGCAATCCTCCTGCCTCAGCCTGCCTAGTAGCTAGACCTACAGGTGGATACCACCACACCTGGATGATTATTAAATTTTTTATAGCAAAAGGTCTCATTAAATTGTCTAGACTGGTCTTGCACTTCTGGCCTAAAGCAGCCCTCCCACTCAGCCTCCTAAATTGGTGGGATTACAGGCTTGAGCAACCACACCCACACAGCCTGACCCCCCCTAAATGATAGTTTTCAGTTAAGTTCTGCTACTGATGAACTAAGATTATATCACTTACAACTATAGTAAGTCACTCACATTTTGTTCACAAAGAAGTTTTAGATCGTCTCTCTGAGGGGAACTCCCCACACCCCACTGTGTCTCTAAGTCATCAATCTGGTTTGGTGGATGGTGCATTATTGGACGAACATCACCAGCAGCAGTTGGATCTACAGTCAATTCTTTGACCCTATAAATATATAAGAGGTATCTAAAGTTAAAAACACTCATGCAGAGGAACAAGAAAATACCAACCTATTCAATATACAAGCAATTCAGTTAACATACTAAGATTGATGATGTCACCTTTATAGGTAAAATTTATCTGAAATCTATAGAAACACATAAATGGTTGTTTAATTTTAGGAAATCTACTTAGATAACTTTATATAATTCATATTATATTAATTATATCAAATATAATTATTGTGCAAACTAAATGAGAATTAACAAAGTATGTAGATTCAGTATTCAAAGAAAAAAAGTTGCAATTTAAAAATTTTTTTTTAATTTTCAATTTTTTTTACCACTGGTTCATCAGAGTGAATGTTATTGCAATTAAATTATATGAACCGAAAAATGTAAACAATAACAGTTAGACCAATAACTGGATCACTGCTGAAACAAAACAAAAAAAACCATGCAGATTTCTGGTAGTTATCATGCTCAATTAAAATAGCTACATGTAAAATAATTTTATTTATAATGTATAAAGATTATAAGGTTTTAAGTTTTATCATTTGAAAAGAGTTTACTCATTATATTTAAACTTACACATTTGGGAGAGGGTAAGCTTTCTTTACTTTAAAAAAAAAAAACACTTTTTGTTTTTCACCACAGTGGCCAGGTTGGTCTAGAATTCTCAACCTCAGGTGATCCACCAACCTCTGCCTCCCCAAGTTCTGGGAGTACAGGTGTAACCTACCACGCCCAGCCAAAAGAGGGTAAACTTTCTATGTCAAGAGGCTCCTTGCAGACAAGGAAACTCATAAGATCATACAGCATAAAGGCAATCTCTTCATTTTAAGCAAGATAATTTATCTTTTAACAATTTATCTTTTAATGGTAAGTATGCAAAAGTGACATCATCCTTAAAAATATGAGGGGGAAATAGGAAGCCTGAATTCTAAATCAACATTTTAAAGCAAACAAATTAATAAAAGACATAAGAATGCAGATCATGCAGTACAACCACCACCTGCCAAATGAAATGAAAATGAAAACTAAAATGGCTCAGGACAAACATAGCAAATGAAATGTTTATACAAAGCACAATTCAAAAAAACTATAAAAATAAACATCTTATGTATAGAATGAAGTAGACCTGGTAACTGAAGGAGAAAAGTCGTCATATTCATAAGAAGGAGAGAGATCAGGGCGACTGCCACTACCCTGTGAGAAGGGAATGTCTGATGGACTAATTCCAAACTCCTTTACTCTGCAGCACCAAAACAGCAACAAATTAAAAGAAAATGCTCTTGAAAGACAGCAATGCACATTGCACATTTTCATTTAGTATTCACTTTTGTTTAGAAAAGGATATTGATAGTTGTGACAATGTATTTAGAATATTATTTTACAAATAACAAATTTTAAGAGGTTTTTGAACATCTTTGTTCTATCGATCCCCTGCTCTATAGTCCTAGGTCTTTCCTTTCTGGTGTATTTTCCTCTTTTCTCGTAATCCTTCCTAGAAGTTTAACTAAATCACTTAAATCTGAAATGCCCCTCTAACTACATGACCACTCAATCTAATTTCTTCATGTAGTCAGTACCATGACTATTTGTTTATTAGCATTCATGGCTCTTCAACGTTTTTGCCTCTTTTTCAAACTGGACACAAGGGAATTAAGTACTAATGCCTTAAGGCATCCATTGTTTGTAATGAATTAACTTCTTTCCTATGCATCCAGAATGGTATTAGCTGTGAAATGTCCTTAGTATAACTGAGAAAATATTCACTCTATTTTCAGTGGTTGGTGATTCAGATGAAGAACTCTGGTTGAGAACAGCCTTTAGCAATGAAATTTAAATTGCTTTTGTTAACATCTTCAAGTTACATTTAACCAAATTATGATTTTTCTCACCCCATCTATGTAATTCCTTATGTCTCCTTTGGGCCAACTCTATTTCATATCAATATAAAATATTTAAGTACCTCCTACATGTCAGGTATCAGGATTAGTCATTGTTAGGCATTATATTATTTAGTCCTTCAACCATCTTTGATTTTATAGATGAGAAAAATGACTCAGAAATAAAGTATCTTCTCTAAGGTCACTCACTGAGAATGTGGCATAACTGAGGTTAAAACCTAGCCCTGAGTACAAAGCCTATGTTATTTAAACACTTCAATATAATAATCATATTCTCTGATTTTCTTGTCATTTCTCTTAGGTTGAACTAAATGAAATTCCCTTCTTTATAGGTCAAAAACAAGTATCAATATCTTCACATAAATCAAACTAACATATTTCCTCTACTAACAGTCTTTCTTTGACCTATTGGTAATATCTACTGTCAAAGGTTCAATATTGGATTCATCTGCCCTTTATCCTTGAAAGTTTATTTACCACACATGCTGAAAAATGTAAATATCTTTTTTTTTTCTTTTTGAGATAAGGTCTCACCATATCACCCAGGCTGTACTGCAGTGGCTCAATCATGGCTCACTGCAGCCTTGACTCAAGTGATCCTCCCATCTCAGCTGGGACTACCAGTGGCGTGCCACCACCCCCAGCTAATTTTTTATTTTTTTGTAGAGATGTGGTCTCATTAGGTTGCTCAGGCTGGTCTTAAACTCCTGGACTCAAGTGATCCTCCTGCCTTGGCCCCCAAAGTACTAGGATTAAAAGCATGAGCTACGGCATCTGGCCTGAAAAATCTAAATTTCTAATATTAACAATTATTTTCACTCCCACCCCATTTCTTATCTAAATCTTTTAATTTAGATACACTATTAGCTTCATCCACACATTTTTTCCTCTATCCAAAGCTCTCTTGCCCAAGCCAAACTATACTACCTACAAGAATCATATTCTTCAATGTTACTAAAAACTCCTAATCACTCTAATCACTCTAACCTCTTCCATTACGCAAAGATTAAGTATCTCTGCTTCAGGATAGAGGCCACTGTCTGTTTTTCACATATCCTATAATTTTTTTTCCCTTGGTACAACCATTCCTTCCACTCTGAAAGTTTTCCCCTGTACTCCCCTCTAAAATATCTCTAATTGTCTCGCTGGGTGCAGTGGCTTATGCTGTAATCCCAGCACTTGCAGAGGCTGAGGTGGGCAGATCACTTATGGTCAGGAGTTCGAGACCAGCCTGGCCAACATGGTGAAACTCCATCTCTACTAAAAAATACAAAAAAATTAGCTGGGCGTGGTGACGGGCACCTGTAATCCCAGCTACTTGGAAGGCTGAGGCAGGAGAATCGCTTGAACCCAAGAGTCAGAGGCTGCAGTGAGCTGAGATTGTGCCACTGTACTCCAGCCTGGGTGACATAGCAAGACTCCATCTTAAATAAATAAATAAAGTATCTCTAATTGTCATCTGATGAACTGGACTTGTCAACTTAATCACTTAGCAGCAATGTGTACTGTTACAAACTATCCCACAATTCCCACATAAAATTTTCAAAGTATATGATTCTAATATAAGGATATGAAAAAACATTGCTTTCACATCTGTCTAACTGAATTTTTAAGACAGAACTGCTCACTAAAGTAGCAACAAGAATAACTATTCCTATTATTTCAGGTACTGTGCTAAACATTTTACACAGATCACTTCTTTTACTCCTCAAAAACAATCCTTTAAGATGGACACGGTCATTAACTGTCCATTCTAAAGATGAGGAAATAAGGGCAGAGAGAGGTTAAGTAACTTTCCTGAGGCTTTGGTACCATTAAGTAGTAAGGAAGTTATTAAACCTATTTTGTCCTGAGAAATAACACTTCGATCACTAAGCTATGTCTTAAATACAAAAAAGTTTAAACAGTTAAGAGAGAAATAGTTTCCTAAAAATATGAAAATTTTAATGTAATGCCATCTACCCACCACTTCAAAGTATTGGCCTAAATAAAATAAGGCAGATTTAGCATAAAGGAGGAATTAATTATTTTTGGCTGTTAAAAAAAATACTGACTCTTAAGGTCATAAAACATTGGTATGAGTATCAAGGAAGGTTGAAAATCTTTATTCCTAGAGATTTGGAAATAAAATTGAAAAAATTATGTGTCTGATATGGTTAGGCCCTGTGTCCCCACTCAAATCTCATCTTGAATTATTATTTCCAAGTGTCAAGGGAGAGACCAGGTGGAGGTAATTGAATCATGGGGGCAACTTCCTCCATGCTGTTCTCGTGATAGTGAGTTCTCGTAAGATCTAATGGTTTTATAGGAGGCTCTTCCCAAGTTTGCTTGGCGCTTCTCCTTCCTGCTACCTTGTGAAGGTGCCTTGCTTCCCCTTCCCCTTCCACCATGACTGTAAGTTTCCTGAGGCCTCTGTGGCCATGCTGAACTGTGAGTCAAATAAACCTTCGTAAATTCCCCAGTCTCAGGTATTCCTTTGTAGCAGTGTGAGAACGGATTAATATAGTGTCCCAAATGGTTAGTCATGTTGCAAGTGAGTTACATGATATAACAGTAGGTTAAAACATTTTACTTTGACCTAAGCGAACTAGAGGAACAGCTAGATATAGCATTTTCACAATATTAGGGAGCAATCTTTTGTCGTCTCAAATCTTAAGAAACAGAGGGGTTTTGTTTGTTTTAATTCTATAACATGGCAAGAATCTACTACACTAGGCTGTTCCTCATCTTTCTCAAGAATTATTCTGAAATAAGAAACATTTTAAATTAATGATAAAAATCCCACATATCAAAAATGTTAATTACAAAGATCAATTAAAACTAACACAATAAGCTACGAGCTCATAATTCAAACTTTAAAAGGGATTAAATTTAGAAAATACAATAGTTCATACTTAGAAATGTAGTTCTATTACTTTTTTCTTTTTTAAGACAAGGTCTTGCTCTGTTGCCCAGGCTAGAGTACAGTGGTGTGATCACAACTCACTGTAGATTCAACATTCCAGGTTCAAGCAATCCTCTCACCTCAGCCCCCCAAGTGCCTGGGACTACAGATGCAAGCCACTACACCAGGCTAATTTTTGTATTTTTTATAGAGATGGGGTTTTGCTATGTTGCCCAGGCTGGTCTTGAATTTCTGGGCTCAAGCAATCCACCCGCCTGGGCCACCAAAAGCACTGGGATTAAAGGTATAAGCCACCACACCTGGCCCTATTACATTTTTAAAGAAGTGATTATATTTTAATACCTTTTTACAAAAGCTCAATAGGTTTATACTGTCCAACAGTGTTTACTACCATTAAAAAAATCTCTTTAGAAACAAGATGCAAAAAAATCTGGGGGGTTATAATACCATTTGTGTAATGTTCAAATACAGCTACCTATGTTACCGAGAGATAACATTCATAGGTAGTAAAATTATTTTTATAAAGAGGACAAAAAAAACAAGTAAAGTATTCCACAGAAGTTAATACATGGGTTACATCGGGGTAGAGATAAATGAATAAGGCATGTTATTCAGGATTTGTGAACAGGAAGGAGCACATGGGGAACCTTTTGGGGGGCCAATAATGCTCTATTTCCCAAACCAATGACAGGAGTTTTCACTTTATAAATATCCATTATCCATTTAATTATTCACTTATACTTTAGGTGCTTTTCTATATGCATAAGTATTTTACATTTTAATAAAAAATTTTAAAATAACATTTCCATAGTGATTAAAACAAAGAAATAGGACAGATACTTCTGTCCAGCAAAATTAAGAGAACTGTTATACTAGAATTAAGAGAACTGCTATACTAGAAATGGATTACAAAGAGGAATTTTGTCTCTAGGTTAAAATCACAAATTTAACATGTGAGAAGAGAAATTTAACATTAAACAGTCATTCGAAATAAGATCAGTGGTAAATAAAGTCACTCAAGAGAAGTGGGGAAAAAATCTATGGATCATATATAAATATGCCCATTATAATTCAAAGTTCCAAAGGCATTTCATGACTATATAGAATAAACTGCTTTAGTAGTCTATAATGCATTCTGTCCTTCTATCTGTAATAACCCAGTTATAATATTTATAACGTTTTTAAGACTATTAATATGAATAACAAAAATGTAACCCACATAGAACACCAGAAAGGGCCAGGCGGGGTGGCTCACGGCTGTAATCCTAGCACTTTGGGTGGCCGAGGTGGGTGGATCACCTGAGGTCAGGAGTTCAAGACCAGCCTAGCCAACATAGTGAAACGCAGCCTCTACTGAAAATATAAAAATTAGCCGGGTATGGTGGCACACGCCTGTGGTCCCACATACCCAGGAGACTGAGGCAGGAAAATCGCTTGAACCCAGGAAGTGGAGGTTGCAGTGAGCTGAGATCACACCACTGCACTCCAGCCTGAGTGACAGAACAAGACTCTGTCTCAAAAAAATAAATTACATAAAAAAAAAAAAAAAGGAACACCAGAAAGAACTGTGCTATCACTTCTTCCTCAAATCCTAGATTCCCCATATATAGCATTTAATATTATCAGGAATAATCTGGACCATATACCAAAACAATTTAAGAAATACAAACTAGTCCCTGACATTGATTTACTTCAGAGTCTTAATGTAATAAGAAGAATTTGCATGATTTAAATGCAGTAAAATATTAGGAAATAAAACAGTGAAATGGAAACCTTGTTCTAGGATAAAAAGACCAATTTTACTAAAGTGATTAATCCCTTCCCAAATTACCCATTTCCACTGATTTTTAGAATTTGACAAAATGATTCTACATATCATCTTAAGGAATAATATGCAAAACATTTTTTTTTGAAAATTGAAAGAATAATGTAGTAAGATTCACCCTATCAGATATTAAATTATACTGCATACTGCTCTACTCCCCTCAAATTTCAAAATGGAGAACTATCTCTCATACCTATTTGCATATCTTAACGTATTAAGAGTATTTTCACAGGATGCCATTCCTGGAGAGATTGTGGCAATCTACAGGAAAAAAAAAAATGCAGAGGTAAAGAAAATGTCATAAATGATCAAGACAATAATACCGACATGCAGCTCATTTAGGTCTAATCTTACCATGATTATTTAAAAATAAAGACTTATTAATGTTATCTCAACTCCAAGATTATATTATCATATCTATAATCAGATAAAGTCTAGTTAAATACAAACTATGAAGGCACCAGAAAACAATCAAAATCCAGCAGAAATGGAGGAGGTTAACACCTGTAAGGAATAGTACTGACTGATCCCCACACCACCCGACTTTTTTTTTTTAAACAGCTTTTTAACAGAGGGCAAGCTCTGCTGCTGTCACACAGGGCAACTAAAACTTAACTGAAAACTTGCAGTCTCTCTGGTTAAGAAATTAAAGGATATAGTTTGGGAGTGCACTTCATAGCAGCTGGAAAAGTAAACTTTGTCCCAGAAGGGAAAGTGCTACAGAGAGTGTGGTACTCTCCCTTCTGGGACAAACTTTTATATACAAACTGCCCAAATCCCTAGCTGATTCCTGACCTAGACATACACAAGGCAAACTATAGGCAACACAGCTAAATCTGAAAGGACTAAACAAAGCTTTCAATTACAGTTGTTGCCCAGGGGAGATAAGAGTTTGGAGTAAGTTTAAATTTCTGCTAAACAAAAAACCAATAACCTTCAGAAGAACATAACAGAATCCAGTCTCTACGTTCATTCATAATACACATGATATAACCCCAAATTACCAGACATATGACCATAAAGAAAAGTGTGACCTATACTCAAAATGAAAGAGAGAGCGAGAAAGAGAAAGAGAAAAAGAAAAAGGAAAAAAATCAAGAAAGACCAGCCCTCGAGAACACCTAGATGCTGAAATTATATAACTGCAATATAATCCTCTCTATCAGAGTGGGAGGGACCACATCTTAAATATCACCATATCACTCATAATAGAAGGTTTCAAATGATTGTCACTAACTAATACATTTTCCATAAATATTGTGTAGTTATTCCTTCAGGATTAAAATAAAACAAACAAAAAATAAACTTACCATGCAGGTACGAGAGTTTTCACCTATGAAAGAATCTCTTAACACCTGAGTGAGTTTACTTGCACGGAAAGGAGTATGAGGTTTATTTCTACCTAAGGCTCTGATGCACTCCTGAAAATTAAGAAAACAAGTCTCACAGATTAGTCTTTCTTATAAAGGGTAATCTTAATTAACATATGTTAAAAGGTCTCTTACTACAACTTCAACATTTAAGGTCTGATCAGCTGTGAAAATTCTACTAACAGTTTTATTTATTTATTTTTTTTGAGACAAAGTCTCGCTCTGTCACCCAGGCTGGAGTGTGGTGGCGCAATCTTGGCTCACTACAACCTTTGCCTCCGGGCTTCAGGCAATTCTCCTACCCCAGGCTCCCAAGTAGCTGGGATTACAGGTGCCCGCCACCACGCCTGGCTAAGCTTTGTATTTTTAGTAGAGATGGGGTTTCACCATGTTGGCCAGGCTGGTATCGAACTCCTAACCTCAGGGGATCCACCTGCCTCAGCCTCCCAAAGTCCTGGGATTACAGGTGAGAGCCACTGCGCCTGGCCAACAGTTTTAAAGCATGGTGTAGATGTTTCCACAAATGCTAATTCAAGAAAATAAAAAATGACAACAAAAAAACCTACTTTATTCTTCCAAGAGATATTTCTGGAAACTATGACTAGTGTTTGAAAGTGACAGGCAGTAGGATAACTGTAAAAAGTTAATTTCTTAACATGGCACTCCAAAAGAAAAAAACACAGTCTTATTATAGCCTTCCCAGCTTTGCTTTTCTACTCAAGGAAAATATGTAATAACCTGGCCTAACATTTTGAAAGCCATTCCACATTTTTCTGAGAAACTATTTCTTAGCTCAATTCAGTGGTTCATTGCCCTCCTCCTAGAAAATATGGCTGATTAAGACCCTCTGGGCTGGGCACAGTGGCTCGTGCCTGTAATTCAAGCACTTTGGAAGGTAGATCACGACGTCAGAAGTTCGAGACCAGCCTAGCCAACATGGTGAAACCCCTATCTACTAAAAATACAAATATTAGCTGGGCGTGGTGGTACGTGCCTGTAATCCCAGCTGCTGGGGAGGTTGAAGTAGGAGAATGGCTTGAACCCAGGAGGTGGAAGTTGCAGTGAGCTGAGATTGCACCTGAGACTATACTGAGAGTACTCCAGTCTGGGCGACAGAACAAGACTCAGTCTCAAGAAAAATAAAGACCCTCTGGAGTCTACCTATGTTGCCCCAGAACTGACCTACCCTCTCACATATCCTTTATCCCATCTAAAAAGAATAAAGAATGTGTGCAAGGAAAAATTCTGGGTATAATAAAATCACATTATAAATTATAAGCATCTGAATTTCGAAAACCTCTGTTTTTATTAGGTAAAATAAGTACTATTATTTTGCAACTGAGTAAAGAAAATTACAGTTAAAAGCAAAAGACCTTTCATGATAAAATATATTTTATTTACCTTGAGTGCTAAAAGGCTTTTATTAATTTCAGCACCTTCAAGCCTAGTTTGCCTGTCCGCACTGGAAGTATCCGCTCCTCTTTCATTTCCAGCCAAATCAATGAGAGAAAATTTGCCATGTAGTTTTCCTTTCCTTCTAAGAATAATCTGAAACACTGCATGGCTCCGAGATGAATGTGCATTTGCAGATGTTTGACCGGATGTTCTGCAATATGATTAGGGACATCTTGATACATAAAAACTTCAATTAACATGTTCAAACCACATTATTTTCATTAAAAACAACAGCAGCAACAAACACCAATTTAGCTAGTTTTCATCTTTTAAATACAGATAAGACACTGAGTTGTAACACTTACATAGAACCAGATTCATACAATTTAATCTGGCATATTTCTAATATATTTGTAATATAGTATCAATATAATAATTGTCACTCACACTTACATGTAACACAAGTTTTTATGAACAATGATTTTTACTTCCAAGATGTATTGACAGATAACATCCTCGTTTTGTTATGCTATACCCAAAGTTTCTAAAACTGAAGTTTCCTTTCTTAATCAAAATGAAATTTACCTGCAACTGTTGCCTATGTCAATGAGTTTCAGTACATCTTCAACACATTTGACCTCCCGTTCCTGTAATCCCACCACTTGAACCTGCTGTTTTCCATCTTCTAGAACTCTTAATTTTGTTTTCCTATTTAGCAAGTCAAACACCTATGAAAAACCATATTCAAATTAGAAAACTAGCTTTAAAGTAAAAAAGAGGCTAGGCACAGTGGCTCACGCCTGCAATCCCAGCATTTTGGGAGGCTGAGGCAGGAGGATAGCTTGAGCTCAGGAGTTCAAAACCAGCCTGGGCAACATAGTGAGACGCTGTATCTGCTAAAAACAAAAAAAATTAGCTGGGCATGGTGGTGCATGCCTATAGTCGCAGCTACTAGGAAAGCTGAGGCGGGAAGCTCACGAGATTGAAGCTACAGTGAGCTGTGATCATGCCACTGCACTCCAGCATGGGTGACAGAGCGAGATCCTGTGGCAATTAAAATATCAGTTCTATAAAAATAAGTCACCCAGAGTTTAAGAATTATTTCAGAGATTAAAATAATAATTAGAATAAGAATTCTCAACATTGAAGTTGAAAAGTTTCAAAGGACATTTTAAAAAAAACTCATAAATTCTAACATAAAAGTTCTAAATACACATAAATTATGGTGGTCAAGGCTGCACAACAATGTGAATATATTTAATGCCACTGAACTTAAAAATGGTTAAAATGGCAAATGTTATGTTATATATATATATATTTAAAAAAATTAAAATTAAAAAAGTTCCCACTTACCTTTCCACTATAAATTTCAAAGAAGGTTGCATATACTTGAAGTTCTAGCTTCTTATAGTTTGGCTTCTTTAGCATTAAAAAGACATCTCGAGCTGTCAAGAATTTCATATACAGAAAATTGAGATGCAATAAATATTTTTAAAAAGCAACTCAAATTGTCTATTTCTAGAGAAATCAGTTAATCTTTACCTAGGATAATAGTATCAATAATAAAAATGAGAAATAAAGTGAATATTGATTTTACAAAAAAATAGTATTAATAGAAGCTATTCTCTTTCATATTGCATAAAAGGGTGCTACTTTTATTTATATATATTAGTATTTATATTTATAAATAGCATAAAATTACAGGTGGTCATAATGAAGTTATTCTCATACCATAGCTAGCTTTTTACAGTTCAGAAATTCAACAATTGAGACTAATCTCCAACAATGTGCTAGAATACGCTGACAAATATAATCAAGATTTCTGCCCCCTCAAAGTCAATCTTACAGTTTTTTTTGTTTGTTTGTTTTTGAGATGGGGTCTTCCTCTGTTGCCCAGGCTGGAATGCAGTGGCATGGTCTCGGCTCACTGCAACCTCTGCTTCCTGGGTTCAAACGATTCTTCTGTCTCAGCCTCCCGAGTAGCTGGGATTACAGGTGCCTGCCACCACACCTGGCTAAGTTTTTTTTTCGTATTTTTAGTAGAGATGGGGTTTCACCATGTTGGCCAGGCTGGTCTCGAACTCCTGACCTCAAGTGATCCACCCACCTTGGCCTCCCAAAGTGCAGGGATTATAGGCGTGAACCACCACGCCCAGCCTACAGTTCTTTCCTTCTTAAAAAAAAAAAAAAATCGCCGGGCGCGGTGGCTCAAGCCTGTAATCCCAGCACTTTGGGAGGCCGAGACGGGCGGATCACGAGGTCAGGAGATCGAGACCATCCTGGCTAACACGGTGAAACCCCGTCTCTACTAAAAAATACAAAAAACTAGCTGGGCGCGGTGGCGGGCGCCTGTAGTCCCAACTACTCGGGAGGCTGAGGCAGGAGAATGGCGTGAACCCGGGAGGCGGAGCTTGCAGTGAGCTGAGATCCGGCACTGCACTCCAGCCTGGGTGGCAGAGCGAGACTCCGTCTCAAAAAAAAAAAAAAAAATCTTGTAAATATATCTTACAGTTCTTTTCAAGCAATCTAATAACCTATAATTGACATAATAGACAGTCAATATAGCATTATAGTTGCTGAACAATATTTTAAAGCCTTATTTCAAAGTTACCTGAATAATACCTAAGAAGAATATTCCAAATTATATGGAAAAAGGACAGTTACCTGCTAATGCATAAATTCCTTTAGAACAATCTTGGTTCTTTCCTGAAAAGTCACCACCCATAGTCTATATTTTAAAAAGAAAATAAAGAACAGACATTACTCAGGAATAACTCTTAAGAATTTAGGTCTCGGAATTAAGCTATAAGGAAAAGAAACTGTAGCTTCATACCAGAATGTAACTTTAATAAATCACTTACATGAGTTTTTCCACTTCCAGTCTGCCCATAAGCAAAGCATGTAGCCATTCCTCTTTCAAATATAGTTTCCACTAGTGGTCTAGCAGTAAACCTTAAAAATAAAATGCATCAGTCAGAATGTGTCACCAATATTTTGATGAATAAAAGTAATGCTGAGTAATACAAAGTATTTTATTAATAAACAAAACTTAACAGCAAGATTCTAAACAAATCTTTGTTAAAAATTTTAAATAACAATATCAAAGAATTGATTTAAGAATTTTAAATATCATATGCTAAAATTACTTAAAGCTACTTAAAGCATAATTTCAAGCAATATTTCCATAATAAACAATGGTCACAATAAGGCATATACAATAAAAACAAAAAGTATTATAATTTCAACAAAAACAGAATAAACAAGAGTGGTAATCTCAATTTTAAAAAGTTAACAGAGGAAAAAAACTGCAAAAATATTATCTTTAGACCATCTAAATAAATAGAAAAATGATGACTACCTTGAATTTAGACAAGTAATTTATACTTAAGGAAAAAGAATATAAATTGTGCTTATAGGACATTGAATTCTATTAATAAGTTGACAGCCTCAATTTTGGAAAATGATACCTAAATATTATGGTGTGAATTATATTTCTTTTTTTATTTTTTTGAAGTCTCAGTCTTGTCCCCCAGGCTGGGGTGCAAATGGCGCAATCTCAGCTCACTGGAACCTCCGCCTCCCGAGTTCAAGCAATTCTCCTGCCTCAGTCTCTGAGTAGCTGGGATTACAGGCACCTGCCACCACGCCCAGCTAATTTTTGTATTTTTAGTAGAGATGGGGTTTCACCATGTTGGCCAGGCTGGTCTCAAACTCCTGACCTCAGGCGATCCACCTGCCTTGGCCTCCCAAAGTGCTGGGATTACAGGCGTGAGCCACCATGCCTGGCCTTGAATTATATTTCAAACGTATTGGTATAACCCACTGCTAGAGTTAAAATTAAAAGGTGGGAAGGTATAAGAAGTACTTTTTTCCTGAACAGTAAACTAAAAAGTTATGATGGAGGCCAGGCGTAGTGGCTCATGCCTCTAATCCCAACACTTTGGGAGGCTGAGGTGGGTGGATCACTTGAAGTCAAGAGTTTGAGACCGGCCTGACCAATATGGTAAAACCCTGTCCCTACTAAAAATACAAAATCAGCCGAGCATGGTGGCACAAGTCTGTAACCCCAGCTACTCATGAGGCTGAGGCAGGAGAATGACTTGAACCGGGGAGGCGGAGCTTGCAATGAGCCGAGATCGCGCCACTGCACTCCAGCCTGGGCAACAAGAGCGAAACTCCGTCTCAAAAAGAAAAAAAAAAAAAGATGGAAAACAGATCTACAAGCAGAACATTTTATATAACTGCTGTCTTTGTTTTGTAAAAGGCAAAACTGAAGAAAGTACAGAACAAAAAGAGCAGGAAAAAGTTCTGATCAAAAAGAACTAGGGATGAGCCTGCTAAGTAGTTAGATCAACCCCGCCCTCCCAAACCTCCCCACAAAAAAAACATGTAACTCCTCAATCCGTAATAGTTAAGTATAAGAGATAGAGGAGAAGGATAAATATTGATAAAGTTAAGAAACATAAATACAGGGTAAAAACAAAATCATAAAAACTAAATCATACACCCAGAAACATGCCTGTATTTGTAATAATTTTTTAAAAACTATTATAAAAGTCAAACTTATATTTTATGAGGCAGAAGTAGAAAGAGGGAATGAAAAGGAAGAGTGGACTCCAGAAAGCTAAAAAAAATTCTACAATTAACAATTATGATTCCCCTTTAAATACATTCTCCACAAATATTTCTATGTAGTATTCATATGTTCTTTAATTTGATCCTTTTTTTTTTTTAAACAACTGACTACCCAGTACACTTGGTGAAGACAAAAGGAGTTGGTCTCAAAACTATTTCCTTTGTAACACCTTCAATTCTTAGTCTCATTAACTCTAATTTTCTCCTTTCTAGGCATTTTTATGAAAAAGGGCAACCAGGTATAGCATTCAAGCAATTACAAAGACAGTTATATTCCTAGATAAACCAAAATAACAATACTGCTAAAACTGATGTTGTAATTATTAGAAATGTTTGCAAACTTATGTATGAAAATCTAAATCTGGCATAAAAATTTGAGATACCAATGTATAATACAGGTAAATTTGAATTATTTATAAGTTGAATACAGAAAACATATAAGAATCTCATGTACTAAAACTATCTCCAAGCTTAAAGATGACAAATTTAAATGCAAGTACGGAACTTTTTCGCCTTAAGTGACGATACATAATAAACACAGATTTAGATAAATTAATAATTTACTGATAACAGGTATTTTGGCCAGGCATAACAGTGGCTCACGCCTGTAATCCCAGCACTTTGGGAGGCGAAGGCGGGCAGATCACTTGAGCTCAGAAGTCTGAGGTTAGCCTGGGCAACATATGAAACCTCAACTCCACAAAAAGTACAAAAATTAGCTGGGTGTGGTGGTGCATGCCTGTGGTCCCAGCTACTTAGGAGGCTGAGATGGGAAGATCACCTGAGCCTGGGAGGTCAAGGCTGCAGTGAGCTGTGATCGTGCCACTGCGCTCCAGTCTGGGCAACAGAGTAAGACCATGCCTCAAACAAACATTTCAAGTTTCTTTATTAGTACAGAGATTAAAAGGTAAAAATTAAAAGTTCTCCTCATCATATCCTAT
Organism: Macaca fascicularis; assembly: GCF_037993035.2. NCBI lineage: Eukaryota > Metazoa > Chordata > Mammalia > Primates > Cercopithecidae > Macaca > Macaca fascicularis. The sequence continues at coordinate 67,882,954 of NC_088380.1, read as the reverse complement.
TACTAGAGGTTATGTTAACATTTTCCAGAAATTTCTTATCCATATACACGGTTTGTTTGATACTTATATATGTATATATATGTGTAATAAGCTATTTAGCAAGTAGCAATGGAAACTGTGATTTCAGGGAGCATTACAGAGAACAAGTGTTAATATTCATTACAGCATTTATTACATTTTCTTTGTTTAAACTCAGAATAAAACAGCATATTGCACCTCTTAAGAAATATCCCACAATAGGCCGGGCGCGGTGGCTCACGCCTGTAATCCCTGCACTTTGGGAGGCCGAGGCGGGCGGATCACGAGGTCAGGAGATCGAGACCATCCTGGCTAACACGGTGAAACCCCGTCTCTACTAAAATACAAAAAATTAGCCGGGCGCGGTAGCGGGCGCCTGTAGTCCCAGCTACTCGGGAGGCTGAGGCAGGAGAATGGCGCGAACCTGGGAGGCGGAGCTTGCAGTGAGCCGAGATGGTGCCACTGCACTCCAGCCTGGGCGACAGAGTGAAGACTCCGCCTCAAAAAAAAAAAAAAAAAAAGAAATATCCCACAATTAATGTAAATTTCAAGGTGTTGATGACCACATGGCGTAAGAACAAAATTCTGATTTAAAATGAATTTACCTACCTGTAAACCATTTCATTAGGAGCTGAGTCATCAAAGGCATAATCAAAACGAAATGTTTGGTTTTCTAGGTATCTTGTTAAATCTACTTTTTGTTTTGGTTCATGTACCATCACAACATCTTTACTCGGAATTGTGATTACATCAAGATCTTTCATTTGTGTTTCTAAAAGAATAAATGAAAATCAATGCCCAATAATTTTCACAGCATTTGAGTTCATATACAAAAATTATTTTAAGTAGTAAGAATTAAGATACATGTAGGAAGTTCTGTACATATAAAGATAATATCCCATAAATATGCAACTCACTAAGACAAAATATTTCAACAGCAAAGTAAAAACAAAATCAAGATTTCTGTGAAGCAAGACTCAAAATGGCAATGATTCAGACCAATAACAAACTGACAAGTTTAGCCATAGAAATCTGCATAATGGTTACATACAAATCAAAGGAAATGATTTACATTTTTCCAAACCAATTTGATTTGCTATTATAAAAATACATTACAAATAAGATAAAATCAATCTTTTATTAGAGCTCATTAAGTGCCATACCTTTTTTATTGAGTGGTCGTTTTCTTACACACACACATATCCTATGTTCATCAATCTAGAAATAAAAAGTATTTTATTTCAGTGATTATCACTGTCATGTAAAACACTGAATGTCAATTATGTAGTATTTCCTCCAGGGGTTTTAGAAATGTATACATAGCATAAATGATAGGTAAGCTTAAAAAATAAATTAGCTTTGCACAAATTTTAATGGTTGCCAGATATAATTACTTCTAGAATTCTGAGTGTAATGGAAACTTGTTTATTTTGTTATTTGGAAAACCATCACCTTAGGAAACAATTTTGTAGAGGGTACTACTGTTGTTAGTAGCATTAAGTTCACATTAAGAAACTATGAGGAGGCCATGTGGTGGCTCATTCCTATAATCCCAGCACTTTGGGAGGCTGAGGTGGGCAGATCACCTGAGGTCAGGAGTTTGAGACCAGCCTGGCCAACACGGAGAAATCCTGTCTCTACTAAAAATACAAAAATTAGCCGGGAGTGGTGGTGCATGCCTGTAGTCCCAGCTACTCGGGAGGCTGAGGTGGGAGAATCACTTGAACCTGGGAGGCGGAGGTTGTAGTGGGCCGAGATTATGCCGCTGCCCACCAGCCTGGGCGACAGTGAGACTCCATCTCAGGACCAAAAAAAAAAAAGCTGTGATGCCAGGCGCAGTGGGTAATCCCAGCACTTTGGGAGGCCGAGGCAGGTGAGGTCAGGAGTTCAAGACCAGCCTGGCCAACATGGTAAAACTCTGTCTCTACTAAAAATACAAAAACTAGCTGGGCATGGTGGTGCACGCCTGTAATTCCAGCTACTCGGGTGGCTGAGGCATGAGGCATGAGGGATGAGGCATGAGGTATGAGAACTGCCTGAACTCGGGAAGTGGAGAGATTGCAGTGAGCCAAGATCCTGCCATTATACTCCAGCCTGGGCAACAGAGAAGACTCTGTCTCCAAAAAAAAAAAAGCTGTGTTATCCACTTCAAGATGTGCTATACACAACAAAAGTAAACATTTCTATTCTACTAAGTGACATATAGATTGATCATAGGGAAAGTTGCTAGCAAAGATAATTACTGGCAAGAAACAGGATTCTCAGATGATTACTGAGCCAAATCATTTGAACTATTTTATAAATATGCCAGTTCTTATGCCTAAGTATTTTTTTATAAAATTTTTGTTCCCAATACATGCCTCATTTTAATAATAATTAACATAAATCAAGGATTGGTACACTATGGCCTGTGGGCCTAATTTAGCTACTACCTACTTCTTCTGCAAAGTTTTACTGACACACATTGATTGAAACAAATGTCATACCCATCATTTATGTATTGTGTATGGTTGCTTTTACAATACAATGGCAGAGTTCAGTAATTGTGACAAAGACCATATAGTTCCAAAGCCAAAGACCCTTGCAGAAAACGTTTGCCAATTCCTGTCCTAAAGGGTGAGCTCCCGTGTAGTAAGTGAAATACATGAAGGAATAGCAAGGCCTAAAATATGTGGGATACAAGTACTATCAACAATTCTATATAATACATCTATCTAACACAAATGTCTTTTTTGTAACTAACACATTCTGTATATGCTTATGTCAGATAGATTATTTTTTCAAGTACCAATTAGTTATAAAAGCATTCCTGGCTGGGAGCTGTGGCTCACGCCTGTAATCCCAGCACTTTGGGAGGCGAAGGCGGGTGGATCATCTGAGGTCAGGAGTTTGAGACCAGCCTGACCAAAAGGGTGAAACCCCGTTTTTACTAAAAATACAAAAATTAGCTGGGTGTGGTGGCAGATGCCTGTAGTCCCAGCTACTCGGGAGGGTGAGACAGGAGAATCGCTTGAACCGGCAGGTGGAGATCACACCATTGCACACCATTGCACTCCAGCCTGGGCAACAGCGCAAGACTCCGTCTCAAAAAAAAAAAAAAAAAAAAAAAAAAAAAAAAGCATTCCCTGTCCAATGAATTCTCATTCATCAACAGCAAGGGGGTGGAGTAATAAGAGCAGAGGATTTTTTCCAGTTCTAGATTTCTGGTCCACTGCAGCCCTCAACAACCATCACTTATCGTTAAAAGCCAGAGTAACATTTAAAACTAACAAATTACCAACAGTAAATTAGAAATGATGGTGGGATCTATAGCCCAAGACAAAGATAAACTTGGAACTGAGATCAAAGTATAATTCATAGCCAGAAAGGAAAGTGAGTCTTCTGCTATCACTCCTTTAAGTGTTGCTCTGCCCTTCCAAAGACAGGGAGGTTTTGCTTTGAGAAGGACATCACTATAGGCAGCATATCTCATATACTAAATTATGGAAAACGAGCATTAATGTGGATAATTACTTTTCTTAAAATATGGTGAATGAGCACCCATAAGGAAAGGAAAAACTACATAGCTGAATACAGTATGAATTTAGCAAGTGTCAAATACATGTTTTTATTTGAAGCATAAAAAGTTCCAGAATAATGGTTTGCAAAGAATCTTACAGGATCTGCTGTTGTTAATGGTCTATAATCCAAACTTCCTCTAAAGTCTCTGATCATACACATAATTTCATAATTTGGGTTCGTAGCATCAACGTCCTATTAGAAGACAGAGAGAATTCACCATTATAAATATAATAATGTATTTTTTGCATTTATATTTGGCTTGAAAATTAAATTGTGCCATTTGTCATAACCAAGCCTAAACTCCAACTGATGATATGATATAGTTTCACAGTTGTGGTTTCATAATCAGCTCTGAACCACTTTCATATTACAAACACAGTTCTCTTAGTCTATATGCATTCTGTTAACTCCAAATTAAAGACTCTTCATTGAAGTTACCATTTACCTATTTCAAAAATCCACCTGTTATACATATACCTTAATTATTCTATAAAATGGAGCAACAGAGAAATAATGCTCATGTTAACCACTGGCAAATAACTCTAGAAAAGCTGAAATTCTAGGAAAATTCATTTAAGCAGATTTATCTTCTAATTTAATCCAGTGTTTCAGCAAAGTATAAATACAGATTCATTTGTCTTCATTTTCTATATTTGCTGACCCTCTAAAAAATACTAAGTAATAACAAAACTGCCCCCAAATCGACAGAACATAGAACTAAAGGAATCAGAAGCCAAGATCATTTTTAAAAAATCTTTAAAATTCAAATTTTTGAATGCCAACTACAATTTATTTGGCTTCAAAACAGAAAATTCAGATTAAGATACAAATAGCAATAGTCAACAGCCTCTCCTAGCCTTAAACAATAAATTATTAATCATTCTAAGAAGTCACATTTTTTATACATCATATTCAGATTTTTTTTTGAATGCAACTAAATTACAAACTGTTACTGAAACTTTAAATTAACCTTCTTCTAGGAAATAATACCACCTATGTCAACTGAGAAGCAGACTGTGAAGTGAGAATTAAGAGATCACAGAGAGATGTGTAAGTATTATGAAGTACCCACAGGAAACACCAGGTGGCATCTATGCTAAGTATTAGTAGATAATCTGTTTTATTATTTATTTCAAAACCCAATTGGTCATTCTCAGGTCACTTTCAGATAAAAGCTGATCCATTCAGGTTGGATATAATACTAGGTCCACAATTCTACAACACAACATCTGAACTGGTAGTTTCACATGATTAAGGGCATTTGAACATACTAGTAAATAAATAATCCTGATGTTTTATTAGAGAAGAGTAGTTCTGAGAATGTAATAGATGCCATACAAGCACAATGGTGGAGTTATATGTATAATAACAAAATGTCTAACATGTAAAGACCTGTAGAAGGGCAAAAGACCAGTTCTCTGTGCAATTTTCCCACTGCTATTAAGCAGTCTTGCTACCATCTGAAGGGACCCCGAGGGGGACATAATAGAGATAGATCCACTCTTCATATGTGGCATAAATCAAAACACAAGGAATTTCCCCTGTTTCACTAAGACATGTGAACTTATTAACCATACAAAAACAGTAATAAAATTTATAGTTTAATCATGCACTTTAACTAGATATTTTTCCCAATGTATTTTTAGGTCTTTTTAAAATAAAAATTCTGGCCAGGCGCGGTGGCTCACGCCTGTAATTCCAGCACTTTGGGAGGCCGAGACGGGCGGATCACGAGGTCAGGAGATCGAGACCATCCTGGCTAACACGGTGAAACCCCGTCTCTACTAAAAAATACAAAAAACTAGCCGGGCGAGGTGGCGGGCGCCTGTAGTCCCAGCTACTCGGGAGGCTGAGGCAGGAGAATGGCGTGAACCCGGGAGGCGGAGCTTGCAGTGAGCTGAGATCCGGCCACTGCACCCCAGCCTGGGCGACAGAGCGAGACTCTGTCTCAAAAAAAAAAAAAAAAATAAAATAAAATAAAATAAAATAAAAATTCTTAAATGTAATGCTATACACATTAGAATTCTGTAACACAATGGCTTTTTCTTAACGGAACAAATTTTAGCGTTAACACATACCCATAAAACATGAAAAGAACAATACAGTAAAAACGTGTTATGGTAACTTATTTTCACATGAGTTTATATTATTCCTCAATATCAATTTAAGGAATTCTTAAAATTCTCCAAAAAAATGCCTTATTTTTGTCACATCAATTACCTTCACTGATACAATCTAATCGCTGGTTAGTATATAAACAAAATATATGTTTATGTTACGAACCTGGGCTCTTTTTTCTCTAAGTTCTTGCTGTTGCAATCTCCTTTTTTCTCGTTTTTCTTGCAGTTTTTCTACTTCTTTCACACAATTAGATTTTCTACGTGCTGAAAAGACAACATGAGCTGTAGAAGTATAGTTTTCTTTTTTAGAGTACTAATATTATATTTTTTTATGTATAACTTCACCACACACACACAAAAGGTACACAGTGACAAAGCATGCCTATAACAACTATGTGAGCTTTACTTAATGAACTGCTTTACCAAAACTAAAATAGGACAATGTACAGATGAGAGTCCAGAAAAATGACTCAAACATATTGATACATGTCATCTCTTGGTTTAGAAACATACATTTTTGAATTCAAAGAATCAAGGAGCACAAGACTTTCTTCTGTAACATCTGACAAATTATCATCTGACCAGAATTTTAAACTCAAACTGAAACATTGCTATAATTTCACAAAAAAATTTTTGCTCCAAAATATACTTTAAAAAATCCAATTAACAGACTAAACTAATAAAAAGAAGTTAAATTTTCCACAGTGGTAAAATGAAATCTGCAATCAAGCTTGTATTTAGACTGTTTACTCTTTGAGGATTTAAAAAGGATGACCAAGAGAGAATACATGTATGCCTAAAATGACTAAATCCTTGATACATAATTTACATACAAGGGGGTCCAAATTCCTTTTTTGCAGCTTGAACTGGAGATATATCTGAAACACTACCATTCTGTTGTGCAGAGGAAGACTGTTCAGGAAATTGACTGGGCCGTGCACGTGCTGAACCAACCACTGTAAGAAAAAAAAAATTTAATTCAGGATAGAAAATTAGTAAAAATAACCTTAGTAAAAGGAAGAGATATCCCCAAAAATCTGATCCTTAAAAGTTACATTAGTAAGTTGCCAAGTTTTCTATTTATATATGTAAAATATAATACAGTTTATAATTCTGTTCAATAAACTGACATAAGCTAAGAGGCTTTCAAAGTAATATGTGCAGACCTAGCTTTCACCAATGTAATTTTAGCTACAAAATTCAATCTAAATAATTTACATAAAAACCAAAGCCAAGCTTGATTTTTTTTTTTTTTTTTTTTTTGAGACGGAGTCTCACGCTGTTGCCCAGGCTGGAGTGCAGTGGCGCGATCTCGGCTCACTGCAAGCTCCGCCTCCTGGGTTCCCGCCATTCTCCTGCCTCAGCCTCCTGAGTGGCTGGGACTACAGGCGCCCGCCACCGCGCCCGGCTAATTTTTTGTATTTTTAGTAGAGACGGGGTTTCACTGTGGTCTCGATCTCCTGACCTTGTGATCCGCCTCGGCCTCCCAAAGTGCTGGGATTACAGGCTTGAGCCACCGCGCCCGGCCTTGATTTTTAATAATCCTTTAAAATATATATGTGAAGAAAACAAAATATACATATATATGTATATATAAACTGCTCCATGTCTTAAAACTTTAAACTGCAAAGAAATCCTCCTAAAATATGTGTGCAAAATATAAATTTTTTTTTGAGATGGAGTCTCGCTCTGTCACCCTGTTTGGAGTGCAGTGGTGCAATCTCGGTTCACTGCAACCTCCACCTCCCGGGTTCAAGTGATTCTCCTGCCTCAGCCTCCCGAGTAGCTGGAACTACAGGCGCACGCCACTAGGCCCGGTTCATTTTTGTAATTTTAGTAGAGACGGGGATTCACCATATTCGTCAGGCTGGCCTCAAACTCTTGACCTCAGGTGATCTACCCACGTCGGCCTCCCAATGTGATGGGATTAAAGGCGTGAACCACCACTCCCAGCAAAATATAAATTTTACATGTATTCTCATTTTTTAAAATTTACACTAATCAAATATATACAGACAGTAAAAACTTAGAATTCTTCAACCCTCCCTATATTCCAAATCCCACTCTTTGCTCCTCAAATATGCAAATCTTCAGCAGAGAATTTCTCAATGTGGACACTATACAAGTAGAAAAAAGAATATAAAATTAAATATAAATATCAAATTTTACAAGAAATATAAATGTACATAAGACTCAAAAGATAGTGTTTAAATGAAGGACTGTCCCTCTACTTTCAGCCTCTCATTTTAATACTTCTGTCCATCCTGGTCTACCATCCACACACACAGAGAAAGAATACTGCCAGAAAAGACAATTCTGAACCACTAAACAGCAGAAAATAAATTCACTATGCTTTTCATGTCCTGGCTGAAAATATATGGGAGACTTCAGTTAACCACACAATTTTTATGTGTGTTCAACTTTTCTTCAGCTAGTGAAATCAGCCAACTAATTGACTCTTTCCCCATTCCTTTCTTTCTCATGATATTCTTCTCGAATTTGCAAAATTATTTAGTAAATAAGATGAATTAAAAATTGCATTTCATAGTTTCATATTCATCCCATCCATTTTATTTTTATTTATTTATTTATTTATCTATTTATTTATTTATTTATTTATTGAGACAGGGTCTCACTCTACTGCCCAGGCTGGAGTGCAGTGATACAATCTTGGCTCATTGCAACCTCCACCTCCTGGGTTCAAGTGATCCTCCTGCCTCAGCCTCCTGAGTAGCTGAGATTACAGGTATATACCACCACACTTGGCTAGTTTTTGTATTTTATTATAGACGGAGTTTCACCATGTTGGCCAGGCTGGTCTTGAGCTCCTGACCTCAGGTTATCCACCTGCCTCGGCCTCTCAAAGTGTTGGGATTTCAGGAAGGAGCCACCGTGCCCAGCCATCATCCCATACATTTTAAAAATCATTTTTCTTTTTTTGGAGATGGAATCTCACTCTGTCGCCCAGGCTGGAGTGCAGTTGTGTGATCTCGGCTTACTGCAACCTCTGCCACTCGGGTTCAAGCAATTCTCCTGTCTCAGCCTCACGAGTAGCTAGGATTACAGGCACCGCCACCACGCCTGGCTAATTTTTTGTATTTTCAGTAGAGACGGGGTTTCACCATGTTGGCCCAGGGGGATCTCGAACTATTGACCTCAGGTGATCCACCCGCTTCAGCCTCCCAAAGTGTGGGAATTACAGGCCTGAGCCATCACACCCGGACAAAATCATTTTTTAGTATTATTGGTATATTGTATTAGGAAATCAAGGAGACACCAGGCTGGGCACGGTGGCTCACGCCTGTAATTCCAACACTTTGGGAGGCCAAGTCAGGAGGATCACTTCAGCCCAGGAGTTCAAGACCAGCCTAGGTAACATGGAAAGGCTATCTCTACAAAAAAATCAAAAAAATTAGTTGGGCATGGTGGCACACGCTTGTGGTCCCAGCTACATGTGAGGCTGAGGTAAGAGGATCATTTGACCCTGGGAGGTCAAGGCTATAGTGAGCTGTGTTCATGCCACTGTACTCCAGACTGGGTGAGAGAGCAAGACCCTGCTCAAAAAACAAAACAAAACAAACAAACACCCCCCTGCCAAAAAAAAAAAAAAACCCTCTTAAAATTAACCAGGTAAAATTTACATAAATACCAACATCAAGGGTAATGTTTACTTTTGATTTACCTCGTCAGGAACATACTAAGAAGCCAAAAGCCAAAATTAAGAGATAAAATTTTACTTTACCTCTATTATCTCTTGGAGGAGGGTCATTCTTAATGGAAGCCACAGTCCGTCGATTCTATGAAAGGAAAAAATGCTCATTATATTTTCCTCATATGTATCATGATCTGAGTTGCTTTCAATTAAACAAAAGTAGGCAGATATGTAAGAATATAAAACAAAATGAAGAAAAACTATAATCTTAATGAATTACTATTAATGCTATCAATATTCAAGTTCCTTTATATATTTTCCCCTACCCTCTAGAAATATTCAGGAATTAATATGAGCCAGGCACTGATCTAAGGACTTTCTTCACAACAACCTATAAGGTCATTACTACTGCTAGTCCCATTTCATCGATGGGGAAACTGAAACAAAGAAAGGTTAAGTAGCTTCACAATAATCATCATACTATGCAGCTAAAACCATGTAATAAATGTCATTTCTGAATAAGAGGGGGTAATTCATAAAATATTAGTTCTAGACAGCTTAGAACCCCTTGTTAAACTGAAATATCAGAATACTATAAAATGTACATTGTAAGTTATCCTAAAAAGTTTTCATAAGAGTTTCTAAGACTTGGACACTGTACAGATTAAGGCAGCAAACTTTTGGTCCTCTAATTTATTCATGAAGGCTTCCTTTTATTCACCTCAAAAAAGATATCAAATAACGTAGTTGTTTTAACCTTGGCTACACATTCAAATCAGATGAGTACTATTAAAAGGACACTGATGCCAGTGCCTCCCTTTAGGTAAAATAAAACTGAATCTCTGGGAGTGGGGCCCATAAATCAGTATTTTAAAAAATATTGGTTTATTTTAATACTTTAAAAATACTTTTTAATACTTATAAAAATAAATATTTATTGTTTTACCCCCTCTTATTCAGAAATGACATTTATTACATGGTTTTAGCAGCATAGTATGATGATTAAAACACATATTATTGTGAAGCTACTTAACCGCTCTTTGTTTCAGTTTTCTCATCAATGAAACAGGAATAGCAGTAGTAATGACCTCATAGGTCGTTGTGAAGAAAGTCCTTAGATCAGTGCCTGGCTCATATTAATTCCTGAATATTTTTGGAGGATAGAGGAAAATATATAAAGGAACTTGAATATTGATAGCATTAATAGTAAATATTTATTTTAAAAATATACTGATTTATTCTATTCCAGGTAATTCTAATGTACAGTAAAGGTTGTTAATGATATACCAGGAAGAATAAACTATAAAGATCCTCCAGTGAAGATCCTTTATTTTGAAGATGAATATAAAAAACAACCCATTTGTAAGTGGTAGCAAATAACCTCTAAGTGGTGACTCTCAATATGATTAAACTCATGAGTTGAAAATATGCCTTATGTTCATCTGCATAGTTTACAAAACAAGGTTTTGTTGCTTCTATCATACTATATTTAGATGCTTATCTATGTCCTCCCTGAAAGATATCAAGTTCCTACAGGCTGAAAGCCATATCATCATTCATCTTTGTATTTTGTCCAGCATAGTATTTGGCACAGTGTAAAAAAACAAAAAAACAAAACCACAAATGCTTGTTGAAATGAATACAAAGAACTGCAGATTCAACAACTTTGCAATACTACCTGTTTTAAAAAGAGTTGTATTTTGAAACAAAAATTTAATACTGAAAGATCTTGAGAGAAAGGAAGGAGAATTATCTTTAAAAGCCGTAAGAATAATGTGCTTTTAATTTTTATGAAGATAAAACTGCCAGGGAGGATTTAGCACAGTTTTAAGGTATATCATGACAGACAATATAGAAGTGAACTACAGTATCATTTCCCATCTTTCTCTAAGAAACAAATAGCAGAATTATAATTTCAAAAGACTATCAGAGTTGGTAGTTATTATTCCTAAGAAATAGCTATTATGCCTTTGTCAAAGTCATATGTATTCATTTAACAAACACCAAGCAAATGGTTTTGATGTATATCTCCTGAGAAACTTAGTCTCAGGAAAAATCCTAATTAGGTGAGAAATTTCTAAGACCTTATCCAGTGATTGTCATAATTGTGAATTAGACAACCTTAATCCTTGAAAATATGTATGTATGTACATGAATATGGATGGCAGAAAAAGCAAATTAATCAATTCTTAAACTCTTCAAAGCCTACCAATTTCAAACTAGAATACATACACATCTACACCCCCCCACCACCCCCACTCCCAGTGTCCTGCACTCTGAATTTTCATCACTAACCTTTACAATTTTGTTTACTTTGGTTGAAGATGCTGGAGGCGGAGGTGTTTCTGGACTGGGTTCAATTTCTTCATCAGGAACAAGGTCAGGGTTAAGTGAAAAGATGCTCTCCAGGTCAATCTGTTCACAACACACACACATAGTCTTTTGACAATATATTCTGACAATTAACCTTTTATTTTTCAAATAAATTGACACAGTAAATAATTCTTAAATTACTATAGCCTAATGAATACAGTACCTCAGCTGCGTGCAGTGGCTCATGCCTGTAATCTTAGCACTTTGGGAGGTCAAGGTGGGCAGATCACTTGAGCCTAGGGGTCTGAGACCAGCCTGGGCAACATGGGTGAAACCCCATCTCTACAAAAAATACAAAAATTAGCCAGGTGTGGTGGTATACACCTGTAGTCCCAGCTACTCTGGAGACAGGTTGGAGGGTCACTTGAGCCCAGGAGGTCAAGGCTGCAGTAAGCTGTGATCATGCCACTGCACTCCAGCCTGGGTGACAAAGTGAGACCCTGTCTCAAAAACAAACAAAAAAAAAGAATACAATCCCTTAGCCTTACAAATGATTTAGAATTATAATCCCCAAATTTAAAGAATTTCTCTCAAAATATCATTTTCAAATTCATTGACTCTATGAATTGCTAACAACACAGTGACCAATAGAACCACATAATTAAATATTATAGCACATTTTCAAACTGTGTGAGCTAGACTTAAAGAATAGTATATTTTTATCAAATAATTAAGATTGATATGTGCAATCACATAAGAGATACAGGAGGAATCTACCTTTAAGTGAAAATTTTTAATCATTTCAAAGTTTTAAAGGAATAATAAAAATATATGCATTATGTACTTTCTGGTTTTACATTCAGAATCTTGATTGCAGGACTAGGAATAAAATTTAACCCAGTGATCTTACCTCTTTGCCTTTTGTATCTCCATTTTCTATCCATTCAACAGTTACACTTTCATTATCTTCATTTAAAGATGTTACCATTGCTTGATGTATTCGGCCTACGTGGAAATAAAGTATACACCTTTAAAATGCCACAAATTATGGCATTCCTAAACACTGTGAAATAAAATTTTATAACTTGGAAATTAAAAAAAAAATGACACTACTTTTCTTTATGAGAGATTTCCACAGACCCTCAGGCGCAGGGAATAAACTTTGTCCATGGGGCTGTAAATCAATTTGCTACTTGTCAAGTCCAATAAATCAGTAAATTAGATAAGACCTAAAGTTTATTTTCAGCATATATGATAAATGGTCACACAGTGACATACAATGCCTGAAATCTTAAACTGTTAAACAGTTCTAAACATTAGAAAGTTTCCTTACTATGAGCCAAAAATGATTCTATACAACAAAGAACAAAAATTTACAAAGCAAAAAAAAATTTTTTTCCTGAGACAGTCTCGCTCTGTTACCCAAGCTATAGTGCAGATGCAATCTTGGCTCACTGCAACCTCCGCCTCCTGGATTCAAGTGATTCTTGTGCCTCAGCCTCCCAAGTAGCTGAGATTACAGCCATACGCCACCATGCTCAGCTAATTTTTGTATCTTTAGTAGAGACAGGGTTTCACCATATCGCACAGGCTGGTATCGAAATCCTGGCCTCAAGTGATCCACCCACCTCGGGCTCCCAAAGGGATGGGATTACAGGCATGAGCTACTGCGCCTGGCTCAGAAAGCAGTTTTAAGTATTATACTGACATAAAATACTTTTTACTTAAAAACCATTTTACCATTTACAATGCAAATTGATAAAATTTTAAAATTAAGAAATGTGAGTCCAAAAAGGTTGGGAAGTGCTCATTTAAAATGTCCTCTTCTACATGTTATCTATCCAAATCTATTCTATTCTTTACTTTCCCTGACTACTCTAGTCTTATAATCTGTAAAGAGAAGATATTATATATAATATATTAAACTTATTTTCCCTTTTTAGTAGATTGTAGGTTTTATCTGTTAGTAACTATAGATCTAAATAATTATTTTTAATTATTACATAATATTTCATTATCATAAATTAATACTTATCACTTAGGTTATGTGCAATTTATTATTATTATAAACACTGCAATGAATACTATTGCATATTTGTCATTATGTACTTGTCGGATTATTTGCCTAGGACAAATTCCTAGAAGCATATTAACAGAATATATACTTATATAAAATACTTTTTAAAAAATTTATTTCATCTGTTTTCATCTTACCTATCCATTTGGTTATTAGTCAAATAGAGACAGAAACTATGCAATATATCTGCATCTTCAATATTTCCTAACAGAAATCCTTGAGGGCATCTATAATTTACCTTAAGATAATTTATAGCTCTTTAAATATCTAAAAACAGATATATAGTACAGAAAACAAACAATGTTATTATAAGGCATTCAATACTGTTAAAACATGGGCACTATAATAATTTGATAAGTATTATAAGTATTATAATATTATAATATTATAAGTATTATTGTTTATGACATCACTGCTTTTTCTTTTCTTTTCTATTTTATTTTATCTCATTTTTAACAGAGACAGGGTCTTGCTATGTTGCCCAGGCTGGTCTCAAACTCCTGGGCTCAGGGAATCCACCTGCCTTGGTCTGCCAAAGTGCTGGGATTACAGGCGTGAGTCACTGTGCACAACCTACCTTTTCTTTTTTCTTTTTTTCTTTTTTTTTGAGACAGAGTCTCAAGCAATTCTCATGCCTCAGCCTCCCAAATAGCAGCTGGGATTATAGGTGTGCACCATCATGCCTGGTTTTTTTCTTTTTCTTTTTCTTTTTTTTTTTTTTTGAGACAGAGTCTTGCTCTGTCACCCATGCTGGAGTGCAGTAGAGCAATCTCAGCTCATGACAACCTCCGCCTCTGGGGTTCAAGCAATTCTCCTGCCTCAGTCTCCCAAGTAGCTGGGATTACAGGCACATGCCACCACACCAGGCTAATTTTTGTATTTTTAGTAGAGATGGGGTTTTACCACATTGGCCAGGCTAGTCTCGAACTCCTGACCTCAAGTAGTCCACCCTCCTCGGCCTCCCAAAGTGCTGGGATTACAGGCGTGAGCCACCACACCTGGCCCTGGCTAAATTTTGTATTTTTAGTAGAGGACAGGGTTTCTCCATGTTGGCCAGGCTGATCTCAAACTCCTGGTCTCAAGCGATCTGCCCACCTTGGCCTCCACAAGTGCTGGGACTACAGGCGTGAGCCACCATGCCTGGCCTTTGGCCTACCTTTTATATGAGCTCATATAAAAATCCATATAAGTGATAAATGAACATAATCTTATAGATTTCAAATAGGATGTTAAGTACTCTCAAATGATACACTGGTGTTGCTTTCAAAAAAAACAAAAAACTAAAATACATACTAGTGATCTTTCCATGACAGTATGTATGGACCTACCTATTATTTTTCATAACCACAAAGCATTCCATAAATGAATACATCCAATTTATTCCTTTATTAGGAGTATTATTTCTAACTGTTTGCTATTCTAAGATGCTGCACTGAATGTCTGAACATAGGTGTGAATGTTTCCACAAATAAAATTTCAAAAGGAGAATTAGTGGGTCGCGAAAATTGAAATTTTGATAGATATTCCTAAACTGCCCTTTGTATACATTCTCACCAACAGTGGGACCTATTCCTCCACATCCTCAACAACACTGAGCATCATCAATCCTAAAATTTTTATCATTTCATGCGTCAGATTTCTTTAAGCTACTACTTTTTAAGCATGAATATGTCAGATACTAGCTCATTTAATTCACATTCGTTCATTTAATCATAACAAATATACCTACAAAGTAGGTATCTGCATTTAAAGATGAAAAAATAAAGCTCAAAGTTACAGTGAATAAGTAGCACGGATCTAAACCTGGGTCAGATATAAAAGTACTTGCTATTAATCACTATGCTTCTCTACCCACTTCAATTAAGCTGATGAAGATGTCTATATGTCTTAAGTCCAGGCATTCCTATAAAAATGTATAAACGGTAGCACAAATTCTCAACCCTCATGTGTACCAGAAACTCCTAGGGAGCTTTTACAAAATAAAATGACATTGCTTGAGTCTTGCCCCCAGATAATGAGCCAATTCTTAACAACTTCACTGTTATCACCTTGGTGCAAGCTACCAATGCCTTGTACTTAAGATTACTGTGATACTCTCCCAACTAGTCTTCCTGCTTCCAACTTATCTGCCCTCTGTCTATTCTCCAGAGCAGCCAAAATGTCCCTGGTAAAAAGTAAGTGAGATACTACTCCTTTGCTCAAAACCTTCCAATGACTCCCCATCCCCCATCTCACACAGAGTAGAAGCTAAAGTCCTTTCAATGGCCAATTAATGACATAACAAAGTCCCACATGATCTGACCCGCATTACCTGTGACCTCATTCATGCCTTACTAAAGTCACTCCTTTTAAACTGTCTGATTCCCATCTCTCACAATACCAACTCCATTCCCCCGGCTTCCCCAAAAGATGGGTCACAAACTTAAATGTGAAAAATGTAAATGCAACTAAGTAAACAGTGGTGCCTTTTACTAATATAGATGGGTATTAGAGGAGATGCAGGTGCTGGGGGTGGGTGAAATTGATGACCTAAAAAAATACTGGGAGGAGTCAAAAGGGAGTTAAAAAAGGGAAATTAGATAATCCTTACTTCAGTTTTAGAGATAAATTAGGTAAACAACCAGTGGAAGCGATATGTGTCATTTAGAGTCCTCTAAGAAGCAGATGAGAGAGTTGGAAGTACAAGAGGTTTATTGCTCAAGATAAAAGTGGGGAGGAAAGAGGACTGGGCACAGAAAACTTTCAGACCAGGCCAGGTCCAGGTGGCTCACGCCTGTAATCCCAACACTTTGGGAGGTTGAGGTGGGCAGATCACTTGAGGTCGGCAGATCACTTGAGGTCAGGGGTTCGACACCAGCCTGGCCAACATGGTGAAATCCAGTCTCTACTAAAAATACAAAAATTATCTGGGTGTGGTGGTGGGCACCTGTAATCCCAGCTACTCAGGAGGCTGAGGCAGGAGAACGGCTTAAACCCAGGAGGTAGAGGTTGCAGTGAACCAAGATCGCTCCACTGCCCTCAGCCTGGGTGACGGAGCAAGACTCTGCTTCAAAAAAAAAAAAAAAGATTAAAATTAAAAAAAAAAAAAATTGAAAACTTTCAGACCATGACACAGATTTGAAACCTAGGAAGGAAGTGGCTATGAAGCAGGACTGAGCAGAGAAAGTCTCAGACCTTGATGCAGATCTAACAAAGTCTTGGTCAACCCTGTAGGGTGCTTCAGAGCAAGACTGCCCATTAGAGGAGTCCTGCACTGAGCCAAAATGGATATGTCCTATTACCCATGCCATGCTCTATCACTGGCTGTGGATTTCCCAGGAAATTCAAGTTCTCAACCCCAAACCCAAAGGCCCTGAAGGTACTAACAACTGCACGTTGTCAGCTAACTGCATTCCCTGAAACTGGAATTCTTTCTTAGAGAGACATTTAAGCAGTGCACCTGCATGGCTGCCACAGCATATGAAAAAGAGGATGAGTTTAATTGGTGGTGGAAATGAAGAGTGAACCCCAGAGAGCCATAAGCAGCCCAGTCACCATCACAATCTGGGAGGAGCCTACCACTGCTGCATCAAGCCCTGCATCAATCACCATCTCTACAACATGAATAGCGAGGCTGAGACCTGGCAGCCATCCTTTCCCCAACCGCCCGTGGCAGCCCCACAACATACTAATACCCACTAGTGGGGACAAGATGATTATAGCAACAAAGGTTTTGGAGAAAGTAAGAGTTTAATAAAACATTGATATGGTTTTATCAACAGAAAGGAAGGAAGTATTTCAGCCTAAGGAAGATGCATTTGAATATCAGACTATTGTGAAGAATATGAAGAGGAAATGAAGGAATTGAAGAGGCTGTGGTTGAGGTTAAAGAAATGACACACCTAGCTATCAAATCTAGTTGGAAAAAAAAGAAAAAAGAAATGAGTTACCAGGGTGGATCTCCATGCAATTACCAGTAGAATTACCACAATAATGAGAATGGGGGAAAAATATGTGCATATTCCTAAAGGCAAGACCAACACAACCATTCTTATTGTTGGGCATCTACCAAGATATTCCCACCCTTCCGGGCAAGGAGTGACTTAATGTACCATAACTAGGTGTACAAAAAACAGGTGGGCCAGTGGAGCAAAACACATACCAGGAATACAGGTCACAAATTCACATGGACCTCAATTTCCAAAGACAGCCTAGAGAGATTGGCAATGAGAGGATAAAGAAAATCAAGGAGGCCAGGCACAGTGGCTCACACCTGTAATCCCAGCACTTTGGGAGGCAGAAGTAGGAGGATGGCTTGAGCCCAGGAGTTTGAGACCAGGTTGGCAACATAGCGAGACCTCAACTCTATGAAAAAAATGTAAAAATCAACAGGGCGTGGTGGTGTCCACCTATAGCCACAGCTACCTGGGAGGCTGAGGTAGGAGGACTGCTTCAGCCCAGGAGATCAAGGTTGCAGTGAGCCATGATTGTGCCACTGCACTCCAGCTTGGGCAAGAGTGAGATCCTGTCTCCAAAAAAAAAGGAAAAAAAAAAAAGAAAAAAAAAAAAATCAAGGAGATAACATCCAGTATCAGCAGTCTTCTCAATATTGGAAACTCTATGACCTCAACCAGCAGTGCACAAATCCAGAAAGCCTTAAATCACAAGTTTGCAGAGTCAAAAGCATCTGATCTAAGACTAAACTCTAGAAGTTGAGCAGGGCAGAACTGAGAATTATGTTGCCTTATCTTTACCATAATCCAGTTTACTCATCCAACAAGAAGTGAATATTAAATTCCAGCAATAAGAAATGAATAAACAGTTATCTTAAGCATTTGCTTTTTGCCAATTAATCAGATAACTAGAACCATCTACACTACCTACAATACCAATGCAGCATGGGGCTTTTATTTGCACCAAAAGACGTCTCTAAAAAATGTTATTGTCCTTTTAAAAACCAACTTTGCCCAATATGCCTTTAAATATTTTTTAATTGTCTTATATATGGCTTTTCATTGAACTACTCAAGTACTTCTTTTTAAATTGAAATACAAATTTATAATTTGTTTTCTTTTAAAATTTTTATTTTTTTCTTTCTTTTAACAAAGACATCCAATGATTTATTTCAAAAGTCAAATAGTAAACACCTGTTAACAAAGGTGTTAAGTAATAAGAGAAACAATAATAAGATACATGAAAAAATTTTCAAAGGAAAAAATCATGATATGGTGACAACATATAGGCATAACAAAGTTTCAAGCCTGGATGACTGGGAGAATGATGGCACTAGGGGGAGAACAATGAGATGCTCAAGTCTCAGTTGTTAATAGGGATCATGCATAGATGTTAATAAGACTAATCAGGACTGGAAATATCTTTCCTTAGAAAATGCAACAATCTTTCCATGTGGCCTTCCAAATACCATCCCATTTCTCTGATCCACCTGAGAAAACTCCTGTACTCCATCTTCACTAACTCATTGCCCTTTGACTCTCTTTCACCATTTGCTTTACTGTGAATTATATCACATATACTTCTACATTAACAAAAAATAATAGAGCAAACACCTGTGTAACTACCACCAGCTAGGTTAAAAAACACTTTTGAAACCCCATACATTCCCCTCTGAAAGATAACAACTGCTAGGCGCGGTGGCTCACGCCTGCAATCCCAGCACTTTGGAAGGCTGAGGTAGGTGGGTCACCAGAGATCAGGAATTTGAGACCAGCCTGGCCAACATGGTGAAACCCCGTCTCTACTAAAAGTACAAAAAATTAGCTGGGCATGGTGGTGCGTGCCTGTAATCCCAGCTACTCAGTAGGCTGACGCAGAATTGCTTGATCCCGGGATGCAGAAGTTGCAGTAAGCCAAGATCGCACCATTGCACTCCAGCCCGTACAAAAAGAGCAAAACTACGTCTCAAAAAAAAAAAAAAAAAAAAAAGTACTAAAAGTAACTACCCTGGCATTTGAGATAATCATACTTTGTCTTTTCTTTATAGTTTTATCACCTTTAAATGTAACACACTCACATTTGAGATAATCATACTTTGGCTTTTCTTTATAGTTTTAACATACACTCACAAATCTAAAGTTTGCTTCTCTTTAAATTGCATATGCATGGATTAACACTACTTTAAGACTTGTGGTTTTTTTTTTTTTTGCTCAAGACTATTTTTTGTGATTCATTTATGTCATATATATAAAATGTATATAACTTATTTTCACTACAATATAGTATTTAATTGCATGAATATACATTTTATCTATTCTACTATCGGACATTTGAGTTGTTTTTATGCTTCTGCATTTAGGAACAATGATGCTATGGACATTCTTACATATGTGTACTGGTACAAATGTGCAATAATTTCTCTAGAATATATAAGAGAAGAAATACAGAATAATTGAGTCCACATATATAAAACCTTTCTCTTCAGTGCCATGATGTTTCCTATCTATAGTAGCTGTGTGATAGTTTGTATATTCATCCCTGCCTAAATCTCATGTGGAACTGTAATCCCTATATTGGAGGTGGGGCCCTGTGGAGATGATTGGATGATGGAGGTGACTAGATCACTGGGGTGGATTTCTCATGAAAGTTTAGTACCATCCCCTTGGTGATGAGTGCTGTCCTCACGACAGTGAGTTCTGTTCTCTGGCTGTTTAAAAGTGTGTGGCATCTCCCTCTCTTGCTCCTGCTCCCCCTTAGCCTTCATGAGGCCTTCCCAGAGGCTGAGCAGATGCCAGCATCATGCTTCCTGCAAAGCCTGCAGACCCACAAGCCAATTAAACCTCTTTTCTTTATAAATTACCTACTCTCAAGTATTTCTTTATAGCAATGAAATATGGACCTAACACACAGTATCTAAAATGATTTGTAATCCCCCTAGCAATTACTTGACATTCATGAAAACACTTAATATTAGTCAGATTTAATGTATCAAATATGGTTCTAATTTCTCTGATTTAATGAGGTTTTGCCTATTTTTGTGCTTGTTAGCCATTCAGGCCTTTTGAGTACTGACTTGAGTGTTGGGGCCTTTCTCTTTTGGCTACTTCTCTACAGGAATTCTATATATATTCTTGGTATTAATCTTTTGTTGTATGTATAACAAATATTTTCTACAAAGTTGTGGCTTATCTTTTCATGTTCTCTATGGTGCCTTTTGATGCATTTAAGTTCTTGATTCTAATGTAGTCAAATATTTGTTTTTCCATTATGGGTTTTTTTTGTTTTTTGTACATTATGAAATTTTTCCTAAGATTGAGATCCGTAAAACAGTCTCTTACCTTTTAAAGTTTTACAAGCCGGGTGTGGTGGCTCAGGCCTGTAATCCTAGCACTTTAGGTGGCTGAGGTGGGCAGATCACTTGAGATCAGGAGTTTGAGACCAGCCTGGCCAACATGGTGAAACCCTAACTCTACTAAAAATACAAAAAATTAGCCAGGTGTGGTGGTGGGTGTCTGTAATTCCAGATACTTGGGAGGCTGAGACAGGAGAATTGCTTGAGCCCGGGAGGCAGAAGTTGAAGTGAGCCAAGATCATGCCTCTACACTCGAGTCTGGGTGACAGAGCGAGACTCTGACTCAAATAAATAAATAAAATTTTACAAAACCTTTCATATTTGAGACCTTAATCCACTGGCATTTTGATATTTTTTGTATAACACAATTTCCTTTCCAGGACCATTTCCTGAAAATCCCCTTTCCCCTCTACTTATCAGCAATAATACCTGTGTCATAGTTCAAGCATACACGCATGAGTTTATTTCTTTATCCCTGAACTAAAATTATACTTAGTATTATAGCTTTGCTTATTATTAAGTCTTGCCATATAAAATAAGTCCTCCTGCCTTAGTGTTCTTTAAGAGTCTCTTTGATCTTCTTGGCCTTTTGCATGTCTGTATAAACTTTAGAATCAGCTTGTGAAGTTCCAAAAATCATATAAACCAATAATCACGAAACACTACCTGTTGGGATTCCGATTGGAATTGCATTGTCTGTTTTGTTCTGGATTTTTATATCATTAATTAAGACTGATACTGGCCAGCAATTTTCCTTTCTCAAAGCTACTTTTTTTTTTTTTTTTTTTTTTTTTTTTTAAGAGTTCGGAGTCTCACTCTGTGCCCAGACTGAAGTATGGTGGTGTGATCATGGCTCACTACAGCCTGTGATCCTCCTGCTTCAGCCTGCCAAATAGCAAGGATTACAGGCATGCACTACCATGCCTGGCTAATTTTTTTGTAGAGACAGGGTCTCGCTATGTTGACCAGGCTGGTCTTGAACTTCTGGTCTCAAGCAATCCCTCTGCATCAGCCTCCCAAAGTGCTGGGACTCCAGGTGTGAGCCACTGCTGCCAGCCTCTCATAACAATCGTACGCGATTTTGGTATCATGGTTATACCTTTTTTTTTTTTTTTTTTGAGACAGTCTTGTTCTGTCGCCCAGGCTGGAGTGTGACGGTGTGATCTCGGCTCACTGCAACCTCTGCCTCCCGGGTTCAAGTGATTCTCCTGCCTCAGCCTCTTGAATAGCTGGGAGTACAGGCACGTGCCACCACACCTTGCTAATTTTTGTATTTTTAGTATAGACGGGGTTTCACCACGTTGGCCAGACTGGTCTGGAACTCCTGACCTCAGGTGATCCGCTCACCTCAGCCTCCCAATGTGCTGGGATTGCAGGCATGAGCCACCGCGCCCGGCTGGTTATGCTAATCTTATAAAATGATTTTCTATGGAAGAGTTTTCCCTTTCCATACTCTAGAATAGTTGTATTTGGTAGGCACTTGTTAAACCATCTTGCTTTGCATTATTATAAGATCCAATTTCCTTAATAATTATAGAATTATTAGTTTTTTATTGTTTTCATAACTATATTTTTCTAGGAGTTTTAGATAAAGTTTCTGTATTTTTGGCATCAAGCTCATAGTATCTGTTTATTGCCTCTGGCATCTGATATGATGTCAACATTTTCATTCCTAATATTTTGGTAAACTTTTTTCTCTTAATCTCACCTGGGATTTGTTCATTTGTCTTTTCCAAGAATAATCCTGGCTTTGTTGAGCCTTTTTTATTAAGTTATTATGTACTTAATTTCTGCTATTATTACTTCTTTCTTTCAACTTACTTTGGGCATATTTTACTGTTTCTTCCCCTTAAATTCTTAAGATGAATGCTTAAGTCATTCACCATCCTTATTCTTTCTTTTTTCTTTATAAGCAGCTAAAGCTACACATTTCTTTCCCGGAACTGCTTTAGCAGCATCTTACAAGTTTTTACATGTAGTATTTTTGTTATTGTTCAGTTCCACCTATTTTTCTAATTTTCATGATTTTTTGTCTCATGAGTTATTTAGAAATATTCTCAAATTCCACACATGGGAGTTTTCTAGGCATCCTGTTAATGATTTCTAAAGGTGAGATAACTGACCAATCAGGACAGACAGAGCCACAATAATTGGCATGACTTTCCCAGTGCACAGTGGCTGAATACCCCTGTATTTCTACCATACCTGTACTGGGCTGCCTTCCTTGATGGAAAATTTCTTATAAATCTAGCTCTAGGAGCAAATCAGCCCCATTTAAAAACCAGCATTTTTAAGAGGAGCCACACAAGTCCTTGTCTTCAAACAATGGAACTGACTCTGACTCTCCTTTTTTAAAGTCTCTTTCTCCCGCATCATCCTACAGGAATCACTTTTGACATCCATGCCTGCTTCAGCCTCACCCATCTCTTAGAATTCCTGTTCCATTACTAATCCACGATCTTGTTTTTGAGCTCAGCTATGCCTTTTTGGTTTCTTCTCATGTGTTTGGGACAGAAGGATGCCAATACATGAACTTTAGTGTACTATTTTGACCAGAAGTCTCAATCCATCTTCAAGTCATAAGTCATATTCATAGAAAATGAGGTCAGATTTGAAAATTCTAAGTTTACATTGTTACATAAAATCAGTACTACCATATAAAAGATAACTTATAGTTTCAAAAACTCTATGGCTTTTTAAAACTTAAAATCCAGAGACATATTTAAAAGTTTTCCATTTTAATTCAATCTAGTTGTAAAGATAAATTAGTATAGAAAATGTCATGTTAGAAGTAAAACAAAACACTTGCAAATAATTTTTTTGATTTTTTTATTAAAATATATTTAATTAAAAATAATACCCACTATGGCACTCTCCTCCATTGAGAGGGAAAGGGTGATGAGAAGGGGCTGGCAATGCTCACCCCTAGGAATCCGGACAAGCCCTGCCTCCCAGGTTCCCCTCTATATCCCCAGCTTTCCAACAGGCTTTAACCTCCAGGCAATTGGTTCAAAGTTGCAAGCGCTTGTGGCCCTCCTTTGAGCTCCTCCAGGCCCACCCGTGTACAGAATTCAAGGGCCACCTGGACAAACTCTGTGCTTTTTCTCATTCTTGGGATCCTTCGTTTATGCTACAGAGAGGATCTGGGGGGCAGAGTGGAGTCTTCACTAGCTGGGGTAAGAGAGAAAACAGAAAGTAATGGGGGACAGGGCCAAGAAGAGGGATGGTGATGAATACTCCAGAGCAGGATCGGGTAGCAGGGCACTGGGTCACTCAGCATGTCTGGGTCACTCCAGGCCCAGTAGCTCCATGCACGGCTCATCTTCTAGCCCTAGCCCCAACTCCAACCTGCTACTGACACCTCAAAGCCAGACATAGCAGCCAGGGTTGCTGCAATCTCCTTAGAGAAACCTGGGGAGGAGTCTCCTATGAGGATGATGTTAAGACTTGAGCCACAGCAGCAGCAGTGGGGGGTCAAGTTCTGGTGGTTGAGGGTGTGGGGATCCTGAGGGCCGGCCATGGGCCCCTCACCTTCTAAAAATCCAGGCCCTTTGGAAAAGCCAGGGGGATCCATCACCAGGCTGGTTTATGGCTCTCCATGCTGAACTGCTCCAGTTCCCCAGGCTGAAGTCACTCATTGGCCAGTGAAGACTTGCCCAACCCCAGGGGGCCGAGGTGGGTAGTATTCCATAATCCAATTGCCTGCCCAGGGGCTGCCCACCTGCACTGAGCAGGCCTGAGAGGGCAGGTCTGGCTGCTGCAGAGACTTTGGGGTATGTGGCTGGATGTGCAGATTACTGGTCTCCAGGGGGACACCCTGAGTGATGGAAGACAGGGTGGGTGACATTGGCAAAAACTGTTTAGGCCGCTGCTGTTGGGACCCTCTGGCATCAGCTGGACCTGCGGGCAAACTGAGGGAGCTGAGGGGTACAAGGCAGTGGTGGGGGGGAAGCCCAGGAGTAGAGGTTGAGTAAGTTAGGGGCAGATGAAGAGTAAAGTGGAGGACGAGAGGAAGAGGAGGAAGAGGAAGAGGGGGAGGGGGAGGAAAAGGGGGAGGAAGAGGAGGATGAAGAGCGGGAGGAGGAGGGGGAGGGCCAGGGGTACTTAGTGAGGGGTGGCCCAGGAAGGTAGTGGGCAGGGCATGGTGGGCCAAGGAGGAGGGAGGTAGTGATGGGTGGCTGTGGGAGCCCTGAAGATGGATCTGAAGACTGCTTAGGGAAGCCTGGAGATCGGGATTGCTTAGGGAGGACCGCAGGGATGGGTGGCTAAGGGGTCAACAAAGTCCTGGTGCATCATGACCTGGGCCCAAGACCAGGCCCAGGCCCTCACTAATGCCCAGGTGAGTCATGATGTGAGTCAAATTGGAGGTACTGTTGCCCCTATTCAGACTAAGGTAGGCTGTCTCCTCAGGGTCCAGGGGGGTGGGCAGTGCTGGCGGAAAGTGCAAACTGGTGAGGTCAGGTAGGGACCTCCTCCCATATCCAGTATTCGTGGCAGGTGGGAGGACAGGCACATTGACAAGCTGGCCAGGAGATGGAAAGATATTAATTCCAGGGACTTCATTAAGACCAGGGTCAGGAGGAAGGTGATGACAGCTTCTAAGTATCCCATGGCTTCAGCAAATGCTTGTCACCTAGGAGAACTTCTCTTCAATAGCAGGTACTCTGGAGTCCATTTTACCACCCAGAAATGTTGGGTGGGCAGGATGCTGGGAGATGTGGGGCCTGAATAAGTATCCTGGGAACTGGGGTTCATCACACTTGTGTGAAGGGCAGAGTCAGAGCTTGTCCTGTTAAATGCAGATGCTGGGCAAAACAGGTACCCCTTCTCTGCAGGGAAATTGTCCCAGGGGATAGTCCTTAACCAGCTGGACACTTGGGGAGGAGATAAGTAGGCAGGACTATAGGGAGAGCTGTCAGTGTGGTAGGGTACTGGCAGAGAACCACCATACCAGGAGCTCCTTGCTTATGGCAGTTGCAGTTTTTGGGTGTGTAACTGGGTGGAGCCGATGTCCATTATCATCTCCTCGAGGTCCACTGCGTCCTCAGCCTGACACTGCTTCTTGCAGCATGATCTCACTAAACTTGCACAGATTGAAAGCCAAGGCTGTGGCTGAACAAGGCTCATTTGCCCCTGCCCCCGATGTCACCATCTTCCTCCCCTGTTCCTTCCTGACACCCTCACAGTACAAGCCACTGTTCCTCCCTCAACACCTCCCAGCATCCTACTCCAGCCGAAGCCACTGCCGCCTCAGCCTCACGAAGAGTTTTGGAAAGTACAGGCAAACCCTTCAGAATAGCTCCCCAATCATTATTTTACCAATAGAACACCTCTTGGTTTTTAATACCAAAACCTCCTAAAATGTACTTTTCTCACAATGCAAGATTTTTCTGGCCAATATTTATGTAAGGAAAGATTTATATTTGTATATGACAAAACTCAATTGGCATTTTAAATAAAAGAGTGTGTAAGAAAAGTTTGGAGCTACATTCCAAATATAATCGATAGACTGTTAGAATCACAGTAGACATAAAAAATCATGCCAAGTTATCAAAGTGATACAAAATGTAGGTACAGGATGATGCTTTTATCATATTCAGTACAAGCCATTTACTAACACAGTTTGCTTGTCCTCAATGTATTTCTATAGCCTCTCATATATTTGTTTAGCCTTTGTTTTGTTTATTGCTGAGTATCTAAATATTTAAGAAAATGCTGAAGAAAACAGTGGGAATGGGCAAAAAGCAATTATAATGGAAGAAAAGATTTTACTATATATAAACCTGATCTGTTAATCTCATTGTTTATTGATCACACATGATATTTTACTTATACAAAGGTAATTAATAGTGGTTAGTTACATTTCTGAATGTGGTTAGGGAGTTCATGTTGATAAGACTGCCATTTTTTCCCATTTAGTCTACATTCAACCCTTTGACCTAAAAAAATGACAATCTCATATGGTTCAACTTAATATAAAAGTAATGTTCACCCCAAACTTAGATGTCAAAAATTTATAAAAATAAAATCTGCCAAATGAAACATAATAAATATTTTGAAATATAATCTTTAATCAAAGCCATTTTATGTTTAGCTCATTTTAAGAAATGTTTTTTACCTTATTTAAGGCTCAACTTTTTGTTAGGGTGAAATTAAAGGAAAAAGTTCAGATCTCAACTTTTTAATATCTGTTGGTAAATATCAAGACACATGATTTTTAAAAAGAAAAAAGCCACAAATGACTGAACGGAACATACATGCAAATTTAAGCCATCTTTGCTTCAGTGAATAAAAATAAACACATGGAATTCATATTTCAAGACTTTCTAATCTTTAAGATAGTTACTTAAGATCTGGTATTAGTGCTATTTGTCATAAAAGCTCATATATTCATTGAGCTGTCAAAAACAAGTTTTACATGTTGACAATTGCCTTTTGGTCTCTGAATACAGGATCCTATTATATGTTTTCTAGTTCACAGCTGAGTTCACAGCAGCTGTGAGGCTAAGAAATGCCAGCAACCAATTAGGCTGGCATAAACCTTGTCTAGCATATAAAGTATAATTTGGTTGCAAATGGAGGAGACAAGAGCCAAAATAAGTCAGCCAAGAATACTAATAAAATTTCATTACAAGTATTTAAAAGTCAGAATATTAAAAATCTAACAAAAATATGTATTTTATTAAAAGGATATAGTAGTAGAACGTTAGGAAAAATACAAAAAAGCAACAATCAATTCTTTTCAGATCCAAACAGTTTTTTAAAAGGTTGCAGTTGTTTCTGACATACTTAGGATTACAAACTCTATTTTTTTTTCTATTTCTAACTACCCTAATCATAGGATTGTGATATATGACTATACATATGCCAAGTCTTCCCCCAAAGTGAACATTATTTTTATCAGTTCCCCTTTAGATGTTTCTATGAAAATTTCTCTTCATACTTTTAAGATATTAAGACCTTTACAATTTTGTTTTTTTTTCTTGAGACGGAGTCTCGCTCTGTCACCTAGGCTGGTGTACAGTGGACGATCTCAACTCACCAGAACCTCTGCCTCCCAAGTTCAACAAGCAATTATCCTGCCTCAGCCTCTCAAGTAGCTGGGATTACAGGCATATGCCACCATGCCTGCAATCCCATAAAAAGAATTTTTTTTTTTTTAGACAGTCTTGCTCTTGCTGCCCAGGCTGGAGTGCAATGGCGTGATCTCAGCTCACCGCAGCCTCTGCCTCCCCGGTTCAAGCGATTCTCCTGCTTCAGTCTCCCAAGGAGCTGGGATTACAGGCATGCGCCACCACGCATAGCTACGTTTGTAATTTTAGTAGAGATGTGGTTTCTCCATGTTGGTCAGGCTGGTCTCGAACTCCCAACCTCAGGTGATCCGCCTGCCTTGGCCTCCCAAAGTGCTGGGATTACAGGCATGCGCCACTACGCATAGCTACTTTTGTAATTTTAGTAGAGATGTGGTTTCTCCATGTTGGTCAGGCTGGTCTCGAACTCCCGACCCCAGGTGATCTGCCTGCCTTGGCCTCCCAAAGTGCTGGGATTACAGGCATGCCACCACGCCCTGCCTAGACCTTTATAAAAATTTCAAAACCTAAATATGTATAAGAACAACAACTTAAATTATTACCAAAAATAAAACTTCAGTTATAAGATTGTTTATAATGGCTATTTCCAAACCCTTTGAAGTTGTTTAAATCTGTTTTGTTTAAAGTATGATAAATTTAAAATATAACAAATCAATGCTTTATAAAATATTACTACAAAAAATATAATTTAAAAATTTTTACACATATTTTTAAAAAGTAGTCACTGGTGAGTCACATGAATACAGCCATGTAAAGAAAATTAATAGGAAAATCTAGTTTACATGCCAATAAATTAAAATATATAGTGTATCTATTCTTGATAAAACCTCTAGCAACCCCTTCCATTTTCAATCAGAATACCACCAAATAATTTAAAAGCATTTTTAATAGACTTTTAAAAATATGCTAATAAAACTAATTATCTCCTGTACCTCTCAAGCAGCAACTAAGAGGAAAACATGCATAAATATCCATTCTCAGAAGAACAAAGAAATATTACTCTGAATTGTAAAATCACACATTCAGACCAAGTGTCTGGCAGAACAATGTTGTTTCCAGAAGAAGAGTACAATAAATAAGCTTATTCAAAGTGGTTGGTAAACAGACACTTGAAGGAAATACTTTCTTCCAAGTCATTCCGCACCAGATAAATTATCTTAGAACACACTGACGGTGAAACCTTTGCCACTTCATATCAGGTGATTGATTAAAACCTTTCTTAAATAACAGGTTTTCCATCTTTCTTTCTTTTTTGAGACAGGATCTCACTCTTGCCTAGGCTAGAATTCAATGGTGCAACCTTAGTTCACTGAAACCTCTGCCTCCCGGGCTCAAGTGATCCTCCCCACTCAGCCTTCCAAGTAGCTGGAACCAGAGGTGCCTGCCACCACACCCGGCTAATTTTTATACTTTTTGTACAGGCCGGTTTTTGCCATGTTGCCCAGGCTGGTCTCAAACTCCTGGGCTCAAGTGATCTGCTCACCTCGGCCTCCCAAAGTGCTGGGTCTACAGGCATGAGCCACTGCACTGTGCCCGGCCCCATTTTTCTTAAATGATAATTAGATACATAAAATAGTGATTCCAATCAATTGTATATTTAGTTATTAAAACAATTACCACTGTAGAATGCAAATTCAAAAATTGTATGCCATCTTTCCAAGTTAAATCATAGAAAAACATGTTAATAACCTTTCATTGTCTGAAGAGGTTTAACATTGGTCTTTTAAAACAGATACAATTCCTTTCTTCAGCTTATTAAAAGAATTCTAAAAGGATGCTCCTTTAAGAACATGAAAATAATTCCCCTCTTTAATACATTTATATTATAATCTTATCATAACCGCAAAATGGAGAAAAGTTGGGAAAACAAAGATTGTCAAATGTTGCTTTAAAATAGACTAAAATGACAAGGATGCTACAAAAAAGCATTATTTAGAAAGTGGAAGTTAACTACACAGTAATATTCATAGTAATGTTAACTACACTAATAGTCACACATTATATCTTGGTTTTGCCAACTACCTCAAAGCAGTTATTATTTATAATCTAACAGTAAATGTCAATTTATTCCTAGGTGCCACTGACCAATAAATGAGGACAGAAAGAAATTTGATTTGTTGGAGGTCACACAGCAGATCAGCAGCAGATCCAGCAGAAGTCAAAGTCTCAAACTCTGATATTCAGGTTGTGTTAGCTAATCTAAGCAGTGAGGAAAAGAATCCTTCATGAGGACTATGTAGCATTACACCTTCTTCAATAGCTTTAGTGGAACAAGAAGCCATTAGAGAAGGACATAAATAATGTCTCAGCTGACACTGGTAACAGTGCTGTTGCTGTTTAGTAAATCTCTGGGGAATGTGACTTCTCCAAACATAGAGATTTTTTTGTTTGGTTTATCACTCTTAAGATGTTAGTTTTTTAACTAAACCGAAAGTTTTAGTATTTCTTTTCTTAGACATTAAACACAAACCTGAAAGTCTGACACAAGGAGAGGAAAAAGAAAATGATATAGCTAAGATTTTCATTAAGAAAATACAACTTAAAAATGGGACAAATTTTATTCATATTGAAAACAAACTATGAATTTTCAAATTCTTACCTCAACTATTGTTTTGAAAAGGGATGTAAAAACTCAATAGTGCTCAGTTCCTATGGGGTGATGGGGAAACTTCGGATCTGTTGAGCTGCACACTAACAATTAAGGTAGCATTATTATTTAGAAGGGCCCATTGTGCAGCTTTTTAGAAAAGTTTCATTCAGAATTTGCATAAGAATAAGAAAAATGTCATAAAAGAGCTATGATAGCATCAAAAAGTATTAAATCAGGCCGGGCACGGTGGCTCACGCCTGTAATCACAGCACTTTAGGAGGCTGAGGTGGGCGGATCACCTGAGATCGGGAGTTTGAGATCAGCCTGACCAAAATGGAGAAACCCCGTCTCTACTAAAAATACAAAATTAGACAGGCGTGGTGGTACATGCCTGTAATCCCAGCTACTAGGGAGGCTGAGGCAGGAGAATCGCTTGAACCCCGGAGGCAGAGGTTGCAGTGAGCTGAGATCAGGCCATTGCACTCCAGCCTGGGCAACAAGAGCAAAACTCCGTTTCAAAAAAAAAAAAGTATTAAATCACTGTAGTTTCCTGATGTTATTCAGCATATTTGGGGCTGGGGAAAGGCAGGGTTAAAACACCATCCAAAACCACTTGTAAAGAGAACAAAAAAACCAAAATTCTAAAATCACAATGTAATATGATTATGATTCTAGCTGAAATAGTAACAATGTTAAAAAAAAAAGTTAACTAAATCTCAAAATCTGTAAGTCTCAATTAAAAGGTTGTTCTTCATATCTACATTCCTTTCGGTAACAGACTATACTAAATGTATCTTTACTCATGTGTTAAAGAATAAAAGATTTCCTATTTAGAATACCAAAGACTTTTACAGTGGTGTTGTTGAAGCAACATGTTGCCAATAGTTCAAAATTCTGAAGAACTCTTTCCCAGGTGTTCTCCTGAATACACTGAGCGATGCTATCTAATTGTGCCCTGGCTTAAATTTTTATTTACCCAAAAGGGAATTCCATACCAATATAGCTGTGCTATTCTGTGAACTTTTCACAGCTACATATACATATCATCGTCTCTTATGCATACATCCTAACGAGACAGGGATCTTGTGGAATGTTTTTCAACTGTCAGTGCAATGTTACTATTCCCCCACTCTGTCATCTCAACTGCTGCTCCACTCTACTTATGGGAAGCCTATGATGATAGTGGCCCTGAGTCACGGAAATTTCTACTTTCAAAGCCTGGCGAATTTTGGTTAGGGGAATAAATGATCACTCTTCTAAGCCCTTTTACCACTAGGGTAAAATGTATATTTCAAATTCAGTGCTGCCAGAACTAAAGATACATAAAGAAGAATGAGATCATTGAAGCTCCGTGTGGCAAAAAAGGCTAAAGTCAGATTATGAGTTTGGTTTCATACATGTGAAGTTTAAGATATCTGTCTAGTGGAGATATGAAGTAGGCTGTCTAATAGACTGGAGATGGTCAAAGCTGAAGAAAAAAGCTTGGGGATTGTCAATTCAAATCATGCATTCTCAGTGGGGGTGATATCCCCAAGGTGGTAAAAACTGGCTCTTTGGAAGGGCAGATCTTAGATATTACAATGGTTTATGGCCCTTCGAAGGGCCACAACCCATAAATAGATGTAGAGAAATTTCACTGCGAAGGGGTGATTAGGCAATAAAGTAGTCAAAAGGCTTCTCAGGCAGAGCAATAATGGAAAAAAGGTTTGCAAAACACCAATATAGACAGTATTTTTTAAGACAATCAAAGTGGATGCGACCACTAAGAGAATGAGAGTAGAAGTTATGATCTTTGAAGTTCTGTACAGAGGTCAGGGAAATGAGATACCAGCAAAGGAGATCAAGAAGTTACTAGAGAAAAAGAAGAAAAATCAGAAGAGTAGTCACAGAAGCTAAGTGAAGGTATTTCAAACAAAAGGGAGTGAATTAACTGTGTCAAATGCTGCTAACAGATCAAGTAAAATAGGAGCAATGCCTAAAAGTGAGAGTAGTCAAGAGGTTTTTGTTTTTTCTTTGAGGCAGTGGTTGGATCTCAACTCACTGCAATCTCCGCCTCCCTGGCTCAAGGAATCCTCCTACCTCAGCCTCCTGAGTAGGTAGGATCATGGGCATGTGCTACCATGCCCTGCTTACCTTTGATATTTTTTGTAGAGAAAGAGTTTCGCCATGTTGCCCAGGCTGGTCTCAAACTCCTGGGCTGGAGCGATCTGCCTACCTCAGCCTCCCAAAGTGCTGGGATTATAGGTGTGAGCCACCACACCCAGCCTAAGAGGATTTTTTTTTGATGGGAGAAATAACAGCATTCCCATATTGATATAAATGATTCAGTGAAGAAAATAACTGTTGATGCAGCACAGAGAGACCACTGAAGTTGTGACTGGGCAGGTGAAAAGAGATAAGATCCAGCATACGAGTGGAGGAAAGGGGCCTAAAAGAGGAACAGAAAAAATGTGTCCATAGCCAAGTAAGAAAGGCAGTCATAGGCACAGATGCTAGTACTTGGGTAGATGTGGCTGACTTGTAGTTCTTTTCTGGTTGCTTATATTTCTTGGTGGTGAAATGACAAGCAAGGCCATTTTGCTGAGAGTGTGGGTGAGCCAGGAGCAAACATCCTCAAGGAATGAGGAAAGTTGGCAATATCAGTAAGATTTCTATTTGATCCCAGCACTTTGGGAGGCTGAGGTGGGTGGATCATGAGGTCAGGAGATCAAGACCATCCTGACTAACACAGTGAAACCCTGTCTCTACTAAAAATACAAAAAATTAGCCAGGTGCGGTGGCAGGCACCTGTAGTCCCAGCTACTTGGGAGGCTGAGGCAGGAGAATGGCATGAACCCAGGAGGCAGAGCTTCCAGTGAGCCGAGATAGCGCTACTGCACTCCAGCCTGGGCAACAGAGCGAGACTCCGTCTGGAAAAAAAAAAAAAAAAAAAAGATTTCTATTTGAGAAACCAGATATACGGTGTCTCCACTAACCAACAGACAGAATACAAACACAGAAATATGGGGATAAAGGCAATGGATTCCGTTTTTGGTAAGTTTAAGATAGTGGCAGGAAATACATGTGATAGTATCTAAAAGTAGATCAGAAACCAAGAGAAATATTTGGTCTGTAGAGGCATTTTTTTTTTAACTTTTATTTAAGGTTTGGGGTTCATATGCAGGTTTATTACACGGGTTAAACTGCATGTCATCGAGGTGTGGTATACAAATGATCCCATCACCCAGGTAGTGAGCAGAGTACCCAATAGCTAGTTTTTCAACCTTCCCACCCTCCCTCCTCTAGTAATCCCAGGGTCTATTGTTGCCATCTTTGTCTGGTATTTATCCAATATTTAGCTCCAGCTTAACTAGTTCACTGTTGATGGACATCCAGGTTGATTACATGTCTTTGCTATTATAAACTGTACTGCAATGAACATATGAGTACAGGTGTATTTTCTGTAGTAACAATTTATTTTCCATTGTGTATATACCCAGTAGTGGGATTGTTGGGTTGAATGGTTTTAAGTTATTTGAGAAATCTCCACACTGCTTTCCACAGTGGCTGAACTAATTTACATTTCCACCAATAGTATGTGAGTGTTCCTTTTTCTCTGCAACCTGGCCAACATCTGTTATTTTTTTTGACTTTTTAATAATAGCCATTTTGACCGGTGCGAGATGGTGTCTTGTTGCAGTTTTTACTTACATTTCTCCAATGATTAGTGATGTTGAGTATTTTTTCATATACTTGTTGGCCACGTCTGTCTTCTTTTGAGAAGTATCTGTTCACGTCCTTTACCCATTTTTTTTTTCTTTCAGAGCAGGAATGAAAGTTTATTTAAAAGCTTTACAGTTGGGCATAGTGGTTCATGCCTATAATCCCAGCACTTTCGGAGGCCAAGGCAGGTGGATCACCTGAGGTCAGGAGTTCGAGACCAGCCTGGCCAACATGGTGAAACTCCATCTCTACTACAAATACAAAAATTAGCCAGGCATAGTGGCGGGTGCCTATAATCCCAGCTACTCGGGAAGCTGAGGCAGGAG
Organism: Macaca fascicularis; assembly: GCF_037993035.2. Lineage (NCBI taxonomy): Eukaryota > Metazoa > Chordata > Mammalia > Primates > Cercopithecidae > Macaca > Macaca fascicularis. The sequence goes on along the minus strand of NC_088380.1, from coordinate 67,848,219 downwards.
AACCACTTGAACCCAGGAGGTGGAGGTTGCAGTGAGCCGAGATCACGCCATTGCCTCAAGCCTGGGTGACAGAGAGAGACTCTGTCTCAAAAAAAAAAAAAAGAAAAGAAAAGAAAAAGGAAAAGAAAAGCTTTACAACAGTAAGGAAAGGAAAGGAAAGAAAGAAAGCACAACTTGGAAGAGGAATAAGCAGGCGACTTAAGAAAGCAAGTGTGTCCTTTTGCCCATTTTTTAATGGGACTGTTTGCTTTTTGCTTGAATTGTTTCTTATAAATTCTGGAAATGAGACCTTTGTCATATGCATAGTATGTGAATATTTTCTCCCATTCTGTAGGCTGTCTGTTTACTCAGTTTCTTTTGTTGTGCAGAAGCTCTTTAATTAGCTCCTATTTGTCATTTTTTTTATTTTTGTTGTAATTGTTTTGGGGACTTGGTCATACATTTCTTTGATAAGGCCAATGCCCAGAATGGTATTTGCCAGGTTTTCCTCCAGGGGTTTTACAGTTTGAGGTGTTACATTTAAGTCTTTAATCCATTTTGAGTTAATTTTTGTGCATGGTGAAAGGAAGGGGTCCAGTTTCAATCTTCTGCATGTGGTTACCCAGTCTCCCCAGCATCGTTTACTAAATAAGGAGTCCTTTCCCCATTGCTTGTTTTTGCTGAAGATCAGATGGTTGTAGGTGTGTGGCTTTATTTCTGGGTTCCCGATCTTGTTCCACTGGTCTATGTGTCTGTTTTTGTATCAGTACCGCGCTGTTTCGGTTACTGCAACTTTGCAGTACAGCTTGAAATGGGGTAGTACGATACCTCTGGCTTTGTTATTTTTGCTTAGGATTGTTTTGGCTATTAGGTTCTTTTTTGGTTCATATGAATTTTAGAATATATTTTTCTAATTCTGTGAAGAATGTCATTGGTAGTTTGATAGAAATAGCACTGAATCTGTAAATTGCTTTGGGCAGTATGGCCATTTTAACAACACTGATTTCCCATCCATGATCATGGAATGTTTTTCTGTTTGTATCATCCCTGATTTATTTCACCAATGTTTTGTGATTCTCATTGTATGGCTCTCTTTATCGTCCTTGCTTAGCTGTATTCCTGGGTATTTTATTCTTTATGTGGCTACTGTAAATGGGATTTTATGCAGAGGCATTCTGAAGAAGAATTTTCATTACAATTTTTTAATTAATTTATTTTATTTTATTGAGACAGGGTCTCCCTCTGTTACCCAGACTGGAGTGCAGTTGCACGAACACAGCTCACTGCAGCCTCAACCTCTGGGCCTCAAGGGATCCTCCCACCTCAGCCATCAGTGGCTGGGACCACAGGTACATACCACCATGCTCGGCTAATTTTTGCAAGGTATTTTTTTGTAGAGACAAGGTTTTGCCATGTTGCCCAGGCTGCTCGTAAACTCCTGGGCTCAGGTGATCCACCCATTTTGACCTCCCAAAGTGATGGGATTACAGACATGAGCCACTGTACCCAGCAAAAAAATTTAAAGTATTATGAAAAATTGCAAACTTACACAATAGATGATAACCCCCTACATTCAGCTTCACTAATTTTCAACGTATGGTCAATCCTACAGCTATTTCTATCCCCACAACTGGGTTATTTTGAAACAAATTCTAGCTATCATATCAACTCATCAGTATTTACTTCAGAATGTATAAAGCTATAATTTTATGTGTTTTTAACATTCTCCCTTTTTTTTTTTTTGAGACGGAGTCTCACGCTGTTGCCCAGGCTGGAGTGCAATGGCGCGATCTCGGCTCACTGCAAGCTCCGCCTCCTGGGTTCACGCCATTCTCCTGCCTCAGCCTCCTGAGTAGCTAGGACTACAGGCGCCCGCCACCGCGCCCGGCTAATTTTTTGTATTTTTAGTAGAGACGGGGTTTCACTGTGAACATTCTCCCTTTTAAAAACCTTTTCTAATATATTTATTTTTCCATCTGTCTCAGATTTTTTTTTTTTTTTTTTTTTTGAGATGGAGTTTCGCTCTTGTTGCCCAGGCTGGAGTGCAATAGCATGATCCTGGCTCACCGCAACCTCCGCCTCCCAGGTTCAAGCGATTCTCCTGCCTCAGCCTGCTGAGTAGCTGGGATTACAGGCATGTGCCACCACGCCTGGCTAATTTTGTATTTTTAGTAGAGATGAGGTTTCTCCATGTTGGTCAGGCTGGTCTTCAACTCCCAACCTCATGTGATCTGTCCGCCTCGGCCTCCCAAAGTGCTGGGATTACAGGTGTGAGCCATCGCGCCCAGCTTTCTAAGATGTTTTAATAAAGCTGATTTGTTGTTGTTGTTTTACTAAACTGAATCACATTCCACTCATCTATTTTAAAGTAACATTAAAAAATGATCATTAAAAAAAAAAACCCAAAACCATAAAACAATCTTTACCATATTTACCATTTAAACTCTATTTCCCATGCATCTCTTAACGCCTGGTTTTGTGCTGTGCTTACTATGGTCTCTGTAAATACTGATAAATTATACCATATATGCACATATGTGTATAGGCACACAGATAAAAGGCAACCTTCTCCCACCCTTCAACTCTGGTAACAAAGAGATGACTTCAAGACTAGAGTTGCAAGGCATTTCAAGGCCTTATTCATCCTTTACCAAACACTTGCAGCGTTATTTGCTGACAAATGCTTAATTAATTTGTTTTCTATGTTAAAAGGTCAAGAACAAGTGTTAAGATGAAGGAAGAACATAAACATTTAAGTTTAAACATTAATATAGCCTATGGAAAGGCCTACATAAGTAGTAGGTCTCATCTTGGATTAGACAATGGTTTCTTAGACGTAACAAAAGAAAAAATAGATAACTGGACTTAATCAAAATTAAAATTTTTGTGCTTCAAAGGATATTATCAAGAAAGGGAAAAAACCATCAGAATGAGAAAAAATATCTGTAAAGCATATTAGATAAGGCAATAGTATCCAGAACTTTTATACCTCAACAATAAAAAGATTAATATTGACTGGGTACAGTGGATCATATCTGTCATCCCAGCACTTTTGAGAGGCAGAGACGAGAGGATCACTTGAGCCCACGAGTTTGACCAGCCTGGGTAACATAGTGAGACCTTGTCTCTCCACCACCCCAATCCCCTCTAAAAAAAATTAGCCAGGCAAGGTGACTTGTGCCTGTGGTCCTAGCTACTCAGGCACTGAAGTGGGAGAATCACTTGGTCTTGGGAGGTAAGGCTGCAATGAGCCATGATCATGCCACTGCATTCCAGCCTGGGTGACAGAGTGAGACACCGTCTCAAAAAAAAGAGAAAACATACCAAATTATAAAGCGAACAAAGGATTTGAACAGATCTTTCTCCAAAAAAGACATACAAATGGCTGGGCATGGTGGCTCAAGTCTGTAATCCCAGAACTTTGAGAGGCCAAGGTGGGCAGATCACTTGAGCCAAGTATGAGACCAGCCTAGGAAACGTGGTGAAACCTGGCTCTACAAAAAATATAAAAATTAGCCAGATGTGGTGTGCACCTGTAGTCCCAGGTACTTGGGAGTCTGAGGTGAGAGGATCAGTTGAGCCCAGGAGGCAGAGGTTGCAGTGAACTGACATCGCACCATTGCACTCCAGACTGGGCGGCAGAATAAGTCTCTATCCTTTAAAAACAGAAAAACAAAACAAAACAAAAAACAAATGGTAAATGAACACATGGAAAGATGTTCAACATCATTAATCATTAGGGAAATGCAAATGAAAATCACAACAAAATGCCACTTCATACCCACCAGGACAACCCACCAGGACCCACTTCATACCCACCATAAAAAAGATGGAAAATAACAAGTTTTGGCCAGGATGTGGAAAATTGGAACCCTCAAATATTACTAGTGGGAATGCAAAATAATATAGCCACTTTGGAAAATAATATGGCAGTTCCTCAAAAAGTTAAGTATAGAGTTACCATATGATCCAGCAATTCCACTTCTAGGTATAACCTACAAAAACTGAAAACAATTTTCAGTTATTTTATGTCCACACAAAAACTTGTATATGAATGGTATTTATAATGGCCAAAAAATGGGAAACCCAAATGTCTATCGATTAATGGATAAATGAAATGAAATATTATTCAACTATTAAAAAAGTACTGAAAACGAGTTACTATACTGGTAAACTTGAGTATGGATTATGCTAAGTGAAAGATGCTATACACTAAAGGCTATGTATTGTACAGTTTCATTTATACTCAATGTCCAAAACAATCTACAAAGATAAAAAGTTGATTAGTGGCAGATACCAAAGGCTGGAATGAGAGGGGAATGCAGAGTGACTGCTAATGGGTATGAGTTTCTTTTAGGGTTTGTCATAAAAATGCTCTGAAATTGGACAGTGATAATAATTGTACAACTTCATGAACATACTAAAAAAAAAATCACTTAATTGTACACCTTAAAGGACTCTTTAGGTTTTAGTTTTAGTAAATAAATTCAGGTTATAGTTTTAGTAAGTAAAACTATAATACTTATTTCTCAAAAAATTTTAACTAAATTACTTTATTCTCATAGACATAATAGATGATACATCGTTTATTTTTCTATATTGGCTATGATAGATAAACATCAGAACTTAGATGTTTTCTATTATATGTCTGGACCTCATAAACACTTCATAAATTAAGCAGGTTATCCTTTACAGGGTCACTTAAAAAAAAAAAATTCTATAGGCACAGCCTGAACTTCACAATCCAAGCCAGCATATTTCAAAAGTGTAATGTACACTGTGTGGACAAGAGTATGAGGAAACAGGCATTTTTGCAGATAGTAAGGTAAATTCATATCTATGGAAGACGAGTCAACAAGATCTATCAAAATCACACACACACAATTATCTGACCCAGAGCTTCTACTTCTAGAATTTTCCCCTACAGATATATTCATGTATGTATAAAATGTCAAAAGTTTAAGACTATTAAATACTACAGTACTGGCTGTGTAGCAGCTACAGATTAGGCACAAATGTAAATGTCATCAGTAAAAGACTGGTTAAATAAATTGTGGTATATTTACTCACTAATGAAATGTAGTACAAGAAAGAATGAGACTATTATGTATCTACTCAAAGGTTCTCCAATGTATCATTATTATTAAGTGAAAGTAAATTACATTCCAGTACATACAATATAACATCTGTAGGAAAAAGTATATATTTACACATATTTATACTACATGTAGACAGAGATACATAAGCACAGATTTTCCTGAAAAATGAAAAAGAAGTAATTCTCTACAAATATAAGAAGCTAGTAATATTTTTGTCTCTTGGAGAAGAACTGGGTAGCTAGCTGTGGGGTAGGGTAGGATGGAGACTAATAGATATATACATACATACATATATATATCCTTTTGGAACTTAATTAGCCATAGGAATATACTGCTATTCAAAACAGGTTATTAAAGAGAAAACTACAAGCATACATTAAAAACAGTGACACACACCTTGTCATGTCATATTCTTGATGCCTGAAGGATGAAACCACACAAGTCAATTTTTTAGAATGTCAAAACTTGAATAGACAGAGCAGTGAAAGAGCAGCTGGAAGTTCATTTAGTCACTGGTTCAGTACATAGATAATTTATAAAGTGTGCAAAGTACATGTCTTAGGAAATGGGGAATATAAAGGAACTTGATCTGACCAGACACAAACATATAATATAATACAATGAGTGTTTTGACAGAGTAAAGAGAGGAGACTCTCCACTCATAAAGCAGGGGACCCATCTTATGCTAGGAATCAAAAGGAGATACAGCAGTTAGCTAGGTTAGTTAGAAGTGGAGTGTTCCAAGGAAGTTCAGCTTGTCTGGAGTATAGTGTGCCTCAAATAAGCAGCAAGAATGAGACTGAAGAGGCAGGTTAGTTTGTTCAGGGTCCACCATAATAAGCCATGTTAGACTTGGGTTTCATACAAAGGGCAACAGAAGTAGAGAACGCTTTCAAAGTTTTCAGCAGGTGATCAGAGGGTCAAACTTACATGCCTGAAAGGTTACTCTGAAACAGTAATTAACCAAATTATTGTTTTGGGTTTTGTTGTTGTTGTTGTTGTTATTAACCAAATTACTCTCCTAGGTGAAGAGGCCTATTAGGAATTTGTTGCAACAGCACAGGCAAGACATAATGCTAGCATGACCAAAAGTTATAGTGGTAGGTACAGAAAAAATGCAGGAAGAGTTACTTGAGTCATTAAATTAAGAGATCTGATAATGGGCTGTTCTTATTGAAAGAATAAGAACAGGAGTTCTTATAGGAGAATAAGGAGAAAGAATATAGGGGAATAAGGAGAATAAGGAGAAAGAATAAGGAGTCAAGGAAGACAACCAAGTTTCTGATTGGAGCAATAGAGTGAATGAGAAATACTGAAGTAGACTTGAGGAGGGGGCGATGGGTTCAATTTTGGACATGCTGAATCTGAGTGCTTATGAGATATCCAAGTGGAGATATGCAGTAATCCATGACATATACAAACAGTACATGTCTGTAGCCAACATGGGCTAAAAAGAAGCATTTGGTTTACCCAGAAAGAGAATACTATGTGAGAAGTACTGCAAGGGTAGGATCAAGCCCTGAAGAACACTTAAAGAGAATGGGGAAGAAGCACCTGTAAAGATTAAAAAGGAAAAATCTGAGGAACAGAAGGAAAAGAAGCTCTACTTATTTTTAATTAAGGAATTGTTCTTAATAGAAACCCAAAAGAGCGTGTAAAGTTAAAAGCAATGTTATTACTCTTAATAAAACTGCAACCAAAGAGCATATAAAAAAAGCATTTACCATATACTTAGAGCCAAGTTATAGTCAACTCTCAGTATCAGCTATAATTTAAAAAATACACAACCCACATATAATCCCAAAACAATTTCGAACAATGGGCTTACAAAAATAAATTTATGGCTGGACGCAGTGGCTCACACCTGTAATCCCAGCACCTTGGGAGGCCAAGGGAGGCGGATCACGAGGTCAGGAGATTGAGACCATCCCATTCAACATGGTGAAACCCCATCTCTACTAAAAATACAAAAATTAACTGGGCGTGGTGGCACGTGCCTGTAATCCCAGCTATTGAGGAGGCTAAGGCAGGAGAATCGCTTGAACCAGGGAGTTGGAGGTTGCAGTGAGCTGAGATTGTGCCACTGCACTCCAGCCTGGCGACAAAGACTCCATCTCCACACACACACACACACACACACACACACACACAAATAATAATAATAATAATTTGGACAGGCCCCCAAATCAATCTATTATGTCAGCACGTTAGCAAGGTGCTATAATCTAATTGTTACCATTTTTCCTGACAATATTGTTGCTCATCTAATTTGAAGCATCCTTACGATGGCATTTGTTCCTGTTTAAATTGTCTAAAGTCTTGTGAGCAAGAGAGTTTAAACACAGGCAGTAGCAAAAGAGACTGCAGAAAACTAGAATGTCTTTGTCAAATTACAGAGCCACAGAGCATTTGTATTGAGTGCAGTAGCTACTTATCATTTTGTTGTAGCTGACAAACTAACTTCTTCTAGGGAAAAGTCTTTCAACTAATTCTTCAAAGAAATCAGATGAAGGGACACATGATGGCCATACAGCAAATACTAGTTGGATTAATAAAAACTCCTGATTAATAAAAAAGTATACCCTAGAAAGGAAAAGAAAAGCATTATGAAATTAATTATTTGACTTCCAATGGCTGGAACATTAATAGTGCACAAAAATGAATTACGGTCTACAATGAATTAGTATATAGAGGATTTTGGGAGCAGACAATCTATGTTCTAATCTCAGATTTGCTACTTATTTTATGTATGACCTTGGACAAGTCAACTTCCTCATTATAACAATATAAGCAAGTTTTGACCAACAGTAGTATTTAATCAAAGAGCTTCCTATGGTTAAATTCTAAGACGTACCTCACTAATTAGGGCCTCTAATTTGTTCTCATTTCTTAAAAATCTTATAGGTGGCCGGGCGCTGTGGCTCAAGCCTATAATCCCAGCACTTTGGGAGGCCAAGACAGGTGGATGACCTGAGGTCGGGAGTTCGAAACTAGCATGACCAACATGGAGAAACCCTGTCTCTACTAAAAATACAAAATTAACTGGGCACGGTGGCACATGCCTATAATCCCAGCTACTCGGGAGGCTGAGGCAGGAGAATTACTTGAACCCGGGAGGCAGAGGTTGCGGTGAGCCGAGATTGCACCATTGCACTCCAGCCTGGGTAACAAGAGTGAAACTACGACTCAAATAAAAAAAAAAAAATGGGATGGGTGGCTAAAGTTGCCATACACGTGAATCCTTTTTACTATACTATAGCTCATTAAAAAATTGTTCTTCTTACATTGGCCAATAGACTATGCATGACAAAAATGAATGGCAAAATTTTATCTTAATTGTATACCTATATAACTAATCCTCATTCATAAATTATATTTTTTTTGTCTTTAATTGGTCCATTATTTCAAGAGTGGTTTAACTTTTAACACCTGAAGTTTGCATCCTCTCCTCCCCAACCTTTTTCAGGTTCACAGCAAAATTGAGTGGAAGGTATAGAGATTTCCCATATAATCCTTAACCCCACATATACACAGCCTCCCCACTATCAATGCCCTGCACCAGGTACACTCATTACAATCAATGAACCTATCTTGACACACCATTATCACCCAAAGTCCCTAGTTTACATCAGGGTTGACTCTTGGTATTGTACCTTCTATGAATTTTGGCATATGTATCGCGACATGTATCCACCTTTATAGTATCATACAGACTAATTTCACTGCCTCTGTGCTGTGCTTATTTATCCCTTTGCTTACCTCTTTTTGCAAGTCCTAAATTGCAAACTGCAGTTTAGAGAGTCTGAATACTGAAATGGCACTTAGAATCCTAAGGATGAAAAAGAGAAGGCAAATGCCAGGACAGAAAAAACAGGCCAAAAGTAAGAGCAAAGAAAAAGTGAAAAAGAGCAGCTGCATTTCAAGAAACAAAACACTTCAATCCTTAAAGAGCTGATGCCATATTATGTGTGTACTGCTTTTCCTTCTCATTCCGTTCCAAGAATTCTGAGAGGGTCCTGGCTAACACACTATATAGCTCAGTATTAAGAAGGCAAAGTACTCAGTTATAGCTTAAGCAAATTCCCACTGCAGGTAAACATGCAATGGAAGTGATTTATACCTTAAACTCACTTACTTTTAGGATATTAGTGGCAAAAACTATATGCAGCCTGAGTTGGATGCTCTCCTTGATATTACCTTGATAGGCTCTACAGTCCTCTACACCGTATTCTTGAATAGGGTTAGCTTGATGAAATAAAACTGAAGAGATTTAAAACCTATACTCAGACTTTCCAAATGTTAAGTAAGTCCTTTCCTTTCAACTCATCTGCCTTTATTCAGCACAAGTGATATACTGCAAAATAACATCAATTCTTCTTGCAGTGTGTTCTGCATATCATTTGTTCCTTAATCATTGCTCACCCTCCTAGAGTGATGAAATCTTATCCATGCTACCTCTCATTTTCAGTACTACTCTCCCTCTAATCTATCACTAATCACTAACTCCTATTATTGCTCTTAGGAGATTAAGTCCTATAGTAGTTTCCAAGTGTCCTAGAAATTAATTCCAAGATCCTTACCTTACCTCTGTTTCCAGGTCTTTAATAGGGTGTCCCAGATTATCCCTCCTTCCATATCTTCCTCATCATCCTGCCCTCTGCCTGTTTTAAACGCCCTTCACCGGACAGTTCTGTTTCCAGTCAGGGACTTCCTCCATGCTGTCCTACATGGCTAGAATGCCTCCTTCCCCTCAGGGCAACCTACTGGTCATCTTCCTCTTACCATTTAAACTTCATTCTCCACGAAGTCTTGTCAGACACTCTGTTAGGAGATACCACTTTTACTAAAATAATGGATCACAACACTGGCTATACCCTGGAATCACGAATGTGTGACAAGTTAAGCTTCACCAGTATGTGAGGTGCCTTACAGTAAAATACTGATACCTAGACTACATACCAGAGAGACTCTCTAGGTAAAGGAACCAGATATTGGCTGTGGTGGGTTGCCTTTTTTTTTGGTCTGTTTTTTTCCACAGCCCCACAGGTGATCTACTGAGCAGCCAGAGTTATGAACAGGCTGAGCATTCTTTAATCCAAAATGCTCCAAAATCTGAAACTTTTTGAGCACCAACATGACACCACAGTGGAAAATTCCACACACGACCTCGTGATAGGTTGTGGTCAAAACGCAGGCATCAGGCCGGGTGTACTGGCTCACACCTATAATCCCAGCACTTTGGGAGTCTGAGGCAGGCGGATCACTTGAGGTTAGGAGTTTGAGACCAGCCTGGCCAACAAGGTGAAACCCTGTCTCTACTAAAAATACAAACATTAGCTGGGGATGGTGGCACATGCCTGTAATCTCAGCTACTCGGGAGGCTGAGCCAGGAGAATCACTTGAACCCAGGAGGTAGAGGTTGCAGTGAGCCAAGATCATGCCACTGCACTCCAGCCTGGGTGAGAGAGTAAGACTCCATCCTAAAAAAAAAAAAAAAAAGTTCATTCTTAGCACAGTATAGACACTCAGCAAATTTTACCACAAGTTTGTTTCCTGCTGATCCTGTCTTTCCTGTAGGTAAAATTTGGTCAAATTAATGCCAAAACCTACAAAAACCTCGAGAAAAAGTCTTCAAAAGTAAATAAAACATAGCCCAGGCAGGAACCTGATTCTTACAGTTCCTTGGCCATAATACATAAGGAGGTTATATCCAAATGACACATAACCACCAGTAGCTGGATCTACTGCTATTTTCATGCTCTGCTTCCTTGGTCTCTGTTTGTTTGTTTGTTTGTTTTGAGACAGTGACTTGTTCTGTCACCCAGATTGGAGTGCAGTGGCATGATCACAGCTCACTCATAGCCCCACCTCGTCCTCCTGAGTAGCTGGGACTACAGTCACACGCTACCAGGCCTGGCTAATTTTATTTTTTGTAGAAATAGGGCCTCATCATGTTGCCCAGGCTGGTCTCCAACTCCTGGCTTCAAGCAATCCTCCCGCCTAGGCCTCCCAAAGTGCTGGGATCACAGGCACGAGACACCACACCAAGCCAGTCTCTATTTACAAGTACCCCAACCCAGGATTTCTAGAGAGAAACCTGCTGTCAGGTGCTGGTCTGCCAAAAACTTAAAATTGAATAAGTTTGGCCAGGTATGGTGGCTCACATCTGTAATCCCAGTACTTTGGGAGTCCAAGGAGGGAGCATTGCTTGAGGCCAGGAGTTCAAGACCAGCCTAGTCAACATAGCAAGACCCCGTCTCTACAAACAATACAAAAATTAGCTATGCACGGTTGTGCATACCTGTAGTCCTAGCCACTTGGGAAGTTAAGTGAGAGGACTGTTTGAGTCCAGGAGTTGGAGGCTGCAGTGAGCTATGATCATGCCACGCACTCCAGCCTGGATGACAGAGCAAAACCCCCTAAAAAAATTCCTCTTGATACCAAAACAATTTAAAAGTTATAAACTTATACTCAAATAGGTACTAGAAGATAGAAAATAGGCTAATAATGACAATGTCAATTTCATTTGGCTGACTGCGGCTATCAGGGCTGATAATGCTGTATTAAGAACTCTGAGACTGGCTGGGCGCAGTGGTTCAAGCCTGTAATCCCAGCACTTTGGGAGGCTGAGGTGGGTGGATCATGAGGTCAGGAGTTCGAGACTAGCCTAGCCAACGTGGTGAAACCCCCATCTCTACTAAAAATACAAAAAAATTAGCTGGGCATGTTGGTGCACGCCTATAATCTCAGCTACTTAGGAGGCTGAGGCAGGAGAATCGCTTGAACCCAGGAGGGAGAGGTTGCAGTGAGCCGAGGTCATGCCACTGCACTCCAGCCTAGGCAACAAGAGCACAACTCCCTCTCAAAAAACAAAACAGAACAAAACAAAAAACATAACAACAAAAAAAACTCTGAGGCTAAATTCATCAGGAAAGCATGCTAGGAGGGATCATGGATATTGGTCATAGAGGAGAGATGGCATATATGACATGTATTTTCCATCTAAAAGGTCCATAACTTCAGGAGTCTAACTAAAAAGCCTAATCTTTAAAAGGAAGGTAGTAATAATGTACACACAAAATGGCAAACTTCTATCAATACTAATCACACTATAGATCACTTATTTACTTGTTTGTGAGGGCAGGAACTATTTTTGCTTTATTCTGTTTTTGTATCTCCAACACTTATCAAAATGCCTGATACATAGCAGGATGTTAATAGAAGTGTATTCAATGAAATCTGCAAAAAAAAAAAAAAAAAAAAAAAAAAGGAAAAGAAAAGAAATATAAGACCACATTATTTTGATATGCCATAATCACTTAAGGTCTATACTCCAAATATCACACACCCTAGTGAATGATCCAGTGAATTTCATGTTTTATCGTAGTGGGTAACGAGATCCTCAAACTCATGGGCTCAAGCAATTCTCCTGTTTTGGCCTCCCAAAGTGCTGGGATTACAGGCACGAACTACAATGCTCAACCTAGAAACATGACTTTTAAAAGGAACACTTCCCTCACTCATATTACTCTTGGGGGATAGTTTAATATGGTGAAATTCTAATGTCTATTTTCACTTAGCACTATAATATCATTCATATTACTTTAGCTAAAAAAGCTGGAAGACAACTTAACCTGTATTTGTTCTACAACTGAACCAGAAGAATAAAAATTAGTTTTATCCAAGGTTTAAAAATTGTATCTGTTCTTAAGCTTAAGAATCATAATCTCAAAACAAACAAACACCTTAAAATTATTTTAGGTTACAAAACAGAGGTGTTAAAATTAAAGGAGATGGCTGAATCCAAGAATCAAACTTTGCAAAAGATTAATGTCATATTAATCACAACTATACTTATGACTAGAAAGAATGGAGTCCAGATGATCTCTCAAGGAATCTTGTTCTGGATTTTCCACACTCTTGCCCCTTGTCTCATTTGAGCACACAAGATTTAACTGGCTCTTTGCTATTTTCTCTAGTATTTTAGCAATCATGACACATAAAACAAGTTGACACACAGCCTTTCCTCAGAGTTTCAAATCTTTGTCATAAGAATCAAGTGGCTAGGCGATGAATATAGATTCCTGGCTTTCTGTGGTACTTTTGGAAGCAATAAGTAAGTGACTATTTTAAGTTTTTTGCGCTTCTTTCATAGTAGTGGAAAGAATTTTACTACAGGGGTTTGTATGTCTCAAAAAAATTACTGAAGTATACAACTTCACACCATAATCAGCTAACATTTGTCTGCAGCACTTAAGAGAGCTGGGAGTGAAGGGATTTAGGTTTTGGCCCAGGATATGCCCCTTATCAGCCATGTGATCTTGGCAAATAATCCAACCTCAGATTCTTCACCTATAAACCGATAATCTGCCATCTTCCTATCCTGCTTACCTCATAGAGTTCCTGTGAGGATCCAATTAAATGTTAACATGTCTTGAAGCACTTGGAAAACTATTAAGCCCTAACAAATACGTATACAGAAACATTATCGTCCTAGTCCTCAGGCAAAAGGGAACTATTAGGTCACAAATTCCCCTATTCCATCTCACCCGCATAATCAATCACATAATTGTACCGAAAGAACAACTGTATTGCTACATGGCTCATCTTTATTACTTAAATTTACACACTCTATTCTCCAGAAGCCTATATAATGACGTGTAAAGATGAACCAGCAGAAGAAAAATGTGGCAAAGCATATAAAGAATTCGGCCATTTAAAATCTTTTCTGAAGATTTTCTTTGCCTGTCCTGAACCCCAAAATTCCTGATGGGTCCTCAGAAATTGTCAATTGCCTCTTGATTTCAGATGTTACAAGGAACTGTTTACACCAACACTTAACTAAGAAACAAGAATATTCTCCTCCCACAATTTTAGGTTTTATGAACTTGTAGTAACATATCACTTCTTACCAGGGATCATTCTAATCAAGCTCTGTAACACTGCTCACTGGTGCCTTTCTCTCAAGTAAGAAGCAATTTCCTACATCTTGACTGGGCTGTAAAAAGCGGTATATGGTTCCAAAATAACAGAGAATTCCTCCTTTACTGTCATAGTTCTTGATAGTCTGATTTCTATGCTGAGCATGTCAGGTTCCTGGCCGTCACTGACAAGCTGTATGAATCTAGATAAGTCACTTATGGTGATCTGGGACTCAAGTTCCACATTTATAAAAATGAAAACTAGTTTATCTCCAAAAACCTTTCTGGTGGAAATATTCTAAGATTCTTTTCAGATCACATGTATCAATACAGTCACAGTATTGTGACTAAGAGACCCCCCCCAAAGAACAATCCCATATTAGCTGCAGCTTCCAAATGTTCAACATTTCTCATTTCTCCCCCAGTACCCAAAGGGTAGTCACAGCTACTATAGAACTGTTAACAGTGCAGCTTAAAAAACAAAAAACAACTAGCTACGCGACAGAAAGATCGTAGGTTTTTTTAAGAGTCAGTGGGTTTTAAAAAGGGAAAGGAATTGAATCAGAAAAATAGGAAGACACATGTAAGAAAATATACCAGTCCAATTTCATACCAGGTTATCTCCTGCGGCAGGGAATAATCTTAGGACTCCAATCCTAACCCCTGTCACTGATAACCTTAGAATACCAGAAAAGTCAGATCAACCTTAGCAGATCACTCAATTTCAATTAACGATGTAGATCCTGACTAAGAGGCCAGTGGGAAGCAGAGGGCCAGAGTAGGGAGGTAGCAGTACAGAGAAGCATAGATGGAAGGTTTTGCTTCCAGCTAAGACGTCATTCTAATGATTAATTAAAATGTTTGAAAACAAAAAATCCAATAATGTATGATTTATTCAAAAACGATGTGCAAGGAATTTTGCTAGGCATCAAGGGGTGGAGGTGGGGGTGGGAGTGGGGGTAACGACACACAGATGCATTCAGAGAATTTAAGAGTCATTAGAGGCTGGGTGCAGTGGCTCACACCTGTAATCCCAGCAGTACTTTGGGAGGCTGAGGTGGGTGGATCACTTGAGGCCAGGAGTTCGAGACCAGCCTGGCCAACGTGGCAAAAACCTGTCACTACTAAAAATACAAACATTAGCCAGGCATGGTGGCACACACCTGTAGTCCCAGCTACTTGGCAGGCTGAGGTATGAGAATCGCTTGAACCCGGCAGGCAGAGGTACAGTGAGTGGAGATCGCACCACTGACAGAGCGAGACTCCGCTCAAAAAAAAAAAAAAAAAAAAAAAAGAAGTATTAGTTATTAGTAAGTCCCATTACCCCATGCAGTTTAAAAACATAATATTAAGAATATGTACCCACAGGTATGAGCTGAGAGGAGTTGAAAAAAAAAAAGTTACAGACCCAAACATTAATACTTAAGGAAATACGCTATCTCATGAATAACACAGGATAATCTAGGAATTCAGATGCTGACTGAATTTATCTGGTTTTAGTAATCAGTGAAGACTCATTAGGATAGTTTTCATCACAGTCTTGAAAAATAGGAATAAGCTCATTTTAGTGTACCTGTTTGCCCTTGGAATATGTTTATTAGTATAAGAGCGTCACTGATGGGAAAAGCATAGTCTGAAATAGGGACATGGATCACCATCAGCAAGCAAAAAGAAAAACATCAAGTCACCAGTTAATAATGGTCTGAAGCGGGACATGGATGAAGCTGGAAACCATTATTCTGAGCAAACTATCACAAGGACAAAAAAACAAACATCGCATGTTCTCATTCATAGGTGGGAACTGAACAAGAGAACACTAGGACACAGGAAGGGAAACATCACACACCCCGGCCTGTCATGGGGTGGGGGGAGGGGAGAGGGGCAGCATTAGGAGATACACCTAATGTAAATGAGCAGCTAATGGGTGCAGCACACCAACATGGCACATGTATAAATATGTAACAAACTTGCACATGTTCCCTAGAACTTAAAGTAAAACTTAAAGTAGAACTTAAAACATGTTGTGCACATGTTCCCTAGAACTTAAAGTATTAAATAAAATGGTCTGAAGCAGCCCTTCTTTACTCATGTCATTTCTACTGTCTCAGATATTAGTGTTTATCCAACTGCAAAGTGTATTTTTGTTATAGTAACCACTAGTGTTTTATCCAATATACATCTGTTATGGAAGTGAGAGGAAGCAAACAAGCTTCTTTAAAATGAAAAAGGGAAAGCTTGAGGGGCATTCTACCAGACATGATTTCTACTGTGAAACACTACTGTCCAATGCAAATGATCCTTCCCTTCTTTCCAAGTTCTCTACTAATCTTCTGCCTTCCACCAACTCCATCATGCATCTGAGGCACATAAAAAGATACATGACCATAGGTTAGGATAATAACACACGATAATGACTTCCATAATTTCTTATAGGCAAACCGCTTTTGAAACGTGGTTTTAGGTTAGTAGCACTTATGTAAGAACACAAAGGTCTTGTATGTCTGGGAACTTCTGGTATAGGCTGAAGGTGAAGGCTGAAAAAAAACCAAAACCACTTCAAGTTCAATAAATTTAAATAAAATATGCTCCATAAAAGTTAAAATGTATACATCAAATATCATATGCTTTTTTCTGATAAGATTTCAAAGTTAACATCTATACTAATAAAGACTTAAGAGTGTAAAGAATTTACACATTTTATTGCACCCTAATTTTAAAAAAAATAAATTTCATTGTGCGTATCTGAGGTTTACAACATGATGCTATGGAATATAGATAGCAAAATGGTGAAGCAGATTAACATAGCTATCATTTCACATAATTACTTCTTTAACAACAGCTGCTAAAATCTACTTATTTAACAAAAATCTCGAATACAATTTTACTAACATTGGTACCCCTGTATCTCTAAACTTGTTCATCCTACATATCTGCTATTTTGTATCCTTGACCTACATCTCCCCATTTCCTCTCCTTTCCCCCACCAGCAGTAGTAACCACTGTTTCATTCTGTGTATTTTAGCTCCTTAAAAAAATATTCTACATGAGTGAGATTATGCAATATTTTCCTTAGTGTCTGGCTTATTTCATTTAACTTAATGTCCTTCCAAGTCCATCTACGTTGTGGTAAATAGTAGGATCTCCTTTTTTAAGGCTGAATAATGTTCCATTGTGCGTTGTCTATACACACACACAAACATATACACACATACAGAACAATTTCTTTAGCCATTCGTCACCCATCGATGGACATTTAGGTTGTTTCCCTATCTTGGCTACTGTGAATAATGCTGCAATGAACACGAGACTGCAGATATCTTCACAAAGTGGTGATTTCCTCTCCCTTGGGGGTATACCCAGGACAGGGGTTGCTGTGCACCCAGAATCTTCAAAACAATATGTAAATCCTACTTTTGCTGGTATACTGTGAACTCGTATTTACCTAAAAAAAATGACATTAACAGCACTCTTTCAAGAAAGTAATTTGAAGAGAAAATACAAAAGAAACCTCAACCGAAGTAAAGAAGGTATCTCTTTCCCATCAGTGTTACTGGTAACTTCTAAAGCCCTAAGCGGTATAATTTATCTTTTCATATACAGGATAATGATGGTTTCAGTTGTTACCACAAATTACCTCAAATATAATGGAGGAAAAAAATCATTAGCTATATAGGGTCTTCCAATATATCATACACACAACATGAAAATCAACCTAGCTTCACATAACTTGGTCAAACCTGGCAGAATCCAAGGGGGGCGGGGACGCGAGAGCCAAGTTACTACTGACTAGGCTAGGCTAAAGGCCAATACATAAGCCACAAATAAAAGGAATCGAGGGCAGGCGCGGGGGCTCACGCCTGTAATCCCAACACGTTGGAAGGCCGAGGCGGGTGGATCACCTGAGGTCAGGAGTTCGAGACCAGCCTGGTCAACATGGTGAAACCCCGTCTCTACTAAAAATACAAAAAATTAGCTGGGCGTGGTGACGGGCGCCTGTAATCCCAGCTACTCGGGAGGCTGAGGCAGAAGAATAGCTTAAACACGGGAGGTGGAGGTTGCAGTGGGCCGAGATCGCACCACTGCACTCCAGCCTGGGTGAAACTCCGTCTCAAAAAAAAGAAAAAAGAAAAAAAAGGAGTCGATATGAGATGAAGTCAGGAACACTGCTCAACTCGAGATTATCACACAGCTCTCGTTCTTTCAATATTGGTACCTAAAGAAAATAATTTCACTTATCTCCCTCCGTGCATTTATTCCTTTACAATATGAATTATTTACAATCTGGCGGGCATATCTGACTCCACACCCCAAGCTAGTGACATAAAACATTTTCCCCAAGAGAAACCTACAGAAAGATACATAAGCCTAAGGCTCTTAAAAAAAAAAAAAAAAATGAGGCATGTGTCTTCACCTCGCCTTACACTTTTCTCAGTTACCTCTCCCGAGGGTGTGAAAATATCAACATCCGGTCGCCCACCCCCACACCCTCTCAGCAGTGCCTCGCATTGACTCTGCCCATCCCCTATCCTTCCCTTTACATTCTCATCACCTTGGAGAAGCCCATCGAATATTTCTTGGCATTGCTCCCCCACCCTTATTCATGGCTCAGCGCGATATTCTCCACATCTTTCTCCCAAGGAAGTGGCAAAAAAGAAAGCAGCATGGTCGAGGACGAAAGCCGGGGAGGTCTGACAACCAGACGGCAGTTTAAGGCGACGGGATTGGCTCTTTTCCCCCATCTCGGCCTCCGACCAGCAGTCGGTTCTCTAAACGTGAAATCGCTGGTCTTCTCGCTCCCCCACCCCCATCCCCGTCAGAGGCCAGGCCGGTAAAATGCGAAGACCGCGGGGAAGCGCAAGGCAGGGTCATCCCTAACGAAGCCCGCTCCCTCCCGGGCTGGTGTCCCCGGGGGGGGGGCTGGAGATTGCGGGGGGAGGAGCGAGCGGCCCCCGCCCAGAGACCCCCGGAGACGCGACCCTCGACACCCAGGCCCTTTCCCCACCCGGCTTCCCTCCCCCGCGGCCCGGCCCGGAGAACTGCAGCGGCGCCCGGGCGGACCCCACGCCGGCCTCACTGGCACACACACCACACACAAAAGCGCCGCGGCCGCCGCCTTCCCGCCCCCACAGCCCGGCGAAGCAATCAATGAGGCGGCCGGCGCCCGCGTCCCCTCAGTGCACACCCGAACGCGGGGCCGAGCGGTCCAGCGGGGCTAGCAGCGCGGCTCACCATCGCTGCGCTTGATCTCCACGTAAATCCCGATCTGGATCTTGCCGAAGTTGGCCGTTGCCATCACCTCATCTGGAGCAGCGGCAGCGGGCCGAGGGAGGGGGACCGGAGAACGGAAAAGGCGGGGAGGGGGCGGGGTAGGTGTGGGAGGGGGAGCGGCTGCCCGCGGCCGCGCCGGCCCGGGCGACAGCGTGAACGCGAGCGGGGCCGCGAGGAGCAGTTGTGGGGAAGCAGGCGGAGGCCCCGGGCCTGCAGGCCGGCAGGAGGACGCGCACGCCGGGGAGTCGGGGTGAAGCTAGGGCCGGGGCCGTGAGGCGGCGCGGGGTAGAGTGGGAGGGCCCGCGCCGCCTGCCCGGGAGCCGACGCTGGGGAGGCGGGGCGCCGCGCGCCTGCGCAGAGCGCGCCTCGGCGTTTCTTCTTCCTCTTCGGCTTGCCTCTCCCGGCTGCCTCCAGGTGGCCCCGCCCAGCTCTGCAGCGGGGCGGGCGGCGGCCGCGGCTTACCCGGCCGCTGTAGCGGTGCGCTCTCGGCCCGGCCCCCAGCTAGCCGGCGTCGTGTTTGATTTAAGCGCGCTGCCTAGAAGACGCGGGAAGCGTCGCGCTGAGCTTTCTTGCCCTCTCGCTTCTGTGAATTGGCGCTGTTGCCGGAATGGGTTAAAGGCCACGTGGTTTCAGGGCTTTCCAGCGGGCTGAGGGATGTGAATTCAAGGGCCCTCCGTTGACAGTATGGGCTGGGTGTTTTCATAGGAAGGTGGCACCCCCTATTTCCGCTTACAGGTGGCTGACTCAAGCAGTCCTCCCAAGCACACTTGGTTCAGGTTTCCCATTCAGTTACGCTGGAAGGGAAGAAACACCTTTGAGGTGTCACCTACCCTAAATCGAAATGAAGATCCACCCCTTTGTAGTCTTGCCTTGTAGTTCATCACGCTCAAAAGGAAGCTCTGTGGTGGGACGTCCTTAACTGTTCAGGTTATGAGGCATCAGATGCTGGTGTCCTGTTTCTGCTGAGGATTCAAGACTTACTTGCTTTGCCCTGTAAAGCCAACAACTGTGACTCAATGGAATAAGGCAGACACATAAGGTTGACTAGGGAATGTGTCTTTCTGCAGTCATTTAATTAGTCTGACCACATCGGCAATGTGGAAAGCAAGACTCTCCATCCTGGCAGAGCAGGAAGGCCACGTGGACCGGGGCCCGGGAAACTGTATTTATAGCACCGTGTAAAAACCTCCAAACGTCTAACTCCTGCTTGTAGTACTGGCAATTGATATGTAGGAAACGACACTTTTCATGGCCTACTTTTCCCAGTCATTGTTTTTTGTTGTTGTTTTGTTTTGTTTTTGAGAGGGAGTCTTGCTCTGTGGCTCAGGCTGGAGTGCAGTGGCGCGATCGCCTTTCACTGTAATCTCCGCCTCCTGGGTTCAAGTGATTCTCATGCCTCAGCCTTGTGAGTAGCTGGGATTACAGGCCCGCGCCACCAGGCCCGGCTAATTTTTGTATTTTTAGTAGAAGATGGGGTTTCACCATATTGGCCAGGCTAGTCTCAAACTCCTGACCTCAGGTGATCCACCCGCCTCCGCCTCCCAGAGTGCTGGGATTACAGGCATGAGCCACCGCGCCCGGCCTTCCCTAGTCATTGTTAATCTCCCTGTAACAATAACTACAAATATACAATTTACAATTTAAAAATTGGAAACTGGATATATACATCAGTGCTTATCTGGATATATGTGTCCTCCTAGAGTTTTCAATCTAAGTCATCAAGTAGGTCCTTTAAAAACTGTTAAAAGACTGGCTTCATCTGTAGCTTGAACATATCGAAGGTATCCTTGTCAAAAGAACAATCCTATTGAATCCATTCTAAAGTGTGTATAATTTCTATTAAAACACACACACACACACACACACACACACACACACACACACACACTGGATAGACAATGTGGAAAATAACTTCCTTTACATTCCAGAAATGACATCACTCTTGAGAACCCCTGTTTCAAGTGAAATTTGACCAAATCAGGGTTTAGCTTTTATTTTTTCTATAATTTTGGGAGTTTTATCTGAACTCTTTGAGCTCCTGTCTAGAATTCATTTTCTGATGTCTCTGCAACTGAGGTATAAAACATCTATTTATATTTTATTTATACTTTATAAAGAATGCAAAGAAATCAAGCTATACAGCTCAAAGTTAACATTGCTTCATGAAATATTATTATTATTATTATTTGAGACAAAGTCTCGGTCTGTCGTCCTCAGGCTGAAGTGCAGTAGCATGATCTCGGCTCACTGCCACCTCCACCTCGTGGGTTCAAGTTATTCTCCTGCCTCAGCCTCCCAAGTAGTTGGGACTACAGGCGTGTGCCACTACGCCCAGCTAATTTTTTGTATTTTTAAAATAGAGACGGGTTTCACCGTGTTAGCCAGGATGGTCTCGATCTCCTGACCTCATGATCCACCCACCTCGGCCTCCCAAAGTGCTGGGATTACGTGAGCCACCACACCCAGCCCATAAAATATTTTTTGTATCATGGTTGCTGACACATACCTTACACTCTGTAGTTTATATGGTTAGTCTTAACCTTTAATCCATATAAAAGGTATTTTTAAAATACATACATTGTTTTGCTCCATAAAAATGTATGACATAACACTTAACAAACACAAAACTTTTCCTTTATAAGACATACCCGGGGCCGGGCGTGGTGGCTCAAGCCTGTAATCCCAGCACTTTGGGAGGCAGAGACGGGTGGATCACGAGGTCAGGAGATCGAGACCATCCTGGCTAACACGGTGAAACCCCGTCTCTACTAAGAAATACAAAAAACTAGCCGGGCGAGGTGGCAGGCACCTATGGTCCCAGCTACTCAGGAGGCTGAGGCAGGAGAATGGCGTGAAAGGCGACAGAGCGAGACTCCGTCTCAAAAAAAAGACATACCCAAAAGGCTTACGTTTTTTTGGTACACATCAGCGTATGTATTTACCAAGACTTTCATTATGGGCTTTGTATGCTAGTGGCTTCCTGAAGAGTAGCCATAAATACATACAATGTGACTATGTTTCCTTCAACATCCTGGATCAAAGATTCTAACTGTGACTCAGACATTAACAAGATGTATAATCCTAACTAGAGCTACTACTAATAAGATCCTGAAGTGGTAACTACTAATTAATCACTAAGATATATATACCCTACTAAGAACTACTGTTTTTATTAGGATTATATAGTCTGCACTCAGACATTTGTTCAATGAGTTAACTTCTTAAACTGCTCAGTATCTCAGTTACTTCTTTGATCAACCTGGAATAATAACTTACATTCTCTCAATCACAGAAATTTTTGTGATGACAAATAACATGTGATAGTGCCTTGATATTTATAGGTTTTTTTTTTTTTTTTTTTTTGAGATGGAATCTCACTCTATCACCCAGACTGGAGTGCAATGGCGTGATCTCAGCTCACTGCAACCTCTGCCTCCCGGGTTCAAGCAATTCTCCTGCCTCAGCCTCCTGAGTAGCTGGGATTACAGGCGCCCGCCACTACGTCCGGCTAATTTCTGTATTTTTAGTGGAGATGGGGTTTCACCATGTTGGGTAGGCTGGTCTCAAACTCCTGACCCCGGATGTTCTGCCCGCCTCAGCCCCCCAGAGTGCCGGGATTACAGGCGTGAGCGACCGCGCCTGGCCTATAATTTGTTTCATGAAAGTAAACCATCCTATAAAATATAACCCAGGCCGCGTGCTGTGGCTCATACCTGTAATCCCAGCACCTTGGGAGGCCTAGACAGGAAGATCCCTTGAGCTCAGGAGTTTCAGACCAGACACTTGTAGTCACATTCTGCTCAGTGAAAATACCAGGTGAAAGGCTATTGAAGTGATCACTTAGATAATGCAAAAGAGATAATATCATTTTTTTCTTAAAACCTATAGCTGGCTTCCCAGAATAAAATCTAAATTATTTACAAAAGTCTACGCGATCTAGCTCTGGCTTCCTCAGCAGCCTCATCTGGCACTGCTCTCCTCTCACTCTGCTCCATTTTCGCAGAAGTGCTTTCTGTCCCCTAAATCAGTCAAGATCTCTGATCAGGATTGCTGCTCTTGCTCAACTTTTCATGTGACTGATTTCATCTTCCAGATCTCAGTCAAAAATCACTCCTGGAAAAAGCCTTTCCTTGTCCCTCACCTTACCCCCACTTTTCTCAATCTGTCTCTCCTCCTCAACACTAAAGTAACATCCTCAAGGGTAGAAATCTTGCCTAAAATTCTTCACTCTATCTTTGGCACATAGAAGGGTACCTGGAGCACAGCTGCTCAGCAAATACTTGTTGAATGAATGAAGGAAAAGTTTGATAAGGAAAAGTTTGATAATTTGTTACATGTTGCCAAATTTATAGTCTTAGATAGTCTTTTACCTTTTTTTTTTTTTTTTTTGAGATGGAGCCTCACTGTCACCCAGGCTGGAGTGCGGTAGCATGATCTCAACTCACTGCAACCTCTGCCTTCTGGGTCTAAGCGATTCACTAGAATCAAGAGATTCTCACGCCTTAGCCACACGAGTACCTGGGATTACAGGCATGTGCCACCACACCAGGCTAAGTTTTATATTTTTTGTAGAGGACAGGGTTTTACCAATTTGGCTAAGCTGGTCTTGAACTCTTGACCTCAAGTGATCCACTCACCTCAGCCTCCCAAAGTGCTGGGATTAGAGGCATGAGCCACTGCACCTGGCCCATCTTTTCTCTTTCTGAATAAGCTCAATTGGTAATAAATTTTCTCATTTATATGACCCAGACAATCAATATTTAATGTTTCAGTCTTCTGAACCTCAAAAATCTCTAGCAGATGTAGATTAGTGTATATGTAATAAATGTTTATAAAAAGTTTAGGCTGGCGCAGTGGCTTGTGCCTGTAATCCTAGTGCTTTGGAGGCTGAGGCGGGAGAGTTTTTTGAACCCAGGAGTTTGAGGCTACAGTGAGCTGTGATCCTACCATTACACACAGCCTGGGTGACAGAGTGAAACCCTGTCTCAAAAAATAAAAAATAAAAAAGTTTTAAAACAAAAACAGTATAAAGTAAAATGAAAGGGAAAGCCCTCGTTGCCCTCCAAGTCCCATTTTCTGGAAGTGGCCACTGTTAAGTATCATATTAATCCAATAATTCTCAATCTTTATTGGGCATAAGAGTCATATGGGATGATTGTTATGCAGACTCTTGGGTCCTATCATCAGAGATTGTGATTCAGTAGATCTAGTTTGAAGTGTAGGAATATGCACTTTTTTAACATTCACTCCAGGTGATTTTCACTCCAGGTCAGGTGATGATGCTTTGAAAAATGTATTTTACAAAAAATTCTAAGCCTAGGCAACATAGTAAAACCTTGTTTCTACAAAAAAATAAAAAATTAGCTGGGTGAGGTGGTGCGTGCCTCTAGTTCCAGCTACTCTGGAGGCTGAGGCAGGAAGATGGCTCGAACCCAGGAATTCAAGGCCACAGTCAGCTATGATTGCACCACTGCACCACTCGCCTGACACGGTGAGACCATATCTCTAAAAATAAAATAAAATAAAATAAAATAAATTTTATTATATAAATGATTTTTCCTGTGTGATTAATATTTTAAAGAAATCATGCTGTATATACTGTTCTGAAACTTTCTTTTTTAAAAAAGTACGTATATATATACCTTTTTTTGAGACAGGATCTCACTCTGTCACCCAGACTGGAGTGCAGTGGCACAATCATGTGTCACTGCAGCCTCCACCTCTGAGGCTCAAGTGATCCTCCCTCCTCTCAGCCTCCCAATTAGCTAGGACTATAGGTATGTACCACCATACCCGGCTAATTTTTGTATTTTTTTGTAGAGATGTGGTTTCGCCATATTGCCCAGGCTAGTTTCAAACTCCTGATCTCAAGTGATCCTCCTGCTTCAACCTCCTAAAGTGTTGGGATTACAGGCGGGAGCCACTGTACCCAGCCTAAAATATATTTAGCACTTCTTTTCATGCCAGTGTTCATAGATCTATCTCTATTTTAATATCTGACTATTACTCTACTGTATGTGTGGATAATAGGGGAATGTGTAAGCAAACAGATGGATATTTGGGTTGTTTCCATTTTATCTTTTGCTTTTATCAACAATGTTAAATGTAAACATTATGTACAGTTGTATGAATATTTCTTTAGGATAATTTCCTAGAAGTGGAATTGCTGAGCCAAAAGATAAATGTGTAAAATTTTGGTGAAATTCGGAGATTTTAAAAAATGTGATTCTGATGTTATTTTAATGTTTTTGATGTTACACATCAATTATATTTTACACAGTGTTTGAACTAAGGATACTATATCATCATTATTTTTTATTACTAATCCATGCCCTGCCATACCCTCACTCATTTCTGTAGATTTCTAGATTTTAAGCCAAATTCTCATCTTGGACATACTGATGTGTTCTGACTTCAAACTTGTGTACAAGCCCTGGCTCAGGACTTGCTCCAGACCACTGCTATAAATTCACAACTCAACTTTCTGTAATTTCGCAGGGCTAGCTATTTCCATGCCTGCCTTGTAGAGTACTCATCAACCCTGTAAATCCATTCCCTAGCCTGGTTCCCCATAATCTAATTCCACCCACAACCTTGTTACCTACTCTAACACATATGGAACAAACAATACAAATAATATGTAATTAAATGCTAGTTTTGTGGTACAGGCTCTAAGTAGACAGTAGAAGAAAGTCAGTGAGAACTATAGCAGTCAGGAAAGATTTCCTGATGCTAAATTTTTAAGCTTCTCTTGTTTTTGTGTTTTATTTATGAGCAGTGAAGAAGTTCACCTTAAAAAGGGAGTATCCTCTGGTGGGTGCTAAGGTTTTGGGGGAAAACAAAGGGGACCAGGGAGTAGGGGTCAAGAGGTGTGACTTCACTGGGCCCTGAAAGATGACTGGGACTTAAACAGGAGGACAGCAAAAAAGAAAGCAAACAAGGCAAGAAAAACCAGAAACAGAATATTTTTATGTGGCCACTTTGATGTGGCCATTTTGATGCTAGCTAGTTAAAACGTAAAAATTACCATGTCTTTTTTAACTGAAGTAACATATGCAACCAGACATTTATGACCTCTAGTCCATCCCTGATGTTCACTCCAAATATGGTGGACTTCCATTTTCTACTTTAGTTACTTTTATTGCTTAACCTTTAAGTTAGTATGTATTATTATTATCGAGATTTTTTTCTTCTAAGTATAAGATAATGAATGTGGGCCAGTTTACACGAGGGAGATGGAAGAGACGTATCTGCCAAAAGATGTACACATTGAAAGTAACTAGAAAAATCTTTAGGTGGGATATAATTACGGCAGGCCTTGAAAGCCATGCTGAGATGTTTACCCTTGGGAGAGGCAGCAGTAGGGAACCTCTTTGAGAACAAACATGACATGAAGTCATAGAGCAGCAGTGTGATGTGATGGAAGCAGCACAGGCTTTGACGTGTGACTGACCTGGTTTCCAATACCAGTTTTGCTGCTTATGATGTGTGTAGCCTTGGGCAAATTCTTGACTTTTCTGAGTCTAATTTCCTCAACTATAAAATGGGGATAATACCTTATGTCATGGAAATTTTGTAATAGTTAAATAAAATGAGGTAAGAGCTATAAAGCACTTGGCACAAGTAGGCCCTTGATAACCAGTTGCATTAATATATAAGTATTTTTCCAAATAGATTAGAGGAAGGAGAGTTTTGCATCAGGATGGTCAGCGAGGAGACTCATGAGAAATCCAGGCATGAGATTATTCAAGTTTAAATTAGTGGGATGGCAGGGAACAAGAGTAAGGGCCAGCAGACATGAGATGTCAAAAATGGAAATGGATTACATATGAAACATAGAGGATAAAGGAGAATGACATATGGAGTCCTCTGATACTGAAAAATTGAGAACATTGTTATTTTATTTTATAGGAAGTAGTCTATATTGGCATCACTATAAAATGTAGTTTGAGAAGCAAGAGTCAAGCACGATGGGAGTCAAAGAGTAAATAGGTAACTGATAACTTAGGGAAAGATACAACTTCGGGTGACAAGATTTTGCTGGAAATTATTATCCTGGTTCAGTAATACAAAGTGGTGGTAACATGAACATTTTACAATCACATTGAATACTTGTAAGAAGAAATTACCTACCGGTAACAAAAGTTAAATAAACTATGTTTACCTAAAACCTCTTTCAGGATTCAAATTCATAGAATACAAAGCAAAAATCCAATTATTTGAAGCTGTATTTTGCTTTGTATTTTATACTGATAGAAAGCCCAAGTCAGCCCACTTTGGATTTAGTATTACAGTGGACATTTGTCGTTATCTTCTCCGTAACCCCTTCCCTCTTCCTAGCAGTACTATGAATTTCTTAATCATATGGTTTGAATAGGACTGATTCTTCCTCCATGTGTAGTCTGATTAGGCGGTCAGGGTAGGTCCTTCTCCCCCATCCTTCCTGCCAATGATTGGTTCATAGATGAAAACATTCCCCACTCTAGACCAATAAGGTGCAAAGAGTCTCAATTCTCAGGTTGATTTGAGTTGGGGAAGCAAACTCCCACTTCTCTGGAAGAAAGTAGCTCCAAAGTTGTTAGCAGCCATCGTGTGACCATAAGAAGAGGGCCTGGTGAAAGGGAGTTGACCCTGGAGGAATGGAGCCAAAAGAAACTGCGCACGTGTCCTAATTCTTGAGCTCTTGGTATGAATGAAAGCTTATCTGGAATCAGATCTATCTTTTAGTTTTTCGGCAGCATAATCCATACATTCACTTCAACGTTTCAGCTAGTTTAGGCCAGATTTTCTGCTACCTGCCACTAAAAATCTCAACTAATACAAGTGCCAAGTCATTTATGGGTGTCAGTACTGCCCTGAGCTCTGCAGGATATTGTCAATGTTATGTGTTGTGCACAATAAATGGATCCTAGGTTGGGATTTTAATTTGTCTGTGCTTTGGCAAAGTTTATGGCAGAAGCTGAAATCACTGAGGTGCAAATGTCTGTAGGGCAGTAGAATCCTTAGAAGAATGTAAGATTGTCTTGTTAGTGGATATATTACAAGTCAGGTTCTAGGACTATTTTCTGAAATCTCCTATCAAGCTTCATTTTATTGTCTAAGCGAGTATTAGGAGAGATGGTGCTAAAAATATAAAGCAGCTTAGGTGAATGATTTCAGTTTATTTCTAATCTCTTAATGATAATTATTTCTGCTACATTTAAAGACATAAAAAATGTGGTATTGAAATTTTTGCTTCGAAACAAACACATTGTTTTCTCTAATATCCCAACAACAATCTGAAGATGAGATGCTGTTTGAAACATACGTCATTGAGTAAATATATGACCTTATCATTGAACATAAGAATTTTGGAATTCTTGAAGGAGTCATTTTTCTGAGGGTGTAGAAGCATTTACCTTTAAATCATATTATCCCTGAAGAGAATGTTGCAGGAGTAGCCCCAAGCCTTGAGGCATTTGTGGGAGTTGCCTTTGAAGTGCTAGCCAGTGCTATGGTTAAGAGTAGTAGCTTAGACAATGGATGAAGACTACCTGTAGAAAAGAAAAGAAAACACAGAAAAACCACCAGCTGGTTTCAGCAAACCCATGAAGGTTTAGTTTATGGTTTTGAAGTTGTATGGCTGTAGTTATGACAAATTCAGTCAGATCAGTTCAAAAAGAAGTAAATGGATCCTGCAGAGGTTTTGGGAAGATGGAACAGTGGCATGGCCAGTTGCTGGAACTATGTATGACATAGCTACCAATAAATGTCTGGAAATTAAAAGAACTACTAAATGAAAATACTTTTGAAGAACAATCAGGGAAATTTGTACACATACTGAGTATTAGATATATTAAGGAATTAATTTTATTATGTATGATACTGCTATTGTGGTTCTGTTTTCTTTTTTAACTAATTAATTTTTTTTTCTTGTTTTTGAGATGGGGGTCTCACTATGTTGCCCAGACTGGTCTTGAACTCCTGGGTTCAAGTGGTCTTCCCACCTCAGCCTCCCGAGTGGCTGGGATTACAGGCATGTGCCACTGTACCTGGCATTCTGTTTTTCTTTAAAGCTCCCCCCCCTACTTTTTTTTTTGAGATGGAGTTTTGCTCTTGTTGCCTAGGCTGGAGTGCAATGGCACAATCTCAGCTCACTGCAACTTCTGCCTCCCAGGCTCAAGCGATTCTCCTGCCTCAGCCTCCTAAGTAGCTGGAATTACAGACTTGCGCCACCATACCCGGCTAATTTTTTGTATTTTTAGTAGAGATGGGGTTTCGCCATGTTGGTCAGGCTGGTCTCAAACTCCTGACCTCAGGTGACTCACCAGCCTCAGCCTCCAAATGTGCTGGGATTACAGGCGTGAGCACCACGCCCAGCCTAAAGCCCTTATTTTTTAAAGACATAAAACTGAATCAAAACAAAACAACAATAACAACAAGTAAAACAAAATGAAAAACCCCAAATCCTACAGAGACTTTTATTAAAGTGGAGCGACCACAACTCTTTTTGAATCTTTAATAAAGATGATTTTTTAGTTCTTACAAATTGAAGAATGGTACTAGAGTGTCACAGGTCATGGATAATGGAAAATTTGAAAATCACAAATACTTTATAAATGTGTTGCAGAGACTGCTAGTGCTTATCAGCTTGATTTAGTGTGGCCAGATGACTAAGTTCTGGCCAATGAAGAATTGATGTGTAGCCTTCTAAGCTATCTAACCTCCCATGCACTTTTCTCCTTTTCTTTCTCCATCTATCAGCTGAAGGACAAGACTCCTAGAAAAGGGTGGAGCCAAAAGCTGGAAAGAGTCTGAATTCCTGAATGACTGTGTGGAGCCAAGCCTTCACCATACTGCTTCTCTCCCCATTGAATTACAGTGTACTATGGAATGAGTAAGAAGTAAAAAAAAAAAAAAATTCTGGAGTGCAATGGTGTGATCTTGGCTCACTGCAAACTCTTCCTCCTAGGTTCAAGCAATTCTTGTGTCTCAGCCTTCCAAGTAGTGGGGATTACAGACGTGGACCTCCATCTTCGGCTAATTTTTGTATTTTTAGTGGAGATGGGGTTTCGCAATGTTGGCCAGGCTGGTCTCAAACTCCTGGTCTCAAGTCATCTGCCTGCCTCAGCCTTGCAAAGTGCTGGGATTACAAGAAATTAAATTTGTATTGGGTTAAACCACTAACACCTTGGGAGTATTTATTACAGAAGCTAGTCTGCCATGGCTGGTACACAAGTCACCATCAAAATGTTAGGTTTTTCAATGATAACTGAAGGTGGTGGTTTGATTATGACCAAAAGAATTCTCGCAGGTCAGGTTTCCTAGGAAGCAGACTCTGAAGTGGAGATCAGTATGCAGGAAAATTACTGGGAAGTGGCTTTGGAATCAACACCTGTGGAAGAGTGAAAGCAGCAGGATTGCGCAGAAGGAGAAGTTGAACTGTGACTCAGTGATAGCAAAGGCCTCCATCTATTCCATGTGTAACTTTAAAACTAGATGTTCTTTCCAAGTTGTTTTAAGTTAGTATGAGTGTGCAATTGTACACCTGCACATGGGCCACTTTTTGGATATGACTAGCCCTGGGAGAGGGAAGTGGATCTTGGATGAGGTGGGCAATTCCTGAAGAGGAACTCAGCTGTGAGTCCTCAGTAGCCAACACTCCTACAAGTAGGGAAATGAGTGCCTTGGTCTTAAAAGTAGATCTAGGCAGCGCAACAGACATCCACTTCAGGAATATTCCAGAAGCTGATTTGTGAGGGGTGATATGCTTTTGGTGAATAGGCCAAAGAGCTATTTATTGTTCATGAAACAAGACTGTCTACTGAGGCCAAGGAATAAGCGAAGTCTGTATTGCATGCCAAGGAGTTTGAGAAAATAGTTACTCTTAAGACACCAGCATATGGTAGATGGAAGAAGCAAGAGAATCTTTCCTGGGGTTTTAACTGTGGGAGAGATCTGGCTAAAGATAAATGCATGAAATAAAATACAGTTTCCAAGTGTTATCTTTCAGTGACATTCTGATTATCCATTTAATGATAATAATCAAGTTTTGTTGAAAATCAGTTGATGTCAATAAAAAGCTACATGATAAAAATTGGTTCCCTAATTCTTCTTATTAATACATTTTAAAAGGTAATCTTTCTCTTACTAATCTTTTTTTTTTTTTTTTGAGACAGAGTCTTGCTGTGTTGCCCAGGCTGGAATGCAGTGCCGCCATCTCGGCTCACGGCAAGCTCCGCCTCCCGGATTCAGGCCATTCCCCTGCCTCAGCCTCCCGAGTAGCTGCGACTACAGGTGCCTGCCACCACGCCTAGCTAATTTTGTTTGGTTGGTTTTTTGTTTTTTTGTTTTTTTTGTTTTTTTTTTTGTATTTTTAGTAGAGACGGGATTCACCGTGTTAGCCAGGATGGTCTCGATCTCCTGACCTCGTGATCCACCCGTCTCGGCTTCCCAAAGTGCTGGGATTACGGGCATGAGCCACCGCACCCGGCCTCTCTTACTAATCTTTATTATTTGTTGCAGAACAAAATTTCGAAAGGACAGAAAAGCTGCCCAAAGACAAATTCCAACTGGAGTTTAAATTACTTTTTTTTTTGAGACAGAATCTTGCTCTGTCGCTCAGGCTAAAGTGCAGTGGAGTGATCTCAGCTCACTGCAACTTCCGCCTTCCGGGTCAAAGGGATTCTTGTGCCTCAGCCTTTCAAGTAGCTGGGATTACAGGCATGCACCATCACACATAGCTAATTTTTGTATTTTTAGTAGAGATGGGGTTTCCCCGCGTTGGCCAGGCTGGTGTCCAGCTCCTGGCCTCAAGTGATCCTTGTGCCTCGGTCTCCCAAAGTGCTGAGATTACAGGCATGAGCCACCGTGTCTGGCCTTAAAATTATTTTCTGATCCCTGCATGCCTTTTGGAGCATGAATGAGTGATGGGTAGATTGATTGGAAGCAACATTGCTCTAGGGGTAAGAAAAGAACTTTAGCGATGGTTTATGTACC
Organism: Macaca fascicularis; assembly: GCF_037993035.2. NCBI lineage: Eukaryota > Metazoa > Chordata > Mammalia > Primates > Cercopithecidae > Macaca > Macaca fascicularis. The sequence continues at coordinate 67,815,974 of NC_088380.1, read as the reverse complement.
TTTATTCCTTGAAGTTATTAACATATCAAAAAAGTCAAAAGAATAATACAGTTAGCATCTGTACTCTCAACACTCCATATTCATAACTAAAAACTAGTTAATAAATAATGATAAATATTTTATTTCTAGGCAGTCCAATGATCTATTTTATTTATAAATATTTTGGAATTATTTTCTTTGTTTTACATAAAAAGTTTGGTTTTAATCACAGTCAATCATATTATGACTGCCTTTCTAATTCACTTGAATTAGAAGGACATAATGACATTTATGTAACCTTTACTGACTCTTAAGACAAATTGTGAAAAAAAAGAACTTGCGCGGGAGAGGAAAGCACCCTGAGAATTCAGAGCTACAAAAATAAATCATCAGTCCAACTCAATGGGTGCTCAGTTGATCTAGTTCATGTTTTTATTGGAATGCTGACTTCAAAGGAATCTTTCTGAAACCTCACAAATACTGACTTCTTTCAGAAGCAGGTAATATGAAGCAAAACAAAGTTTCCAACAACTCAGTTGCGATGAATTATACTTGAGAACAGACAGTTCCTGTTAGAAGTAACTGTACCCTATAATGTAAGCCAGCAAGCTGTCCTGGATCACCACACTTGGGAATTTCAGGGTTGCTTTTTCTAAATTTCCTGTTAATATTTTAGGGAAAATCAATCTTTTCAGTGGACATTTCATGTGAAATAAGGTACCTCTAACATCTAAAGGTATATATATGAAAATGTTAAAAAGCCTAGGTTAGGTGGGGCTCACATCCGTAATCCCAGCACTTTGGGAGGCCGAGGTGGGTGGATCACGAAGTCAGGAGATTGAGACCATCCTGGCTAACACAGTGAAACCCTGTCTCTGCTAAAAATACAAAAATTAGCTGAGAGTGGTGGCAGGTGCCTGTAGTCCCAACTACTTGGGAGGCTGAGAAAGGAGAATGGCGTGAAGCCGGGAGGCAGAGTTTGCAGTGAGCCAAGATCGAGCCACTGCACTCCAGCCTGGGTGACAGAGCAAGACTCCATCTCAAAAAATAAAAAATAAAAAATAAAGCCTAGGTTATAAAAGGAGAGATTTATAGCACTCCATAAAAGTACATGATCAATCTTTTGTTATTGGGTGATATGGAATGTATAATACTCAGTGAATCTGCTGCCAAAAATTTCTTTCCAACTGTTTTTGGAATTGAGGGCCCTAATAAGTGGATATTTGCAAAATTATCGTCAGAGAATTATTCACTTATTCATTCATTCAATGAATACTTATTGAGGCCAGGTGTGGTGGCTCACGCCTGTGATCCCAGAACTTTGGGAGGGCTAGGCGGGTGGATCACCTGAGGTCAGCAGTTCGAGAACAGCCTGGTCAACATGGCGAAACCCTGTCTCTACCTAAAAAATACAAAAATTAGCTCAGTGTGGTGGCATGTGCCTGTAATCCCAGCTACTTGGGAGGCTGAGGCAGGAGAATCGGTTGAACCCGAGAGGTAGAAGTTGCAGTGAGCCAAGATCATGCTACTGCACTCCAGTCTGGGGAACATAGCAAGGCTTCATGAAGAAAAAAAAAAAAAAAACCAAAAAACCCACCAACAAATACTTATAGAATGCGTGCTCTGTGCCAGACATCACTATAGGTGTATGGGGTGTATCAGGGCACAAAACAAAGATTCCTCTCCTCATGGGCCTTACATGGGGGAGAAAGAAAGTAAATCAAAACACAATAAACAACTAAATATATTATATAGCATATTAGAGGATGGCAGCAGGTTTACGGGAAAAAAAGAAGAAACAACAGAAGAGGATGAAGACGTCAAGAGTGTTGTGAGGAAGACAGTCTGCCTGACTATCTGGACAATGAGCACTGCAACCTGAAACTGCAGCCACACTAAGGCTGTCTGGCTGGTTTGAGGAATAGCTGGGGCAGGCAGAAGACAGTCAAGCTGTGATGCAGGCCTATGATCGCCATGGCCAATCCCATGGGACGCTGGAGTTAAAAAGGCTTCTCAGAGTTGTCTTGAGTTAGGCCAAAATGGCCAGGACTTTATATCCCAGCATTGATTTGTCCTTAGATATAAGCCACCCAGGAATGAGTATGACCTTGAACAAGGTGGCTCTCTGCAGCTAAAAGGAAAGAAAGCTGTGGGATGTCTACTGACATCACTCCCAACAGCTTTCGTTGAAGAGAGAGCTGGGAGGTACATGTTCAACATGTTCAGCCTCCTCATTTTCAAGTTTACCTGTGGTCTAAGATGGCTACTGTAACTTCAGCATTCACACTCCAGCCAGCTGGAAGAAGGAAAAGGAACTATGCTGGTAGTTGTACGCACTATTTTTGCTCACAGTCTATTGCAAGAGTCTAATCACATTGCCATACCTAACTTCAAGGAAAGCTAGGTTATATAGTATTTATTCTTGTTGGCTTGGGACCAGTAAATAAACAAAAAGGATATTGAAGTACAACTAGGAGTCTCTGCTATCATACTCCCCCATTTATGTAAGAAAGAGAATGTGGATTCACCACATGGAAGAATAAATGAAATTCAATCTTTTGAATAATATCCTCATCATCACTGGCCATCAGAGAAATGCAAATCAAAACCACAATGAGATACCATCTCACACTGGTTAGAATGGTGATCATTAAAAAGTCAGGAAACAACAGGTGCTAGAGAGGATGTGGAGAAATAGGAACACTTTTACACTGTTGGTGGGACTGTAAACGAGTTCAACCATTGTGGAAGGCAGTGTGGTGATTCCTCAAGGATCTAGAACTAGAAATACCATTTGACCCAGCCATCCCATTACTGGGGATATACCCAAAGGATTATAAATCATGCTGCTATAAAGACACATGCACACATATGTTTACTGCAGCACTATTCACAATAGCAAAGACTTGGAACCAACCCAAATGTCCATCAATGATAGACTGGATTAAGAAAATGTGGCACATATACACCATGGAATACTATGCAGACATGAAAAAGGATGAATTAATGTCCTTTGTAGGGACATGGATGAAGCTGGAAACCATCATTCTCAGCAAACTATCGCAATGCCAAAAAACCAAACACCGCATGTTCTCACTCATAGGTGGGAATTGAACAATGAGAACACTTGAACACAGGAAGGGAACATCACACACCAGGGCCTGTCGTGGGGTGGGGGAGGGGGAAGGGATAGCATTAGGAGATACACCTAATATAAATGACGAGTTAATGGGTGCAGCACACCAACATGGCACATGTATACATATGTAACAAACCTGCACGTTGTGCACATGTACCCTAGAACTTAAAGTATAATAATAATAAAAAAAGAAATGCAGTCTTTTTAGCTCATTCAAGATTTTGTGCTTTGGGACAATGGGGGCAGTAAAAGTCACCAAAGAAAGAATACTATCTTGAAGGGCTCCCAGAAAAGGAGACTTTAAGGGAGAAGGGTGACACAATTGTATAGATGGATGGTTGTGAAATTGGAGATTAATGTGGTCAGATTTGTGTCCACTGGCTGATGGAACTTGGGATCATTGGGTGGCATTTATGCAGCATAACTCACTGTAGAACTGCTTCCTTCTTGAACCCCTCCCTTGGCTTGATTCTTCTGATTTGTTAGTCTTCCTTCCTGGCTCTTCTTCCCACTCTTCACCCTTCAATGTTGATATGCTCCTGGGTTTGGTCCTTATTCCTCATTTCTTCTCACAAGGCATTCTTTACCTTTACTGGATCATATAACTCTTTGAAAATATCATAACCTTCAAACCCAGAAAAATGCCTAGCTGACCATCACCAACTTATTAAACAGAATGAACCTGAGAGGGTGTAAACATTAGGATTTTACTTTTCCCCCATCTCTGTCCTCAACTGTTCTATATCAGCTCTTTTTTGCTTGATAGGTCCTCCATGATGTGTCAAGCAGATCCCACAGCTAGCTTACCCTGTAGTTAGCAGAAAAGCCAAAGAGTTCAATTACGACTCTAATCACATCTCTACTTCTCCATCTGAGGATTGACTCATGGTCCAAGCACCTTCAAAGTCAGCTCTTTCACTCTTCCTCCCCTCCCTTTTCTGGTTCACTAGGTTGAAGGTCACTAGAAGGGAAGGCAGGGATTGCCTTATGGGTCTGCTCTCCCTCTTACTCTGTCTGGTCCTGTGCTCTGTGGTTGAATTTGGCCATGATGGTGAGTGAGGTTTCCTCTGAATACTTCTCAGAGTCACCCTGTCCCCACACCTACTTCCTGCTGCTAAGGACCTTGTCCAGCCTCCATTTCTGACACTCTCTCTGGAAGGATATCACTTCTTTTAGATGGCAGCTGCCTGCACAGCCTTATAACTTCTGTTTTGTCCCCTGTCCTCCAGGTTGTTTCAATATCTTATTTTCTGCACATATGTGCCCATACTCACAAGAGTTGAGTCTACGCGTAGGCAGATCTCAAAGGAAGGAGAAAAAAATGGATTAAGCCACACATGCCTCAATCATTTCCTCCAAATTCACCCATCAGGTGCCTCTCTCCTCTGTGGAAAGTAGTGAATGAGGAGGAAAAAGGAGAACTGAAGTGTTGTTCTAATAGATGTCTCACAGCATGAAAATATCAAATGTAGAGAAAAAAATGTGCCTGAGTAACAATCCATGTATAACGTATGTGTATCTACTATGCATCTCGCCTGAAATATCATACTGGCATATTGAACTTAAAATCCATCATTCTGAACTCACCACTTAAAAAATACATTCCAACCTCAGAATCTGTGTTTCTGTCTACATTTTCTATTTTATAACTTACCTAATTACTCAAATAAAAATTTGGGGATTCATTTGGATTCTCCTCCTCCTTTCACCCTTCCTAAATATTACTTCTCCCCATAATCTTCTTGTTATTTCTACTGCCTTAATTGAGGCTGCCATTACTTCTCATTTGGATTATTCTACCAGTCTCCTAATAAATCTCTCTATATCCAGATTTATCTCCCTCAAATCAATTTTGTTAAACTGCATCTAAAGTTGTCTTTTGGAAATTCAGATCTTATCAGGTGACACTCCTGCGTAAAACTCTCCAGGGGCTCCCCATTGTTCTATGATGTTTATCAAAGTGTGATCTTAGATTGCCTTTGAACAGAATCATTTGGATGACATATTAAAAATACAATTTTCTAGACCATATCACAGATTTAATGAATCAGAATCTCTGGAGATGGGACCATGGAGCCTGCATTTTTAACTTTTATTTCTAGAAAGGAATTTTCATGCACGAAAAATTTTTGTAAATGTTTACTTGTAAGATTAAGTTGAAACTCCTTTTTAGGGTATATAACACATTTCAGTATTTAGTTTATATAACCTCTTTAATTTTTCATCTTACCACTACCTCTGCAATTTGTGTTCTAGGAAAAACATGTTTCCTCATGAATCATTTCACACTTCTTTGTCTTTGAATCTGCTTGTTTCTTAGCTTGATGCATTTTTCTCCCCCAACTCTCTTCTATCTGATGAAAACCTATTAATCTTTCAAAATCTTATTCGAATTTCATATATATGAAAGGACAAGTGGGCAAGGACAGATGGAAACCCATGTTTATTCTTATTGCCTCTGGCGTTTGTGATGAGGATATCCTGTAAAAGTGAGGGCTTTTCAGCACAGCCACCTGGTGGGAGTGGGAGGAGCTGAGGGAAAGTCCAGGGGAAGTCAGAGCAACTGCAGGCCCAGGCCCAGCTACTACTTCACACCAATGAAGTGAGTCAGCAGATCAGCAACAACGTAGGTGTGAACTACAAAATGGCTGCTGTTTCCCTACCACTCTCCAAATTTCTCAAGAATCTTCCTTGTGACCCACTCTAACTAGAAGCATCCCAGAAAATGAATTCTAAGAAATGTTCTACCTAGGCAGGTTAACACATTACAAAACTACCACACACTGGATAATCTATTTTAGGCTAGGTGGTCAGATCTCATTGGTGATACGACTTTTTTTTTTTTTTTTTTGAGACAGAGTCTCTGTTGCCCAGGCTGGAGTGCAGTGGCATGGTCACAGCTCATTACAGCCTAGACTTCTAGGGCTCAAGTGATCTTCCTGCCTCAGCCTCTGAACGTGCTGGGATGTGAACCACTGTGCCCAGCCAGTGAGATGACATTTGCACAACAACGATAGCGAAGGTTTGGGCCAAGAGAAAAAAAGGAGAGATGACCAGGACATAAAAAGGCCTTGAGGCAATGGCATCTGGATGGAGGACTCTGAAGAAGGGTCAAATACCCAAAGAAAAAGCAAGATCCAGCAGTCTCAGGAGTAGTTAGAACTAAGGATCCCAACACCCTCATGGCTTTCTCTCTGCCATTCTGTTTCTCCCTGTGTCGACTTCATTCTCTCTAACGTTAGACTGGCTTTCTCTACCTGGTGGAAACATGGTCACAGGAAGCATTCCAGTTTGACATCTTATATGTTTAGCTATCAGAGAAACTATCTTTATGTTCTCTGTGATAACCCATCAAAAAATTTGGGGGAAATTACTCATTACCCTAACTTGGGTTAGTTGCCCATTCTTGGAAAAATTAGTGCCAAAGGGCTGTGGTATTTATTACCTGTTCCTGTGTAATAAATTATGCCCAAACTTAGCAGCTTTAAACAACAATAAACATTTTTTATATCTCACAGTTTTTGTGCAAAATGAATTTAGGAACAGCTTAACTGAATGGTTCTGTCTTGAAGGGGGTGTCTCGAATGAAGTTGCAGTTCAGATGTCAGCTGGAACTGCAGTCATCTAAAGGATTAACTAGGCTGGAGGATCCATTTCCAACTATGCTCACCATTCTGGTAAGTTAATGAAGGTTGTTGCCAAGAGGCCTCAGTTCCATGCCATGTGACACTTCGATATGGTTGCTTGATCGTGACATGGCATCTGGCTTTCCCCAGAGTGAATGACCCAGAGGAGCAAGGTGGAAACTATAGCATCTTCTATGACTTAGACATTGAAGTTATACTCTGTTTTTCCTTAATATCCTGATAGTTACATAGGGCAGACCCATTCGGTGTAGGAAGGGACTATATAAATGTATGAATAACAGCAGGTGAGAATCTTTGGGGTTAATTTTGGGGGCTAGATATCAAGGCACTGTAATTTGCACACCTTGCATTAATTTCCTCATCTTTGTAGCCAGAGCAGAGGCAGAATAGATCACATGACATTCATCTCTCTTGGCTGAAGAAAAGGGATACTGTGGTAAAGATGGGGAAGATAAAGGAGAAATTTCTAGAAAAATTGGAGGATGAGTGTTGGGGAAAAAAATAGGTGTCTATTGCTAGCCAGAATGTTAAAAACTCCCTTGTTAATACCTTGACTGCACCTCTGTGTTACTTCTTGTCACATTACATCTTAATTATTCATTTACAAATATTTTTCTTCCACTAGATTGTGAGATCTCTTCTTTTATCTTTGAGTTTATATCACCACATCATTGTCTGGCACAAAGTAGATGATCAAAAATGTGTGAACTGAACTGAACTAAATAGACTAAGGCTTTGGAGGATATGAGCAAGGTTCTTAAATAATTAAACATATGGGGAACACAAAATTAACACCAAATCTCAGATTAGAAGGCATTTTTTGACACTTGAAAGATATGTTCTTTAGCTGAAATGAGTTAAAAGCTTATGAAACTTGTGTTTTCAAGAGATACAACAGATTAAAATAGAAATAATTCATATGTTAAATGTTAAATAAATAAAAATTTATTGAATAAATGAATATTAGTTGGGGCTTTTATTATTTTGATGTGAAGAATCAAAGCCCAACTCAAACTAGCTTACAAATAAAAAGGGTGGATTTATTGGAGAATTACTGAAGTGATTAATAGAATCCAAGAGACACAAGAACTTCAGGAATAGAACCACCCCAACTGGGGCACAAAAGAAAACCCCAAAATTCTTCCCCTTTTGACCCTTCTCTCTGCCCCTCTCCCCACATCTGCTTTACTTTCTCAATGCAGATCAGCTTTCTTGTTTGCAGTTCACACGTAGCAGAAACAGTTCTGAAGCTGACATTTATAGACTAGACACCTAGAGAGAGATGATCTGTTTCTCATTCCAGTTTTACATTCCTGAGGAAGGGACCAATAGATTTAATTAAGTTTAGATGCCTACCTTCAGACCAATTAAGCATGACTCGGGGCAGAGTCACATTATGGGAATATTGCAAATCCTGCTGCCACTCTCCAGATTGGGCAATGGGATGAGGCAATTTCTGGAAAATAGTTGCTGGGTAAACAAAACAATAGGTATGTTTTTAATGACGCTGTAGATAAGTTAAGAGATGACATACTCATAATAAAACATGAAGGGTGTTCAGAGTCCAACGAAAGTCTCTGGAGTTTGACACAGCAAATCACATGGTGTTGTCAGTGTCATTGTAAGAAATTGTTGGTTAGAGCCTTGGTCTGAGTAGCATTTGTTGTGTTCTAATCATTTTAGCACAACATTATTCTGGTGAGGATGAAAGCACTGTCTTCATTGCTACATCTAACAAAAAGGGTTTAATTAGGATTTTAATTTACTTTGCTGAGTTGTTGGGGAAGGTTTCAGAAGAGATAAACTATGGGTTATAGCTTCAACTACATTATTTAGCTATAAAGGAGGATTCAGTTTTTTGGTTTTTTTTTTTTGTTTGTTTGTTTTTGTAACACCTACCTCCGTCTAAGATCTTGGTGACAGCAGTAGTAGATTTGCTAATAACCGACTTCAGCATCTGGGAGTTTAATGCCATGTTTAAGTCCAAATACTTTTTTGTTTCATGTATTTTGGTGAAAAAAAATCTCTCTAAAAGGTAGAAAGACTGCCATTACAAATGTTTTTACGTTAAAATGGAAAACAAAACAAAACCCAACTATTGAGTATAAAAGTGTGGGAAGAACATGTTCCTGACCTAGTTTTAAAAGAAAGAGAAATTATAATCAGAATGAAATTATCTTTGTAAATGTAACTATCAAGTGAATGGCTTCTAATCAGCAGGGATATTGTGTGTGTGTGTGTATGTGTATGGAGGCAGGGGGTTGAGAAGAATAAAGATTATTGTTAGACTTCCTTTTGAATGCCCCCAAATCCAAACATTGCATTTTATTGTTTCTAACATAGTACTCTAAAGTTTTTAGGTACGGTGGCTGAAGTCAGCATTAGAATCAGGGGAATGTAACCTCAGCAACATCAGTATTTTCTGCCCATTTGTGTCTGCATTGGCTGAAAGAGGAGGAAACATATTCCAACCTCCTCCACTGCCTATTGGGACGACTTGCTCATTTTTCTCCCTGGACTTCCATGTCTCCTGGCTCCAGGCTTCTTCACATTGCAGGGACTGGTGATTTGTGCCATTACGTCTTTTCCATCAACATCTAGCCCTCATTGGCAGTCTTGTCGTTCATTCATTTGGTTTCTACTTTAAGATTCAAATTTTGATGTAATGATCATTTTAACCAACCTCATCAATGCCAACGTTTACTGCCCAGTGTAATTATGATTCTATTTCCTTTAAATAATCAATGATCAACTCATAAAAGTGAGTTCTATTAATTTTGGCAGATTTTAATTTTTTCCTATCTTCTCTTTTTTTTCCAAGTTTTGTGTTAGCAAAATATCAGGCATTTTGTAAAATCTGTGTGTTCTCTCCAGTTGTGAATATAATTTAAAAAAAATGAATGATAGATGAAGTAAACGTGCTCCAAGCTTCTAGGTAATTACTCCATCCAATGTCTGTAGTCTAGATGAGAAAAATTATAAAGCTTTTGTCAGTCATCCAGAAGGGAGACGGCCCAAAGGGAGGTAGGACCATTAAAATTCCATAGGACTCTACACAAAGAAGGGGAGACAGAGTCCCAAACAAAACTCGAATTCACTTGTTTGGGCCTGCCCAGCATTAGTCATTTGTCAGCCTGATTATATAGTAATCAGAAGTTTAACAGTAAGAAATTACATAGTGCTAAGAAATCCTTCAAATGGATTTGTCCCTAAATTTACAGCTTTCGTTGTGTCATTATTTTCGTAGCATTTCTGTTGTGGTTTATATCAACGCTTTACTATGTTTTATGTTTCTGTTTTAAATCTCTTCCCCTAAATTCCTCCAAAACACTTTCTGAGTTAGAGGTTTATGCACAGAACAAAGTAAGTTCTAATAAGCATTTGTTAAATGAATGGATATAAATAGGACAGAATAATAGATTCTTTTATCTGAGTTCTTAATATTTTTTTCTGTCTGGACCCCTTTGACAGTCTAATGAATCCTATGGAGTCCTCTCAGAATAATGTTTCTATTTGTTTTATAGAGATGGGATCTTCCTATGTTGCCTAGGCTGGTCTCAAACTCCTGGGCTCAAACAAACCTCCTGCCTCAGCCTCCCAAAGTACTGGGATTACAGGCAGGAGCTACTGTGCCTGACCCTCAGAATAATGTTTTTAATGCATAAAATAAAATATATAAGATTACAAAGAAAATTACATATGTTGAATAAATTGTTATAAAAATGGATGTCTTAATCAAATCATAAATAAAATAATGTAATATCATGTTCAAAAATGACTATAATTTTGAAGTACTGATGAAGACAATAAGTACTGATGAAGACAATAAAATATTTTATTCTGCAGCACTACAATGCGATATGAAAATATCTGAAATTTCTATTGGTGACAATGTCTGTTGCTAAGACTGATCTCTTGTTATCACCAACGTCTGTTCCCGAGACCTGGGCCCGTGTCCTTTCTTCTCTGGGTACTAAGGCAACTCCACTTGTCCACAAAGTCTATCATGAAAGTTGTAGTCTTTTGCTCTATGCTTTTTATTTCCTGCAAGAAACTTTCAAAAGGTGCCGATTCTCACCCTGTCCAGAGGAACAAATAATACTTTAGACAAGTCAAGGCATGTTCATTCACTACCCACCTCACCTCCAAGTCAACAAAATCTTAAAGATACAACTCTGGTTTTGCCTTTCCCTCTGCGTGGTTTCAGTTCCTTTGGTCTCACCTTTTTATTTGGAATTCACTCCAGTCATCTTGGTTTTGGAATTTCTATTGATCCTGTCCCCCTGTGCTTATTTATGTCACAGCTCTGAAGTTGTGCTGCTGGATATACATCAGTTATCGGTCACTCAGCTTGTTGAAATTATGGTTCCAGCTGTTCCCAGTCCCACTGGACAGCCACCTGCATCTTCATGCCAAGTATAGAGAGATTGTAGGTTGTCAAATATAGAGAGAATGTAGATTGCAACTACATTTGAGGTTGGAGCTTATGAAAAACCCTTTTCTCTAAGCCTTGACCCCACTTTAAATATTGTAGATATTTCCAGGGCTCAATCCTGAGCAGTCCTCATTTCTCTCCAAAATCTTTGACAATTTCCAGGCTTGGTTTCTCTGTGTCCTTCATTCTACTTCCTTGCTTCCTTCTCTGAAGAGCTGGAGTCTACTCTTTGTACTCTCTTTCTGTTGATAGGAGTCCTGTCATGAATACATGAATAGACAATGTGATGGTTAATTTTGTGTGCCAATCTGGCTAGGCTACAGTACGTAGTTATTTGATCAAACACCAGTTTAGATGTTACTGCGAAGGTGTGTATTATTTAGACATGATTAACATTTAAGTCTGTAGACTTTGAGTAAAGCAGATTACCCTCCATAATATGCATGGGCATCATCCAATCAGTTGAAGGCCTTAAGAGAAAAGACTGAATTCCACTCAGGTAGAAGAAATTCTTTTTTTTTTTTTTTTTGAGATGGAGTTTCACTCTTGTTGCCCAGACTGGAGTGCAATGGCACGATCTCAGCACACTGCAACCTCCGCCTCCCAGGTTCAAGCAATTCTTGTGCCTCAGCCTCCTGAGTAGCTGGGATTACAGGCATGCACCACCATGCCCAGGTAATTCTTGTATTTTTAGTAGAGATGGGGTTTCTCCATGTTGCTCAGGCTGTCTTGAACTCCTGACCTCAGGTGATCCACCTTCCTTTGTCCCCCCAAAGTGCTGGGATTACAGGAGTGACCCACTGTACCCAGCCAGGTAGAAGAAATTCTGCCTCCAGACTGCTTTGGACTCAAGACTATAACACTGACTTTTCCCTGTGTCTCCAGCCTGGTGGCCTATCCTGCAGATTTCAGATTTGCCAGCTCCCACAATCACATGAGCCAGTTCCTTAAAATCAATCAATGAATCAATCAGTTTCTCTCTCTCTCTCTCTCTCTCTCTCTCTCAGAGAATCCTTACTTGTCTCTTTCAGATTTTGGAGGCTTCCTTGACTTTCTTGGCTGTGGCCCCATCACTTCAATCTTCATCTTCATCTGTGAGTCTGTGCCAAGTCTTCCTCTTTGTTTCTCTTATGAGGACTCTTGTGGTGGCATTTAGGTCCCACTTGGATAATCCAGGATAATCTCCTCATCTCAAGGTAAAATTCACAGTTTCTGGAGATGTAGGACATGGACATATCTTTGGGTGGCCATTTTTCAACCTACCACAGTACCCTCTTGTAACAGCCAAATCCCTCTTTGACTTCTCTTAATTGCAATAGCATTTTCAAACATAAAGTACAATCTGGAAAACGGAGTTCTTTGAAGTGGGTCAATATAACATAGAAAACACACCATTCTACAGACTGGGGGTTGAGAAATATCATATCAAGCCAAAAATGTTGCATCCACATTTCTAGCAAGATTCTTTGCAGATTCAACAATATGAGGCAGACATTCTGCAAGAAATTGACCTTGAGAGCACTTGCCATGCAAAATGCATTGAAACAAGGCCCAGGAGCAAAGCATGTTCATTATTTGACTTCTGGTGACCTTAATTATTCACAGGATGATGAAATCCTAATTTATAATTTCAGGTTCAAGATAAGATAGATGCTCAAGTATAACAGATGTTTGCAACACTATTAATATTTTGGCTAGAAGTGCGAGAAAGAAGTCAGATCCAGTTGTGATTTATCAAGAATTGGTGGCTGGGCACAGTGGCTCACACCTGTAATCCCAGCACTTTGGGAGGCCGAGGCAGGCGGATCACCTGAGGTCAGGAGTTTGAGACCAGCCTGGTCAACATGGTGAAAACCTGTCTACTAAAAATACAAAAAATTAGCCAGGTGTGGTGGTGGGCACCTGTATTCCTAGTTACTTGGGAAGCTGAGGCTGGAGAATCGCTTGAACCCTGGAAGCAGAGGTTGCAGTGAGCCAATTGTGCCACTGTACTCCAGCCTGAGCAACAAGAGTGAGGCTTTGTCTCAAAAAAAAAAAAAAAAAAAAAAGAATTGGCAAAGATATTTCTACAACATTTTTTCTTAACAATAATCAATAAAGCATCTGTTCAATAAATATATGCGGGATGAATAAATGAATTGCATGGACATCGTGATATTGCTGGGAGCTGTGATGGTACAGTCTGTATTTTCTCTTACTGATACAGGGTGATCAGCCAAATGTATTTTATGAAGACACTTTTTCACTCCACTAGGAATCTATTGAGGAAATCTAACACCATTCATAGGTTAGATTTCCCAAGGTATTTTCTCCAGAAAGGGTAATCTACAAGGAAGAATCTGCGCCATTCCTTTGTACTCAATCCTTTTATTAGCATCCTTAAAATTGGGAAAGAAACTTTTTGCTCAGTGGGATTACTGACGAATTTAAATATTAACATGTCACATTTACCATTGACATTTACCTAGTGAAGCACATCAGTTGTATCAATACATGTAATAGTACTCAATGACAACATAGCCTTGTATTAAAATATTACTTTAAAATGCTTTGATTTTGAAATTTGATTTCTATATCCCATTTTCATTGATTGATGCCTATTCTGGTAAATTCTCATATCCTTTGCTGGTATGCATTATCTCCTGCTTTGATTTAGTGGGGAAAGGTATGTTGCTGTATACATTGTTTTCCTAGAAGATTGCTTTGATTGTTAGAGGATGTTGGTTAAGACACTGAAGACGCAGGTAAAATTCTTTCTGGGAGTAAAACTTTAGTTAGGAGGTATGACTAGTGAGTGACTGTTCTGACTAAGCCTTCACAGATGCTTGCTTTCATTGGCTGCTATTTTGGGTTCACACTATCAGCAGGAAACAGAAGCATGATTCTTTCTTGACCCTCTATTTTAGCAGAAAATGTACATTGAAAAAGCATACGAATGAAGGAAATGTGATTAGAAAATAACAGTAGTAGCAATATAATCAACATGCTCCGCTGAAATATTTTCCTGTTTTAAAATATCCTTGAGTCTTCATTTCAATACTTCAATAAAACTGCACTCTCAAACATTTTTGTTGTTGTTTGGAGAGGAAATAAATGATAATCTGTGTTGTACAGGCATTTATGTTGAGTCTCAGGACTCAACATGAAACAATGTGTATAAGAAATTATACTCTCTTTACCTTAAGCCAACTGACTTACCTACTAGTCAAGTTTTTAAAGAATAAGAAGTATATTTCTCTGGCTAACATGGTGAAACACTGTCTCTACTAAAAATACAAAATATTAGCCGAATGTGGTGGCACACGCCTGTAGTCCCAGCTACTCGGGAGGCTGAGACAGGAGAATCACTTGAGCCTAGGAGGCGAAGGTTGCAGTGAGCCAAGATCGTGCCACTGCACTCCAGCCTAGGTGACAGAGCGAGACTCCATCCAAAAAAAAAAAAAAAAAAAGTATATTTCTCCTCCTTGGATTGAAGCAAATTAAGCTTTGCTATTAAACATGATGATTATCTTTATCCAGCACAGGTTTTTCAATTTTATTGTCACCTGAATTTGTATTTAAAATAAGAATATTTTCTTACAGTGCAACTCATTTTTATAAATCTCAAAACATACAAAAAAATCATTGAAATAAGGCCAGGCGTGGTGGCTCATGCCTGTAATCCCAGTACTTTGGGAGGCAGAAGTGGGCGGATCACCTGAGGTCAGGAGTTTGAGACTAACCTGGCCAACACAGTGAAACCCTGTCCCTACTAAAAATACAAGAATTAGCCAGGCATGGTGGTGCACGCCTGCACGCCTGTAGTCCCAGCTAGTCAGGAGCCTGAGGCAGGAGAACCACTTGAACCTCGGAGGCGGAGGTTGCGGTGAGCCAAGATCAGGCCAGTGCACTCCAGCCTAGGCAACAGAGTGAGACCCTGTTTCCAAAAAAAAAAAAAAAAAAAAAAATTTAAATAATAAAAGTAAAGAAATGCTTTACTAATTCTCTTTAAGTTTTTTTTAATGCATCAAAACTCCTTTGGATTTACTTTCTTTTTCTTGAGTTTATCTGAAGGTAATATGAAAACTCAAGCACTAAAGGGAGTTGTAAAGATGTCCACATTCAGAGTTCCTATTAAAAGAAACTTCCAAAGAAGGTTATAGTACTCCACATTTCCTTCCCAAGAAGAAAAACTATGTATATTTCAAATTCACATTAATTAGTCATTACAAAAACCTTGTGAAGCTAAATGTCTGATCCATCTCTCTCTCTATCTATCTATCTATCTATCTATCTATCTATCTATCTATCTATCTATCTGCACTTGATATACTGACAGGCTCTTTGCTTAACTGTTACATCAGCAATTCAAATTTTTGCTTATATTTAAGCTACCCAGAGTGCCAACTAAAGGGTTACTACTATCATTTCAGGTTAATGTGCAAGATGGAGTTAAGGGATTCAAGAGAGGGATAGCAGAGTTTCAGGGGAGTTGACATGCTCAGATGATTAACTCTGCAAAAATGGATTCTGGGCAGCTATCACACTACATTAAAATTACATGTTTATAAGATTGTATACCACAATTGTCATGATCTTTCTGGCTGTCTCTCCAACAGAAAAATATACCCATTAATCAGGAGACTAAGCAGTATGGTAGAAAGAGCATAAACTTTGGAGTTGGAAAGACTTGGATTTGAAGGCTGGGTGGCTGGGTGCAGTGGCTCACGCCTGCAATCCCAGTACTTTGGGAGGCAGTGGCAGATGGATGGCCTGGGCTCAGGAGTTCGAGACCAGCCTGGGCAACATAGCATAAATCCCATCTCTACAAAAAATACAAAAGTCAGCCGGTTGTGGTTGTGTGCTCCTATAGTCCTAGGTACTTGGAAGGCTGAGGTGGGGGGATCTCTTGAGCCCAGGAGATGGAGGCTGCAGTGAGCCAAGATCATCCCACTGCACTCAGCCTGGGTGACAGCGTCAGGCCTTGTCTCAAAAACAAAAAACAAAAAACAGCAACAGCAAAAAGAGAAAGACTTGGATTTGAACTCCAGGCCTGCCTCTTTTTTCCTGTCTCTTGGTAAGTTAACTAATGTATGTGAGCCTCAGTTTCTCCATCTTTAAAATAGAGATAGTATCATCTTTTGTAAGTTAAATAAGAAAAGTTATGTAAAATGCTTATTAGGGTATCTGGTACTTCAGGTACACTATAGATATTAACATTTCCCTACCTTTGAAAGACCTGAATTAAACAGGAATAACTTTAGATATATTATAATAAAGCCGAAAGTCCTTAATGCACATGATCACAGTTATTAAAATAACATAGATTCCTAAAAGAAATACAATTGGGTCTATTAGCAATTAAGCTGGTGTCTATAAGTAACTTAAACTTTCTTCTTTAATAATATTATAATATAAATGAAAACAATAATGCCATAATAATGATAATAGATATTTACTGAACACAATATGCCATACATTTTGTTATATGCACTATTTTATTCAACCCTTACAACAATCTTGTGAGGCAAGTACTGTGATGATCCCCATTTTAGGAAGTTTCAGTAACTTGTCCAAGGTCATACAATTAGTGAGTGGCAAGGCTGGGACTTGAACTCAGGTCTATATGACTTCAAGTTGGACACCTGAACTAAGGTGTGACAGTAGAAATAAAGAGGAGGTGATAAATGAAGAGATATTAAGAGTTGAAATGGATTAGACCTGGCTCTTTGAATGGGGTCTAAGGGAGAGAGTGGAGTCAAGGCAAGTAAACAGGTCACCAACGGTGCTCTTCTAGGTAGATCAGTTTAATTACAGGTAACAAAAGCCCTGATCAGTTAATTTAACCCCTCCTTCCCCTGGGAAGAATTTACTGTAAAACCCTAGGAGTGACCCATAGAACCCAAAGCCAGGAATGCAGCTGCTGTAGGAACACAGGAAGTATGTTCTCTCACTTTTTTGAACACCCGCTTCACTTGTTTCTGAGAGGGCAGGGTTCCTTAGCTCCCAACCCACATGGAACAATTAATTCATGGCTGACCCACAGCACCCAAATTTGCATAGTTTAGGTTCAGTTGCATAGAGGGACATGCTCTCTTTCTGTCCTAATTTCAAATTCCCAGTGCAGACAATCAAGCTGACCCAGTTGGAGTCAGGTGCCCCTGGTCCAAGCAACTGTTGCCAGGGATGCAAGGTTATATGACACAAACTCGGCTTCTGGGAAACCATCCAAGGCCAGGGAGCAATCCCCAGAGAAGAGGGTCTAGGTCGACAACCCTGTGTGTGGCCACCACAGTGCCATTCACTAAGAGGAAATGTCCAGAGCCCTCGGCAGTCATAGTATCAAGGAGGTTAGGAGCTAGGGCCTTCACTCTGGAGATAGATATCCTTTATGGGGAAAATTGGGGGGTATTCATGGCGAGTTGAAAATAATTAGCTGTTTCAAGACTTTCTGTTGTCCTTCAGTGTAGAGCCCAATATCTGTTCCTGGGTATCAACAGTATCAACTTTTCATGTCATCAAAGACAAAGACTACCCATCATGTATTTCAACCTCTTAAATCTCATTTGACTTTAGAAGGTTTTAAGTTCAGGTTACAGGGTGCTGTGGGGTAATGGGGTGCTCTTGTCAAAACCTCAGTGTTTTGGGGAAACCTGGACAGTATGGTAGTTGTAAAAACTTGTCATTTTTTAGTTGTAAGTTGTTTCTGTTTTTGTTTTAAGCATTGAGACTTAAACTTACCTCTAGGACAGATAGCTCCTTTATTTTGGAGAAACCTCCACTATAAAGCAAATTAAATTCTTTCTCATTGTTCATGGGAAAAAAACGTAATGAAGGGGAGTAACTCAGGAACAGATGCATCCAACAGAGCAGCTCTGTTTAGAAACCCATGTCTCCATCATTGACAATTCCCTTAGAAATGGGACTTAGGCCTGCATTCTGACCTTCTTCCAGCCTGTCTTTCCTGATAGGGTGAGAAGTCTGCAGGGCCATGGGGGCATGCTTACTGGAACCTGTTTTCCAATTTCTTGACCATGTTTGGGGGTGTCAAGGACCCTTTAATTTCCTGCCCAAACATTCCTGAACCTGCTCCAAGGATCTCTGCAGCCCTCTTTACTGAGTCTGGTTTCTTGATAACTTCCCTAGGCCTGGGGATATATGGACGGAGCCTAAATGAGCAACTTGGGGGGTGACCAGAGGTGAGGCCCCTTGAGGTATGGGATGGAGCTGGATGGAAGAAGAGGGGTGGGCCAGGGCCCTCTTGCCCAGACACTACAAATGTTATAGATGGGGCTGCCCTCAGAGTAGTAGTTTTCAAACCTTAGTGTACGGAAGAGTTAATGGATGGGCTTGTTTAAAATATTGATTGCCTGGACCCGGCCACCAGAGATTCTCATACAATCAGGTTTTGCATGGTGTCCAAAAATCAGTATTTTAATAAGTCCTACAGAGACTACATGTTAGAAGATACTTCTTTGGAAATTTTATTTCCTTCAATTTGAATTTAGAAGCATAGTGCTTATTTATTTTTTCTTGTTCTTGTAGAGGTATTGTGTATGTATATGTGTGTGTCCTTGTCAAAGAATTTTCCTTCAGGTACTTGCAGTGGAGTCCTCCAAAACTGCAGAAAATATACTTAGGGCTGACATTTTAACTTTTTGTTGGGGGAGTCCCTCTGGGGAAGCCTTGGTGTAGCATAGCTTAGTGTAGGTAGAACTGACAAGGTGATGTTAAGAGTGGACTGTATGGATCGTGGGAAGTGTGCTGATGGTGGACAGTGATGACCCTGATGTCTTTTGGAGGCCACGGTGTAAGAGCAGTGATGCCTTGAAGAGAGTGCATCATCCAGCAGAGAGTCAGTTTCATGGCAGAAAATGAGGACTTGGGAGGTGGGCTTGAGGCTGGGGAGAAAGGGAAATCTCTGCTTTAGTTTTTGAACTTGACATTTTGTCTGGGAATCTAAGCCATGGAAATATTTGGATTATTCTTGAGGGGAGAAGTGAGCTGACCTTTGCTAGGGAAACAGGCTACATTCCTGAGATTAGACCTCTGTGATCTCTAGTTGCCACTTCTAATGGAAGATATCGAAATGTGCTGTGTTTTTCCTCCCTCTCATTGTGCCTAAACTTGAGGAATTAGGTAGAAGTGAAGAGGAAATGGGTCTCCTCTTCTGAGGCCAGAGTGATGGTAGGGGAGACTCATTGGTGCGCACAGGCGTGTCAATGTTGAGGCCCTTATCACTGAGGCCACAGTGTGGTAGGAAAACTAAGAAACTAAATACCAAGATGTGCCCCTGAGCACATTTAAGAGACAATATTTGGGAAACACAGAGCTAGCTAGCTGGTGGATACTTTGAAGAGAGCTAGTTTCTAGTAATGAAACTGAAGTGGCTTGTTCCTTTGTAAGTTGGCTTGACCTTGTGTATTAGTTACAGGCTGGGGCCAGGGACTTTTGAGTCACATTCATGATCTTTGTGAAATGTCTCTTAGCATGTTTTTGCTCTGACCATAATTGGAAAGATACCTTGTGCTGGTTCTATGTGGAACTCTGAACAGGACAATTTAGTTCCACCCTTCGTGCAAGGACAGCCTGATCCAACTGTGACACATTTAGTAATGAAAAAGAAGCGTTCCAATGATGTATTTTGCTATGGAATAAAGTATGGGTAGAAATTCATTCTCAGAGGTAGAGACGCTATAGAATGCATAGGAAGATTCTTAGGGCTATGAGAAAAAGGGGAAATGTAGCCATACAATGATGGTTGATGAGAAAGATACAAATAAAAGAGGAGATTAAAGTCTGACTACTAGGTTCAAAGTTTTCATTATTACCCAGGCCTTAATGAAAAAGTTTCTTGTTAATCCAAAGGGAATTAAAACCTGAGGCCTGGAAAGCCCCCAATATTTTAAGGGATGGGGTATTTTGGGAAAGTCAGAGGATTATGAGAAGTGGAAATGTATGTGGTTATTTAAGTCAGAAGGGCATAGGTTTAAGAAGCCTAGGAGATGTGAGATACAATCTGACCATAAACAGGCTCATCACAACATTTACTGGCTTATTTTTGAAAGAGAATAAGGGGCGTTCTGGCCAGGCGTGGTGGCTCACGCCTGCAATCTCAGCACTTTGGGAGGCTGAGGCAGGTGGATCACCTGAGGTCAGGAGTTCAAGACCAACCAGGCCAACATGCCAAAACCCCATCTCTACTAAAAATACAAAAATTACCTGGGTATGGTGGTACATGATTGTAATCCCAGCTACTTGGGAGGCTGAGGCATGAGAATTGCTTGAACCTGGGAGGCGGAGGTTGCAGTGAGCCAAGATTGTGCCACTGCAGTCCAGCCTAGCTGACAGAGCAAGACTCCATCTCAAAAATAATAATAAAATAAAATAAAAAATAAAAAAGGGGGCACTCTATGCCCCTATGACAAGTAATTTGGGTCATGATCTTTAAGGGCTAACTTTGTTCCCTTTGCTTAGGTAAATAACTTTGCAACACCAGGAAGGTACAGAACAATGAACTCATAAGCCCAGAACCTATAGTTCAATATTCTTATGTTATATCTAAGAACCAGGCTTGCAGTGAAACTGCTTTTGTATATTCTGTTTGCATTTTAGGGTTAGGAGGATTTGATCTTCTAAATTTGAAGATCTTGTTTATCACATTTATACAATTGCTTAGAAGAAATGTTTTGTTTATTTTCTTATACTGACTTGTAAGGTGATTGAAGTGTTTGTCACTGTAATTTAGGAGCCTAAGAAAATCTGATTAATCAAATGTTTACATAGCTAAATATTTACAGGAGTTTGAGTTTTCAAATGTAAGAGATGTTTGAGCATTAATCAACAAAGTACAAATGATTGTTCTTATTTGATATAAAAAGTATTAAGAAAAACGTTTTTAAAGTTACATCTAAAATAAACTACATGCTAATCAAAATACTAGTAATTATAAATATGCTTTTCTGTACACCGAAGCCCCATCCGATAATAAAAGCTTGAACCTTGGTTGTTAGAATCTCAGTGCCTCAGTGCAAATTCTGGCTCCACTATTTTCTCCCTTGAGCAAGTTACTCAATTTCTCTGCTCCTTTTTCTCATTGTAATATGGAGATAACAGGAATATTATCTTCTAGGGTTATTATGTGGCTTAAATGAGATAAAACAAGTATTTAGAAAGTATTTAGAATAGTGTTTGGCATATACTAGATGCTCAATAAATGAATATTATACTACTATGAATTTTAAAATTGAAAAACCTTAGTGTCCAATAAATAAATATAGCCACACATCTCTGCTGGGGCATTGATAGGAATTCAAGTGAAGAGAACCAGAGATGGAGGGGCCACAGGTGACTATGGTTGCAGTACTTGATTCTTCTCAGTGGTTACTTGGCTTTTGAAGCTCAACATATTATTTTAAAAAATTTTCAAAAACTCATCTGTTAACAACATCCAGCACTTTAAATAACAAACTTCCTGAAAGAAAAGCGCACATGTATGGCTCTGCATGGGAATTTGCACATAGTAGTGATGGGGTTAACACAAGCCAACCTACAAAACATATGAATTTAAAAAATGTTTGATCTCATAGGTAAAGATGAGGATTATTGCTATTTTCATTGGATGGCAACAATTTAGTAAAAGCATGTGATTGCCATTCCAATTGGCAGAAAATTCCAAATTCCAATCAGTTGTGTGGAGAAGTCAAGTATGGAAACTGATTGCATTTGTGCCAAAGCTGAACTTTGTTTTGATTTAATAAGAGACTTGGACAAGATATATTCATGGCTCATCCTTTTCCTATATAAGAAAAATAGAGGGAGTGTGCAGAGGGGAACTTGAGCAATAAAGAACCACATCCTACATTCTACCCACATCAGACCATTTTTGTGTTCTGCCAAAGAGTAGAACTACATGGGAGGAGGGAGATAGTTTATTATCAGATATTAAATAGCAAGTTCAACTTGCTATTTGTGTAATGGTAAATACAGCACTGCAACTCAGGCTGAAATCTTACTAAGCCTGAAGAAGGTGGGAGTGTAGTTAGCATAAATCTATGGCTAAAAGACCCATGGAATTTGGGAATCACCAACTCTGTTAATTGCTTTTTGCTTCTTATTTTAAATTAGTAGCCCATCTGTTACTACAAAATCATTGAATTATATGACACTTTACCCCTTTCAAGTCTCCTACCTACTTCTAATTCTTCTTCTCAACAAGACCCATGTGATTTTGCTTTTCATAAAGACTCCCCGGGAAGAGATTTTACAACTTCTCTTGTTAGTGCTTCTACAGCTGTCAGCCCATATCACCAGGAAATCTTTCCTTGTATCTCTTAGGAAACCCCCTTAAAAGTAATGAGTAACTAAATCTTGCTCCTGAGTGGGAGGGAAAGAGAATAGAATATGAGTTTGCCAAACCAAAGGTAAATGGAGCCTCAGTTCGTTGTTTGACATCTGAGCTTCCAGAAGTAGTGGGGCAACTTCAGCAGGTGAATCACAGACTGGAAGGAGATGTGATTGGTTCCTGGCCCATCCCCTTTGTTTTAAGGAGAGTGAGATGGAACCGTGCCAGAGAATAGTACTGTAAAACACAGTAGAACCTCAGCTGGCTTCTGAAAACTTTGGGAATTTGGAGACAGCTGGATATAGAGTATTTATCATTTTAAAAAAGTTCATTGTAAGTAAACAGACCTTAATGTATATTCCCTTATTTTTAAAAATATATACATATATAATATTCATATATTTGGCTTTCAAAACCACTTTAAAATTTTAGCATGTGGTTCAAAATAGAATAATTTATTAAAAAGTCAGGTTGCTGAATCGGGATAGGGATCGATGGAACTGTTTTAGAAATGGCTGAGGTGATTTAGTGACATATGTCATGACCATTAAAGGCAAGGAAAATCTAATGTCTTTCCAGATGGAAGCTGATAAAAAAAAAAAAATCTCTGAATTGAAATATATAAATAGAGATTGAAAATTAAGTTAAATTCAGATTAGATGACTCCTAGTAACTTGGGTAGTGGCAAAGAAGCTACTTAAACATTGGCGAGAAGGCCTAAGAGAATTATTGCAGTTTCTAAGCCTGAGACTTGGAAACAATGAAATGGGCCAGATCAGAACAATTTGGGACCAGAAATCTGTGCTAATAAAGAACCCTAGAATAGGGCTGAGAAATTGGAGATTTGAGCGACAAAGTGTGGGGTGGAAAAAAGATAGGCAAGTCCAAGTATCATTAGCATAGCTCCAATTCAAGCCCCAAATTCAGTTTTCTGCCCTGATAGAAGTAGCAAAGGCAATAGCCATTCCAATTGGCAGAAAATTCCAAATTCTAAGTGACAGAAAATTAGCATAGAACCAGGCAAGCAAGAGAAGGACTGCCACTGGTCTTAAGGTGCTTTGGGGCTCTATGACAGGTCTCAAGTCTATGACAGGGTTGGCAAGTACATTGTAGGCTGGATGTTGGCTCCCATCAACTGGGACCCACATGCAGGACACAACCTACACAAATGCACACAGGTGCTGCAGAGCAAGTGCAAATTCAGGGTTGTTACGGGTAGGGTCCTGGAATCTGTATTTCATTCCTTAATTTTTTTTTTTCAGAAGTAGTACCTGCTTACTGAAATCAAAAATCAAATAATATACGCATAAAGAAAAGAGTGAAAACTCATCTCTCCTTTTTACCCAATCACCAACTCTCTAGGATTAAATACTCCTTACAGATTTTCTTTGTGCACATGAAAATGTATCCATACTATCTGTATTAATGTCTCCTGTAGGATAAAAAACTATGATGTAATATTCACAAAAATATCTTTGCCTGCTTGGAATTCAGGCTTTTGGTTATGGTGATGAAGAAAATAAGTTAAAGGAGATGCATAATTTAAAGGTGCCTGAGTTATTTGTATCAGTAAAGTCCTAACAGGAAATAGCATATTTGAGCAGGGGTCACTGAGAAGAGCATAATTAAGGGACAAAGGGGTGGACAGGATTTAAAGAAGCCAACAGAGATGCGGAAGTGCCCCAGAGCCAATAAAAACCGGGGGCTGTTACCTCTGCTAGACCTCATGGGGCAAGGGGTGGAGCCTGCTATCAGAAATCAGTCAGGGTCCCCCTAATAGGAGTTGTGCTGACAACTCAGCATAGAGGGATCCAGGGGAGCAAAGCCAACTTGACTCCATTCTCCTCCCGTCCACCTTCCTCTGCCAAGGCTCCCCACTGGCCCAACTCAATTCGAAGCCAGAAGGCAAAGGGTCTGTCAAGACAGGCCATCTAGTTCACCCATGCAGGCCACAGAGCAGGATAGAGAGTGGGACTAGAAGGGTAACTGGAGGATATCCAACATAACATTTCCTAAAAGAATATATTTTAGGAGGCAGGAGGAGAGATGGAAAAAGACAGCAGAGACCTGTCTACAAAGGAGAGGTCGGGGCATTTAGAGAAAGCAGAAGAGTATTGAGTTCTGTCACTGTTGTTGCTGCTTCTGCTGCTGGTCTCTCTCTCTCTCTCTCTGTGTGTGTATGTGTGTGTGTGTGTGTGTGTGTGTGAGAGAGAGAGAGAGAGAGAGAGAGAGAAAGAGAGAGAAAGAGATGGACAAAAGAGATTTTAAAGACATGTGCTACAGATTATAAATGGAATGCTCTTTAATGATCCATAAGCCTACTGTAAAAATTGTATTTCATTTTCAAGTACTCTGGGTAGTTAAAATGCTGTTTTTTCTTTTTCTTTAAAAACACACAGATTTTTATGTAAGGAGGTACTTAATAACATATTCTTAGATGCAGAGAAAGGGACTAGAAGGGAATGTACCAAAATGTTAACAGATGTAATCTCTAGGGAGTGGGATTAGAGATGATTTTTATTTATTTAGTGCTTTTAGTAATATTTTCCAAGCTTTTGGTCATGGGCCTGCATTATCTTGCAGGACCAGGCTTGGCCCTAGGCCCTTTTTCTTTATTTACACTCTCCCTAGGTGATCTCACCCATTCTTATTAGTTTAAATACTATCTAAACCCTGAAAACTCCTATGTTTCTATTCCTAGCCCAGACTTCTCTCCTGAGATCTCCACTACTGTGGCCAACTGCACCCCTTGGCTGGCTAACGGATATCTGAAAGCCACATGGCTAAAATAGAGGTCTTGATTCACCACCTCTCCCTCTAATTGCCTGGCCTCTTCTTACCAAGGACTGGTGTTTTAAAATATATTTTGTCTAGGTAATTCACACGGCAAAATTTTAAAAGGTACAAAAGGTTAACTATTATAAAATATGTGCCTGTTCTACTCCAAATTTTGTTTTCCTGTTCCTGTACTCAGTTCTCCTCTGCCAAAACATTTCCTGTGTTTCTTATCCTCTTTGTGCATGTAAATATATGTAAATATACACCTTTTTCATTTTACATAAAAGTTAGCATCTTTTATCCACTGCTCAGCATCTTGTGCTTTTAATGATCTACCTTGGAGATATTTCTATATTAGTACAGCATAAATAGAGCTGTTTATTTTCATAATATTTGCATAGCATTCCATTGTGTGGATAAGACTAATTTTTTAAAAACAAGACCCTATCTTGAGGCTAGATTGTTTACATTCCAATTATATGTAATAACAAATTATAATAAAAGTTGTACCATACCAGACCCACTATTATACAACCTTTCTTTTTTTGACCCATGTATATAGTACAGGCATTCTTCCACATTAGTGTGTGCAGAGCTACCACTTTCTTTTTAATCACGGCTTTCTTATTCCATAATATTGATGTGCTGTAACTCACTCAACCATTACTTGTTTATGAACCCATAGGTTTTCTCCAGTGTTTTGCTTTCATAAACACTGCTGTGATTAACATCTTCCTTCAAGTCCCTCTGGCAGTGTTCACCACACTTTGATTTTCTCCAGGACACATAGCTGGTCGACATTTCCCAGGCTTCCTTACAGGTAGCCTTGTGATCAAGTTCTGTAAAGGAATGTGAGTGGGAGTGATGTTTGTCACTTCTGGACCTGGTCCATAGAAAGAAATCTCTGGTACCATCCTCCATCTGTTCTCTCCCCATTTTCAACTTAATAGAGGTGACTCCAAGGATCTAGAGAAAGGTAGAGTCACAAGACAAATCTTCCAAAGATTTTGTGAGCAGAGCACCCCTGCTGACTTGCATTGGTGATATGAGCACAAAACATACATTTATTATAATGAGTCACTGAGGTTTTGAGATTTAAAAAATTTTTGTTAGACTGCCCTAAATACTACAACACCCATACACACTTCTACCGGGAGTTTTCTAGGGTTGATTCTGAGAATTTAAATTACTGGGCCTCAATGGCCTAAGCATTTTAAATTTGACACTTCTTGTCAATTCATTCTCCAAAAAGTATACTTCAGTTTATATGTATACACATAAAAATATAGTACATAAAAATGGTCAAGAATAATGAAATATAATGCACATTTATTTTTATGTATTTACTTTTATTTTATTCATTTATTTATTTATTTGAGACCGAGTCTCAGTCTAGTCGCCCAGGCTGGAGTGCAATGGCATGTTCTTGGCGCACTGCAACATCCACCTCCCAGATTCAAGCAATTATCCTGCCTCAGCTTCCCGAGTAGCTGGGCTTACAGGGGCCCGCTACCACACCCAGCTAATTTTTGTGTTTTTAGTAGAGATGGGATTTCACCACATTGACCAGGCTGGTCTTGAACTCCTGAAAGGTGATCTACCTGCCTTGGCCTCCCAAAGTGCTGGGATTACAGGCGTGAGCCACCACGCCTGGCCATGTGCATTTATCTTATAAGATCTATTTATAATTCTTATAATTTATAAAATCTACTTATATTCTAATGATTTATAAAATCCATTCATAAAATAGATTTTTTAAATTAAAATGGTGATTAAAATGAAAACTGAAAAATTAAAGCTGTTTAATTACAGTAACATTAAAACTTTAAATAGTAAACATAAAAACTGATATTATCCAAAAGATTGTTGGTTTCCAGTCTTGGTGGGGATAAGAGGGTATCTGTGTTTAGTTAAAGTCTCTCTAGGAGATTCTTAGGCCAGATTTGGAAACTGCTAGCCTGATGTGTTGTTGGTTCCAAGTGGTTAAATGGGATAAGTTTAATGGTACCCTTCAGAAAGTATCATAAAATCCATATATACCAATGGGAGAATCTTATTCAGCTTGGGCTCAGTCTGAAAGTTGTACTTCTACTCTTCTTGCCTCTAGCAGGCCTTAGAATTCATCTAATCATCCAGCACAAACAGGACAGCAAGGCAGTAGCAGAGTCCTTGAGCATCAAGAGCTGTAGGGTTGAGCAAATACAGATACAGCTCCAAGGTAAACAGCTCACTGGTAGCAGACATTTTTGCAGAAATTTCCTGGTGAAAGCAAAATTTCCCTAGAAATCAATTGGTGGGGACTTTGTCTGAATTTGCTCAAAATTTTGATTCAAAAATAAAAAACAACCAAAACCAGTCATTGAATAGTCTCTACAATTGACATTGGCCACTGCAATTCAAGAAAGTAATCATTCCTGCAGAGATGAAATGAATCAGCAGCAACTCTCCGATAAATAAAGGAAAAGATAACTAGACCAGAACAGACACCATTCCCTAACTAATATCTGCTGAAAGGATTTGTTAAATCCTGAGGAGAAAAAACTGGAAGTTAAAATGGGAATCCTAATAGTTATTTTTTTGTTAAAATTGACTATATTATAAACTGTATGTGGGTCTTATTTCTTAGTGTGGGCTAAATTCTCAAATAGTCCTATAGTTATTTTTAATAAAATTTCAATTCTTATAGATATGATCATAGGCAGCAGGATCACATATAATCTGAACTGACAACTCTGAGTATGATTTTGGTGTTCAGAGTGAACATTCTAGATCAACCATACACCTTCCAGAAGGGTGTCTTTATAAGACATGTCTGAGGGCATTGCATTTTCCATATGCCACTACCTCTGGGGAGGTCTAATGGCAGTGTTAACTTCCTGTGATAGGCAGGTTGAATTTCAATACCATGAATTTAATTTATTAATGGTAGGTTCTGGGATATCCAGAAAGAGCTATATTGTAAAGGAAAAAGCCAAGTCATTATGATAATTGCAGAACAATCAGAAAGGCTTATTTGACATTAAGCAACTGACCTGGTGTTCCTTAATCTCCTGGACTAACAACAGTATGGAAATCAGAGGCTGTGGAAGGAGGTCATTAGACAGCCCTAGTTGTAAATATTAGGGAACTGTAGGGACAGGAGTCCTGCTGCAGTATGTCTAGCGTCTTATTTATTTTTGTATCATTTTATTCATTCATTTATTCAACAAACATTTACCGAATACCTCCTGTGTGCTGTTTATGATGCTATGGAGAATACAATGGGGAGCAAGGCAAACCTGGTCCTTGTTCTCATGGAAACTTCCTGCATACTGCTGTGTGCTTCATGAAGTCAGTCATGGCAGTTCCATTTCCATTGCTACTATTTGGTTCATGAATGGATATATGATTCAGTTCTGGCCACTGAGACTTGAGAACGCACAAGCCAGGAGGCGTCTGAGATAGGTTTCCTTCTTTTTAAAAAGAGACATGGAAAGACCAGCTGTAACTGTTTATATATGGCAGCCATTTTGTGACCATGAGGGAGCTAGCCTGAAGATGAAGTCTGCATGTGGAGGACAGCAGAGCAGAAAGCTGGGAAGCACCTGCATCCGTGGTCAACTACAGAGTCACTGACCACAGCAGCCCTGGAGCTGCCTGTTGTGGACTTATTTTGTGAGATAAGAAATGTCTATTGTTTGAGGCAGTCTAGCCAAGATGTTACTTGTAGTTAAAGGCCAACTATCTGATAAGTTCTCCAGAAGATTCACTGCAATTCACCTGATAGTGACTTGATAGTAAATACGCGGTTCTAAGAAGGAGGTAAAGTTTTAAAGTCTGTCACACAATGGTAAACAGTAGTGAAAAGGACACCCAGTGTTTGCTAGGGAAAAGTTTAAGAAGTTTCTGTAACTTGGGAATTCTGAAGACAATTGTGCATGAGAGTGTGCACATGTGCACGCATGTGTGTGTGTGTGTGACATATTTGCCATTTTAAACTGAATAGAGAATTCTTCGCACTTTTGCTTTACAGGGAAAGCCACTATAGTTATGACTTTTTAGAAAAGGGCACTAGATGAAGGAAGGAAGATTGCTAACTCTTTTTTTTTTTTTTTCCGAGACAGAGTCTCACTGTCACCAGGCTGGAGTGCAGTGGCGTGATCTCGGCTCACTGCAACCTGTGCCTCCTGGGTTCAAGCAATTCTCTTCCTCAGCCTCCTGAGTAGCTGGGATTACAGGTGCCTGCCACCACGCCCTGCTATTCTTTTGTAGTTTTAGTAGAGACGGGGTTTCACCATCTTGGCCAGGCTGATCTTGAACTCCCGACATTGTGATCCATCTGGCTCAGCCTCCCAAAGTATTGGGATTACAGACATGAGCCACGGCACCTGGCCAAAGATTGCTAACTCTTAATGAGTGCTTCCCAGGAGGCCTGGGCACTTGCTGATGCTTTATGTACATTGTCTTAATTCGTCTTCAAAACAATAAATACTATTATCTTTCTCATTTTACCAAAAAAGATAATATGGCTGAGAAATAACTTGCCCAAAGTCACAAATAAATGGTAAAAACTGAGGCCTGGATCCAGGTCTGTGTGATTCCAAACCCCATGCACTTACGCCTTATGGGGACAAGCCATACCGGCCACTTTCCAAAGTCTGCCTTTAGTAGTTTTCCCTCGTGAACCCAGCAGCAATGTCTGGAGGTTCCCTTGTTAGTTATGCAAATAGCAAAGCTGGTTACACAATGGAGAGAAGGCCAATTCTGGCACTAATTTTAGGGCAAACCACAGATGTCTTTGATGTTTTCATTGTACATGAGAACAGAGCCAGTGATCCGACAGCTGCTGGCAGCCCTAATAAAATATGCAGAATATTAAGGCAGTTTTATCTCAGTGCCTAATTACAGCTGGCACGGGAAAATTTATTTTGCAAAGGAGGAGATGTCAAATGGTATAAATGCAATGTATAACCAAATTTGATTGCTTCATTCTATTTTCTCAGGGCTGTGCAATTATAGAGCACTTTTTGGAAAAGTGTTATTAATTGGCAGTCCTCTCAAACTATATAACCAAAACTTTGTTTTAGATATTATTGGAACAGCTCAACTGCTTTATTGCCTTATACTTAAATTTATTTTCTTTGCTCGCCTTAGATATAAAATACACCCAGCACTTAATTCCAAAAGTGAATGTAATTACAACATTCGTGTCTAGTCCAGGTTTTTACACCCACATAACCAATGCGATGAGACCATAATTTAATGTTTTCTTGCCATTGAAAATTGTTTCATAAATGTAATGACAGAGAAATAGCTTTATAATGCTGATACAGGAGCAAATAACTAATAGTTGGCTACTTCAGCAAGCAGAAATCATAGCCGGATGAGGCTCTGACATTTCAACTTCATGTGGCTTACACCATATGTGGCCATGGCTGCAAGCCGCATAATGTTGAAACAGGATACACTGGCCAGATCTCTTTCAAGGAAGGACTTACTGCCCAGCTGTGGGTGGCACTCCAGCTGTTTGTTCCTTCAGGGTCTGTCTCAGCTATAGAGTCACCTCCTGATATCATGCCCTTCCATAGTCACAGAGCCCACATCTAGTGACTATGTGAGATGAAGTACAAAGGCCCAGACATTGAAGCATGGTATGGCTCATTCTCATTCTACAGCCCTCCCTGTTTCCCCTTGCCTCCAGTGTTGATCTTTCATAAATATCTTATACCCCAGATTCTACCTCGGCATGTCCCGTCATCTGCTTCTAGAAAAACCAACAGGTGACACTGTAAAAAGAGAACCACTTATCAAACAGTTCTACCTTTTTCAGGGAATGACCTTTCAGCCATCATTTGAGAACAGAATATATGTTGAATTAAAGCCCCATGATGACTTTCAGTACTAAATGACCACATTAAAAATTACTAGTTATATTCCAGAAACTTAATTTTTTTTCAACATATCAAAATGCACTGCTAAGTAATAAGTTTTTATTTTTCCTAAATCTTTCTTGGCTTCAATGCAGCATCTGATTGTAAGCTCCTCTTTCTTGGAACTCTTTTCTCTGTTTCGTTTCAAAGAAAAATTAAGCTCTATTTTTCTATTTTTCTGGTTGCTCCTTTATAATCTGTGTCTGGTGCCTGCCTTATGATGGTGTATCCCAAGATTCTGTCCTTGACTTTGCTCATCTACCTTCACTCATTTTTCACAGATACACTCATCTGCAACTTCTGCTAATGTGTTGGTTATGCCCAGTTTTTGAGTTTTCAGTTCAGACCTTGCTGTGGAGCTCCAGGGTCATATAGTTTCTCAAAACAAGAACACCCCCAAATAGAATGTTGTGTTTTCACATCCTTTCCTCCAAAACACTCCAAAATGAAAATTACCAACAATGGCAACCTGTTCATCCTCCAGAGGTCCTGTAGCCTTCAATGGCACCACTACTCCTCCTGTGGTCTTAGCCTGAAATCAGGGAGACATCCTAGATTTCTTCCTCTCACTCATGCTTCGTATCTAAGCAGTCCCAAGAGCTCAGATGATTCTCTCTCTTTTTAAAAATTTTATTTTAGAGACAGGGTCTTGCTGTGTTGTCTAGGCTGGAGTGCAGTGATGCAATCACAGTTCACTGCAGCCTCAAACCCCTGGGCTCAAGGGATCCTCCCACCTTAGTCTCCAGAGTAGCTGGGACTAAAGGGGCATGCCACCATGCCCAGCTAATTTTTTTTTTTTTTTTTTTTTTTGAGATAGGATCTCATTGTGTTTTCCAGGCTGAGATTCTGCCTTTTAAACAGCTTGAGTCATTCCACCTCTTTCTTTCCACTGTCTCTTATCCCTTCTTCCATTAGTGGCTTGAAGTTTTTGATATCGTCCTATTACCTTCCTCCTTAAACACTTCCTTTTCTACCATCTGATCATGCTATGTCACTGCTTAAAATCTTTCCGTGGTTTCCAACTTGGCATACAAAGTCCCTAATGATATGAAGCCTTGTCTATCTAGTCTCATTGTCAATCATTCTTCAGTGTGTACTTTACCAGTGCCTTGGACTTAAATGCATCAGGCAGAGCCATGTTTCAGTGCCTGAGAAAGATGCAGTTCCCTCCGCCCTTAGCATGAAGCTCCTTCCCCTTCCTACTCATCCTCCTTTCAACTAGCTCGTATTCATCCTTCCTTCAAAACTCAGCTCCTGCTGAGACCATCTTTGGAAAAGTCCTCCTAGATGCCTCCACTACCCTGGCACCTAAGATCATATCAAGACATTTATCCCATTGTGAAGGGACTTGTCTCAAACTGATCTACAAAGTTCCCTGAAAACTCCTGGTTGGAGTTTACACTGTGATAAGCCTACTAAATAGTAGGCTCCATAATGTGTTTGTGAAATTTATGAAAATGAAGCTGTATAAACATATAACTACCTGTCAGTGAACCATTGTGATAGTAGATTACCAAAATGCACACAAACATGGACATATTGCCAGGTAGAACCTTTGCAAAACCTTTTAGAAAAAGCTTTTGGCTGGGCACAGAGGCCCATTCCTGTAATCCCAGCACCTTGGGAGGCTAAGGCAGAAGGATTGCTTGAGCCCAGGAGTTCGCTACCAGCCTGGGCAACACAGTGAGACTGTCTGTACAAAAAGTAAATTTAAAAAAATTGGCTGGGCGCGGTGGCTCACACCTGTAATCCCAGCACTTTGGGAGGACGAGGCGGGCGGATCACGAGGTCAGGAGATCGAGACCATCCTGGCGAACATGGTGAAACCCCGTCTCTACTAAAAATACAACAAAATTAGCTGGGCGTGGTGGCGGGCGCCTGTAGCCCCAGCTATTCCGGAGGCTGAGGCAGGAGAATGGCGTGAACCCGGGAGGCGGAGCTTGCAGTGAGCCGAGATCGCGCCACCGCACTCCAGCCCGGGCGACAGAGCGAGACCCCGTCTCAAAAAAAAAAAAAAAAAAAAAAAAAATTAACTGGGCACAGTGGTGTGCACTTATAGTCCCAGCTACTCAGGAGGCTGGAGTGGGAGGATCACCTGAACCCAGGAGATCGAGGCTGCAGTGAGCCATGTTTGTGCCACTATACTCTGGCTTGGGTTACAGAGTGAGACCTTGTCTCAAAAAAAAAAAAAAAGGAAAAAGATTTCTTTTAATCAATACTATATATTACACACACACACACACACAGACACACACATTGATAACATCTATATTGACTTTTACTTTAAAAAGTTAATATATATAAAAAAATTATTTATAAATAAATTATATATAATATAAAATTTTCACATTTTATAATATATAAAATTTTATATTTAGACAAGAAAATGTATATAAAAGATTATATATATTATGTTATATAATTTAATATGTATTATGTATTTTAATATAAATCCATGCTATGTAAACTATAGGTATTATAAATTCTCTATATAAATTATAGATATAACACTTTACATGTAACATAAGTTATTTTAATATAACTTTTGAAAGGAAATGCCAATGTAGATGTTGCCAATGAGGACTTTTGAGTAGGTGTAGCATTTTTCATGAAGTAGCTGACATACAATTTTTGCCTCTTTAAACTGATTGTCAACATATGGGTAAATAACAATCTGCTGACTTTGAAAAATTAGTTATAATCCATTTCACACAATGCATGCAAAACACAGCAGGCAATGGCCCATAATTGAAGGATTAGTTTGGGGCCTTAGGGTGGTTTTTAAAATTCACAGGCTGATAGAATGTTACACCCCATATGGACCCAGAATATTCTCATCAGGGAGTTTCCAGTACTCTCTTTCCTCCTACAGAATACCACGTGTTCCGTGTTCAGGAGAGCACTTCCTCCATCCATCAGTACAGCAGCTGGCGATCTTCCCTGGTGATAAAGTAGGCAGGAGGCTGAAAGCGCCTTATAGGAATCTGAATCCTGCCTGAATAGATTTGTTAAACCACTTAGGTCATTTCTAACTTTTTCTGCTGTCCAAGGCACACTGCAGTTTTTTCTTGTCTTGTGCCTGAACCTTACATCCTGCTACAATTGCTCTATGTGCACCATTCCTTTTGGATTTTTGTGGCTTACCAGTGTAGAATTAGAGGCTGCTCTGTTATCTTTTACTTTTCCTCACTGTGGTTTTTACTCTCACTTTACTCCCACCTGTCTGCATTGATTTCTGCTATTTCCTGTGTATGATTTGCACGTCTGCCATTGCTTTTTGTCTCTAGTTACTTTCTTTTCCTGTTTGTCTCGTTGTTGTAGGACCCTTTCTGACTCTCTCAAGAGGGACCTTTTCAACCCCAACGTGCGCTGGTCTAACCCTAACCAGCACCAACTGGTTGGGAAGTAGAGCAGGAACTCTGGCTGCCCTAATCTACATGGTGCTCTCTGCTCCTGGGCAGGGGTGTGGGTGTTTTTATATACTATTCTCTTGAGTACGAAATGCCTGAACAAAGCAGTGATTTGGCAAGCCTGAAGTCACACACTGGGGATCATAGTAACTTGCTTCTACTAGCAACGTGAGCATTATAAACATTTCCTGGCCAAGTAGCCTTGAATCAGCTAGGAGTAGGGGTGCAATGAGTCTGGGTTCACTTTGCTCAGGGTGACAAGGCTTTAGAGTATCGATTAATCGTCAAACTCTTTTGTTTAAGAGACAAGGTAAACATACATACATACATACATAGAGAAGCTTTCTGGGGTTACTTAGGCTTTATGTGATTACTAACAGGAATGTTTGTATTTGCAAGCAAAGCTTATAAATCACCTCTTAGTTATCTTTGCGAAATGAAGTTAAAACATGGTTTAAAGAATCAAAAATATAAGACATTTATAATGATTTATAATTGAATCAAGAATGCATTTGGTATTTTTTTAAAAAGAATAATTGGCTAAGATTTAAATTAATTTGCTTTCCTTAAAAACCCAGAGTCTAAACAATGGAAAGAAATAGAAAGAGTTACACTGGGTGTGTGAGGGGTGGAGTGGGGGGACCCAACTGCGACTGAAATTTCTTAGAGAAAATCTACAAAATCGGCCAAGCACACATGGATTGTGTGACTTCATTTAGTTGGAGGAGAACTGAGCAACCCGCTGATCTCAAATGTCTTTCCCCAGGAGAAATAATCTCTCTTGTCTTGGAATGGCTGTAGCACTGAAAGTTTATTCCACCCTTGGCACTTACCTTAATCTATCCTGTAATATTATCTCTTTTAGAAATGTTTTTATCTCTTCATTATAACAATTATCTTTTTATGTTCCTGACTTACCTAGGATGCTCATTCATTCCAGGTGGCCTGGAACAGTTCTGATTTGCGCCCATTGCCATGGTTTAATTAATAGTGCCCCCTTTCACTCTCAGAAGTGTCCTGGTTTGGTTGATAAACTATAAGGTTCCTATAGTCTTATCCCAACTAAATGGAAAGTTCCTGTGTGAGTCAAGATCCCAGTAAGAAACAGAACATTCTGTGGGGATTTTAAAGAGAT
Source organism: Macaca fascicularis (assembly GCF_037993035.2). Lineage (NCBI taxonomy): Eukaryota > Metazoa > Chordata > Mammalia > Primates > Cercopithecidae > Macaca > Macaca fascicularis. The sequence goes on along the minus strand of NC_088380.1, from coordinate 67,780,219 downwards.
AAAAGTCCCTTTAATAAAGGGACTATTTACAGAAGTGTGGGCAGAGTTAAGAGCATCAAAAAAGGATGTTGAGGCACCAGACCTGAAAAGGTAAAGGGAGGAAAAGATGCTTTTGAAGCTTACCTGGGGGGCAGAGCCTTTGAAGAGGGGCCGCCCTAGAGAAGCCACAGTCCTGGAAGGACTCAAACACTACAGAATGGGCCAAGCAAGGGAAGACATTCCCTACCACTCTGTCCTCCCACCCATCTATTACCTATCTGTGCCTTCTATTGGTTGAACCCAAATGCAAGCTAGAAGGCAAAGGAGCCCTGGTGATAAAGTTGGAAAGTGTTTGTTTTCTTGGGAAGAAGAGCAGGGAAAGGCAGAGAACAAATTGAGGGGATCAGGGTATCTTGGGTACTAGGGAAGATTAATGGTGTAGGCCCTAGATGTTAAAGGAGTCTGCAAGATGAAAGATCACAATGGGCTGGAGCAATTTGAAGAAAGAATTTATGGAAGAGGAGAGGAGAGGTTTTCAGCAACATTGAAATTAGAGCCAACTTATATGGGCAAGAGGGAGAGGTTGGTCTTCTTTGGGGTAATGGCATCAACAACAGCACAGGTGTTAGCCTGAAACACATCTTCCCATGAGAGGAGGGCTAGTGTTATTTCTGAGATTTTCAAAAATCTTACAAACATTCCAGGCAAATACCTATGGGAGGGGCTAAAGGGCATTAAATGGGCTGTAAGAGGAATAGGTTGTGGGTGGCCATTGATTCATCCCTTCAATAAACATTTATTGAATGCTTGGTATTGGTCAAGCCACTGTTCTGAGAGCTGCTGATGCCAAGTGAAATAAGACATGGTTCTTTCCCTTGAAGAAAGGGAATGGAAAAGGTAGCCAAGGGAGAAAGTAATTATTTTGCCTTGTGTCCAAATAAGGTTTTTCACATTCTCGGCTGGTCTTTTCACTCAATGCTTAAACTCCTTGGAGAGCCTTTACTCCCTTCAGGGGAAAGGCTATATATGAGGCCCTTCTGATATGGCCTTTTCTTGAGTCTCCAGCCCCATCTCTTACCACTCCTCTCAACACAGAGGTATGACAGATTATATGCAAGCACACAGGAGATCATCTAAGTGAGACTCGAGCAGAGAGTGATTAACTAAGACTTCCTGGAGGAGCTAATGCAATCTGAATTCTGAAGTGTGAGCAGGGGCTTTGTAATGGTGTTTCCATGTGTTTGTGTCTATCCTGATGCATTTTAAAAAAGTAAGTAAGATGGTTGGCTTAAGAAATACACAGAGCAGGATAAAAAGAAAATTAGGTAAAACATAGAGTGAGTTTTATTTGCCTTTTATGTACATTGCTGCATTTGATTTCAGAAAAGCTTTATAAACTTGCAGTTTTATTTTCATTTTCCAGATGAGGAAGCCAAGGCCCAGTGGTTGAAGTACCTTGCCCAGAGCACACAGTCCTGACAAGCAGTGGAAGCAGAACAGAACCAAGCTGCTTTGGTACCAGTCTGTGAGTTTTCAGCTGTGTGCCCTAGTATAAAATATGTGCTCATGGCTTCTGTGGCTTACCTCCCCGTGTAGAGCTCAAGGCCTGAAGGTGCTGCACAGGGCGGTAAAGGGTGGCTCTGCACTTTGAGGACTGAAAAGTGAGTGAAGGGGGTGTTTTAGTCCATTCTTATGCTGCTAATAAAGACATACCCGAGACTGGGAAATTTATAAAGGAAAAAGGTTAATTGACTCACAGTTCAGCATGGCTGGGGAGGCCTCAGGAAACTTACAATCATGGCGGAAGGGGAAGAAAACGTATCCTTCACATGGCGGCAGCAAGGAGAAGTGCTGAGCAAAAGGGAGAGAAGCCCCTTATAAAACCATCAGATCTTGTGAGAACTCACGCTCACTACCATGAGAATGGCAGCATGAGGGTAACCACCCCCATGACTCAATTACCTCCTACCAGGTCCCTCCTACAACATGTGGGGATTATGGGAACTACAATTCAAGATGAGATTTGGTTGGGGACACAGCCAAACCATATCAGAAGGGAACTGGGAAAGGCATTTCAGGCAGAAGAGTCAGTGTGTTCAAAGCAAGAGGGGTGTGAAGGAGCATGGCATGTTGAAAGGATAGTAATTAGCTCATAATGGTTGGGAGTGTTAAGAGCAGTGCTGAGAGATGGGGCTGGAGATGCAAGCAAGGGCCACATCTGAAGGGCTTCATATAGCCCTTCGCCAGAAGGGAGTGAAAACTCTTGCAGGAGTTTAAGCAGTGAATGACAAGACTGAGAATGTTAAAAACCTCACTTGGACAGCAATGTAAACAAGTCTAGGTCTGGAGAAGGCTGGAGGCAGAGAGGCCAGTTACAGGGCTTGCTGTAGGCATAGAGCAACAAGATGGTAGAAATGATAAGGAGGGTGTTAGAGTTTGGGAGCTATTATGGAGGAATATTAGACAGAGGTGGGCCCCTGGATTGGGGATGGGTAAAAATAACAAATTCTCACTTGGGCAGCCAGTAAGGTGATGCCACTCATGAGGTGGGGATGGTGGGGAAGAACCAGCTTGGTGCTTGAGGGTGATTAGTTCAGATGATAATGGTCAAATAACTAATAAAGAAAATGAGCTTCACTTTTTTACCCTTCTATTCTGTCTAGTTGTTTAGTTTATTGAGGTCTTAGAAAAAAATATGACAGCCCCAGAGAAAATATTGTCAATAAAAGTTAAATGTATTTATTTTGACAAGACATTGTTTTATTGCAAAAGTGATATATACACAGACGATTTAGAAATTACAGACAAGCCAAAGAAAATGTTGTTACACAAATGCAGTGTTACAATGACTTGTAACACTTCGGTGTGTATCGTTTTTATTATAAGCACATATGTGTAAATATATGCATTTTTAAAGGATTTTAGTAATGTTCTCATGATTAAATATATCATGTACATCTTTCTTTCTTGCCTTTTTTTTTGAGACATGGTCTAGCTCTGTCACCCAGGCTTGAATGTAGTGCAATTCTGGCTCCTTTCAACCCCCATCTCTTGGGTTGAAGTGATCCTCCTGCCTCAGCCTCCCAAGTAGCTAGCATTACAGCTGTGTGCCACCAGGCCCAGCTAATTTTTGTATTTTTTGTTGGGACAGGGTTTTGCCATGTTGCCTAGGCTTGTCTCAAACTCCTGGGCTCAAGTGATCCACCCACCTTGGCCTCCCAAAGTGTTGGGATTTCAGGCATGAACCACCATGCCTGACACATGCACATTTTTCAATAACATTGGTAATTCTATAAGATCATTTTGGAGATTGCATGGTATTTCATTTATGAACGCAGAGTCTCCTATTCAACTATGTTTCTGTTCAGACGTTTAAGTTGTTTCCATTTTGTTTTTACGATTACAAACAACACTGCAATAAAGTAATGAAACTTTAAATTTTCCAATTAATCTTCGGTTTATAGTAGTGCAATTTAGACTATGAAATTAAGTTTGGGCATGGTTTTTTTTAAAGTGGTTATAGAAAGAAACAGGTGTTTTTTTTTTTTTCTTTTTTTTTTAGACGGAGTCTCGCTCTGTCGCCCAGGCTGGAGTGCAGAGGCATAATCTTGGCTCACTGCAATTCTCCTGCCTCAGCCTCCCGAGCAGCTGGGATTACAGGCACCTGCCATCACACCCTAATTTTTGTATTTTTAGTAGAGATGGGGTTTCACCATCTTGGTCACACTGGTCTTGAACTCCTGACCTCGTTATCCACCTGCCTCAGCCTCCCAAAGTGCTGGGATTACAGGCGTGAGCCACCGCACTTGGTGAAACAGTTGTTTTTAAATTGCTCTGAAAAAATATGTGGTCTCTAATTCTCACGTATGACAGCAAACTGATATAAGGTACAGCTATTAAAAAGGAAGTATGGAAACTATCTGTGGGTTGAGTCATTCTTTAACTTTCAGTGAGGACAGAGACCACATTTGATAATGAGATTCCTTTGCTTTAATGACGTTTTCAGTGTCTCCCCAAGGAACACATAAAATGTTGTCAATTCTTCAAAATGATCTACAAATTGATCAACCTCATGAATAATTAAAATTGTAGTTAAATTCAACTTCCTTTTGATTGTGTACAATACATTTTTTTGCATACATCTTCACAATTTTTTCCCTTAATTTAGTTAGAAGCAAGCTTTGAGGATAGGAAACATATTATAGCTGACCTTTTTTGACTGATCATTGCCCTTTTCCTCAGAGTTCCTTCTGACTACAATCTGTGCTAGGTGTCTGCTCTCTCTGCCCTTGCCAAGCCTCTAATAGTCAAACATCGGAAATTCCTCTTTTCTAGTGAAGATGCCGCAGAGTACTTGGAAGAGAAATCGAGATGTTTCTGGCTTGTCTGGACAAGGTTAGACCCCCGATAGCAGCAGAAAAGGGATACAGGATGTCAGTGATAAATGGGTGGTCTCTGTTCAGACAATAGAATGCATGCATTCTCCCAAAGTGCTTGGAAAATCCCCAGTAGCTGTGTACTCCAAACCATCCTGGTTGGATTAGATACATTTCACCTATCTCAATACACTTTTTCTTTTGTAAATATCTTCTATTCTAAAAGAAAGTGAATAGAAAATACAAGCTAACCTCACACATAATTTTAAAAGATGGTGGCCTAAGGGTAACATAAAGGAGAAATTTTAAAAATTTAATTTATAGTAAACATACATTATAGCCAGATGCTTGTGCTTATACCTAGAATCGTTGTGAGTGTGACACCCACAGATGCAGACGATACTGCAGTGATATATTGATGACTCAGATACCACAAGGGGCACCACCATTGGTATTATAACTTTCCAAAATGATGAACTACAGTGGGTTAAGTTATGCGTGAAGCAACATCCAGTTTTCCTTACCTTTATAAGGTGCATTCCTGAAAAATTCATTGAGGCAACATCCAATTTTCTTTGCATTTATAAATTGTATTCCTAGAAAATTCAGTACATTTAAAACTACTCAAAAGTGTTTTGTGTTTTACATGTAAATTAAAGTTAGGTTTTAGGCTCACATCATTGTAAATAGGTTTTTCGTCTACTTGAAAGACATTCAAAGATCACGTCTGATATGAGACAGCTTTTCATTTGCATGACTGACCCACATATTATTGGGCGTCTCTAATCCCAGGACCCCAGCCAGTTGTACCCCATTCATTGTTAGAACCAAAATACAAATGAACTAGGCCAGGCGTGGTGGCTTATGCCTGTAATCCCAGCACTTTGGGAGGCCCAGGCAGGCGGACCTGAGGTCAGGAGTTTGAGACCAGCCTGGCCAACATAGTGAAACCCTGTCTCTACTAAAAATACAAAAATCAGCTGGGCGTGGTGGTGCACGCCTGTAATCCTAGCTACTTGGGAGGCTGAGGCATGAGAATTGCTTGAACTTGGGAGGCAGAGGTTGTAGTGAGCCAAGATAGTGCCACTGCACTCGAGCCTGGGTGACAGAGTGAGACTCTGTCTCAACAAAGAAAAAAAAAACAGCACAAAACCCCAACATACTGACAAACTTACAAATTGTCCCTTTAGGAAGGTATCGTTCCCCTGCCTTCACCTCAATCACTGTTAAGCAGCTCCTGACTGTTTTTCTTTTTTGGACCTGGGAGGATTTGCCTCTGAGGTACAGAGAATTAGGTCAACTTGAGTTATTGTCTGATTTAAAAAAATTATTTATGTTAAAAATTGTACAAATATATACACAATTATATATAACACAATATATATTATGTTAAAAATGTACATAGAATAAAAGTTACCATTTAAACCATTTTAAGTGTATAGTTCAGTGACATTAAACATTCACATTGTTGTACAACCAATACCACTATCCATCTTCAGAACAGTTTTATCTTCTCCTCCTGGTTTTTTAAAGAAATCACGGACAGTAGTCTGTTTTGTCTCTTGTTTTCTTTTTCCTTTTTTCTCTTTTTTTTTTGAGACGGAGTCTCATTCTGTCACCCAGGCTGGAGTGAAGTGGTGTGATCGCTGCTCACTGCAACCTCCACCTACTGGGTTCAAGCGATTCTCGTGCCTCAGTCTCCTGAGTAGCTGGGATTACAGACACCCGCTACCACACCCAGTAAATTTTTGTATTTTTAGTAGAGGCAGGGTTTCACCATGTTAGCCAGGATGGTCTCAATCTCCTGACCTCGTGATCCACCTGCCTCGGCCTCCCAAAGTGCTGGGATTACAGGCGTGAGCTCTCATTTTGAGAGCCCGGCCTGTCTCTCATTTTCTTAGGTCTTCTCACTGGCACTCATTCTGAGAATTGATCTGTTTCTTTCTTTCTTTTTTTTTTTTTTCTTTTTTGAGATGGAGTCTAGCTCTGTCGCCCCGGCTGGAGTTCAGTGGCATGATCTCAGCTCATAGCAACCTCTGCCTCCTAGGTTCAAGCGATTTTCCTGCCTCAGCCTCCCGAGTAGCTGGGATTACAGGCACCCATTACATCCAGCTAATTTTTGTATTTTTAGTAGAGACAGGGTTTCATTATGTTGCCAGGCTGGTCTCAAACTCCTGACCTTGTGATCCACCCGCCTCAGCCCCACAAAGTGCTGGGATTACAAGTGTGAGCTACTGCTCCTGGCCTGGTCTGTTACTCAATTCTGATTAGGCCAGGTTTGTGACTCAACTTTATGTCTCTGGTGAGGCTGTCATGCTCTGACCTCTGCCTGTGCTGCTGACCATGCCTCTGCCCCCAGTCATATGGTAACCACACGTGGCACCACTTCTCTGGCAGGCCTGGGCCTCCACAGCTCTGTGACTGTGTCCGGGACTGAGTCGCCCTATGACTCCTCTTCACTCTCCCTTATGGAAAATTCATCTTTTCCTTGGCACGTTATATCATAATTTCATATTCATTTGATCGTTTTAGACATCCTATATTCAACCGTACAGTCCTGCTTTGTCTACACTTGTCTAACTGAAATCCTATGTTGTTAGGCTGTGTATCTGTTAGAAGAGGCAACTTGGCAGTGTGGAAAGAGCATTAGAACTGGAATCAGAGGACAGTGAGTAAAGAGAGGGCTGATCACTAGATAATCTGCAGCTTCAAAGAAAAAGTTAATAAATTAATTTCTATAAAATATAATATCTACCTACCTCACAGAACCTTTATAAGCATTGAATGCAAGTGAAAAAATGTAAAAGTATAAGGCATTATTATATAGCCCTTACTGTCATAAACCATGCATAATACATGCTTTTTAAATGACAAAAGAGATAATGAAATACACTCCTAATTGGTATTTTAAAAACATAAGGCTGGATAATAGAATCTGCAAACCCAGGTAGGGACTGTTTTATTAGTAAGGATGTAGTCTTCAATAAATATTAAATGAACATACGTGCTCCTGAAAAGTTACTCAAAACCTTGATTTGGGGATATTTAAAAGATAGTAACTCTCAGATATTTAGTGCTTGACTAAGCTTGGAAGTCCACATAGATGTTCTGGAGCGTCAGCCGATGTGTGAGGCTGATTTACGCCTGTTGTCATGAGAACACAGCTTGTCTTTATTGGCCTTTAGGAACATGACCCTAAAAGTCAGCCTGACAGTGATATTTTTCTATGAAAAGAGAGGCTACTACCCAAAGGAGCTGTGACAGGAGACCTGAAGAGTCAGATATGATCAGATGTTCTGTTTCCATTTACAGAGCCCTGAAAATGTTTGAGGCTGGTTGTCATAAGTCATAGTTCCAGCCAGCGCTGTGCTGAGCCATGTTGCAAAAGGAAGGATGTGTACCACATGCTTTATAACTGGATACATGATTTTACATATTTTTAAAACTAGATATTGGCGGCCAGGTGCGGTGGCTCGTGCCTGTAATCCCAGCACTTTGGGAGGCCGAGGCGGGTGGATCACCTGCGGTCAGGAGTTTGTGACCAGCCTGGTTAAAATGATGAAATCCCATCTCTACTAAAAATACAAAAAAATTAGCTGAGTGTGGTGGCGGGCACCTGTAATCCCAACTACTCGGGAGGCTGAGGCTGGAGAATTGCTTGAACCCAGGATGGGGAGGTTGCAGTGAGCCGAGATGGCGCCATCGCACTCCAGCCTGAGCAATAAGAGTGAAACTCTGTCTCAGAAAAAAGAAAAAGGTTATTGACTTAGATAAAAATATCACTTATGAGTTTGCTTCCATTAAAGCCAGCAAAATAAATTTATAATAAATTCTGATTTTGGTATAAATCAAATATTTAAAATAATGTGAGTTTTAATATACCTATTTTCCAATTTTTTCAATATTTTAAAAGTAGTGTTCTGAAAAAAATTCATATCTGCTTAAGGTATTATTACATAGCATTTATCATAATTAAACATCAAAAATACATAAAAAACATGTGAATAGGGTTGTATGTTTTTCTGCCTTAGGCTCCAATATGGCTTAACATGGCACTATCAGTTCTTGTTTTCATTTAAAATGTGATTTTGCTCTTCATGGATTTTTGCATTAATTTAGATTTTAAAAAATATTATATTAAAATATTATTTATCTTGACGACTGAGTTTTTGTGCCTCTCCTTACATTTTCTGCCTGAGGTTAGTTTTTCACTTAACCCATTCCTGGCCCTGGTCCCAACCCTCTATCCCAACAAACCATAATACAAAAACTGCTACGGGAATGAAAACTGTGCTCACTATGCTAGAGGAGACGTTCAAATCAAACTAATTTCTCCATAGTCCAAGTGAGTCCAGGAAGCAACATGTCAGGGGGAGGGGGCAGAGAATGTGAGCTTTAGGGCTAGACAGATCTAAAATTAAATCCTGCCTTGTCTCCTTAGCAATCTGAATAATTACTTACCCAATCGGAGTCTGTTTTCTTATTTCTAAAAGGGATCGGTCATTTTTTAGTGAGAGTTAAATGAGATCCCTTGTGTAAAGCCTCTGTATTCAATGAGTGTTCATCTGTCTCCTTCCCTATTTTGGAAATAGTAGATTGACTCACAAACACTGAGTTGCCCAAAGACTTGCTCCCAGAAGTGCCGGCATTGAGACTTGAACCCAAGTGTAGAGAAAGTCCTGTGTTCTTCTCACTAAATTGCACTAATTCTAGCTGCTGTAGGGTTGCGTCTTTTGAGGGACATAATTCCCAGTTATACTAACTATATCCCAGAGAACTTGGATAAGCAGCCCTGGAGCAGAGGTGGAATATGTAGCCCTTTGACATGACCATATACTACCAAAATATAAACATCAACGCAGAAATTAATTCCATCTCCTCTTTCTGACTCTACAAATATTTATTAGCAAGGGATAAGATTTCCAAAAGATCCGAAGAGAGTCAAGAAAGTTTTTTCCCACCCCTTTTCTTTAGAGGCAGGATCTCGCCAAGTTTTCTAGGCTAGTCTCGAACTCCTGGCCTTGTTACCAATGGCAAATCCCACGGGTCTGCAGCAACCTCAATTCTTGCTTCCTCAGAAGAAGGAATTCGACTGAGGGGCAGAAGGCAGAAGGAGATACTGAGGCAAGTTTTAGAGCAGAAGTGAACGTTTATTAAAAAGTTTTAGAGCAGGAATGAAAGGGAGGAAAGTATACTTAGAAGAAGGCCAAGTGGGCGACCTGAAAGGTAAGTGTGTGGTTTGACCTTTTGATTTGGGGTTTTATATATCGGCATACTTCCAGGATCTTGGGTTACTTCTCCCCAGTCCTGAGAGCTTAGCCAGAAGTTGATCAGTTTCCAGTGTTTTCTAATTATTTGGAGCCTGCCTTTCCCTAGCACCGGCTAGGACCCATTATCACTTTAGAGAGACAGTTGACAACCGCCTCGCCCGCCCAAGACTCCTGGGTGGGGGATGGGGGAACTCTCTCCTGCCCATTCCTTCCGTCTCCTGCCCACTCCTCTCCTCTCCTGTCTGGTCCTGCTCCACCCTGCTCATGTCTGACTAGCTACTTACTGCTACTTACTGTAACAGCTTCAAGCAATCCTCCCACGTTGGTCTCCCACAGTTCTGGCATTCTAGGTGTGAGCCACTGTGCCTGCCCTCAAGGAACTTGAATAATGTGCTTTTCGATATATGAGACAATTTGTAATTAGGAATTAGATATGTTTGTTAATTGTATGCATGTATTTTAGTATATTTCTTATGATGATTGATATTTTATCTCATTTTAGAGGCAGATTGTATAGAATAAATTGAAATTTGCTTAGTGATGGCCAAAAGGTTTGCATCTCTTTTAGGGGTGATTAGCTGTGCTTACAATAAAACTGTGCATATATATATTTGGAACATCCTTATAATAAAAAATATAAGCAACCTACATGTCCAACAATAAAATAGTGTTTATATGAATTATGGCATACCATAGAATATTATGCTGTGATTAAACATGGTATTTCCAAAATATAAAACGAAAAAATGAGGACATAAGACTGTTTAATATGAATCTGACTGGGCACAGTGGCTCATGCCTGTAATCCCAGCAATTTGGGAGGCTAAGGCAGGAGGATTGCTTGAGCCCAAAAGTTCGAGACCAGCCTGGGCAACATGGCAGAACCTTACCAAAATAATACTAAAATTAGCCGGATGTGGTGGCTTGTGTCTGTGGTCCCAGTTCTCGAGAGGCTGAGGTGGAAGGATCCCTTGAGCCCAGGAGGCAGAAGTGCAGTGAGAGCCATGTTCATGCCACCGCACTCCAGCCTGGGTGACCGAGTGAGACCCTGTCTCAAAAAAACAAAAACAAAAACAAAGACAAAAAAACAAAAACTGTATAATATAAATCTAACTCTGTAAAGTTTTTAAAAATGTACTTATATAAATTGAGAAAACAACTAAGTAAAGATATTGAAATGTTAACGGTAATTAGTGATGGGATTATAGGTTACTTTTATTTTTTAGTCTTTCACAGATTTTTCCAAAATGTCTATAAATTAACAAGTATTATTTTTCTATAATTAAAAAATACTTTAAAACACGGTTTCCTTAATGGTGGAGTTTCAATGGTATCCAAAATAGACCTGCCCAGTTTTATTTTGGAGCAAATAAATTTGACAATTAGAACAACTGCAATGTATGTTTTTATCTTTATTTTTATTTTTACTTTTATTTTTTCTAAAGACAAGGTCTTGCTCGGTCACCCAGGCTGCATAATCATAGCTCACTGCAGCCTCAAACTCCTGGGCTCAAGCGAACCTGCTGCCTCAACCTCCCAAGCAGCTAGGACTACAGGTGCATGCCACCAGGCTCAGCTAATTTTAAACTTTTTTGCAGAGACAGGATTTTGCTATGTTGCCCAGGCTGGTCATGAACTTTTGGCCTTAAGCAATCCTCCCTGTCCCACCTCCCAAAATGCTGGGATTACAGACGTGAGCCACCGCACTTGGCTTCAATGTATGTCTAAATAGTCATGCTAACCTTTAAGTAAAGGAAATTTTTTTAACTTTTTTTTTTTTCTTTTAAAGACAGGGTCTTGCTTTGTTGCCCAGGAGGGCAGTGGCTCTTCACAGGTGCGATCACAGTGCACTCTGGCCTAAAACTCCTGGCTTCAAGCCATCCTCTCCTCTTGCCTCAGCCTCCTGAGTAGCTGAGACTACAGGCAGGTGCTACCACACCCAGCTTAAGTTAAGGAAATTTTGAGTCACCTTTGTCCTGGTTTAGCCACAGTTCATAATGTTAAAAAAAGAACTTTATTTCTGGTGCCAAAATGTTGCCACCGTTTTTACTGATTTGTTCTTATATGCTTTCACCTCAGGAATATAAAATAAGTTAGGAGCAAAATATATGTAATGGAATGCTGTATGTAGGGAGAAAATTGGGTTGACCATAACCCGATAAAGAAAAATAATGCATCTCTCATTTGTAGCAGCAGTAAATTGAACAAATGCTGTGGTTTGTTTCCCACTTACAATATTAAAGAAGACATTTCATATGTCATGACACACACTCCTTTCCTGATCTTTTTCCTAACACTCCTCTCCTTGTGACTGTTTCCCTGTCACTCTGCTGAGTGTCTGTCTCTTTTTTTTTACCCTCTAACATTAACCCATCTCCTTGTCACTAGAAGGGAAGCAGATGTGAGCATAGCTGTTCCATATTACCACTTTCCCCATCTATATGATGACCACAGAAACAATCGTGTTCTGATAGAACTCTGCTGCCCCCATCTCTGTTGTTTGGTCCAGGGGTTGGGGACACCACACAAACCAGGTCAAGGACTTCTAGACTTTTCCTCTGGTAGGGGAGACTTTAGATGCAAATATCGGAACCTGTTATTACTCATTGTTGTAGTTGAAATGTGTCCCCTGCAAAAAGGTATGTTGAAGTCCTAGCTCCCAGTACCTCAGAATGTGACCTTATTTGGAAATAGGGTCTTTATACATGTCATCAGGTTACAATGGGGTCATTAGAGTAGGCCCTAATCAATAGGACTGGTGTCCTCATATAACAAAAAAGGGAAATTTAGGCCCAGAGACAGACACACACAAAAGAAAGAGCATGCGAAGAGACACAGGGAGGAGATGGTTATGTGACTGGAGTGACGCATCTAAAAGTCACTGGCTGTCAAGGATTGCCCGCAAACATGGGAAGCTGGGAGAGGCTGGAAAGGATTCTTCCCGAGAGTCCTCTGAGTGGGCGTGCCCTGCCAACTCCTTGAGTTTGGACTTCTAACCTCCAGAATTGTGAGACAATAGATTTCTGTGGTTTTAAGCCAACTCATTTTTAGTATGTTGTTATAGCAGCCCTAGAAAATAATACCGTGGTTGCTTTTTTTTTTTTTTTTTTTTTTGCCATCATGTGGAACGGAGAGAACTAGTGAGAGTACGCAGGTTTTTTTGTTTCTTGTTTTTGTTTTAAGAGAAGAGTCACAGTGAGTCTGATAGCTTTTGAATCTTGGTTTTGAGTCCTTTCTAAGACCTAGATGCATGACTGTCCTTTCTGTGTATTGGTTATTCAGTCTTTTCTTGGATGACATGAACCGATTATCAGTTTTTTTGGGGGGTGGAGTATCTAAGTTAATTGAGTTGGATTTCTGGTACTTTTCTGGCACTTGCAAGGAGAAATAACTAATGAATCTTGAGTATCTAAGCAGCCTAGGAATGTGACATTTTCTAATACAGATGACATAAAACTTTTTTAGGTGTTGTATTACCTGAAGGGCAAAGTTCTCCTTTTCTAACTCTATGGCACACTGATATATTTAATTCCTCACATAAAGCAGGAAAAACAATTACTTGAAGAAAATACAACTTTTATTATAAGGATGGAGGCAGGTCTCACACATCTGAGCTTTTTATTTATTTGTTATTGTTCATTCATGTTGTCTTCCTTCAATTGGAACCACCAACACTTAAGAAAAAATTATGGGAGAAATAAATTTTAGTTTAATGATTGAATATCTGCTATGTGCAGGCACTGAGTTAGGTGTTAGGTTACAGCTGTGAACAGTACTAAATCCTTGCCTTGGAGGAGTTTATAACTTAGTTGGGGAGAAAGAGAAGTAAACAGAAGGCCAGGTGTTGTGGTGTGAGCCTGTAGTCCTTGGAGCTGAGGTGGGAGGATGGCTTTAGCCCAGGAATTTGAGGCCATGGTACACTATAATCATGACTGAGAATAGCCACTGCACTCCAGCCTGGGTAACATAGCAATACCTTGTCTCTAAAAACAAACAAACAAACAAACAAAACAAAATTAAAACAAAACCGGGAATCAAAATACAGTGACTAGGTTGTAGCATAACTAGATTATGGAGTGCAAGGGATGAGATTATCGACATAAAAGAAATAGATCAAGACATGCCTTTCATGCCGTGTAAAAGAGTTTGGTTAAAATAAGGGTGGTAGGAGTAGGTTTTGAGCAGGAGGGTGAGAAAGGTCGGATTGAGCCGTTGAAAGTTCTAGTGCTTTAGAAGATGCTCAGCGTTTCGGTTAGGAAGCCTGTGATGTAAGATAGGTTTGAGATGGTAGTGGCCTCCTCCCCCAGGATGGTGGCGATAGAGATGGAGGGGAGTGGACTGGTTCAGGGGAAATTATTAATAGGAGGTGAAATTGACAGGCTTGGTCATGGAGGGTTGTGAGGGAGAGAAAGTCAAGGTGTCTGGCTGAGGAGCTTTGCTGGATGGAAGTGCTGTTTGCTGAGGCAGCAGAGACAGAAAGGGGAGTGGTTTGGGAAAAAGTGGGGGATGATGCAAGCATTGCTGAATGTGATAGGCTGTAGGACCAGCAGTGGGATGTCCACAAGAATTGACTATATAGCATTGGTGCTCAGTGGAGGGACCAGAGGATTTGAATATAGTTAATAATTGAAAATGTGGATGTGATTACCAAGGGAGTATATACTATGTAAGAAAATCAAACAATGAGGACGTATCTCTGGGAAACTCCAACCATTCTGAAAAACTCCAAAAGACCATTCTTGTAGCTGTGCCAAGTGAATGGCCTGGTGTCTGAAACTCTACACTCAGACACAGGTCATCCTGGAGAGTAGCGTCCTTCTGGATTGTCACATACCTTATGAATGAAGCACGTGTTACAACAATAATGGTATATGCAAATGAGGAAAAAAGTTGCTCAGTACCCCACCACCCTAAATTCTGGCTCCACCCCTATTTGTTTTTTCATATTTGTCTGAATTTCTCCAAGGAGCCCATAATCAATTCTGGGTCATTCCTGGAGTGTTCAGAGTCACCAGGATTCACCTTTGGCTTTTGTTTCGTCCAGAAGTAAGAGTTAGCATCATGAATGAGGCAAACACATGCTGAGAATTGTTTGAGGGACCACTGAGATTTCAAGTTGAGGAAAAGCCTTATAGTACATGAGGTCAATTGTAGAATGGATATGAATATTGAACATTCCTGTCAGCAGTCTGCAGACTTCTGATTTCAGGCCCCTGCAAACTGTTATTTCCTGGGCTTGTTTTTAAAAGCAGAGCCCAAACTTATTTCTGAAAAAGGACAGAATTAAAATTCAGCAGATAGTTGTTCATGTTATATAATAAATTTCTCCTCAGAGAGGGAAGGAATCCTTTTTCTCAGGGACTACAGGAGTGCTTATAATGACTGTCTTCCTCACATCAAGAGCTCAGTCTTTGTGGCACCTTGACTTTTTTTGCAGGGGGCAACTAGTAGCTGTTGTCTAAATGTATGTCATATACATTAGTTTTCACCACGAAATCTGAATGTTTTGGGATATACAAGTAAATGTTTCTTGATGTACGATTTACCTAAAGTGAATGTAAAAATGCCCTGATCTTGAATTGAAAAATAGAACATGTGGTTAAACTAGCAAAGACAGAAAACACTATAATAAATATTGTCATTCGATGATCAGCTAAACTAAAGCTGATTATTGAAGGTTTCTCCTTATTTCTGCCTTCTTCCTATCTCTCCCCATTTCTTATAGTTCTAGAATTCCAAATTCTCTTATGTGTTTTCATGTCGGGGATCTACTTTGATCAAGAACAGCATTTTTTTTTTTTTAAATATACTATTCCTCTGAACCATATAGGCAGCCCCTATTTTGTATTGATCTATTACTCTGACACTGCTTTAAACAGACAAATAAGCAAACTTTCTGATTCCTTTATGGGCCTCTTTCAGATTTTGGTGGGACTCTTTCAACAAATAGCTGATGTAACTCAGTTAGTTTGGACCCTGCTAAACATGTGGAAATATCTTGGAGGCCAGCAGGCTTCTGGCCACCATGTACTTTAAGAAACTAAATTTTAATACTCAGTGACAGTGTTTATTCCCGTGGAAAAATGTAATAATTAAAGATTGAATTCCTTGGACAGGGATATTTGGCCAGATACTTAATGATATCATTAAAGAAAAAACACAGCAGCACAAGTTTCTAAACCAATAAAAAAACAGTACAACTGTTTTCTAGCTTCTTTAAAATGGGCCTACTATATTGTTACTTTGATTTTAGCAGGGACTCTAATGATTGACAAAATGTACTCACAGTACATGAAAATACAACTCCACTGTGGTGTAAATTTGCTCTCAAACTAATATGCTGGTGATAATAAACATTACGCATTTAACTAACAACAATTTTGCTTTGTTTGCAGAATTTAGAAAAGCTTTTTGGTAGCATTTTGGAAGGTTCAGATTTCTTTAAGACATCTGTCTAGGGAAATTTGAACTAATTTCTCTTTTATTTCCCTCTTGTAAAAATTCCCATTAGCAAGCAAATGCATTCAAAACCATTCCATTGATCTTATAACTGTGTTTTATAACGATAGCCTTGAGCTTTTCCTTTCTATCCTATGGGCTGAAAGCACTGCAGTGGGGTGTCTGAATGGCACACAGGAACCAGGGGATCTGGGAAGTGAGGGGCAGCCAGCTTTGAGAGGGACCCCGGTCTGTCTTTCTAGCACAGCAACTGTCAGGGGAAAGGGATTTGGCTTCACCCTTTTTGTTTTCTGACCCTGTTTCCAGAAAGACTTTGTAAAAGTTGAAGACTGCCAGGAACTTATTTAAAACTGTAATAGAAGTTTAAAAATGATTATAAAATGCCAGTTTCATGACAGTTTCATGACAAAATCACAGTTTGGCCCTCTTCTCTAAAAAGCAAAGAATTCCTACGAAGCAAATCACCCACCCCAAATTCAGTTATATCCCATATTTACATTTCTCCCAGCACCTTCTGGTCCTATCAGTTCAATGTCATGCTAAGGATATAAAGGCCCAGGGACAAATGAGGCAGGGGATGGATTCAGTTTATCTGCTGCAACACTGTGGAAATTGTCTTTTTATGCGGACATTTTATCAAAGTCATAGGAGAGTTTAACTTTCTCTCTTTCCTAATTACTTCTATGAACTCGTCTATTTTCCTCGTATTTTCTAACCCAGTCCTGGAAATTTGACCTTTATAATGACTACAATATATCAAGTACTTACAATATGCCGAGTAAAATGCTAAATATTGTATGTATTATTATTGTTACTTGAGACAGGGTCTCAATCCTGTCTCCCAGACTGAAGTGTAGTGGTGCCACCTTGGCTCACTGCAGCCTCAAATGTCAAAGTTCAGGTGATCCTCCCGCTTCAGCCCCCCGTGTAGTTGAGAATACAGGCATATGCCACCATGCCTGGCTGGTTTGTGTGTGTGTGTGTGTGTGTGTGTATTTTTGGCAGAGATGGGGCTTCACTATGTTGCTAGGGTGGTCTTAAACTCCTGGGCTCAAGCAATCTACTCACCTCAGCCTCCCAAAGTGCTGGGATTACAGACATGAGCCACTGTGCCTGGCCTGTGATACATATTATTGTATTGAATCCCCAAGTGAACTAGAGATTCTTAGTCTCTCTACAGTTAAGGAAACCAAGGCTCAGCAAGATCATACAGAAAGATTTCCCCAGATTGCATGGCTAGTAAGTGTTGAGGCTGAGATTCTGACTGAGGTCTATCTCATGAAAAACCCATGCTCACAGTCACTGTGCTGTGTGCTCTTCCTGTCTGGATGTGGTCCTTGTCTGCCTACCTCAGTGTTCTCATGAGGCACCTTTGGCTTCTGAGATGTAGACAGAACCTAGGTATTAGGTTGGTGCAAAAGTAATTGCAGTTTTTGTCATTTAAAGTATATTTAAGAACAAACATCCCAAATGAAAGGTACTTGAAGTTTAAGCCACTCTGAGTACTAATAACATACATAGTGTAATAGTAACGTATGCCTGAGACCCAGCCTAGTATTCTTCTTTGAATTCACACTTAACACTCACTCACACAACCAATTTTATTGAATCCCTCTTTGTGCAAGAAAGTCCACTGTGAAACTAGAATTCTCCAGGGAAACAAAAGCCTCCTTAGAAACAATGTTGGAATCTGGATTGCTGTGGAAGAAACTTAAAAAGCTTGAGTCCCTTCCACTTCTATTCTTGGACGGGTTTTTGGCCCCTAGCTGGGTCAGAAATTCTTCATCCTCATTTAGATTCTCTAAGGGAGTGGCTCATTCCAGCCCAGCCCAGCCTCATTCTGCCCATAGCAGGTTTCCACCCTGACTCTGCTCCCCCGCAGGGTGAGCACCAGGAGGGGACAGCTGCCGGGCCCACTTTGCATAGGGGCATGTATGACTCCAGGCAGGGCGGATTCTCTGCGAAAAAACCTCAGGGCTGCTTTCTAGCTTTAGTCATGTTCGTTAGATGAAACTTGTGGGTGTTACTAAGACATTCTGTGCCCTGAAATTGGGAGAGGTTTTGAAAACTGGTCTCAACTACTAGATTCTAAACAACTAAGCTTCCACATTCACTGACAGTTATATGCAGCAAAGCAGTCTTTCTCATTGCCTGTTTTTCCATCCTTCTATGTGCAAACACTATGTATCTTATTAGTATTTACAGTGGCTTAAACTTCAAGTACCTTTCATTAGGGATGTTGATTCTTAAATATACTATTAATGGCAAAAACCGCAATTACTTTTGCACCAACTAATACCTAGTTGTTTCTGTCTTCACAGTCAGATAGTGAGTGGAGGCAATGCAAGAGATGTCAGTTTCACAGCTTGCTTTTCTTCAGTTCCTCACATCAGACTCTGTTCTCTGTTCTGATTCTCTTTTCAGACACCTGTTTATCCTTGTTTTCTAGTTTCCAGTAGTATTACCTTAGAATCTAGAGCTAACACCCGAGTGCTCCTTGGCTGAGAGCACTTTAATACCTAATGGATGATAATAGGATCTAACATGGAGTTGTGGGGAAGTCATGGACATGGGATTGATTTATTTAATAAATCTATTTATTGTCACTACGTGGAGAGTGCACCGTACTCACCTCTGGATGAGTGGGAAAACTGCTGATATGAGGTCATTTCCCCAAAATGACTCTTTTGTTATCATGTCAGGGTGGCTTTACTTCCACCATTAGTTGCTTCCTTTTTTTTTTTTTTTTTTTTGAGATGAAGTCTCACTCTGTTGCCCAGACTGGAGTGCAGTTGTGTGATCTCGGCTCACTGTAACCCCTGCCTCCTGGGTTCAAGTGATTCTCATGCCTCAGCCTCCCGAATAGCCGGGATTACAGGCATGCACCACCACGCCCAGCTAATTTTTGTATTTTTGGTAGAGATAGGGTTTCACCATGTTGGCCAGGCTGGTCTCGAACTCCTGACCTTAAGGGATCTGCCTGCCCCGGTTCCCCAAAGTGCTGGGATTACAGGCATGAGCCAGTGTGCTCAGCCCGCTTCCTTTTTTAAAACCAATTTTTTCCCATGTTGGTATTCAAGGAAATGTTAATAAGCATACAGTAAAAGGTGCTCAATATGCACATAAGCCTGGGACATGTGGAGTTAAACGAAACTAAATAGTTTTCTTAGCTGCAGGCTGCCCAGAGCCTGCAACGTGCGAATGTGTGTCATAATTGTTCACAAAGGGCTCCATCATGTGCAGCATTTCCTAGTTATTTGACCATAGAACTTCTTTTTTCATAGCAAGTCTATTAATAGCTCCTAGAACAGAGTTCCAACGATCATTGTGTGATGAACACTGTAGGTCTTTTTCAAAAGCTTTGAAGGTTCTTGTCAAAAGTACAAGCATTATCCAGGAGAGGAAATGCAATTGACCACCACTATCCCAGAATAAGTTGGCTGAAATTAGCTAGCTAATCTCACTTGGCAAGGCCTGAGCAACAGCTTCCTCTGTCTTGAGTTTGAATGCCTGTCTGTCATTTCTGTATGACCTATGCTAATTTTTGACCCTACTGGTCCTCTTTCTTGCCCTACAATTTATCCTCCCTACCTGACATGGTTATGGTGGGCATCAGAGATAATGTTTTCCAGGCTCCAGCAATAGCCACCCTTTCAGCCCCCAAGTCCCAACAACAAAACACTGTAAGAAGCTTTGTCTATGTCAGGCATTCTCTGGCTTAAAAGGAGAAAAGATTTTCCTTCCTAACCTAACTGAACTTAATCCTGAACTTAATCCTGAAATCTTCTCATCGCTTTTTCACCTCTGAAAAATGTGACCTTAATCAAACATGACTGCTAAATATTGGACAGGGTAAGAGCCGCAGAGAATCAAAAGGAAACATGCTGAAAGGTAGTGTGTATGTGTAATGTGTATTAAACTTTCCTGAGCAATTTCAGAGGTAGTAGTTGTGTGAAGGGTAGAATATTTGTACCATGACTTGGATTTGCTAGAAATCTTTTCAGTCAGCAGTGAAGGCAAACTGGACATAGAAGTCCTACCCACTCTTCTATCTCAACCAACTTCGAAGGTGTGAAGACAGGTAATTAAGACATCACCTGGGGCTCTACTTGTCAGGTCCTCAAACGAACTTTCACAATTAAGTTCTTTAAGATCATTTGGGTATTATGCCTTATGTTTATTTAGCTCTTTAGAGTTTGTCAAATACTTTCACATATCTTATCCAAACTGATTTTAAAAATTATTTTTATTTTACTTTTTAGATTAAATTAATTAATTCATTTTGGCCTGGTAATGTCACAAAAAAATTATGTTTAGAACGGTTTTAGGTTTACATAAAAATTGGCCTGAAAGTGCAGGGGATTCCCACATGCCTATACTTTCTTCTCCCTGCAGTTTCTCTTACTATTAATATCTGGCATTACTGAGGTACAATTGTTACAATTGATGAATCAGTATGGATACATTATTATTAAATGAAGTCCACAGTTTACGTCAGGGCTCATCTTTGTGCTGTGCAGTCTGTGGGCCTTGACAGATGTAAAATGTCATGTATCCACCGTTAGAATATCATAGAGAATAGTTTCACTGCCCTAAAAATATGATGTGTTCCACCTGTTCATCCTGGAGTCCCTGGCAATCACTGGTCTATTTCCTGTTTGTATACTTTGCCATTTCCAAAATGTCATGTAGTTGGCCAAATTCACTTTAATCTTCATGACAACTCTGTAGCTAGGCAAGTTTTATTATCTCATCATAGATGAAAGAAGCTCAGTGAGATGAGGTGACTTATCTGAGGACTCACAATCAAGGGTCCCCAAGCCAGGACTAAGACCAGCTAAAAGCATGAACATCAGCCAATCTCAGAAAGGGGTTAATTGCTAAAAACATAGACTATTAGCTTACAGGAGCCCTCCCAGCCCAAGCACTTTAATTTCTTAGTAGCTAGAAGGAGGAAGATTGCACATCTTCAAAGGAAACTAGATGCATGATATTGGTTAGATGAGACTCGGAGATGACTTCACAGATGATGGGTTTAATGCCCCATAATTATGAAGGAAGGCCAGTCTCTGCCGGTCTGACTCAGAGGGCTTACTGAGTCATCCTATTTGTCCTCTCTGCTGCTATTTATGGGCTTCCCAGTTGCTGATATCTGTTGGTTAAATGCTCACACAACCAGTCTTGCCTAAAGTGGTATCATTTATAGGGTGTTGAGAATAAACAGGGTGACAGGTGTGGGATAGTCATTTTAAAGAATATTTAGTAGCTGATTCTTTTTTAAAACTCTCCTTGCCTAAAATGTAGGTATTCTGAAAGAAAACAAAAGCCAAGACCCTTTTTGTAGAGAGTTGGAGAATGCTAGGACTTTCTGGGAGTGCTGGCTTTTGCACAGGCATGGGTAAGCATTAGTGAAGCTGTTGCTGAGAACAGCTTGGGATGGGAGGGGAATGAGAAGACAGTGTAGAGACAATGAGAGAAAAGGACTGAAACGTAGTCACCTGAGCGACTTAAGATCTGTTTGTCATTAGAAAGAGACTAGAACAGCAATACCACCCTCATAAAGTGTAGTCATCTGGGCTGGGCACTGTGGCTCATGCCTGTAATCCCAGCACTTTGGGAGGCCAAGGAGGGCAGATCATTAGGTCAGGAGTTTGAGATGAGCCTGGCCAACATGGAGAAACCCCGTCTCTACTAAAAATACAAAAATTAGCCAGGTGTGGTAGTACTCGCCTGTAATCCCAGCTACTTGGGAGGATGAGGCAGGGGAATTGCTTGAACCTAGGAGGCAGAAGCTGCAGTGAGCCAAGATTGCACCACTGCACTCTATCCTGGGTGACAGAGTGAGACTCTGTCTCAAAAAATAAAAATAAAAATAGTGTATTCATCTGAGTTCATATAGTAGACTAATTGCTTACTCTAAAGGAGTGATTGAAGAAAGAATAATGAAGGGGCTGTTTACAAAGGTGAGAGCAGGATTGGGGGGCATTCTGGAGCCAGTAACTGCAGAGAGCCATGACCATCCTCAGGCTTAAGGAGGCAAGGGAAGGGGACACTGACTGGACCCTGGAGAGACTTGTAGTTTAGCAGAAGTTATCTGACTTAACTCGGGCTTTTGGTAGAGGAAAGCAGCCACTGCTAATCTACAGGGGATGAACTGGAGAATAAATAACACACACTCTTGTTTCGGGAAGTCAGGGACCCTGAATGGAGGGACCAGCTGAAGCCATAGTGGAAGAACACAAATTGTGAAGATTTCATGGACATTTATTAGTTCCCCAAATTAATACTTTTATAATTTCTTATGCCTGTCTTTACTGCAATCTCTGAACATAAATTATGAAGATTTCATGGACATTTATCACTTCCCCAATCAATACTATTGTGATTTCCTATGCCAGTCTTTAATCTCTTAATCCCATCATCTTTGTAAGCTGAGGATGTATATCACCTCAGGACCCTGTGATGATTGCGTTAACTACACAAATTGTTTGTAGAGCATGTGTCTTTGAACAATATGAAATCTGGGCACCTTAAGAACAGGATAACAGCGATTTTCAGGGAACAAGGGAGATAACCTTAAAGTCTGGCTGCCTGTGGGCCAGGCAGGACAGAGCCATATTTCTCTTATTACCAAAATCGGGTAAGAGAAATATCGCTGAATTCTTTCCCCAGTAAGGAATATTAATAATTAACAGCCCTGGGAAAAGAATGCATTCCCAGGGCGGGGCCTCTGAAATGGCCACCCTGGAAGTGTCTGCCTTATGCAGATGTAGATAGGGATGAAACACGCCCTAGTCTCCTGCAGCGCCCCCAGGCTTGCTAGGATTAGGAAATTCCAGCCTGGCAAATTCCAGTCAGACCGGTTCTCTGCTCTTGAACCCTGTTAAGATGTTTATCAATAACAACGCATGCACAGCGGGACGTGGAATTTCATTAGTGATTCTAGTTTTGCCCTGAGTTTGTGATCTCACTCTGACCTCCTGCCTTGTGATCTTTTGTTGCCCTTAAAGCATGTGATCTCTGTGACCCACACCCTATCCGTACACTCCCTCCCCTTTGGAAATCACTAATAAAATCTTGCTGGTTTTGCGGCTTGTGGGGCATCACAGAATCTGCCGACATGTGATGTCTCCCCTGGACACCGAGCTTTAAAATTTATCTCTTTTGTACTCTTTCCCTTTATTTCTCAGACTGGCTGATACTTAGGAAAATAGAAAAGAACCTATGTAAATTATTGGGGGCAGGTTTCCCCAATATCTGGCACCCACATGGTCTTTCTTTCTTCCCAAGTGCATGTGGGAACCCAATTCCCTTTGGTAGGTGCAGAGAAATGTTCGGTCCACAGAAAGGCATGTTTGACTCCCTGACAACTGGTGAGTGGTCTGTGTATGGTTCGGGTTAACTATGGGTCACATGGAGTCTAAAAATTATACTTATCTCTTCTATATTAAACGCCAGTTAAAACAGAAAAGGGTTCAAGTGCCCATGGAAAATATGGTCATTCTATTCAGGGCAGTGGAAAAATACTGTCCTTGGTCTCCTGAAAAAGGAACCTTAGATGTAGACCTGTTAAAACAGGGAAGAGTCCAAGTAACCATGGAAAATATGGTCACTCTATTCAAGGCGGTGGAAAAATACCATCCTTGGTTTCCTGAAAAAGGAACCATATATGTAAAAGTATGGGATCATATTGGTGCAACATTCTGGAAACTGGTCTCGACAGAGAATTATGTTCCCGTCACTGTTTGGGGTAGTTGGGCCTTGGTGCGTGCTGTCTTGGTGGCCTGCCAATCCTGTGACCCCCTGCAGTTGCTGCAGTTTTCTGGGTCTGGCAACCCTCTGCCTTTTCCTCAGCTTTCCTTTCCCACACGGCCTTTGTTATCTGATCAGCCTCTCCCTTCGGCTACTCCTCCCCCACCTAACGGTGCTGAAAATTCAATGTCTAACTCTGGTGACTTTGGCTTAATGTTACCCCTTAATGATCTTACTTCTTTTCACGAAGAGCCAGTACTTGAAGCTCCCATGACCCCGACCCACACAGCCCGGGACCATATATATGCTAATTCTTCCCTCTTCAAACCGTTGCAGCATTTGCCTCTGAGCATCACCTAATGGCTCCAGGACCAAACTACAATTTACCTGTAATTCTGCAGTCCCTTCCCGTCCACTTCAGCCCCTCAACTTCCTGTCATTTCAGTTCCTCAACCAGTCACTTTGCCATCCACTCAGCCTGCTTCTCTGTACCCTTCTTCACACATGGACGCCCATAATCACCAGTATGCTTCTGCTTCTTCTACTCCTTCAATTGCCCCTTCTCATACTCTCATTCTGGTCTGCGTCGATATGTGCCGCTCAGTCTTACCTTTTTAAAAGAATTTAAGGATGCTTGTACTCAGTATGGCCCTACTTCTCCTTATGTTAAAATGGCATTACAAACTTTGTACTGATGTCATTTTGCTTCCTTTAGACTGGGACCTTTTGGTAAATGCTGTTCTAACCCCATCTCAGCCTGGTAGACAGAGGAGGCCTGTCTGCAGGCTCAGCTATATCGGACTAATGGCATTCTAATTACTCAGGCTCAGCTCACAGGTTCCGATAGTTTCTCTGATACTTATGCCCAATTAATCTTTTATGCTCTTACGGCAGAACAAGTAACAAAGGTGTGTATGAGAGCTTGGGATAAACTACGTGCCCTGGCCAAGGTCTTGTTTCTTTTACTACTGTTAAACAAGCTCAATTGCTTTTACTACCTAATATCGTTTTAAACAAAGGAGATAAGACATGTGGCCGTGGGATGAGCTCCGGCGGTGAAAAGGCCGCTTATTGGATTAATGCAATTTCTAAACAATGGCCCACTTGCACCATACACATTCAAGGAAGAAAGTTTGAGGGCCTAGTAGATACTGGTGCTGACGTTTCTGTTATTTCCTCTAGTTTATGGCCTTCCTCCTGGCTTAAACATCCCGCTAACATGGGGCTAGTAGGTGTTGGAAAAGCCAAGGGAGTTTATGAGAGCACATTTATCTTACCTTGCACTGGCCCTGATGGTCAAAAGGGTACAATTCAGTCCTATATCATGCCAATTCCCATTAATCTTTGGGATGGAGATTTACTGGCACAATGGGGGGCTGGAATTAATATTCCACATAACTCTTAAAGTGCTCCCAGTCAGCATATGATGGAAAAAACATGGGGTTTGTTCCTGGGCTCAGTCTCGGTTCAAAGCATGAAGGGATTACTAAACCCCTCCCAGTTACTATAAAAGAAAACAGGGCAGGTTTAGGTTATCATTTTTAGTGGTAGCCGCTGCCACGCCTCCTGATCCTATCCCTTTACAATGGAAATCTGACACACCCATTTGGATTCAGCAGTGGCTGCTCTCTAAAGAAAAACTGGAGGCTTTAACTCACTTGGTTTCTGAACAGTTACAACTTGGAAATGTGGAACTTTCTCTTTTCCCCTGGAATTCTGTGTTTCTAGTAAAAAAAAAATCAGGCAAGTGGCAGATGGTAACCAATTTAAGGGCCATTACTGCTGTAATTAAACCTATGGGGGCCGTCCAACCCTGCATGCCTGCCCCTGCTTTAATACCTAAAAATTGGCCTCTCATAGTTATTGATCTTAAAGATTTTTTTTATATTGCGTTACATAAATCGGATTGTGAAAAATTTGCTTTTGCTGTCCCATCTATCAATAATCAGGAGCCTGCAGCTCGTTATCAATGGAAAGGACTTCCTCAGGGAAAGCTGAATAGCCCGACAATCTGCCAGCTTTATGTTGGGCAAGTGCTTTCACCAGTTCGAGCCCAATTTCCCCAGGCCTATATTCTTCATTATATTGATGCTACTTTAATTGCTGTCCCCACTGATAAAGAATTGACTTATCAAATTTTGAGCCGCCATGTTGCAGCAGGTGGATTACACATCACTCAGGATACAATTCAACAGACCACTCCTGTTCAATATTTAGGAATCGTGGTCAATAAACAAAGTATTCAACCTCAAAAATTTCAGATTAAGAGAGATTCTTTGAAAACTTTAAATGACTTCCAAAAACTTTTGGGTAACATTAATTATTTAAGAACTACTTTAGGTAGTCCAACCTATGCGCTGTCTAACTTATTTTCTACGCTGTGGGGAGATTCCAATCTCCACAGTCCCAGGACTTTGACCCCTGAGGCTTCACTAGAACTAGAATTCGTAGAGGAAAGAATGCAGACCACCCAATTATCTAGAATACAGCAGTCTCAGCCTTTTCAGCTTCTGGTTTTCACTTCATTATACTTCCCTACTGGACTACTAGTTCAACATAATGATTTAGTGGAGTGTTGTTTTCTTCCTTATTCTGTGTCAAAAACTTTGTCTATCTGGACCAGATAGCCATCTTAATTGGACAGGCTCAGGGTAGAATATTTAAAGTTTCCGGATTTGATCCAAATTTAATTATAGTTCGTTTAGATTGGCTCGAAGGTCAAGCCGCCTTTCAACATTCCGTACTGTGGCAAATACACTCGGCTGATTTCATTGGCATTATTCACAATCATTAGCCAAATAACAAATTGTTTGATTTTATAAAAATGACTTCTTAGGTGGTCCCTCGATTCGCCAAAGATTGGCCCATTCCTGAGGCAATTACAGTGTTCACTGATGGCTCCAGTAATGACAATGCTGGTTATGTAGGTCCTACAGACAAGCTTATTTCTATCCCTTATACCTCTGCTCAAAAGGCAGAGTAAGTTGCTATAATTACTGCCTTACAGGATTTCCCCAAACCTTTAGATATTGTCTCTGATTCTACTTAACGTGGGAAAGAGGATATGCTTGTGTTTCACCAGGAGATCATCAAATGAAAACCACAGGGAAAAGACATCCGTGTCAGAGACCACCATCAGGCGTGGTGAGATCTGTGCCAACTCCTTAGAAGCTGGCGCACCAAATCACAATAGATCTGACTAAATCCTCTCTGATGGTAATGGAGACCCATCTAACTAATCCCGCTTCTCCTGATTACCTTTCTTTTTCTCCTTACAAACCTAAAAGTCTCACCATTTCTATTAGCCTCAAAATAATATCCCTGTGTTCTTCTCTTCCTCCTTCGGTACTCAATCTCACTTATGATAGGTTTTATTTAATGATTCTCCTCCTTACACTTTCTGTCTCACCAGTTTCCTCTCACACTGATTTACCTGCTACACAAAATTATTCTTATTGGGCTTATGTGCCTTTTCCTCCACTTATTCAACCTCTCGCCTGTATGGATGCTCCTGCAGAAATCTACACTAACAATAGTGTGTGGATGCCTGGAGCTACAGATGACCGTTGCCCTGCTCAACCTGGAGAAGAAGGCACTGCATTTAATGTTACCATGGGTTATAAATACCCACCTCTGTGCCTTGGACATGCATCTGGTTGTATCCATCTAAAAACTCAAGTCTGCACTGCTTATCTTCTGGAGAAATCAGCTACAAAGGAATCGGGACATTTGATCTCTGGCCTCTCCCTTTCTCCTTTAAAACAAATGAAAGGGGGAGTAATGGGAGATATCCCGTACTTTCAATATAAACCTGCAGGAAAACCATGCCCTAAAAATTTTGAGGACCCATCTAAAACTTTAATTTGGGAAGATTGTGTTAACTCACATGCAGTAATATTAAAAAATGACTCATACGATTTAGTAATAGTCTGGGCACCAAAGGGCTATTTAAAAAACAATTGCTCCTCTGGTGGAAAGGAATGCCTGGAGGCTACTTATTTTATTTCTTATCAGGAGAACGAGAATCATCATTCTACTTTGCATAGGAGGTTCAGCTCATTCTTTCCCTTAAAATGGGAAGATAAAGGCATTACCCCCCACCCCGCCCTGAGGTCTCGTATGATACTCCCCATTCTGAGCCCAGAACACCCAGACTTTGGAAATTGGCTATTGCCATGTCTGGACTACGAGTACGGGAAGGAGAAACTAGTCTGTCTGTTGTTCCCGCTTCTGCCCCTGTCTCTCAGTATCAACGTAGATCCAGACATTCTGCTTTACTTATCTCCAACCTGACTGTTCCCATACAGAGTTGTGTTAAGCCTCCTTAGATGTTGTTAGTGGGAAATATCAAAATTTGATGAACAATCAAACTGTCCAATGCATTAATCATCATATATACACTTGTATTAAGTCCCATTTTGACTCCAGAAAAAGTGTAATGTTGGGTTGAGCTCAAGAAGGAATCTGGATTCCGGTAACTTTGCCCAGACCTTGGGAATCCTCCCCCTCAATACATTTAATTAATGAAGTGTCACTATGAATTCTAAAAAGATCTAAGAGATTTGTTTTCACTTTAATCGCTGTGATCATGGGCCTAATTACAGTCACTGCACTGGCCACCACTGCCAGAATGGCGTTACATCAATCTATTCAAACGGCTCATTTTGTTAATAATTGGCAAGCTAATTCCACCCAAATGTGGAATTATTAACAAGGCATTGATCAAAAATTGGCTAATTAAATTAATGATTTAAGACAGTCTGTTATTTGGCTTGGTGATCGGGTAGTGAGTCTCAAACATTGCATGCAAATGCAGTGCGACTGGAATACCTCTGATTTCTGTATCACCCCATATTCCTATAACAAGACTGATTGTTCATGGGAAATGGTCAAAGGATACCTTCTGGGTAGGGAAGATAATTTATCATTGGACATAACTAAATTAAAGAAACAAATTTTTGAAGCCTCTCAAGCTCGCTTATCCATTGCGCCTGGAGCTGAGGTGTTAGATCAGGTGGCAGATCTGGACTAAACCCCATGACTTGGATTAAGTCTATTGGGGGTTCCACTGCAGTAAATTTTGGAATTATGTTTCTCTGGTTAATCGGCTTGTCTTTAGTGTGCCAGACCAAAGAAGCCTGAGTCAAAATCGAGAGAATGTACAAGCCTTCATCGCCATGGCACATGTATATAAAAAGAAAGGGAGAGATGCTGTGGGAAGTCAGGAACCCCGAATGGAGGGACTGGCTGAAGCCATGGCAGAAGAACATACATTGTGAAGATTTCATGGACATTTATTAGTTCCCCAAATTAATACTTTTATAATTTCTTACATCTGTCTTTACTGTAATCTCTGAACATAAATTATGAAGATTTCATGGACATTTATCACTTCCCCAATCAATACTATTGTGATTTCCTATGCCAGTCTTTAATCTCTTAATCCTGTCTTAAGCTGAGGATGTATATCACCTCAGGACCCTGTGATGATTGCGTTAACTACACAAATTGTTTGTAGAGCATGTGTCTTTGAACAATATGAAATCTGGGCGCCTTAAGAACAGGATAACAGTGATTTTCAGGGAACAAGGGAGATAACCTTAAAGTCTGGCTGCCTGTGGGCCAGGCAGGACAGAGCCATATTTCTCTTATTACCAAAATCGGGTAAGAGAAATATCGCTGAATTCTTTCCCCAGTAAGGAATATTAATAATTAACAGCCCTGGGAAAAGAATGCATTCCCAGGGCGGGGCCTCTGAAATGGCCACCCTGGAAGTGTCTGCCTTATGCAGATGTAGATAGGGATGAAACACGCCCTAGTCTCCTGCAGCGCCCCCAGGCTTGCTAGGATTAGGAAATTCCAGCCTGGTGAATTCTAGTCAGACCGGTTCTCTGCTCTTGAACCCTGTTAAGATGTTTATCAATGACAATGCATGCACAGCGGGACGTGGAAGTTCATTAGTGATTCTAGTTTCACCCTGACCTTGTGATCTCACCCTGACCTCTTGCCTTGTGACCTTTTGTTGCCCTTAAAGCATGTGATCTCTGTGACCCACACCCTATCCGTATACTCCCTCCCCTTTTGAAAAACACTAATAAAATCTTGCTGGTTTTGTGGCTTGTGGGGCATCACAGAACCTGCTGACATGTGATGTCTCCCCCGGGCACCCAGCTTTAAAATTTATCTCTTTTGTACTCTTTCCCTTTATTTCTCAGACTGGCCGACACTTAGGGAAATAGAATTCACCCATGTGAATTATCAGTGCCGGGTTCCCCTGATACTCTCTCTTTTCTCTCATCCTCTTAATTTCTGCTGATACTTTCCATTGGCCAAACCCTAAAATGAAACAGAGACCAAGGGAACTCATATGACGCAATACTCCATGAAGGTCAGCCTCCCAGGGCACGGGGTCAGCAGAGCAGATGAGGGTGGAGAGGGCTCTGGAGGGCCACACACCAAAAACTTTCAGCTCCAAGAAAGAGGATCACGTTAATGCCCTAGGGATAGACAGTACCAGAAGATTTTGTTGAAATCTGCTTTCTTAAGTCTTTATTCATATTAAAGGTACGATTAATTAAGTAATTAAAATATTATAATGACATATATTGAGCATGCAGTTTCAACTTTATATATCCCCTGGGCCCTGAAAATTCTGAAGTGCCTGTTTTGGAAGGGTCCATCTCCCCCAAGTCCCTGTGGAAAATCACTCCTAAGAGGCAAAACAAGGGTAGCTGTGTTAAAGTTGAATGTGTATGGAAAGCTTATTAAAACGCCATTGCATAGTTATAATAATAAAGAGGGGGTCCCAGTTTGTACCTACACATATTAATATTTTCCCACTTTGTACTTAGATTTAGCTTAAGTTTATCTGTTTATTCATTCAACAAATACATACTGTGCTCGTGCTTTGTGACTGTAAAAGGATCTACAAAATCTGTCTCTTTCTAATAACCCTCCTGACTCCTGGTCCCTGGCCCCCAGCCACCACTGGCAGGACTGATGGTAGGTGGTGAGGTAAAGGAAAAGCCTCTCTGAAGTGGTGACATTTGAGCAGATGAGGAAGGAGTCAGTCCTGCAGATCTTGGGGACAGGCTGAGGAAATAGCTTGCTTAAGGATCTGAGCTTTGCATGAAGGTGGAAGGTGCTAGGGGAGGCAATGATACGGTGGTCTGAGGCCTGTTCACGGAGGGCCTTCCAGGCCATAGTAAGACATTTAGATTTTATTCTGAGAGTTATGTGTAGTAAGTAGAAGGTTCTGAGCAGGCAAGTGAAATGACAGAATTTATGTTTCTAAAAGATCACTCCAGCTACTATCTGGAGATTGATTCCAGGGAAATGGAAGCAAGGGAACTGATTAGGAGGTGATTTCAGTGGCTGTGACAAGGGATGGCGGTGGTCAGTAGAGATGCTGAAAAGTGGTTGGGTGTGGATACACTCTATGTGGATATTTGTATTGTCCTTTTAGTTAAAGATGACAATTTTCTAAAGAAAGGTTTCCTTTTGTGGATGGGGTTGAGGGAACTCACACCAGTTAAAATGAGTTGAATTGCTGTTGTCTAACTTAGCCCACCTTAAATTCACTCAGGAGACTTATTATAAAGGAAGATTTCTGGGGAGATTTATTTAAAGGAAAGCAGAACTGGCATAATCCTTTGGACCTAGAGCACCTTGAAAAGCTGTTGCCAGGACACGCAAGTGGGATGGTGTCTCTTGTGCAACTGATAAGAGGAAGTGACCCTTGGATTGAAGGATGTAGAAAGATTAAATCAGAAAGAATCAAAGTTCAGAGTTGGCAAAGCCACAAGCTCTCTGTATGGGCCAGCAAGGTCCTGGGCCTGAGAGGCATCAATAATTGTCACCTGAGTTGAATTGAACTGAAATAAAGAAGTAAGTATCCTATATCATCTATTGAACTCTTTAAAAAGGTTGCAAGATATGCATTACTAATCTATATATTATCTTAAGAACAAGCAAGACTTGGCTCTGAAGAGAGCAGCAGATCTCCCAGCACAATGTTTGAGCTCTGCCAAGGGTCAGACTGCCTCCTCAAGTGGGTCCCTGACCCCCATGTCTCCTGACTGGGAGACACCTCCCAGCAGGGGCCAACATACACCTATACAGGAGAGCTCTGGCTGGCATCTTGCGGGTGACCCTCTGGGACGAAGCTTCCAGAGGAAGGAACAGGCAGCAATGTTTGCTGCTCTGTAGCCTCCACTGGTGATACCCAGGCAAATAGGGTATGGACTGGGCCTCCAGCAAACTCCAGCAGAGCTGCAGAAGAGGGACATGACAGTCAGAAGGAAAACTAACAAACAGAAAGGAATAACATCAACATCAACAAAAAGGATGTCCACTCAGAAACTCCATCTGAAGGTCACCAATATCAAATGCCAAAAGGAGATAAATCCATGAAGACGGGGAGAAACCAGCATAAAAAGACTGAAAATTCCAAAAACAAGAATGCCTCTTCTCCTCCAAAGGATCACAACTCCTCACTAGCAAGGGAACAAAACTGTACAGAGAATGAGTTTGACGAATTGACAGAAGTAGGCTTCAGAAGGTGGGTAATAACAAACTCCTCCGAGCTAAAGGAACATGTTCTAACCCAAGGCAAAGAAGCTAAGAACCATGAAAAAATGTTAGATGAATTGCTAACTAGAATACCCAGTTTAGAGAAGTCCTTAAATGACAAGATGGAGCTGAAAAACACAGCACGAGAACTTTGCGAAGCATACACAAGAATCAATAGCCAAATCGATCAAGCAGAAAAAAGGATATCAGAGATTGAAGATCAAATTAATGAAATAAAGTGTGAAGACAAGATTAGAGAAAGAAGAATGAAAAGGAATGAATGAAGCCTCCAAGAAATATGGGACTATGTGAAAAGACCAAACCTACGTTTGATTGGTGTATCTGAAAGTGATGTGGAAAATGGAACTTGGAAAAGTTGGAAAATACTCTTCAGGATGTTATCCAGGAGATCTTCCCCAACGTAGCAAGGCAGGCCAACATTTGAATTCAGGAAATACAGAGAACACCAAAAATATATTCATTGAGAAGAGCAACCCCAAGACACATAATCATTAGATTCACCAAGGTTGAAATGTAGGAAAAAAGTTAAGGGCAACCAGAGAGAAAGGTCGAGTTACCTACAAAGGGAAGCCCATCAGATGAACAGCAGATCTCTCAGCAGAAACCCTACAAGCCAGAAGAGAGTAGGGGCCAATATTCAACATTCTTAAAGAAAAGAATTTTGAACCCAGAATTTCATATCCAGCCAAACTAAGCTTCGTAAGTGAAGGAGAAATAAAATCCTTTACAAACAAATGCTGAGAGATTTTGTCACCACCAGGCCTGCCTTACAAGAGCTCCTGAAGGAAGCACTAAACATGGAAAGGAACAACCAGTACAAGCCACTGCAAAACATGCCAAAATGTAAAGACCATCGACGTTATGAAGAAACTGCATCAACTGACGGGCAAAATAACAAGCTAGCATCATAATGACAGGATCAAATTCACACATAACAATATTAACCTTAAATGTAAATGGGCTAAATGCCCCAATAAGAAGACACAGACTGGCAAATGGGATGAAGAATCAAGACCCATTGGTGTGCTGTATTCAGGAGACCCACCTCATGTGTAAAGACACACATAGGCTCA
Organism: Macaca fascicularis; assembly: GCF_037993035.2. NCBI lineage: Eukaryota > Metazoa > Chordata > Mammalia > Primates > Cercopithecidae > Macaca > Macaca fascicularis. The sequence continues at coordinate 67,746,718 of NC_088380.1, read as the reverse complement.
AAATAAAGGGATGGAGGAATATTTACCAAGCAAATGGAAAGCAAAAAAAGCAGGGGTTGCAATCCTAGTCTCTGAAAAAGCAGACTTTAAACCGACAAAGATCGAAAGAGACACAGAAAGGCATTACATAATGGTAAAGGGATCAATGCAACAAGAAGAGCAAGAACAAGAAGTGCATATATATCCTAAATACATATGCACCCAATACAGGAGCACACAGACTCATAAGCAAGTTCTTGAGACCTACAAAGAGACTTAGACTCCTGCACAATAATATAGAAGACTTTAACACCCCACTGTCAATATTGGACAGATCAATGAGACAGAAAATTAACAAGGATATTCAGGACTTGAACTCAGCTCTGGACAAAGCAGACCTAATAGACATCTACAGAACTCTCCACCTAAAATCAGCAGAACATACATTCTTCTCAGCACCACATCACACTTATTCTAAAATACACCACATAATTGGAAGTAAAACACTCCTCAGCAAATGCAAAAGAAAGGAAATCATAACAAACAGTCTCTCAGACCACAGTGCAATCAAATTAGAACTCAGGATTAAGAAACTCACTAAAAACCACACAACTACATGGAAACTGAACAATCTGCTACTAAATGACTACTGGGTAAACAACAAAATGAAGGCAGAAATAAATAAGTTCTTTGAAACCAATGAGAATGAAGACACAATGTACCAGAATCTCTGGGACACAACTGGAACCGTGTTTAGAGAGAAATTTATAGCACTAAATGGCTACAAGAGAAAGGAGGAAAGATCTAAAATTGACACCTTAGCATCACAATGAAAAGAACTAGCAGAACTGAAGGAGATAGAAACATGATAAGCCTTTCAAAAATCAATGAATCCAGGAGCTGGTTGTTTTGAAAAGATCAACAAAATGGATAGACCACTAACCAGATTAATAAAGAAGAAAAGAGAGAATAATCAAATAGATGCAATAAAAAATGATAAAGGGGATATCACCAGTGATCCCACAGAAATACAAACTACCATCAGAGAATATACTAAACACCTCTATGCAAATAAACTAGAAAATCTAGAAGAAATGGATAAATTACTGGAGACATACACCCTCCCAAGTCTAAATGAGGAAGAAGTCAAATCCCTGAATAGACCAATAAAAAGTTCTGAAATTGAGGCAGTAATTAATAGCCTACCAACCAAAAAAAGTCCAGGACCAGACAGATTCACAGCCAAATTCTACCAGAGGTACAAAAAGGAGCTCATACCATTCCTTCTGAAACTATTCCAAACAACAGATAAAGAGGGAATCCTCCCTAACTCATTTTACAAGGCCAGCATCATCTTAATACCAAAACCTGGCAGAGACACAACAAAGAGAATTTCAGACCAATATCCCTGATAAACATTGATGTGAAAATCCTCAATAAAATACTGGCAAACCAAATCCAGCACTACGTCAAAAACCTTATCCACCACAATCAAGTTGGCTTCATCCCTGGGATGCAAGGCTGGTTCAACATACGCAAATCAATAAGCATAATCCATCACATAAACAGAACCAATGACAAAACCACATGATTATCTCAATAGATGCAGAAAAGGCCTTCAATAAAATTCACTACCCCTTAAAACTCTTTTTAAACGAGGTATTGCTGGAATGTATCTCAAAACAATAAGAGCTATTTTTGACAAACCCATAGCCAATATCATACTGAATGGGCAAAAACTGGAAGCACTTTGAAAACTGGCACAAGACAAGGATGCCCTCTCTCACCACTTCTATTCAACGTAGTACTGGAAGTTCTGGTCAGGGTAATTAGGCAAGATAAAGAAATAAAGCATATTCAAATAGGAAGAGAGGAAGTCAAATCGTCCCTGTTTGCAGATGACATGATTGCATATTTAGAAAACCCCATCATCTCAGCCCAAAATCTCCTTAAGCTGATAAGCAACTTCAGCAAAGTCTCAGGATACAAAATCAATGTGCAAAAATCACAAGCATTCCTATACACCAATAATAGACAGAGAGCCAAATCATGAGTGAACACCCATTCACAACTGCCACAAAGAGAATAAAATACCTAGGAATACAACTCACAAGGGATGTGAAGGACCTCTTCAAGGAGAACTACAAACCACTACTCAAGGAAATAAGAGAGGACACAAATAAATGGAAAAACATTCCATGCTCATGGATAGGAAGAATCAATATCATGAAAATGGCCATACTGCCCAAAGTAATTTACAGATTCAGGCTATCCCCATCAAGCTACCATTAACTTTCTTCACAGAATTGGAAAAAAAACTACTTTAAAGTTCATATGGGCCGGGCACGGTGGCTCACGCCTGTAATCCCAGCACTTTGGGAGGCCGAGGCGGGCGGATCACAAGGTCAGGAGATCGAGACCAATGTGAAACCCCGTCTCTACTAAAAATACAAAAAATTAGCCGGGCGCGGTGGCGGCCGCCTGTAGTCCCAGCTACTCAGGAGGCTGAGGCAGGAGAATGGCGTAAACCCAGGAGGCGGAGCTTGCAGTGAGCCGAGATCGCGCCACTGCACTCCAGCCTGGGCGACAGAGCGAGACTCCGTCTCAAAAAACAAAAACAAAAAAACAAACAAACAAAAAAAACAACAAAAAAAATAAAGTTCTTATGGAACTGAAAAAGAGCCCATATAGCCAAGACAATCCTAAGCAAAAAGAACAAAGCTGGAGGCATCATGCTACCTGACTTCAAACTATACTACAAGGCTATGGTAACCAAATCAGCATGATACTGGTACCAAAACAGAGACATAGACCAATGGAACAGAACAGAGGCCTCAGAAATAACACCACACATCTACAGCCATCTGATCTTTGATAAACCTGACAAAAACAAGCAATGGGGAAAGGATTCCCTATTTAATAAATGGTGTTGAGAAAACTGGCTAGCCATATGCATAAAACTAAAACTGGACCCCTTCCTTACATCTTATACAAAAATTAACTCAAGATGGATTAAAGACTTAAATGTAAGACCTAAAACCATAAAAACCCTGGAAGAAAACCTAGGCAATACCATTCAGGCCATAGGCATGGGCAAAGACTTCATGACTAAAACACCAAAAGCAATGGCAACAAAAACCAAAATTGACAAATGGGATCTAATTAAACTAAAGAGCTCCTGCAAAGCCAAAGAAACTGTCATCAGACTGAACAGGCAACCTACAGAATGGGAGAAAACTTTTGCAATCTGTCCTTGTGACAAAGGGCTAAGATCCAGAATCTACAATGAACTTAAACAAATTTACAAGAAAAAAACAACCCCATCAAAAAGTGGGCCAAGGATATGAACAGACACTTCTCAAAAGAAGACATTCATGCAGCCAACAAACGTATTAAAAAAAGCTCATCATCACTGGTCATTAGAGAAATGCAAATCAATACCACAATGAGATACCATCTCATGCCATTTCCATAGAATGGAAATCATTAAAAAGTCAGGAAACAACAGATGCTGGAGAGGATGTAGAGAAATAGGAATGCTTTTACATTGTCGTGGGAGTGTAAATTAGTTCAACCATTGTGGAAGACAGTGTGGTGATTCCTCAAGGATCTAGAACCAGAAATACCATTTGACCCAGCAATCCAATTCTGGGTGTATACTCAAAGGATTATAAATCATTCTACTATAAAGACTCACACACACATATGTTTATTGCAGCACTGTTCACAATAGCAAAGACTTGGAACCAACCCAAATGCCCATCAGTGATAGACTGGATAAAGAAAATGTGGCACATATGCACTATGGAATACTATACAGCTATGAAAAAGGATGAGTTCATGTGCTTTGCAGGGACATGGATAAAGCTGGCAACCATCATTCTCAGCAAACTAACACGAGAACAGAAAATCAAACACCACATGTTCTCACTCATAAGTGGGAGTTGAACAATGAGAACACATGGACATAGGGAGGGGAACATCATGCACTGAGGCCTGTTGTGGGGTGGGTGCCTAGGGGAGGGATAGCATTAGGAGAAATACCTAATGTAGATAATGGGTTGATGGGTGCAACAAACCACCAAGGCATGTGTATACCTGTGTAACAAACCTGCACATTCTGCACATGTACCCCAGAACTTAAAATACAATAATTAAAAACGGGGAAGATTTCCTAATCTCTTACTCAAAAGATCCTGATTCTCCAAGACCGAGACATCTGCATTTTTGAACTCAGACTGAGAATTACCATTTAAGTATTTAGCACCACCCCCTAGTGGTGATTTCTTGAAATTGCAGATGTAACAAATTTAAAATACTTTGAATTCTTCCTGCGTATTTGTTGAACGCAAAGTAACAATCTTTCGCCCCTATTTTAGAGCTAAATATAGCTAGTTTCAGGGGAGTAGCCACATGGGGGTAAAAATTCCTTATTCCCCAGTGATTATCTAGAGAGAACTCTCAGAAGTATTAAGATAAAAAAAATAGTTCATAAGTAGCAATTAATTAGCTACTACTTATTGTCAGAGAGCAGTTAAAGCTTCCAACTTATAGCCAAACTGATTATTAAAGAACTATACGATTAGAGTAATTGAAACCGTGCAGGTGAAATGGAAAGTTAGTGGCCTCCGAAAGTCATGAAAAACCAACACTGAACTTACACCACCTATGGAAGAATAGCGGTACGATCCCCAGGGGTGTGTATTTCTTTGAACCATTGTTTTAACTGGCTAGAGGAAGTTTGTGTTTAGGATTTTATTAGCTTATCATTTTGGGTTGGAAAGTTTTGTTCTATAGCAGCAACGCAGACCAGCCTGCAATGCCACCACCGTCTCTATCCTCGCTTGTCTGCTTTGGTACCTTTTTCCCTTGGACTTTCCAGAGGGTAGAACAGAGAGCAGTCCGGTGGTAGAGCCCTGACAATGGGAGGGAAAATGTTCCAAATATTCTAGATGGGACAACTGTTTCTACACTTGGGTCAGCTGGAAGACTCTTCCAGCTTCACAGTGTGTTTGTTGGCTTACTTGCTTTCTGTTTGTCATTCTCAGATTCTCCACAAATATTCATCCTGCATTTCTAACCCCCATGTTTTCTCTTGCTCAACACAGGCTCATATTTGAACCAGAAGGTCATCTAGTACAAATTTCTCACATGCTTGATGAGGAGACTGAGGTGTGAGTAGGGTGGCTGCTCTTAGGTTAAAGAAAGGGGTGGCTGTCCAGTGGAGCTGTGTCCCAGCACTGCTCACGGCTGCCCAGTAATAGTTGCAGACCAGTGTTCTTTCTGTGACCATCCAGCTCCTCAACATCTGCTTTTCATTTCCTTCCTCCATCTCTATAAACATCCCCTACAACCACAAACGCGCCCCGCTATGCGTGCGCGCGCGCGCGCGCACACACACACACACACACACACACTCAGTTTTCTTCTTTCTGCAAATCCCCTTTCCTTCCCATCTTGGCAAGCTGCCCAAAGTATGAAAAATTAGGCAAGTTGAACCTTTAAAAAAATCCTTTATTTTAGAATAAACCCAAAGGAAACCTCAGCTGTGCAACTTTCACTAACTAAATTATGCAATGTTTCCTTCTGTTCCTTCATCTTGATTTATTTTTGTGGGTTAAGCCCTTGATGGGGGAAAAAAAGGTTTATTTGTTACACTCCAGAGGAGAAAGAACTTGAAGGAGGAAATAGAAAACAAAAGGAAAGGTGAGTCGAAGGATTAAATAACGAATCAAGGGAACACGAAATACAAATCTGGACGTGCCCACATGTACTTTTCCATTTAGAAACACACCCAAGAAACAAGTGGTGCGTTTACTCATTTTTTCGAGACTAAAGCCTTGCTTAGTAGTCCCCCGAAGTTAGCGTTAGCCTGCCCTCTAGTGGTGACTGAAAACATGTGCTAGACTGTGGTGCCCAATGCAAGAGCTTTGCTTGTCCCGGAGATAGACTCTTGAAAACCTCACGATTAGAAGGAATGCTTCAGCAACTTTCCAGTAAATACAGTAGATGGAGACACACGCTGGAAAACTGCAACCTAGGCAACATTGCTTTCGTTTGACTCTTAGAAGATTGCTAGGCACTCAGAGTTATTGAAACTCGGGTTGACCATAATTTATTTGTTATGCTTCTTATTTCCTGCTTTTAAAAAATTGTTAAAACTGTTAAGATAATGGAGATTTTAAGCACATACAGTTTATAAATCCGTTAGCGCTTCACGCCATTCATTATCTTAAATACCCACCAAATGCAGAAATTTGGGTGGTGGTATGGAGGTGCAAAGGTTAATAAGACACAGATCCTGTCCTTAAAACTTACTCTCTGTTTGGAAGAGAAGACCTATTTGAATATAATTACAGTACCTGGCAGTGGTATAACAAAGAGTTTAAATATACATATATATATGTTTAAATATATCTATATGTGTACACACACACACACACACACACAACTGCTAGATATGCCCACATCTTACTTAATATTTATCACAATTATGTCTCTTTACATAAGAGGAAAGGGAGATTCAGAAAGATTAAGTAACTTATCCTTAATAGTTCAGATAGCAAATAAATAGCAAAATTAGAATTTGAATTCAGGTATTTTGATTTTACTTTCATTGCAATTAACTTCAACAGAGCTTTATTGAGAATCTACCATGTACCAGGCGCTATGCTATATGCTGAACATGCAAATATAGGAAATACCACTGGCCTCGGGGTTATAGTCTTGTAGGGGACTGGGCTATGCAGAAACAATTAAGCTGTATTGTGATATATGCAATAATGCAAGTTTGTACATATTACCTTCTAAGCAAATCAGCAAAGACTGTTCCTTTTCCATAAGTTGTTGACTTTCTGTCATGTGACCTTGATCATGGTAAGTAACCATGATCGAACTGATCAAGAACCTGTAACTTGGCCAAAGCTAACCACAAAATTGTGTGAAACTACAGGATACATAGAGTAAATATTTATGGGGTTTCATTATTGCAGATTACATTGAGGAGAGAAAAGTTTTACACTTTTACAATCTTAGGTTTACCGAAACAAAAGTGGAGGTAACAGCTGAACTGGTGAGAAGCAGAAGCACAGATAGGTGAAGGAGAGAAGTGGAATTGTGAGTGTGACACTGTCAGGAGTCAGGGGCCGAAGGTTCCTCTTCTCAAGGGGGCGCTACCATAACTGACTCAAGGGAGAGCCCTTACTGACATCCCAGGGCTCTGGGAGGCTGGACTACAACCTGCCTAGTGTCACACCCGTGCTTCCTTATTGCCTTAAATAGCTTTCCAATCACCCACATCACCAGAGGTCACCCAAGACTGCTTGATCTCTGCAACAGAAAATGTAACTCCTACAGCACAGAAGTGGTGCGGAGGAGAGTGAGGAAGTGTGGCTGGAAGGGTGGACGCAGCAAGCCCTTTACCAGGAGGTGATGCCAAAGCAGAGTTCTGAGCTACAATGGAGGGTTTGCAAGGAAGACAGAAGTTTTTGCAAGGAAGGAGCTGCAACGAGGAGTTTGCAAAGAAGACAGAGGAAGGTACTTCAATAATTCTGTGTTTATTCCAGTACTAGACATAACCCATGGCAAACCTTTATTTCCAGGATCTCCTTTGTATAATAACACCAGAAATCCTCTCTTCAGGAACCCTGGCTTTGGGAGAGTGGCATGAGAAAGGAGAATTTTCTCTTTTATGGAGACTGTAAGACCTGAAGCTCGATATGCTGACCCTATTGTGTGGCCTTAAATATTGGCATATTCTTCTCAACCAGGATATGGGGATGCAGCACTGGGCTAGGGGATTGTGCAAAACTAAGGATACATAGAGAAAACTCTTTGTGGGGTGCCAACATTACAGGTGATGTGAGGAGAGAAAAGTTTTAACTTTTTACAATCTTAAAAGGTGTTGTCCTGTATGATCAGTATAAATCTACTTTTTCATGTTGTGTTAATTTTTTTCCCACTCATTTGGATAAAATCCAGGGATCCCTATGATCCCAGCATAAAATCACACTTAAAGAAACACAGTCTTTTGTTTATCCATTCATCTGTTAATGAGCATTTGGGTTGATTTCAGCTCTTGGCTATTGTGAATAGTGCTGCTATGAACACGGATGCACAAACATCTCTTCAAGATACTGCTTTCAATTCTTTTTTGGATATATGCCCTCAAGTGGGATTGCTGGCTGTATTAGTCCATTCTCACATTCCTATAAAGAACTACCTGAGACTGGGTAATTTATGAAGAAAAGTGGTTTAATTGACTCACAGTTTCTGCAGGTTGTATAGGAAACATGACTGAGAGGACTCAGGAAACTTACAATCACAGCAGAAGGTGAAGGGGAAGCAGGCACATCTTCACGTGGCGGCAGGAGAGAGAGTCAGAGTGAAGGAGGAAATGCTACACACTTTTAAAAACCAGATCTCGTGAGAACTCTGTCATGAGACAATACTAGAGGGATGATGCGAAACCATTAGAAACCACCCCCATGATCGAATCACCTCCCGCCAGACCCCACCTTCAACATGTGGGGATTACAATTCCACATGAGATTTGGGTGGGGACACAGAGCCAAACCATATCACTAGATTATGTGGTAATCTTAGCTTTAATTTTTTGAGGAACCTCCATACTGTTTTCCATAATGGCAGGATCATTTCACATTCCACCAACAGTGCAAATGGGCTCTAATTTCTCCACATTGGTGCTAATACTTGTTATTTTCTGTTTTCTTTTTAACTAGTGACCATCATAATGGGTGTGAAGTGATGTGTAAATTGATTTTAAAGTACAAACTCCCTTTAAAGTGGTAAGGGGATCTCTGAACTTTCATGCTTTCTGATAAACTTTGATTTTATCAGCCAGCGGAAATAATTCACTTAAGCACATGTTATTTTGATCTAGGCAAGTAGTTAAGATCCTGGAAAGAGATCTTAGATTTCTTTAAACTTGGTAAATATAAAACTGGAAGCCCCAAGAGTGGCGGCTACCTGAGAAGTCCCACATGGGGTACTTCTCACTCAGTTGTTTTGACCCTGAGGACATTTTTATTGAATGAAAACAAACATTTTCATCAGAATTATTCCAACATTTCTGGAAATATTGTTAAGAAATTATTTTCTAGAGACAACTGTCTTGAATTAATGTAATTCTTTGATCAAATTTCTTCCTGTGCCATTAAACAATTTTCAGTATTTTTATTTTACTGAAATAGTTTAGATTTTATTCAGTGATCACATTTTGTGTCCATATTAAATCTTTCCAACTTTAGCATCAGCAATTTTGAGGTTTCTTTTGTAGTCATTTTCTACCAAACCTAATTTTCCTGGGCTAGATTTTGCAGGTATAATTTTTGACAAGAAGATTTGATTCTTTTGTCAATTTTTGAAGTCAATAACAAATTTTTCTGTGTAAAGCTTTTGCCTTTGTCAGTTTTATTTTGTGTTATTTCTATAAAGTGCAATTTTAAAAGGGTTCACTTTTGTAGTTTTGAGACTTACCAACACAATGAGATTCTTCAGTCAGTTTTTGTCAATATCAAAGTTAACATGTATAATTTTAGCTATTATCAGTTTGATCCTGTGTAGATTCTTTTTACTACATCTATTTTTTTTCTAGTGACCAGTTGAAAATGTACTTGATATAAAAATATCAAGGTCATAACGTCGTGTTTTCATTCAAAGCTATTTTGGTTTAAAAATATTAAAAAGGTAGAATCCACCTGTCTTTTTAGGGGCATGGATTTCACAGGTAAATCCTTAACCTAGAAGTGGGAAGTTCTGGGTGTTTGTCTTTGTTCTGCACTCATCACCCCTGTATCTACAGTCTGATAGTCTTCATCTAAAAGTGAAGTGATTGAAGTGTGTGATTTCTAAATCCCCTTCCAACTCTGATAGTCTATGACTTAAATTCCTATCTGTAGGAATCTATTCCTATGTACAGATTGAGCTATTTGATCATTGCTTTGCTTCATATTTGATTCACTCCTCTCCCCTGTCAATCAGTGCCTCCTGACAACCAACCTGTCTGTCTGCACTCGCTCAGACCTGGGCAGGAGCCTTTGATGTTCCCTAGACAGATTTGCATGCTGTTCCTAGAGTCTTGGCTTCTGATCTGCTCCAGAGTGCCACTGCTCTCAGGCTTTCTGAGCTCAACCCATATCCTTTCTGATTGAGCCCCCCTCCCAGTTGGGCTCAGAGCAGCCTGCCTCCACCCTGCACTTCGTCTGCCTGGAAGCTACAAGGTTACCAGGGACCATGCTGAGCCTTGTCTTTCCCTATCCCCACTCCTCAGCCTAACTCCTATCACCTCTCTTTGTGGGTTAGGCATGAAGGGACAATCTTGGGGTTATGTGGATGTAGTTTACGGTAGACCAATCTTAAAGGCAGCAGAGGTAGGATGGAGCCCAAGGCCATCGTAAGCAGGAAGGGGACATAGGATAGAACACATTATTTAAGCAATCATTTCAGGATCCCAGGAGGAATGTGTTGGGCCATTTGCATTAGAACAATTGGAGGGAGGTTTAGTGAAGGGACTGTTTACAAAGGATGAGCAGTGTTTATGGAGTCCATAAAGGAGAGTGTAGCACCACTGAGTTCAGTTAGACTCGTCACCAGAAATGATATGAGGAAGGATCAGTTACTGGAACCTGAATGGAGAGAATCATATAGAGATGACTGCAAGACAGTACTTCAGGGATCTAGCCAGAAGCATAAATACCCCAGCCTCCACTCCTTCTCCCTCCCTCTTATCTCCTGTTAAGGATCTCTAATTGGCAGAACCCAACTGGAGGTCAAAGGGCAAGGGAGTCCATTGATGAAACTCATACAATTCAGTGTCCCCAGCAAGAGAGTAGGATGAGAAGGGTGGAGAGTGACTTCAGCAGTGGGGAGGAGAGAATAACAGGCACAGGCTGCTCCTCTAGCTTGTTCATGTACATTCTAGTAAACTCATATGGAGAAGATCATCCAGAGAAGACTGGGAGAAGAAGGGTTAGCATACTTGCATCACCGTGGATGAGGAATGAGTTAAATGCAGTGACCTTTGTGAGTTTCAGCTGATGTCATTGTATAAGTCATATATTTCCCTGGGAGCTGCTTTCTAAGACATGGCCTTCATCTTGAATTGGTTCTGGGTCAACAGAAGCCTAGGCTGGATTTATTAGCTCACTTTGCTGTTCCCTGAGAGGCCTCTGAGGAGCTGGCTACAGTGGGAGCTTTGGGAGGGTAGGATCAAAGCCCTTGGATATCTGGGTGGGGTAGAGGGAGTTTTAAGAATAGAGAAAAGGGGAGGGGAGAGAGTGCTGAAAGGGTGCTGATAGCACACCTGGACAAGGGGCAGACCTGGGCCTACTTAAGATGGCATTGCATAGGGCACAGGGTTTATAGAGCATAGAATATGCTTTACATGGAATCATGCCACCCTCACTGCCTGAGATGCACTGCATAGACTGAGATGCTGCTGGAACTGTGGTGGGGGTGGGCAGGAGGGGTGGGTAGGGAGGCAGTGGGCACACTTTCCCTTCAGAGTCCTGTAGCACAGAGTTCTGCTGCGGAACACCACTGTTCTGCTTTAAACACCATTGCAAATGGTCAACATTTACCTTAGCTGAATTTGTAGAGAGGGAGAGGAAAGAGGGAAAAGAGGAGAATAAGGCAGAATGTGTTTGTCCAACTCAGTGCATATGGACGAGTTGGTTCTGGTGCTCTCCTCCAATTTAATCAAACAATTTGTATTTGTGAATGGGTGGGTGGGATGCCCCTTGGGCAGCAGGAGCAGAGTAGGCTGTGGGCTGAGCAAATACTTAGAAGCATGTCTGTTACAACCATGCTTTGCTTCTTGTCAGTGGCACACTATATATTTAACATATTCTCTTGGGAATATTAAAATCCAATATAATATAAGCCAGTGGCAAGTGGTCTTTCTTTTATTATATCCATTGGGCAGCGGGTTAGTCAGCAGAGAGAAGAGAGATCAGAAAGCTGGGTGGAGGAATGACCTCATCTCACTAACTCCAAAGTGTTGCATCGACCTGGACCAGAATCCGTGGCTTCTAAAAGAACTCATTGGAAGAAAGAAACAGGGAGGTGAAAAGATAGGAGAGAATGGAGACAAGAGAAATATAACCAAGAAAAGTGAGTTTTTCTAGAAAGAATTTTATTGTCAAATAATTCTGCAAGGGAACAAAGTCTTCTGAGAAGCATGAAGCATAATCTCTCTCCTTTCTGTTTTTTTTTTTCTATTCCCTATGAAAAAAACCTGTTAATTTTGTATTAAAAACAAAATACATTTCTTTTTCTTGAGTGCTCTATAATTGTATAGGAATGTGTATCATTTCCTCCCCATAATTTTGAGAATATTTCTGAAGACGGTGACATATTCTGACTCTTTAAGAACAAAACAATTCAATTTTAAAACCACTGAGTGACAGCAATCAAAGTTCTGAAGTGATGCAGTTCGCCTCAGTACTTGTTTGAAATGTCATTAGAAAACCAACATATAGCGGGTTGTTATGGCAACTGGAATACCAGAGTTTATAACATCACTGTAATTAATGTTATCCAAACGTTATTAATCTTTCAACATCACTCACATTCTCTGAAGGAACAGCAGTTCTGGTTCTCTTAGGATTTTTCAATAGTGTAATCCATTGCAGCTTTTCTTCACGTTTTATTTTTAAATAGATCTTACTCTGACGTTGCTTTAGTGAAATTAGTTATTGTTTCCGTCTTTACTTGTTCTATTTTTGCTGCTATTTTTTTTGATAAAACTTGAAGTAAAATGGAAAAAAGGGATTACAGCTAAAAAACAGAATAAAGTCTAGAGATGGAAAGATTTATATATTTAAGTGTGGAGAACCTCAGAAAAATATTAAAATATTTTGCATACAGCTTTGTAGTATTAACTCACATTTGCATAGCACTTTATAATTTAAGAAGCAGTTTTACATATGTTATTAACATAACATTATTTAACATAACAACCCTAAGAAGACAAGTAATAATTTTTGAGTGCCTACTACGTGACGGGTAATATGATCTGCATTCATAAATCTTTTAGTTCTCACCACAATCTGCAAGATAGGTGTTGTGGTTTAAAAATATGTCTCAATGGTTCAACAACAAATCAACAAATTACCTGATTTAAAAACAGGCAAATGACTTGAATAGACATTTTGCCAAAGATGATGTACTGATGGCCAACGAGCATATGAAAAGATGCTAAATATCAGTAACTATTAGATAAATGCAAATTAAAACCACAATGAGATATTACCTGAAATCAATTTAGTGGTTACTATGAAGAAACAGAAAATAATAAATAGTGGCAAGGATGTAGAGAAATTAGAAACTTTGCATACTGTTAGTGAGAATGTAAAATGGTATAGCCGCTATGGACAACAATGGTAGTTGCTCAAAAAATTAAAAATAGAACTACTGTATGATTCAGCAATCCCACTAATGGGTATATACGCAAGAAAGAATCAAAAGCAGTATCTTGAGGAGATATTTGTACACCCATGTTCACAGTAGCACTATTCACAGTAGCCAAGAGGTGAAAGCAACCCAAATGTCTATTGACAGATGAACGGATAAACAAAATGTGGTATATCAGTACAATGGAATATAAATCAGCCTTAAAAAGGAAGGAAATCTTGTCACATTGGTACAATATATCCTATAGGACACTATGCTAAGGGAAATAAGCCAGTCACAAAAAGACAAATACTATACGATTCCACTTACATGAGGCAGGTAAAGTTGGCAAATTCATAGAAACAGAAAGTAGAATGATAGTTACCCGGGACTGGATGGAGGAGGAATGGGGACTTTTAAAATGGGTACAGAATTTCAGTTGTGCAAGATGAAAATGTTCTGGAGATCTGTTGTACAACAGTGTTAATATACTTAGCATGACCGTACACTTGAAAATGGGTAAAGTGATAAATTTTATGTTACGTGTTTTTATGCCACAATTTAAATAAGTGCCTCCAAATTGGCACTTCTTGCTTTAAAAGGTAGAGCCAGTTCACCTCCCCTTGAAGGTGGGTTGGACTTACTAATTCGCTTTTAATGAGTACTGTGGCAGAAGTGACAACGTATGACTTCCAAGACTGGATCATAAAAGACATTGCTGCTTCTGCTTTATTCTCTTTTGGCTTTTTTTGGAGGAGGGGAGAAGTGGATCCAGCCCCAGTCAAGCCTTCAGATGACTGTAGCCCTGGATGATATCTTGACTACAACCTCATGAGACACCCTGGGCCAGAAACTACCCTGCTAAGTTGACTCACAGAAACTGAATAAAATAAACATTTATAGTTGTTTTTAAGCCACTCACCAAGTTTTGGTATAATTCATCACACAACAATAAATCACGAATGCAATAAATATTTTCCCTTCATCTGAAGCAATGATGGTCTCTCGTGTGTTAGGAGGGCTCCTCCTACCTTTTTGTTGATTTGTGGTTTTGTTGATGTGTCCATTGCCTCTTTTGAACACTGACCCCAGGTCAGAATTAGACAAGTGCCTTCTGTGAATTATCTGCAGCCTCGGCCTTATGAACGACATCTGGCAACTGCTGTCCTGTAACCAGAGGGCTGCTGGATTTCTTTGAGCTCCTTTATCTTCTCTCTTCTTGTGGCATCAAGAAGTATGAACGAACATCCACGGGGTATTCTCATTGAAAGTTCAATCACATATGAACCAGTGAGTTTAGATACCAGAGGTCACATCCCAATATTATGCTATATTCAAAGAAAGTTTTTATTCACCTTTGTGAAAAACGTGAAAGGGCATCACAGTAACACATTGGGGAAGCATCCGAAAGGACAACAAGAAAGAAAACTCAACATCTTCTCCTTTGGAAGATGTGGGGATTCATCCAGGAATGTCATTTGAGAATAGTTTTTCCCCTGTTCTACATAAACTTTATCTTTCCCTCTTACATTTAGAAATTAAGCTATGCATTTTGGAGGGTGAGGCAACTTCATTAGTTCTCTGGCTGCCTGAAGATTGTATCACTCCTTTGAAATTGGAAAATGCCTATGGATATAATCTTTTACTGTTTTAAAATGTTCTCTTTAAATAAATGGACTTGCATCATTGCTTATAGTGGTGAATTCTTTGGGTGGAAAAAGGAGCTTCCCCAGACTTGTAATGAAGGCATTTTAAAAAAGTAAATTTTGTATCTCTTCAAAAAAAAAAAGTAAATCGAAGCTCTCAGAATTTTAGTTTATTTGCTAAGATTACATATCAAGAATGAGGAAACCTAAGGCTTCAAACCTATATTTTTTCTGCTGCTAAAACCCATGCTTACTTTCTTTCTTTCTTTTTTTTTTTTTTTGAGACAGTCTTGCTCTATTGCCCAGGTTGGACTGCAGTGGCGCCATCTTGGCTCACTGCAACCTCTACCTCCTGGGAGATGGGGTTTCACCATGTTGGTCAGGCAGATTTCGAACTCCAGACCTCAAATGATCTGCCCACCTTGGCCTCCCAAAGTGCTGGGATTACAGGTGTGAGCCACCACACCTGGCCCCCAAGCTTACTTTCTACAACCATGGGGAATTATGCCTTTCATTCTAGAGATGAAGAAGCTGAATCTGGGCGAGGGTAAGTAACTCGTCCTTGGCTCTAACTGCTGGTTAGTGCCAGAATCCAGATTATAAGTCTCAGCCCAGTACTCTTTTACATGACACTGTGTTACTTTCCTGTTTAGATAATGAATTTTGTGAAGCTCTAGAGATATAAATTTGAATAAGGTAATCATGTGGAAGACATCCTAGCTTTGAGCAAATGTGTCAGGAACATAAAATTAGATTCAGATTTTTGGGTTTTTAGTTGAGGATCTCTTATTTTATTTTATTTTATTTTATTTTAAGATGGAGTCTTGCTCTGTTGCCCAGGCTGAAGTACAGTGGTGCCATCTCAGTTCACCACAACCTCCACCTCCTGGGTTCAGGCAGTTCTCCCTCCTCAGCCTCCCGAGTAGCTGGGATTACAGACACGTGCCATCATGCCCGGCTAATTTTTGTATTTTTAATAGAGACGAGGTTTTATTATGTTGGCCACGCTGGTCTCGAACTCCTGACCTGAGGCAATCCACCCGCCTCGGCCTCCCAAAGTGTTGGGATTATAGGGGTGAGCCACCATGCCCGGCCAATGATCTCAAATTTTAAATGAGACAGTGATTCAAAAACTTTTTTTCATTAAATTATTAAACTACTGAGAAAATAACTATTTGTAAGAGCAAAAATATACAATAATGCCTCATTTTTGTTTACTGTGCTACATTTTCTGAGCACTTTCACACAGAGCAGTCCATGTAGCCTCTTTTGTTCTGTAGCCACTCAGTATTTCTGTATTGGTTGTAAATGAAACATGATCACATATCTGAAATCAGCATCAACATTCTGCAACCCACACACCAAAGGTGACTGGAAAGATAACTGAGTGGCAAATAGAGGGGAGGGGGGGTTTCTACTCCAAGCCCTTGGCAGGCGATTGCAGAACAGATGACTTATCCCAGTTTCCCTCCAACCTCCAGCATCCCTCTCTCATGGGCCTCCCAGGAACCCGGGCTCTCCTGTCATCCTGGGACATGCCTACCACTCCTAAGCTCTTGTAACAAAATTATTCCCCTTCTTCTCCAATCAAAACTTTCTTTTCTTTATTCTGAAAATAGCTAATAATGCATTTTTCTTCTCTTTTTTGGGAAAAAGTTTAGTTTATTTATAGTTGATGAAGGAAAGCTTCTTTTTACAGAAGAATGCCAGCTAAAAATATAGAAGAAAAGATTGAATTAAAAAATGTCCATTTTGCACTTCCTAATGACAAATTCGATGCTAAAACCATTAACTGAAAGGTGGTTGAGGAACAGTATATTCTACAAGCATCAAAATAACACCCCACAGATTACTTGCTAATTGCAAAAGGAAGACCATGCCATTACAGTGGAGGTATCTGGCATTCACTACTTTAACCGAGATCAAGTTCCTTGCCTTAATAATGGGAAGCCAATGCTCTCTATGTCCCTGATGTGATACAATGTGAGGTGCACAGTGTCACTTATGAAGTATTCTTCTGAAACACATTTCACCTGGCTGTAGTCAAACCTTTGATTTAACTTCCAGTTTACAAGAAATTCAGGGACAGAAAATTAACACCAGGAACAAACAGACAAATCTAGCATGAGACTCAATCAGTCCATTGATTTCTTCTAAAGATCAATGTCATTAAAATGGAAACGTTGGGAGAGACTGCTCTAAATCAAAAGAAACTAAAAGGACTTGATTGGATCTTGGTTAAAAAACCCCATAAAACTATACAAGATGTGTTTGGCACAACTGGAGAAATTTGAATCTGGACTGAGAATAGCCGTTGTCAGGGAATTATTATTAATTTTATTGTGTGTGTGTGTGTCAACTATCAATTGCCTCAGCTCCAATTCACACTTCAGTACTGCTCTACAATAATGGACTGGACTCTTCGGGTATTTATTATTTATTAGCACGATGTTAGCTTTGTCAATAGAGCACACAGGAGGGATACCACCAGAGGAAGCGGGCTTTGTTTCCTCCTTTTGGAGTGCTATGCTTTGCTTTTTTTGCTCCAGCTGTCCAATTGGTCATTGGTGCATGTGTGTCTGGAGACACCTGGTGGTACACTGCCGCAGCTGCATGCCAGATCCTGACCTTGCAGCCTCAGTCCAGACCAGGTGACTCCTTTGATGTGACTCCCAACAACACTGTGGGCTCCAACCTTGTGCGTGTGGAGCCATTCTGACTTTGCAAACTTGCCCTCCAGCCTTGGCTCTGGGTGTGTGTGTGTGTTTTTATGCGGGGAGGGAGACGAGTTATTTTTTGCTTTCCTGGCGGCTGTGGACTAGATCTGGCCCGGGAAACCCAGCAGACTTCTCCACCATCTATTGGCTGCAATCATGCCTTCTTCAGTGAGGTCTGAACCCAGGCGTGTTTGCATCCCTCTTCCAAGCTGGTTCTTCACTGGGTACTCTCACTCAACTCTAGTAGATTTAGTAAGAGTTCTCTTGACATTTTTTTTTTTTTTGAGACGGAGTTTCACTCTATCACACAGGTTGGAGTGCAGTGGCACGATCTCAGCTCACTGCAACCTCCACCCACCAGGTTCAAGCGATTCTCCTGCCTCAGCCTCCCCAGTAGCTGGGACTATAGGCACCCACCACCATGCCCGGCTAATTTTTGTATTCTTTTTTTTTTTTTTTTTTAAAGTAGAGACAGGGTTTCACCATGTTGGTCAGGCTAGTCTCGAATGCCTGACCTGGTGATCCACCCGCCTATGCCTCCCAAAGCGCTGGGATTACAGGTGTGAGCCACTATGCCTGGCCCAACATCTTTATAATCACTTTTCTATTATATATATTTTAATTGAGAAGGTATCACTTTGTTGGCCAGGAGGCTGGAGTGCAGTGGCACAATTGTAGCTCACTTCGGCCTCACCATCCTCCTATCTCAACCTCCCAAGGTGCTGGGATTACAGCCTTGAGCCATCATGCCTGGCCCCTTAATAATTCTTTTGTTTGTTTTGAGGCAGGCTCTTCAGCCCAGGATGGAGAGTGCAGTGGGTGATCATGGCTCATTGCAGCCTCAACCTCCCAGGCTCAAGCAATCCTCCTATCCCAGCCTCCCGAATAGCTGGGACTACAGGCATGTGCCACCATGCCCAGCTAATTTAAATTTTTTTTTTGTAGAGATGGGGTTTAACAGTGTTCCCTAGGCTGGTCTCAAACTCCTGGGCTCAAGCAATTCTCCCGCCTTACCCTCCCAAAGTGCTAGGATTACAGATGTGAGCCACCATGCCTAGTCTAATGATTATTTTAAACTTCCTCTTTCAAATAACTGTGTGGTTTCTGTCTCCTGATTTAACTCAGACAGATATACTACGATGCTGATATTGTGGTTATCAAGGAGAAGGTTCTAGTTTTCGGAATACTCACTGAAAATATTCAGCAGTAAAGGATCATGCTATCTGCAACTTATTTCAAATGGCTCAAAAATATGTGTATGTACACATTGATTTATCCATATGCATGCAGGCATGAGCATGTGTATGTATGTATATGAATAAGGCAAATATAGTGACACACAAAATATTAGCAATTACTGAATCTAGCAGAAGGGCATATGTGTGTTTATAATACTCATTCTTCCAACATTTTTTTTGTATAAATAAAAATTTTCATGACCAGGTGTGGTGGCTCATGTCTGTAATCCCAGCACTTTGGGAGACCAAGGCAGGAGGACCACTTGAGGCCAGGAGTTTGAAACTAGCCTGAGCAACATAGTGACACCTTGTCCTCCCCTGCCATGCACACACACAAAATTAGCTGGGTGTGGTGGTGTTTGCTTATAGCCCCAGCTTCTTGGGAGGCTGAGGCGGGAGGATTGCTCAAGCCCAGGAGATCAAGGCTGCAGTGGCTATGATCACACCACTGCACTCCAGCCTGGGTGACAGAGGGAGACCCTGTCTCAAATTTTTTTTCATAATTAAAAATCGAGGAGGAAATTCTTACCTTCCTTCAGTGTCTTTGCTTATGTGAAGGTGGAGAGATTCGGATTGTCTGACTGAAATAACGTGCTCCTGGCAGGAGTGATTGGAAGACTAAGCCCAACTTCTTAACCCTGGCTATGTACTCAGAAGAGCCTGGGCAGCTTTTAACGTGACACACACAAAGTTTTTGAATCGGACTTTCTAGGGTCTGGTTATTTCACACACATACTCAGGACTCACACAACAGTTTTTGAATCAGAGTCTCTAGGATCTGGTTATTTCAAGAAGAATTAAAATTCTAAAGGAGAAGCTTATTGATCATTAGGGTAAGCGTAGGGTGCCTAGCTAACTTCTGGGGGGACATTTCACAAATTACATTTGTTTGTTCTCCAACATTCTGATGTTTCTTAAGGCGCAAGGCAGAATTTGAGGAAAAGGTTGTAGTTAGATCCTCCCCATTCAACTGACTTGTCCTTTTAGTTGAAATCCACAGATCCAAATGGATTTTTAATTGATAATGTATGTGGCTGAGAATTTGAGCAGAGCCTTCTGGCATGCTCTGCTAGTTGTCCCATCGTATGCTGTCCCCAGCAGAAATATCCAGTGGCCTAGTGTTGGTCCAACCTTGTTTTGAAGCAAAGATGCAGAGGGAAGCTTAGCCCAGTGTGATCCCACTGATTAGGAAAGTACACACGGGCACTTGTGATCAAATTCATGCTTCTCACACCTGCCTTTCATTAGTCCAGCTGTCTCCTCTATCAAACTTACAAGTATTTAAACATATTCCTTCTTCATTCACTCATTTACACATTCACACATTCATTCAGTATTATAGTGGACACCTTGAATCCCTTTCACCAGCTTTCATAGTTTTGCTGCTACTGGCTGGTATTTGTTTCCTTCTTTAGAGGCTTTCTCTTGAGCTGTTGGGGCTGAGAGGAGAGCTGAGAGTTTACACCTGCCAGGTGGCCAGTGACTGACTGCTGAGCCAGTATAACGCTCTGCTCCCTTGCCTCTGGGTGACAGGCTACAGCGCCATGTGGGATTGGGCTGTGGCTGGGCCTTCACTGCTTCCTCACTCCCTTCCCAGTTCCATAGTAAATCATTTGCACACTTACGCTTGCCTTGGGGTCTGCTTTAAATAACTCAGACTATGACAAATATTTACTTTCATTTATTACAAATATTTACTGAGTATCTGCTAAGTGCCAAGCCCCATGCTAGGTCCTGAGGATGCATCCCTTGTCCTTGAAGAGCTTCCATTCTAGGAAGGACAGGAGGGACAGACTGACAAACACATGACAAGTGCATGGCTCTGGTGATAATGCTACAGTGAAATGCAAAGCAGGGAGTAGGGGACAGAGTGATGGCAGAGACAGTGAGGCGCTATTTGAAATAGGATACTCAGGGAAGGCCTTTGAGGAAGGATGTTTGAGCAGAGATCCTGAATAGAGTGAGGGAGTGAGGCATTTGGATATGTGGGGCAGGAACATGTTATTGAAGATCCCAAGGCAGGAATGTGTTTGAGGGTTTGAGTAGAGGAGTAGGGTGATTTGATTTTTATTTTAAAAGGAAACAGGGAGATAAATTAGAAAGCTGCAGTGAGAAATAAGCAAACTTAGGACCTGGGTGGTAGTGCCCGGGTGGGGAAGTGGCCAGATTCTGCATATATGTCTTAAAGGCAGATCTGAAGGTTGGAGGTGTGTGGTGAAGGAAACAGATATCAGTTTCCACTCTAGGGTTTTTTTCTGAGCAACCGGAAGAATGGGCCATTTCCTGAAAAATGTAAAATGTGCAAAGTTGAGGGACAAGCTGATTTGTTTCCCTTCTGCCTGTGATTTAAGCCCATAATTTTGTTCAAAAAAAAGTTAGCCTGCAAAAGATAATGCACAAATCTAAAGGTAGACAACATAAATAAAAATATTTATTTGATTACACAAACATCTTAAACTTCTGTATGTGAGAAAAAACAGCAAGATAAATGAAAACTTAAAAAAGTATTTCAAACCTACTTGACAAAGGATTTATATTCTTATTATACCAAGAAATCTTACGAATCAAGAAAAAGAAACGTACTATCTTTTTTCTTTTTACACATTCTTGCTCTGTCACCCAGGCTGGAGTGCTGTGGTGCTATCATAGCTCACTGCAGCCTGAACTCCTGGGCTCAAGAGATCCTCCTACTTCAGCCTCCCAGGTAGCTAGGACTACAGGTGCACATCCCTGTGTCTGGGTAATTTTTTAATTTGTAGAGATGGGGTCTCACCATGTCACCCAGGCTGGTCTCGGCTGATCTTCCTGCCTTGGCCTCCCAAACTGCTAGGATTACAAATGTGAGCCATTGCACCCAGCCAGAAATGTATTTTCAAAAGGAGAAAGAGGAAAAGACATGACAATTTATATATGTATGTGGTAAAAGTCATAAAGCCTTACTTATGATTAAATAAATACAAAATAAAAATGGGATAATTTTTATCTATGAAGAGTTAAAAATGTGATTATACATAGTATTAGTGCAATTTTAGAGAAATGAAATATTCAAAATTATATCATGAGAAATGCACAATATTTTTGCAGTCAGGAGACAATATGTGTCAATATTTGTACTCCTTTTTACCTACTTATTTTACCTAAAAATTTAAGGAAAAATATGCGATATGACAAAAATGATGGTGCAGCCAGATAATGGAATGTTAAGTAGTCATAAAAATCATAATTTGTGAAAAAACACAAGGAAAATATTATGTAGATTAAGACCTATATATTCACAGAAAAATATATAGAAAATAGTTAAAATGGTAACAGCAGTAAGATGAGGTTGGCAGATCATAGATCATTTTCATTTGCTTTTTTGAACTTTTTAGCACTTTTATTTATAATGAACATTTATTTTCTTTAATCAGAAAATATTTTTAAAATAAAGGTTAGAAAAAACTCTTCCCTTCTTATCTCTCTATCTCCATATTCAGCTCAACTCCTCACCTATCCTAAGGCTCAGGATCTGACTTTACAGTTCCCTTTCACTCAATCTTACGGGACTCATCTGCCAACGGGACTCGTCTGCCAACGTAAACCAATTCTGATACTTTCAACTCTTCCACACACTCTTTTTGACCTCTGGTGTGGATGCTTTTTTTTACCTTTGGCCCACCGCCTACTGTAGAAGCTAAAAATGCTGGATGGTATATTCCCAATGTCCCTTGATTCTAGGGTATGGGCCCATGTTGCAGGTTCCCCCAGCCAGATGCATCTGCACCAGACTTGGCATCGGAAGCTAGAGCTGCACGGAAGCAGAGCCACCAGGAACCCATTAGGTGGAGCTAGTGCTGGCAGCAGCAAATGCAGTTTCCAGAGGCAGCAGCAGTGGGTTGAGGGGCTGGAGGTGTCCTTGGGGATTGGCCCTCCTGGCATCCAGGATGGTTCAGCAGTGGTGTCTGGTGTGTTTGGTGTTGGCAGTGAGAGCCAGGTAAAATATACAACACTGGGGCACTGGAGTCTTCACAGGACCAATTGTGTGCAGTGAGATTGAGAACATTGTTTCTGGAAGTGTGGCTTCATGTCAGATTCTCCAACTTTGTGGGACACTATGTGAATTACCAATTATCTTTTAATAAATTCTTTTTCTATGCAAATTACCCCAGAGTTGATTAATGTGTATTGAAACTAAAAACTTCGATGGGTATACTTCGTTTTGACTTTTTGATATTACCTCCTCAAAACCGTATCATTTGAGGGCATTTCCTTTCCTCTCCCAGTGACAGAGGAGGTGTTGCCTCTCTGCCACATTAAGACCAGTGTCTCTTCATCACAATTTCTTAGCAACATCTCTTTTGACCTTAAGCTCATCACGGCTGTCAGCTGACTTCCAGAATCACTTTTGTATCCAGCCCCTTTCTTCTATTCTCTAAAACCTCCACTTTCACATTGGTGACCCACTGTACTTTTCTTACCTTCGATGATGTTTGTTAGGAAATGACTTTGAATTAAGAAGACAGTGAGACGGGAGGGACAGGTCTGAAACTTGCTCTGAAACTTAATGAGTCTGTATATAAGCCAAATTCTCCCCATTAGTGTTAATGTTGTAACTCAAACCAGAAGGGCTAAGGCTAGAGAAAAGATGGCTTGAGGGCTAAGTTAGAAACTGGACCAACAATAGAAAGATGGATAGGTTGGCTTGTAGCAGCTGAGTTCATCATCAAGGTCTAAGAGAGATGTGTTAATATGAGCAACAGCACTTCCACAAAAGTGGGTCAGGCTCATTCTACTAACAAACAACAGATCAGGAGCATTTGTTATCTTGTTATCCTCTGAAATCTTTAGCAAAAGTCTTTTATAAACCCTCAAATGAAGCTATATGTTGTTTGTGGGCAGAGGTCAGAGGAACAAATTTCAAGAACATATGGTCTTGCCACAAAGGAGAAACTCAGGTAGAAAAGTTGATAGAAATAGAATGGACTCTGGAGGGGTAAATGGGGAACTAGCCTCATGTTAAAAACAGGCTGTGGTGCACATCTGAGGGAGAACTTTGACATTGCTACTCTGTTTGCTCCACCAAACACAAGCTTGCTCCCTCTTCGGACTTCTTCATTGTTCACAGCTCTTCCAGTTCCAGGGAATCAGGCTCAGAACTTCCTTTCTCCTCTTCCAATACAATTTCCTTGTCTTCCTTGGCTGCAGGATGCCCCAGCCCGACACATGTGCACCAGTCTTGGCATTGGAAGATAGAAATGCATGAAAGCAGAGGTCACTGGTGCAGCTGGCACTGACTACAGCGAATAAAACTTCCAGAGGCAGCAGCAGTGGGTTCAGGGGCCATACATTCATATTACATTTTCTCAAACTTTTCTTTCTCTCGATAATGACTTTAAGTCTTGACTCGTCTCTTTCCTCCCTCTTTATGACACTTTGGCATTCACTTGCTTCCCCTAAAACTTTGGAAGCTCGGTTGTTTTGGAGCTACTTTAAATCTGCAATTTTATGTCCCCTGGTCACCAGTGATGAACCTCAGCCTTGAGTTATTCCTATTGTTTGCTTTTGGTTAATATTGTCACACCAATAATAGTTGTTAGAAAAAGCATGTTAGAAAACATACTGTGTCTGTTTCATCTGTTTGGCTTCTCTCTTTCAGACTTTTTCTGTGCATGTATATACCAACAACCATGTGTAGCATTTGATTTTTTTGAAATGGAGTCTTGCTCTGTTGCCCAGACTGGAGTGCAGTGGTGCAATCTTGGCTCAGTGCACCCTTTGCCTACTGAGCTCAAGCGATTCTCCTGCCTCAGCCTCCTGAGTAGCACAGACTACAGGCGCCCACCACCATGCCTGGCTAATTTTTTTTTGTAGTTTTAGTACTGACAGGGTTTCACCATGTTGGTCAGGCTGGTCTCGAACTCCAGACCTCGAATGATCTGCCCGCCTTGGCCTCCCAAAGTGCTGAGATTACAGGCATAAGCCACCACGCCCGGCCAGCATTTTAAAGTTTTAAGAAAAATTGCTCTTTTTTTTTTCCCGCTAAGAGTATCTCTGGACATCTTTCCGTGTCATTACATGCATACTGTATTATTCTTTCTTGAACAGCTGCATAGTGTTTCCTTGTATGAATGTACGTACTTTAATTTATTTTTCTAATTTAATATTTAGGTTGCTTCTCATTTTTTGCTACTTCAAACAATGCTGCAATAAATAACCTCTGCATGTATCTTTTTGCACCTGTGTTTTTCTGTAGGATAATTTCCCAGTAATGGGTTTGTTAGTTTAAAGGATCTGTGCTTTGTACTATAATCCCAGTACTTTGGGAGGCCGAGGCAGGTGGATCACACCTTGAGCTCAGGGGTTTGAGAACAGCCTGGGCAAGAGAGTGAGATGTGTCTTTACAAAAAATACAAATATTAGCTGAGCGTGGTTTCACATGCCTGTAGTCCCAGCTACTCGGGAAACTGAGATGGGAAGATTGCCTGAGCCCAGGAGGCAGAGATCACACCACTGCACTCCAGCCTGGGCAAGAGAGAGAGAGAGACCCTGTCTAAAAAAAAAAAAAAAAAAAAAGGAAAGAAAAAAAACGGGATCTGTGCTTTTAAAATGCTGATAGATAATGCTAAATTTCTCTCCAAAAATATTATGGCAACTTATACTGTTACTATATTTGTATGAGAGCGTGGTTCTGCTCTAAATAAGTATTAGCCTCATCTAGGGTCTCCAAACACTTGGGCATACCTAGTATTCATTTTTTATCGGTTCTCTATTTCACTGCCTACAGAACACTGACAGGCCCTTCATACTCCTGAGACTTACTAATTTAATCCTGTGCTTCTGGACTCAGAAACTGATCTCACCTTCCCCTCTGTCATCTTCAATGTGATGGCCTTTCATTCTCTTGCTTGTTGCTTCATTATCTCAAGATTTCTGCTGCAGCTTCACACATTACATCTGCATTAAGGAAGAGAGAGGGAAGGATGGTGCTAGCTGCATCTATCCTTTTTATTAGGAAAGTAAAGCCTTCTTACAAGTTCCCCAGTAAACTTCCCCTTACATCTTTTTGGCCATAACTGGGTCCTTGGTCATTTCTAGCTGCAAATGGAGATTGGGATATTTAGTATCTAGCAAAGTGGAACAAGATGGTCACGAATATGTGTAACAATATTGACTTATTGTTTGAGCCGAGGCATGTTGCCACCCAGAATAAAATAAACGTTCTGCTAGTACGGAAGAAGGGAAGAACGGATATTGAGTAGGAACTCACAGTATTTACCAACAATATATATTTGCTTAATACATATTATTGAATACATAGTATAAGAATGGGGTCAGCAACCTGCCACCACACTCTCCAATTAATGTAACTCTGGATTAATGAATTATTCAAAGTCATAATTGGTTTCTAAGTTACAAAAGCTGGATATCTGAATCCAGAATTGTATTGTGTCCTGATGGGGGCCACAGAGTACATATACCATGGTTGAGTGAAAGTTTGTTCTCATTTGGATTCAAATTGATTTTGTCATCTCTGAGGGGCAGATGTTATACATCAAGCAAGTGACAGATTGCAGCTTTAATTTAAACAGTAAGTAAGATTTAGTTATAATATGCTTATAGTTATTGTAGAAAAAAATCCAATGATGTCACCCAAGTCCTTTCTGGATTTGAAGAAAATTTTTTTTTAATTGATAAAGAAAGCAGAGGACAGTAAGATACTAACAGGCCCCTGAACAAATGGTGAAGACAGTAGTGATAAGTGTCTGCGGACTGAGATTTGGAATGAACGGCACCAGTGACAGTGACAGGATTAAGGTAGTGGAAGCTGCGGAGGATAAAATCAAAAGAAGAAAATAATCATGATGTGTAGGAGGACAAGGCCAAAGGGAGGTGTAAGGTGGTGCAGCTGGGAGCAGCCCGCTTGTCCCCCAGTTGGTTTGTCTCTGCAACCTGGTTAAGCCCTATGTCAGAGGGACAGGTATGTGTGTTTGCATTTGAGAGAGTTATGTCATGAAGCAGGAAAATTCAAGCAGCCATGTCCTTTGATTTCTTCTTTTCCTTCTTTTCGAGGTTAAATCTCATCTAGTAAAGTGCATGAAGTACTTTAATCCTAAATGCACATATGGTGAATTTTTACTTATGTGTACAGTTTTGGGAACTACTTCCTGGATTGAGATATAGAACACTCCTTCAAGTCCTGGAATCATGAAGAAGTTCAGCAGGACTAAGGTCTGCTAACCAGTGGGTTTAAAAACAACACGTATATCACCTTTATCACTACCATAGAACTCACAAACTTGAAGGCCTACAGGGGTGGGCAGTTGAAGTAAATGAGTGAAATGGATGAAGTACAAACTGCCATGATTAATTGGAAGTGATGTTTAGCTTCTGATTTTTTGCTATTATAAACACTTTTAATGAACAGCTTTGTAACTCAAGTTATTTCTCCCATTTTAGGGTATTTCCTTAGGATAGATTTCAAGAGATAGAGTTCTAGATTTAAAAAAGTAAAATTATTTTTAAACCTTTTAATATACATTGCTAAATTTGTTAACCAACAAGTCACTGTGGTGGCCGTGAGAATGAGCCTTGAAGTCCTCCAAACACAAGAGTGTAATTGACTAAGGGCCTATCCAAGGCCGCTCTTCCCACGGGCTGCTCCCAGCCAGTGCTCCAGCATGGAAGAGATACTAAGGCAGGCCTGTTCCTGGGACTCTGCTGGTGGCTGCCATTGGCTGAAGGGCTTCCCCATTGCCCTGCCAAGCCTTCCTGAGGTTGCCAGGCAATCGAAGACGCTTACATTCAACCTTCCTGCCTTCCCTTGAAGTCAGACTGCATTGTGGTCTGATGGTTCTCTCAGCCTTCCTTGGCTCCCTCTCCATTTTTTCTCACATGGACATTTCCTCTGATAAAATTCTTGTGTGAAGCTTAATCTAGTCTTAGCATCTGCTTCTCTAAAAGCCCAGACAAATAATTATATTTGCTTCACCCTATTCCTGCAAGTAATCCATGACAGTGAGTGTTCTACTTCATCTCTGCTAGCACTTAATAGTTTTGAAGTCTTTAATACTTTGAAAAACAAACAGAAATGTCTTCCTTTAATTTGGATTTTTAATAGTGAAGTTTTACATTTTTGTCTCATACTTTTAATCCATTTGTTCATCCCTATCTGTAAACTGTCTTTGTGGAGTCCATGGAAACACAGACTTACCTGGAGAAAGGTGCTTTCTGGGAGGTGTGCTCTCCATTGTCTTTTCTCCATTGTAGTTGCTGACACTCAGTAGTTGGCAGGTTTCAACTGGGAGATGCAGCCAGCTGCTACACTCCAGAGGAGGGATGTATGGTTGCAGTGTTAGCTCTAGGCGGAGGGACACTAACATGACCTAGTCAGTTCCTCTTTGTTAAGTATAAAGAGCCAACCGTGTGTTCCAGCATGTGGTCCCATGGTATATAGAGGAGACCAGCATTTATACAGCATCTACTATGTGCTAGGCACATCGCTCTCTCATTTAATCTTAAGTAGTTGGTCTAATTTTCAATATTTTACTGATGAGGAAAATTATGGTCTGAGAATTACCCCAGTGGCACTTAAAGATGAAAATCAGACTTAAGTTTGAAGTTTGAAGTCTTTTGTTAAGTCAAACTTCTGAGGCGCCCCTGACCTCAAGCCTTCTGCATCACTCCTGTGATTTTTCTCCATTCTGCATTGTGTTGCGTAGCTATTTGCTTACCTAGGTTATAAATTCGTGTTCCTCTCAATAAGTAGTCAGTAGTGAGTGATGCTGGTGATGACTTAGCCTGATTTCCTGGAATTTGAGTCAGCCTGAAGAATTGACCATAGCTTCCTCAGATATTCACGCACTTCTTAAAAGTGGGGATAAGCAGCATTCATTTACCAACCCCATCCAAGGACATCTCTTGAAGTGAGATTTAAAAACAACCCCCTGCCTCCCAAAAACAATAACCAGTGAACAAGAAAGCAAAAATGAATCTTTGAAAATCCTTATACAAAAGATGATCATTTTTAAAAAGTAAAATATTACACTATTCAACTATAAAACTAAAGGATTTTGAGTGTAAGGGAATCAAGTTTTTCTTTGCAGAACCTCAATTATGTTCAGGGTCATGAAAAGACCTAGTTACTTGGCTTTGTGTCTTACCAATTAGGATATCTAAGTGTTCTAAATCTCCATTCCCCACTTTGGTATTGTGTGATGAGTTAATAAGGAGAAAACATGGCTGCATTCTCAGTTTTCACATCTCTAATAAAGCCCATATTTTAAAGCAGTTATGAAACTTTGCACGGAATCCAGGTTTAAAGGCAAATTAAATACATAAAAAACTAAGCCGGACAGCAAAGTTTAGTTACCTGAGAAACAACTACTAAATTTATCTCTTCAGTCAGGAACATAAGATAAATACTTCAACAAACTCACTACACTTTTGCTTTCAATTTAACTTTAGGCCTTATTAAATAACATACTCGGCAAGAAATGTACATGTATAGATTTAAAGCTATCCTGATCAGAATGTGCTATAATAACTTGGCTATGTAAAAAATTTGTCTTTTTGCTACTGTAATGAAGCTTATCTTTCTGTCAGATTCAGTAGAGTGATTTAAGTTGCAGGGCATTGCTGTTTTACTCTATCTTGAGTACAGGTAATGAAACTTAAGCATGGTAGACACTACAAGCTACGAGCAGCCTTGACTTGTACAGCCTACATAGGTCCTTCCTGTACACAGGGGTTTTCTCTCACCAGCAGCTGCTCAAAGCTAAGTGACAGGTGGCCAGGGGATTGCTTTGCTCCACCATCACCTTTTTTTGAGATTTGTCTCACTTCTCCTTCCTTTCCCCCTCCCTAATGCATCGTTGCTGGGATAGGTCCAGTCTCCTCTATGCTATCTACAACTTCTATCTCTTCTTTGGAAGTTCCAGACCTCATTGGTTCTCATTGTTTCATTACAGAAACTGTAATGAAACACTAAGGATAAGGATAACAGAAATCTGGTGTCCTTTTGGAACTGGATGGATCTTACTTTCTCTTCCATATAAAAGGTAGTGTATCATTTATGACATTAGTGTGACACTGTGATGGTTTAAGTTAGCAAAGAGTGAAAGGAGGTATAAAAAGCGGCGAGTCCTAGAGGTTCCTACCTCTGCTAACGGACCAGGTCCTGTTGTTAGTATTTGACCAAGTTTCTTCTCTCCAAAACAAATGGGTGGCATTTTCCTCTTTGGGGATTTTTCCAAAAGCAAAAGCAATCATCTCAATCACTTGTCATTCAAACAGGATGAGATCTAAGGACGGTTGTTACAAGAGTTACACCAGCTGGGCCAAGCAAATGTAGCTGGCATGCTGCACAAGCGTGATGTGTGATTGTGATCATAACACAACTTATTTTTTTTCCCTCCTACTGCTTCTTTAAACTTTGTTCAGTGGGGAATTATCTTTCCATAATCTTGGTTGAAGCTACCCAACCCATTATTTTTCTATTCACTCTTAAGTAATAGATAATCTTAGAGCTTCTTTAAGTCACAGCTAGAGATTTACTTTAAAGTGGGAATGTCCAGGTTAGTGTTATCAAAACTCTAAGCCTGCCTTATGCTTTTTCCTCCCCCTCTTTTTTCCTAGATAAGCCTGTTTCTTCCTAGAAGCCCTCAGTGGGAAAGGGATGTGGTTGTTCAGATTTCTACCTTCTCCCTGGTCCCCACTTTGTACTTCAGGCAATGGAAACTCAGGAAAGGCGGGGAGACGCAGGCATAATAAAGTTCTTATCTGGCTGGGTGGCTCTTGGCTCTGGGCCCAGTGGCTATCTGAAGCTGGCATCCCCATTTAGTCCTGGTAGATGATCACTGCTGATACTTTTCTCTCCTTTGTGGGCTTCTCAGAGGTGTGCTACTGGGCATCTCTCTCCTCCAGTTCTCTTTACCTAGGAAGAAGCATTTTTCTTTCAAATGATTTCTAGTGACCCTTTCCTTTGGTGTCTGGACATGAGGTGCTAAGTCTCCAGGTGGCTCTATTGGACAAGAAACAAGTCCATAGTCCACTTTAGCTGTACAAAGTTAGACACTAGGCCAACTCAGAGAACACATTTCAGAGCCTCTGAGAGGTTCCCTTGATACCTCCTTTCTCACTTTACCTGGGATGTAGTGTAGTACTTCTCACCCCTCCCTTAATGGGGGAGCTGGGACTCACAACCAGATAATTTCTCTCTTTAAAGAAAAAAAATTTTTTTTTCTCTTCTTGAGACAGTCTCACTCTGTCACCCAGGCTGGAGTGCAGTGGCACAGTCTCGGCTCACTGCAACCTCTGCCTCCCAGGTTCAAGCGATTCTCCTTTCTCAGACTCCAAGAGTAGCTGGGACTACAGGCGTGCACCACCACACCTGGCCAATTTTTGTATTTTTAGTAGAGACGGGGTTTCACCATGTTGGCCAAGCTGGTCTTGAACTCCTGACCTCCAGTGATCCACTTGCCTTGGCTTCCCAAGGTGCTGGGATTATAGGCGTAAGCCACTGCACCTGGCCTCAAAAAAGTCTTTTTGTGAAATTCTTTTCTGTTCCCCTCTGTATCTGTGATTTCATTGATGAGTCTTGTATTAGTAAGGGTTTTCCAGAGAAACAGAACACACACACACACACACACACACACACACACACACACACACACACACACAGAGAGAGAGAGAGAGAGAGACAGAGAGACAGAGAGACAGAGAGAGAGAGAATTTAAAGAATTGGCTCACATATTTGTGGAGACTTGGTGAGTTCAAAATCTGATCGGATAGGGATAGGCTGGTAGGCTAGAGGCTGATGGAAAAATTGCAGTTCAAGTCCAAACGTGGTCTGCTGGCAGAATTTTTCTTACTCGGGGGAGGTCAATCTTTTTTATTTTTAGTTTTTTTTAATGAAAGCCTTCAACTGATTGAATGAGGCCAACCCACATTATTAAGGATGTGAAAGGAAAATAAATCCTGGGACCCCAAAATCACTAAGCCAAAGGGAAAAACCAAGCTGGGAACTGCTTAGGGCAAACCTGCCTCCCATTCTATTCCAAAAAAAGAAGCTACTAAGAAAAAAAAGCTACATACCTCCCTCACAAGGAATTTCTTTGTGGACAAAGGACAGACAGAACTCATAGTCATCCCTCTGCTCACTGAGATAAATGCATATCTGCGTGCCTCCTTTGGAAAGGCTAATCGGAAATGAAAAAGAATGCAACTGTTTGTCTTTTAGCTACCTATAACCTGGAAGCCCTGTTCATGCTTCGAGTTCTCCTGCCTTTCAGGACAGAACCAATGTACATCTTACGTATGTTGATTGATGTCCCATGTCTCCCTAAAATGCATAAAATGAAGCTGGGCCCTGACCACCTCAGGCACATGTTGCCAGGACCTCCTGAGGCTATGTCATAGGCGCATGTCCTTAACTTTGGCAAAATAAACTTCCTCAATTGACGGAGAACTGTCTCAGATATTTGGGGTTCATAAGGGTAATCTGCTGTCCTCAAAGTCTACTGATTTAAATGTCAATCTCAGCTGGGTGCAGTGACACACACCTTTAATCCCAGCAATTTGGGAGGCTGAGGTGGGAGGATCATTTGAGTCCAGGAGTTCGAGACCAGCCTGAGCAACATGGTGAGACCCCATCTCTGCAAAAATTACAAAAATTAGCTGGGCGTGGTGGCACATGCCTGCAGTCCCAGCTACTCTGGGGGGTTGAGGTAGGAGGATCACTTGAGCCCAAGAGGTCGAGGCTCCAGTGAGCAGTGATTGTGCCGCTGCACTTCAGCCTATATGACAGAGCGAGACTCTGCCTCAAAAAAAAAAAAAAAAAAAAAAAAAAAAAAAAGTTAATCTCATCTAAAAAATACTTTCACTGAAATATCTAGAGTACTGTTTGACCAACTATCTGGGTACTGTAGCCTGTCCAAGTGGACACAAAATTAACTGCTGCACGTTTAATAAGGTCCTCCTTCATTCTGCATTTGGGGGTGAGGGAACTTGACCACATTTGATATCCTGATATCTGTCATACTGGTGCTTTAGTAGACACAGAGGCAAGGAAAGCCTCATTCTAACATCCTGTTGTGCAAGGGTAACATTCTAGTCACTGTTGGCTCTGCAGACTCAGGGGTTGTCAGCAAGTTCCAGGCTCTTCTTGGCTCTAGTGCAGTTATTGAGGGTTTGGGCTTTGGCATCTGGACTTGGTCTGAATCTGGTTAGTTGGGTCAGTTCGGAATGGCCTGACACCAGTTCTTTGTCAGTCAGTCCAAAAGTGTGATATAATTGCTTCTTGAGTCACCAACAAGCAAGAAGGGTGAGAAATCAGCTTTATATGGATTTTTTTCTGGCCTCATGAGGAACCTGAGTTTAGCTACTACCAGTGAAAATACAGGTGGTGGCCTCAAGTGAAGTTGGGAGAGAAGGAATTAAGATTATAAAGTATTAGTCAAAGTACAGGAGAGGCCCAGGGCACTACTGTATCTCTGAGCATGCGCTCTCTCTCTCTAGGTCTCTCTCTCCCTCTCTCTCAGACATTTTCCCAGAATCTCTGAGCCCAGAGAACTAGGAACCAAATAAAGGGCAAATGGATTTTGAGTGGCAAATGCCAAGTTTGTGTGTGTGCATGTGTGTTTATTAATCATCCAAAAGGACCTTGTGGCCTAGTACAGTGTGTGAGGACATAAGTACCCTGCTCGCTTCCTTCACATTACTGCCTATTATGGGCTGAACTGTGTCCCTCACCACGTTTCTGTGCTAAAGTCCTCACCCTCAGTATCTCAGAATGTGACTGTTTTTGGGGGATAAGGCTATTCAAGAGGTGATTAAGTTAAAATGAGGCTTCCAGGGTGGGTTCTTAGCTAATCTGACTGTGTTCTTATAGGAAGAGAACATCTGGATGCATGAGGGACACCAGGGGTGTGCATGCACAGAAGAAAGACCACATGAAGAAGTCACAAGAAGCTGGCCATCTGTCAACCAAGGAGAGAGGCCTCAGAGGAAACCAAAGCTGCAGGCACCTTGATCTTGGACTTCCAGCCTCCATTTCTATTGTTTAACTCACCCATCTGTGGCATTTTATTATGGCAGCCCTAGCCAACTAATATGCTGGTAGTCAAAATCCTTGGAAGGGGAAATGGGTAGGCCCATTTCTGGGGCTGATAGGAAAAAAGAAAAGGAGTTAACGCCATTGTGGGTTAAACTAGAAGAAAGCAAACACATGCATATATGTTCAACTAATCTTTGACAAAGGTGCCAAGAATCCACAATTGGAAAATATAATCTTTTTATGAATGGATACATGAATTATTGATAAATGTGTATTAGGCTATTCTTGCATTGCTATAAAGAAATACCTGAGACTAGGTCATTTATAAGAAAACAGGTTTAACTGGCTCACAGTTCTGTAGACTGTACGGGAAGCATAGTGCCACCGTTTGCTCCTGGGGAGCCCTCAGGAAGCTTACAATCATGGCAGAAGGCAAAGGGTGAACAGGCATATCACGTATCGAAAGCAGGAGCAAGAGAGAGAGAGTGGGTGGGCGGGAGGTGCCACACACTTTTAAATGGTCAGATCTCTGTGAACTTGGAGGAAGAACTCGCTTATCGCCAAGGGGATGGCCAAAGCCATTCATGAGGGGATCCAATCACCTTCCAGCAGTTCCCACCTCCAACATTGAGGATTACATTTCAACATGAGATTTACAGGGGACACATATTCAAACTATATCATTCTGACCTTGGTTCCTCTAATCTCATGTTCTCACATTTCAAAATACAATTATTCCTTCTCAATAGACTCCCAAAAGTCTCAACTTGTTTTAGCATCACTCAAAAGTCAAAGTCCAATGTCCCAAGTCTGTTCTGGAAATGAGTTCCTTCCACCTATAAGCCTGTAAAATCAAACTAAGTTAGTTACTTCCAAGATACAAAGGGGGATGTAGGCATTGGGTAAACATGTCCATTTCAAAAAGAGAAATTGGACAGTCCTTAAATCTTAAGGCTCTAAAATAGTCTCCTTTGACTCCATGGTGTGCATCTAGGGCACACTGGTGTGAGGGATGGGCTTTCAAGGCCTTGGGCAGCTCTGCTCCTGTGGCTTTGCAGGGTTCAGCCCCCATGACTTCTTCTACAGGTTGCTGAGCACTGTGGCTTTTCTAGGCACAGGGTGATAGCTTCCTGTGGCTCTACAGTTCTGGGGTTTAGTGGCTGGTAGTTCCCTTCTCAGAGTTCCACTAGGCAGTGCCCCAGTGAGGACTGTGTGGGAGTACCAACCCCACATTTCCCTTCTGCACTTCCCTAGTTGAGGTTTCTCTGTGGGGGCTCTGCCCTGTGGCAGGCTTCTGTCTGGAACCCAGGTTTTCTTATATAGCCTCTGAAACTAGCAGGAGGCTGACAAGCATTATTAACTCTTATACTCTGTGTGACTACAGGCTTACCTATGCCTGGAAGTCAGCAAGGTTTATGCATTCTCCAAAGGGACAGCCTGAGCTGTACCTGGTCTCCTTTGAGACACAGATGGTGCTGGAACAGCTTGGATTCAGGGAGTAATGTCCTGAGGCTATGCAGAGTAGTAGGGCCCTGGGCCTGACCCATGAAACCATTCTTTCCCCCTAAGCCTCTGGGCCTGTGATGGAAGGGACTGCCACAAAGGTCTCTGAAATGTCTTTGAGGCCTTTTCTCTATTGT
Organism: Macaca fascicularis; assembly: GCF_037993035.2. Lineage (NCBI taxonomy): Eukaryota > Metazoa > Chordata > Mammalia > Primates > Cercopithecidae > Macaca > Macaca fascicularis. The sequence continues at coordinate 67,711,054 of NC_088380.1, read as the reverse complement.
CTTGGTGAGGAGCACTTGGTCCGTTTTTAATTATGCAAATATCTCTAGCAAGTAGTTACTCCACAGCCTGCTTGAGTTCCTCTTCCCGAAAAACGTTTTCTTTCTCTGCCACAAGGCCAGGCTGCAGACTTTCCAAACCTTTACCCTCTGCTTCCCTTTTAAATATAAATTCCAACTTACAGTCATTTCTTTGCTCCTGCAACTGAGCAGAGGTTCTTAAAAGAATGTAGGCCACATCTTGAAGCTTTGCTGTTTAGAAATTTCTTCCCTAAATCATCACCCTTTATTTCAAACTTCCACAGATCCCTAGGGCATGGACACAATACAGCCAAGATTTTTTCTACGGAATAACAGAGGTGATCTTTGCTTTGCTTCAGTTCCCAATAAGTTCCTCATTTCCATCTGAGACCTCATCAGCCTGGACTTCACTGTCCATATCTCTACCAGCATTTTGGCCACAACCATTTAACCAGTCTCTAAGAAGCTGTAAAACTTCCTTCATCTTCCTGTCTTCTTCTGAGCCCTCCAAACTCTTCCAACCTCTAGCTATTACCCAGTTCCAAAGTTGCTTCCACATTTTTAGGTATCTTTGTAGCAATACCTCACACCTGGTACCTATTTTCTGTATTATACCATTCTTGCTTGCTATAAAGAAATACCTGAGACTGGGTAATTTATAAGAAAAGAGGTTTAATTGGTTCACAGTTCTGCAGACTGTACAGAAAGCATAATGCTGGCATCTGCTTCTGGGGAGGCCTCAGGCAGTTTATAATCATGGCAGAAGGCCAAGGGGGATCAAACACGTCACATGGCAAAAGCAGGTGCAAGAGAGAGAGAATGGGTTGGGGGAGGTGCCACATACTTTTAAACGACCATATCTCATGTGAACTCAGAGCAAGAGCTCACTTATCACCAAGGGGGTGACTCAAGCCATTCATGAAGGATTCACTCCTCCGTGATCCAATCACCTCCCAGAAGGTCCTACCTCAAACATTGGGGATTACATTTCAACATGAGATTTAGAGGAGACACTTATCCAAACTATACCATAAATGGTATTGGGAAAACTGGATATCCACATGCAAAAGAATGAAATTGGACACTTATCTTATACCACACACAAAAATAAACTCAAAATAGACTAAAGACTTAAATGTAAGACCTGAAACCATAAGGATTCTAGAAGACAATATATGGAACAAGACTCCTTGATCTTGGTTTTGGCAATGACTTTTTTTTGTATATGACACCGAAAACACATGCAACAAAAGCAAAATTAAACAAGTGAGACCATTTAAAACTAAAAAGCATCAGTGCAGCAAAAAATAATAATAATAAAATGAAAAAGCAACCTACGGAGTAGGAAAAAATATTTGCAAACTATATATATGAGTCAGGGTTCTCCAGAGAGGCAGAACCAATAGGATATAGATAGATAGATTGCTAGAAAGATAGATAGAGGAGAGGGGAATTATTAGAGGAATTAGCTCCTGTGATTATGGAGGCTAAGTTCCTTGATAAGCTGTCTGCAAGCTGGGGAAACAGAGAGGCTGGTTGTTCAGCTCAGTCCAAGTCTGAAGGCCTCAGAACCATGGAAGCTGAAGGTGTAACTCTCAGATCAAGGCTGAAGGCCTGAGTGGGGGACCACTGGTGCAAGTAATGAAGCTCAAAGGCTGAAGAGCCTGGAGTTCTGATGTCCAAGGACAGGAGAAGATGGGTGTCTCAGCTCCAGGAGAGAGAGGGCAAATTAACATCTCCTCTGTTTTTTTTTTTTTGTTGTTGTTGTTTGTTTTTTTTTTTGATTATTCTATCCAGGTCTTCAGCTACTTGGGTGGTGTCTGCCCACACTGAGGGTGGACCTTACCCACTCAGTCCACTGGATCACATGTCAATCTCTTCTGGAAACACCCTCACAGACACACCCAGAAATAATGCTTTATCAGCAATCTAGGTATCATTTAATTTAGTCAAGTTGACAACTAAAATTAATCATCACATCATATTTTTGAGAAAGGATAATATCCAAAATATAAGGAACCCATACAACTCAAGAGCAAAAACCACTAACCCAAATAGGAAATAGTCAAAAGACCTCAATATACACTTTTTCTAAGGAAGACATACAAATGACCAACAGTTACATGGAAAGGTGCTCAACATCAGGGAAATACAAATTAAAACCACAATAAAATATCACCTCATACCTGTTAGGTTAGCTATTATCAAAAGGCCAAGAGATAACAGGTGTTGGTGATGATGTGGGGAAAAGGGAATCTTTGCACAGGTTCTTCAAAAAATTAAAAGGAGAATTACCATATATATCCAGGTAATCCCACTTCTGGGTATATATACAAAGGAAATGAAATCAGTATCTTAGGGAGATATCTGTCCTTCCACATTCATTGCAGCATTATTATAGTACCCAAGATATGGAAACAACATAAGTGTCTGTATTAGTCCATTTTCACACTACTATAAAGAACTACCTGAGACTGGATAATTGATGAAGACAAGAGGTTTAATTGACTCATAGTTCCACAGGCCTAACAGGAAGCATGACTGGGAGGTCTCAGGAAACTTACAATCATGGTAGAGGGCAAAGGGGAAGCAAGTACTTCTTATCATGGCAGAGCAGGAGAGAGGGAGTGAGAGAACGGAGAAGTGCCACACACTTTTAAACCATCAGATCTTGTAAGAACATACCATCATGAGAATAGCACGGGGGAAATCCACCCCCATGATCCAATCACCTCCCCCCAGACTTCTCCTCCAATATATGGGGATTATAATTCACTAGGAGATTTGGGTGGGGAAACTGAGTCAAACCATGTCAGTGTCCATTGAAGGATGAATGGATAAAGAAATTATGATCTCTTGCTGTCTACTCCCCTGTAAGAATGGCATATTATTCAGCTTTAAAAAAGAAGAAAATCCTGCCCTTTGGGATAATGTGGATGAACTTGAAAGACATCATGCTAAGTGAAATATGTCAGACACAATAGATACAAATATTGTGTAATATCACTTATATGTGGAATCTAAAAAAGTTAAACTTAGAGTAACAGAAAGCAGAATGGTGGTTGCCAGGGGCTAGCAGAATGGTGGGGGAAAAGGTGAGATGTTGGTCAAAGGGTGCAAACTTTCAAGTATAAGATGAATAATTTGTAGAGATCTCACTATAGTTAATAATATTATATACTTGATATTTGCTAAGAGAGTAGATCTTAGCGCACACACACACAAATTGTTAACTATGTCAAATGATGGATATGTCGATTAGCTTAATTATAGAAATCATTACATAAGCATACAGCTATGTTAAAAGCCCACATTGTACATCTTAAACATATATAATTTTTTGTTTGTCAACATACCTCAATAAAGCTGAAAAAAAAAAAAACAAGAAAAGCAACCCCCCTAAAAAAATCCCAAATGAAAAACCTATCAAGGGCCAGGTACAGTGGCTCATGCCTGTAATCTCAGCACTTTGGGAGGCTGAGGTGAGCAAATCACTTGAGCCCAGTAGTTGAAGACCAGCCTGAGCTACAGCAAAACCCCATCTCTAACATAAAACTAAAACTAAAAAATAAAAATTAGCCAGATGTGGTAGAGTGTGCTTGTGGTCCCAGTTACTCAGGAGGCTGAGGTGGGAGGATCACCTGAGCCCAGGGAGATCAAGGCTGCAATGAGCAATGATTGTGCCACTGCCCTCCAGCTTGGGCAACAGAGTAAGATTCTGTCTCAAATAAGAAAAAGAAAACTCTTTATTCAACCTTCCTTCATTTATCTTCATTGGGCCCATCCCTGCCCCTCCATAGAGAATAGAAAATGTTAACTTCATTTTTCTACGATGAACACCAGCAGTAGCTCATAAATGGCAAAGACACTCTCTTTCCTTCCCTGGAATGTAGTTATGGTGTGAGGAAGGGGAGTCTCGGATCTTACCGTAAGGAGATAAGATGTGTTTCCTGCATTTCAGATGGGAACAGGAATACATTTTTCTGTTGAAATTTTGTTATAAGTGGTGCCTAGTTTCTAATTTAGTTATTGTTAGCATAGAATCTTATTTCAGGTACATTATGGTTAAGTGGGATTGTATAGGCTGGTCTGAAGTTCTAACTACCTTGATATTATTTTGGGAAAAAGTATTTGAAATTCCAAACATAGCTACATATGTGCACACATTCTAAGCTGGAGTGGGCTGTATTTATATGTAGTCTATAAATGTGGTAGAGTAACTCGACGTCATAAGAAACTATAGAAAAAATGAGCGGCAATCATCGAGACAATTCTTAGTAGCAACTTGATGTGCCAGAAGCAGAGATGGAGGGTGGAGCCTCATGTATGCAGTCCACTCCATCCGCAGAGCAGACACCAGGGGGAGCTCCATGGAAGCTCTGGGTCTATGGGACACAGTTTGAAATTACTGTGATACATCATTCTCTGCCTTGGACTGCTAAGAAACCCATCAATTGTGCTTATACTTCTTCAGGTGCAGGACGTTATGGGAGCACAGTGGACACTACCCAGAAATAGTAATGTTGACAATGTATCATAATTAATCTGTGAATTCTCCCTAAGTCACGTTCTATAGTTGCAGTCCTTGGTTTCTCTGCTTTCAGATCTATTTATTGCTCCTTCCTGCTCTGTGCTCAGGTGGTGGATCACTGCAGGCTCTGGTTTCCCAGGTTCCCGTTGAGTTCGGCCAGTGGGAGGCCAAGGCAGGAGATGGCAGGCAGAGTGGGAGGGAGAAGGCAGGGTATTTCTCCTCACTCTCCCTGCACCCCTAGTCCTCCCATAACCCTCACACATATCCGCCCTCCCACTCACTCCCTCTCCACCCAGGATGGAGTGACATTTCTGACGGGGACCATATCTCCTGTGTGGCTCCCAACTCCCATAGAACAGTCTGCCGTGGATCTAGCCTTCACTGACAAGAGTTACCAAAAATCTGAGAAACACTGAGGAGGAAAAAAAGTCTTAAAACTGGGAAAATTCTGTCCATTCACTTATGATTTTTATTCCCCTGTGAATTGGGAAGGGGAGAAATGCCCCTTTTCTGTTTCTTTTTTTTCTTTTCTTTTTTTTTTTTTTTGAGATGGAGTCTCACTCTGTCACCCAGACTGGAGTGCAACGGTGCGATCTTGGCTCACTGCAACCCCTGCCTCGCGGGTTCAAGCAATTCTCCGCCTCAGCCGCCCAAGTAGCTGGAATTACAGGTGAGTGCCACCACGCATGACTAATTTTTGTATTTTTAGTAGAGACGGGGTTTCACCGTGTTGGCCAGGCTGCTCTTGAACTCCTGACCTCAAGTGATCCACCCGCCTTGGCCTCCCAAAGTGCTGGGATTACAGGCGTGAGCCATTGTGCCTGGCCCAATTTTTCTATTTTCAAAGTCACTGCTTGAAATGCCTGTCTTGAAAATCAGGGCATCACTGAAACAAATGTAATATTTTGAAATTAAGAACCTTTAAATGAAACAAGCTGCATTGATAATAATTTTCACTGGAATTGGGTCTATTTTGAACTCCTGCCTTTAGCAGCAATGCTTGGGAGAGGAGTCCCAAAATGAGTGACCCTTCAGCACTGCTAAGGCTACCCCTGCAGCATCCAGCATTTCCCTACCCAGGACATACAATTTCATACAGACTCTTTGAAGTGCTTCTAGTCTTAGCATATTCTACCTTTTCTTTTTCCCTGGTTTGTATATGGCATCTATATTTTTCATCTAATTCAAAAAAATTTTTAGTTAATTTGACAAATAGTAATTGTACATATTCATAGGGTAAATAGTGATGCTTTGATACATACCATGTATAGTGAACAGATTAGGATAATTAGCATATACATCACCCCAATTTTTTATCTTTCTTTGTGTTGGGAGCATTCAATATACTCTTTCTAGCTATTTGAATCTACATATTTCTGTTAACTCTAGTCATCCTACAGTGCTGTAGAACACTAGAACGTATTCTTCCTAGCTAGCTGTAATTTTGTACCCCTTAACAAATCTTTTTGATCTCTTGATTCTGGAAAGGATAGAGACTAAAATGCCAATCCATTTAGCTTGATGTCTCAAGACGCTGAAAATTTTTTGGGGAAAGGTAGGAAGGAGCTGGGCATCCTGGGCAAACATGAATAAGTGAAAGGGAATGATCACAGCCACTAGATGAGAACGGATCATTTTTCTCTTTCTTTTTTCTTTTCTTTCCTTTTTTTCTTTTTTGAGACAGAGTCTTGCTTTGCCACCCAGGCTGGAGTGTGGTGTCACAAATACGGCTCATTGCAGCCTCAAGCTCCTTTGCTCAAGGATCTTGATCCTCCCGCCTTAGCCTCTCCAGTAGCTGGGATCACAGGCATGCACCATCATGTCTGACTAATTTTTGTATTTTTTTTTTTTAGAGATGGAGTCTTGCCATGTTGCCTAGTCTGGTCTCAAACTCCCGGTCTCAAGCAATCCTCCTGCCTTGGCCTTCCAAGGTGCTGGGATTCCAGGTGTAAGCCACTGTACCCGGCCGGTTTCCCTCTTTCGTATAGAGTCCTTATTCTGAATGTTTTTTGTGAAGCTGATTGGAAAGGCCATATGCCAGTTGCTTTGATTTCCAGATGGATATCAAGGTATCAATAAAATCTTCTAAGATTTAGTAAAACAGACTTCTTTTTTGTCTTCTTTTATGTTAACTCAGGACCTCAGAGGCTCACAGCTACTGAACAGGCAATCCTGCCTTCGGTAATCAGATATTACGTAAGTTTTCGGAAAACCTCCTTTTGGGACTAGACTTATCTATATTTTAACTGATGAGTATTAGAAGAAACGTTATCTTAATTTTGTGAGAAACATTATCTGAACTGCTGGTATTGATTGTGCCTGGTCAGTGGTGCTCTAATTTAGATGCTAAAAACTTTTAGCTTGTAGACCAGCCCCGGAACCAATGAGAGCCATTCTGGGGGCTAAAAAAGGCACCCATTTTCTCACCAGTAACAGAACATAGAATTTGGAATGACCCTGTGGGCGTTGGAGTAAGGCATGCCCACCTAACTGCAGCCTCTTTGTTTCTCCCTGGGCCACCTGTCCCTGTGCCCGGCTAGGATTCTACTCTAGTTCCTGGTTGTTACTCCAATTCTCTGTTAACATCAGATACCTGACCTGAGATCAGCTTTTTGTCCAGGGGTGGTCTTGCTGCCAACCCTTGCCTTCCCTCTCTCCCCAGGTGGCTGAGGTCCTATTTCACCCAGATGAATGCTTCTCCTTTTCATTCCCACAACAAGATGCTCCTATACATCCAGAAACCAGTGTACACTATTGTCCCAAGACTGCTACTGCCAAATTCTAGGCCACAAATAAGACCCTGTGGGTATTGGTTCTCTCTTATCATTGTAATGTGGACTGCTGGTCACCCTCTGGAGATACCTCCTGTAACTAGATTAGTTTTCTTTTAGCCCCGGTCTTAGTTGATTGCTTCTACTTTCCTGAATGAGATTAGGTTCCCAGCATAGATTCCCGGGCTAATGCCAGTTCATTCTTGACAACAGTCATGATATCCTGCCAATCAGAAGGAGATGGAAAATTCAGCTTGATTTGCACTGGTATAAATTTATGTATCTATGTATAGTCTAGATGTATGTGTATATTTCCTAAATGGAAATACTCTTTCTGATAAGACAAGATAATTGCAAAAATACAGAGAAATGAAAGTTCCCCCTACCACAAGTCATCTCTCTGATTAATAATGTTAACGGTTTATATTGATATAATTCTCCCAGTATAATGGAAATATAAATGTACACACACACACTCTCTCTCTCTTTCTCTCAAGCAGAAATTGACTTATACTTTTCTGTAACCTGCTTTTCATTTTAGCTTTATGATTTATTGTTGGACATCATCCTGCCATCATTTTATTTTTTCTTTTTATTTATTTTTATTTTTTGAGATGGAGTTTCGCTCTTGTTGCCCAGGCTGGAGTGCTGGGATAACAGGCGTGAGCCACTGAGCCCGGCACCTGCCCTCATTTTAAACCTGGGCTCCCTTTGGCTCAACTTCAGAGTGGTCTATGATTTAAGTACGAGAAAATAATTCTTCTTTTTATAGTGTTTTTTTTTGGGGGGGGGTATGTTTGTTAAATTATTTATAGTGATAGGTTCTACAGAAATAGATGTTTTTTACCGAGACCATCAAAACCTTCAGTGCTTTAATGATTCTGCTGATTAAGTGGAAAACACACGAAGGCATGTCAACCTGTCAACCCAAAGAAAATGCTATCTCTCCCTACTGTAAATGGATTACATAAAGGCCTGATCTCTCACTGCATCAAGTTATGGTGTTTCATGCTCTAAAGACCAGGTAGGTATTACTTCGCACAGTTCTTGCAGAATGTTGAACTTTTAAGATGAAGAACCAAATTTTAAAACTGTCATAAATCTGAGTCTGGCTTTCAGAAGGCAAGAATGCTATTTTTAGTGTGTCTGGATTGCAGTCTTTCCCTTTGGTAGTTGATGATGACTGCACAGTAAGAATGAAAAATGAAACTTCTGGAGATTGGATAGCTAAGGAGATTGAAAATAACACCCAGACAGTGGAGCCTTTGGGTCACTAATTTGAATTCAGCTTAGATCAGTGATGACTACAAATTGTTCTGTCTGATGGCAGTGAGGCTAGTAGAAAATGCATTCTTCATCCTTATCTATGTTAATTATGTCTATATGCTTGTTAGAGCTAGGTTTGACGATTTAGATTGTAATCCCCTGGAGGGCAGGGACCATATCTGCATAATGAACTGTTTACACCCTCACTTAGATGAGTGTTGATTAGATGATTTTGATCAGGGAGATGAAGAAGTGCTCTTTCTGAGGTGTGAAACTGTGACTATCAAACATTCCTGTGAAATATGAGAGTCACATCCCTTTCAGTTTGTTTTGAGTGGCTTTGGAAATAGTTTGGTCCCACACAATGACAAATAGTCTCCTTTTTCGGTCCTGTCAGCACACACTGCCGCTCCTCCCTGACATGTAAGCATGGATTTCTTATTTCTTTTCTTTTTTTTTTCTTATTTGCCTATATCTATTGGGTTATAGTTCAATATCCATCTCTTCCATTGTTTTCCTGAATCGCTTCAGCCCACCTTACCATAACATGTTATAAATTCCGTTTATTTTGCCTGTGTTCAATGTTATCCTCTGTTGATATCTTTTTATGAATGCATCTTGTTTTTCTTTGTAGAGACAACGTTTTTGAGGTTCAAGACCATGTCTTACAACTTCTTGTCCCCACCCCACCTACTAATACAACGTTTGTAAACTTTGGTACTAATATTTGAGGATTTTATTAACAGTATTGTTGAACAACTGAATAAGTCTTATTTAAAAGTTTGCATAGTCCTTTCTGCTAATTGCTATTATGTAAGTTATGCTTTTCTGACTTTTTTGATACCATGTTATGAGTGCCATGGAAGTGGTGCCCATAGGATGCAGGTTGTACATTACACAAGTCTAGAGGCTGATGCACATAGATAGACGATGGCTATGGCGAGTGTCTCTGATGGTGCTGGAAAATGGAGGTCAAAGAATAATAGCACTGATGCTTAAAAGTAAAACATGTAACTGCAATGGGCTAGGCAGGGAAGAATAAGTCACTAAAGCGTGAATCCCTAACACACTTGTTTTTGGACCAAAACCAAATCTGTTGGGGACAGCATTTTCCAGCAAGTGAGTGTTTTCATTTCTTTCACCCTGCTTTGCCTGTCCCAAAGGGATGTTTTTCCCCCTTGAAAACTCAGTTTATTCTTATCCTCAACCCACTCAACAGTTTGACTTTCGTCAACCCAGCTCTTGGGCTTTTGTGATGCAGAATTGGGAGATGGACTGGAGTAGACAGCAAGGAGACAAGGGGGAAAATAGTCCAGAGTCCTGACTGCTGGGCTTGGTGGGAAGGCTGAAAGAGGGAGAGTCTCTGAAGCAGGTAGGCTGGGAGAATATTTAGAGGGGAGCAAACAGAGGATTCTGGGAGTGCTGCAGAGAGTAAGAATTGCATTTCTTCTAATGCTTGCATGTCAAAATAGGGTAGGTTCTGCCCCTTGCAAGTAAAGAACTACTCCTAAATCTCAGACTTAGCACAACACAATCTCATTTCTTGCTCAGAGTCTGGAGTGACTCTCCAACGCAGGTGTCCTCCATGTAGTGATTTGGTGGCCCCAGCTGCTTTGATTTCTTGACTCTACTGTCATAAGGATGGCAGGGGAGGACAGGGCATGGAGACCTCACAACCATTCCTCCAGGCTTCTGACAGGAAGAGTCTTTTTCTTGCAGCCCATTGCCTGCATCTGAGCTCATGTTGGGCCTGCCTGTGGGGGCCTGGGAGGCATAGGCTTCCATGAGCCTGGAAGGTGAGAGCTGTGGATGGGTGAGCTCTGCTAATATTGGCCACAGGCTCTTCAGAGGCATGCAGAGGCTGGAGTGGCTTTTACTTTCAGTGGCTGGGCAGTGTCTCTTTTAGGTGATACCTCTCTGAGACCAGGCCACAGAGGGCTCTGACATTTATTTGGCTTATACAGAGAAAGAGGAAAAGGCATATAGTGTATGTAGTGAACCTTCATTAGGAGTTTCTGAAAAACACAATAATGTAGTTATTATCTTGTTAAATATTATAAATATTAAATATTATCTTATTAAATATTTTAAGAGTTTTTCCAGTTTTTTGCCTCCTTGTGCTCTCTCTCTTTTTCCCTTCAGTGAGAAAATATTCACAAATGCTATTATTCCCATGACTCATTCAGAGGAAGTTTTAAATTTGGTTTTATTTCCTTTGCTTCCTTGATAGTCACTTTATTAGGCATCTTAAGATGGAGGAAAGGTTACACATTCCCTTTAGTATCATTAAAAAGAAGCCTGTCTAGGATGACATAAATGTGACGGTCATTCATGATTCCTTTGAGCTTTATGACTCTTCCAAGAAAATAAAAAGTCTATATTGCAAATGCATAGGAGAAACGAAGCTGGCAGGATATGCCTAATGTGATTTCTTAGCAAGTGTATTTCAGTAGAGGACAAAAGAATAGACAAGTGCATACATTTTTTTTTTTTTTTTAAGAATAAGTTAGGAGACAATTTTAGATCTTTCTGCAGTTTTCTCAATAGAAACAACTACATTATAGGAGAGATCACATGATTATTTCTGTCTTGACAACATTTCAACAATTTCAGTAAGTGACACATACCATTAACAACAACAACAACAACAGCAACAACAAGAAACCACAACCCTTGGCCGGTGCAAATAAGAGTGAAAGAAGGCACAATTGAATACTTCAGCATGCAATTACATTTTCTGCATAGTCAGTCATAAATTGAGCATCCAAACATAGATGCAAGAGTAATTAATTATGACTTATTTAAAAGCACTCAGGTTGTGACACTTTGTTCTTCATTTCCTGCAAATCAAATTACTAAAGTTTTCATTTCATTTCAAAATAATTTTCTCTACATTATTTAAAAAAATTTCTACTGAGATACGAGGTTGATTATAACATACATAACTGATGCAATGAAGTAGATACCAGTTAGAGAAGGGTAGGTAGGGGCGGCATATGGAAGGATAAGATTGCAGAACTCATTCTGAAGCTGGAGGGAGAAGGTGAGGCTAGGGCTCGTTGGGCTAAGGAGTGGATGATCTTTTCATGGTATTTTTTGAATGGGTTATCTCAGCCAGGGAAAGATACCACATCAAGAGAAATAACACAGATAAGGAAAGTATAATGACTAAGTGATTAAGGATGTAGAGATGAGGCTAAGATTGCCATCTTCTAAAACATGTTCAGTTGGCTGGGTGAGGTGGCACACGCTTGTAATCCCAGCATTTTGGGAGGTCTAGGCAGGTGGATCATTTGAGTTTAGGAGTTCAAGACTAACCTGGCCGACATGGTGAAACCTCGTCTTTCCAAAAAATAGAAAAATTAGCTGGGTGATAGTGGTACATGCCTGTAATCCCAGCTACTCGGGAAGTTGAGGCAGGATAATTGTTTGAACCTGGGAGGTGGAGGTTGCGGCGAGCCGAGATTATGCCACTGCACTCCAGTCTGGGTGACAGAGTGACACCTTGTCTCAAAAAAAAAAAAAAAAAAAAAAAAAAAGAAAAGAGAAAAGAAAAAAAAACGTGAACCGTGTTCAGTTAAAATATCCTCTTGACTAATGAATATTTTTAGCAGATTTAGATAGCTTGAATTCCAGACTACATTTTCTTTTTTTCTAACAGGGTCCATTCGTTGTTTGACAAAAGTTGAGATATATTGCGTGGACATGTGTGTTGTTCACATTACTGTCTTTTCTAAAATGCTATGTGATGACGCTTCAGTAACTACGTCTGTTGCAAGGGCTTCTAATTGTTGCATTGCTTTTCCCAGCATGAACAGTTATGAAAACTGAGTGTTTTATACCTACTAGGCTTCTCCATATATGGACTCCAGGTTGGTGCATCTTTTTTTTTTTTTTTTTAATTTTAGATTCGGGGGTACATATGCAGGTTTGTTACAGGACATATTGTGTAATGGTGAGGATTGGGCTTCTAGTGAACCCAAAACCTAAAGAGTGAACATTGTGCTGAATAGGTAATTTTTCAATCCTCATCGCCCTTCTCACCCTCCCCCCTTTTGAAGTCCCAGGTGTCTATTATTTCTATCTTTGTGTCCACATGTACCCATTGTTTCGTTCCCACTCGTTAGAACATGGAGTATTTGTTTTTCTGTTGCTGAGTTATTTCACTTACGATAAGGAGGTGCTTCTCAATTTTCCCTGTTAAGTGTCTCTAATAGTGTAGACTTTGAATTGATATCTCTGGAAGTGTGGGGCCATATTCCAGCCTCATCCCCAGAGAAAATTGGAACAGTTCTTATATTTTTATGTCAGAAACTCAAGTGAATTTAAAATTCTGTAATAAATCTGTCTAACATAAAAATTTTAAATTATAAACTATGGAGAAAAATAAAAATGACTTCTACCTAATTCTCGGCTAATGAGTGAGTCTTTCACAATGAGTCTCTCAACTGTGGAGGATCAAGGTGAGTGGTAGGAACGTAGCACAGCACATCAGTTTTGGTGTCCAAGCAATTTCTCTTAATATTTCAAGAACTCAAACTCATAAATATCTGGATATATATATATCTGCAGACTTTTCAGCTGTATAAGCTATGTCATTGCTGCCCAAGAGGAGGTTCAGGGCATTTTCATGCAACTCTTGGTGAAATATCAATAATTATATCTTCTCAGTGACAGCTGGTTAAGTCACTCCTGGGATATTGGTTGGCTGAAAGTATCTGCCCCATTTTTACCAGCTCATTGCACATAGTAGGAAGATCAAGAGCCAGATGCTTTGGATCAAGGCATTCTTGGTGAACACAATGTCTATTGCTCTGGTCAGATTGTGCAATGGTTTTGATGCATTTTACTGCTCCCACAGTATTGTTTGTCACAGATTTGCTGCTCTTCTCACATGTCCATTCATTGCTCTTCAGTCAATAGCAGGTTCTGTTAAGAAACATACCTCATTTCGTTGAAAGTTTATTCATCAGATAGAATATGAATATCATTAAACATGTTGAAAATCAGCATAGGATTTCATTGTAAATATAGGAAATAAATAGTAATTACAGAGAAAATTTCTTCATCTGCATGTGTTTTTTGAACTGTAAGGTAAAAAAGAGTTGGGTTACTTCCTCAGTTATCTAAATGTGTGTTTTAACCTCTGGCTCATTCTGCCATTTCTTTAGTGCAGCACAGGGATCTCCAATGCATTCTTTATGGTGGGCTTAGCTGGAAGAGGGGCAACATGTACACCTTACACTGGCTCAGAGGAAACTTTACAAATGTTTCTGTTCTATTCTATTGCCACCTTGGTTAGGGGGCAAGTTTTCCCTTCTAATTTTCAATCACACGTTTGTGGTTGAGACTTGGTGGAACACGTGATGTTCAAGCCCTCCTCCTTCAGTTCTGGAAGATGATTGTCCTCAATTACTGTAGCAACTTGCCTTGAGGTCCCTCCACTCCTCTCTCCAGTCTTCAGACAGAAAGTCCTTTTTCCTCTTTCCCACTTTGAGGACTTCTGGGAGTCCCCCTCCTTCTTTCTTTTGAGGTTGTGAGGCAGGGTCTCACTCTTGCCTCCCAGGCTGGAGTGCAGTGGCATGATCACAGCTCACTGCAGCTGTGACCTCCTGGGCTCAGGTGACCCTCCCACCTCAGCCTCCTGTGTAGTTGGGACTACAAGCATGTGCCACCATGCCCAGCTAATTTTGTTTTTAGTAGAGATGGGGTTTCACCATGTTTCCTAGGCTGGTCTCAAAATCTTTGGCTCAAGTAATCTGCTTGCCTCAGCCTCCCAAAGAGCTGGGATCACAGGCATGAGTCACCTTGCCATGCCTGGCTCCTCCTTCCTTTTTAACTTAAATTTATCCACTGCACACTGCTCTCCCTTCCACCCTTCCCTTTATTTCATCCAGTCTTTACATGGTAAAGGTTTATGCATAGGCTTTTTAAAGTACTATTCTCAGGCTAGCACTGTCTTGGCTAGAAGAGAGAACAGTGGCCTTGAGTATTGTTGAGAAAGCAGAAAGGAATACAGAACATACCCACAGATTAAGATTCCAAGATATAATCCTGCCACACTACAGAGTTTTGTCAAATTTTCTTCTGTTAATTTTAAGGTGTCCTTGAAGAAAGCCTCAAGTAATTTTTTGTTTAAAAACGCTTTCCATTGTCTCTCCATGAAACCACCCTTTTCTTCATTTGTAGCCTCTCTCAGTACTTTGGGACTTGGCTGAACAAAGTTTGGAAACCACTAGAGAAGATCTTTAGGGCCCCTTGGGGTTCTGGAAAGATGGGTTTTGGTTCCTTCCTTGGGGTAGGAAGAACACTGCTCTTTCTTGCCCTTGGGTAGTTTTCTGGAAAGAATGGCTGTATAGCTATTCCATATGACAATGTTCCAGTTTCACTGGATTTAATCTGTAAATACAGGCCATCTCTATTCTTGAAATCAGATGCCCTATACTGCAAAGGACTTTTAACATTGCTAATGGGGAGGAAAACATTTCAGGAGAAGAATGACAAGAGGAAGGCTATTGAGCATTAGTCAGCCAAAAAGTGCTGGCCTAAAAACGGCTTTCAAGACTCCTGATGGGTTGTAGCTTAGGCCTGGGCTTTGGCACCTTGAGAGCTAGGACCGTGGATGCCTGGATCTGGACAAGGGTGAGCTGGCACCAAGGTTTTTCTTTAATAATAGGAGTCCTTCACACCCTGTTGATTCAAATCAAAGGGATCCACATCAGTTTTCACATCTCACTGATTACTTTGTATATGGCACTGCATGTTCATTTAGGCTCAAAATTGCATACATATATTCCCTGCTTTCCATGATCTCTTTTGCTTCATTTGCTTTTCTGAAATATTTCCAATTATTTGGGTGCCCAATTGTTCGTGAAATGGTCGCTCAGTTTGTGCCGAAAAGGCGTTTTTTGAAAAAAAGATTTATCATGATCATGATGTTTTATATTGATTTCAAAAAGACCTGACCATTGAAGCCCATTGAGATATTAAATGATTTCTCCCTTTACAAACTTTGAAATTATCCTTCTTTAAAATCTTTTAGTCATTTTTCTTTTGTGGCTGACTAGGTCTTAGTCAACAAGTTGTTATAAGAGAACTTTGTGTGAGATCTGCTTGTACCTGGTGAGCTTGAATGGAGCACTTACATCCAAGGATAACTAACCCTTTAGTTCATAGACCAAGTGACTTGATTCAACCGGTATAGTAAGTACTGTTTGTTGATAGTATCCATCAGAATGGAGGATGCCATTTTGGGCTTAGGGTCTGGAAACAAATTTTTTCAGCCTCCCATTGCAGTCTTCTAAACAGAGCTGCCTGAAAATAACTTGCATTCCCTCATCATCTTAGGGAAAACTGGTCAGATACAACTTAGTTGGTGTATAGGATCCCTGTTATTCCATTATTTGTCAGATCAGTTGATGGTGGACAAGAGGGGAAGACCCAGTGGAAAGCACTGGCCTAAAAATGTCTAGCTTAGATCTGGCAGTGCTCAAGGCTACTGCCAGTATATAGGTGCCTTTACGCAAACTGCAAAAGAGATGACTTCTCTTGGCAGAAGAATTACAATAGACACCCCTTCTTCATGATTGCAGCCCCTCCCAGGGGCTGGGTTGCATTTTAGCCCCCTCAAATTCCTTTCACCAAGCATCTTTGTATAGTGTTCTAATGCACCCTTGATGGAGGCCCTGTCAAAGCTCCTGGCAAGAGTGTTGCAAGAATCCCAAGATACCACAAGCAGATTGGAGGCCAGAAGCCAGATAGGTGCAAAGAGAGGGGAGAAGAGAGTAATGGCATACTCTGCCTGGTAATACTACTGGGTGTTGACAGGTGGGAGGAGGTTGAAATTGGGAGAGTGTTGTGAACCATGACAATAGGCAAAGGTTTTTTCTTCCTCCTATAACACTTGTTTGGAATGCCAGTTTTGCAGTCTGAAAGGAGACATCCATTCCTCTTTCCCTGTGTTGTTCATGTCTGTCCTCTTAATTAACCCCAGCCCTAAAGGACCATGGCTACTGGACACAATTACACTCTTTTTATATTGGACACCATTTAGGCTTAAAATAATAGATTCATGCAAGTAGAAATCTACGTGAGATTTGAGAAATGTTTTCTTTCTCTGTACTCTTTATCCTGTATGTAGTACTCTATCCCTTTATTTTCTTCTAAATTCTCCCTACCCTTCATACTCAACTCAGGTATTACCACCTCCTGAATCTTCCTCTGACTACTCTAGTTCCACGTAGACGTCTTACTTCTCTGAATATCAATTGCACTTTGATTTGTACCTTATATTTATTGTTCTAAATTTGTTTTATGTATTTAAATCTTTTCCTTTCACAAGTTGTCAGTTTTCTGAGGGCAAGGACTGTATATCTTCACAGTTACATCTCCAATGTGTCTTGCAAATACAAAGTGCTTACTAAACTTTAAGCTCCAGGTTTGACCAGTGCTGAAACTAAAAACCTGAATATAGAATTTCTAATTACCCATAATAATTGCAAATGTAATACATTTTGGAAAACAAAACCAACATGTAACACTAAAAATCTTTTGGGCAATTATTTCAGCTTGCAACCGTATGAAGCCTTCCATCGGAGCTTTGGCTATGCAGCAAACTCAACCTGTGTATCACAGTATCCTCCTTTGCCAGCAGTCTGAGTGGAATGATAATGAATAGTGAAAGAGTGAAAAGAAAAGTGGCATGGAGGTAAAGGAGGAAACATTAGAGGCCTGGATAATTCACCCAGGAGGAAGCTGTCAAATGACAAGACTGATGTGCCTATGAGCATTTCAGAATTTGTATGGTAAAACTGTGGTTGTGTAGAACTTTAAGAAATTCTTTATTCTGGACAGCTAAGCTTTCTATATGGCCAGGGGATTTGCTTTTAAAGTATAAAACTTTTTTGTTTTAGTGATTTGGGGTAGAGATATTTGAAAATGTGTCACAGACTTTTAGTAGACATACTTTAGAGTGTCCACCTAGCTCACTAATAACTCACCTTTCTTTGAAGAAACTTACTTTGCATAACAAATTACTTTAAATCTTCAAGGCTTAAAATAACAAACATTTATCATCTCTTAGTTTTTGTGAATCAGGGTCTAGGGATGGCTTAGTTGGTTGTCTCTGGCTCAAGGACTCTCATAAAGTTGCAGTCAAGTTTTTGTCTGGGGCTGTGATCTCATCTAAACGTTCAACTGGGTTAAGGTGGAGTGGAAAGCCACTGCCAAGCTTGCTCACATGGTTGTTGGCAGCCCTTGATCCCTTGTCACACGGGCCTTTGCACAGGGCGATGTCATGATAAGGTGCAGAGTGCCCCTACAGCAAGTGATTCAAGAGAGTGCATGTGCCTCAAAGGAAAGCCACAGGCTTTTAATACTTTAATCTTAGAAGTAACATTGTATCATTTCTCTCTATTTTATTAATTACAAGGGAGTCAGTAAGTCCAGCCCACACTCATGGTGGGGGGTGTTACAAAAGGTTGTGAAAACCAGGAGGGAGGAGCCATCTTAGAGTCTTTCTACCCCAGGCTCTTGGTAGCTATGTTTTTTTGCTTACCTGTTGGTTCATTTGTTGGAACAGGGGTGGAGAAAATTCTCTCTGCTGGGAATTGGAGGGAAACCTGGAGAGAGTTAGCTAGTCTCTGCATACGTCATGTCCTGAAATATAAAATTATTGGAGATGTGAGGTTTATGTCTTGCACCCTCCCTGTTACCTGGGCTAAGAATCAGGTAGATGTGAATAATGAGGCAGAGGCACAACATGGGCAGAGTGTCCTCTGGCTCCCCACCTGCTCTTTTGCTTTTGGGTTTCATAAAACGTCTCTGTAACCTTTCTATAAATACTCCCGGCTAGGCATGGTGGCTGATGCCTGTAATCCTAACACTTTGGGAAGCCAAGGTGAGTGGATCACTTGAGGTCAGGAGTTCGAGACCAGCCTGGTCAACATGTGAAACCCCATCTCTACTAAAAATACAAAAATTAGCTGGGCGTGGTGGCATGTGCCTGTCATCCCAGCTGCTCCAGAGGCTGAGGCAGCAGGATCTCTTGAACCCGGGAGGCAGAGGCTGCAGTGGGCAGAGACTGTGCCACTGCACTCCAGCCTGGGCAACAGAGCGAGACTCTGTCTCAAAAAAACAAAAAACAAAAATCAAACAATAAATATTTCCCTGACTTCCTCATTCTCAGCTTAGCTCATGTTGATTCACATACTTGCACACAGAGTCCTTTTCTGCCATCTGAAATAGAATTTAATAAACAATAAAAATGTTAACTTTATAAATGTTAATTCCACATATATTTAGTACATGCATACTCTGTGCAAAGCACTGTCCCAGACAATGGGAAAACAGTGGCGAACAAGGTGGGCAAGATCCCTGCTCCCATGCATTCCACTGTTAGCTCAATTATTCTTAAATTGTGATGTAATTAGTGAGAACCTTAAGATTTATTGAGCCACGTGAAACTGATTATTTATCCCTATAGCAAATAATAATTACATTCTTTTTTTTGTGTGTTTTAAACAGAGATTATGTCTGTATAATGTATGTTTTCCTTGTTGGTATCTGTTGGTGTGTTTGTGTGTGTATGTGTTTGTGTGTATGTGTGATTTGATTGTGAACTTAGAGATGAAGCAATCAACATTTTTAGAATTGTGTGTAAAATGAGAGTAAATAGTTTATAGATGTAGGTAAGGTCTAAAGAGTTCTTTTATGAGTTATCTACATACCTTAGTTTAGCTATTTAGGTGATGCTCAGTAATCTTTCTTGCCTGCTCCCTGGTTTTTATCTATGTCCTAGATAAGTGAGAATTCTGGAGACATTCTGATGTGTGTTGCCTTTAAAAGTCACAATGAGAGGCTATGCACTTACTTCAGTGACCTGTCAAAGCTCGAAACATTTGGAAGGTATATAATCAGTGAGAAGCTCCAAGCTGGCTCCTATTACACGTAAGGAATAGGAAATTGAATTCCTATTCAGCAAATATTCACGCTCTTCTCTTTCTCCCTTGGGATGAAGTCTACTTCCCTACTTCACTGACTTTTGGTTTGGCCATGCAATTTGACCAGTGCAATTTGAGTAGATGGAATGCAAGCAGAGGCTTTAAATGTACACACAAAGCTTGGCTTGTCCTCTTACATGCTTAACATTGTGCAGAAAAAAATCATGCCCCCGATATTCTCTGCCACCTCAGCCTGGACCCCCAGTTGAAATATGTGGAACATACATAAACACAATCTTAACCCTACAGCCAAGCCACTCCACTCTCAGCCTGAAGCAGAGCCATCCCAGATAGCCTGTGACCCACAAGTGAGAAAAATATATGCTTGCTGCCATAAACCACTGAGTTTTGGAGTAGTTTGTTACACGACATTATTGCAGCGATAACTGTCTAATGCACTGAATTCAGAAGTGAAAAATAAGAGTATTGTGGCAGACAAAACTGTGGCCTTCCCAAAGATGTCAATGTATTAATTTCTGTTAATATGTTATCTTACATGGCAAAAGAAACTTTGCAGAGGTGATTAAGCTAAGAATCTTAAGATAGGGACCCTGGTTAATCACAAAGGTCCTTATCTGAGGGATGTAGGAGACCAGAGTAATAGAAGAGGTGACAATGGAAGCAGATATCAGAGTGATGTGGCCATGAGCCAAGGTAGATGGACAGTGTCTAGATGCTGTGGAAAGAGAGCTTCTACAAGGAAAGCAGCATCACGGATACCTTGATTTCAGCCTTGCAAAACCCATTTCAGAGTTCTGACTACTAGAAGTGTAAGACAAGAAGTTTCTATTGTTTTAAACCACTAAGTTGTCATAGCAGCAATAGGAAACTAATACAAGTATATTAAGATTAAATGGATAATTATCATTTATCTCCCTGCTACAGGAAAATATATTTAGAGCAATATATTATGAAGTCATCCTACTAATGTATCCAGAAAGTATCCTTTCCGGAAGTCAATCATCTCTGTGTATTTCTATTAACTTTTCATTTGATATGATAGAAAAATCAACATGGTGTTATTTTTTTAAGTAGACTGTGAAATATCATCCTAAGGAAGAATAAACACGTACTACACAATAAATCCTTTTAAATTAGTATCAACAGGGTATGAATGAAAGTGGGGTAAACTTGTCAAGTTAATTAAATATTAAAATTATAAAGTCTTTTTACAACAAACATAGATGTATTGCGATTAAATAATATCAGTAACTAAAATTACACTAACAAAGATCTAGTAGAGGTGCCTAGCTCTTGATGCTTTAAAAATGTACCTGCTTATACCTGTAGAGATTTGGGTCCAGAAAGGACAAGAAGGGTTAAGGGTTGGGGAATTTGTATCTTCTTTATTTTTAAAACATTAGGGAAATGCAAATCAAAACCACAATGAGATATCATTTCTCACCAGTTAGAATGGCAATCATTATAAAGTCAGGAAACAACAGATGCTGGTGAGGATGTGGAGAAATAGGAACACTTTTACACTGTTGGTGGGAGTGTAAATTAGTTCAACCATTGTGGAAGACAGTGTGGTGATTCCTCAAGGATCTAGAACCAGAAATACCATTTGACCCAACAATCCTATTATTGGGATATACCTAAAGGAATATAAATCATTTTACTATAAAGACACATGCACACGTATGTTTATTGCAGCACTGTTCACAAAAGCAAAGACTTGGAACCAACCCAAATGTCCATCAATGAAAGACTGGATAAAGAAAATGTAGTGTATATACACCATGGAATACTACGCAGCCATAAAAAGAATGAGTTCATGTGCTTTGCAGGGACATGGATGAAGCTGGAAACCATCATTCTCAGCAAACTAACACAGGAACAGAAAACCAAACACCACATGTTCTCACTCATAAGTGGGAGTTGAACGATGAGAACACATGGATACAGGGAGGGGAACATCACACATGGGGGTCTGTTGGGGAGTGGGGAACAAGGGGAGGGAGAGCATTAGGGCAAAAATATGTAATGCATGTGGGGCTTAAAACCTACATGATGGGTCAATAGGTGCAGCAAACCACCATGGCACATGTATATCTATTTAACAAACCTACATATTCTGCACATGTATTCCAGAACTTAAAGTAAAATTTTAAGAAAAGCAAAAAAAAAAAACTATCTATAATTTCCAAACATACATTAAAATATGGAATAGTTTCTTAACTTTGGAAGATTATGAAATCTCACCTAGTTTTAATAATTATTAATACTTTGCTATGTTTACTTCATGTATTATAAATAGTTTTTATCATGAAAAATTTCTTTTTTTTTTTTTTTGAGACGGAGTCTGGCTCTGTCGCCCAGGCTGGAGTGCAGTGGCCGGATCTCGGCTCACTGCAAGCTCCGCCTCCCGGGTTCCCGCCATTCTCCTGCCTCAGCCTCTGGAGTAGCTGGGACCACAGGCGCCCGCCACCTCGCCCGGCTAGTTTTTTGTATTTTTTTTAGTAGAGACGGGGTTTCACCGTGTTAGCCAGGATGGTCTCGATCTCCTGACCTTGTGATCCGCCCGTCTCAGCCTCCCAAAGTGCTGGGATTACAGGCTTGAGCCACCGTGCCCGGCTATCATGAAAAATTTCAAACCTAAACCTAAAGAATATACTACAATGAACAATTATATTCCACTGCCCAGTTTTAAAAATCACCAACTCATCTAAGGTTGTTTCACCAGCACTGTCTCTCACTCTATTCACCCCTAGGATTTATTTAAAAGCAAACTGCAGATACAGTTTTTTTTTTTTTTTTTTTTTTTTTTTGAGATGGAGTCATACACTGTTGCCCAGGCTGGAGTGCAGTGGCACGATCTCGGCTCACTGCAAGTTCCACCTCCTGGGTTCACGCTATTCTCCTGCCTCAGCCTCCTGAGTAGCTGGGATTACAGGCACGAGCCACCACGCCTGGCTAATTTTTTGTACTTTTAGTAGAGACGGGGTTTCACTGTGTTAGCCATGGTCTCAATCTCCTGACCTAGTGATCTGCCTGTCTTGGCCTCCCAAAGTGCTGGGATTACAGGCGTGAGCCACCGCTCCTGGCCCAGTTATAGCTTTTAAAAGAAATGTTTCAACCTCCATTGTGAAATGATAAAGGAGTATTTTAAAAAACGTAAGTATGCTGATAGCATCACACCCAATAAAACTAACAATAATTTTTAATATGTTCACAGAACCAGTTAACCAGTTCAGATTTTGTATAATTTCTATTTTTAATAAACTCCACAGAGATTTTCTGCTCTCCCATGGTAGTGAATCACCACATTAAGTACCATTTTATAATGTGATATTATGGAGGAACAAGAGAAGTATATGAAGGCTTGAAGATGTTCAAACTCAGCTTTTCCACTGAACAGTTCCATATATGCATATTGAATGTTTGTTAACATTTAATGGATCAATTACTTACTTAGTTTTTACTATGTCTTATGGGAGGTTAGAAAAAAGGTGAAAGGTATGGTTTCTGACCTGCAGGAGAGGTGAAACAAGGCAAAGAGAATTGAACCTCCAGGAGAGGTGAAATAAAGCAAAGAGAATTAAACAGGAAGAGGGCACAGTTTTTAAAAGAAATTAAATTTAATTTTATTCTAAGTTCTGGAATACATGTGCAGGATGTGCAGGTTTGTTACATAGGTAAACATGTGCCATGGTGGTTTGCTGCATCTATTGACCAATCACCTATGTATTAAATCACCTATGTATTAAGCCCGCATGCATTAGCTATTTATCCTGATGCTCTCGCTTGCTGCCCACACGACCCCCCCAGGCCCCAGTGTGTGTTGTTCCCCTCCCTGTGTCCGTGTGTTCTTATTGTTCAGCTCCTACTTATAAGTGAGAACATGTGGTGTTTGGTTTTTCTGTTCCTATGTTAGTTTGGTGAGGATAATGGCTTCCAGCTCCATCCATGTCCCTGCAAAAAACATGATCTCGTTCATTTTTATGGCTTCCTAGTATTCCATGGTGCATATATACCACATCTTCTTTATCCAGTTTATTATTGATGGGTATTTCGGTTGATTTCATATCTCTGCTATTGTGAATAGTGCTGAAATGAACATATGTATGCATGTATCTTTATAATCGAATGATTTATATTTCTTTGGGTATATACCCAGTAATGGGATTGCTGGGTCAAATGGTATTTCTGGTTCTATGTCTCTGAGGAATCCGAAGGCACAGTTTAAGATGGGCAGGTGACTATGAGAGTTCCTGGGGAGGGGGGCCAGGAGTCAGAACATACACAACTGCCAGAGGTGGGTAGCTGCTCTGCATCCTACATAGGTAAGTTCCGCTAGTAGGATCTGGAAGCCAGGTCACGGCCAGGTGGTAGGTGAGGAGTTCAGCCTGTAAGGAAGCAGGGTTGTGAAATTCCTGTGGAGAAACTAGAAACCGGCAGAGGTTGGCTCGGAGCTGTGGCTCCAGTGTCATGCCCTACCAAAGGCAGTCTGAGCTCTCAGCATTGTGTGGACATTCATACTAAATGAAGGTATAGTATATGTATGCATTACCTACACCAGTTGTACAAATCCTGCCATGGCAGGAAGTGATCTCAGAGTGGCCAGAAGTGGGATCCCTGCAGGGTGTCTGACTGGAGGTGTCACTGTGGGGGTGAGAAAAGTTTCCTTCATCTGGTCATGATCAGAATTGCCTGCAGGAACACCTCCTGCTCACGAGGCACTTCTGACCTGCTAGCTGGATGATTCTGCTCTTTGTGGGAGTGGGGGCACAGAAGGCAGCCACAGTGGAGAGCACCTGATTCATCTTTCCTTCTTCAGTCCCCACCCCTTTTATGGGAGAAGTGCACCCTGGGAAAGGAAGGGGCGGGGCAGGGACACCCCTGAGGGGCTTCTTTACTGAGCCTCAGTTTCTGGTCAAGCTCCTGGCTACAGAATTCAGGTCACCAGGCAGCCACTGGGACAGGCAGGATAGGAACCCAGAGCCTCCAAATCCAAGACCTCATGGGACCCTGGTCCTTTCCTTTCTAAATGTAAAATTGAAGTAATTACTGATCAAACATGCCACTGAGATGAATAATGAAATGCTAATAATTGTTTTCCCTCCCTTTTAAAGAAACACACCACACTCAGACACCCATTTACAGATATTTTCAGTTAAAATGTCACATAATATTTGTTATATCAGCAGGAGAATGGAAATTGAGTTGGCAGTGAAGCACTGCAGTGACAACTGTTACCTTGGAAACAGTAGTAAGCAATCATAATTACAATTAGCAAGACTCCCACAAAGTATACATAAATATTCTCATGCCAGAGACAAGTGCCACAGACACCAGACAGCAGAATAAACTGTGGGACCCTCTTTTCTTCCTCTTTGACGTGTCCTTGTGGATATTAAAGTTCTATTAAGAGATATTGCAGCTTCTTCGAATTTAAGTGAATGTATTTTCTGATGTGCTGGTTTGGGGGCTTCTAACATAACGACATTTGACGTATAGTGGATTACATGGAAGCTTCAACTAACCCTTACTTGCAGTACAACCAGCCTTGAATGGACTTTTAAACAAAGCCTGACCTCAGAAGAAAATAAGGCAATTGTAAATAATAAATGGTGCTGTAGCACAATTATAAGGGTGCTCTAGGGAAAAGTGTTGTGGCACAGAAAGAATGGTTAAAATGTGTGATTTAATCATTCACTGCTACTTGACTCTTGGTTTTTTTCTTTACTGCCATGGAAGTGTTCCCTTTGATTCAGACTTCACTGTCAAATTGAAAGAAGTCAGGGGAAGAGTGAGTGATAGATTTGTTCTCATTCTAGCGCACCAGGAGTGTCTCATCCTTTGAGAATTCTGTCATGAATAAGGGAGAAAAGGCAGTTAAGTCAGGAGTGTGTGCAAATCTGTATTTCTGTGCACTTGAGGGACAAAGCTTTCAAGGTAAATATATCTTCATAGCAGGACCATTGTTATTTTCAGGGCCACAGGGCATGCCCCAAACTCCACTCTCCTGAACACAGTAGAGTGTTCTGTTCAGCTTGTCTGAGCATGTTGGCTGCCTGGGCTTTTCAGATAAACGCATGTTGTGAGTGGTTGCCACGATGTGAGGGGTAACAAGGGGAAGAAATGTTGACATGCTTCCTTTGAGAGCAGAGATCTTGACCTAAGCTTGAAAGAAGTTTGCTAAAATGAGTAATAGAAAGTGACCTTGGCATAGATACTAAAATAATTGGAAGAACTCGTATTTCAGGCAGTGGCATCTGTCTAAAGAGTACGGGGGAGGAATGGTCGAAACATGGAGAGTGGGGAATGGCAAACTGTCCTCCTCTCTCTAGGGAACATTCAGTCGAGTTCTGTATGTGTGCTTCCCACAGGAGCCCTGTTCTCTTAGCGACAGAGGCTATGTTGTGTAGACTTCCCACCTCTGACCTGTGCATTATGAACTTGTGCCTACCATCTGGATGCATCTGCTCTTCAGGGAGGGGTAGTATCTGCTGGAACAAGAGGCAGCCAGGACACTTTGCTTGTTCTCCCCCAGACCTCCAACCCTCATCACTCCAGACTGCCTGCCTCCTGAGAATAAAGGGTGACTGGCATTGCGTGGGGTTCCGTCAGTCACTACTGCATTACAAACCGGACAAATGAAGTGTGCTAGGTTCCTTACATCACAGTTTGCTCCAAGGTAGGGAAACTTGTTTCAGTTAAAATGAGAACTTCATGCCTTACTTTGTGCTACTACTGGAAGTGTAATTGCTTATTTGAAGGCCAACACCAGCTCAGTTCTCTAGGAGAGGCAAAAGTCAGATGTCAGAGCATCTTCCTTTAAAAAAAAGTTCATGATCTAGTTGGGGAGAAGGGATTAGGACCCTCAGACATCTAGTAAAGCCCATGGTACCAATTGGGGTCAAGTGTGGAAATGTTGAGCCTGATGAAGTACAGCAAAGAGGTGATGGGTAAGGACTGGGATTGCTAAAAAGGCTTCAAGCAGATGGGACTTGGGAAGGCCTTGCACATTGGTAGGGCTTTTAGAGACAGGTGGTATTTGTGTGTGTGGAGGGGGAAGGAGGGCAGGGCTACAGAGCACTGGGAGGAAGCGTCTTCGGAGAAAGAGTCAAAGGGTACTAGAGCAGAGCTTGTGGCTGCCATCACTTCAAGAGTTTCCTGTCTATGTGAATGAGGCCCCCAACCATTATCTCTGGGCTTTGACTGCCCAAATCTCTACCACTTGTTGGAATCTCCACCTAGATGACTTACCAGCTCCACCCTAACTCTGACCTCAGCAACTTGATTATCCCAACACCTTTTCTCTCTTGAATCTCCTGTTATTTTTTCCCGTCCACCTCCTCTTTCTTTCCTATGCCTTCTTTATTAACAGAGCATACAGTGATTAACTACAGAGTCTACACATACAATAGTCTATTACTATGATCAGTCCTTAAATAATGATCCTAAAGTTATGTGAGATACAAAATCATCTGTAATATAACTCTAGACTGCCAATAATAGGAGATCTATGTGCTTAATACTTTATCATTTTGAAAACTTATGTTTATTAGAGAAGTATGTACATTTGGTAAAAAAGAAAATCACAGAGAACAGAAGAATTTATAATGAAAAGAAACAGTCTTTCAATTTCTTTCTCCACTGCAGTCCCATTCTCCAGAAGCAACCTCTTTTATGTTCAAGCCCTCTAATGATTATGTCCAAACTTCTAAATAATGACTTCCATTTCTTGATTTTTAAAAAAATTTTGACAATATATGTTGACTCTCAGTCATGAAAGATGAGGACTTAACTCATTTATATTACACTGTACCTTTTCACCTTTGCAGTATTTGACATTTATATTGTTATTTTTGAGTGATTTTTATTGGATAACATTGCAATATTAGGCACCATATTTATATTTCTAATTTTTCCTCTTTACTGCATATCTCTATGCCACTCCTCCCCTGCAAACCTCCCACCTCATCTCAGCCTTGTCTAACTTTTACAGTCAAGATGGTTAACATTTACATTTGTCCTGAAACCATAATTAACTTTCATGAGCTTTTGCTATGGATTGAAAACCAAAAATCAGCATTTACATTATCATACCTATATGAATATTGTTCACCGCAGAGCCAAGTTGTATGTTAGGATTGTATTTTCTTATGTAATAGCCTAATGAAATGACCTCTGGGTTGCTCAAGATAGAATTGTTGTAGCATCAAGGTCAAAAGGTTTCTGTTGCCTTACTTTGCAACAATTGCTTAAAGTCATAGAATGCTTCACTACTGAACCACACGTTTCTCAAATATCGTTTGATTATTGTTTCTGTTGCCTTCCTCCCTCGGTTTTAATGGACTCGTATTGCTCATTTATATTTAAAAGTAAAAGATTAAGTAGCTAATATGGATTTCCTCTGCCCTATGGAGAAAGATCTTGTGCCTAATGGCCATGCACAGATAGACTGGGATACATCACTGTCAGGCTTAGCTCTGGGATGAACAGGCTGGGAGACCCTCCTCAGGTCAGAGTGAGAGAGACACTTCTGAGCAAAACATCCAACACAGAGCCATTGCTTCTTCCAGTCAATTGTTTATTCAATTTCCTTAAATAGGAGCTTTCCTAAATTTTTGTTGGAGATAAAAGCTGGGCTGCCTGTAGCAAGAGGGGAAAGGAAAGGGATATGGCACTCTCTAATACAACTGTTTTGTGTACAGACATTCTAAGAAGCCTTCTGGTAGCCTGACCTCCAACATTCCACTCTGTCTTACATGACTGCTCTAAGCTTGGAGCCCTACAGAGGCTACTTGGGCAGATCAGGTTTCACCTTCTCTGCAACCCCCTCAATTAGATGTTTTGGGCTGTTGGTTTCATGTTTCTGTTTCATCTATCAGCAGACTCCCATACTTTCTATTTTCCAGAAATTTGTTGAAATCTCTCATCTGTCAATGCAATAGACTGAATGTTTGTGTCCCCCACCAAATTTCATATGTTGAAATCCTAACCCTCAAAGTGATAGTATTAGAAAGTGAAGCCTTTGGGAGGGACATAGGCCATGAGGGTAGAACTCTCATCTATGGGATTGGTGCTCTTATAAAAGAGACTTCAGAGAGCTTTCTTCTTCTCTTTCTGCCATGTACAGATACAATGAGAAACAGGTGATCTACAACCCAGAAGAGAGCCTTTATCAGAACCCAGTCACGATGGCACTCTGATCTCGGACTTCCATCCTCCAGAACTGTGACATTCTCCAGAACAGAACATAAATTTGTGTTGTTTATAAGTCACTCAGTCTATGGTACTTTGTTGTAGCATTCCTAAGGGACTAAGACAATTACCCACTTTCCTGTTCTTTTCCAGGGTTTGGAAAATGAATGGAACAAAAGTTACCCTCACGAATAAGAAAAGTCATACTTCTCTTCATTTTTGAACCCCGCTTTTTCCTCTTTATCTCTAAAACATTTAAGTCTGTATTAGTTTTCTATTGCTGTGGCAACAAATTACTGTACACTTAGTGACTTTAAACAACACAAATTTATTCTCTGCTCTAGAGGCCAAAAGTCAGAAATGAGTCTTACAGGACTGTAATTAAGGTGCAAAGTCAAGGGCTAGTTTCTTCTAAAGCCTCCAAGAGAGAATCTGTGTCTGTCTTCTTCCAGTTTCTGGCAGGTGCCGGTATTCTTTGGCTCATGGTTGCATCATTCCAGCCTCTTGCCTCCTTTGTCACATCTCCTACTTCCTCTTCTGCGGTCAGAATCTCCCTCTGCCTTCCTTTTATAAGGACACTACCTGGATAATCAGGGACAATCTCCCCATCTCAAGGATCCTTAACTATCACAGCTGCGAAGTCCCTTTTGTCATGGGGTAACATTCACAGGCTCCAGGTAGAAGGACCTGGATATCTTTGAGGGCCATTTTCTAGCCTTCCACAGTCTTCCTCGGTTTCTTCCTTTCTGGGCCACACACATTCAATCAGTAACTAAGTCCCATGGACTGACTAGTACAATGGCTCTCAACTTGATGCATATTACAATCACCTGTAGAGCTTTAAAAAATACCATAGATCTTGGCTCCATTTTGAGGCTAAGATAATTAGAATTTCTGGGAAGTTAGATCTGGGCATTAATTTTTTTAAACTTTTTGTTTTGATGAAAATTCAAACTTACAGAAAAGTTGCAAGAAAGGTACAGAGAACTCACATAGACCCTTGATTCACCAATTATTTACGTTTTGCACCATTTACTGTATCATTCTCAATTACTCTCTATTTTTTCTAAACTCCTTGAGAATCTATCACTCTGAAATATTCTTCAGCATGTACTTCCTAAGAATAAGAACATCCTCTTTTATAACTACAATACCATGGCAAAAAACAGGAATTTAACATGGATACAATACAGTTTGCTTTCCCACCAGGGATATACGGGATGGTATCAGGGTTGTAATCCATGCTTTTTTATTGCTTCCATTTGTCTGGAAAAATCTTTGCCTATTCCTTTACTTTTAGGCTTTCTAAATTACTTTGTATTAATTGTGTTTCTGGTTAAAGCATATAGTTGAGTCTTGTTTGTGAGCCAAATAGAAAATCTTTTAGCAAGTGAGTACAGTCTATACATATTTATTGACAAAGATGATGTGTCAGTTTTAACTCTGCCACATGATTTTATGTTATTATTGATGGCAGTGGCGGCCCATCTGGAGCGGCTGCTGTGAAGACGCCAGCTGCATCAAGGGAGGCATGGCCAGGACTGCGTGCTCTGTGGAGCCAGCGGGGGCCAGGAACACGTGGGATCCCTGCCCCCTACCAAGTTGGCAGGGTGGAAATCCTGTGCTCCTGGGTGCAGCCAAACTTCCCAGCTGTGGCTCTGAACTCAGGCATCCCTGTGCTTTTGGGGGTCTGGGAAGCCCCCCACCCCTGCAGGCTCAGAAGTGCCTGCTCCTGCTCCCTGGCCTGTCCCCACTCCCAGTGACAACTCTAATTTTGGAGCAAAGCTGTCGCAACCTGGCTGGGTGTGCGCATACTCAGGGCAGCACTGACACACAATCCAGCCCCCAATGCCTTGGCCCACTCCAGACTTTGAGCACCAATAAGCATGGGGTCGGGGTGCTGAGGGTAGCTCAGTGTGGGCCTGCAGGTACCCTTTGGTGTAAATAGCCTTGGTGCTGTGGATGGCATGTTGATGATGGGGGCAGACAGGTTCCTGGGTGGAATGGTGTGGGTCCCCAGTGAAACTCCACCTTCAAGTCAGGGCTGGCCTGAAGCCCTGGGGCCGGGCTGCCAGTTCTTGGCGGAGTCTGTGCCTGGAATGAGAACTTATAGTGCTTTATCTGGGCCCACATATGGCCACTGATGGACCAGTAAGCATGCACTTTCTCCCTTCTGAGCCCATAAAAACCCCAGACTCAGCCAGACTCACACAGACATTGGACTACCAGCTGTGGTAAGCAGCTACCCACTTCTCATCTCCTCGACTCTTCGGGATGACCTGCCTGCAGAAAGGAGCTACTCACTGTGGGTCTCCTCTCTGCTGAGAGCTGGACACTTGTCAGGGTGACCTGTCTGTGGAAAGGAGCTACCCTCTTCAGGTCTCCTGAGAGCTGTTCTGTCACTCAACGAAGCTTCTTTTGACTTGCTTGCCCTCCAATTGCCTGCACACCTCATTCTTCCTGGATGTGGGATAAGAATTTGTGACCTGCTGAATGGTGGGACTGAAAGAGCTGTAATGCAAACAGGGCTGAAATATGCTCCTTGCTCACCATGTTGTGGATGACAAGGTGGGAAGAGCTATGGCCCTTCAGGAAGCTCAGACCTAGGGCATCCCTGAGCCAGAGCTCTGACACCCTCTTTGGGCCTCTGTGGTTCCTGGCATCTCCAGGCTTCCAGGTGCCACTGAGTTCCCCTCGTCCAGACGTGGGTGCCCACAGCAGAAGCTACGTGTGGTACATCTGGTCCAGCTGCAACCTTGCACAGAGCTGGCACCTGTGCTGATTCCTGAAGCTGTCTGCCTCATCACAGCAACCAGCGTGCCTGGCTGTGTGCAGTGGCCAGATCCCATGCTTGCTCACTTGCTCCCACACCCCTTGCTGCTTCTCAACTGGCTCACCCTTGGCAGGTGTGGGATCTGGGTCGGTAGTAGGAACCGAGCACAGCCTGCCAGGTTGAGTGGGGGGAATGAGCCCAGTGGGTACAAGCAAAACCCAAGTAGAGGCACCACCAGCCACAGAGGTTTCCGGCTGCCAAAGTGATACCCTAAAGATCTTGTGACATTATTATTATGTTTGTTATGTTACATTAGCTGTGTTTCCCTACACAATTTGTTTTCATTCATTTTAGATTTTTTAATTACTTTAACATTCAGGATGATTTATATTTTTGTTTTAGAGATTATCTTTGTACTTAGATCTTTAAAAAATGTCCTTAGTCACACTCATTAGAGTGGCTACATTAAAAAAGCAAAAAATAACAAGTGTTGGTGAGAATATGGAGAAGTTGCAACCCTTGTGCATTGTTGAATGGATTGTAAAATGATGTAACTGCTATGGAAAACAGTATGGTAGTTCCTCAAAAAATTGAAAATAGAACAACCAGCAATCCTAATTCTGAGTATACACCCAGAAGGATTGAAAGCAGGGTCTTAAAGACATATTTGTACATTCATGTTCATAGAAGCACTTTTAAAAATAGCCAAGAGGTAGAAACAACCAAATATTCATCAATGTATGAATCAATAAACAAAATGTTGTGTATATCTATACAATGGAATTATCTGCAGCCTAGAAAAAAGCTACAACATGATGAACTTTGAGGACATTATGTGAAGTGAAATAAACCAGTTATAAATAGACAAATACTGTATGATTCCACTTATATGAGGTATCTAAAGTAGTCAAATTCATAGATATAAAAAGTAGAATGCGTTAGGCACAATGGCTCACGCCTGTAATCCCAGCACTTTGGGATACCAAGGTGGGAGGACCACTTGATCCCAAGGGCTTTGAGACCAGTCTGGGCAACATAGTATGACCCCATCTCTACAAAAAATAAAAAGTTTACAAGGCTTGGTGGTACATGCCTGTAATCCCAGCCACTTCAGCGGCTGAGGTGAGAGGATCACTTGAGCCCAGAAGATCAAGGCTGCAGTGAACTATGATTGTGTCACTGCACTCCAGCCTGAGCCACAGAGTGAGACCTAGTTTTTAAAAAAAATGTTGTTAGTCCCCCTTTTTAAATTATTATACTTTCAGTTCTGGTATACATGTGCAGAAAGTCCCCTGGTTTTCATTTGACGTTTTCTATTTAGTTTTTCTTTAGTTAAGTTTTAAATGGTACTTTATGTCCTACCTCTGGTGTATACAATAGTCAATGAACTTAAGCATTAATAGTTTTTTAAAAATTATACATTAAGTTCTAGGGTACATGTGCACAACATGCAGGTTTGTTACATGTGTATACATGTGCCAAAGCATTAGTAGTTTTTCAAATATCTCCAGGTGATTCTATTATACAGCTAGAGCTGAGAATCACTGAGTAGCACCCCCACCCATTCTTTTCCTTCCAGTCTTATATCATGATTCTGTTACAGCTTTCATCTCTCTTACATACTGTAAACTGCCTTATCTGCCTTTTCCCAGACTGTTTATTCAATCCTATCTAAATACTATGCCCAGAGTAATCTTGCAAAAGTTCCACTTTGTGTCACTTTCTCCCCTCTTAAAAATTTGTCAATGTTACCAGGTGTGGTGGCTCACGCCTGTAATCCTAGCACTTTGGGAGGCTGAGGCAGGTGGATTGCTTGAGCACAGGAGTTCGAGAACAGCCTGAGCAACACGGTGAAACCCTGTCTCTACTAAAATACAAAAAATTAGCTGGTCACGGCAGCATGTGCCTGTAGTCCCAGCTACTTGGGAGGCTGAGGCAGGAGAATTGCTTGAACCCAGGAGGTGGAGGTTGCAGTGAGCCGAAATTGTGCCACTGCACTTCACCCTGGGTGACAGAGTGAGACTGTCTCAAAAAAAAAAAAAAAAAAAAATTCTCAGTGTTTTTTTCTGTGGCCTCAAAGTTCGAATAGGTGAATCAATTTGAGTCCCAGCTGAGCCACTGGATTAGTCCATTTTCATGTTGCTGATAAAGACATACCCAATACTAGGCAATTTACAAAAGAAACAGCTTTAATGGACTCACAGTTCCATGTGGCTGGGGAGGCCTCACAATCATGGTGGAAGGTGAAAGGCACGTCTCACATGGCAGCAGACAAGAGAAGAGAACTTGTGTGGGGAAGTTTCCCTTTATAAAACCATCAGATCTCGTGAGACTTACTCACTATCATGAGAATAGCATGGGAAAGAGCTGCCCTCATGATTCAATTACCTCCCACTGGTTCCCTCCCACAAGATATGGAAATTGTGGGAGCTACAATTCAAGATGAGATGTGGGTGGGGACACAGCCAAACCATATCATTCCACCCCGGTCCTCCCCACTTCCCATGTCCTCACATTTCAAAACCAATCATGACTTCCCGACAGTCCTCCAAAGTCTTAACTAATTTCAGCATTAACTCAAAAGTCCACAGTCCAAAGTATCGTCTGAGACAAGGCAAGTCCCTTCCACCTGTGAGTCAGTAAAATAAAAAACAAGTTACTTACTTCCTAGATAATATGAGGATACAGGCATTGAATAAATACACCCATTCCAAATGGGAGATACTGGCAAAAACAGAGGGGCTAAAGGCCCCATGCAAGTCCAAAATCCAGTGGGGCAGTCAAATCTTAAAGCTCCAAAATGATCTCCTTTGACTCCAGGTGTCACCTCCAGGTCACGCTGATGCAAGAGATGAGTTCCCATGGTCTTGGGCAGCTCAGTCCCTGTGGCTTTGCAGGGTACAGCCTCCCTCCCAGCTGCTTTCACAGGCTGGCATTGAGTGTCTGCAGCTTTTCCAGGCATCTGGTGCAAGCTGTCGGTGAATCTACCATTCTGGGTTCTGGAGGATGGTGGCCCTCTTCTCACAGCTCCACCAGGTGGTGCCCCAGTAGGGACTGTGTGGGGCCTCCCACCCCACATTTCCCTTCTGCGTTGCCCTAGCAGAGGTTCTCCATGAGGGCCCTGCCCCTACAGCAAACTTCTGCCTGGGCATCCAGGTGTTTCTATACATCCTCTGAAATCTAGGCAGAGGTTCCCAAACCTCAATTCTTGACTTCTGTGCATCCACAGGCTCAGCACCAGGTGGAAGCTGCCAAGGCTTGGGCCTTGCACCTTCTGAAGCAATGGCCTGAGCTGTACCTTTGACCCTTTTAGCCATGGCAAGAGTGGCTGGAATGCAGGCCACCAAGTCCCTAGGCTGCATACAGCAGGGGGACCCTGGACCTGGCCCACAAAACCATTTTTTCCTCCTAGGCTTCTGGGCCTGTGATGCAAGGGACTGCCATGAAGGTCTCTGTCATGCCCTGGAGATATTTTCCCTGTTGTCTTGGTTATTAACGTTTGGCTCCACATTATTTATGTGAATTTTCTGCAGCTGGCTTTAATTTCTCCTCAGAAAATGGGATTTTCTTTTCTGTAGCATTGTCAGGCTGCAAATTTTCTGAACTTTTATGCTCTGTTTCCCTTTTAAAATCGAATGTCTTTAACAGCACCCAAGTCACCTCTTGAATACTTTGCTGCTTAGAAATTTCTCCCACCAGATATCCTAAATCATCTCTCTCAAATTCCAAGTTCCACAAATCTTTAGGGTAGGGGCAAAATGCCGCCAGTTCTTTGCTAAAACATAATAAGAGTCAACTTTGCTCCAGTTCTTAATAGGTTTCTCATCTCCATCTGAGACAACCTCAGCCTGAATTTCATTGTTTATATCATTATGAGCATTTTGGTCAAAGCCATTCAACAGTCTCTAGGGAATTCCAAACTTTCCCACATTTTCCTGTCTCCTTCTGAGCCCTCCAAACTGTTCCAACCTCTGCCTTTTACCCAGTTCCAAAGTTGCTTCCACATTTTCAGGTATCTTTTCAGCAGTGCCCCACTCTACTGATACCAATTTACTGTAATAGTCTGTTTTTACATTGCTGATAAAGACATACCCAAGATTGGGCAATTTACAAGAGTAAAAGGTTTAATGAACTCACAGTTCCAAATGGCTGGGGAGGCCTCACAATCACAGTGGAAGGTGAAAGGCACGTCTCACATGGTGGCAGACAAGAGAAGAGAACTTGTGTGGGGAAACTTTCCTTTATAAAACCATCAGATCTTGTGAAATTTATTCACTATCATGAGAATACCATGGGAAAGACCCACCCACATGATTCAATTACCTCCCACTGGTTCCCTCCCACAACATGTGGGAATTGTGGGAGCTACAATTCAAGATGAATTGGGTTGGGACACTGCCAAACCATATCAGCCACTTACCAGTTATGTGACCTTTTTTAGGTAATTTAAGGGGCTAACATGTTGCTGGATCATAGTAGGTGTTCAATAAACCTCTTTCTATTCTTCCTTCCTCAAACTCTGGTATCCCATTGTTTCTGTCCACCCATCCACTCCCTACGCTCACCCTCTCACAGCTGTCTTGGAGTTTTAAAATTAGACTTATCTTTTAAGATGAAATTCAAGCACCATCTCTTGCCTAAACACTTCATTCAGAAGTAACTGCTTTCCTCTGAGCACCCGTGACACTGTCTAGCAGGTGGAATCTTTTAGTGACTGTTATGTTCTTTCTCTTTACAAAAATGTAAATAAAATTAATTAAATGGAAACAGAAACCAAGGGACAGGTGAAGGCAGGAGCAGACTAAATTCACACTATCAGAGAATTGAGGAGTCAGATAATCTACCTTGGAAACTCGTGGTCTTATTTTAACACTTCCAGTCCCAAGTCACTCATCCCCCTTATATGCTGTGGCAAGTTACACATTTCACAAACCTATTATACTGAAAGCTCTTTGAGGACAGGGATTGTGTCTTAGGCATTTCTGTACTTCACACATTGTTGGAAAGCAATAAATATTTCTTCTGTAATATGATCTACCTATCTAGTAATAGCTGACACTTATTGAATGCTTATTATCTACTTTTCCCTGCTCTAAGTGCTTTACATTAAATCTTCCCATAGCATATAAGGATGGTCCTGTTATTAGCTTCATTTTACTATTATTAGGATCTGAAACAGCTTCAGAGAAGTGAAGTAACTTGCCCAAGTTCGCACAGCAAGTGTGTGGCAGAGGCTGACTGGGATATGAATATGAAGTATGTCTTCAGAATTCATGCCACCCTGCCTACTACTGCCTCTCACTAGTGGACTTAACTATATGCCTGCAAATTATAATTGTTCATATTTTGTTCCCAGATATAGACCATATTAATATTTTCTGTTTCACTGAATTTCTAAGCAAATGAATGTCAATGATCCCCTCTGTGTTGACCAGGTGGACTTGAGTGCCCTTTGGGGTCAGCACTTCTGCATTTTAAAGTCAACCCTGCCACCTACTTGATGTGTGGCCTTGAACAAGTCACTTAACCTTTCCTGTTTCTCATCTCCACCTTCTATCATTAGGCATTTACATAGGATTTGTTGCCATAGAAATAGAAAATAATACTGACCTATCTCGCAGGAGTGAGTGTCATGGGGATTAACTAATTTACAGCTGTGAAGAGCTTTCAACATATGAACTGCTAAACAACAGTGAGATCGTAAAGAGAATTTAAAACACCATCAGTTTGTGGAGCGTGCCCATTTGATGCCTATCATTATATGTTTAACTATTAGTATTACTACTCATAATAAACTTTTATGAGGTACTTTAGGCGGTTGAAGTGTTTTTATGAGAGCTAATTAGTTGTTCCAACCAGCTCTATGAGGTAGGTCAGTATTTTTGTCATCCTTGTTTTGGAAAGTACACTAAATCGGTACATGCATCATTAAAAAAATCTTTTTTTGAATTAATTAATTTTATTATTATACTTTAAGTTCTATGGTACATGTGCACAACATGCAGGTTTGTTACATATGTATACATGTGTCATGTTGGTGTGCTGCACCCATTAACTCGTCATTTACATTAGGTATATCTCCTAATGCTATCCCACCCCCATCCCCCCACACCATGACAGGCCCCAGTGTGTAATGTTCCCCACCCTGTGTCCAAGTGTTCTCATTGTTCAATTCCCACCTATGAGTGAGAACATGCAGTGTTTGGTTTTCTGTCCTTGTGATAGTTTGCTGAGAATGATGGTTTCCAGCTTCATCCATGTCCCTACAAAGGTCATGAACTCATCCTTTTTTATGGCTGCATAGTATTCCATGGTATATATGTGCAACATTTTCTTAATCCAGTCTATCATTGATGGACATTTGGGTTGGTTCCAAGTCTTTGCTATTGTGAGTAGTGCCGCCATAAACATACGTGTGCATGTGTCTTTACAGCAGCATGATTTATAATCCCTTGGGTATATGCCCAGTAATGGGATGGCTGGGTCAGATTGTATTTCCAGTTCTAGATCCTTGAGGAATCGCCACACCATCTTCCACAATGGTTGAACTAGCTTACATTCCCACCAACAGTGTAAAAGTGTTCCTATTTCTCCACATCCTCTCCAGCACCTGTTGTTTCCTGACTTTTTAATGATCACCATTCTAACTGGTGTGAGATGGTATCTCATTGTGGTTTTGCCTTGCATTTCTCTGATGGCCAGTGATGATAAGCATTTTTTCATGTATCTGTTGGCTCATAAATGTCTTCTTTTGAGAAGTGTCTGTTCATATCCTTTGTTCACTTTTTGATGGGATTGTTTGATTTTTTTCTTGTAAATTTGTTTAAGTTCTTTGTAGGTTCTGGATATTAGCCCTTTGTCAGATGAGTAGATTGCAAAAATTTTCTCCCATTCTGTAGGTTGCCCATTCACTCTGATGGTAGTTTCTTTTGCTGTGCAGAAGATCTTTAGTTTAAGTAGATCCCATTTGTCAATTTTGGCTTTTGTTGCCATTGCTTTTGGTGTTTTAGTCATGAAGTCCTTGCCCATGCCTATGTCCTGAATGGTATTGCCTAGGTTTTCTTCTAGGGTTTTTATAGTTTTAGGTCCAATATTTAAGTCCTTAATCCATCTTGAATTAGTTTTCATATAAGGTGTAAGGAAGGGATCCAGTTTCAGCTTTCTACATACGGCTAGCCAGTTTTCCCAGCACCATTTACTAAATAGGGAATCCTTTCCCCATTGCTTGTTTTTCTCAGGTTTGTCACAGAGCAGATGGTTGTAGATGTGTAGTATTATTTCTGAGGGCTCTATTCTGTTCCATTGGTCTATATCTCTGTTTTGGTACCAGTATCATGCTGTTTTGGTTACTGTAGCCTTGTAGTATAGATTGAAGTCAGGTAGAGTGATGCCTCCAGCTTTGTTCTTTTGGCTTAGGATTGTCTTGGCAATGTGGGCTCTTTTTTTGGTTCCATATGAACTTTAAAGCAATTTTTTCCAATTCTGTGAAGAATGTCATTGGTAACTTGATGGGAATGGCATTGAATCTATAAATTACCTTGGGTAGTATGGCCATTTTCACGATATTGATTCTTCCTATCCATGAGTATGGAATGTTCTTCCATTTGTTTGTGTCCTCTTTTATTTCGTTGAGCAGTGGTTTGTAGTTCTCCTTGAAGAGGTCCTTCACATTCCTTGTGAGCTAGATTCTTAGGTATTTTATTCTCTTTGAAGCAATTGTGAATGCAAGTTCACTCCTGATTCGGCTGTTTGTCTGTTATTGGTGTATAGGAATGCTTGTGATTTTTGCACATTGGTTTTGTATCCTGAGACTTTGCTTAAGTTGCTTATCAGCTTAAGGAGATTTTGGGCTGAGACAATGGGGTTTTCTAAATATGCAATCATATCATCTGCAAACAGGGACAATTTGACTTCCTCTTTTCCTAATCGAATACTCTTTATTTCTTTCTCTTGCCTGATTGCCCTGGCCAGAACTTCCAACACTATGTTGAATAGGGGTGGTGAGAGAGGGCATCCCTGTCTTGTGCCAATTTTCAAAGGGAATGCTTCCAGTTTTTGCCCATTCAGTATGATACTGGCTGTGGGTTTGTCATAAATAGCTCTTATTATTTTGAGATACATCCCATCAATACCTAGTTTATTGAGAGTTTTTAGCATGAAGGGCTGTTGAATTTTGTCGAAGTTCTTTTCTGCATCTAATGAGATAATCACGTGGTTTTTGTTTTTGGTTCTGTTTATATGATGGATTATGTTTATTGATTTGTGTGTGTTGAGCCAGCCTTGCATCCCAGGGATGAAGCCTACTTGATCATGGTGGATAAGCTTTTTGATGTACTGCTGGATTCGGTTTACCAGTATTTTATTGAGGATTTTTGCATCGATGTTCATCAGGGATATTGGTCTAAAATTCTCTTTTTTTGTTGTGTCTCTGCCAGGTTTTGGTATCAGGATGATGTTGGCCTCACAACATGAATTAGGGAGGATTCCCTCTTTTTCTATTGATTGGAATAGTTTCAGAAGGAATGGTACCAGTTCCTCTTTGTACGTTTTGTGGAATTTGGCTGTGAATCCGTCTGGTCCTGGATTTTTTTGGTTGGTAGGCTATTAATTATTGCCTCAATTTCAGAACCTGTTATTGGTCTATTCAGGGACTCAACTTCTTCCTGGTTTAGTCTTGGGAGGGTATATGTGTCCAGGAATTTATCCATTTCTTCTAGGTTTTCTAGTTTATTTGCATACAGGGGTTCATAGTATTCTCTGATGGTAGTTTGTATTTCTGTGGGATCAGTGGTGATATCCCCTTTATCATTATTTATTGCATCTATTTGATTATTCTCTTTTTTCTTCTTTATCAGTCTTGCTAGTAGTCTATCGATTTTGTTGATCTTTTCAAAAAACCAGCTCCTGGATTCATTGAGTTTTTGAAGGGTTTTTTGTGTCTCTATCTCCTTCAGTTCTGCTCTGATCTTAGTTATTTCTTGCCTTCTGCTAGCTTTTGAATGTGTTTGCTCTTGCTTCTCTAGTTCTTTTAATTGTGATGTTAGGGTGTCAATTTTAGATCTTTCCTGCTTTCTCTTGTGGACATTTAGTGCTATGAATTTCCCTCTACACATTGCTTTAAATGTTTCCCAAAGATTCTGGTATGTTATGTCTTTGTTCTCATTGGTTTCAAAGAACATCTTTGTTTCTCCCTTCATTTTGTTACGTACCCACTAGTCATTCAGGAGCAGGTTGTTCAGTTTCCATGTAGTTGAGTGGTTTTGAGTGAGTTTCTTAATCCTGAGTTCTGGTTTGATTGCACTGTAGTCTGAGAGACAGTTTGTTATAATATCTGTTCTTTTACATTTGCTGAGGAGTGCTTTACTTCCAACTGTGTGGTCAATTTTGGAATAAGTGTGATGTGGTGCTGAGAAGAATGTATATTCTGTTGATTTGGGGTGGAGAGTTCTGTAGATGTCTATTAGGTTTGCTTGGTGCAGAGTTGAGTTCAATTCCTGGATATCCTTGTTAACTTTCTGTCTCATTGATCTGTCTAATGTTGACAGTGGGGTGTTAAAGTCTCCCATTATTATTGTGTGGGAATCTAAGTCTCTTTGTAGGTCTCAAAAGACCTACAAAGGTCCTTAGAGAATTGCTTTATGATTTATAAATCTGGGTGCTCTTGTATAGGGTGCATATATATTTAGGATAGTTATCTCTTCCTGTTGAATTGATCCCTTTACCATTATGTAATGGCTTTCTTTGTCTCTTTGGAACTTTGTTGGTTTAAAGTCTGTTTTATCAGAGACTAGGATTGCAACCTCTGTTTCTTTTTTTTTTTGCTTTCCATTTCCATCCCTTTATCTTGAGCCTATGTACGTCTCTGCATGTGAGATGGATCTCCTGAATACAGCACACTGATGGGTCTTGACTCTTTATCCAATTTGCAAGTCTGTGTGTTTTAATTGGAGCATTTAGCCCATTTACATTTAAGGTTAATATTGTTACATGTGAATTTGATCCTGTCATTATGATGTTAGCAGGTTATTTTTCTTGTTAGCTGATGAAGTTTCATCCTAGCATTGATGGTCTTTACAATTTGGCATGTTTTTGCGGTGGCTGGTACCAGTTGTTCCTTTCCTTTTTTAGTGCTTCCTTGAGGAGCTATGTAAGGCAGACCTGGTGGTGACAAAATCTCTCAGCATTTGTTTGTCTGTAAAGGATTTTATTTCTCCCTCACTTATGAAGCTTAGTTTGGCTGGATATGAAATTCTGGGTTGAAAATTCTTTTCTTTAAGAATGTTGAATATTGGCCCCCCACTCTCTTCTGGCTTGTAGAGTTTTTGCAGAGAGATCTGCTGTTTGTCTGATGGGCTTCCCTTGATGGGTAACCCGACCTTTCTCTCTGGCTGCCCTTAACATTTTTTCCTTCATTTTAACTTTGGTGAATCTGATAATTATGTGTCTTGGAGTTGCTCTTCTCAAGGAGTATCTTTGTAGCATTCTCTGTATTTCCTGAATTTGAATGTTGGCCTGCCTCACTAACTTGGGAAAGTTCTGGATAATATCCTGAAGAGTGTTTTCCAACTTGGTTCCATTCTCCTCGTCACTTTCAGGTACACCAATCAGACGTAGATTTAGTCTTTTCACATTGTCCCATATTTTTTGGAGGCTTTGTTCATTTCTTTCTACTCTTCTTTCTCTAAACTTCTCTTCTCACTTCATTTCATTCATTTGATCTTCAATCACTGATACCCTTTCTTCTGGTTGATCAAGTTGGCTACTGAAGCTTCTGCATGCATCATGTAGTTCTCGTGCCATGGTTTTCAGTTCCATCAGGTCATTTAAGGACTTCTCTACACTGTTTATTCTAGTTAGCCATTCATCTACTCTTTGTTTCAAGGTTTTTAGCTTCTTTGTGATGGGTTCGAACATCCTCCGTTAGCTCAGAGAAGTTTATTATTACCAATCGTCTGAAGCCTTCTTCTCTCAACTCGTCAAAGTCATTCTCCATCCAGCTTTGTTCCATTGCTGGTGAGGAGCTGCGTTCCTTTGGAGGAGAAGAGGCACTCTGATTTTTAGAATTTTCAGCTTTTCTCCTCTGGTTTCTCCCCATCTTTGTGGTTTTTATCTACCTTTGGTCTTTGATGATGGTGACGTACAGATGGGGTTTTGGTGTGGATGTCCTTTCTGTTTGTTAGTTTTCCTTCTAGCAGTCAGGACCCTCAGCTGCAGGTGTGTTGGAGTTTGCTGGAGGTCTACTCCAGACCCCGTTTGCCTGGGTATCACCAGCGGAGGCTGCAGAATGGCAAAAGTTGCTTCTAATCCTTCCTCTGAAAGCTTTGTCTCAGAGGGGCACCCTGCCATATGAGGTGTCAGTCGCCCCATACTGGGAGGTGCCTCCCAGTTAGGCTACTTGGGGGTCAGGGACCCACTTGAGGAGGCAATCCGTCCATTCTCAGATCTCAAACTCTGTTCTGGGAGAACCACTATGCTCTTCAAAGCTGTCAGACAGGGACGTTTAAGTCTGCAGAAGTTTCTGCTGCCTTTTGTTCAGCTATGCCCTGCCCCCAGAAGTGGAGTCTACAGAGCAGGCCTCCTTGAGCTGCAGTGGGCTCCACCCAGTTCGAGCTTCCTAGTGGCTTTGTTTACCTACTCAAGCCTCAGCAATGGCTGATGCCCATCCCCCAGCCTCGCTGCAGCCTTGCAGTTCGATCTCAGACTGCTGTGCTAGCAGTGAGTGAGACTCTGTGGGTGTGCGACCCTCTGAGCCAGGTGTGGGATATAATCTTCTCGTGTGCCATTTGCTAAAGTTGTTGGAAAAGCGCAGTATTAGGGTGGGAGTGTCCTGATTTTCCAGGTACCATCTGTCATGCCTTCCTTTTGCTAGGAGAAGGAATTCCCAGACCCCTTGTGCTTCCAGGGTGAGGCAATGCCCCACCCTGCTCAGTGGGCTGCACCCACTGTTTGACAAGCCCCTGTGAGATGAACCCGGTACCTCAGTTGGAAATGCAGAAATCACCCGCCTTCTGCATCACTCACACTGGGAGCTGCAGACTGGAGCTGTTCCTGGTTGGCCATCTTGGAACCTCCCTCCCCTCAAAAATCTTAAACTTCTTGATATTTGGAAACTTTTGTGATTAAAGACAATTCTCAAACGGTAATCACACCTAACACAAAGCTCCAATGGTAGGGCAATGGGAGAGTGAATTATACTTTGATTCTCAATACAACATGGCAAAACTTTTTATTGGAATTGTTTTGATGTTTACACACTAACTCTGTGGCAGTTCTTGTGTTAGGTTCTTCTGTGTATTTGTCAGGGTGCATTTAGAAAAACTGAGCTGACTCTAGATATTTCACACTGAAGAAGTTTAATGCAAGAAATTGGTTACATATGTTTTGGATGGGCTTTAAGAGCAAATGGAAGGATTAGGTGCTGGGAGAACAATTAAAAAGAAGAGGTCACATCCAGAAAATTAGTTACTTCAGGAATCAGTCTCACTTCCAGGGATGGGGAAGAGAAGGGAGAAAGTAAGGTTACTAGAATCCAGGAGCATCACTTGCTGCTGGGCAGGACTCATGAAGAGGAGCCCACTGCAGGAGTCAGAATCACAGAATAGAGGCAGTCACCTCCAGACCTGCAGCCAGGGAAAGAAAGAAGAAAATCTTCTCGCCTGCTTCCTCCCTCTAATATTGCAGACTGATAGAAAGTAAGAGGCCAGGGAGCCTGGGAAATAAGGGTTGTAGGTTTCCAGCTCCAGGTCCATACAACAGCAGAATAGATAAGAGTGGATGCAGGGCTGAGAGACAGCAGGTATGCAACTGGCCCCATTTGTAAGTCCGCTAATTTTTCCTTGGAGGCTCAGAGAGAATCAGAAATTTCCTCCAAGACCTTTACACCAGCAAGTGGTGGGCCTGATAGTTGCCCACCCAGGTTTGCCAACCACTAGGGTAATGTGTGTTCCAAGTGCCATATTTACCTCCCTTAGCTTTAGTGTGCTCACTTTTCCAATAGGGCTCTAGTGGCAGGTAGTAAGAATGTTCATCTCTAACTACCTTCAAGGTAGGATAAGGATCAAGTTAAATGTACATTAAAGCAAATTTACAAGAAAAAAACAAACAACCCCATTAAAAAAATGGGCAAAAGACGTGAACAGGCACTTTTCAAAAGAAGACATACATGTGGCCAACAAGTATGTGATAAAAAGCTCAACATCACTGATCAATAGAGAAATACAAATCAAAACCACAGTGAGATACCATCTCACAGCAG
The DNA here is from genome assembly GCF_037993035.2 of Macaca fascicularis. Taxonomy (NCBI): domain Eukaryota; kingdom Metazoa; phylum Chordata; class Mammalia; order Primates; family Cercopithecidae; genus Macaca; species Macaca fascicularis. Next base: position 67,666,287 of record NC_088380.1, on the reverse strand, counting down.
TCAGAATGGTTATTCATACAAAGTCAAAAAATAACAGATGCTGGTGAGATTGCAGAGAAAATGGAATGCTTATATGCTGTTGGTGGGAGTGTAAATTAGTTCAGCTATTGTAGAAAGCAGTGTGACAATTCCTCAAAGAGCTAAAAATATTCCACCCAGCAATTCCATTACTGGATATATACCCAAAAGAATATAAAGTGTTCTGTCATAAAGACACATGCATGCGCATGTTCATTGAAGAACTATTCACAATAGCCAAGATATGGAATCAACCTCAATGCCCATCCATGGTAGACTGGATAGAGATAATGTGTGATATGGTTTGGCTCTGTGTTCCCACTCAAATTTCATCTTGTAGCTCCCATAATTCCCACGTGTTGTGAGAGGGACCTGGTGGGAGATGATTGAATTATGGGAGCAGGTCTTTCCCATGCTGTTCTCATGATAGTGAATAAGTCTCATGAGATCTGATGGTATTATAAAGGGAGTTTCCCTGCACAAGCTCTCTTTGTGTGCCACCCTCCACCTGAGATGTGACTTGCTCCTCCTTGCCTTCTGCCATGATTGTGAGGCCTCCCCAGCCACATGGAACTGTGAGTCCAATGAAACCTCTTTCTTTTGTAAATTGCTCGGTCTTGGATATGTCTTTATCAGCAGCATGGAAACAGACTAATACAGTGTGGTACATACACACCATGGAATACTATGCATACATAAAAAGGATGAGATCATGTTCTTTGCAGGGACACAGATGGAGCTGGAGGCTATTATCTTTAGCAAACTAATCCCGGATCAGGAAACAAAACATCGCATGTTCTCATTTATAAGTGGGAGCTAAACGATGAGAACACATGGACACAAAAGGGAGAACAACAGACACTGAGACCTACCTGTGGGTGGAGAGTGGGAATAGGGCGATGATCAGAAAAAGTAACTATTGGGTACTAGTCTTAGTACTTGGGTGATGAAATTATCCATACAATAAACTCCCATGATATGAGTTTACCTGTATAACAAACCTGCACATTTGCCCCTCAACCCAAAATAAAAGTTTCAAAAAATAAAAAATAAAAGCACATGGTTATTGCTAATGCAATCCACAAATGCAAGTTAGTATTGTTATTTGGAAATAATTTTTACCAAGGTTTACAAAAATATTTACAAAGATAAATCCAGGATTAAGATGAGATTTCTCTTCCCTTAAAATGAAGTTGAAGCTCTTTAAATTAAGTCTGTGGCTGAAAATTGAATGTGTATGTGTGTGTGTGTTGGCGAGGGGGGATGTCAATTTTCAGTTGGTGATTGCTGTTCTTGTTGCATTCATGTGAGTCTTTACAAAACAGGCTAAAGCATTATCTACGGCTTCTAATTTATCCTGACAGGCTTTACAAAATGTTGCCAGGTTTCAGTCATGCAACCCTTACTTTTAAATAATAACTTGTTGTTGCATTATTATTAATGATCCCATTGTATAGAAAAGGAAACTAAGGTATAACATGTGCTCATTATATAGTCGGTTAAAAATAAATAAATGGACATTCATCCTGCCTTCCACTCTGTGAGTGGGCATGGTGTGTATTGGAAGTAACATTTCTGACTGGGTAAACTGGGGCAAGTCCTTTACTTTTCTATACTTCTTATTATCATTAGTAAAATAGAAGTACTCGCCCCTTCTATCTAGTGTGTAAGTTTGAGGCACACTTGTGATAATATGTGTTGAAGTGATTGGTAACATTTAAAATACTCTATCAATGTCAAGGACTACTGCTAAGTTGCTTTGATGCCTCCTAGGCTGTATGAAAACACAGCTTCTACAAACATTGAGAAATCCTTATGAGGAAACAAGACTCTGTAACATTCTATCATCAGTCATTCCCCAATGTCATGAACTGTGCTTAATGTTTATGCCCACCCTTCCCCATCAGAGACAGTGAAATCACTCTTGTGGCCTGTTGTTTCCCCAAGTAACAGCCCTGTCATTTGTATTGCTCCGAGAAAGGATATGTCGGAATCACTTGCCCCAAACTCCTGCTTTTCATTAATCTCGTTTTGGCTGCAGAACCCCATGGAGGGAGACAATATCCAAATTGCTTTCAGTCCAATAACTCACTGCAGTCAACAACAAAAACAATGACAGCAAATCTAAAACAACGATACTGGATGTTAAGTGACTCAAGCATTGGCAGGCGATCAGCCGTTTGCAGGGATCCATGTACCACTTGGATCTGTTTGTTTAAGATGCCAGGTTATAGCTGTCATCTGTGGGAGATTTTTCTTTTCTTGGAAGTAATCCAACACTTCCCTCCTCTGTAGGCTACAGATCCTCCCTTTGACTGAGCTGGGTTGCCAGGGACTCAGGCTCTGCTATCCCTCCCTTCCCATGTGGCTCTAGGGACTGAGGCTGCTCAGGGTCAGAGGCACATCTTTGATGAAGTCGGGCTGAAAATTCCTCCTTTTGGACAGCACTCAGAGTCTAGAGTCCATTCTCCTGCCCAGACCAATAGCCTGGTCAGCAGCTGATCTTGATACATTTCCTTCTGTCTAGTGGTCCTAATGTGAACTGGAAGGGGGACCCACAGAACCACCTGTTCCTGATTTCCTGGGCATCCCATTTTATGTCAATGAAAATTAATTACATAAGAATGCTTTATTATGCAATAGTAAATGAGTATGAAAGTATATCAAGTAGAGCAAATGATGAACAATAATGGCTCCATTAAATTTTGCCCTCAATAATTCATGGCCTGGGAAGGAGCTACAGGAGAGACCAGTTGACTTCAACCTCTCAATGCCACAGATAACTTCAAAAACAATTTGTGAGTAAATAATGCACGTCTCCAAATTAGTGTGCTTACCAAAAGGCAACTATACCCAAAGGAAGCATTTTTGTTTGAATTTAATTGATTTGAGATTAGCGTTCCTTTCTTTTGATGGCTCCATTATTGTTTACTGGGAAAACATTTGCAGCAAAACACATACTGTGTGTGTACCTGGGCATTGATATTCTCACTGGCAAATACTCTCCACCACAGTGCCTAGATACATATTTGCCTCAGAGACTCGAACTGCTCTGAAGGAACTGTTTGAGTCTCCCAAGGAAAGGCTATCCTTACTTGACAAGAACAATGCTGATTTTTAAAATCACTATTCAGAACAGTCCCAAGGATATTCTTCAGTCTCCTAAGTTTGTAAACTTGTGGAAAACAGTAGAAAATACTGTTAGGCAAGTGTTACTGTTAAGCCGTATTGTTGGTTCTTTCTTTCCTTATTTTTGGTAGGGAGGGGTGGAGAGTCAGGGAAGGCAGAGTAGATTGGTTGTTTAACAAAAGACTCTTTGTCTAGAAACAGATTTTTATTGTTGTAGTAATCTCTTTGTTGCTTTCTCATCTGAAAGAAGGAAAGATTCTTCAGGGAATTCATATAATGCAGAGGATTCTAAGAAATGGGTGATGGATGCATCTGATCACTTTAGATTAAGGTTCTAATTTCCCTTACAGCTTCGATTTCTCCTGCAGTTTAAAGATACACTCACACGCATGTAAACACATACATACACGCGCACACATGAACACACACATACACACACGCACACATACACACTTTTTACAAATGTGATGCTTGTTCATTGCGGAAAATAAAAGTAAAGAGAAAAAGAAAATAAATAAATAAATAAAGATACACTATTTATTTAAATATAAATAAAGATAAATATAAATAAAGATAAATAAAGATAAATATATAAATAAAGATAAAAGTAAAGAGAAAAAGAAAATAAATAAAGATACACTCACACTCATGTGCACACGTACATACACACACGCACACACATGCACACACACATACACACATGCACACATACACACTTTTTACAAATGTGATGCTTGTTCATTGCAGAAAATAAAAGTAAAGAGAAAAAGAAAATAAATACCAACCTTAATCTTACTACCTAGAGGTAATTTTTAAAAACGTTTCTTCTATTTATAGCTTACAATATTTTAGTAAAAACAAGGTCATATGGGCTATCTTTTATATAATTTTTATTCACTTACTATATTAAATGTGTTTCCATGCTTCACATTCTACCATAATATTTGTATAGAATCTTATCATGTGATGTACCAGTCTCTTTGTCGTTAAACATTTAGAGTACTTCCAATTTTTAAGTTATTTCTTATTTATTTATTTTTGAAACAGGGTCTTGCTCTGTTGCTCAGGCTGGAGTTCAATGGCAGCGATCATAGCTCACTGCAGCCTTGACCTCCTGGGCTCAAAAGATCCTCCCACCTCAGCCTCCCAGTAGCTGGGACTACAGGTATGTGCCACCATGCCTGGCTAATTTTTGTATTGTAGAGACTGGGTTTTGTCATGCTGCTCAGGCTGGTCTCCAGCTCCTGGGCTCAAGTGATCTGCCTTGGCCACCCAAAATGTTGGGATTACAGGTGTGAGTCACCATGCCTGGTGAGTACTTCCAGTTTTTCAAAATTTGATGTTATTGCAAATATTCTGGAAATTACAATTTGGTGTTTCTTGAGGATAAATGGGATGTTTGAGTTAAGGGATATGCAAAATTGTAAGGCTTTCAGTATTATTAAGTTTCCATCTACAAGGGTTGTGCCAATTTTGGCTTATTCTATCACCAGATATGTAAGAGAAAGTGACCATTTCCCCATATATTTAGCAACATCGGGCATTTAAAAAATATCTTTGCAACCCAAAGGGAAAAATAGGGTGAAGGATAGACCACTTAAAACCTATGCAACACTAACAAGAACACTGACAAAAACATAATTGATAATGTTATAGAATGAATTGTCCTCCCCACCCCCATTCATACGTTGAAGCCCTAACCCTTAATGTGACTGTATTTGGAGATGGGGCATTTAAGGAGGTAATTAAAGTTAAATAGGGTCATAAGGGTGGGGCCTTAGGCCTTAATGTAATGGGACTCGTATTCTTACAAAAAAGAGAAACACTCAACAGCTTGGCACAGAGAAAAAGTCATGTGAGGACACAGAGAGAAGGGGGCCATCTGCGAACCAGGAAGAGAGCCCTCACCAGACAGCAAACCTACTGGCACCTTGATCTTGCGCTTCCACTGTCAGAAATGTGAGAAAATAAATTTCAGTTGGTTAAGCCCCCCAGTCTGTGGGATTTTGTTATGGTGGCCTGAGCTGACTAATACAGTGCCTTTGAAGATTCTTGGCAAAACTCAGGAATTCAGCATGTTTAGAGATTGCATTGGGGATATTTTATTTTATGTATTATCTTTTTGGAGACAGGGTCTCACTCTGTCACCCAGGCTGGAGTGCAGTGGTGCTCTCGCAGTTTACTGCAGCCTCTGCATCCTGGGCTCAAAAGATCCTCCTATTTCATCCTCCTGAGTAGCCTCCTGACTATAGGCATGCGCCACCACACCCAGCTAATTTTTGTATTTTTAGTGGAGACAGGGTTTTGGCATGTTGCCCAGGCTGATCTTGAACTCTGGGCTCAAGTGATCCGCCTGCCTCAGCCTGCCAAAGTGCTGGGATTACAGGTGTGAGCCATGGCACCAGGCTTAGGGGATATTTTAAAAAGCACAGAAACAATAGAGTGGAAATGCTGATTGGGGGCACTGAGATGATACAGATGGAAGTGGAGCTCTGAGCTGGTGGGGCTGCTATTAAGGTGGGCATAGGAGGAAGTGCATCCTGCCACAAGCTGAGAACCATGCAGGTACTTATTTTCATGTATTCATTTTTAACAGCCAACAGTGTTTCTCCCTGTACAGCAGCTGAGCTGAGGGCTTTTTCTTTTATTTCCTCTTGATGTTCTGGCTCTCCTTGTCCAAGAAAAACCATGTATAAACTAACATGACTTGTATATTTTACTGACATAATTACCCTATATATCAATCATGCATAAGCTTGTTGGTGTTTTAGAAACCTAGTTCAGGCCGGCGTGGTGGCTCACACCTGTAATCCCAGCACTTTGGGAGGCCGAGGCTGGCGGATCACGAGGTCAGGAGATCGAGACCATCCTGGCTAACACGGTGAAACCCCGTCTCTACTAAAAAATACAAAAAAATTAGCCTGGCGTGGTGCCGGGTGCCTGTAGTCCCAGCTACTCGGGAGGCTGAGGCAGGAGAATGGCGTGAACCCGGGAGGCGGAGCTTACAGTGAGCCGAGATTGCGCCACTGCACTCCAGCCTGGGCGACAGAGCGAGACTCCGTCTCAAAAAAAAAAAAAAAAAAGAAAAAAGAAAAAGAAAAGAAACCTAGTTCATAGTGGAGTTGATTTTAACCACTCTGTGACCTCAGTTTCCTCAACTGTAATTTAAGGAAGTTGTAATAGATCAGTGAGTTTTAAATTTTGTGCACTGAGTAGTACTTAAGCTACATCTTCCCCTCGCCTAGTGGTGGAGGTGGGCTGTGGGGATGGGGCCCATTGTGTTATATCCAACTGCGGTGTGGTACTTCCTCCTTCCTTGCTTTAACAGAACTGCTCTGGCTTTAATTTGTTGTATACGATTTTATTTGGAGAAAAGGTCTGTTATGGATGAAATGTTTGTGTCCCTCCCAAATTTATATGTTGAAATCCTAACCTCCCATGTGATGATATTTTGAGGTAGGGCTTTGGGAGGTATATAGGTCATGAGGATGGTGTCATCATGAATAGAATTAGTGCCCTATAAAAGGAACCCCCTAGAGCTCTCTCACTCTCTTTCTGCTACTTAAAGATACAATGAGAAGACAGCAAGTTGCGAACTGAAAGGGGGCCCTCACCAGAACCCGAGCATGCTGACAGCTTAATCTCAGATGTCCAGGCTCCAGAACTGTGAGAAATAAATTTCTGTTGTTTATAATCCAACCAGTCTATGGTACTTTGTTGTAGCAGTTGAACTAAGACAAGATCTTCATCTTAAAAGGTTTAAAAACTTTAGGATGGGATGATATTAAGCTTCCTTCTAATTGTAATTCTGTAATCTTCACAATTGGCTTAGTACCTGTGTGGGCCTTTGCATACTTTATATTCTTTAAAATACATATTCTGATCTATTATACACATTCCCTCCTTGAAGTATTGTATTAAGTATGGGATGTATCATCACTCCCATTTCATATACCTTGAAGCATTATGTGACTTTCCAAAGTCACATAAAATTAGATACAGCTAGAACTTAAACTCAGATCTTCTCACTCCAGGCACCATCATTTTCCCACTACTCCTTTGAGAGAGAGCTAAGAGCTTTATTCTTATATGCCATAAGGAAAATAGGAAAAGAGTAGTGATCCTAATATTTAAAACCTAATTAAAAAGTATAGTAAATTACAGGAGTTTTTATTTCTCAAAAGCGAATTCTGTAAGATTGTTCTTCTACTTACTTGTCATCCCTGTTTATCTTAAGAAGAGTTATATTTTTTGGATGTAAGGTCAAAAATGCCCATGATTATGAATCTAGTGATCTTGAATGGAAGGCCATCATTTTAGGAATTGCTGATAAATACAAAATTCTATTGATAAGCATAGCCTAATTATAAGCATGAAATTGAAGGGAAAAGATCTCTTGAACTTTGAACTTGCAAATTTACACTTAGGAAGTGGCAAACATGATCTCTTCTCAGAATGCTGATCACTTTTCATTTTTCTAGTCTTTGTATCCCTTTTATATACAGTAACAAATTATGTTTTCCTCTATTCATTTCCATCATCTTTTATTTCATGGAAGATAAATTTTGTGGGTTGTCAAAGGATTTACCTTACTACACTAATTACAGCAGACTCTTTCAATTTCAACCTTTACCCCACATGAATTGACTGGAAGAGGCTCCATGTCCTGTACTGTAGTCCTCCAATTTGAATTTCAATCTTTTTGCTACAAAAAGATGGCTATCTTTGACCTAGAGCCTCAGGTTGTACTGCTACCTGAATGTGGTTCTTAGGTGCTGCTTATCTATTTATTTTTGAATATAATATAATTGTACTTCAGCACTCCTAGTCATACTCAGCTGCAGGAATGACTGTTGTTCCTTTATTTACTCTCTGTTGAATAGCTAAGATGGCCTGTTGAAAACAGAGCAGTCCCTGTCTCTTTCTGTACCCCTCTCTGTCCTTATCTTTCTGTATCTCTTTCTATTTCTCTCAACTCTTCAACAATTCCATTCCCCATCATGGCTGCAAGGAATCTCACAGAAGAAACCAGAAGCCAGCTCTGATTTGACATTTCTCTCGAACAGTTGGTAGATAGCATGATGTGTCCCAGAGATGGACATATGTTTTCCCTTTCAAGGATTTGGGATAAGAAATAATCAAAGAAGACATTCCTTCATTAAGCTGAAAAAGCAGTAGCCTGGAGCCAAATATATCTTCAGATTTTATAGATGCACAAACCCGCAAAAGCTTAATGAAAAGGAACTTAAAAGGGGAAGATTATCAAATTGCTTTTAGGCTCCCTGCTTGATTACTTTTAGGTACTGAGTACATGTGCCAATTTGTGTGACTGATTTAATGGTTTCCTTTTATGACATTGTTAATCATAATAATTATAATAACTTACATTTGTGTAGTACGTTCAGTTTTTAAAGCATTTTTATAACCATTACCTTATTATATCTTCACAACAAACTTGGGCAGATATGCTTTCCAGAAGAATGATCCTTTCGCTGGGAAGGTCATCTTCTTTGAGTGTGCAATGTCAAGAAGGGATGCATGAGGAAGGTTGAGGGAGGAAGGGGACACCAAGCTGAATTCCAGGGGCTGGGCAGATGCCACCCTGCCCCTGCCCCTCCACGTCCATTGTTGGGTGGTGGGGAGTACTCAGCCTTGACTTAATTTAGTAAAACATCACTTAATCACTCTGCTGAGCAAAGGGTAATGTCCAACAAGCCAGTCCTGGATCTGCCACGTTTCTGACCCAGTGGACAACAATGGGTGCTTTCTTACTTCACTCAACGAGATTATTCTCTGCATCATTTTTATTATTAATTGTAAGTGCTTCCTCAGCAAGCGTTCTAGCTCTGTCAGATTTTAGCTAAGAATTTACAGCTGAATTCCTCCAGAGTCCTGCAGGTAAGGCTGATGGTGATTGGTGCAATTCCATTGTTTTTCTTTATTGTATTCAGGAGTAATGTAACCCTGAATCTCTATGTGACCTGTAATTATTAGCCATGGAACACCGAAACTCTGCTTCATCCCCATGCCTCTGTAGGAACTGCAGTACAGTACAACCCCTCTTATATAATAGCCCTATGACATACACAGGACTAATGTTATTTCTTATTTGTAGATGAGAAAACTATGGTAAGAGGTTATATAATTTGTTCATAGTCAGTTTGGTGGAAACAGGAGCAATTGTTAGATCTTCTAGCTTCCACATTAGTTATCTTTTCTACTACACATAGAATATGATTTGGTACCCTTTTCTTTCCCCCTACCTTTGAAAGTCTTCAGAAACAGAAAATGTTCTAAGAACTTTTTTTCCAAAACATTTATCATTATTTTGCCATTTCATAAAACCATCTCAGCTGTGCTTTAAGATCGTTGAGAGTCAATGTGAGTGTGTTTATTATTGGACTTTCCTCCCAGTCCATAACCCCTTCTCTGAGAACTGTCTCCCCATGCATAGCGATGATTCCCCATTGCCATGCCATGGCACATGAATTTACCTTATCATGGTGTATGAGTCTGTTCTCATGCTGCTAATAAAGACACACCAGAGACTGGGTAATTTATAAAGGAAACAGATTGAGTTGACTCACAGTCCCACATGAGGAGGCCTCACAATCATGGTGGAAGGTAAGGAGGAACAAAGTCACATCTTACACAGCAGCAGGCAAGAGAGCATGTGCAGGGCAACTCCCCTTTACAAAACCATCAGAGCTCATGAGATGTATTCACTCTCATGAGAACAGCAAGGGAAAGACCTGCTCCCATGATTCAATTATCTCCCACCTGGTCCCTCCCACAACATGTGGGAATTATGGAAGCTACAATTCAAGATGATATTTGAGTGGGGACACAGCCAAATTATATCACATGGTTGCTTAGAAAACAGAGGAACCTAAATAGGGTGAAGCGAATGGTCTCTCTTGGAAATATGGAATTGGAATGAAATGTTTATTCAGTTTTATGGCATATTTGAACTGAGGACAATTAAACTCTGGGGCTGTGGCCACCATGTTTGATCATATAAACATTAAGCAGATGCCAGAGTGAGGACACAAAAGTGGAACAGTGCGAGGAGAGAGTCGAGAAAGCATGTGGTGCTGGAGGATGGGGGTGAGGCAGGCAGCAAGGGCTGGTTTCTTAACTGCCTTTTAGTTCCTGACTCCAGATACACAAGCAGCCCAGCCCCTGCATAATTCCTGCCCTTTGGTTCTATGAGGCATTCTAGGATTCTTTTTGATAAATTCCTGTTTTCGCTCAAGTTAGGTTAAAGAGAGTTTCTGGTACTTGTCACTCAAAGAGCTTCAACTTGGGTGTTCTGGAAACTACTTTCTTGAATTATTCACTCCAAACATTCCCACTGTGGGCTAGGTAGAGGAAATATCCTGCACCAGCCATTACCACAGCTGTGTACGCCCTCAGCTGCACACATCCCCGGTGAATGTGTCCCAAGCTTCCCCAAGTATACCTATCTCAAGGCTCCTCCCTAGTCAGCTGTGTGGCTGGAGACTGTATTCCTCAGCTGTGCTTCGCCTCCCTTTTTCCCTCATCCTGAAGCTCCCTGTGAAGAGGGCAGCCTCCAGCCTGATTCTTGGATACTTTATCCTCCAGACACTCAGCTGTCATTACCTTGTACTGCTGCATGCCTATTTCCTTTTTGTTTTGTAGTCGCTGGGTTGCTCATTGTTTGCTAATGACTCGTTGGCAGGCGGAGAGAAGTGGCAGCCAGTCTGGCCTTCAGACTGGAAAGAAGCATGTTTTCTAGAGAGTGAAAACATTATTTGGTAAGAAGCACTTTCCAGCACTGAATATTTTTCTTTCAAAGTCCTGCTGGGCTCCTTCTGTCTCCAAATGCCTGTGCTTTCCTTTGTCACTTCCTCCCACCTCCTTCCCAGATGGAGACTGGCAGGGCCACCTTATCTGGGGATACGGCTCCTCAAAGGCAGATGTAGATTCTAGGGTAGACTCTAATATGATCTCTGGAAAACAAAATATTAGGGTGGTTACATTCATAAGAAAATAATAGGCTTCCATTTGGAAACCTTTTGATACCCTTTCTGATTTTTCCAGAGAAAGCCAGTAATTAGCAAGGAATATAGGCTCTCTCTGACATCTACTCAAGAACAAATCTCCTAAGCCTTTAGAATGAACTTACCCTTGTCTTGGATTGAATGTTTGTTCCAGAGAGGGACGGCACTCTTGATACCGTTTCTTATCACCTTTCTGCTTACCTGGGGAATGGTTCACTCACCTGACTCCTCCAGAGTTCTTCAAAGCTGGGCAGCTGGGACTAGCCCTCTGAGGCCAGACCTTGTCCTGTCCCTAGGGAGAATAATGTTGCAAACTGTGACGATAATGCTGATTATTCGTTTATCACTCACCATATACCAAGCAGTCTTTAAAAGCTTGGTCAAAACGCCGCTCAGGTCTGCATAGTTATCTAAATGCTTCTCAACCAGAAGAGGGCGCTGCATTCCTGATTTTTTTTGGTTTTTCCTTTAAACTAAATAGAAAGCTCTAGGAGAACAAATGACTTTTAGATCCACGCTGTTTTCTATGTGTAAATAACAACGTGACAACAAAAAGTTCATCTGTTGAAGACAAGTATTCAAAAGGAATATTAGTAAATGCAAACCAGGCAGCTGGCATAGAACACTGCTCAGGGTACGAGGGTCCAGTGGCTTTTGGTGATCATATTTCTTATGCTGCTTGCACAGGTTCGAAATGAAGTGAGAAAAAAATCCAGCAAGGGCCTCTTGCTAGTGAGGAGCAGTGGGTAATATATTTGTTTGTACTATGGGATTGCAGTTCTACTAGAAGGAACACTTGACATTTTGATGAGTGCCTCCAGGGAGAAAAGGTAGTAACTTCAGAACTTAGTTTTAATTATACTAAGGAGATTACATTATTCAAAAGCATCCCACTGGTAAGGTGCAACATTTCCTGAAACAGTTTTGTGGAAAATGCCACATTAATCAGTTCAATATTTCACTCAGAAGGCTTAATGATGGGAAAAGTTTAAAGTACCGTGGCACGATAATGCAGAAGGAAAGAAAAAAAGAATGTTCACTTTGAGGAAAAGCCTGAAATAGTTGTGAGTCCCTTTTGTGTCTTTCCCCATTAAAAACTGGCTGGCTCTGTTACCTACCAAGCCGGGATCAACACGCGGGGCTCCACCATTCCTGAAATACAAGGACCCCGGAAGGGCAACTCACACAAGGTGAGAGAGGAAGTACATTATGTTCGGCCCAGCTGTTCTCATCTGCCCAGCAGTTTACTTCTGTGCTACTCTTAATTGGTCCAGGTTGGTAATGTATAGCTGCTCTTTCCCTCCTCATCCAGACAGACAGAAGAGGTTTGTAAATGTATGGTATTTGACACTAAAGGGAGATGGGCAAAATGCGAATCCTGAGCAGCCTGCCTTCTTCCCATTCTTTCCCCTAACTCATATTCGAATTACCATTTTCAGCCTGCAAAAAAGTTGAACAGGAATCTGGCTTGAAAGTCAGAAAGGTTTGTACTCAACAGATAGGCTCTCATCTGAAAGGTGGCCAGCACATGTGGGTGTATTGAAATGCTGAAAGACTGAGTGAGGATGGAGGTGGGAAATTCAATCCAGATCTTAATGTTGGTAAATATACAAATCAGCCTTATGGCTAGCCAAAATACAGAAACAAACAACTGAAAAACAACTAATCAAAACCCATTGTCTTCATGGGGCGGTAGTCCAGCAACTCTTTGCAAACAACTGTAGAGCCATAGTGGCCTCATGCCTGAAACCAGTCTGGAGTACTGGTTAGGGGACAGAAACCATCTCTGTGTGCATGTTTGTTACAATTTTTTAACCAAATGTCAGTTTAATTTCTCTTTAGGTCTCACCACAATGGAGCTGAAATCCCTTGAATTAAAAATGAAAAATCAAGACAAAAATAGCATAGCTAAATTGTCTAGAAGGTATGCCATGTGACATTTCCCTGCCTTGTTTTCTTTTCTCTGTTTCTTAGTAAATGTTCTAACAGATTTTTACTACATGTGTGCTGTGGGCTCCCTCCTGCTTTTATGCATCAGAATCACCTTTGTTTTTACCTTTAAAGCTTTCTGCTTCTTCCATGATGCTTTTCTTCCTCCTGCAAGTCACCTTGTTTCTTTCCCCAAAGCAGGTCCCTGTATAGCTTTACTCTCTGCATTTCTTTCTACGTACATCCTTGTAGGCAGCTTTCTCCACTGAAGAAGTCTAACCATCGTGCTCTCTGAAATACTAGCTTACTGTTCCGAATTCAGGAATTCCCAGGCTTTTTGTGGTAGGATTATCACGTTCTTGCCCTATTCTTATTTTGCTTCTGAGATAATAGCAAAGTGATTTAATATATATTTATTAAAAAAATAGTGAATCTGAATTTTGTTTCACGATGGGCACAAAAGCCCATGAGATTTTAACAACACCCCAGGGAAACCAATAAGTATGATTTCACCATTGAAATTACTATATTGACGTCCTGATGTCAAGGCCAATACACAACACAGGTGCTTGAAGGAAATTTCAGCAGGAGTGTTCTATCTCCTAGTCAGAGGCTTCTGCCACTGTCTAGGTGGTCTTGGAAAGTCATAGCTGGATGTTGAATGCTACTTTTTTTTTTTTTTTTTTGAGACAAAGTCTCACTTTGTTGCCCAGGCTGGAGTGCAGTGGTGTGATCTTTGCTCACTGCAACCTCTGACTCCCAGGTACAAGCGATTCTCCTGCCTCAGCCTCTTAAGGAGCTGCTGTACAGGTGCATACCACCATGCCTGGTTAATTTTTGTATTTTTTTTTTTTTTCAGTAGAGACAGAATTTCGCCCTGTTGGCCAGGCTGGTTTCAAACTCCTTGCCTCAAAAGATCTGCCCACCTTGGCCTCCCAAAGTGCCGGGATTACACACGTGAGCCACCGCGCCCGGTCGGATGTTACTATTTTATGTTATTTTATTTACTATCACACATAATCTTTTGTCAGGTTATGGGCTAATTCTTCAAATTCAATTGAATGGCTTTGATAAGCTCCTCATTTGTCCCTTCTTTAGCCCTGGGACCTGGACCTGATGCAGCAGCAGGGATTCTGAAACCCAGGGGGTTATCATCTACTTTCTTGCCTTGAATGTCGTTTTCTAGTTTTAGGATTCCAAGTGCTGTTCCACTCTTTAAATGTGATTGACTTCATCTCTGGATTTTTAACGGAACGAGTTTTCCAAGCATCATACCCATACTCTAGTCTTAACAAAAGGGGTGGAAGTTTAGAACATAGTATTGTAAGAAAATTAGAAAACAGAGTGCTAAACGTTGAATCACCTAAGAATTGTGAGAGACAGTGGCAGGCTATCGTCAAACTGACTTGAAATATTGAGTGTTCATTAGCTGTTATAAAATTACATAATTATACTGCACACTTTGACATCAAGTCTTCTTTGTGGGTGTAAAATATGACACCAAGATTCTAGTGGCAGAAAAAGGTAAAGGACACCTCATCCATCCATACCCTATGCAGGAGAGGGCCTGGGTTTTAATTCTGTAATTGTCTTTCCCAAGTCCCTATTCCACAATTACCTTTTATGACTTTATGAATTGTTGCTGGCTTTGACATGAACTGGTGCCGGCTGCTCGCCTGACTTCCTCCTGTGCTGATAATTTCTTCTCTTATTATTTTTTCATCACTTATGATGTGGTTTCACTATCACCATAATAATAATAATAATTTATTGAGGCTTGTTATCTGCCTCTTATTGGGCAGTGCCGATGTATTCCTAAAAACTGAAGCTAGGAAAGCTCTGGCCTTCTAAAGACTTTTTCCATGACTTTGGGCTTCAAAAACTTCCACTTCCTTTACACTGTATGTATTAACCTGCCTGGTTCCATCTGTTGTCCTTGTATCCCTTCTTCTGTATTCCAACTTATCCTATTATTTGGTTTCTCTAGAGCCATATATCTGCCTGTTGCAAATACTCCTAATCATGAGCAACTGTTTCACATGATGATTAATTCAACAAAATAGAAAATACTAGAAGTGCATTTCTTTTTGTAAATTTAATCAATTTAAAATTCAGAAAATTCTATACTTATAACTTCCTTTTAGGTGTTCATTTATTATTGCAATGCCACTGAATGGCTGCATTACTTTTTTTTGCTAAAAATTCAGAAATTATAAAATTAGCAAGCTCTGTAGCTGCGGTTCTCAACATCATTGTACTTCAGAGTCACCTGGGAACATTCTAAACTCAGTTGCCCAAGCCACAGGCCCAGAAAATCTGATTCAAATCGGTCAGGTGCTTAAATAGCCTTTTAGAGTAACTGAAAACCACCGCAGAGAAATACGAGGCTGACAATGCTGACGTTTGAACAGACACCAATATTGAGCAACAGACGTTGGAACTGGTTCCTTTTGTCTTTCTTTGACTGATCTCCTAAGCTTTCATTTACAAAATGTGGTTTGTCTCATGGTATATCTTAATAGTATATGCCTTATGAATTAAAAAAAAAGTTATTTAAAATCAGAAAACCATCATCTTTAAAACAAAGAGATTTTCATCAATGTTCTGTCTTTGAAATGTAAAATTTTTGTCAGTCACCTTTTTCATTTTGACAGCAATCCTAACAAGAGTTTACATTTTATCTAGAAAATGGTTCTTCTCCATTTGGAGCAGCTATGAAAATAGTTTTTAAAAGTACATACATGTATGACCTGGCAATTGTATTTCTAGGAATGATTCTTGTAGAAATACTTGTACATATATGAAGATTTTCACAGGAGCATTGAGTGCGATGGATAATACAAAAACCAACTACAGCAATAACAACAAAAACCAAAATGATTATTATGAGGGTAATGGTTAAGTAAAATTTGGAATTCAGTGCAATGGAGGAATATGCAGTTTGTAAAAATGAGTTATGCATTCTGTCTTGGAAAGGCTTCTATGGTAGATATTAAGTTAAAAGAAAAAAACAAGGGGCAAAAATCTGTAACACCGTGTGATCTCTCCCTTTACTTTTCTGTGTAAGAAGAGGACATTTTATGTGTGTGTGTGTGAGTGTGTGCGTGTAAGCAAAGGTATACAAAAGTCTGGAACGATAAGGAATTCTCCATATTGCTAACTGGATTTTTTGGAAAGTGTGACAAAGAAGGGGGGTAAGGAAGGGCTTGCTTTCGCTGTATTATTGCATCTTTTTCACCGTTACTGCATCTATTTCTTCAACAAAAATACATTATCTATGTAATTAAAAAACAAAAGAAAATGATAAGCAGGCAACCAAGAGTAGAAACAGCAATTCTCGGAGCCTCAGAGTCAAGCTTGTCACCAGCTCCCCAGAGGGGCAGACACACCACAGGTGCACTCCCTAGGCAGGACTAGTGCAACTCCTCCCAGATACCTGGGTCGCACTGGCTGATTCCTGCCCACACTCCATTCCCTCCCACTTTTCCAGACCAAGCCAACAGCCCCTCACAGTTGCCAGACTGGCAGCCTAAGTAGCAGATCGGCCTCTGGCGGCCTGCTGTGAGTGTAACCCTGTGCTGAGCCTGTACAATGCATAGGGAGGGGTGCAGGGGTTGGGCTTGGCTGAGCTTGGCCCTCTGAGGCCAGGAGTGAGGATTTCAGAAATGAAACTTCATGTAATATCTGAAAACTGAGTGGACTCTGCTGCTACCCTCATAGATATAGGTGCCACATACAAGTTCCCCCAGAGAACTAACAGAAAGGAGAGAGAGACTGGCTCTATGAGTTTTAGGTCTTCTATTTACTTCTCATTATGTTCTACTGCCAAATCTCCCAATGTAAGGGTCAGTTTTACAGAGTACTCATTCTATGTCAGGTTCTCTAAGTATTTTGCACATATTATCTAAATTAATTCTCACAACAACCTGCGAGATAGATGCCATTATCACACCTATTTTACAGACTGGGAAACTGAGGCACAAAAAAATTAAGAATTTTTCTCAAAGCCAGACAAATAAGTGGCAAAGCCAGGATTTGAACCCAAGTTCTCATTGACTTCCTGTGTAGACCGAACTCTTCTTTTCCCCAAGATCCCCAATACTTTGAAGTCAGAAAGTGTTTGTGAAGACAAAAATGAAGCACTGCTTATGAATTCGTGACTCCTTCCTTTTGGAGGAAAAAAATCTTAGAATTTAAGGTTAATAAGGTAATGCTTTATATGATTTTGATGGAAACAATCTATAAAAATATATGCAGACACATCCATTTACTTAAATTGTAGGTTCTCATTGCCTTTTGCTTTGATAATGTTTTCTTGGTATTTTACTGAAAACTGCCTCTCATAAATTACAAGCATAATTTACCACATATAAGAAGGGAAGCATTGCAGAGTGGTAAAAGCATGGAGACAAGTCAGATTCCCTGATTTTGAATCTTGGCTTCAGCATTCATTAGCTGTGTGACCTTAGGCAAATTACTTAACTTCTCTGTGCCTTGGTTACTTCATTTGTAAAAGAGTAATTCCTATCTCTCTGGGTTGTTATGACAATTAAATGAGTGATATTGTTAAGCACTTAGAACAGTGTCTGGCATGTGGCAAGGGGAATAAAAATATTTATTAAATAATTAAAATAATTAGGAATAAAGTACAGCACTACTGTGTGGAATCTAACCCATTGATTTTGTTTTCTTTCTTTGTTTTGTTTTTTAAGGTGGAGAAAAGAATTTGAACTTCTCCTCTGGCGACTAGCAATAGTACCAAATACAGCCTTTAGAATTTCCAGGTAAGTAAAAACCTTCTTCTAATTCAAGCAGATGATCATGATTCTCAAGAAATGGATTCTGGCTCCACAGAGACAGCCAGGCTTAATAACAAATGGGAAGCAGGCCCCAAAGACCGCATGCTCTCAGCAAGGTTCTTGGGTTTCTGGGGCTTGGGGCTTGGGGGCTTTGGAATTTGATGCTCGCTCAGTGTTGTTAATGTGGCTATTAGCCTTGAGACTTTTCTGCTTCCACAGCACACACATCGTGTTTTTCTATTTCAACCTTCTCTTCATCTCCTCCAAATTTCATACTTTAGACCTTACCCTGTGTTTCTGTTGTGTTTCACATTCTTAGAGTTGGCATTATGGTTTTAGTGTCTTTAGGGCATTAAAATCTATATTTCACTGTAACAAACAGGAGCAAATCTTAAGATTTCTAGCTGGAATTCTTTTCAGCCTTTCGCCTATTGATGTTTGCAGTTTCATTTTGCTCTAATTGTCCCCGGTGGTGCAAATAGGCAGGAACTCAGCCTTCACCAACGGATGCTGAGCCAACGACACCACCTTTTTCTGCCTAGAAAATAGAATGGATCCTGGGGCAAAGATTAGCTCCTTTTTAACACTGAGCAGAGTAGGGGGAAATTATAATGCCTACATTTTACCTTTTTCTGTTGATTGTTGCTGCCATCACTGCTTCTGCTGTTGTTAGTAAGAGGCTTCGTGAGAGGGAAGAGAGAGCAATGGCCACGTGAAGACAGTGAAACTATGCACATGTAGTTTGCAAAACCCTTTGGGATCATTCAAGCTGAAAAGGAGCTATAAAATGTAAAACAGCATCATTAATAATAATACTTTTATGATTGTAAATAGAAGCAAGTAAAATCAAGTTGCTCGGCTCTCTGAGCTTTTCACCAGACCCTAAACAGCTAGGCTATACCCTTCCTCTCTTTCCTGTTTATTGCTCATCTTGTATTCTGGAACACGTTTCTCTGCAATTGCCATAAGCAAATCATTTAACCCATAGGAATAATCCTGGGAAGGTGATGTCAGTGCAAACATATCTGTGGCTGTAAAGACCAGCCATGCACGAAGACCCAAAGGACAGGACTTACAGATATGAAGTGCTATATCAATAGCAAATACTGCCACTAATTGATAATAACAATATACATACAGGGCCCACAGCATGTCAGGAGCTACATTTCAGAGAGCTAGGCAAAATGAATCAGGCCAGAAGAAACTGGAAAGCTAGAGTTCTGAGCTCTGCCTACACAGCAGGACTACACACCAAAAGCAAGGATTTCATCTTCCGTGTGATATTGTGACAAGTTCTAGTGAGGGTGTTGATAGGTGGTTTATGGTCCTTGGCTTGGTTTGGTGCTAAAAACAGACTTTATCCTCACTTGGTAGGATTATTTAGTATATTAATTAAATTATAATGGAAGATACAGAGAAAGCAGGTCCCTGAGATAATTGTTAAAGAACATTAGCTATAGACTGTTCTCCCTCACCTTCTTGTGAGGCTTCCTTAGTGATATGCCCTTTAAAACCGGGGTCCCGAACCTCCAGGCCACTCACCGAAACCTGTCTATGGTCTGTTACGAACTGGGCCACAGAGCAGGAGGTGAGCGGTGGGGGAGTGAGCATTACCGCCTGAGCTCCGCCTCTTGTCAGATCAGGGGAGATTCTGATTCTCATGGGAGCCTGAACCCTATTGTGACCTGTGCATGCAAGGGATCTAGGTTGCGCGCTCCTTATGAGACTAATGCCTGATGATGTGAGGTGAAACAGTTTCATCCCCAAACCATTCCCTTCTCCCCCGTCTGTGGAAAAGTTGTCTTCCACAAAACCAGTCCCTGGTACCAAAAACGTCGGGGACCTCTGCTCTAAAATTCAATGGGGGCAATGCAGCAAACTTTGGGATGTCAAGAGAGAGGAAACATGGATTAGTATTTCAGGGCATGGTTGGGTCTGAATTCTGGCTTCACTGCTAAGTAGTTGGTAACCTGGAGAAAGCTATGTTACTTTTTTGTGCCTCAGCTTTCTTTCTGTAAAATACGTATCTCATAATTATATGTGAGAATTAAATGAATGATATATGTAAAAACAAACCTAGAACAGTTCTTGGCACATAGAAATATTCAGTAAATATCACCTATGTCTTATGCCCATCTTAGATATTCTGAGAGATGTTTTGAAGTGCCCCAAATGGACACAATCTGCTTTACCTGCTTGATATGCAATAAAACCACATCTGTTTTTAGGATTCCTATTAAATGTCTTAAGCTGCCTCATCCGTCAGAATGTCCCACTTCCCTGACTCCACCCTTCTATGATAATCTTTAGGAGCCTTGATTTTCCAAGGCTGGATCTTTGCTCTTATATCTAGAGCTCAGATGTGACCCTAGGGGTGAGAGCGTGTTATAACTGCCACTGGAAATTTGCTTCTGCTTGGGTTAATGCATCACAAAAATGCAGACACAGAGAAACCAGAGTAGTCAAAAGGCCCCTTGACTCATCATTTCTGAGATCTTAGTGTGGCAGTGTCTAAGGAAAGTGGCTGATGACTGGCGCTCCACTGGAGTCCCTCTCCTAGCTTAGTTCTTCAAGGTCTGAGGAAAGATCATTCTCCACTTCTCATCCATGACTGGTCAGGGGAATTTCACATCAAATTTGAGCAGGCAGTTCAACTTCACAGATTGAAAAAAAAAAAAAAGTCACCCACCCAGTCGCTTTCTCAGAGTACAATATAGGTGTTCAGAGCCACTCTTCCTTTGACTGTCTGACTTCACACAGGGGATAGCCCCTGACTCAGTCTCTTTCTATTCCCATGTTGATTTTAGTTGAGTCATCTCATTGTGTTTCCCACAGATCCTTGATCAGGTATATCCTGATGGATTTTAATAACTTTGAATCTCCCAAAGGGAGGTTGGGGGTCTCATCCTGCTATGGTCTAGATGTTTATGTTTCCTGCTAACATTAATATGTTGACATTTTAACCCACAAAGTGAAGGTCTTAGGAGGTGGGGCCCTTTGGGAGGTGATGAGGTGATGAGGTCATGAGGGTAAAACCCTCATGGATGGGATTCATGCCCTTATAAAAGAGGCCCCAGATTGCTGCCTTTTACCATGTGAGAAATAGGCCGTCACCAGATACCAAATCTGCTAATACCTTGATCTTGGACTTCCCAGCCTCCATAACTGTGAGAAATAAATTTCTATTGTTCATAAGCCACACAGGCTTTGGTGTTTTGCTTTAGCAGCCCCAAAGTACCAAGACACCTCCCTTTTATTTAAGAAGGCCCATAGTATCATACACATTTGCCTACTTCTCCCTACCTCTGAATGTCAACAATTTCTTTATCAGGAAAAAGCAAAATTCTGCCTTACCAGATACTCTGTTATACTCTTATTTTAAAGTCTTTGCTTTGCTTGATAATTGCTTTTGTGGATTATCAGTAGTGAGGGAATGTTCTGAGAGCTGTCAACAAAGTGTCAAGTAGAATGACTGAATAGCACATATTATTTCCTTGTGACCTTTATTTGATTGTGCATTTGAACAACTCTACTTTCTCAAAAGAAGGTAAAGAGGAAAAATATTTTTCAGGAAGAGGAAACATCTTTATCTACTACAAATATTTATTGAACACTACTATAGTATTTTGAGTCTATTTAAAGACAATTAAAATATTTTAAATGTTTCTTAGTATAGGAAAATTAACACAGAGAAGAACAGACATTATCAGTATTCCTTGGAAAGTTCATTTCTTTTCAAAAGTTGAAAACCATTTAAGTCATTTAAGTGTTTCATTTAGTTATTGCTACACAATGAACCACCCCAGATGTAGTGCTTTTAAATAGTTATTTTATTACCTTTCATTATCTATTGGCTGCCTAGGCTCAGTTGGGAGGTTCTTCTGCTCCATATGGTGTCATCTGGGGCTGCTGTCATCTAAAGACTCACCTGGTTTACAACGTCTAAAATCCTTACTCATATGACTCTCAGTTGGTGCTGGCAGTTGGCTGGGAGCTCAGCTGGGGCTGTTCACAAGAATGCCTTGGTTGTCCTCCCTTTGGCCTTCCCATGAGGCTTGGCCTTCCCACAGAATGGCACCCAGGACAGGGAGTGCTCCATGGGAACAAGCCCTAGTGTGCAAGTACTTTTTAAGCCTCTACTTTATCTTGCTTGATAAAGTCCCATTAGCCAAAGCCATTCACATGGTAAAGCCCAGAATGTTTGTGGGGACTGAACAAGGATGTGAATACTGGAGGCTTTATTCATTGAGTTTCCCCAAAGTGACAGTTAACCACATCCAGGAACTTCTGAATTCCAAGACAACAAAATGACAGTCTTAGAATTTTGGAATTGGAAGAGACCTCAGAGGCTTCACAGTTCAGCTTCTTTGTTTTATTCTTTGTTTTACCAACAAAGAGACATAGACCCAGAGAAGGTGATTTACTTGCCCAAAGTGGCAACTCAAACCTGGGCTGTTCATTGTAAAAACTATTTTGAGCCATGCTCTGTGTAGGTACTGTCCCTACCCTGGACAGGTGTAGCCTCTGCCCTCACAGAACTCACAAGTCTAGAAGGCAAACCTGTAGTTTTGATCTCCTGGTACCCAGGGCTGCATTTTAACCATGGTACTGCACTGCCTTCCCATTGTTAATTAAGTGTGTAATGTCTACATTAAAGTTAGTTCCAGGTTCTAATTTATGACACAATAGATGTATTTTAATGTACACTTTATGGTACATTGGAGTCCCTCAATAATAAATGCATGCCCCTCTAATCCTGCCTACTTTATAATACTTGGAGAAAATTTTATTATTTTAAACAATTATAAGGATTTATAGTTACTGAATCTTTGCTTTTGTGAAATATTTTTGTTCATGTCTACTATTTACGTGAAGCCAAGTCCTTTGTCAGGAATACAACCTCTAATTATAACATTGTTCCTATGGGAAAATGTAATTTGCTTTTCAATGATCCACTTTATGACATGGTCTCCAGGAATGTGCTGTTCTGCAATAAAAACCAAGTAGAGGCTGCATTCTCTGTAGCTTCTTGCCAATTGCCTGGCACGATAGGAACAGTGCTTATAAAGTCGCTCTTATCTTTTGATTGACATGAAATCTGAGTTAGTCAATAATGACAGATTTCCCTGAAATAGTGTGGGGGATGGAAAAGGAAACAAAATGGGAAGGTTCAACAATTCTTTCCACAGTCATCCCATCTGTCATCAAGTCCTGTCTGTTGTTTAGTGTCTGTCATTGGTTCTTCCTTCCTAGGAATCAAATGTCATTACAAAAATGAGTGGTCAGTGCAGTGAGGGGATGCACATGTGTGCTGCCCGTTGACAAGGCAGACTCTGGGTGGTGTTGGAAGGCTTCCTGGTGGAAGTGATGTTTTAGCTGGCATCTGAGGAATGAGGAGGAGAGTTAACCGGGTGAAGAGATGCCTTGCCTAGGATCTTCCAGGAAGAAGAAACAGGATACGTAAAAAGCTGGAGGGAGAGAGAACATGAACATGATAAGTTCAGTTTGATTGGAGTGAAATGCATGTATGTGTGGTGGAGAGGGGTGTAGGGAGCAGAAGAAGGAGGATGGCAAGGACTTAGAGTGGAGGTGCATGAGAGATCAGGTCACAGAGGTTCACATAGGTCCTTTAAAGGCATTTGGACTTCACCTTCTAGGAAATGGGACAGTACTGAAGAGGACAGTGACCTGACGCACTTTCTACTTTATGAAGAAACCCTCCGTTGTTTGGAAGATAATTGGAAAAGATAAAATTTGGAATTGGTAATCTTGTAGAGAGAAATGGCGACCTGGCTAGCAGAGGGTAGTGGGGGTGGAGAGAAGTGGAGTGGGTGTGAGAGAGATGTAGGCAGCAGAATCAATAGGAGCATTGAGGTATTTATGGAACTTCCAAGTCAAGAGACTAAAAGAGCAATGGAGCTCTGGAGAGAGGTTCAAAGCTGGAGAGTTGAGTCACCATCGTGTTGATGGAACTGGAAGCTATGAAAGGATGAGCTTGCCAAGCAGAGTGGGAGGATAGGGGGCTAAGAGCAAACCCTGGGAACAGCCTTTCTTGGGGCCCAGCCCTGCCTTCCCTGGGAGGGGTGTCCTCATTCCTCTGCTCAGGGATAATGTATACTGACTTCCATTTAACATGTGTTTGCAAAGGACAGGTGTTAACCAAAGTACAGTATTTTTAATGTAAAGCTTCCTAACCAAGGGTTATAGCACTGGGGCCAGACCCAGTCAGCTATTCTCTTCCTAATGGATACTCTCATCTTGTTGACCTTGGTTTTTCTAGATGACTGCTCTATTCCCTTCCTCATCCCCTTATCTGCTTGGCCCAAAAGATAGTCTAGAAAATACCTCATGATTAAAAACAAATACTGCATTGAAAAGTAAAGGATCTCAGAAGAAGTTAAAATACAGACCTCTTCTTCCCTCTTAACTTTGGATACTAGGTATGAATCTTTCTGGAGCCTAGAGGCCAAGGTCTCTTACAGGATCCTGATCCAGTCTCTCTCCTTGGCTCCTAGTCTGCAGCCTTTTTGCAGGGGCCTGATACCTCCTCTCTTGAAGACAGAAGTTTAGCATCTCTTCCCTATCTGGAGTGCAGGCCACAGCCCACAAGCTCCCAAAAGATGGGGTCAAGGAAAGCTTCTTCTATTACTCTCTTGCCTAGTCTCCCTGGCCCCTCTCCTCCATAAATGTAATATGCTTGGACAAATTCTACTTACAATAAAAACTAACTTTTGTACAGTGGAGCCAGATCTTTCCTGGGGATTAGGTTCTAAGTGTAAGGCAAAATCTGTGCATGAAATTAACCTTGGAAACCACTTGGAGGAGAGTTACATTGCAGATGGATGTAGCTTTCTCAGCAAGCCTACCTGAACCTGCTGACCCTTCAAGTCTGGAATAGATTCCCATTTCCTTAGCAGAACATCAGATGAAGTAGCTGTCCTGGGTCTAAGATTTATTTTCACTTCAGGATTCCAGTGGCCACCAAGAGATGTTCATGCTGTTTTAAGGCACGGGGACTGGAAGTTGAGGAGAGAAGGGCAGAATCTCAGTTCCTAGCCTCTCCTGGGGCACAAGTGCCCATGCTTTTTGACTACGATAGTTTCTCACTCTGTCCCTGCCTCCCTTTCTCCCTCCCTTCCTCTCTAGGTGTCTATAGGTAGAGTCCTGTGCATTTCATGCAAGCCTGACTGGATGGTCTCAGCATTATTGGGCAAGGCAGCTTAGCTGCTCATTGTCAAGAATTTCATAATTTCAGTAATAATTTATTCAGATATCTTTGTAGGACCAAAAACTCATTAAGTGTTTTTATTTTTTCCCCTCCAAAAAAGGCAATATGCTTTCAAAGGTAAATTCAAACCTCAGTCTCTAGAGAAACAGAAAATCTGCAGGCAGCTTTGAAATATGCCCCCCTCTTTACCCACTCCAGTTTTTGGCCATGAAGAGGTACACAGAGGCAAGCTCCTACCTCGTCTAGAGAACCCTTACAGTTACATTTACAGTTCCTCCACTTTCTAACCTTCAAATCCTACATCAGGAATCCTGAGCCATTCTTGACCTTTAGTGCTCTCTTTCCCTCTCGATTACTGTACCTCAAGGTGTCTTCTATATTTTCAGCTAACATTAAGTATGTCCTATGTATGTGCCAGGCATTGTTTGTTATAAGAATGACAGAACAAAGTATATTAACACATTTACTCCCCACAACAAACTTATTAGGTAAATATTGTTATTATCATCCCCATTTTACAGATGAGGAAACTGAGGCATAAATAGGTGAAGTAACTTCTCATGTTCACATTGCTATTCATGTCATCCTAGCATGACTGAACTAGGATTTAGACCCGGAAAGTATGATATTAAAGCCTGGCCTTAAATCACTGTGTTATTCTGCCTCCCATTTGTTATTTAGGTGTGGACTCTATTTCCAGCTGTTTTTTCCTATGGGTGTTCCTTCTCTCTCTCTTTGTTTATAGCCTCCTTCAGACATCATAACACATATATTTCAACAGAACTGAGGCTTATACCTTGGATCAAACAGGACCTCAATGAATATTTGTTGGATGATAAAATGACAAAAACCAAAATATAGATCATTAGAAATGATGATTCTCTGGATGTATTTTGGGTTTACTAAAAGATTTATTTTCTCTCATGAATATAGTAATAACAGTTGAAAAAACACTTGAATATGATTTGATTCTTGAGACCACCCCTATGACATGATTCTTAAGACACCTCCATGGATGGAGCAGATATTATGCCTATTTTACAGCTGGGAAAATTAAGACATACACAAAGAAATTTGTGTCCCACCATCACATATAGTGAGGGGCTGGACCCCAGGGTCCAAGGCTCCTGACTTCTAGTTCCATTAATTTTCCACTTCAGATTTTTTTCCAAGTGTAGTTCAATCTAATGCAGGCCACAGTTTGGCTCTGGGTTTGTGCGTCAGTGAAACCAGGATGTTGTATTGTGAATAGATATAAATGGTGGTATTGAAAGGACGAGGGTGGGACTGGGTGGGGGTGAGACACATGCTAGTCACACAGTGACTCTCAGTCTGAGAAGTTGCTCATGATAATCATGGAAACAGATTTAAATTAATGGCATGTTTATTCAGTGGTGTCTTCATCTACTGATGAAAATCAAATGGTGGACAAAGGGTAAATACCAGAAAATATAGGCAATCATTTAAGAGAGAGAAGAAAACGTGGAGGAGTTGGTTATGGGGAAGTTTTCAGAATGTAAATCAGAGAACTTTTTATTTTGGAGGGAAAAGGTAAAAAGAGGAAATTTGTTCTAACCGAAGTGAAAATTCAAATCTAAGCCAGAATTTGAGGAGGCAGGGCTCATTTGGAAACTCCTTTTGTTTATAACGTAGGTTTTTCTCTCCTTTATGAAGCAGATGCTTATACAAGCATTACTAGTGTTGTCAATAACACTGTAACATTTGCCTTCAATCCCTTTGTTGCTCAGGGAACATGTTGGGTTTCGGCACATTTAGCTTTGCCATTTACTTCACAAATTGCAGCTGGGTAGTGCTACAACTAAGTTGATTTTACTGAGAATAAAAATTGAAGAAAAAAAATTCTCCTAACAACCTTTCCAGTAATCACAGGGCTGAAATGCTTTGGAGTGTGTGTGTGTGTGTGTGTGTGTGTGTGTGTGTGTGTGCGCGCGCACATGTTTTCCAAACAACTTGGTTTCAGTACAATGATGCTTCAATAAGAATCTTCCTGCAAATCTAATTTAAAAGGGAAGGCTTTGTTGTTATTAAACACAATGGCAGTTTGTACATCTCCACATCATTATGTTGCTTCTCATTATGGTAATTCATTTGCTTCTGCTTTGTATGGATATCAAATAAAAATCACTCTCGCTCCTGGCAAGTGATTGCATTATGGAGACACTCTGGGAGCCCAGCTAAGCGGTGCTTGGTGTCATAGCAAACACAATTAGCAAAATGGCATCCAGAGTGACTGTATGGAGTTGCCCTGTGGTGAGTCTCTGCATTTTCTGTTTAGTAGGGCTGTAGGTTACTAGGCTTTGCCATGTGCTTTCTCTATTCTCATCTCTGTACCATTTTCTATTCAAGTGGAGCAGCGTGAGGACTTTGTGTGGATTTTATTTATTTTTTCTGATCGGCTCTTCCTCAGCACTCAGTAGGCTCAGGGAGCCCTGGGTTAGTTTGCCCTCCTAGGAACTCACGTTTCTCTAAAAAGGGTCAAAGACAGCATCACCAAATGTTCACTCTGATATCATTGTGAGTTTTTTGGCCTTTTTATTCTTCTTTATTGCCGTTTTTCAACAATTAGAGTATTGAATTTTGTATAAGGTTAAAAAAAAACCTTTATGGGTCATTATTAATAGTGCTATGTTAAAAAGAAAACAATTTAACACCACTCTCTGTAAAAGAATTTGAGGTGGGGCCATTGCTGCGAGCCCCAGAAGGCTACCTCAGTTAATGATGGATTAACCTAGATGGGATTGACAGCACCTGCTGCCTCTTTGAGATAAGAGACATAGATATAGTTCTTCACTGAGCCATGAAGAAAAAGAGGGCCTGGATTTAGTTGGACTGGTTCTTTTATGTGGAGGCACAGGGTTGTGCCTATATTTGTCATTGATACTTAGCCTATACTGTTCATTTTCATTATTCTGAGAAGCTTTTTTGATGCCTCCAGGGAGAAATGATTACTCCACCCTCTAGGCCACTTGTGGTATATACCTTGTTGAGTGTCTTCCCAAAAGCCATTCTAATTTCTGCTTCTTGCTCCTCCTTCTCCTTTTTCTTTTCTACTTCCTTCCTGATAAAATCTGTAGCTTTGTGTCCCGAGAATGATCCTATCTTAGTTCTAAGAGGTGATGCCTCATCACTGGTTTAAGTTTATCAGGGAATCAAAATTCCTCCTCTAAGTAATTCAGTTAGGCATGGGCTTGAGACACAATTCTGGCCAATGAACCTTAGGGGAAGTTTGCTGGGGGACTCTGGAAGAGTTTTTCTGTCTTGTTAAAAGAAAGGCCTGCTAAGAGAAACTGTTCTTTTTCTGCTGCTGCATGAGGCTGTGATGCCCGGAGCTGTGGCAGCAATCTTGTGACAATTAGAGTCGACCATGAAGATAATATTCAACATGCTTGAGAATAGTCTAGTGGAAAAACAGAACTAATCTACAATTTTTTTTTTTTTTTTTTTTTTTGAGATGGAGTCTTGCTCTGTCACCAGGCTGGAGTACAGTGGCACGATCTCAGCTCACTGCAACCTCTGCCTCCCGGGTTCAAGTGATTTTCCTGCCTCAGTCTCCTGAATAGCTGGGACTATAGGTGCACACCACCACGCCCAGCTAATTTTTGTATTTTTAGTAGATATGGGGATTTTACCATGAAGGCCAGGATGGTCTCGATCTCTTGACCTCGTGATCTGCCTGCCTTGGCCTCCCAAAGTGCTGGGATTACAGGCATGAGCCACCATGCCCAGCCAGTAATCTAGATTTTTGATGTGTTGTTGAGTCACTGAATTAGCCTACCTTAAAATCTTTCTACCTTTGGGCTGCTTCTTTTTCTTCCTCTTCCTCTTCCTCTTCCTCCTCCTCCTCCTCCTCCTCCTCCTCTTCCTCTTCCTCCTTCTTCCTCCTTCTTCCTCCTTCTTCCTCCTTCTTCCTCCTTCTTCCTCCTTCTTCCTCTATCTTCCTCCTTCTTCCTCCTCCTTCCTCCTTCCTCCTTCCTCCTTCCTCCTCCTTCCTCCTCCTTCCTCCTCCTTCTTCCTCCTTCTTCCTCCTTCTTCCTCCTTCTTCCTCCTTCCTCCTCCTTCTCCTTCTCCTTCTCCTTCTCCTTCTTCTTCTTCTTCTTCGAGACAGGGTCTCACTCTGTTGCCCAGGCTAGACTGTATGTGTATTCTTAGCTCACTGCAGCCTCCAACTCCTTGACTCAAGCAATCCTCCCACCTCTGCCTCTTGAGTAGCCAGGACTACAGGCGTGCACCCAGCTAATTGTTTTTATTTCTTGTAGAGTTGGGGGTCTCACTATGTTGCCCTGGTTGGTCTCAAAATTCCTGGCATCAAGCCGTCCTCTTGCCTCAGCCTCACAAAACGCTTGGATTACAGGCATAAACCACCTCACCTAGCCGACCTCTGGACTTCTTTTAGATAAAATAATAAATTTCTTGTCATTTAAGGCATTCTCAGTTAGGTTTTCTCCTGTTTGTAGCCCAAAACACCATAACTCATACAGTACTGGTCTACTTTGTACCTTTAGAATGATCTTACTGAGAGGTTCTGTAATTATTATTTTAAAAGAGGTTCTGACTCTTTGATTAGATGGTAGTTTCTTGAGGGTGGGTCTTATTTGCTTTGTAATCTGTCACCTTGTACAGATCCTGTTATATACAAGTGTGGTACAAATTGTCAGATCAACACTATGAGTAATGCTCATCTTCAGGTAATCCAGACTCACACACTGAGCTTCTCCACATTTTGGCCCAGACTTGTCAAAAAAAAAAAAAAAAAAAAGTCAAGTGAAAGTTCTCTGTCATCTAAACACAGAAGTCAGATGCGATCTTCCCTCTGTGCTGTCTCAGGAAGTGATCAATGTTTCTCCAGATGAGCTACTCCCAGGAACATTTGGCTTTTATACCTTGCTCAGAAAGTATATTCCTGAAAAATTGTTTATAAATATTAAATTTTGTAAATATATTTTAGCAATGTTTCAGTTAATAGCTAAAGGAATCCCATTTCCCTTTGAAAAGCAAAAAAAAAAAAAAAAAAAAAAAAAGGAGAGAGAGAGAGAACCTGAATAGTCATTTTCTAACTTATCAGTATTGTTAAAATTTGCATATGTAGAGGAAACTCATCCTTACAGGGAACTCTACTAGTTCAAGTTACTGCCCTTCTTTTCGGCTTGTTTTTACTTTTATGGAGGAGAGAAAAATGACAAGTTGATGAGTACTCATGAAATTGATTTTTAAAACTTCCCAGGTAATGCCACAGGCTGTGTGCACATTCAACTCAGTCCTCTAAGCTTTTATAACTATAGTAGGAATCAACTTTTAGGTTAGTGATTTTTTTTTTTTTTTTAAATAGAAAGAATGTTTAGAATGGTGGTTGTTCCCATGCTGATTCCTAAAAGTCCACCTAAGCTCAACATGTCTAGAGAAAAGGGAGGAAAGTGTGACGGGGACCTGCAGACTCAGGCTCTGGAGCATTCCTACTGCTCTGTGTCTCAGCCAGCTTGAGGGCCCTGGGAAGCTCTTTCCCTTTCTGCTCCCACCTCTTGGTATTTCTTTAAAAATGAAAAAATATATATTTTGTTACTTAAACATTATCATTTTTGTCTTTATCCACCCCTTGGTATTTTACTTGCTTTTCCACAGGAGCCCAGGCCCCTCCCTTCTTTCCCACCTCACCCCTGTGCTGAGATGAGAGCAGGTTTTGGGAAGGGCACAAGCAGAGCAGAGTGAGGAGGAGAAGGTGAACCCTGATGTGCCACCCCTTGGTCCCCATAGGGGACTCCTTTCCACAGGCGTCTATGCTCCCTGCTCCATCCTCCCTCATGAGCTCACTTCCTCTACATGTCCTGCCCTCTCCTCGGGTCCACTCTCCATTTTCTCCAACACACTCTTAACCTTCTCCCGTGGTGTGCCTGGTACTTGTGCCTGTTTCTCTGAAAGGCAGGTGAGGCTCACTTCCACCCATTTGAGTACAATCTGGAACATCAGTCAGGGCCCTGAGCAACGGTGATGCTGCGGGCTGGTCCTTCCCTGCCTCCGCAGGCTCCCTTGTTCTCTCCCCTTGCGCTCGAGTGTAGAATGGGGATGCTGTGGCAACCTGGATCCCTCCGTTGCTCAGGGCCTCCATGCTGTACTACCTGTGCTTTGCACAAAGGCCCTGGACAAAGGGAGTGAGTAGAAGCTAACATCTAGCCTGTAATGTGCTCCCCAAGCTGTGTGCCTTGGCACGTTTCTGGTAGAACAAGGAGGGTGCCTTATTTACCCAATAAAGACACCTGTTTTTGTTGGCTCAGCTGTCCATAAAAATCAAGGTGCTGCATTTTAGTTTGCACCAAGGCTCTAGAATGGCTAGTGGAGGCCCTGACACTGCTGCTGTGAACTGGAGATCTGGCCTAGGAATGTACGAGACGGGCTGATGCCCTCCAGCACTGTCTCCACCAAAGCCTCTGCCAGGCCTTTCCGGACCAACACAATTCAAGCTGTGACAGAGGCATAGAATGGCCCTTTCTTGAAGAGCAGTGCAGATCTCCAAAGCCCAGCACAATTGTGGGAGGAAGCGAGGTGGTGACTTAATCTGTCTTTTGTACCATATAATGGAAGGGCCCATAAATGGCCTCTGGATGCTGTTTCTCTCCCCTATGTCATTCTTCCTTTCCAGAGAGCTTTCTCTTTGGAATTCCCAAGGCCAGTGCCCCCATCAACCCCATCTGCGCAGTTTTATCCCACCCCACACAGCAGAAGAGCTTTCAGGTGTATCCCCCTCAGTCGCCTTTGTGTGTGGCACAGTTGAGAGCCTCAGGCTTTAGATGGATGCAAACGGCATCTCTTCTTCATTTGGTCGTTAACTGCTCAGGGTTGGGGTGTTGGTTGCTGTCCTCTGCACTGAGGGTACCCCAGTTCCAGTTTAGCTTTCTCATGAGCAAGAGCTTCCTTACTAGTTTTCCTAAGAATCCAGCTCAAATTGCCAAGCCTAGCATGGATTTTTTTGATGTCCATACAGTTTAGTCTCATATGAAGAAATCGTATTTTTCTTGTTGGCATGATTTTGACCTTTTCCATTTCAAAACTGTAACCCCTGGCATTATTGTGCTCAGGAACATTTGATGTTTTCATGGGTCACTAGACTATCTCTAAATGGCTTTTTCTTTCCCACCCAATGGTACCAATTCTGACCATATTATTTATTATTTCAAATCTCCCCTTACCTCCAACATAAGGTCAATGTAGGTTCTAGCTTATCAAATCATACTGGCATCGACTTTGTTTTTGACCCTAGTATGTAAATGAAAATGAAAAGTTGAACCAGCACAGGAGGGAGCCTATTGATCCTTGACATTCTCCTGTCTTCACTGGTAGGAAAAATCTTTGAAACATGTTGTGCGTTTTCAGGGGAGAGGAGACTGGTCAGAAAAGTACAGGGGATGACAGGATCTGAAGTGCTGAGGGGCACAAAAGTTCTCATAGCTGCTTACTCCCCTTCTCCCCTCCATCCTAATCCTCTCCATTTTTCCCCCCCATTTCTTTCTCTTTCCTCCTCTTGCTTTCCTCTCTACCCTGCCCCCAGTCTTTTTCCTTTCCCTTCTCTCTTCCCTTGGTATCACCAGAACTTCCCGGAAGCAAGCGAAGAGCTGGATATAGAACTTTTAAGATGGTCCTTGAATTTCTGCAATGGCAATTGGGAAGGCGAGGATGGAGGGTACAGAGACCTCTAGCAGTGCCTAGAAGGGAAATGGTCTTATGTTCTTTAGCACCCTGCCCCGGGCTGGTCAGCCTTTATACATGAGGAGTGCAGAATAGCTGAGCATAGGTGATTAGGAACTGCCTATACTGTAGGATGGTAATTGATATGGATGATGGGGCACTGCATTTTGTTCTTCCTTTCCCACACCTTTTCCCCTTCCAAGCCGATCACTCATTAAATCCTGTGAATTATATCTCCTAAAATCACCACCTCCTCTGTTAGTGGCCTTAATTCTTAAAAACAAGTCGACCGTATTAATTTGGTTTCCCTGGAAAAACAGAACCTGAGTGAAGGACTTGAGTGAAGGAATGGTTGTCAGAAACAGCAGCAAGGGAGTAGGGGGAGCGATAGAGGGAAGGATGAAAAGCCAGTATGAGTGTGCATTACTGAGATTTCCCACACAATCCCCCCGGGGCCTCTGAGAAGCATATGCCTCCTGGAACTGTCCACTTGTGGGATGGGTGGCTGAGAAATGTATCCACCAGCTCCTGTCTCTTACGGGTTGCAGGCTGTCTCTAGAGATATTCACCCAAGGCTCACATGGGTTGTGAGGCTGAACAGTTCCGAGGCATTGCACAAGAGCCTGAAGCAGAAAGATGAAAGACACACACATGGTGTGTTGAGGTGGGATGCTGCCAGGGTGAGGTGAGTCTGGTATCTGGCAGAAACCATTCACCACGGTGGAAACCATCCACCACAGCAGGCACCGTCCATCACAGCAGGCACCGTCCATCACAGCAGGGACTGTCCACCACAGCAGGCACCGTCCATCACAGCAGGGCTTGCCTACCACAGTGGGAACTGACCATCATAGCAGGAACTGTCCACCACAGTGGTGAATGACCATTATTTTGGGGACAGACTACCCCAAGGGGAATTGAACACCACACTGGGGACATACCATTATAGTATGGACTGACCACCACAGTGGGGACTGATCATCATAATGGAGACTGAGCATCATAGTGGGAACAGACCACCACAGTGGAGGCTGACCACCACAGTGGGGACTGTCCACCACAGTGGGGACTGATCATCATAGTGGGGACTGACCATCACAGTGGGGACTGTCCACCAGAGTGGGGACTATCATAGTGGGAACTGTCCACCACAGTGGGGACTGACCATCACAGTGGAGGCTGACCATCACAGTGGGGACTGATCATCATAGTGGGGACTGACCATCACAGTGGGGACTGATCATCATAGTGGGGACTGACCATCACAGTGGAGACTGTCCACCAGAGTGGGGACTGACCACCACAGTGGAGACTGTCCATCATAGTGTGGACTGACCACCAGAGAGGGAACTGTACACCAGAGTGGGGACTGCCCATCATAATGAGGACTGTCCACTACAATGGAGACTGTCCACCAGAGTGGGAACTGTCCATCAGAGTGGGAACTATGCAACACAGTGGGAACTATCCACCACACTGGGGACTGTCCACCACATTGGGGACTGTCCACCACAGTGGGGACTGACCATCACAATGGGGACTGACCACCAGACGGAACTGTCCACCACAGTGGGGACCATCCACCACAGCTGTGGCCGATATCAGAGATGGGCTGCAGAAATGCAGCATGGACAAATAAGGAAGTAGAAACAATGAGCCTTAAGCTTGTCCTGAACTCTGGCCTAATATACACCCTCTCTGACTATGAGGTTATGAAGAAAATGTGTGGTTTGTTAGTGTTCTGCTCTACTTTGGTGCTTTTCTAAAAATTTCCTAATCAATTCCTTACTGTTAAACCATAGGTAATTTCTATCTTTAATGTCAAAATTAAAAAGTAGTTAAGGAATAAGATATCACAAAGTAAACTTTAAAGGTAC
This sequence comes from Macaca fascicularis, assembly GCF_037993035.2. Lineage (NCBI taxonomy): Eukaryota > Metazoa > Chordata > Mammalia > Primates > Cercopithecidae > Macaca > Macaca fascicularis. The sequence goes on along the minus strand of NC_088380.1, from coordinate 67,631,588 downwards.
ATTTTACTTTCTATGATCCTATTTTATATACTATTTAGAAAAGAGAAAGAAAAAAAAGTAAAACTTCAAAAACAAGTTATTCAAAAACATAAATACAGTTACTGTGTAATGAGAAAGACCGAGGTGAGCTGGTGTGATAAGAGGCAGGAGATGGGGAGACTCAGCTATCCTGAGACCATGAGGACAAGGTGAGGGAACTACAGGTGAGAAGTGGATCCTGAACCTCCTCTGTATCACAGGCATTGAGGTCTGAGTCTTGACTCCTCCCATGAGGCCAAAGGAAACTTATTACATAGATATTTTGGAGAAGGATAAGGGGCTAAGGTGGAGAGCTGTGGTTGGTTTGCTAGAAGAGATAAAGGACTTTGGGTTTGATAGAACAGAAGCAGGGAAAGGAAGAGAATTGAAGATAGTTTTTTCTCTTTTAAGATCATCACAGTCCTTGATAGCACTGCATGCTGTTCTTCACATCATTTTGAGTTTTTAGGTTTTCTCATGACAGAAGCAGGGATTTCCCTACCCTGTGAAGAAGGAAGTGTGTGGCAGGTGACACTGCACACACCATGCCATCCTCGCTGGGGCCACATGCTGCCAGAGCACTGGGGTACCAATTAAGAGTAAAGACTGTTTATTTTTTGGTAATTTTGAAACTTTTTTGTAAATTGTAAAAATGGGTACAAATTTCTATAAAGCAGTCTTCCAAAAAATATTTAACAGATATTAAAATGTTCCTGTGTGTGGGGATAGTACTCATCACATCCATCTGTTTCTGTTCACTCCCACAGCAACACTGATCTCCATTCATTTCACGGCCACCACAGTACAGGCAATCACCAGCTCTGCCCTGGGTCACTACCTCTAGTCTTTCTCTCTTGCATGTATTTCTCACATGTCTTTTACAGAGATCTTTCTAAGAAGAATATTGGATCATGGTATATTTGTTAGAGTCAATTTTATGTGTCCACTTAACTGGATCACAATGTGTCCAGAATTGGTTCCTTCCAGTGGATTCTTGGTCTCGCTGACTTCAAGAATGAAGCCGTGGACCCTCGCGGTGAGTGTTACAGTTCTTAAAGATGGTGTGTCCAGAGTTTGTTCCTCTGATGTTCAGATGTGTCTGGAGTTTCTTCCTTCTGGTGGGTTCGTGGTCTTGCTGACTTCAGGAGTGAAGCCACAGACCTTCTTAGTGAGTGTTTCAATTCTTAAAGATGGCATGTCCAGAGTTGTTTCTTCCTCCCAGGGGGTTCCTCATCTGGCTGACTTTAGGAGTGAAGCCACAGACCTTCACAGTGAGTGTTACAGCTCAAAAAGGTAGTGTGGACCTAAAGAGTCAGTACCAGCAAGATTTATTGTGAAGAGCAAAAGAACATAGCATCCACAGCATGGAAAGTCACCTCAGCTGGTTACTGCTGCTGGCTTGGGTGGCCAGCTTTTATTCCCTTATTTAGCCCTGCCCATGTCCTGCTGATTGGTCCATTTTACAGAGTGCTGACTGGTCCATTTTACAGAGTGCTGATTGGTCCGTTTTTACAGAGTGGTGATTGGTGCATTTACAAATCTTTAGCTAGACACAGAGCGCTGATTGGTGCGTTTTTACAGAGTGCTAAATGGTGCGTTTACAAACCTTTAACTAGACGTGGAGCACTGATTGGTGTATTTACAATCATTTAGCTAGGCAGAAAAGTTCTCCAAGTCCCCACCCGACCCAGAAGACCAGACGGCTTCACCTCTCAACAAGATGTCCACATATCTAGTTAAACTTTATTTTGGGGTGTGTCTGTGAAGATGTTTCTGGAAGAGACTAGCATTTGAATCAGTAGATTGAGTAAAGCGGATTTCCCTCCTCAAAGTGGGTGGGCATCATCCAATCCCTTGAGGGTCTGAAGGGAATGAAAGTATAGAAGAAGGGAGAGTTCACTTTCTCTCTCTCTCTCTTTCTGCTTGACTGTTTGAGTAGAACCCTGATCTCCCACACTTGGCCCTCCTGCTTCTTAGGCCTATAGACTCAGACTGAAATCTACACCATTGGCTTTCAGGTTCTCATATCTTTGAACTACACCATAGGCTTTCTCTGGAGAACCCAACTAATTAAACATATTTGCTTAAAATCTTTCAAGCTCTCACTGTTGTTCTTAAGATAAATTGCAAACTCCTTGCATCCAACAACATTCTTAAGATCACGAGGGCAGAATGCATGTCTGTCTTTGCACCCCATGTCTCCAGCACACTGACCACTGACTATTAAATAGTAAGACTCAGTGAATTTTTATTTTTAGCCCCTGTCACATCCAAGGAGATTTTAGCTCTCTAGGGTGGCTCCCTCACAGAAAGTGACTTCAGCATCCAGACCATTTACATTTGGAAAATGTAATTTCTGTGGTCACTGTGGCAGAGGAAAAGACTGGAGGACTGCACAAGGTTGGTTTACTATTTCAGCAAAGAAGACCACACTTTTAAGCCATCAAACAGGCTGAAGAAATAGTGCTGACCTGACTGCAAGGAAGTCTGGGAAATGCTATCTTCTTGCGTGCCCAGGAATAGGAAATGAAACTATTGATTATAGAATTTTGTCTGCCATAAGAGTTAATTAGAATGAACAACCTAGACTTTGGGAGATGCATTGTTTGTATTGTAATAGCCCTGTTTATGCCATGGAAGTTGAATTTCAACCTGTGAGTGATGTAAGTGATTCCTCTGAAGGTCCTGGCTGTTTCTGCTCTCAGTCATGCTTGGGCAAAAACGTGGGTCTTGAATTTGGGGAAGGAAACAGCCATTTTCACTATCTGGACCAGAGGATTTAGGATCTGATAAACTATGGGATTAAGTGGTCAAGCAAATCTGATCAATGGTAGTGGAAAGAAAAGTACAAGATTAATCGATCGTGTTGTTACGTGGAGTTATTTGAGAGCAAGGTAGGGACTCTAAAGTTGGCTGTAGGGTTTGGGAACTCTAAGAGGGCCATCAGCAGAGGAAGAGTAACTCATTTTTAGCGCTGAGCTCTCTAAATGTCAGACTTTCACTTTATCTTTGGCCAACACCACCGACTTAACTGTGTTTTTAAGAAAATCAGGGAGCAATCAGAGTCCATGTTTGGATGAAATCTGCACAACATGAGCAGCCCACAGGAGTAAGTTCCGAGATGGGACCATGAGGCATAGAGGTCCAGTATGCCAGGATTAGGAAGCCAGAGTGGGTAAAAGGGTCACGTTAAATACCAGGATTGATTTGCAGAACATGTAGTAGACTGATCCAGAGTCCCAGAAATTACTTGGGTTGGAGAAAACCTACAGAAGTTTTGATTTCCTTTCCTTGTGGGAATTTGGGAGCCTAAAGGTGCTATGGCTAGGATATGCAAAGAAATATGACCTTATTTTGTGACTTAGTTGGTGAAGCGGGACATTTAAGTTACAAATATAATGAATGTTAGAAGAGTACTTTATAGCCTGTGGTGACATACATTAGCCCTGACTTTTCTCCTCTCATAATAGAAATTACACTTACCAAAAGAGATAGAAAAGCACTTTGCAAGAAAAGTTAAATAATGTTATTCATCATTGTTAATGATAAACAGTAACCACAACAGTAACAACGACAGCAAGCTTACCCCGACAATAACAAACACTGCAAACTTATTTGTTCTTGATATTTTGTGGACACCCACATCTCTTATTTTAATCTTTGTTTTGCTTTTAAAATTATCCAACTCATTTTAGTGTCAACTTTAGTTGCTGCATTCATCAACTTGGAAAGCCCGTTGCCTTGGACAAAAGTGTCATTCGATATGTTTGATATATTCAGCTCTGCATCAGTAATCTATTTGCAAAATTGTCCAATTTGAAAGTGACACATTTGATTCAGTTGACTTTCCTTTCTCTAGCACAGTAGAATTTGAAGGAATTCAAGAGGTGCTGGATACTAGTCACCAAGGAGAAAGGACAATAAAGGGATGTGTAAAGTACTCAAGAGAAAATCGTTGTGCATCATTAGTAGTTGAACTGAATGAAGAGCCCTGTGAAGTTGAACTTCCCCAAACAAAAGGCAATGACATCGGGAGGGCAATGGAATCTTTTTAAGGTTTTGACATCTTTTTAGTTGACTTAGGTTTTTAAATATTTTATTGTAATTTATTCCAATTATAAGTAGTGCCTAGTTATTGTAAAAAAAATTTAAAGTATAGCTATATAAAAATATAGAAAAACAAACAAACAAAAATAAACAAATTGCCCACAATTCTGCCACAAGAGAGAATGATTATTCATAGTTTGGTATAATTTCTTCCATTCATTTTGCAGTGTATACAAATTATCGTTGTTGTTTTAATTAAAAGTAATTAATTTGAACATAAAATGGAAATCTTTATGTTAAGAAGCTAGGTTGAGCCTCCACTGTAAGTTTGTGATCTAACTTTTGTTGGACACTCATTGAATCTCTGTAGTGTAAAGCATTAGTAAACATAAAGGAGACCCATTCCTAGCCTTAAAGAGCTTATTATGATCCAAGGAAGGTGTCAAGGGAAATAAATGTTCAATTTAAAGCAAGAAGTACTTATTGAGAAATTACGATGTGACCAGTCCTGTGTCAAATAACAGAGCTGTGGATGCAAAGGAGTAAGTACCTGGATTCTGTCTTCAAGGCCCTGACAGTGCTATGGAAGACAAAGGACATGACTTACACACAATACAGTAAGATGGAAACCACTGTCATAAATAATTAGTATTTTAGGAAGTCAGAGGAGGGAAAAATCATCATGAGTTGAGGCCATAAGGAATGTTTGACTGAAGAGGTGATTTTCAAGGTGGGTCCTTTAGGGTGGAAGGGATCTAGAAGGCAAACAGTGAGTGAGATGACAGAGCACCTCAGCCAAAGGCCCCCAGACAGCATAAAAGTTGCTGAGGACCAGGACGACGGAAGGTGAACAGGGAATAGCACAGGTGTGGGAAGATTAGGGTGGAAAAGAAGGTTCATCCAGAGGAGTCCAAGGCCAGTGCTTCTTCTGTATTGGGCATTCCTAAGTTACAAAGAAGTAAGTTTCTCTTTTGAAACTAGATGCCAGCAGTTTTAATGAATGAGCCTTTGTTTGTAACACAGTCTTATTTTCTAAAAGGAATAAGAGTGTTTTTCACACATGGACTTATTGAAATCCACAATCAACGACAAGGATCACTGTAACCTAGTCGCACAATTTAATTTTGAACTTGCAGTGTTCTTTTTGCCTTCAAAATATTTTTTATATATTTTAAAATTTATTTTTTAAATGGTCATATAAATTATATATATTTATGGTGTATAGTATGATGGTTTGAAATTTATACACATTGTAGAATGGCTACATTGAGCTAATTAACATTTTTTGTGATGAGAACAGTTAATATCTACTCTTAGTGATTTTCAAGTATGCAATGTATTATTATGAACTATAGTCACCATATTGTACAATAGATCTCTTGATTTTTTTTCCTCTTGTCTGGCTGAAATTTTGTGTCTTTTGACCAAGATCTCACAACTCATCCCTGCCACCAAACCACTGGACCAGGTAAACACCATTCTACTCAGCTTTTATGAGTTTGACTTTTCAAAATGTGTATATAAGTGAGATCTCTTTTCTTAAGTTATTCCAGTAAAGGGAACACCTAGTAATAATGTTCTGAAACTTTCTTTTTTTGGTGATCCGTGAGAGTCAGTGTAAACATGTAACGAGAACACATTACTGGAAGTCTTATAGAACAGTAATTAAGAGAATAGATGCCAAATCCTGCCACTGTCCAGCTGTGTGACCTTGGGTAAGTTATTTGATGTCTTTGAGCTTCAGTTTTCTCACCTGCACCATAGGCAAAATGATTCCCATGGCACAGAGTTATTGTAAGGATTAAGTGAGATACGTATGTAATATAATTTCTGGCATAAGAAATGTGCTTAGACAATCACAGCAACTACTGTTATTGGCAGAGAATAAGTGAGGTGACTTCCTCATAGCTTGCTATTGGATTACTTAAGAGCTAGAACTGGCTGGAAAGTGTGGCAACTGAATTTGCTGCAAATTCTACAAGAGCAGTGTTTAAAATGGTGGTTGGGCTGATGTCAACAGAAGAATGATGCTAAGCTCTTAATGAGTAAACGTTAAGTATTTGAACATAAACACCCTGAATCCATAACCTATTAGACAGTCAAGGAAGCTCATCCTCCCTCAGAGCATTTTTTAATCTTTTATCATGAGAAGATTTTATTTCTCAACTTTAGTCTTAAAATAAGAAGACAATTTGAGGCTATACTCTAATGAGATTTTACGACATTTGTTTATGGTGCAGATGAAGGTAAGACAGAAGATGTATCTACTGGGTACTAGATGAGCTATTTGGAAATTTAGAAGCTCAACCAATGTTATTGCCCAGATGAAAGACTATTGCACCAATGCAGAGGTGGACTGCAGTATCTGGAATATTTTCTTGACTCTGTGCCTTTGTGCATGCTCTTCTCTGCCCGGATACAACCTGTATCACTACCACTTTCTGCTAAAAAAATCTGGCCAACTCCTGTTTATCCTTCAAGTGGGTTTTTCTGGTCCCTTAAACCTTGGTTTAGGAGGCTTTCCTATGTATCTTCACAACATTTTATTCTTTAGTTCATGCTACCCTTTCCAAATTTATGGAGGCTAAACAGCAGGAATGTGGCTGAACAGTATAAACTGTTTATACATTTATACCATAAACATTGGAATAAAAGTGCTCTTAGCTAAAAAAAGATTCTCCTTTCCCAAACTCCCAGGTGCCTCTCAGTTTTTAGTAAAATGCAACTTCCGCAGCTCAAAAATAGATAAGATCAAAATGTTCCAGGCAGTTTCATCAAGCCTGATTCCCACTTCTTCAGAAGTCGGCCTTTGAGTCCAACGGCAGTGCAGGTTCCAGATGGTCTGTATAATCAGACTAAGTCAGGCATGTCATATAACAAAATCTAAAAAGTATAGCTGAAAATGTGTTTTATGGACCTTACCTAGAAATTCTTTGGTCAGACGAAGGCTGATGATTTGGATTTCTCTTACTCTACTGCTGATTAAATGACACTCACTCACTGTCTCCTGCAATGAGGGTAGCTGGTAGTTCCCTGGTGCTCTGCAGTGAAATTGCTTTTTTGTGTATCTGCCTTCCCTATGGGTATGTGAGTTCCCTGAAAGCAAGGGCCACACCTTGCTCTCGCATAGCCTCTGAACCCAGTACAGCGCCTATTACATGGTAGATGCTCACAAATATTTGTTGAATAAAAGAATGAAGAATTCATCAGTTAGGGCCTGGATGATCCTTTAAACCTGAGCCCAAGTTAGCGGGTATGAGAGCTGGCTTCCTTATCTTTAAGGTCAGGGAAGCCTCAGCCTTTAGGACATTACCGTTGCTCAATCCCCTTCAGGGAGCAGGGGGTGTCTGCTTGTTCTGCCCAGAAGAGTGGGCCAAAAATCACCTTCTAATGTTGCAGAGAAACAAAAGAAAACTTTCTGTATCAGAACTACATTTTGGATTTGAGATCTTCTGAAACCCTACATAAAATGGCTTTTTTTCCCCACAGCCCTGGAGAAAGAGTGCTTAATTTTACTCAGATTTTCAAGATTGTCTGATTCCTCAGAGAAGAAGGATCATTGCTCCAGAGGCTTTTTAACTATGGGTCAGCCTTTCTTAAGATGAGAGACCCATTTGACACTGTCACTAGGTAAAAAGCACTGAAGACGCCCCACCATGGGGATGTTTCCTTCCCCTTTAGGCATCAGCGCCATTTCTGTGCCTGATGATGTTGTCTTTGCCAGAGAGGACTCTAGAGGGTATAAGTCAACTTTTTTCTCCGTTTACAATACAGATCAATGGCTTGCTTACCTGTCCTGCCCCACCTATGCCCTACTATCAACTTGCCTGTCCAAAAGTAGAATGTAAAGTCCTGCTTTTATACATAGAAGCTTTGTACTTTCACAGCCTGCCTAGTCTTTCTAAGGCTTGTTTTCTTCACATCTAAATATAATGTTCCTCACCTCTTGGTATAATGTTCTTAGCTTAGAATGTTGTTCATACATTCATTTATTCACTCAGCACATATTTATGGAAGGCCTGTTATGCACTAGGTACTGGGCTAATGGTGACTAGGACAGACGGGTCTCTATTCTCACAGAACAAATATCCTAGGGGAAGGAGTCAGACAACGAACAAATAGAAAAACAGAATACAGTATCAGATGCTGATGAGTGGTACATAGAGCATTCAAATAGAAATGATGTCATCGAAAGTGACTGGGGACTAGGTTAGACTGGGTCATCATGGAGTGCCCCTTTGCAGTAACATTTTGGATCTGAAGATCAGGGCAGAGGAGGTAGGTAGTGCCACAGCCACAGTGGTGATGAATTTCATGTGTCTGAGGAATGCCAGTGTGGGTGGGCAGGTGTGGCTTTGAAAGTCATGGTAAATAAGTACGTTTGGAATGGGTTTTAAGTACAGTGAGAGGCCTTTAAAAGCATTTTAAGCAGGAGAGGGATGTGCTGTAAAATACTTTATAAAAGATCATTGCAGATTCATGTTGTGTGGGCATGAATTGTAAAGAGTGAAGAATGAGGGCCAGGTGTAGGTGGCTCATGCCTGTAATTCCAGCACTTTGGAAGGCTGAGATGGGTGGATTGCTTGAGTCCAGGAGTTTGAGATCAGCCTGAGCAACAGGGTGAGACCCCATTGCTACAAACAATACAAAAATTAGCCGGGTGTGGTGGCTTGTGCCTGTATTCCCAGCTACTCCGAAGGTTAAAGTGGGAGGATCACCTGGGCCTGGGGAGGTCAAGGCTGCAGTAAGCTGTGATTGAACCACTGCATTCAGCCTGGGCAGCAGCATGAGACCCTGTCTAAAAAAAAAAAAAAAAAGAAAAAGAAAAAAAAAGAAAAAGCAAAGAATGAAAGCAGGGGAACTAATTAGGAAGTTACTCCAGTAGTCAGAGCTATAGACAGTGGTGGCTTGGACTGAGGTGTGGGGATGGAGAGAAGTGGCTGATTGCAGATATATGTGCAAAGTACTTGGTCCCAGGCATGACACATGATAAATATTCAATAAACTCTAGCTGCTATCGTCATCATCATTATTGCTATTGGCTGGTAAAATGAAACTGGACCAAGTAATGGACCAACATAATAGTGGTTTTAAGAATATTACTGAGTTCAGAGCAAATTAGGTAGGATGAGCCAACTATTATCTGTGCATGGACGTTTAATTACTATTCCTTTTCAGGCACTGTTTTAAATGTTGAGTTTTCAACACTTTTCTCTTTGCAGCTTGAGAAGAAATCTATCATTTACTTGTTTCAGGATACACTGTTTAGTCATTTTGTAGTGAAAGATCCTGATTATCTTCAAATGACAGATATGAAACAGTGAATTCTAAGTTGTGTGGAAGATGTAATATATTGCACTGCTCTGGAATTTATTATGAGCAAGGAGTAGGAAAAAATTAGGGAGTTAATATCTAGGAAGAAAGCAAAACTGAAAAATGACACAGATAGATTAATATATTTATGGATGCATGTCATGCAGTTTGATGCCAGAAAAGCCAAATGAAGAAGTAATGTTCTGAAAGCAACTCACAATTACTAAACCACTAAGCTCTGAGTCAGAGAAATATGAAGACTAGTGACAGTCATACATATATTGTTGCTATGGAGTTTTTTTAAGTCGAGAGAGAAAGAGAGACTGCGCTGTCCTTTTTCTTTTATTTCCCCCTTTTCAGAAGTCTTTGGCTCTATACTTGAACAAATGCACATATCTTTTCAATCTACATTTATGAAGCAAGCTTGTATTTACAAACCAAAGTTACATTATTCTGAGACATGGAAGTCTTAAGTGAAAGACAGACATCCTTGCAATCCCGTTAGTCATGGTGATCTCTTCAGCAGTTAGAATTCAGTGGAGAAAGGTAGGCTTTTCAGCTAAGTGGTCCCATCACTGTAGAGTAATCCCTGTAATGACTAAAAATATAGCAACACTTTCTAAGAAAACACTAGGTTCTAAATGATAATATTGTACTAGGCCAGAGTGAGTTTGTTTTCAAAATGTGGACACTAATATTTTGCCAGCAATGTGGCTTCTAGATATACTGATGCAGTTATTCAAGTTTACTGAGTGTTCACAGCGGGACAATAATTTTGACAGTGAATTTTTGCTATTTTCACAAGTTTTCTCTTTATTCTCTCCTCTCTTCTATTTTTGAAAATTCTGACAATAAAAATAAAAGTGTCTGCCTATAGTTAGCTTAAAGATACATCTTTTAATGAAACAACATCATCTAAAATTCCAGTAAAAAATAGCATTTCCCAAAGTACATTCTGTGGATCATTGATTCTTCAAGGCACTACTTGAAAGAAATTTCAGACATCCTGACTGTTGTATTCCCCTCATAAACAAAGGCTTGAGCCCTACTTTAAGCCCATTAATTCTACTGCCATGTCTTCAAGATCGTGGGTGGCCACAATCTCATTAAGACACTGTCAGAAAATTAGCAGAAGCAGCCATGGTACCTACAGCTCCAAGCTGGTCCCCAGGCTATAATTGATATTTATCATCTTGCTCCTCCACCCATTTTAGATTTCCACTACCCTTGGCCATCACTTTTGCTGCTTTAGATTGCTTGCGTGATACAGTAACCAAGACACTTATCCCTGCAGGTCTCACTTCCTGCTTACCATGCCCTTGTGAGACCATGACTGCTGCAATTTCCGGTTCACCATTATCATTAGCAATAGAGACACCAAGAGATACCTCAGTGAATTTCCCAAGTTCAAGGCGTGCTCCTCCCTGCCCCTATTAGGGAGCAGCAACCCTAGTTCCTCCTGATGATCAAGGAAGATTCCCCCTACCAGCATGAGTCCTTCCTTTGGCTGCTGGTCCTCAAGCATGAAGAGCCCAGAGTGATCAGGTGGCAGTTGTGACTTTCAATTCACTGGAATCCTTATCAGGTTCCCCAGTGGGAGGGTAGCCCCACTGGCAACGAGGACCTCTAGTCCAGCAGAACCTAAGTTGTAGGACTGGGAAGCACAAATATTAAGTGAATTACTGGGAGCAATGGTGAGAAGGGCCAATTTTACTTCCATCTCTTCATCCCTGAGCCTGTGTGTATTAGTCAGGGTTCTCTAGAGGAGAACTAATAGGAGATATTAATAAACTCCCCTTTATATATATATATTATAAATATATAAATTTTACAACAAACTTCCCTATATATATATGTGTGTGTGTATATATATGTGAGTTTATAAAGGAGTATTGACTCACATGATCACAGGTAAAGTCCCACAATAGGCCAGCTGAGGAGCAAGGAAGCCAGTCTGAATCCCAAAACCTCAAAAGTGAGGAACCTGACAGTGCAGCCTTCAGTCTGTGGTCAAAGGTTCGAGAGCCCCTGGCAAACCTCTGGTGTAGGTCCAAAAGTCCAAAAGCTGAAAAACTTGGAGTCTGATGTTCGAGGGCAGGAAGCATCCAGCATGGGAGAAAGATGGAGGCCAGAAGACTCAACTAGTCTAGTCTTTCCATGTTCCTCTGCCTGCTTTTATTCTAGCCATGCTGGCAACTGATTAGATGGTGCCCACCCAGATTGAGGGTAGGTCTGCCTCTCCCAGTCCGCTGACTCAAATGTTAATCTCCTTTAGCAACACCTTCACAGACACACCCAGGAACAATACTTTGCTTCCTTCAATCCAATCAAGTTGACATTCAGTATTAACCATCACACTGTGTATTTTAGTGATGGTAGATGCAGCACCGTGTATCTGTGGTTCGTTCAGTGCATCCAAGAGAGCTCTCCAACCTAGAGGGTTTAGTCTCTGGATCGACATCTTATCTGAATGTTTTAATAGTCTGTTCAAACATTCTATCAGATCTGTTGTTTCTAGGTGAGGTGGTTTACGGTAGGATGCACGGATCTTACAGTCACATACCCTTCCCACTGACACACATCCTTTGCTGGAAAATGTGTCCTTTCATCAAAGGCAATGGTGTGGAGGTAAATCGGGAATTCTAAAAGTCCCTGATAGTGGGTAGGGAAGGCAAACACATGTAGAGTAGGTTTTATTTCTGCTAAGAGCAAATCTCTGCTCCTTCCAGAGTGGAATGCCTCAAGACATTGAGAGTGGCACTAACTTTTGTAACTCACCCTAGGGTGTGAGATTGCTTCTAATTTACTATTTTCATTTGGAGGGCAATTTCAGGGGCTTCCTTCTGCCCTTTCCTGCCTCTCCCAGTCCATAATTAGTCTTATTCCACAAGTCATGAAGCCAATATAAGGTTCTGCAGCTGCTAAGATATCTATACTAATTATGTACTCAGGATCTGGGGAAGAGACATGGGCTGGGTCCTTGGACTCATGGGACACAGTATAAAATTCACTTAGGTTAGGACTCCATTTACCACCTGACCTCTGAGAGTCCACACTTCGTTAATGTTCCCTGGTGCCAGTGCCAGCTCAGACTCTATATTTATCATCCCTTTATTCATCATTCCTCCAAGTGAAATATTTGGGTATGCCACTGTTTTAGTTAGGGCTCTCTAATAGAACATCTATGCATATATATGAATTTATTAAGTTTTAACTTACACAATCACAAGGTCCCAAAATAGGCTGTCTGCAAGCTTGAGGAGCAAGAAGAGCAGTCCAAGTCTCAAAACTGAGGAACTTGGAGCGCGATGTTTGAGGTCAGGAAGCATCCAGCACAGGAGAAAGATGTAGGCTGGGAGGCTAGGCCAATCTCACCTCTTCAAGTTTTTCTGCCTGCTTTATATTTGCTGGCAGCTGATTAGATTGTACCCACCAGATTAAGGGTGGGTCTGCCTTCCCAAGCCCACTGACTCAAATGTTAATCTCCTTTGGCAACACCCTCACAGACACACTCAGGATCAATATTTTGCATCCTTCCATCCAATCAAGTTGACAGTATTAACCATCACAAGTCCACCCCTTGTTAACTTGAACCCATATATATCTCTTGAGATCATAATCTTCCAATAAAGACAATAATAAGGTAATAATTATGCCTAACATGATACAACTATCCTTCATACATCCAGAAATGCACCAATCCCAATCCAAATACTATTATATAAAGTTATCAATACTTAAATGCTGATATGAAGTCAATAAATCTTACATCACATGATAAAGGAAAATGAAATAAAATGAAGATATTTTCTTAGTGCAAAGGTATATATGCACAAACATGTTTTTAACAAAAGAAGGAGGAAATACTCATGACAGTTACAGTCCTCATTTCTGCAGCTAGTCGCATGGTCGTAGCTGGTATTAATGACTACCTTCCTCTACTACCCATTCTGTATTCCATTTGCCTTCAGCAAGCACCTCAGCAGCTCGTGGTGTTTTTCCTGGTGGAATGACCCAAACCTTCATTCTTAAGGGGTCCGGACCATTTGTAGTCCTGCCTGGATTGGGTTGTTGTAGTTTCCCATTGACCTTAATCACAAGACATGGTAATATTAAGAGATGCCCTAATGGATCTCCTGTATTCCATGCATGCCCTTCCTTACCTCTGTCGTGGAGTAGTAGACTGATTTAATCTTGATAGTTGGGTCAATCACCCCAACCAACACTGTAACTCCCTTCTTAGCCTGTTGACTTAAAGGTAAGAGGAGCCCAAAGTGTCCAGGTGGCAATCTTAACTTCCAGTTTAATGGATCATTGTTGTGTCTCCTGGTGGCAGTGTTCCTCCTTCTGGAACTAAGACCTCTAGGCTAGCAGAACGTAATGTCGCGGAAAAAGGAAGCAAAATTTTGCTAGTGGATCACTAGGGGTAACGGTGAGTGGTGCCACTTTCACTTCTACCCCTTGATCCCTGGACCCGTGAATCCTGGCTATGGGAGAAACAGTACCATATATTGGACACTGATTCAGAGCATACATGGCCTTCTGGAAAACTTTAGCCCAGCCCTGCAAAGTTTTGTCACCTAGTTGGTGTTGTAATTGTGACTCCAAAAGGCCATTCCACTGTTCTATCAATCCAGCTACTTCAGGATAATGGGGAACATGATAACACCAGTGAATTCCTGCCTACTGCTGCCCTTCTTTAGCTGTAAAATGAGTGCCTTGGTCAGAGGCAATGCTGTGTGGATACCATGATGGTGGATAAGGCATTCTGTGAGTCCACTAATGGTAGTTTTGGCAGAAGCATTGTGTGCTGGATAGGCAAACCCATATCTGGAGTAAGCGTCTACTCCAGTGAGGACAAACCTCTGTCCTTTCCATGATGGGAGAGGTCCAATATAATCAACCTGCCACCAGGTAGCTGATCACCCCAAGGAATGGTGCCGTATCGAGGGTTCAGTGTTGGTCTCTGCTGCTGGCAAATTGGGCACTCAGTGCCGTAGCCAGGTCAGCAGTGGCCGTAGCCAGGTCAGCCTTGGTAAGTGGAAGTCCATGTTGCTGAGCCCAGGCATAACTTCCACCCCTGCCACCATGGTCACTTTGTTCATGGGCCCATTGTGCGATGACAAGGGTGGCTGGGGAAAGAGGCTGAGTGGTATTCACAGTACAGGTCATCCTATCGACTTGATTGTTAAAATCTTCCTCTGCTGAGGTCACCCATTGGTGAGCACTCACATGGGATACAAATATCTTCACAGTTTTTGACCACTCAGAGAGGTCCAGTCACATACCTCTTCCCCAAATTTCTGTGTCACCAATTTTCCAATCATGCTTCTTTCAAGTCCCTGACCATCCAGCCAAACCATTGGCTACAACCCATGAGTCAGTTTATAATCACACATCTGGCTATTTCTCCTTCCTTGCAAAGTGCACAGCCAGGAGCACTGCTTGAAGTTCTGCCCACTGGGAAGATTTCCCTTCACCACTATCCTTCAGGGATGTCCTAGAAAGGGGCTGTACTACTGCAGCCGTCCACTTTCGAGCGGTGCTTGCATATCCTGCAGAATCACCTGTGAACCAGGCCCTAATCTTCTCTTCCTCTGTCAGCTGATCATAGGGAACTCCCCATGAGGCCATTGGTGCAGGCCGGGGGAGAGAAGGCGGGGTGACAGGAGTGGAGACCTTGGGCATTTGAGCCACTTCCTCATGTAACTTACTTGTGCCTTCAGGACCTGCTCAAGCCGGATCACGTATATACCACTTCCATTTGGTGATAGAATGCTACTGTGCATGACCCACTTTATGGCTAGATGGGTCAGAAAGCACCCAGTTCATGATAGGCAGTACAGATTGCATGGTGACTTGATGACCCATAGTTAAATGTTCAGGTTCCACCAAAGCCCAGTAACAGGCCAAGAGCTGTCTCTCAAAAGGAGAGTCGTTATCTGCAGAAAATGGCAGGGCCTTGCTCCAAAATCCCAGAGGCCTCTGCTATGATTCACCTATAGGGGGCCTGCCAAAGGCTCCAAACAGCATCCCTATCTGCCACTGACACCTCAAGCACCATTGGATCTGCTGGGTCATATGGCCCAAGTGGCAGAGCAGCTTGCATGGCAGCCTGGACCTGTGGCAGAGACTTCTCCTGTTCTGGATCCCAGTCAAAACAGGCAGCCTTTCAGGTCACTCAATAAATGGGTGGAGTAACACGCCCCAGTGAGGAATGTTGCCTTCAAAATCTAAATAGGCCTTCTAGGTGTTGTGCCTCTTTCTTGGTTGTAGGAGGGGTCAAATGCAGCAACATATTCTTCACCTTAGAAGGAATATCTTAACAGGCCCCACACCACTGGACCCCTAGAAATTTTACTGAGGTAGAAGGTCCCTGAATTTTAGTCAGATTTATTTCTCATCCTCTGCCACTCAAATGTATCACTAATAAGTCCAGTGTGTTTGCTACTTCTTGCTCACTGGATCCAATCAGCATAATGTCATCAATGTAATAGATCAGTGTGATATCTTGCAGAAGCAAAAAGCAACCAAGGTCTCTCCGAATAAAATTATGACACAAAGCTAGAGAGTTGATATACCGCTGAAGTAGGACAGTGAAGGTGTATTGTTGGCCTTGCCAGATGAAGGCAGATTGCTTCTGGTGGGCCTTATGGACAGGAATGGAGAAAAAGGCATTTGCCAAGTCAATGGCTGCATACCAGGTACCAGGAGGTGTGTTAATTTGCTCAAGCAATCAACCACGTCTGGTACAGCAGCTGCAATTGGAGTCACCACTTGGTCAAGCTTATAATAATCCACTTGGGTGAATGGATCCTCCAAGATCCATTCATCTGCACAGGCCAAATGGGAGAGTTGAACAGGGATGTGGTGGGAATCACCACCCCTGTGTCTTTCAAGCCCTTGATGGGCACTAATCTCTGCAGTCCCTCCAGGGATGCGATATTGTTTTTCATTTACTATTTTTCTAGGTACAGGCAACCTTAATGGCTTTAATTTGACCTTTCCTACCATAGTAGCTCTCACCTAACCCGTCAGGGAGCCAGTGTGGCAGTTCTGCCAGCTGCTAAGTATGTCTATGCAAATTATGCATTCTGGCACTGGGAAAATTACCACAGGATGAGAACAGAGACCCACTGGACCCACTGTAAGTCAGAACTGAGCTAAAGCTCCATCAATTACCTGACCTCCATAAGCCCCTACTTTAACTGGAGGACTACCATGACATTTTGGATTTCCTGGAATTAACATCAGCTCAGAGCCAGCCCCGAAATGTCTGATCATTTCTTTCTCCAATGAACAGTTACGTTGGTACAAAGCCAGAGGTCTCCTTAGGGAAAGATGGCAGAAAGATTCACTGCACAAATTGTCAGTAATGTAGTAGGGTCCTCCCTCCAGGGGACCCAATTCCCGTTTATTCAAGGGCTTCTGGGTCTGTAAACTGGCTCAAGTCTAGAAACTGATTGAGGGGCGGGGCTGTGATTCTCTGGTTTTATAATTCAAATTATTCTTTTGTCCATTTGACCTGTAAGTTTTCTGCTTGTATAAATTAAGTAGGAATGCAGCAGGCTTCCTATCAATTTCACTTCTAGGAACACTGTGACTAATTAGCCAATGCCACAGCTCTACACGTGTCAGACTATTCTGATTGCTGCTTTGCCTCTGCTGTCTATTACAGTAGGTACGCCCAGCTTGCCTTTGACTGTTGAGTGCTGCCACTTGGCCCCTGCCACCTCAGGATTCAATTATTGCTGTTGTATTTAAGTTTTGTAGTTGAGTGACTGTGGTTTCCACTGTTAGATCTGACATACAGAGAAGAGTAATTACAGGGCTCTTCAAAGATGCAGGAGCTGCCCTCACAAATCTATTTCACACAGCATTGGTCAAGGGTATATCTTCTGGACCCTCCCAGCTGGGATGAATAGGTCTAAAGTAACTAATCCATTCCATCATCCCAATCTCCCTAAGCCTTTGGATCTCTTCCTCTACATTAAACCAAGGGAGATCAGGCATTTCCAGCTCACTCACAGTGGGCCATCTTTTAACCCATATTTCAGCTAACCAAGTAAATCAACTATTAGAACCTTTTTTAACTCCCCAAGCTGCAACATTAAATGCAGAGTCCCTACTTAGTGGGCCCAAATAAATTCAGCCTGATCCAACTCTATATTCCTTCCACCATTATCGCATACCCTTAATATCCATTCCCATGCCTGTTGTCCAGATTGCTGTTTATATAGAGAACTCAAACAGTTCTTTTTGAGTGTGGCACATCTCCTCATGGGTCACACTCTCAACCTCACCTCTAGGGGCCCACCAGGACTTTAGTCTAGTTATAGGTCTAGAAGCAAATGGGGGTGTTGGGGGTGGCTTCTGAGGAGAATCAACATTATTTTGCCTGGCAACTACCTCACGGGAGGCCATCACTGTTGCCTCAGGCAGCACAGGGTTTATCTCCTGAAAGTTGGAAAGGCCGATGGCAGTGTGGGTTGGGGAGGGGATGTTGCCACTACTGGGGATAGGGAAGCTGTTCCTTCTGGCAAAAAAGGTTCATCAGAGTTGACGTACTCAGTGTCCCCAGCTTCATCATGGTACTCCCACATGTCCCCATTCCAGTTGCAGGGCCTCGTTCTTTTCTAATCAATGCCCTTAGCAAGTAGACACTTGGTGAGGCTGTGCATGCACCTTTTGTTGCAGGTCAGCCACTCACATAAGAGCTTGTATCTGTTTTTCCACAATTTCAGCTTTTTCTCTACAGGAGATAAGACTCTCACTAAGGGCAATCTTAGCAGATTTGAGGCTCAGTATCTGCTTCTGAAGCCAGGAGACAGAATCCCTGAGTTCATCATTTTCTTTCGTCCCTGTTTCCACTGAACTTAGGAGCAACCAACCATCTTCATTATGTTCCTTGGTTCTCCACATATGGTCAAAGGTATTATCTATAGAGTCACTAAACTCCTTGCCTCTCACAAGCGGGGAATGAGGAATGTCAAATGCATTTATTTTGCATAACTTTCTAGACAGTTTATGCCAACTATTAGAAGTAGAGTACTGGGCCAGGCACAGTGGCTCACACCTGTAATCCCAGCACTTTGGGAGGCCGAGGCGGGAGGATCACAAGGTCAGGAGTTTGAGACCAGACTGACCAACATGGTGAAATGCTGTCTCTACTAAAAATACAAAAATTAGCTGGGCATAGTGGCAGGCGCCTGTAATCCCAGCTACTTGGGAGGCTGAGGCAGGAGAATTGTTTGAACCCGGGAGGCGGGGGTTGCAGTGAGCCAAGATCGCACCATTGCACTCCAGCCTGAGTGAAAGGGAGAGACTCCATCTCAAAAAAAAAAAAAAAAAAAAAAAAAAAAAGAGGGTTCTTAGCATTTTGGGGTCTAATCATATTAAGCAGCCAACTCCAGAAACTCCAAAACCAATGAAAGAACTCCATCCTTAATATTCTGTTCTTCTAGAACCACTCCTGGTACCAAAATCTGTATTAGCCAGGGTTCTTTAGAGGGACAGAACTAACACTTTCCTCAATACTCTGAAAGGCAGTTTTGGCATTTCATTTTACTTACAGGCCATATCATCTCTAAGCTTTAAGGAGCCAACTCAGTGGTGTATTAAGATCAGAGGCATGACCGAACATGGTGGCTCACACCTGTAATCCCAGCACTTTGGGAGGCTGAGGTGGGTGGATTGCTTGAGTTCAGGAGTTGGAGACCAGCCTGGGCAACATGGCGAAACCCCACTTCTACAAAAATTAAAAAATTAGCTGGGCATGGTGGTGCATACCTGTAGTCCCATCTACTTGGGAGACTGAGGTGGGAGGATGGCAGGAGCCCAGGGAGGTTGAGGCTGCAGTGAGCTGAGATCACACCACAGCACTCCAACCTGGGTGATAGAGCCAGACTGTTTAAAAAAAAAAAAAAAAGTCTCATCACTCCCTGCCTCTAAAAGAAAAAAAAAAAAAAAAAAAAAAGGCATAGTAAGAGTGCTCCTGTGTCTATAACCTCTCTTTCAGTTTTATATTTACACCCCTCTCCTTTTCTTCCCTCCCCTCCCTGAAAATCTTAAGTTCCCTTCTCACACATGTTCCCCTGGCTCCGGGTGGTCTTGCAGTTGTCTTGATGAGCAAGGTGTTTCTTTCCACAGCTGAGACTATTTCTCTGCTGGGGCTGTGTGACCAGTTATTGGTCCAGAAGCAGTGAGGGGAGGCAGGGACTCATCTTAAGGAGGACAAACATAATTTTGCAAAGCATTCATCCCAGGTGAAGCTTTGCATATTTTCCAGGCAAGGTGCAATTGCTTTCCTCTAGCAAGGGGCAGAGACACTTGATTTCAGGGGAATCTGGTGGGGAGCTGCCCTGTTATTCAGGTGCTCCAACCTCCCCTTCCAAGGTCTCAGATTCCCACTTCTCTCTCAGGATCCTGACATTTGCATGGAAGACCTGTCAATGCTGAACTCATACAATCAAAACCTGAACCTGATTTTAGCTTAGTGAACCATCCAGTTGCAGCAGATGAACCCTTAAAGTGCTGCCATGGAGGCCTTTTGGCTTTCTCAGCAAGCCCTAAGTTAGTAATTGGCTTCTCAAATCTGTCATTATCTTTCTTTAAGGCTTCCAAGTCAGGTAACAAAACCCAGCCAACTCCACAATCTTTGTTATTACCACTGCCCCCATTTAAGTGTAGGGCTTCTGCATCACCAAATGCTTTCCCTTCCACCTGGTTCTTATTCCAATCCACAACAGGTGAGACTCTTCATAATTGGCAGGTTACACTCTGCTACAGCTTATTTCTACCCCACATACCACTAGCATTGGGTCCTGTGGCTACACACCTGTGAACGATCCAGTTCAAGAACAGCAACATGGCACAAGTATACATATGTAACAAACCTGCACATTATGCACATGTACCCTAGAACTTAAAGTATAATAATAATTAAAAAAAAAAAACTAAAAAAAAAAAAAAAAACCTAAAAAAACTAAGAATTCCAATCCTCAAACTCTGCTTCTCTGGGTCCAATTTCAGTAGCAATTTATTTCCTGTTCCCCCAGAAACAGAGCCTGAGAAAAGAACTTTGAGTTCAGGTAGTTTATTTGGTAGGTAATCCCAGAAGCAAATTTGAGCAAATAGAGTGAGGCAGAAAAGGAGGAAAAGCCAATATCAGGGTGCATTTATTGAGGTCAATGCTGTAACTAATAGGATTAGGTTCTACCAGGACCCCCAAGAAACATACAGAATTCCCCCCTAGAATTGCCAGTCCAGTCGCTCCTCTCTGACTGTTGGTTGCTCCTGGGGGCTTTACCTCCCTGCACATAGTGCATGCATGAAGATTAAGAAGTTCCTCTCAGAGTTGAAGAAAGGCCTGAGGCAGAAACTAGAAAGCCATGTGGCTTATTTTTGAAACAAGATTCTGTCATGAGCTCACATGAAACTGCCCACTACAACTGTGGCTGAAATTACAGATATGGGACACCAAAATCGTCGGCTACAAGAAGGTTGGAGCAGAATGATAGGTGAAATCAGGGTGATAATTGCAGCACTGCATCCCTGTAC
Organism: Macaca fascicularis; assembly: GCF_037993035.2. Lineage (NCBI taxonomy): Eukaryota > Metazoa > Chordata > Mammalia > Primates > Cercopithecidae > Macaca > Macaca fascicularis. Next base: position 67,610,651 of record NC_088380.1, on the reverse strand, counting down.
AAGTCTTGCCTAGGCTGGGTTGACTGCCCCAGGGCTTCTTGTTCATTGAGGCAATAGCTGGGTGTGGTGATGTGCATCTGTAATCCCAGTGCCTTGGGAGGCCAACATGGAAAGATTACTTGAGCCCAGGAGTTCGAGGCTGCAGTGAGCTATACTCACACCACGGCACTCCAGCCTGGGTGACAAAGGGAGACCTTGTTGCTAAAGAAAAAAAGAAAAAGAAATTTAAAAAATATTGAGACAATAAATTCCTTATTCATTTAAGCCATTGTAGTGGGGTTTTCTATCCCTAAAAGTTGAAATTCTGATATATATTAGCATTATTTAAAATACTATAGAGCATTATTTGAGAACTCCTGCTTTAGATGAAAAAATGAAAAATGATAGGGAAAAGATGGTTTTCTTTTTCTCTATAATCTAATGACTTTCTTCCATATTTTGCCCTTCCATTAAGGTTCTTGATTCTGACCGCCATCACTTTTAAGCATGAAATGTTTATAATTTACTCAGAGATTGTGTATTTATTATAAGGAATGGGTATCTTTGAATAGGAGATGAGTAAAATTAGATTAGGGCTGGGCTACTTGAGGTCAATTAGAAATTTGAGGTAATTGAGAAACTTTATTATTTGCAAGCTGTGCAGTGAGAGATAAAGGTGGAAGGGAAGGGACAAGGAGGAATCTATAAGGGGCTTCCAACCCAGAAATGCTGTATGATGGTTTTCCCCTCAAGAAGGGTGGAGATTTAGCTGGGTGTGGTGGTACACGCCTTGTAGTCCCAGTTACTCGGGAAGCTGAGGTGGGAGAATCACCTGAGCCTGGGGAGGTTGAGACTGCGGTGAGCTGAGGTTGTACCACTGCACTCCAGCTTGGGTGATAGAGTGAGAACCCGTCTCAAAAAGAAAAAAAAAAAAAAAAAAGATAGTCTTAATTTAACAAGACTCTCACGTTATGGATAAAAAGGAAATTCAGGCATCAAACCCTTGAAGATGAGACTAAATATTACTTAGGTTTATAGAGATTTATTCAGGCCTGGTCTGAGAAATGGATGAATTGTTTTCAATTTCCAATTTTTTAGCTTTCTAAGATTATCTGCAATTGCAATTGTGGACATTATTTCCATGTTAAGTTCAGGAGCACCATTTTTTTGTTGTTGTTACCTGAAAATATACTCCTCTACATGTGTGAGTCTGTATCAGGGTATTTGTACAAGGGCAGGTGTGTTTGGTTATTTTGTGTGTGTGTGTGTGTGTGTGTGTGTGTGTGTGTGTGACAGAGAGAGAGAGAGAGACAGACAGACAGAGACGGAGACAGAATATGAGCAAGTGTGGATACTTATTTATTGCTACCATAAGTTGCAAGATGCCAGGGAAAGAGATGGGTCAAGTTAAGGTTGAGATCACTACTAGTCAATCAGCCTCCTTTTCCTAAAAGAGCAAGTTTGAGGGTAAAAGAGGAAAAGGGGGTTGGGTCTCATGGTTGATATTCCTTCCTGGCTGATCTTTCTGGATATTATTTGGTGGCTTTCTGCATAATTTATGAACTTATTTAATTACAATCGAATGCACATGATGTTAAACTTTTAAATTTTATGAAAAAACTTTTACATTACGCATGAGTTTCTGTTCCTAACATTCAGGCTCAGACAAGTGTGTTTATATAATTTTGTATTTTTGAAGATGGCTGTTTTTACACAAAGTCATCCTAGGACATTGAAGATCTGATGAGTATACAATAAAGGATTTGTTTTGTTGCCTGGTGGAACTAATTAAATACATGGACAGACAAATGAAATCAGGATGCTCCTCTAATTCATCCAAGAAATCTCAAGAGAATGATATCTGTCTCTCTTGATATCTTAATTGCTATAAATCACTCTGGATCTTCAATAGATAAATAATCCACAACAATACACACTTTTAAATGTATTGTTCCTAGGCTAGTAACGTAGATTTTTTTTTTTTTTCCTGCTGGGGAAGGAATTCACAGTCCCATATCTAAAAATACTCAAAAATTTAGTATGAAGTGGATCCATTCTACAGGTATAAAAATGAGATAGCATCTGAGGCTCAGCCTGTGTAAGTCAAGATGCTTGGTGTATTGCCTCACGTGTAGGCAGGTGTGTACATATTCATTTTCATATGGGAAGGGAAATGGGGGCTGATGTAAAGATACAAAAGACCATCTAGGTAGTTCCATCCTGCACTAATTTTTAGGGGGTTTTTGTGGGTGAAAATTGTTCTCTAAGTCAGGAAACTCTCGGTTTCAGTGTGTATTAGTCGTTTTCATGCCGCTATGAAGAAATACCCAACACTGGGTAATTGATAAAGAAAAGAGGTTTAATTGACTCAGTTCTACATGGCTGGGGAGGTCCAAGGAAACTTACAATCATGGTGGACAGTACCTCTTCACAGGGCAGCAGGAGAGAAAATGAGTGCTGAGCAAAGAGGGGGAAGCTCCTTATAAAACCACCAGATCTTGTGAAAACTCACTATCACGAGAACAGCATGGGTGAAACTGCCCCCCATGATTCCATTGTCCCTACCTGGTCCCACCCTTGACAAGTGGAGATTATTACAATCCAAGGTGAGATTTGGGTGGGGATACAGAGCCAAACCATATCACAGTGTGATCATGTCGAGGTCTTCAGAGTAAGAAGCTGTACTTACAGAGATGCTGTAGTGGAAATTCTGTGGGCTGACATGCTTCATCAAACCTCTCTGTGCTCACTTTTCTTATCTGTAAAATGGGGAAAATAATAGGAAGCTTCCTCATGGGTGTTCATAAGGAATAAATGAATTAATACATGTAAAGAATTTAGAATACCACCTGGCTAATAATGAGCACTCAGTAAGCGTAATGATCACCATTGTCACCATCCCCATCATCATCATCATCATCTCATGGGTAGCCTCCTGGATGTGAAACTAAATTAAGCTTTAATAAACATGACTCTATTAACTTGTACCCCAACAAACTGAAGGAATTCAGGTGGCCAAAAGCAATTAAGATATTCAATAGCTGACTTCTATAATTGTTCGCTAGCTTTTCTGTATAACTCTTCTGATAATCTTTATGAAATAAGGTGCTTTATGAAATAAGATTATCTCCTGATAATCTTTATGAAATGGGATGAATTGTGCCCCCCTAAAAGATATACTGGAGTCCAATCACCTGTACCTCAGAATGTGATCTTATTTGGAAATAGGGTGGCTGCAGATATAGTTAGTGAAACTAAAATCATGTTGGAGTAGGATGGGCTTTTAATCCCATGTGGCTTGTGTATTTATTGGTAGAGGGAAATTTGGACACAGGAATACACAGAGGGAAGAAGATGTGGAGAAACACGAGAGAAGTCAGCCATGTGACAATGGGGGCAGAGATTGGAGTGATGCGTCTCCAAGCCAAGCAATGCCAATGGCTGCTGGCAAATACCATCAACTAAAGGAGCAAGGAAGGATTCTCTCCTACAGGTTTCAGAGGCAGCACGGCCCTGTGCATATCTGGATTTCAGACTTCTAACTTCCAAAACTGTGAGCCAATAAATTTCTGTTGTTGTAAGACACCCTGTTTGTGGTACTTTGTTACAGCAATCCTAGGAAACTAATCCAAAACAGGGTAGAAACATACCATTGAGCGGATGAGAGATCACTCAGGCTTAACCAATCAGGCTGCTGACTGATGATAGTATGATGTTCAAATGCTAAAAGCTTTCACTTTACATTTTTTTAAATTGTTTTCAAAAAAGCCTACCAATCTGATTTTTCTTCTCTCATTTTAATCTATCTCCATGATCTGTTATTCTGGGAAGATTTTTCCTAACCTTTGTATAAGTGGTGAATTTATGGACATACATTCTTTCCTATCAGACATTCGAACAAATCTCCTAAAATTTCCTCCCTTCCTCCCTTCCTTCCTTCTTTCCCTCTCTCCTTCCCTTCTCCCTTCCTCCCTCTCTTTCTTTCTTCCTTCCTTCTCTTCCTCCCTCCCTCCTCTCTTCCCTTCTCCCCCCTTCCCTCCCTTTCTTCCTTCCAGCAGGGCAGAGGGCCAAAGCAATAGGCAACCTTGTTTAGATTGCTCAAAGTCATGATCGCTCCTCTTCTGTGGCTTATTTTATTTTATTTTATTATTTTATTTTGAAGCAGAGTCTTGCTCTGCTGCCCAGGCTGGAGCACAATGGTGCCATCTCAGCTCACTGCAACCTCCACCTGCTGGGTTCAAGCATTCTCCTGTCTCAGCCTCCAGAGTAGCTGGGATTACAGGCGCCTGCCACCATGCCCAGCTAATTTTTGTATTTTTAGTAGAGACAGTGTTTCACCATGTTGACCAGGATGGTCTCAATCTCTTGGCCTCAAGTGATCTGTCTGCCTCGGCCTCCCAAAGTGCTGGGATTACAGGCATGAGCCACTGCATCTGGCCTTCTATGACTCTTTAGAAAGGAAGGGATACTCCTAGTCTTTTGTGCTGATTTCCCTACCAAGATTCTTCTCTCTTCTCCCTCACCCAACATCAATAACATTTGATTATTTTCAGAGCAAAAGCAGCCTCTTGTTGTGCTGCCGGCATCAACTAGATCCTTCCCCCACATGCCCCATACCACTTAAATGTTCCTATTTTCCAAAATCAGCTATTGGGCACCTGTCGTTTTTCAGAACCAGTCTAATCTTTCCAGTGATGCTCTCAGATTCAGGGTGGGCCAGCCAAGATTTGTTTTCAACACTCTTCCTTTTTCAGGTGACTTGGAAAATTCTTCTAGAATTACCAATAAGTCCTATTTTCATTTTGCACAAATTACCATACAGTCAAATTTAAAATTTCAAAGATGCCTAACCTGTAACAGAAGAAAAATGCAAAGTTTATGCAAGTATCTTTAACTCATTAACTAATTTTCTCTTGACTCATGTTTACCACTCCTCAAGTTCCATAGGATGATAAGGTTTCATTTAAGTCAGCAGGCCGATTTTTTGGGGGGTAGTTTTCATGACTATTCCTAAAAACACATTCTTCAGAAAATATGTAGTAAGCATTACATTCTTTTCATCAGTAAAAATATGTGGTCGCTTGTCTTGATTCCATTGTGGTGTTTTGCAATATCTATGAAACACAAATGTAGCTTTAAAAATACATAGTATGTTTTCTCAGAGGTCTCAAACAAGGGAATGAACAAGGGCACCTGCCTACATATCAAGAAGGATCCTGCTTTGTATATTTTTAAAAAAGCTGTTAGAGTAGCTTTAGTTCCTTCTGCTCCTTGATTAAATCTTGATTAAAATCAGTGCTGCAGTTGTAGGATGGGAAGCAGTCTTCTCCGTCCTTTTCCTGCTGTAGGTAACATCACTTGATTGCTTGAGACAGTTAAAGGTGCTTTGGTAGTAAAAGGACAGCAAGATTAATGGGCAGTCATTTCCATAGTAACAGCAAAGCACTCTGGGAAACAGAGCCACTCGGGAGCTGGAGCTGCACATGCCAGGATTTCGGCTCCCATGGCAACAGGAGAGTGGGGTGGGGACGAACATGCTAGGAAACTTAGCAAAGGTCCGTTTAGTGAAGACAATGTATAATCAGAGTTGTCAATCTATTTTAAAATTTGAAGTTAAAATAAATCAAATTTGAGACCACGAGCTGATGCAAAACATTTAAAATATACTGTACATCCACTGAAAATTTCTGAAGCATAAGCACAAAATAGTTTAAGAACTATCCAATTGTGACAACTTGTTAGTTAAAAAAAATCCAATTACCAAGATTTTTGTCCCAGAGTAGTTGCAGAAAATTACACAATTAGAGCAATTTTTCTCAGCTGCTCCACTACAGAAAACGAAAGTAATTATACAAAAATAGTGTAAAATACTTTTCACAACTGCAAGTTGGAGTTTTGCTTTCTTTAGAAGAAATTCTGTTTTTCACTTAGATAACCATCTCAACAAAAAGTTGAAGAGAACTAGCAGTAAAAAAGAGAAAGCAATAGTTAAGAGTCAAGAACAAAGCAAAAGGTGAGTGAAATGCTAAGAGAAGCAGAAAAGAATTCAGAAAGATCTAAGAACCTAGCATTCCAATTACAATGAGTAAAAGAAGTGTGACACAAAATCGTATTCCTTCTGCCTTTATTAACGTGGGAGTTAAAGTTTTTGAAGGTCTCCGTTGTCCTGTGTGAAATTATAACATATTCAGGTAGCTCATTGTCCACTAAGGAATAGACACTCTTTTCTATCCAGGCCTTTTGAGTCAACTCTACACAGCCAGTGAAACAGAAGTTTGGAAATTATCTGCTGATTTGGGCATTGGTTAGTTGCTAATCAAGTCCATTAAGGTAGTTGCTAATCAAGTCCATTAATCTCTATGTTTGTATCTAGTCTTTACTAAGTAAGTTACTTAATATCACAAATATAGTATTTACTGAGTTTTCAATATGAATTTGGAAAACGGATATTAGTGATTTAACCTAGTTCCTGGCCTGGGGTGTCTATTCTTTATGCATTGTGTCCAGTTGGATCTGGATGCCAAAATATCATTTGGGCACCTGAAGGATTTGGTCACAGTATCTCAGAGAAGAATGATACTTCTTCATTAAGCATCACCTCAACATCTATATCCTACATCTTGAAAAGAAGGTTTATTATAAGAAACATTTTTGGGATTGCCTGCTGAGCACCAGCACCTGTAATCAGGGAGCTGTCCTCCTCCCCTACTATCTACACAGTTGGCATTATTGTGCTGTGACCCCAATTCCCTGTCTATAGTCAATTGATCTAAAAATGGGCACCTAAGATGTGCTTTGCTAGTCAAAGTCATTAGTTGTAGAACTCTGGAGTTATTAGTGAGCATATTTTTTTGTTATGTAGATAAAACTTCAAGAGGAAAGAATAAAGATACCAGAGAAAATCAGAGACAGGAGGTAGAGACCTGATTTAGATGATGTTCAGCCCCTGGTCTAGTTGTTTCTAAAGGCCAATAGAATCTGTATTTCCTGTGGCTTGATTATATATCCTCCTGGTAAATTCCTCCCTCTCTGTTTTTTGGCTCAAGCTAGCTCAAGCTTGATTTCTACCTCTTGCAACTGACTCCTAACTAATATAACATCCTCTCCCCAAATTCCCTAAAAAACATGATAAAAGGAAGAAAATGGAACAACCACTTGGACAGAAAACACATTGTGGGAAATAAAAGCAGGAGTGAAAAGTAATTGCAAAGTTTTGCTTTCCTTGCAATTCAATGATTTGTGAGGAAGGAAAGGGGGCTTAGAAGCTACTACAACCAGGAAATGATCAAAAGAAACAAGACTAGTAAAAATGTAGTAAAAATCAGAAGTTGGTATATTCCTAAATACCTGTAGAAGGTGGCAAAAATCTGAGTTGAAATCCTAATTTAGGCTATTTGCTCTATGTTGCCTATTGTAGGATGTGCTAGGTAGGCTCTTCCAGATTGCAAGGAACATATTACTGGGACATTCAGTGCACTGAGGGTAAGGGGAGAATCTTAAATATCTCTAGAGAGGAGGAAAACAAACAGGTCTTGTACAAAGTATCAGGAATTAGAATTTCTTCCAATGTCTCAGTAGCAACCCTGTTGCGATAATGCCTTCAAAATGATTTCCAATCTAGAATTCTATATCCAGCCCAACTACCAATCACATAAAAATATAGAATAAATATATTTCATATATGTAAGATCTCAGAAAATGTAATTTCCACATGTATTTTCTAAGAAAACTATTGAGAAACATGGGTCACTAAGAGAGGGGAGTAAACCAAGAAAGAAGAATACATGGGGAAAGGGACTAGGAAGACAAAAGGATCTAAGGACTATGGGGAATCCCAGGAGGACAGCTGTGCCCTGGTTCAAAAGGACACTGGTTTACATGAAGCGGGTACACACATCCTTTCACTGAGCATTATGTCTGTAAGAATCACCATGTTGTTGGGTACAGAATCCTTTTATATTGCTGTATAGTATTCTATTATATGGATATATCACATTTATCCATTCTAGTGTTGATGAATCCTCAGTTTGCTTCTAGGTTTTTGGTTCTAAAGAATACTGATGTGCTCAACAGTTCTGTGACTGTGTTGTGGTACAACTATGTAATTAATCTGATAATAAGGTATCTATAAGGAATCTACAGTAAACATAATATTTAATGGTGAAATATTGAAAGCTTTTCCTCTGAGATCAGGAATGAGATAATGATGTATAATATCATCACTTCTTTTCGACATTTCACTAGAGAGTCTAGTGAATACAAATACCTAAAAGTAGATGTAAAATGTATAAGGATGAGAGAGGAAATAATGAAATTGTCATTATTTGTAGATAACACAATTTGCATATAGGAAATAAAAGAGTACAGATAAACTATGGTAATTAATAAGTGAATTTGTTAAAGTCAATATATAGAGGTCAGTTGTATTTATGCTGACAACAGATATTAACTATTTTAATTAGGAATTATTTAATTTATAATAAAATAAAAATAGCAAATGATTAGAAATTAGTCAAATAAAAGATATATTAGACTGCTGCAAAAAAACTACAAAATATACTGAGATAAATAAGTCTAAATAAATTCAGGGTTATACTATGTTTTTGGGTTTGACAATTCAATATTGTTAACATGTCAGTTTTTACTATATTAATTTATAGATCCAGTACAATCCCTATCAAAATTTCAGAAGGTTTGGTTGAGGAACTTGAAAAACTGATTCTAAGCTTATAGGAAACTCAGAGTCAAGAATAGCAAAGACATACTTGCCAGAGAATAAAGTTGAAGGATATATATACTACCAGATTTCAAGACATGTTAATAAACGGCAGTAATTAAGACAGTGTGGTATGATACAAGAATGGACAAATAGACCAAAAGAAGAAGACATAGAGTGCAGAATAGACCCACACATATACAGTCACTTGATTAAGACAAAGGTGCCACTGCAATTCAGTGAGAGAAAAGAATGTGTTTGTAATAAAGGATGTTGAGAAAATTAGATGTTTATATGGGGAAAAAAAGAAAATTGACCCCCTACCACACACTATGCACAAAATTAATTCCAAGTCGATCATAGACTTGAAAGTGAAAGCTGAAAAATTAAGCTTTTAAAGGAAAACATAGGAGAAAAATCTTCATGGTCTTAGTGCGTAGGCAGAGATTTCTTAGTACAAAAAGCAGTAACCATGAAAGAAAAAATTTGACAAATTGCTCTTCATTAAAATCAAGAGCTTCTGTTCATCAAAAGGCATCACTAAGGACGTGAAAATGCAAGTCACAGAATAGAAGATAATTGCGATACATATATACTACAAAGGACTCATTTCTAGAATATCAAAAGAACTCCTAAAATAACAGAGGAAAAGATAGATGATCTAATAGGAAAATGGAAAAAGATTGAACAGGCTCTTCTTAAAGGAGATAGCTTAATGCTGAATGAGCATAAGAAAAAGATGTTTTACATCATTACACACTAAAAAAGTATGTAACATAATCACAGATTAAAACTATGAGACCACAACATGTTCACCAGAAGTACTAAAACAAATCAAAACAAGCAAGCAAAAAAATCAGTGACCACCATAATTATTGATGAGGCTATAGAGCAACTAAAAATTTTATACACTGCTGTGGGAATGTAAACTGGTATAAATACTTGCAAACCTGTTGTTAGTATCTAATATTTAATGTATGCATATCTGATGGCCTAGAAATTTCACACATAGGAATAAACTCAACAGAAGTGTGTATATATGCTAACCAAAGTATTTTGAATTAAATTAAATTAACTGAGGATTTGGTTTTTAATTCATTAAATGGATAATCCATAGATCTAACCAATGAGCTTTATTTGTTAAGATAAAGATCTTACTCTTATCTTAAGAGTTGACCATACTCTCTTAGTCAATATTCCTCTCAGGAATAGATTTGCTTTTCAGCTACAAAGTATAAATTCTACTTGAGTGTTATTTTTGGCTTCCAGTGCCAGAAGGGTGGGAATATGTACCTGGGTTGTTTTGTGCCTAATAGTTATTTTACTATACGTCTAATAGCTGGAACCTAACTCAGAATCAACATCAAAAAAAAAAAAAAAAAAAAAAAAAAAAAAAAAAAAGTGTAAGGCATAGATTAGTTGGAACCTAACTCAGAATCAGCATTTAAAAAAAAAAAAAAAAAAAAGTGTAAGGCATAGATTGAACAGAGGAAATGACCTTGGATGTAGATTAAAGGAAGTTTACCTTAAAAAAATTGCCCCCCCCCTTTTTTTTTTTTTTTTGAGACTGGGTTTCACTCTGGCACCAGGGCTGAAATGCACCATCTGGTACAACTATAGCTCACTGTAACCTCAAATTCCTGGGCTTAAGTGATCCTCCTGCCTCAGCCTCCTGAGTAGGTGGGAGTAAAGGCATGTGCCACCACTCCGGGCTAATTTATTATTATTATTTTTTTGTAGAGACAGGATCTTGCTATGTTGCCGAGACTGGTTTCAAACTCCTGGACTCAAGTGATCCTCCTGGCTTGGCCTCCCAAAGTATTGGGATTCCAGGTGTCAGCCACCACAACCAGCCAAAAATGTGCTTTTAAGAGGATTATGGTGATGATATTAAATGGCCACGTAACTTCAGGTCAAATGCCACAAGAAATCACCAAGAGTTTGAGATTCTGGTCAAATGGCCAAAAAAAGCTCTGTTTTGAATAATTTGACAATAAGAACAGCCAACTAAAAAATACAAGGATGAAAAGTTTTAAAATAATAAGATGTAGAAAGGTTCTATTATTGACTAGTGAAGATTCCTTGGGGATTGAAAACACTTTCCTGTCTCTTTGAAAAAGGGTTGGCGGAAGCAGTCCAGAAGGGTTGGAGGAATTCGTGTCATTTTGCCTAGCAGGCTTACTCTTTTCTTGATTTCCCTTAATTTTTTTTTTTTTTTTTGAGACAGAGTCTCGCTCTGTCACCCAAGTGGGAATGCAGTGGCATGATCTTTGCTCACTGCAACCTCCACCTCCTGGGTTCAAGCAATTCTCCATGCCTGAATTTCGCCATGTTGGCCAGGCTGGTCTCGAACTCCTGACTTCAAGTGATCCACTCACCTCGGCCTCCCAAAATACTGGGATTACAGGTGTGAGCCACTGCGCCCAGCCTATCTTTAATGTATATTTGCATGGCTATTTTTTGCTTCCTTGAGGGTGTATTCATGTTCTGTAATTTTGTGTTTACTTTGCCTGTTTTATTCTAATAATATTCTGCCTTAATTTGAGTATTCTCCTTCCAACGTTTACTTTAGATATTTTCTTCTTAAAGGAAAAGATTTGATACATTTACTCATTGAAGGGTGAAACTTGCTTCTGGTAATGCTTTACGTATGCATCTCATAAATTGCATTTAGTTACTACTAATAAAAGAGACATAACTAAGAGGACTTCACAGTACATAAGGGTTTATTTTTCTCGTGTAATGAGAGGTTTGGGAACCAATAGCTGATGGCTGTGGCACAGTGGCTCAAGGTCTCTGATGGCCTTGACCTTTCCCTTGACTAGCCCTGCTCCTACCATTATATCTATATTTCATGTATGAGAAAGCAGGAAGGTTGGAAAGGGACAAGGTCAGCTAAGTCAGCCCACCCTAAAGAGTTTTTCTAGAAACCGTTCTTAAGAATTCTTTCTACATGGGTCAGAACTGTTGTGCCACTGGGCTGGTTCCAAGGAACACAGGGACTGGGACAGGAAGTGCTGCCCTCCTAGGTTCTTCTGGGACTCCCCAGGGAGGCTCTCATATCTCCACAGATGAGCTCTGGCTGTTGCATGATGCAGTCTAGGTGGGCTGCAACTCCATAACTTCAGAAGTCACTCTTCTACAGAGTGCTTCTCTGGGCTAAATACACTTCTGCCCATCACTTCAGATAGTGCCAGTCTACCATCTAGATATCAGTGGAACTGGAAATCTCTGTGTCTGTGAAAGCAGATCATACTTACTATCCCTCAAGACTGGAGATTCTTATTATTCTATTTGCAAATTGAGATGAAAAAATGCTTCCTGTGTGCTCAGCCATAGGAAGCTCCACATCAAGGTTTCTTAAGCTCCCCCTTCCCAAACTACAGAAATCAATATGTTCTTTAAAGTTGCACACATAGCCCCTTTCTGCCAATGTGAATCTAAGTCTCCGGGCAGGTTATTTCTAGAAGTGTTGCAATATCATCCACTGTACTTTTTGGAAGAACAGCACTGACCATCCTCAATCAGGATCAATTGCTGGCTCTAACTTCTCTTCTTCTGTCATGGTATATTCTCTCAGGAAGTTGTTTTTATCGGGTCTGCATTGGATAAACCCACACATGTCTATATGTAAGTCTGATCTGTGATGGTGGTCTGGGATACAGTCTTTTTTTATTGGTAGATGCTCATTAGAGACCCTATGGATCAGATGTAAATGGGTATAACTCTTATACTTAAAATTTAAAAAACACCCCAAAGCTAAGAGGAGATAATTTTGCTTTAGAACTGTCTTCACTTGTTCAGTTTGCTAAAGCAAAACCACTTAGAATGGGAAATTGTTAAACAACAGAAATTTATTTCTTATAGTTCTAGAGGAAGTTCAAGATCAACGTACTAGCAGATTCGGTGTCTGGTGAGGGCTCACTTTCTGCCAGATGGCACCTTCTCACTGTGTCCTCACAGGGTAGAAGGAGGAAATAAGCTCCCTTAGGCCTCTTTTATAAGGACACTAATTCTATTTATGATGGCTCTGCCCTCATGACCTAATCACCTCCCAAAGACATCACCTTTGGGCTTCAGATTTCAACAATATATTTTAAGGGGGTAGGGACACAAATATTCAGATTGTAACAAGAACATACCATGTTTTCACTAAGATGTAACCTTTGAATAACTGAGTTCTGACCCTGACCACAAAACATGCACCACTGGCAGGACTAGGCCTGGAAAGAAATAATCCACCTTGGTTACTCCATTTGGGGGTGTGTGTGTTGGTAGTGGTGGAAAAATCCACTTAGTCTCACCTATTACCTACCAATGATTCTGAATAATTTGAAGAAGAAAAAAATAGAAGAGGAATAACAATCGTTTGAGGAATAGGAGAGGCAGATCTGGAACCAAAATATCACCTCTATCAGATGGTAGGATGTGACTTTATGGCTATGAGATAAGACTGATAGACTCACCCACCCAGTCACCATACTGCTGGGCTGGGGCAGGCCAGGAGGAGGAAAGGCGTTGCTGAGTTAGCATGCCAGTTTTCCTCCCAAATACAGCAACCTGATAAATCACCCCAACTCACTAGGGGAGGTGTGAGTAAAGGGCCATGAACTGCCAGGCACATGTTCAGGGAAAACCCTTCCTTGTGGCACCCAGGAGTGGGCAGTGGCCTTTCCTTCTCTCACTCACCCACTGGTTTAAAGCCATTGGGATGCTGATAATACCCTTCCACACACAGTTGTGTATTCATATGTTTGCTTTTCCTACCTTACTTGCAGTGTCCTAGATTCAGTTCTCTGTTCAGGGCCTGAGCACTTCGTTCTCACGCTCCCTTTGTAATCACAAAGTGCTTGGTTGTCCTAAGTGTGACTTTGATGCTGGTAGACACCAACTTTCCCTCAAAATATTTTCTTCCTCCTTGACTCTGAGGAGAAAACCTCCTATTCAAAACAGAGCTCTGTAGTGGAGGATGTAGTAAAGTGGATTAGCGAGAACCTGCAGGGGCCCTAAGTAACTGCACTCCACTTCAAAAACCTTTTGCCCACCAAGCCCTCCTTTCACTCATGGCCTTGCATCTAAAGATTATGCTCCCCTAGAATATTCTGAAGTGGCTACTGAAGAATCTTGTGAAGTCAAGACACAAAGAGCCATTTTGTTCTCAGAAATGCCTCCATTTATACTACTGAGAGTCTCGCACTTGTATATTATATCTCCTGCTCTCTATCCTGCTGACTTCAATCTGGCGGGACTGCCACATGTCTTTGTACTCTGTAACGCACATGTGCATATGGTGCATGCTAAATATAAATGCTGTTTGGCAGGATCCTTTTTTCTCTTCCTTTGTTTCTGAAAAATATAGTGAAGAAAATGTGTAATGTATGCCCGCTCCAAAATGAGAGAGACTTTCAGGAAGTGGAATTATGTTGACAGCAAGTCACGCATTTTGCATATTATTTCGACGTGTGGCAATAGTGGTAGCAGTGACTGTCCGCTGCTTTGTCTGGTCAGATTAGGGTTGCTGAGCTCATTTGTACCTCCTCTTCAATGGAGGCCAGGTAAATTCCTGCAATGCTGAACCATCTGCCTGAGTTGACGGGTGCTGGTTTTCAGATCTTGTTGGTCCCTCCTCCACCCAGGTAGTAGTCAGGTTAGGTCAGTTTATGCTGCAATAAGTAACAGTTCAAAGCTCTTAGGGGCATAACACAATATATATGTCTTTCCTATTCATGGGATGTGTCCATTGTCAGTGGGCAGGGGCTCTGCTCTTCATAAAAGTCACCCAGGCCCAAGCTGATAAAGCATTGTCTGGCTGTGAGACTTTCCCTTGGAAGTGACACATATCACTTCTGCTCTCTCTTTATTGAACCAAGTAGGTCCATGCTATGCCCAACATCAGATAAAACAGTTAAGTATGCCCCACCATGCACCCAAAAGGCAGACAGCCAGAAGGCTTTTGCTATTGACACTAGTGATTACCACATCTCCTGCAAGAAATCTGATGGGCAGGCAATTGCTCATGCTATTGTTAAGGCACCCAGGTATATTTTAGGTGCACCAATGGTGCTGTAGAGGGAAGAGAGCAAGACATATAAGGTTAAAGCTCTTCTGTAAAAGCATCTCATAGAGTAGCACTGTCTTGAAACAGTGCTTAGATTTTTTAAAGCAGTGTCATAGCTTAAAGAAACTTGGATTAGGGGTAGTAAGGTGGAAAACACAAAAGCACATACATGTGTGCTCCACTTTAACTTTCTGGAGCTGGGCCACGGTCACACACACAGTGTAATGTCCAGAATGGAACAAATGTGAACACCGGTAGAATGCTGCTCTAGGCTTTCAGGAGCGGCTCTGCTTCCTGCTCTCTCTGCTAGGCTTCCCAGCAGCCCAGTGGGCTCTGCTCCTGCCAGGCTAGCCTGTTCTGACTTCTTTTGCTGGTGGCGGGACTTCAGCAAAGCTGTGATTGCAGAGTGCAGTTTGTTAGATCTTAAGGAATAGAAAAAGTCCCAGAGCCACTTAGCAGGTGAAAAATCATGACTGTGTCTATGCCAGCTTCGAGGGCCTAACGTCTCTGGACTGATTGCACTGAGTTCAGGAAAAACCCGAAGGAGGATTTCAGATTCAGAGGGCAGTTGAGAGGGCTTTGCCTGGTAACACTGATCACAGCTGGCAGGGGCTGTTTGAGGAGAGGCAGCCGGCATGATGCTTCTCATCACCTGCCCCAGACAGATGACCCCTGCATCAGTAAGGGAGAGCTAAAGAGAAGAGCAGTGGGGCTCTCTGGAGCAACCGAGGAGAGGGAAGAGGACTGATGTGACCATCCACCACTGCTCGGCGCGATGGGAAACTCAGCAACTTTAGCAGGCTTCTACTAATGAATGTGGAACCAAGGGACTGGCAGCTCCATTTCCTCTGATATTAACATTTTTTTTACTTTATTTTAATGGGGAAAATGAGATTCTTCTCAGTTTCCTATCACTGGACCCGGTTTGGGAGGGGATGACATTTAACAACAGTGCTTTGAAAAATATTAAGCATTATACAAATACGAGGAATTGTTGCTGTTATTATTCTGATGAAGCACACATGCAGCTCCGGATCAGCCTTAATATTGAGGGGATATTTAAGGGATTAGGAGGAACTCTGTGACTATTGGGGAGTGACTCGGGATGGCCTTCACAGAAAGGGCCAACTAATCTGGCCATATTAAATCCATTTTTAGAAGCGAAATGCCCAAACTCTAAGTCAATAAACCGCAAATGCAGTCATAGATCATAAAACTTGATTACTTCACATCAGATGTAACACTTTCATAAATTATAAAATATGTCAGGCGATTAACTCTAATTTGAGGCCATAACTTGATTAGCTTCTGGGTGAAAGGAGGAAATGGCTTTGGGTAGGAGCAGTGGTACCAAATTTCTTAGTACGTAAATGCAGCCTAAGTGAAGTGGGGGTGGGGAAGAGGACTGTAGTTATATGGTGGACTTGGGGATGAACCCAGATAATTCAGGAGAAAATGATGTGGATACACTGAAGTAAGATCCCAAAGGCTTTGAGAAACTACAGTTAAGCCTTACTAATTTGGATGAATTGGGGATTAAAGTCAGTGTGCACTAGTGAAAATTTGAATTATAGACTGTTTTAAAGATATCTACTTGTGTAGTTTTTCAGGTATACAGAAATGCAAAACAAATGGATGGGAAAGTGGGGCCAAATACAGGTCCATCCCAGTTTGCTTAATTATCTAATTATTGTATGCATGCAAATGATTAGCATCATTTAGAGTAATCTCTAAAGCAGTTCATTTAAAGAAACAGGTCTACTATTTGCCTTTTACTTAAAAAAATAATTCATGTAGCAAGCAATTTTTTATTGTTCAGAAGAAAATTTCACCATATTGAGGAGAGGATACCCCAAATTTCTGATGTGCCTGTACAGCTAGGAGACATCTGGAAGCCAAAATGTCTGTCCCCACATTCCTCCTGGCCTCACTGTTCCAGGTGCTGCAGGCAGAGGCTGCACAGCTTGTTGAGGAATCCAAAACCATCCACAATTCTGGACAATAAAGCCAGATATTAGTTTGCTTTAAAATACCTTATAATTCATCTAAATCTTTTTTATACATTGTTTTCTCACCTTCTAAGTCAGCCAAGGCAGTTTCTAGGCCACATGGTAGATTAGACAGGGCCCTCATAGGAATCCTTCTCCTCCTCCTTTCAGCAGTTTAGTTGCCTTGCTGGGTCTTTCATTCCCCTTCGTCTCCTCTACTTTCTCTCAAGCAAGTGCACAGTGAGACTTCCACCAACCAAGGGAAAGGCTCAGGAGCATTTTATTCATCTCCCTCTTGTCCTTCAGAGCATCCGGGACATAGTAATGCCTTAGTACATGGCTACAAGAGTGAATCAAGGGCCAGGTGTGTGGCTCACGCCTGTAATCTCAGCACTTTGAGAGCCCAAGGCAGGTGGGTCACCTGAGGTCAGGCATTCAAGACCAGCCTGACCAACATGGTGAAACCCTGTCTCTACTAAAAATACAAAATTAGCTGGGCATGGGATTCCTATAATCCCAGCTACTTGGGAGGCTGAGACAGAAGAATCTCTTGAACCTGGGAGGCGGAGGCTGCCTTGAGCCAAGAGGGAGCCACTGCACCCCAGTCTGGGCAACAGAGCAAGACTCCATCTAAAAAAAAAAATAGTGAATCAAGGTTAGCTCTTGGGGTGATAAATTCCTACTAATCAGTAAACACTGATAGCAGATAGTAGATTAATGTATTGGACATTTTAATAGGGAATAATCCTTAAACCCATGGACATGAATTCTGGTTTGGAATTTAAACACTGGAACAGGCAGGTGAATAACTTCACTTTGGATAGGTGATTGTCAACTCTACTCACCTGGGTGCAAGCTTTCTCTACAAATATTAGCAACAGCTACTACTACCAGTTATTAAGCTCCTACTATATGCCAAACGTGTAATGAACCAACACTTTATTTTATGTGATCACCACAGTAACTGCTTGAAGTCATTATTATCTTTGTTTTATAAATAGGGAAATTGATGCTGAGGGAAGTAAAGTACTTGTCCAACGCCACACAACGAGTAAGTGGAGGTTTTAAAGAATCAAGTTCTGGTTCCAAATCAGTGCGCTTTCCATGTCACAATTCTGTCAATACTTTCTATGATTGGAACTTAATAAATACTGTTCTAATGAGCACATCTTTAGCTGGTTCCATTTGCCATCCCACAGGGAATCCCAACTATTCCAATTCTATAATAATCATTATCATCAACTTCCATCTATTCAGCACTTATTACAAAGAAGGCATGAAATTCTTCTAAAACAGGTGTTCATATAAACTTCATAACCCACTGAGGACCTGGAAATCTGGATTCCATGTTAATTTCTTCCTTCTCTGTGAATGCTATGCATTAAGTGTATATTATTTTTCATATGGATACATTTGAAAACTAGAAACAAATATCTTTTCAGATGTTGTTCAGATGATGTAGTTGCTGTAGACATATGCCATGATCCCTGCTATAAAACTGTCCATGTTAATGTGGAGACACAGCATTTATGTCTGTAAGTAAACAACAACGTAAAGGCATTTATAATATACCCAAATCAGGGGTGCAAACAATAAACACCACCAGAGTTCAGAAAAGGAAGAGCTTAATGGACCAGAGCAGTTGGAGAGGGTTTCACAGTGGAAATGCCACCTGAGTTGGGTCTGTAAAATGGGCCTCTGTAGAGCCCAAGGGAAAACTTCCCCTTTGCCCTCTGAAAGTTTGCTGAAAACTCAACTCACAAAAGGCAGATTAATAGGAGAAAAGGTATACATATTTATCAACATGCATGAAGGGAAAATCAGAATGATTACTCCACCATGCAATAGGGGTACAGATGGTTATATACTCTTCTTCTAAGGGAAAAGGGAAATAGGGAAGTGTGAATGATTTTAAGGAGATGGTAAATGATTTTTAGGAGAATTCAATGGGCTTGAAGAACATACAGTGGCCTGGAACAAAGTCTCTTGGGCCTGCAGAGCAGACAATGGTTTGTGACAAAAGTCTATCCAGGCGTGTTGACAGACTTTGGTCTTTCTTCTGCAACACAAATTCGGTTAATGAACTCTCAGGGAAAGGACCAGAGGTGATTATTTTCTTCTTTGGCAGATCTGCACTTTAGGGAGATAAGGGAACTTCAGAAATAACAACTTCATTCTGGGATTTGGGAGAGACAGAGGATTGAGATACAGGAATTGAGAGAAGGTCAGAGAGACCTTGAAGCTTCGTTTTCAGTTTAGCATGTCAAAATGCCATATTTTTGGGGTATTGATTTCTGAGCCCCAACACCTTGAATGAATGTGGAAGAAGGAGAGAGTTATGATAAGAATGCAGGTATGACAGAGGACAATGAGTAATCCTCTTCCCAATGTCCACATTCACTGAAATATTTCTTATACTTCCTACTTAATTTTGGCTCTGGACCTGGCAACATTCACTGAAATATTTCTTATACTTCCTACTTAATTTTGGCTCTGGACCTGGCAACAAAGGGCTCTGTATAATAGTCCTTTGTGCCTCAAGTTGCTTTTGATGTTAAGCACGTAAACCTTTGTATGTTTGACTTACAAAAAGGAGAATGGCATTTTCTCAGCCCGTGGAACTCACAATTATAGGAGATTGGAGGATTAATGCTATGGTTAGCTTGATAAGAGGATTGGATAGAATTCTCATAATAAGAAGTTAGCAATAATAAATTAATACAAAGAAAATTAAAGAGGAATCCTTAATTTGAAACTATTATCATAATGTAGCACTATACTTTATGATCGATTTTTTAGCTTTCTATCTGGAATATTCACTAAAATGTTGGCACTTTCTTTTTAAAAGAATTGCCTCTATTCTCCACTTTGCTATGTCTGTAGAGACCTAGCCTGGAATGAATGTATCCTAGTGGGTCCACCAGGTTTTTCTGTCTGTTTTAAAGGAAGTACCTTCTATTTTATAGGATAATGTAAGATGTGTTTTGCTAATGATAATAGGGAAGTTTTTCTGGAAGTTCGAGGACCTATTACTTGAGTCCAGCATTTCTGACCGTTGCTCTGTGAAACATTAATCTCATAACATATTCACACTAAATGAATTCCTTTCTGAATTAAGTTTGAGAAATGTTCCTCATTGGAAATTTACAATGCCCAATAGCATATGCACAGGCCCTGGTGAGACTTGTTGCAGAGAAACCTTCGTAAACTTTGCTTAACTCAGTGCTTCCTAAAGTTATTTGATCACAAGCAATCTTTATGGGCTCCTCGTCTTTGTTCCCCCTAGCAGACACCTATTACATTCAAGGGTCAGTCAAAAAGATGGAAACCACACTAGCTATTTTAGGGGAGAAAATGTAATATAAGAAAGTGATTAGGAGGTGTTACAGTATTGAAAAAACATGAAAGAGGACACTGATGTATACAGAGTTAATGACTGCAAGAAGCGAGATGTTTGCGGTTATCAGAACCTAGAACTTTGAGGAGTGGCCCTGCAGAGTTGAGACTTCACCTCTGAGGAGGAGGCTGCTGCTTTAGTTCATGTCCTCCTGCTTTAGTTCTCTGTCCTCCTGCCTTCCGATTCCTCCCTAATGTTAGCAGCGGAACGTATCTGAGTCACCTGGCACTGAAATCAGGGCCTCAGAGGTGAAGCTGTCTGGCACCTGTCTACATCTCAGGGGCTCAGAAAAGGGGGCAGTAGGTAGCTGGGGTGCAGATCTCTGAAGCAGTGGCTCTGCCCTGTTGCTGCTGGCACCACTGAGTGGGGTGTGATGCGGCTGGTTCTGGAAGTATGGGAAGAAGCAAAAATCTGAAAACAACTGCAGCTGAAAGTAACCTCCGCTACCTGGGGTGCAGGGTGAAAGACAGAGCAATGCTGCCAGGAACAGCCAGTGGGCAACAGGGATGAGCAAGTGCCTTCTTCGTCCTCCCGCCTTCCGATTCCTCCCTATGTTAGCAGCGGAATGTATCTGAGTCAGGGGGCACTAAAGTATGTTAGCGCTTAGGGGAAATATCTGAGCGATGTGGCATCAAAGTACGTTACTGATGGTGAATCCATACGGGTTTGCAGCAACCTCCGTTCTTGCCTCAGAAGAAATAATTTGACCAAGTAGGGGAGGGGAGCATGCGCAGTGTGTTAACTGGAGTTGTATGGATGTTTACTTGAGGCGTTCTTTCATTACCAGCTGAAGGTACCTAGAAGATGATGTACCAGTTAAACTTTGCCATTTTGCCTCTGAGTAGTGCGCATGCTTGAGCCCACTCGCCTAACTCCTGAGATCTTACTAGGAAGCTGGTAATCACCAGTTTCAAGTTTTTTCTATATTGGGAAGCTGCTTTTCCCTGGTGCTGGGAAATAGTGTAATAACCGCCTGACCATCACGTGATGGTCACCTGACATCTCTGGTGGGGGTTGCTCATGCCTGGCTAGATACTTACTGTAACACTAGTACTGCTATTGGCAGGATCAAACATGGAGCTCTGACAAAGGAGAAATGTAGCTTGCAGTCTCCACCTCAGTATAGAAATGTGGGTGAGGAACTCAAATAATAACAATAGTAATAACAATAACAGTAGTGGTAACAATAACAACGTGAATACATATAGATTATATGCAATAATAGCTGGATTTTTGTCACAGCTGTTCTTTTAGCTGCTTAACATCCATATATACCCTTTAGAGCAACAATAACAACTCTATGCTTTTGCCTAACAAGCTGCAAATGTTCTTCCATTAATAAAGGTGTTCCCATTTTATCTTTCAGAAGGGGTGCCACAAAGTCCCTTGAATCATCTCTGGGGAATGTTAATTATTCCTCAAATTCAGTCATGTACCCATCTGAATATTTTGTAACAAAAGACTAAATTACAAAGGTATTCACCACCAAAAATATTTATATGAAATTAGAAAGAAGTAGAAAGGGAAAATAAATTTGTTTAGAAACACTTGAGATTTTGTTAGGAAAAGTAATATTTATGCTACAGCTGTTTAACTTTCCTTAAGGTTAACTTAGACATCAATGTAACCATCCAACGGGTTCACCTTGCCTGCTGCCTAGACAGAGCCTATTTATCAAGACAGAGGAATTTTAATAGAGAAAGCACAATTCACGCAGAGCCAGCTGTGCAGGAGACCAGCGTTCTATCATTACTCAAATCAGTCTCTCCAAGAATTCGGGGATTGAAGTTTTTAAGGATAATTTGGTGGGTAGAGGGGGGCCAGTGAATCAGGAGTCCTGATTGGTCAGGTTGGAGATGAAATCAAGGAGTCGAAGCTGTCCTGTTGGGCTGAGTCAGTTCCTGGTTGGGGGCCACAAGAGCAGATGAGCCAGTTTACTGATCTGAGTGGTGCCAGCTGATCCATCGAGTGCAGGGTCTGCAAAATAGCTCAAACACTGATCTTAGGTTTTGCAATAGTGATGTTATTGCCAGGAGCAGTTTGGGGAGGGTCGGAATCTTGTAGCTTCCAGCAGTATGACTCCTAAACCATAATTTCTAATCGTGTAGCTAATTTGTCAGTCCAACAAAGGCAGTCTAGTCCCCAGGCAGGAAAGGGGTTTGTTCTGGGAAAGGGCTGTTATCCTTGTTTCAAAGCTAAACTATAAACTGAGTTCCTCCCAAAGTTAATTCGGCCCTACACCCAGGAAGGAACCAAGACAGCTTGGAGGTTAGAAGCAAGATGGTGTTGGTTAGGTCAGATCTCTTTCACTGTCTCAGTTATAATTTTGCAACAGTGTTTTCATCAAACTTCTAGATCTTATTTGAGCCCAGTTATTCATAAGATGGAGGAAATGGACAGTTGCTAATTCACCAGTGAATTTAAGCTGTGTAAATAATCAGTATACAAAGTTTGTTTAGGCCACAAATTTTTGTCCCATTATGGATTAAATACCTATCATTGATCAAATTTAAATCTAAAATGGAAATTACCCATTATTGATCAAATAATATTTAATTGATTTATGTTATTGATTAAATGCAATTCACATCTAGTATTTGCCTGAATACCTCATAATTGCAAGTTTTCTCATTGATGGTGGTTCCTGAGTGCCAAGGCAGAGATTTCTACTAGGAAATTTATTGATACGGAAAATTCTAGCAACAGACTTTGCAAAACGGAGACTGCTGCTGTCTTGCTAAAGGACCATTCTGAATAATGTGATGTACAAATCTGGGTGTCATAAGGTAAAGTTATATACATTGGCAGCAGAAGCAGCTTTTAAAAAGTATGACCTTCTCAAGCACACCCTAGGTTCCCACAGCATTCTAACTTTCCATGGGGTAATAACAGATGCCCCAATGTGTTTAGCTAGAGGTCCTACAACCAAGGCAGTAAGAAAAAAAGGTATAATGAGATCATAAGAACTTGGTTTCAGCTATAGCTAGTAGCACTCTACCCCCTGTAGAGAGTAATTTGCATCTTAATGCACCTCACCTGAGACTGTGGCTGTGCCTTTTAAAATGGATCTCAGTGATTGTTATCATTATTGTGCTTCCTTCCTCTGCACACACGTGCACGTGCACATACACACACACACACACACACACACCCCTACACACACGATAAGTAGTACATTGCTCTCTGCATTGACAGTTTTCAGTGTCATATCCCCATCTTTGGGACCAGGATAATGTATCTGGAGATGTAGTAAAGTTTTAGTGACAGTCAGGTTATCTCATTCATTATATGAATTTTCTGTTGGGGCTCTAGGTTATGTAAACCAAAAATAAAATCCTAAGCTCTGTCTCCCCCTCCCCCTACAACTGACTGAACGGACCCCCTCTGGGCCAAGGGGACCCAAGAGAAACCAGAAAAACTGAATCACCCACCATGACAGGAAGGGAGGTCAGACACCCCTCCTTATGCCCCCTCCCTTTTGGAGTTTAGGCACAACTGACCAACATTAACAGTAAAATAGAGATCTTAAGACTGACAAAACACACTTTGTGGCAGTAAGATATCAAATTTCAACATGACTCCGGTATAGTATCACATGACAGATAGTAGACCCTGAAGGAAATCAAAATATTTTACCCCCAAATGTATGTATTTGACATACTCTGAAATGATCCCACAGTTGTCTTTTATGGGGGAAATTTACATCTGCAGAGAATCCCCATTGATACAACCAGGCCTTTTTGGGATTTAGGAGAGATAAACCAGGAGTCTGACACCTTTTAAGGTTCAAGAGGAACATTTACCATTTATTCTCTCTCAGGGCTGCTACCTGGAGGCTTCATCTACATAATAAGAACCTTGGCTTCCACAACACACCTTAACTCAAGCATTTTTTTTTTTTTTCCACTGACTTCAAGTCTTTGGACAAAGCTTAACTCTCTCAACCAGTTGCCAGTCAGAAAATCTTTCAATCCACCTATGACTTATAAGCGTCCACTTTGAGATGTCCTGCCTTCCTGGGTTGAAGCAATGTATTCCTTACACGTATTGGTTTACATCATTGCCTGTAACTTAACCCTCCCTAAAATGTATAAAACCAAAATGCAACCCGACCACCTCAGGCACACTTTCTCAGGGCCTCTTCATACTGTTCCCTGGGCCATGGTCACTTATACTGGCTTAGAATAAACCTTTTAAAATATTTTATGGAGTTTAATTTTTTTTTTTTTGTCAACAGTTCTAAAGCAACAATGATTTTTAGGCCTTTTGGATAAAAGTGTAAGTGTGCTATATAAAACAAACAAAAATTAAGATAGCAAAGCCTCCAAAACAAGCACTTATCCAAAAGCTTGTCTGAGTATTGTGAACCCACATAACATACAAAATGAGGTTTTAGGAAGGGAGGCAAGAGGACATAGGTCCTTAAACAGAGATCGTGGAGAGGTCGGATCTTGATGTAGTGCTCTGTCCTCCTGTACCCCTGTTGGTTATGAATTTTTGGATCTGGATTTGTAATTGCCTTCCCCTGGCTTGGGAAGTCCTGATCTGAGTTTGGAGGCCTCCTGTCCTGAGGGAGCCCTCTCCCTCTACTGTAACCTCAGATCAGCTGATCGTACCATTGAGACCCAACTGGAGGGACCACTGCTTGGGGTAGCCCATTTCCATCTAGGTTAGTGTGCCCTGAACCTGAAGTAACCTGTCTCATAACTCCCTGCTCGAGTCTTCCACAGTTGAGTGGATACTTGTTTAATAAAGGGCCATTATATAAAAAAGGATGAGTTTGTGTCCTTTGTAGGGACATGGATGCAGCTGGAAACCATCATTTTTAGCAAACTATCACAAGAACAGAAAACCAAACACTGCATGTTCTCACTCATAGGTGGGAACTGAACAATGAGATCACTTGGACTTGGGAAGGGGAACATCACACACTGGGGCCTATCACGGGGAGGGGGGAGGGGGGAGGGATTGCATTGGGAGTTATACCTGATGTAAATGATGAGTTGATGAGTGCTTGGTGCAGCACACCAACATGGCACAAGTATACATATGTAACAAACCTGCACGTTATGCACATGTACCCTAGAACTTAACGTATAATAACAAAAAAAAAATAATAAAGGGCCATTATATTGTATATTGTAGCCTCTAGTCTCAGGATTCTGTTTCTATCACTTTGAACTCTAGTCTCAGGATTGTAGGTGTCAGTTCTAACAATCCATGTGCAAAATCTCGAATAGAATTGTAAGGGACAATAAAAATTCCCAGGACCCCTAAACTCCTTATGCGAAAGGGGAGGTTGAGCCTGGAGGCTGAGTTATACAATATCCTCTTCCAAATGAATAGCTGTTACTAACATTATTTATTAGCCAGATCCCCACAGAAAGGTAAAAGGCCTCAGGCATCTACAAAGGACTGCCCCCACAGATCATTCATAAGTATATTTGTTGTTGGCCCCACTGCCCCACTCCTAAACAAGGACATGCCAATTGTAATTTTAGGTTTAAATCTAAGTCTAACTCCTAAAACTAAAGTCCATTTGTTTCCACACTGATAATGCCCATTACAAGCTTATCTCCTAAGGTGCAGAACAAAAACAAGATGAGATCAGTCATTCCTTCCCCTACCCAGAGATGTTGGCATAATTGATTCTTCCTTTACTCCTTTTTTTCTCTTCAAACATTCACCTTATTTTATGTAAATTCTGGATTTACTGGGCACTAACTATAGTCTCACAAGAATGTAACCATTTGCCTTACTGGCTGCCTATCCGTCTTCCTACATGTCTTCACCTCTTTAAGGAAATGTATAAATACTAAACCTCCTGAAAACCTCTTCAGAAAAACAGCCACAGATGTGTCTGTGGCTAGTTCCTTTCCTGGACTTGCCCTAAAGCTAGCTTAATAAACCTTGATTGATTGAGACTTTGCCTCAGTCAGTCATTATGGTTATCAGAATTAAATTGAGCCAGGGTTGGAGTGTTTAGTACCATGTCTGCCACATAGCAGGTGTTGATTTGAGTGTCTGGAGTTGGGCAGAAGTTCTGTATTGTGGGTTCAACTTTTCCACCACAGATTGTCCATCATGAGTTCTTATTGACAACTGACTGAGCTTTTTTCTCAGGCACCAGGGCAAAGTGTTTTTGATCCTCTCTCAACTCGTGTGTGTGTGTGTGTGTGCATGGAGATTTCACATTAGTTGAACAAATTGGAGAGAGAATGAGTAATTGAAACTGTGCCCTCTCATTTTGAGAATTATTTTGGACCTCATTCTCCAATCATAAATCCCTTTAAAAGTTTCCAATAGTTCGAAAAGTTTCCAACAGTATGAAAAAAACTTATTGAAAGAAATGATGTACCTGACTCTTTATCCACCCATCTGGGGGATCTCTGTTTTCCTCTGCTTTTCTCTTTTTTCATGGCTGTTGAATTAACAATAATGGCTGTTGAATTAACCTACTATGTGCCTGGCCCTGCAATGGGCTGAAATACAGTGATGAATGGGACAAATAAACACAACAGACAGTAAACTGCCATGCATGGTGGTAAGTTATAAAGCTGGACCGACAGGGTGAGGTGACAGGGTGGTTGCTGAGGATGGGCACAACTTCCCATATGGTGATAGGAAAGGCTCTTTCATAGAGGTGCAACCTGAGGTGAGTTCTGGAGCTTGAGAAGGAGCCAGCCTTGTGAAAACCAGGGAGATGAATACTTTCACCAGAGGGGAACAAATGCAGAGGTTTGAGGTGGAAAGTGTGTTCCTCATAGCCGCCAGGCTCCACATTCCTATAAAACTCTTCTACAGCGCATGTGAGAGAATGGATGAGAGAAGGCCGGGAAATATCCTTTGGTCACCTGCAAATGCCTGCGGCTGTAATTGGCGATTCTTACTGATAGATGTGCTTTAAGTGCTGTATATACAGGTTGGGGACTGGGCGATTTTCTTGAAATTTCCCCCTATAGTCAAATTTTTCAAGAACTAAAAATAACAAATTGGCAATCTACCCACGTGTGTTCCTTTGTAGCATCCGAGGACACTACCAGAGCATGACGGATAATATTATGAGCCGTCTGAGTTCTTTGATGGGTTGTGTTATAAAAGTGAAGCAAGTTTCATCTTGGTGAAATGCCTAGCGGAGGGAGCAGTATTTCCAGTCCGGCTATTGAATTACATTTTTTCTGTTTTTCAGTTCTGTTTATTTCCTTCATGCCCAGCTCAGTGCAAACAACATACCCTCTTAGTAAGAATGAAGACCTCTGTTGGTTTGTTGCTGCCACATAAGAGGGAGGGTTGGAGAGGAAGGGGTATTGACAGCCATTTTCCCAGTCTTGGCACACAGGCTAGTATGAGAAGTAGATATTTATGGGATGCTATGTGGCTCATGGAAAGAGATGGAGAGCCTTTCCTGCAACACACAACGTCCCCTTGGCCCCCACCCCTACCCCATGAACTTCCAAAGACATAGACGAAAAGTCCAGGCCAATGTATAATCTTTATTACCATAAGGTGTTCAACCAAAAACTGATATGGTCCCCTGGAGAGCCAGACTGGGCCATATGGTAGCCTTTTATTTGCTTCTCATTACATTTTATTTCTATTCAGCCTGTACTAAGACTATACTTTTTCTAGTCTATTTGCTAAGGCTGGAGGCAGGCTTTCCTGACTTAGAACACTAGAGTTAGGCCGAGTAGTCTTCTTGGCGTTTTCTTCCCCAGGGCCAAAACCAAACCTCTGTAGTTTTTACTCTGTTGGTGAGAAATGTCCAAGCAATAGAGAAAGAGAAAGAGCATTTCTATTTAAAGGCCTAGCGTAGAGCTAGTCACGTTTGCTCAGTTCGTGCTTCTTCCAGGTGGACAGCTCCTAAGATAGTGGAGTTGGCCCACTGTCTCACATGAACCAGTCGCCATGAAATGGTGAAATCTCATCATTTCAGCAGACGCAGATTTATTGTGCTGCAAATGCAGTTTGAGTTTCAGTGCCCTTCAGTTGTTTGAGCCCCTTCTAAATAAATACTCACTTTCATAGCCAATTTTGAATTTGAAATTTTATATTCTTTTTCTTAAGGTATCCCCCAAACTGTGTAAGATTTAGGTCCCACAAAGCAGGGGCCTGCTCCTGCATACCAGTGTGGCTGCCACATGGAGTCACTGAAGCTCAGCCCCTTGAGGACATGTAGGCACCCGGAGAAAGAGTGAGCTATGGGTGTAACAACAGAGTATCTGTGATGCCAGGATTGGGAGTCTGGCAGTTTTACTACAGAGTCCTTTAAAAAGTATAACATAGAGAAGGATGAATAGTTGCAAAAGTGGTATAGAGAACTTCTGTGTATCTTTTATCTAGATTCCCCAGTTGTTACCATTCTACACATTTGTCTTATCATTCATTCTCTTTCTCTCTTTTTCTTTACACACATACACACATGCATGTACTTCTATATTTTTCCCCTTAACCACTTGAGATTGGGTAGCAGACAAATGATCCATTACCCCTAAACACTTCTGTGTGTATTTATTAAATAAAAGATGTCCTCTGATGAAGCCACAGTACACCCATCAAAATCAGATCAACACTGATTTTATACCAACATACAATTCAGAGATCCCATTAAGATTCTACCCAATTTTACAACAATGTTCTTTACAGGTTGAGAATCCAAACTAGAATCTTGTGTTGCATCTAGTCATCACTTCTTTTAATTGATTTCAACTTGAGACAGTTCTTCAGTCGTCCCTTGCCCTTCAAGGCCTTGATATTTTTCATTATCCAAGCCCGTTACTTTGTAGAATGTCCCTAAATTTGGGTTTGTCTGATGTTTCCTCAGGATTAGATTAGCATAATGAATTTTTCCAGAAATACCACAGAAGTGACAGGATACACATGATGATGATTTGTTCTATTGCTGGTGATGTTAACTTTCTTTTACTTGGTTAAAGATACTATCTGCTAGATTTTCTGTTGTAAAATTAACAAGTGTTTTGCGGGGTGCTCTGAGACTAAGTAAATATCCTGTTCCTCATCAAATTTTCACTCACTTCTTTAAGCATTCATTGATGAATTTTGCCTAAACCAATTATTACTATACTAGTTACCAAATAACAATTTTCCATCATTTCTTCTACATTTACTAGTTGACAATCTACTAAAAGGCAGACTTTTTTCTGTACCCCATTTGCTAATGTATATATGTATTTATACTTGTATGGATCCATAGATTCTTATTTTATTCAATGTGGTATAGTCCAATACTATCATTATTTATTTTAATGCCCAATTTGTTCCAGATTTGGCCAGCAACAGCACCTTTAGTTTGACTACTATATCCTTTTAACATGTCCCTATCATGCTTTGAAAATTTCCTTATATTCTGGTGTCTGAGGCTTATCTTGTACTTTCCTTGTCCCAGTCCTGGAATTAGCCATTTTTTCCAAGATCCCTGGTTCCTTTTAGTGGAAAATAGTATTTAAAAACCAAGACTGGAGGGCTAGTTGCACTCCTTGTTATAAAGTGTGGCTTCTAGGCCTTCTCATTAGACACTGAGCTAGAAATAAATGCATATATGTACATACACACACACATCTGTAGTTATTTCTATAGTTTTCTATCTTCTCTATATAGCTACTTCCAATTTCAATCCCTCATCACATGGTTTGTTCTGACTTTCCCCCTTTCCATATTTGAAGATAGTGAGAATCCTGTCTCCCATTATCCTCAGTATGTTCATTTGCTCAGTCCCTTGTATGTGATCAATCTCCAGATTACATGTGCCATCTCGTCACCCCTGTGCTGCCAACTCACACTTGTCTACACCAGTTGAGAATTATCACTCTCACCATATACATATAAAAAGTTCCCCTGCTGTGGCCCCAGGGGTACTTAGGCCAAGAGCTACCCCTCTCCTGGACCTGGATTTTCACAGATCTACAGTTTCCCCCTGTCCCAGCATGTGACTCGCACCATCCTCCCAGGTGGACAGTTCTCCCCCGCCCTGGTTGCACACAGGACTGAAGTTCCCTTCAGCTCCAGTGGTGCATCCAACAAGAACTGGGATCTCTCCTGCCTAAATTCCCCATGGTCTCAGTGGCTCCCAACTGGCCAAGAGTAACTCAGCCCCAGCACTGTGCTAATTCGTGCTGCCCAGGCACTGGACAGAGGTTTAAAAACTGAAACTAATCAGTAAGTTAAGGGAATCTGCCCAAGACGTTGTTAAGGAATCCTTTGTTTATCAGGGAAAGGAAATTCAACAGATTATGGTTGAAGGTAATTATGACAGAGAAATACAATCATTTATATTTAAATCTTTGTTTGGTTACTTGCCTTCTTGCTCTCAGATCTATTGCCTGCTCTATGTTATAGGCAAGCACATATCCCAGGCTGCCTTGCCACCTGGCTTCCAGCTAGGCTTGTCCCATGGGAGGCAGTCAGAAGAGACTGGTAGTTTCCCCTTTTTCTCTTCTGTCTGCAGCAGTGTCTCCATCAGTGGCTATTTCCCCTTTATGATTAGCTTCTGTGTAACAGACTTGTCATGGTTCTAGATTCTTCTGGGTTCCAATCTTACCACCTTCTCCCTTTGTTTCCAGCTCCAAGAGTGATAGTGGCTTCCTATACTATGTCTAATTTCTCAATTCCTTCCTTTTTCATTCTCAGTTTCTCTGTCACCTATATAACCAATTTTCTGAATTAAATTTCCTCTGCATTAAGCACCTAGAGTGTTTAATGTTTTCCTAACCTGACCCAGAAAATGGCCCGACAAGTTGATTCCCCTTACTTGTTATATGAGCCTGGAGCTGTTGTAGTCAACTGTCTCCCATTTGAGAAAACCTGTCTGAGAATGAAACATCACAAAGAAAATGGAGCCAAAAGTTAAATAACTAGATCTTAGTAACTTTGAATGAGCTCTTGATCAGCCATTACCAAAAGCTAGGATGACCCTTGAACTTTTCAGTTACTTGAACCAATAAAACCACTTTTTAACAAAGTCCTAATTGTTACATCTGTTTTTCAGTATCATGACTGTTGAATTACGTACAAATTATAGATCATTAACTCCTTGATCCATGAAGGTGACTTAAGTTCTATTTGAAAGTCACATTTCCCAACAGGGCTTATCTCCTTGGTGTGATTTACTTATTTGTATTCTTAAAAGAGGAGATTTTCCTACAGCTTCTCCCTTTTATTGGTCTTTCTGTCTTCTAATGTGTGACTCCTCTTTTCTTTTCTAAGCTGCCACATTCTGACAGGGTCTCATATATCGACTATATCAGTGGAGGGGACAAAATAAAAAATTTATGTCATCTACATGACAGACCTGAAAAACTAGCCTCTCATTTACATATTGCAAAAAATTGAGTTATATGCTACATAAGTGACAGGAGAATGGGGCTCTTAATCTATGTGAAAGGAAATTGGATTCAAGTTGTTTTATCTCTTGCAGATGTTCGACATTATTTTTGTCAGCTAGTAGTTAAGTTGAAGAGAGACATCTTTCTCAGAATAGAAACATGAAATAATAATGTCCTCCAGCATCATCTCATCATGTTAAGCCATGAGATGGATGATACCCTGATGTGAAAAGATGCAAATGATACTGAGTTTTGAAGTATTTGTTGGGAGTGGGAGAGAGGCTAAAGTTTTGTTCTATAATATACTGCTTCTGTGTAAAAAAAAATGAAGAATCCATAGATGCTTTGTTTTAAAAAATAGGATTCTAAGCCACAGTTTCCTAGGAGGTTTATTTTGGACAAGAATTCAGTAAGATTTGGCTTTAACATGTCCCTGTGGAAAGTTGGCACTAGCATGGGTTAGGACCCAATGCCCTTGGAGGCTCAGCTCAGGGTCCTTGCTTAGGGTTTCTGTATCTTATGTATGACCTGAGGGATGTAGGCTTCCTAGGTTAGTTGATCATGGGTATACTGAGGCCTCTGGCCTTCCTCGTCCCCTTCAGCATGTGTGCTGGCTTCTCTCACCTGACATGGGTCTGTTTGTTGCCCTCTGTGTCTCTTAGATGTTTTACCTGAATCATTATATACCTTCTGTCTACAAACTAAGCCCTACTCTGAGTTAATCCAGATAAGTAGGGAATGTATCTTACTAGCCTCAGATCACTGAGCTCTGTGGTTAGATGTACTGCTTGAAACATGGTAGCTGGTGGCTGGAGGGACATTACAGAGCACCTTGAGTTCAGGAATGGTGGCTTCCTGCTAAATAGTGGGTTGTTGTCTCCGTTCCCCTCTCTGGCACTGTACTATATAAACTGAGACTGGAATCCCATTCAACTTGGCTGGGGTTTTGATGTCCTAGGGGAGAGAGGTAGATTCTGCTCCCTCTACCAACCTCTACAGATGTTTTCAGAGCACCAGGCATAGATCCGGATCGATTTCCTCAGGCCCCAGGCTGCCTTGCCCAGCCTGCCCTTGTTGCCCTGCTTTTCTGGCCTTCCTGTGCGTTGTGTGTCAGCATGCCACACATCCACTCCATGACAGTTCTCATGAGTGCCTCAGGACTTGTGGTCCTCCCTGGACCACACACAAGCTTTAGTCTATAAACCATGAATGAGCTAGTCCACTTCCACTCTAATTCCCACTCTTCAATAGCACATATGAAAATGTTAGAGGATCTTTATGTAAGTAAAATTATTATTATAATCGTAAAAATGCCATTTATAATATACATTCCAAATAAAGCTATAGTAACCTTTAAAAATGTATTAATGAAAAGCAGGAGTTACTTTGCCTAAATCTATTGTACAGAGGCATTTATAAAGCTTACTCCAAAATACAACAGGAATAGCTCATGTATTATCTAGAACCGGTGTACGCACACACATACTTCTATGTTTATACATATGTTTACTATTCTGAGCACTTATATGCTGAGCACTTTATATAAATTATCTTCTGTCTTAGATCAGGTTTCCCAGAAAGCTAAGCAGAACCTGAGGCAATAAATAAAGCCCTGATGATTTATTTGGAAAGTACAAACTCAAGGCAGCAAAAGTATAAAAAAATAAAAATAAATAAAAAACAAACGTAAATTGAGGGAGAGAAGATGAGAAGCAATGCAGAGTTCTGCACTGACGAGTGCTTCATAATCGCCACAGAGAACTGGGGTAGGACACACCACAGGGGTGATGCAAGATTGTGTGGGCTTTTCCAGAAAGGGTGTACAGACTCATGCCTCAGAGTAGTTGATTAGAGCGTGGAAGGTTGGGACATTGCTGTATCCTTCCTATCTCCTTTTTGCTATGGGTCAAAGTTTGTCTGACTGAGGGTTAATTCTCTTGCACTTTTGCAGCTGCCGGAACGTGAGATCCCAGGCCCTGTAGTGGTGTGTTTCATTCAAATCTGAAAATGGCCGGACAATTGAGCAATTCCTGGCATGTGGCTGCTTGGCCCAGTTGTGCAGCTGTAGCCCAGGGGGAGGCTTTCCAAGGGCAAGTAACTGCTGGGCCCCTAGTGAAGCAGTGTGACTTGGGAGGCTGCCAGGCAGAGGGTATCTAAGGAGGTGCATAACATCTGTGGTTGATGTATCTACCTGGGATGCACAACAACCCTGAGAAGTGAGTCTTATGTTTCCCACTTTATAGCTGAGGAAACAGGCTATTTGCCCAAGATCTCATAGCAGTGAGCAGCTAAGCCAGAGTTTGAACTTAAATCAGTTTGCTTTCAAACTGATTTGGGTTTTCTGTCCAGCATGCTACATAGATTCTCCTGTAGGCTTTAATTCAAACAAATAACAAAAAAAGTCAGTGAAAGTGACACATAGTTCTTGCAGAAAATATAAAAAACAATCATCTACAATCTGTAGACCCAGAAATAATCATTACAATTTTTCTAGCATATAATCTTTCAGTTTTTCTGTAATATTTGTACATAGTTAAGATAATGCAAATACTATAGCTTATTATGCTGTTGTCATTGATTACTATTTCGAGAGTATTATCCTATGTCAATATAAACTTTTACGTCTCTATACCCAGATATAGTATTATATACTTTGGAGGCAGCAGGTCTGTGATCCATTTGTTCCCTTTGCTGGGGTGGCCGTGTGTTCCGAGGTAAGAAAGAAGGCAGGTAACTGGTTTAATCTTGTAAAGACACTGATGACAGACCTCCTGGCCAACCACGTGCTTTTTGCTAGCAGGAAAGTCCTTATCCATGGAATGCTTTTAGCAGAAAGTACTTTGGTGTATAGGATTTCTTAGGTAAACAAGCCTAGAATCTATACATTTATGGGGCATGGTTCTCAGGAAATTGTCACTTAAATTATGTAAATATCTGAGTATCAAATAGAGATGTTTCAGATGTTCCTGAACTAAGCAGCTCCTTCTGGGTAAGTAAGGTGGCTGACACCATTCTCAGAGGCCTCATCAATTGTCCTGGGCCAGAGTACCTCAGAGGCAGGAAGAAGAGACCCAGGGAGTGCCACCAGGGCTTCTAGACCTCTCCCTGCTGGAACCTATGTCTCCTTATTATATGCATCCTTGAAATGACTAGTAAAGCTTGGTACTGAGTAAGATCTCTGATGTGTGTGAGTCTTATTTGACAATCTGATCTTCGTTGTGTTACGTGCCACCTCAATTCATTGTCATTTCCTCATTGATTATGTTTTAATTATATAAAAATATTTTGTAACTTTAAGTACAACTGTGATATATAACTCTGACCAAATCATTGTCTATATTTTATGTCATTTCTTTTGAATTATTCCAAGAGAAGGACTTGCTATTCTATACTTTTTCAGGGCTACAAGAGGGAAACCTCTATAAGAAGCTTTTGCCATACTTCCCGTTCTTGCTACTGCAAGGAGAAACAGAGGGATCAAAAGAAAAAAAGGAAAAAAGGAGAAAGAAGTGTGAGCAATAGGAAAAATCCCTTTACCATCATCATCAGCAGACGTTTTTGCCAGCCTAGGTTCATTCTTCATTCTCAGTTCATTTTTCCCTTTTGCACTCGGCTATTCTTAGCTCTTGCCCTAGAAACCCCATTCTTGCTTCAGACTCCAGCCTCCTGGAAGACGAACCAAGCTTTCCCTGCTTCTTCCTACATAGAGAAACTTCTGCCCAGCTGCTGGGGAGACCTCCAGCAGCTTGATGTTTCAGCAGGAAGATACACTCCGGGCATTCCGAATTGGGACTGTTGGTTTTGTAGCACACCCAGGGTTCTTAATCCAAGGTTCATGGAGAGAATTCAGGGTGGTGGGTCAATGAACTTGGAGGGGAAAAATGACATGTCTATATTCACTAGTCTCTAACCAAAATTTATCAGACCTTTCAATTATAAATGTAAGCAAAAAAGACAAAAACAAAAAAACAAAAAAAACCAAGAAAACAAAAAAACAAAAACACACACCCATGGTAGTATTAGCAGTACCTGTAATCTTGTCACGAATAGAAATCAATTCTTTTCATATACATTATTATTGTTGCAAATATCATGAAAAATTATTTACATTTCATGCTACTTAGAAATTATGTTATTAAACCTGTCGCTAGGTTTATATAACATGTTAATGTGTAAACATGTTATTTAACATGTTGCTAAAGAAAATACATTGCTAAATCACAAATGGAAAATATTTTGAAAACCGTATTTTTAAAAATTGATTTACTTTGTTGTCCTATGTTTTTATTTTATTGATTTAAACAACATTTTGAGAAGGGGTTCCTAGTTTTATCAGATTGCCAAATGTGTCCATGGCAAAGAAAGGGTCACGAAGTCTTAAAAGTGGAATACAGTCGAGCACTTCACTAGTGTGCATTACGTGATATGTTAAATAGCCATTGAAATGCTGACCTAACTCTTACCTTTCAATGATTAACATAATCATGTCACTAAATGCATAAATAGTGCTTAGGCAAGCACTGACATAGGCTGCTGTATAGGTGTAAACAACAGGCTACTTGGTTTCAGGGACACAGAATTAATCACAGCTTGGTGCATCTGAGAAGATTCCTAGAAGGAGTAACGTTTGAGGTGGGCCCAGTTCAGCTTAAAGCAGCTGAGGAGGTGAACCAGGCTGCCCACACCTCTGCATGAGAATCTCACAGTCACCCTGCCAAGCTCTACTCCTCTGAAAAATACCTGATTGAAGCAAGTTGCAATAGCCATGGGCTTTCCTTTCCTGAAAACTCAGGAAGGGCTCCTTTGCTAATGTGTTTTTCCTATCCTTTAATAAGGATAGTAGCTTGTTCTTTCATCTATTCATATTTTTCTGTAGGCAAAGAGCAGCATCTGATGTAGTAGAACATGAGCTTAGGGATCTTAGCTGGTCTGGGTTCTTACCTTTCCTTGGGTTATTGATAAACTGAATTACTGGACATGATGATCTTCATCATCTTATCATTGTCCTATCAACTTTGACTTTTAGGAATTTTTGAATGTTGGCTAAGAAATGGCATTCAATAAGTGAAATGTTTCATTTCCATTGAGGAAGTTATAATGTCCCTCCATGCCCCTAATTCCAATGTATTGATGAAATGGAAAACTGACTGTGAGAAGCATGGCATATAATTCTCCCTCCTCTGCCTGACCCCAGCCTTTCTAAGTGTACTTCTAGGAAGTATAAACTGGCACAGAAAAATTCCACCCATTCGATTTCTTACAAGTTGAAGAAAAGTCAGAGGTACAAAGTGGGGAGGGAAATCTGGGGAATGCTTTGAACTGCGTTAGCCAATATCAAGCATCAGGATGCCTCTGATGTCATCTGCAGAGGGGCCTACTTTGGTCAGTTTTCTTCTAAGCCTGCTACAAGCATACTGCTTCTACACCTCCAATCTCTGATGCAGTGCCTGAACTGTACTGTGGGCAGACAGAAAGCAGTGTCTATACATATGAATTCCTCAGTGTAATGCTTTCATTTCACTTTTTTTTTAATTCCTAAAAAAGAAAGGCTAAAATTTTGCATGAGAATGCAGTTTTATGTGTTGCTGAGATATGTTAAGGATGTGGATGGCACACTAAAACTCATAGTCATTAAAGTCATTATTTTCTCTGCCTTCATTCCTCTCCCACATTCTGCACCTTGCCTCTTAGGTCACTCACTTCTAGATACAGTTGTCAGTATTCTTCTCTTTAAAAAGCCTCAATAGACGCTCTAAACTTTAGGTTAAGGGAAAACCCCAGAGGTGAAGTAAAGAGAGCAATGTCCAGTAGAAGTTTCTGTGGATGTAAAACTAAGGGGAGCAGTGCCCAAGGGACAGGGTAGGAAGATTTAGCATGTGACTCATGCCACACTTTCTTCAGCAAAATCACACATGAACCAGCAAGCCATTCAAAGAATGGAGCCCTATGGAGAGACTCTGCCAAATAATAATTATTATTGTTATGATAATTATAATTATACCAAGGAGAAGAAGAAAGAGTGGAATAGGAAGGACAGAAATAAATTTTAAAAGGCTGGTGGTAAAGCATGCCACAAGATGAATTGCCTATAGAATTAAAGAAAAGGTACAGGTAAGTTTTTCTATGGAGTCTCAAAGAAATTGTCCATAACAAAAATTATAGCCAGAGAGAAATATTTCAAAGAAGAAATAGAAAGATTCAGAGAAAAATGAAAAGGCAAGAGAAGAAGATGGGCAGTGAACTAAGACAAATAGAAGGAAAAACAATACAGAAAGAATAAATGTGACTGATAATACAGTTATGCATATAGCAGCAAGTTTAACAACATCACCCAAAATGAAATGGAAAAAACAAAACCAAACAAACAAACAAACAAAAAACAAAGACATACAAAGCTTACAGACAAAGTACTGGATATGGAAGAAAAACAAAGGAAATCCAATATGAATGAGTTGACATTTCTGAGAAAGAGAATGAAACAGATGGAACAGAAATAATTTCAATCATATAAAAGACAACAGTTTCTTGCAATAAAAACTTGAATCAGCCCAATGAAGGGGAACAGCATGGACAAGTAAAGATTGATAGAACACAATGAACACCAAGTCATATCCTGAAAAGTTACTGAATATAAGATAAAGATTTATGTGGGCATGAAGAAAAGAAATACCACAAACAAGGGGAAAGTCTGGCTGACTTCAGACTTCTTTACAGCAGTGTACAATGCCAAAAGATCATGAAAGAATGCCAACAATGTTCTGAAGAAAGCAAAGTGTTGTGAATTAGTTTATTAACCATGCATGTTCAAATGTGAAGGCAACAGATATCTCAGTAATGCAAGTACTTAGGCAATAGAGTACATAGAAGTTCTTAGAAAATAGAAATCCAATGGATCAAGAGATGACACAAAATAAATATAACTGGATTATTGACTAGTTTGAGCTTGAGATATACAAGAACAAAATATTTCTTCACATTCTTCAACACTATCTTCAACTGTCCCAGTCAAATATTTCTTTCTTGTTCTTTTAAGAATATTTTGTTCTGATTCTACCACTTTTCCAATAACTTCAAGTATCCAAAATCTTGTGGAGCTTCCTCAATCTCATACATTCAATTTAAATCTCATTTTCTTTCCTCCTACTCCAATGTTGGGCACTCATGGCAAAGGTTCTTTTTCCTTCTTTCCTTTTCCTTCTTGTGTCTTCCTTCCCTTGTACCCTCTTTTTTTCTGAGTCTCTTTCTCCTCTAGTGTGTTGTGGTGAGAAGGAAAGATGGAGGAAATGGGGTGAACATCACTTAGGCAGTGGCTTTGGATGTTTTTTAGGTTGCTGTTGCCTTTGATTCACTCTGTGTGACTGAGATCCAAATGTTGGCATTCTGGAGAGGTGCATGTGTGAATTCTTGGGAGACGTTCTTTAAGGACCGCCTCCTGCCCAGACAAATGATGCTCTGGCAAGACCTCTTCTGATTCCAGCTGAGCTACTACCTCTGGTGGTCTACTCCACAGCCTCTTGCTTCTGGAATCCTTTTGCCTGGCAGGCTGTCCCCTTAGACAGGGTACTACTGAGGTGGCACAAACTACTTCATGGGCTGACTCCTAGAAAACTCATGAATCTTGCTACTTAAATGTCTAGAGTACAAGTTGCTACAGCACCACCTGAGCTCTCTGCCTTGCTTTTCCGGATCTCTTTTTCTCAACTCCGAGCAGATCACTAAGTGCGCAGTAGAAGTAGATGCTCAAAAGGGAATGAGAGGCTTGTTTCAGATTTTTTCAGGCATCACAAATATCTACCTATGATTCTTGCATCATCCCCTCCTTTGGCTTCCTGTGTATGTGTATATCTGGGGCTGAGTGTTGAGGAGAAAGAGCACAATACAATCCTCCTAGCTGATCCCACAATCTTCCTTGAGTTCTTTATCTTTGGCATATGTAGCCTGGAGCAAGAGATTGGGGCAGGGCTGGAACTGCCATCTCTCTTGTCAGTGCTAGAGGGAGTATCTGGCTTCCTTGGTACAGTAATTCTCTTTAGAATGGGGCAGTATTTCATATTGTTGTACAATTTGGAAGCTTTTTCAACTCTGAGATAGCAGGAGACATCCCATTGAACATCAGCTTCATGAACACAGCAATAAATAGAGAACCATGGTGAAGGACATGCAGTGATATAGTTTGGATCTGTGACCCCACTCAAATCTCATATTGAAATGTAATCCCTAATGGTGGTGGTGGGGACTAGTGGGAGGTGATTGGATCATGGGGGTGGATTTCTCATGAATGGCTTAACATAATCCCTCGTAGTGCTGTCCTTGTGATAGTGAGTGAGTTCTCATGAGATCTGGTCTTCTAAAAATGTGTAGCACCTCCCCCTTTGCTCTCTTGTGCCTTCTTTCACCATGTGATATTATGGCTCCCCCTTTGCCTTCTGCCACAATTGGAAGCTTCCTGAGGCTTCCCCAGAAGCAGATGTTGCTATGCTTCCTGTACAGCTGGCAGAACCAAAAGCCAATTAAACCTCTGTTTTAAAAATAAATTATCCAGTCTCACGTATTTCTTTATAGCAATGTGAGAGCATACTAATACATGGGGTGAACCTGAATTTATTTTAGTAGGTTACTAATTGTTGGAATTAGAGTTATAGAATAAAATGTAAGGGTTTAAAATCTTGAAAATATAAAAATAACAGATAACCAGTGTTGGGAGTTGGAGGTAAGGAATGTGGAAGGGATCAAAAGCGTCAGTTTTTTCATTTTTCATAGCGTGGAGTCAAGAGATAATTGTTCAGAATTAAATTGTATGATTGAGAATTATGGTTCAACCTATCAGTGTTTTCTCTCCTTAATTCTACTTTTAAAAACCTGAGAGTAGTGGTTCTTAACCAGAGACAATTTTGCTCCACCTTCCCCAGGGGCATTTGGCCTTACTGGAGACATTTAGATGTTACATTGAGGGAAGAGGGTGTTTCTACTACTGTCTAGTGGGTAGAGGCCAGAGATGCAGCTAAAAATCCTATGAAGGGATTAACAGCCCCACCAAAGTGGCACGAAAATTATGTTACATGAAAACATCTGAACATTCAGTAGCTACAGAAACATTAAGCAGAGCCTCCTGAAAATATAACTGCCATTGGCCCCTCTCAGGGGAAGTTGCCTGTTTGTAAGAGAACTTATCCTTAGCACTGAAAGTGAAAACTCAGCTGCGATTAGCATCAGAATGCCCAATAGAGTTTAAAATAATGGGTTATAAGATGTTATTTGCAAACCTCTTGGTAGCCTCAAATCTAAAAACCTACAACAGATAACAAAAAAATAAAAAATGAGAAATTAAAACATACCATTGGAGAAAACCACCTTGACAAAAAAGGAAGACAGAAAGGAAAGAAGAAAGGAAGAGACCAAAAACCAATTAGAAAATAAATAACAAAATGGCAGCAGTAAGTCCTTACTTATAAACAATAACATTGAATATAAATAGACCAGACTCCCCAATCAAAAGACATTGAGTGCCTGAATGGATTAAAAAATAAGACCCATTGATCTGTCATCTACAAGAAACACACTTCACCTATAAAGACACACATAGACTAAAAGAAAAAGATACTTCACACAAATGGAAACAGAAAAAAGCAGGAGTAGCTATACTTATATCAGGCAAAATAGGTTTTAAGACAAAAAGTATAGAAAGAGACAAAGAAGGTAATTATATAATGATGAAGGAGTCAATTCAGCAAGAGAATATAACAATTATAAATATATATGCACCCAATACTGGAACACCCAGCTATATAAGGCAAATATTATTAGAGCTAAAGACAGAGATAGACTCCAATACAATAATAGCTGGAGACTTCCACACTCCACTTTCAGCAATGGACAGATCATCCAGGCAGAAAATTAACAAAGGAACATTGAATGTAATTTGTACTGTAGACCAAATGGATCTAACAGATATTTACAGAACATTTTATCCAACAGCTACAGAATGTACATTCTTCTCAGCACATGGATTATTCTCAAGGATACATCATATATTAGGCCACAAAACAAGTCTTAAAAAATTCAAAAGAACTGAAATTATATCAAGTATCTTCTCTGACTACAATGGAATAAAACTAGAAATTAATTATAAGAGAAAATTTGGAAACTATACAGACACATGGAAATTAAACAATATGCTCCAGAATGAACAGTGAGTGGGTCAATGAAAACATTAAGGAAGAAAATTTAAAAACTCTCAAAAAAAATGAAACTCCAAATACAATCTACCAAAACCTGTGAGACACAGCAAAAGCAATACTAAGAGGAAAGTTTGTGGCGATAAACACCTACAAGAAAAACAAAAACAAATCAAAAACAAACAAACACACAAAAACAAAAATTCAAATAAACAGCCCAATGATGCATCTTAAAGAATTAGGAAAGCAAGAGCAAACCAAAGCTGAAATTAGCAGAAGAAAAGAAATAATAAAGATCAGATGAAAAGTAAATAAAATTGAAACAAAAAATAATACAAAAGATCAATGAAACAAAAAGTTGGTTATTTGGAAAGATAAAATTGATAACTTTTAGCCAGACTACCTAAAAAAAATAAAAGAAGAAAGAAAGAAAAAAAAAGAAGACTCAGATAAATAAAATCCGAGATAAAAAGGAGACATTACAACTGATACCACAGAAATTCAAAGGACCATTAGAAACTACTATGAGCAACTGTATGCTGATAAATTGGAAAAACTTGAAGAAATGGATAAATTTCTGGAAACATACAACTACCAAGACTGAACCATGAAGAAATACAATATTTGAATGGCCCAATATCTGAACAGATATAAAAGCTGCAATAAAAAGTCTCCCAGCAAAGTAAAGCCTGTGACCTAACGGCTTCACTGCTGAATTTTGCCAAATATTTAAAGAAGAACTAATAGTAATTCTACTCAAATTATCCCAAAAAATAGAGGGGTAGGGAACACCTTCAAATTCATTCTATGAGGCCAGTACTACTCTGATACCAAAACCAGACAAAGAAACATTAAAAAAAAAAGCTATAGGCCAATTTCCCTAATGAATATTGATGCAAAAATCCTCAACAAAATACTAGCAAACTGAATTTGACAACACATTAAAAAGATCATTAGTCATGACTAAGTGGGATTTATCCAAGGGATG
Organism: Macaca fascicularis; assembly: GCF_037993035.2. Taxonomy (NCBI): domain Eukaryota; kingdom Metazoa; phylum Chordata; class Mammalia; order Primates; family Cercopithecidae; genus Macaca; species Macaca fascicularis. Next base: position 67,568,011 of record NC_088380.1, on the reverse strand, counting down.
CAAGGATGGTTCAATGTATGCAAATCAATCAATGTGATACATCATATCAATAGAACGAAAAACAAAAATGATATGATCATTTCAATCGATGCTGACAAAGCATTTGGTAAAATTCAACATCCCTTCATGATAAAAACACTAAAAATCTGGGTATAGAAGGAACATACCTCAACACAAGAAAAGCCATGTATGACAGACCCCCAGCTAGTATCATACTGAATGGGGAAAAACTGAAAGCCTTTCCTCCAAGATCTGGAACACAACAAAGATGCTTACTGTCACCACTGGTATTCAACACACTACTGTAAGTCCCAGCTAGAGCAATCAGACAAGAAAAAGAAAGGGCATCTGAATTGGAAAGGAAGAAGTCAAATTATCTTTGCTTGCAGATGATACGACATTATATTAGGAAAAAAATCTAAAGACTCCACCAAAAATCTATCAGAACTAATAAATTCAGTAAAGTTGCAGGATACAAAATCAATATTCAAAAAGTAGCAGCATTTATGTATGCAAACATTGAACAATATGGGAAAAAATAAAGAAACCAATCCCATTCATAATAGCTACAAATAAAATATGATAACTAGGAATAAACTTAACCAAAGAAGTGAAAGATCTCTACAATGAAAATATTGATGCAAGAAATTCAAGAGGACACAAATAATGGAACGATGTTCCATGTTCATGGATGGGAAGAATCAATATTATTAAAATGCCCATACTACTTGTAGCAATCTACAGATTTAAGGCAATTCCTATCAAAATACCAATGATATTCTTCACAGAAACAGAAATAAAAATTCCTAAAATTTATATCAAATCACAAAAGACCCAGAATAGTGAAAGCTATCCTGAGCTAAAAGCATAATGCTAGAGGAATCATATTACCTGACTTCCAATTGTGCTACAGAGCTATAGTAACCAAAACAGCATGGTACTGGCATAAAAACAGATACATAAGCCAATAGAACAGATTAGAGAACCCAGAAATAAATCCATACATCTACAGTGAACTCATGTTCAACGAAGGTGCCAAGAACATACATTGTAGAAAGGACAGTCTCTTAAATAAGTGGTACTGGGAAAACTGGACATCCATATGCAGAATGAAATTATATGGCCCTATCTCTCATCATATACAAAATCAAATAAAAATGGATTAAAGACTGAAATCTAAGACTTGAAGACAATGAAACAACATAAAGAAAACATTGGGGAAACTCTCCAGCACGTTGGTTTGGTCAAAGATTTCTTGAGTAATACCCCAAAAGCACAGGCAACCAAAACAAAAATGGACAAATAAGATTACATAAAAGCTTCAGCACAGCAAAGGAAACAATTAACAAAGTGAACTGACAACCAGATAATAGGAAAAAATATTTGCAAACTATCTATCTGACAAAGAATTAATAACCAGAGTATATAAGGAGCTCAGACAACTCAGTAGGAAAAAATTCTAATAATCTGATTAACACATTTGCAAAAGATCTGAATAGACACGTCTTAGAAGAAGACATGCAAATGGCAAACAGACATATAAAAGGTATGCCACATCACTGATCCTCAGAGAAATGCAAACCAAAACTACAATGAGCTATTATCTCAACCCACTAAAAATGGCTCTTTTCCCCCACAAAAGATAGGCAATAACAAATGCTGGCAAGGATGTGGAGAAAAGGGAACACTCGTACACTGTTGGTAGGAATGTCAATTAGTACAGCTTCTACGGAGAACAATATGGAAGTTCCTCAAGAAACTAAACATAGAATGGCCATATGATCCAGCAACTCCACTACTGGGTATTTATCCAAAGGAAAGGAAATCAGTATATCAAAGAGATATCTGCTCTCCCATATTTATTGCCACACTGTTTACATAGCTAAGATTTGGAAGTAACCTAAGTGTCCATCAACAGATGAATGGATAAAGAAAATGTGGTACATATACACAATAGAGTACTATTCAGCCATACAAAGGAATGAGATCCTGTTACTTGCAACAACATGGATGGAACTGTTAAGTGAAATAAGCCTGACACAGAAAGACAAACTTTGCATGTTCTCATTCATTTGTGGGATGCAAAATTTAAACAATTGCACTCATAGAAACAGAGAGTAGAAATATGGCTACCAGAGGCTGGTAAGGGTAGTAGGGAGCAAGTGGAGTGGAGATGATTAATGAGTGTAAAATACAGTTAGATAGAATGAATAAGATCTAGTATGTGATACCCCAACAGGGTAACTACAGTCAACAATAATTATTGTACATTTTAATATAACTCAAAAGTTATAATTGGAAAGTTTGCAACACAAATAAATGATAAATGCTTGAGGTGATGGATACCCCATTTACCCTGATGTGATTATTACATATTGTCTGCCTGTATCAAAATGTCATATGTAACCCATAAATATATACACATACTATGTACCCATAAGAATTAAAAATTAAGAAAAAAGTTTAAAAGCCCAATAGAACCTTCCATACTTTCCTGTGGAAGCTCCCTTCCCTTTTTGTTAAGTTGGTATGTAAGCTTTTACTTCTGGCTATGCAGTAAATTACTGTTTATTGAATGCTCCTGGGTGCATCTATAAAGAAACCTAGTTTTCTCCTGTGTCTATCTATTGTCACTGAATATGCAGACTCCTGAAGAGTTGAACCTAAGTAGGTAGAGGAAAAGTTTTCCTCCCGATGCCTATAATGCACAGGAAAGCCCCTTCCACAACAAATAGGCAAGTCTTAAATATTAAAATAATTTGTTGATCTGTCAAGGCAAGATGGCTGACTACATAGAGCTATGAGGAACATCTGCCACTGAGGGACTGGGACATTGGGAAGACTAGTACACTCTGAGCAGGTCTCAGAAGGAAGGCATTGATAGTGGGAAAAGGGAAGACACAGATGCTGGGCTGAAGAAGGGGAAGATGGGAACCCTGCATGGGGCTATTGCACACCAGGACTCATTCTTGGTCCCCAAGGACTCCTAGGGAAGGGTTGAGTTGAGCAGGCATGGAGCAGCCCACTCTCACCATGGACTTCTGGAATCCTGGCAGCAAGAGACCCCATAACCCCCATGGACTTTTCAGCTGGCAGAGGGAGCTGCTTAGAGAGGTAGTAGGGGCAGGACTCCAGCCTGTGTGGAGCCCAGAAGGTTTGGTGCAAGAATGTCTGTAGGGGTGCAAGGCCAGTGATGCCCATCCCCTAAGGCTCACTCTGCTCCCCCAGAAGACTCTAGCCTTAGGGGAACTGTTGGACTTGAACAGAGCAGGTTGATCTTGCCTGTGAGACGGGGCCAGTCAGACATGAGTGCTTTTCTGTCTGCTGGCCTCTCCTGGGACTCCAGCTTGGCCTGCTTGCAGTACAGTCTCAGATACCCAACTGGGGTGCCTCCCAGGGCACCCCTCATAGGTTCTGCACTGGTGGACAATGCCTGACCATCAGAGAGCTCCAGCAGAGTAGCCCTCACTGACACACACCAGCCCACCCACATCCATCCTTCATTGCAGCCTCCCTCATGCCAATTTGCTGGCACTTACTGCCCATGGCCACACCCCTTTGCTCTGCCAGTGTTCACATGCACAGATGGACCTCATACCCCCTCCACTGGTACATGGGTAAATTTGCACTTTATCATGCCATTGCTGCCAGTGTGAGTACACCCACCTCCCCCTACTTATTGCCACACTTCTGTGCCCCCATTGCCAGTGTGAACACACGCATGGACACCAGCAGCCCCACAGCCCCCTCCCCCTGTGCTGCCACCCCCACTGGTGTGAACATGTGCAGGGACACCAGGGGCCCACTCCCTGCCTTGTTCCCCCACCACTGGAGTGAACATATGCATGGAGGTTGCCAGCTCTGGGCCCCCCAGTGACCTGCCTCAGCTGACAAGCATGTACCCCACTGTGCTGTTTCTGCTGCTAGCATGAAAAAATGAGCATGGATCCTGTTGTTACTGCCCAAAGAAGCATTTTGGCTGGTACTACCCTTTGGAGTGTTGTGGCCAGTGGTTCAGGAACACTTCAGCCTCTCCAGTGCAGCAAGTTCCCAACCTCGAGGGTCCAGAGAACAAAGCTAGGGACCTGATACCAGCCCTTGAGAGTTAGAACATGCAGCTCAGGAGTGCTGACTTGAGCCTTCACGTTCTAAAAACCTGCCAGAAATGAAGCAGTCGACAGAAGCTACCTTATATCACAATCAAGCCCCCAAGGACATCAGAGAAGATAAAAGACTTAAAAAGATCTAAAGAAGAGCAACTTCAATGACTGAAGGAACATCAGCCCACACAGATGAAAAAGAATCAGCACAAGAACTCTGGCAACTCCAAAAGTTCTCTTCCTACCTCCAAATGACCACACTAGTTCCTAAGCAATAACTGTTAACTGGGCCGAAAGGGCTAAAATGACAGAAATAGACTTCACAGTATGAATAGGAAAGAAGATCATCCACATTTAGGAGAAAGTTGAAATCCAATCCAAGGATTCTTAGGAACACAATAAAATGATACAGGAGATGAAAGAGGAAATGGCTATTTTAGGAGAGAACCAAACTGAGCTGATAGAGCCTTAAAACTCGCTTCAAGAATTTCAGAATACAATTGCAAGTATTAACAGCAGAGTCAACAAAGCTGAGGAAAGAATCTCAAAGCCTAAAGACCAGCTGTCTGAAATAACTCAGTCAGACAAAAAAAAAAGAGAAAACAATAAAGAAGAATGAACAAAACCTCTGAGAAATATGGGATTATGTAAAGAGACCAAATCTATGACCCATTGGCATCCCTGAAAGATAAGGAAAGAAAGCAGGAACTTTAGAAAACATATTTGAGGATACTGTTTATGAAAATTTCTCCACCCTTGCTAGAGGCTAACATTCAAATTCAGGAAATATAGAGAACCTCTGCAAGACACTGTTTAAGACAGCCATCCCCAAGACACATAGTCACCAGATTCTATAACGTCAAAATGAAAGAAAAAGTGTTAAAGGCAACGAGAGAGAAGGGCAGGTCACCTACAAGGGAACCTCATCAGGCTCACAGTGGATCTTTCAGCGGAAACACTACAAGCCAGAAGAGATTGAAGGCCTATATTCAGCATTTGCCAGGAAAAGAATTTCTAACGAACAATTTCATATCCAGCAAAACTAAGCATCATAAACAAAGGAGAAATAAGATCCTTTTCAGACAAGCAAATGCTAAGGGATTTTGTTACCAGCAGACCTACCTTACAAGAAGTCTTGAAGGGAGTGCTAAACATGGACAGGAAAGACCATTAGTAGCCACTACAGAAACAAACTTAAGTACAAATCAATGACATTATAAAACAACCACCTAAACAAGTCTGCATAATAACCAGCTAACAACAGGATGACAAGAACTAGTTTGCACATTTCAATACTAACTTTGAATGTAAATGGGTAAATGCCCCAATTAAAAGGCACAGAGCAACAAGTTGGATGAAGAAGAAAGACCCAATGGTATGCTGTCTTCAAAAGACCCATCTCACATGCAATGACACCCATAGGTTCAAATAAAGGGATGGAGAAAAATCTTCCAAGCAAATGGAAAACAGGTAAAAGCAGGGGTTGCTATTCTAATTTCATACAAAACAGGCTTTAAACCAACAAAGATTAAAAAAGATGAAGAAGGGCATAACATAATGGTAAAGGGCTTGATTCAACAAGAAGACTTAACTATCCTGAATATATAAATTCCAGATTGCACCCATAATGCAAATTCTTAGAGACCTACAAAGAGACAGACAACCACACAATAATAATGGGAGACCCCAACATCCCACTGACAGTATTAGACAGACCAATGAAGCAGAAAGTAACAAAGATATTCAGGACCTGAACTTGACATTTGACCAAATAGACCTGATAGACATCTACAGAACACTCCACCCCAAAACAATAGAATATACACTGTTTTTTTTTCTTTTTTCTTTTTTCTTTTTTTTTTTTTTGAGACAGAGTCTCGCTTAGTCGCCCAGGCTGGAGTGCAGTGGCGCGATCTCGGCTCACTGCAAGCTCCGCCTCCCGGGTTCACGCCGTTCTCCTGCCTCAGCCTCCCGAGTAGCTGGGACTACAGGCGCCCGCCGCCTCGCCCGGCTAATTTTTTGCATTTTTAGTAGAGACGGGGTTTCACAGTGTTAGCCAGGATGGTCTCGATCTCCTGACCTTGTGATCCACCCGCCTCGGCCTCCCAAAGTGCTGGGATTACAGGCGTGAGCCACCGCGCCCAGCTCTTTTTTCTTTTTGTTGTTGTTTTCTTTCTTTTTTCTTTTCTTTTCTTTTCTTTTCTTTTCTTTTCTTTTCTTTTCTTTCTTTCTTTCTTTCTTTCTTTCTTTTTTTTTTTTTTTTGAGGCAGAGTCTCACTCTGTCACCCAGGCTGGAGTGCAGTGGCATGATTTTGGTCACTGTAACTTCTGCCTCCCAGGTTCAAGTGATTCTCATGCCCTACCCACCCAAGTAGCTGGGATTATAGGCATGTGCCATCACACACAGCTAATTCTTGAATTTTTAGTAGAGACAGGGTTTTGCCATGTTTGCCAGGCTGGTCTTGAACTCCTGACCTCAAGTGATCTGCATGCTTCAGCCTCCCAAAGTGCTGAGATTGCATGTGTGAGCCACTGCACTCCACCCAGAATATATATTCTTCTTATCTGCACATGGCATATACTCTATAACTGATCACACAATTGGATCTAAAACAATATTCAGCAAATTCAAAATAAAACAAAATTATATCAGCCATGTTCTTGTAACAGAACAACAAAAATAAAAATCAATACTAAGAAAATTGCTCAAAACCATATAATTACATGGAAATTAAACAACCTGCTTCTGAATGACTTTTGGGTAAATATTGAAATTCAGAGAACATTCAAGAAATTCTTTAAAATTAGTGAGAACAAAGATACAACATACCAGCATCTCTGAGACATGACTAAGGCAGTGTTAAGAGGGAAATTTATAGCAAGAAAAGCACATCTCAAAGAGTTAAAAAGGTTTCAAATTAGCAATCTAATATCACAACTAGAGGAACTAGAGAACCAACAGCAATCCAATCCCAAAGCTAGCAGAAGACAAGAAATAACCAAAATCAAAGCTGAAAGAGATCCAAAAACCATACCAAAAAAAAAAATCAACAGATCCAGGAGCTGATTTTTTGAAAAAATTAATAAGCTAGATAGATCACAAGTTTGACTAATAAAGAAAAAAGAGAATATCTAAATGAACACAATCAGAAATGACAAAGAAAATGCTTCCACTTACCCCACAGAAGCATGAAAAACCTCAGAGACTGTTCTGAACACCTCTATGCACACAAGCTACAAAACCTAGAAGAAATGGATGAATCTCTAGACACATAACAACCTCTGAAGACTGAATCAGGAAGAAATTTTGGACTATGTTAACAGACCAATAACGAGTTTAAAATTGAATCAGTAATAAAAAGCATGCGAACCAAAAAGAGTCTGAGACCAGATGGAGTCACAGCTGAATTCTACCAGATGTGTAAAGGAGAGCTGGTACAATTCCTACTAAAATTATTTCAAAAAATTGAGGAGGAGGGAATCCTCTATGACTCATTCTATAAGGCCAACATCACCCTGATACCAAAACCTGGCAGAGATGCAACAAAAAAGGAAAACTTCAGGCCGGTATCCTTAATGAACATCAATGCAAACATCCTCAAGAAAATACTCACAAACTAAATCTAGCAGCACATCAAAAAGCTAATCTACCATGATCAAGTAGGTTTTATTCCTAGGATGCGAGGTTGGTTCAACATATGCAAATCAAAAAATGCGACTCACCACGTGAACAGAACTGAAAACAAAAACCATATGATATTCTCAGTAGATGTAGAAAAGGCTTTTGATAACATTCAACATCCCTTCATGTTAAAAACCCCTAACAAACTAGGCATTAAAGAAACATACTTCAAAATAATAAGAGCCATCTATGACAAACCCACAGCCAGCATCATATTGAATGGGGAAAAGCTAAAAGCATTCCCCTGAAAACTGGAACAAGACTCACCACTACTATTCAACATAGTACTGGAAGTCCTTGTCAGAGCAATCAGGCAAGAGAAAGAAATAGAGGGCATCCAAATTGGAAGAGAGGAAATCAAACTATCTCTGCTTGCAGATGATGTAATTCTACACCTAGAAAACCCCATAATCTGCCTAAAAGCTCCTTTATCTGACAAACAACTTCAGCCAAGTTTCAGGGTACAAAATCCATGTTCAATAATGAGTAGCATTCCTATACACCAACAACATCCAAGCTAAGTGCAAGATCAAGAATGCCATTCTATTCACAATTGCCACAAATAGACTAAAATACCTGGGAATATGGCTAACCAGGGAGGTGACGGATGTCTACAAGAATTACAGAACACTGCTCAAAGAAATCAGAGATGACACAAACAAATGAAAAAACAGTCGATGCTCATGAATAGGAAGGGTCAATATTGTTAAAATGGCCATACTTCCCTAAGCAATTTATACATTTAATGCTATTCTAATTAAACTACCACTGAAATTCTTCACAGAACTTGAAAAAAGTATTTTAAAATTTATATGGAACCGAAAAAGAGACTGGACAGTCAAGGCAATCCTAAGCAAAAGGAACAAAGCTGGAGGCATTACATTACCCGACTTCAAACTATACTCTGAGGTTACAGTAACCAGAAGAGCATGGTACTGGTACAAAAACAGACACATGGACCAAGGGAAGAGAATAGAGCTCAGAAATAATGCCTCACACCTACAGCCATTTGATGTTCAACAAAGTCAACAAAAACAAGCAATGGGGAAAAGACTCCCTATTCAATAATTGGTGCTGGGGTTAGTGCTTAGCCATATGCAGAAGATTGAAATTGGACCCCTTCCTTACACGATATTAAAAAAAGCAACTCAAGATGGATTAAAGACTTAAATGTAAAACCCAAAGTGATAAAAACCCTGGAAGATAACCTAGGCAATACTATTCTGGACATAGGATCACACAACGATTTCATGACAAAGACACCAAAAGCAATTGCAGCAAAACCAAAAATTGACAAATGGGATCTAATTAAACTATAGAGCTTCTGCACAGCAAAAGAAACTATCAATAGAGTGAAAAGACAGGATAAAGAATGAGAGAATATATTTGCAATCTATGCATCCAATAACGGTCTGATATCCACAATCTATAAGGAACTTAAACAAATTTATAAGAAAAAAACAACCCCACAAAAAAGTTGGCAAAGGGCATAAACACACATGTTTTAGAAGAACTATGGCCAAGAAGCATATGAAAAAATTGCTCAATATCACTAATTATTAGAGCAATGGAAATCAAAACTACAAGACACCATCTCACACTAGTTAGAATGACAATTATTAGAAAGTCAAAAAATAACAGATGCTGGCAAGGTTGTGGAGAAAAGGTAACACTTACACACTGCTAGTGGGAATAAAAATTAGTTCAGCTATTCTGGAAAGCAGTTTGGTGATTTCTGAAAGAACTTGAAACAAAATTGTCATTCCACTCTCCAATCCCATTATTGGGTATATACCCAAAGGAATATAAGTCATTCTAACACAAAGATGCAGGCACATATATGTTTATTGAAGCACTATTAACAATAGAAAAGACATAAAATCAACCTAGATGCTAATTAATACTAGACTAGATAAAGAAAATGTGGTAGATACAAACCATGGAATACTATACTGCCATGAAAAAGAATGAGATCATGTCCTTTGAAGGAACATGAATGGAGCTGGAGGTCATTATCCTAAGCAAACCAATGCAGAAACAGAAAAGCATATACTGCATGTTTTCACTTTTATTTATTTATTTATTGAGATGGAATCTCGCTCTGTTGCCCAGGTTGGAGTACAGTGGCGCAATCTCTGCTCACTCGCAAGCTCTGCCTCCCGGGTTCATGCCATTCTCCTGCCTCAGCCCCCCGAGTAGCTAGGACTACAGGCACCCGCCACCATGCCCGGCTTGTATTTTTAGCAGAGACGGGGTTTCACCATGTTAGCCAGGATGGTCTCAATCTCCTGACCTCGTGATCCACCTGCCTCAGCCTCCCAAAGTGCTGGGATTACAGGCATGAGCCACCACGCCTGGCCAATGTTTTCACTTATAAGTGGGAGCTGATCATTGAGTACATATAGACACAAAGATTAAAACAACAGACACTGGGGCCTACTTGAGGGTGGAGGGTGGTAGAAGAGTGAGAATTGAAAACCTACGTATTGGGTACTATGCTTATTATCTGGGTGATGAAATATTCTGTACACCAAACCTCTGCAACATGCAATTTACCTATATAACAAACCTGCACATGAAGTACCCCTGAACCTAAAATAAAAGTTAAAAAAATTTTAATCTGTCATTGCTATGCATGTGTTCAGAGAAGAAAGGTGAACTCATTGCCTTTTGATCATTATAAAAGTCTGAATTAATTCACTTGAAAATGGTAAATAAATGATGTTCCTTTTAGAATAATTTGTTGGGGAGAAAAATTATTCTGAAGTTCAGCAATTTATCAGTATCATTATAGGGTTGAAACCACCTTTGCAAAAATTATAACAATGAGAGAAATCTAACCTAACTCACTCCATCTTGCTTCTAACCTCCAAGCCTCCCGTATTCATCCCTGGGTGTAGGCCAAGCTAGCTATAGGAAGAATTTATTTCACAGTTTAAACTTCAAAACAAAGCTGAAAACAGCCCCTTCCTGAAACTAAACCCCTCTTTGCTCAGGGACAAAAACTGCCTTTGTAAAATTAACAAATTAATCACAACGTTAGAATTATGGTTCAGGAGTCATGTAGCTAGAGGTCACAAGATTTATAACCTCTCCAATTGCTCCTATAGATAACATCACTATTGTGAAACCTAAGATTGGTGTTTGAGGTATTTTCCAGACCCTACATTTTGTTAGACCAGCTGGTGCCACTTGGACTGGTAACCCATACCATGAAACTGGCTGATCTGCTATTGTGACTCCCACCCAGGAACTGACTCAGCACAACACAGCTTCAACCCCCTATGATTTCACCTCAACCAAAGCAATTAACATTCCCCATTTCTGAGCCCCTGCCAACCAAACTGTCCTTGAAAAACCCTAACCTCTAAACCTTTGGAGAGAACTGATTTGAGTAATAACTCCTGTCCTTAGACTTGACTGGCCCTATGATTATTAAACTCTTTCTCTACTGCTCTACCACTACCTCAGTTAATTGGCTTTATCTGTGCTGTTGGCAAGAATAACCTGTTGAATGATTACAGGGTTTTCTTTGTGTTAAAATGAAGTAAAGTAAAACTGAACACTTAAAAAAAATATGCAGCTTTTATACAATGATTCTGGTTTTGATGAAATATCCCTTTTTCTTCCATTTATATATGTACATACAGAGATGCTTGGGACGGTGTTCACAGAATGATAAATGATGGATCTTTTTGGGTAGTTGAATTTGTAATTTTTTTTCTTTTCTTCTTTGTTTTTTCCCCTTGTTCATGTAAGGTTTTTTTTTTTTTTTTTTTTTTAAATAATGATGAATATAACATTTACAAAGGCAATTAATCTGCTCTTCTTTTCTACATGAAAAGCAACAGCAACAATGAAATCTTTTTTATTTATTTATTTTTTTTTTTTTTTGAGATGGAGTCTTGCTCTCTGTTTCCCAGGTTGGAGTGCAGTGGCAAAATCTTGGCTCACTGCAACCTCTGCCTCCTGGGTTCCAGCGGTCCTCCTGCATCAGTCTCCTGAGTAGCTGGGATTACAGGAGCCTGCCACCACACCTGGCTAATTTTTGTATTCTTAGTAGAGATGGGGCTTTACCATGTTGGTCAGGCTGGCCTTGAACTCCTGACCTCAAGTGATCTGCTCACCTTGGCCTCTCAAAGTGTTAGGATTACAGGTGTGAGCCACTGCACTCGGCCAACAATGAAATCTTTTCAATGGTTCTTCGTGCAACTCAGGAGAAAATTCAAACTTATCTCCTCTGTCCCCTTGTCTATAGGATAATAGAAACAATACGAATATCGGTAACCGAGGCCAGCAATACATGTGTCTGTGTGGTTGAAGAATGTCTTGGGGAGTACTAGCAATTACCTTTCTGTGCTGAAAGGGGCAGGTCAGTCCTATTTTAATCTATTTATTTTTGTTCACATTCATTTTCAAGAGGGAAAACACATACCAAAAGATAATGTCTCTGAATATTTTTAAATAGAACTTCTCTTCCCCAGTTACATACCATTCAGGTGACGGCCTGTTGGTGTCCAGGGAATTGTGTCATTTTCTGCTTCATTTTTCTGGTACTGATCTGTCCTTTGCACGCATGATGGAGACACACAGTGGATTGGAGGGAGGGAAGAAGCCTTTCTCGCACAGTTGCTGCCCTGTTTTACAGAGGAACAAAGCTTCCATCTCTGCTTCTCTGATTTGCACAAAAGTTGCAAAAATTATATATGTCTAAAAAATTTCCTCGAATAATTTCCACCTTGTGCATGAAACAATGGCCCCTTTCACTTTTAAAAGCACTGAAAAAATAAGTAAATCTCCTTTCTTTATGGGCACCAAAGCAAAGCATATGTGCTCTATTTGGAGAATGCAAATGCCTCAAGCTGCAGCATTTCTTTCACCAGCTCTCAGCAAGTGGCCATTTAGGCTTAATTGCTCCTCACAGCATAGTCCAATTAAGAACGGGCATCAGCAGGGTAAGGGCTATTTGTTAATCCCTAAAAGGTATGAGAGACAGTACTTGTTTTGCCTGCGGTTTTTATTCACATGTTTGGGTGAAAATCTAAACAGCTGGAACTCTCAGCAAGTGATATGTGTGTGTATTTAATCTATGGGTTATGGGCAAGACAAGTGTATGAATGTATTTCACAGAAAAACGAACTTTTTCTTCCAATACAAAGGAGAACTTGGCCAAGATATTGCTGAAACTTACCAAGGCATGATGTTTGAAACTGTAGTGGGGGGCAGAGGTTGTCTAGAGGAGAAAACCTCTGAACCCAGGGTGTTTTTCTACAACATAAAAATGGTTTAGTCCCTGGGAGAGCAATTTCCTTATTTTCTTATTAAAGTGTGAAGTGAAATTCTATCAGAGCCAATTTTTTTTTTTTTTTAGCATTCTTTTTAAAATAGAGTTTTGGTTATTTTGTGAATTTGCTTTCCGTTTTTCATTTTGATGAGGTACATGGAAAATGTCATTCTATGCTGTGGACAGAATAAACTGACAAGAAGTGGGGAGTGTGGGTGTGTAGCTGTGGCTCTTGTGATCCAATGAAAATAGGCAAACACAGGAAGAAAATATATGTATGTAGCTGTTAAATATTTTCAGCTAGCTGAAAGGTTTCCACACTTTCTTCTGCATGAAAAAGAATCTGAAGAGTGCTAGCTATGCCAAGGGGGTGCACTTACAAGTTTTTTTTTTTGGACAAGTAAGCAACCTTTTGCAAGTACAAATAGGGGACTAGAAGCTTTGCTTTTCAGAGAAGGTCAAAAAGCCCACAAGTAACCTACCTGTTCAGGCTATTCATGAAATCTCTGCAAGATACATTGTCTAAAAAAGTTAGACCCAAGTAGTGATGGGAATTTGGGAAGCTGGGAAGAAAGAACGTTTGGCTCTCTTGGCAACTAAGAATTTTACTCATGGCCATGGATACTTTTGCCTTCCTAGAGCAGAGTGAGATTGGATGCCAAATGTGATCCATGATTTACATGTTTGTTGGGCTTTGAAGACAGGCAGAACCATCAATCCATTCCCTTGTTCCTTCTTGCCCAATTTCTCCCTTTTCCAACCCCCAAATCCCTGGGGGATTCTGTTCCATTTATAACAAGTCTGGCTCCCTTGACCTTCCCTAAACAAGCACAGAGAAGGGCAGAAAAGCCTGGGCAATTTTTCATGCATCTGGGCTGTTCAGTAGTCAATCAACTTGACTTCACTAGGACTAGAGATTTTCTTGTTCCTTAGCTAAATGAAAACCTTTTCTCCTGCATCCCCAACTTGGGTTTTGTGTTTACCCTGTTGTCAACTGTTAAGCAACACAACTTTGATGAGTGAAAGCTTTGCTGATTTCAGGACTGTACCTACCATCAAATTAATGATCCTCTTCTGGAAAATGTACTCACCCAGCTACCTCTTGGTCTGCATCCTTGCTGCTGCTGGCTTCAGGTAATGATATTTACCCAGCTCATTGAAATGTCACACTTAGGACTGAGGCCTATAAATTATTATTGTACTCGTGTTATATTGTAAAGATAAAGGTCAGATCAGAGCTCAGATTTATTCACACACAAGATGCATTTCTGAGAGTTAGAAGAAAAATAAACGATAGGGTTTTCAGTTAAAAGTACACACAAGTGATACTGTGCTTTTTTTTTTTTTTTTTTTTTTTAAAACAAAGGAAAAGAAATAACCATAGAACCAGTAGTTCTTGGAATAAATGAAAGTAAAGATTGGCTCATCTGAGGTCTGGAAGTACTACCTCCAATTTTCTGCTCATTTCTAACAGTCCTTTAAAAGTGAATAAGGTAAAAGGTCAGGGCCAAGTTCAGGAAGATTAGGGAACAACTGAGAATTGATCATTGCACAGTGACTTAGCAGGTAACCTTCTCCTTTGCAGGACCAAGATAGCCCCTGGGTTCCCTGCAGAAAGTTGTTTGGTGGCTGGAAAGCCTGTGCCATTTTAGATTAGCACCTTGGTGCACAGGTAGCTGCAAAAAGCACGTGTCTTTTTTACCTTGAACTACACATTTTCAAAAGCAAGATAGCTAAATAATCCTAGCCACTGCTAGCCCTACAGCCAAGGAGGCAGCTCAGTGAGGAGGAAATGATAAACGATGATATTAGCGCTGGAGGTAGTCCTCCAGTGTGGACTGAGAGTCCGTGCTGGGCAGCCTGGAGTGCATGTTGCTGGTGTCTCTGCTGCACCAGCTCTTTGAATAAATCATGGACTGAGTGTTGTTAGCTCTTAGGGCAACAGCTCTTGCCAGCACTTAATAAAAAGTCCCAGACCATCTACATTAAATGATTTTTCTTCCATAAAATTTGGCTTTTGAGCTTTGAAAGAATTTTCTAGGCTCACCCTATTTTTCTTGCTCACTTATCATCCTTTCAAGGATTATCTCCACATAGAGAGTGATGTTTGAAGGGTTTAGTCTTTCAAACTATTTGAACAAGAACTGCTGGATAATCTTTTATTTGCCTCTCATTTCTGCAATTCACCCTACTTCTTCACCTTCTTCTTGTTTTCCTTTGCATTTCCCAATTGAATCTCAGTGCCTTTATTTAACATTCTCCTTTTTTCTATGTTCTCCTACAGTTTTTTATCCTTTATTTACTCATTCATAGTAATTACAACTACAAACTCTAAGTGCTTACTTGTGGTTGGCACTGTACTGGACATGGCAAGGGAAGGGTACTTTGATATTATTTGAGGTATTTGCTAATCTTTGTTATTTTAATAGAATGAAGAAAAAACATAATCATGTTTTTATTTTTCTTATTCTTTTTTGAAACAAGGTCTCACTCTGTCACCCAGGCTGGAGTGCAGTGGCATGATCATGGCTCACTGCAGCATTGACCTCCTTGGAGTCAAGCGATCCTGCCACCTCAGCTTCCCGAGTGGCTAGGCTACAGGCATGTGCCATTGTGCCCTGATAATTTTTGTATTTTCTGTAGAGATGTGGTCTTGCCATGTTGCCCTGGCTGGTCTGGAACTCCTGGGCTCAAGTGATCCACCGGCCTCTGCCTCACAAAATTTTGGGATTGCAGGTGTGAGCCACTGTGCCTGGCCTGATCATGTTTCTAAAACCCTATAAATAATACACAAATTGAGGAATCATAAATGCCTATTCAGGTCTACCTCATATTACTACACCCATAAGAGAATGTTACCTTATTCACTTTCATGTTTATTTTAATATTTCTTGCTTATCCTTCTCCACATTTACAGAAAAATATTGGGAAAAAAATATTTTTAGGTCTACCTGCCTTTAAGCCCCCACCATCACTTTTTCTTTGGTTCTACTATTTTTTTAAAAAATTATTTTTTAGAATGGTGATTGTTGCTACTAACAGGTTTCTCAAAAGAGAACATTCTTTATCTTAAGAGAAAACAAGCAAGTAATAGGAAGTACAGACAACTCACCCCTGGCAGGAATAAGGAGTAGGAGAGCTAGATTTGACTCTCTTCTCCCTCTCTGCCTGGCTACTTCCTTCCTCACTTTTTCTGTGTACCTTCCATTTTCCTCTAGGTTGAGTGATTTTAACCCAACAGAGTTTACAATTTTTTTCAAGAGATGAAAGCGGTGAGTTACAGCGGCAGCAGTATTATGGACCATGGTACTTGGTTTCAAACCAGAAGCTAGAAGATAAGAACTGCTAAATGTCAGTCATTTGCAAATCATCTTCCATTTATTCTGTCACCAAGCATTTACTGGGGGCCAATATTTCCAGGTAGTGTTCCAGACACTCAGGATATATGTGTGGAGAAAGCAAACTAAGATCCCTGTTCTTGTGGGTCTTAGATTCTATTGGGAGAGGCAAACAGTAAATAATAAATCAAATAAATGAGTTAATTATCCAGCTTAATAGAAGATAAGTGCTATGGAAAGCAAGAGAAAGAACAGAAAAATATAGGGTATTAGACGTATTGGGGCAGTGTTGCAATTTTAAAATAAGTGTTGTGAAGTTGGCCTCATTGAGAAGATGACACTGGACAAAGATTCCTTCCTAATCTAGATCCCACAAATGTTCACAAAAACACTAGGAGAGCTGGGCTGCAATCAACTTTGCCACAGATTATCTTCACATAATGGGGGAGGAGCCCCTGTTTTGTAAAATGAACTGCTAAGAGATAAGACTACAGTTTTTCTCTATTTCCTCCTGGAATGGAGAAAATATCAGTGCAGGGAAGAGTTATTCAGGTAAAGACAGATTTGATAATGCTGCAAATGGTGTATTCTCTATTTCTTAGTACCACTTAGATTGTACAACTTGTTCTCTATTTCTTAGTATAACTCTTTTGGTGGATGCCTTATTTCTGGGCCACTAGGTGGTATCCATATAAAACCATAGTTTCAATTTAGAAGTGTCTCTGTTAAAGTATATTGAAGCATTTCTATAAGGAGTTTTTGTTCAATCCACTTGAGATTTGTAAGTGTTTGGATCTGTGTGTGTGCACCTTTGTGTGAAAGTGAATAGAAATAGTCTTTTCTTATTAGTAAAAGATGCTGTCTATGTGCAAGGAATAGCACAACTTTTGTTTTATACAGATAATAATTGATTTGTAATCATTGTCTTATTTATGTATTCAGTTATGTTAATAATTAGAGTTTGTAATTTTCTAAACTGTGAAGCAATGATTCTATAGCATATATTTTTTATGATATCCAGAGAAAGGCTATTAAAATTGTTTGGTCGTTCATAGCATTTCTAATAGAGACTGACTATTTAATTCCCTTCTTTCAGGGAACTTGGAGTCTGATAAGTAATATGTCAGAAATGATTATGGAAAAGCAAACCATGAATGTGTCCCCAAAGAATAAGTATATCTTTGGGAAATGAAAAGAATCTCCTGAATTTTCATCTTGTCACATGTTAAATTGAGAGCTATTTAGATGAGATCACACCATCACACCTTATACAATACCCAGGTTTGATGTTTTAAAGCAGACTGTTCCCCTCTTTCTCCTGAATGTGGAGGCAATAGCAGCTACTGTTTTGCAATTATCTTTTTGTGTGGTTTGGCTTGGGGGACCTGGGGGTCAGGTTTCAATAGAATTTGGAATGGGCTGATATAACTTTTTTAGAATAGTAATACATCTTTGGGAGATCAGACTGTGGGACAAAAACATCTATTGGATGGTAAAGTAGAGCCACACTTTTGCTGACAGGGAGCTAATGTCAGGGTAATGGGTGTGGAAAGATGACTTGATGCTAAAAGAGTTGAGCTCATTGTAAGTTATCCAAGCATTAGAATGAAGGAGAAATGATCAGCAGCTACAAAGAAGAGAAGCAGAAATCGTGTAGGTCCAATTATTTCCCCAAGACACAACTTTTGCTATGCAAAATGAACACTGCCTTTATTGAGTTTTTATCTGTGCTGGCTGGGTTAGCCAGCCAGCCTATCTCTGCCCACACCTTGGGTTCTGAACTCAGTTGGAATTCCTCCTTTCTTTCTCCCTCACTCACTGTATGGCTCTGCTCCAGGCACTTAACTAGCTAGTTATCTCCTCATCTGAAAAGTAAAGATAATACTGTATGCCTCCAACAAGAGAGAGTATGTGGGGGATTGCTGGCAAGATGACCGAATAGGAACAGCTCAGGTCTGAGGCTCCCAGGGAGATCGACACAGAAGGTGGTGATTTCTGCATTTCCAACTGAGGTACCAGGTTCATCTCATTGGGACTGGTTGGACAGTGGGTGCAGACCACAGAGGGTGAGCCGAAGCAGGGTGGTGTGTCACCCAACCCAGGAAGCACAAGGGGTGGAGGAATTTTCTCCCCAACCCAAGGGAAGCCGTGAGGGACTGAGCCTGAGGAACCATGCACACTCCAGCCCAGATACCACGCTTGTCCCATGGTCTTCGCAACCCACACACCAGGAGATTCCCTCTGGTGCTTACACCACCAGGGCCCTGGGTTTCAAGCACGAAGATGGGCAGCTGTTTGGGCAGACACCATACTAGCTGCAGGAAGGTTTTTTTTTTTCCCCATACCCCAGTGGCACCTGGAATGCAAGCGAGACAGAACTGTTCACTACCCTGGAAAGGGGTACTGAAGTCAGGGAGCCAAGTGGTCTGGCTCGGTGGGTCCTACCCCCATGGAGTCCAGCAAACTAAGATCCACTGGCTTGAAATTCTCACTGCCAGCACAGCAACAGTCTGAGATCTACCTGGGATGCTCAAGCCCGGTTGGGGGAGGGGCGTCCACCATTGCTGAGGCTTGAGTAGGAGGTTTTATGCTCACAATGTAAAAAAAGCAGCCGGGAAGTTTGAGCTGAGTATAGCCCACTGCAACTCAGCAAGGCTGCTGTGGCCAGACTGCCAGATTTTTCCTCTATGGGCAGGGCATTTCTGAAAAAAAGGCAGCAGCCCCAGTCAGGGACTTATAGATAAAACCCCCATCTGCCTGGGACAGAGCATGTGGGGGAAGGGGCAGCTGTGGGCACAGCATCAGCGGATCTAAACGTCCCTGCCTTATCGCTCTGAAGAGAGCAGTGGTTCGCCCAGCACAGTGTTCAAGCTCTGATAATGGATAGACTGCCTCCTCAAGTGGGTCCCTGACCCCTGTGTATCCTGACTGGGAGACACCTCCCAGTAGGGGCTGACAGATACCTCATACAGGAGAGCTCTGGTTGGCATCTGGCAGGTGCCCCTCTGGGATGAATCTTCCAGAGGAAGGAACAGGTAGCAATCTTTGCTGTTCTGCAGCCTCCACTGGTGATACCAAGGCAAACAGGGTCAAGAGTGGACCTCCAGCAAACTCCAGCAGACCTGGTGCAGAGGGGCCTAAGTATTAGAAGGAAAACTAACAAACAGAAAGAATAGCATGTTCAATCAAAGACCAAAGGTAGATAAATCCACAAAGATGGGGAGAAACCAACGCAAAAACGCCGAAAATTCCAAAAACAGAATGCCTCTTCTCCTCCAAATGATCACAATTCCTCGCCATCAAGGGAACAAAACTGGAGGGAGAAAGAGTTTGACGGACTGTCAGAAATAGACTTCAGAGGTGGGTAATAACAAACTCCTTTGAGGTAAAGGAGCATGTTCTAACCCAATGCAAGGAAGCTAAGAACCTGGAAAAAAGGTTAGATGAATTGCTAACTAGAATAACCTGTTTAGAGAAGACCATAAATGACCTGATGGAGCTGAAAAACACAGCACAAAAACTTCATGAGGCATACACAATTATCAATAGCCAAATCTATCAAGCAGAAGAAAGGATACCAGTGATTGAAGATTAATTTAATGAAATAAAACAAGAAGACAAGATTAGAGAAAAAAAGAATAAAAACGGATGAACAAAGCCCCAAGAAATATGAGACTATGCGAAAAGACCAAATCTGCATTTGATTGGTGTACCTGAAAGTGATGGGGAGAATGGAACCAAGTTGGAAAACACTCTTCAGGATATTATCCAGGAGAACTTCCCCAACCTAGCAAGACAGGCCAACATTCAAATTCAGGAAATACAGAGAATGCCATAAAGATGCTCCTCTAGAAGAGCAACCCCAAGATACATAATCATCAGGTTCACGAAGGTTGAAATGAAGAAAAAAAGTTAAGGGCAATCAGACAGAAATGTCAGGTTACCCACAAAGAGAAGACCATCAGACTAACAGTGGATCTCTCTGCAGAAACCCTACAAGCCAGAAGAGAGTGGGGGCCAATATTCAACATTCTTAAAGAAAAGAATTTCAACCCAGAATTTTTTTTTTTTTTTTTTTTGAGACGAAGTCTCGCTCTGTCACCCAGGCTGGAGTGCAGTGGCGAAATCTCAGCTCACTGCAAGCTCCACCTCCCTGTCAACCCAGAATTTTATATCCAGCCATATTAAGCTTCATAAGTGAAGGAGAAATAAAATCCTGTATAGACAAGCAAAGGCTGAGAGATTTTGTCACCACCAGGCCTGCCTTCAGGCCTGTGCTCCTGAAGGAAGCCCTAAATATGGAAAGAAACAACTGGATCCAGCCACTGCAAAAACATACCAAATTGTAAAGACCATCAACTCTATGAAGAAACTACATCAACTAATGGGCAAAACAACCAGCTAGCATCATAACGACAGGATGAAATTTGCACATAACAATATTAACCTTAAATGTAAATGGGCTAAATGCCCCAATTAAAAGACACAGACTGGCAAATTGAATAAAGAGTCAAGATCCATGGTGTGCTGTATTCAGGAGACCCATCTAACATGCAAAGACACACATAGGCTCAAAATAAAGGGATGGAGGAACACTCACCAAGCAAATGGAAAGAAAAAAAAAATCAGGAGTTGCAATCCTAATCTCTGATAAAACAGTCTTTAAACCAACAAAAGAGACAAGGGCATTACGTAATGGTAAAGAGATCAATGCAGCAAGAAGAGCTAACTATCCTAAATATATATATACCCAATATAGGAACACCAAGATTCATGAAGTGAGTTCTTAGAGATCTGCAAAGAGATTTAGACTACCACACAATAATAGTGGGAGATTTAACACCCCACTGTCAATATTAGACAGATCAATGAAACAGAAAATTAACAAGGATATTCAGGACTTGAACTCAGCTCTGGACCAAGCAGACCTAAGGACATCCACAGGACTCTCCACCCCAAATCAATAGAATATACATTCATCTCAGCACCTCATCACACTTTTTCTAAAATTGGCCACATAATTGGCAGTAAAACACTCCTCAGCAAATGCAAAAGAACAGAAATCATAACAAACAGTCTCTCAGACCACAGGGCAATCAAATTAAAACTCAGGAATAAGAAACTCACTCAAAACCGCACAACCAACTGGAAATGTAACAACCTGCTCCTGAATGACTACTGGCTAAATAACGAAATGAAGGCAGAACTAAAGATATTCTTTGAAACCAATGAGAACAAAGACACAATGTACCGGAATCTCTAGGACATATTTAAAGCAATGTGTGGAGAGACATTTATAGCACTAAATGCCCACAAGAGAAAGCGGGAAAGATCTAAAATTGACACCTTAACATCACAATGAAAATAACTAGAGAAGCAAGAACAAACAAATTCAAAAACTAGCAAAAGACAAGAAATAACTAAGATCAGAGCAGAACTTAAGGAGATAGTGACACAAAAAAACCCTTCAAAAAAAAAAAAAAAAAAACCAGTGAGTCCAGGAGCTGGTTTTTGGAAAGATCTACAAAATGGATAGCCTGTTAGCCAGACTGATAAAGAAGAAGAGAAAGAAGAATCAAATAGATGCAATAAAAAGTGATAAAGGAGATATCACCACTGATCCCACAGAAATACAAACTACCATCAGACAATACTAAAAACACCTCTACGTAAATAGACTAGAAAATCTAGAAGAAATGGATACATTCCTGGACACATACACACTGCCAAGTCTAAACCAGGAACAAGTGGAATCCCTGAATAGACCAATAACAAGTTCTGAAATTGAAGGAGTAATTAATAGCCTACCAACCAAAAAAAGTCCAGGACCAGACAGATTCACACCCAAATTCTACCAGAGGTACAAAGAGGAGCTGGTACCATTCCTTCTGAAACTATTCCAAACAATAGGAAAAGAGGGAATCCTCTCTAACTCATTTTATGAGGACAGCATCATCCTGATACCAAAACCTGGCAGAGACACAACAAAAAAAAGAAAATTTCAGGCCAATATCCCTGAGGATCCGAAAATCCTCAATAAAATACTGGCAAACTGAATCCAGCAGCACATCAAAAAGCTTATCCACCACAATCAAGTTGGCTTCATCCTTGGGATGCAAGGCTGGTTCAACATATGCAAATCAGTAAATGTAATTCATCACGTAATCAAAACCAATGAAAAAGAAAACCCCATGATTATTTCAATAGATGCAGAAAAGGCCTTTGATAAAATTCAACACCCTTCGTGATCAAAACTCTCAATAAACTAGGTATCGATGGAATGTATTTCAAAATAATATGAGCTATTTATGACAAACCCACAACCAATATCATACTGAATCGGCAAAAAATGGAAGCATTCCCTTTGAAAACTGGCACAAGACAAGGATGCCCTCTCTCACCCTCCTATTCAACATAGTATTGGAAGTTCTGGTCAGGCCAATCAGGCAAAAGAAAGAAATAAAGGTATTCAAAGAGGAAGAGAGGAAGTCAAATTGTCTGTGTTTGCAGATGACATGATCACATATTTAGAAAACCCTGTCACCTCAGCCCAAAATCTCCTTAAGCTGATCAGCAACTTCAGCAAAGTCTCAGGATACAAAATCAATGTGCAAAAATCATGAGCATTCCTATATACCAATAATAGATAAACAGAGAGTCAAATCATGAGTGAACACCCATTCACAATTGCTACTAAGACAATAAAATGTGTAGGAATACAACTTATAAGGGATTTGAAGGACCTCTTCAAGGAGAACTACAAACCACTGCTCGAGGAGATAAGAGAGGATGCAAACAAATGGAAAGACATTCCATGCTCATGGATAGGAAGACTCAATATTGTGAAAATGGCTATACTGCCCAAAGTAATCTTATAGATTCAATGCTATCCCCATCAAACTGCCACTGACTTTCTTCACAGAATTGGAAAAACTACTTTAAATTTCATATGGAACCAAAAAAGAGCCCGCATAGCCAAGTCCATCCTAAGCAAAAAGAACAAAGTTGGAGGCATCACGCTACCTGACTTCAAGCTATACTACAAGGCTATAGTAACCAAAACAGCATGGTACTGGCACCAAAACAGACATATAGACCAATGGAACAGAACAGAGGCCTCAGAAGTAACACCACACATCTACAACCATCTTATCTTTGACAAACCTGACACAAATAAGCAGTGGGGAAAGGATGCCCTATTTAATAAATGTTGTTGGGAAAACTGGCTAGTCATATGCAGAAAATTGACACTGGACCCTTTCCTTACACCTTACATAAAAATCAGGTCAAGATGGATTGAAGACTTAAACGTAAGACCTAGGACCGCAAAAATCCTAGAAGAAAACCTGAGCAGTACCATTCAGGACATAGGCATGGGCAAAAACTTCATGTCTAAAACACCAAAAGCAATGGCAACAAAAGTCTAATTAAACTAAAGAACTTCTGCACAGCAAAAGAAACTATCATCAGTGTGAACAGGCAACCTATAGAATGGGAGAAAATTTTTACAATCTATCCATCTGACAAAGGGCTAATATCAAGAATCTAGAAGGAACTTAAGCAAATTTACAAGGAAAAAAACCCAACCCTATCAAAAAGTGGGCCAAGGACATGAACAGACACCTCTCAAAAGAAGACATTTATGTGGCCATCAAACATATGAAAAAATGCTCTTCATCACTGGTCATTAAAGAAATGCAAATTGAAACCACAATGAGATACCATCTCATACTAGTTAAAATGGTTATCATTAAAAAGTCAGGAAACAGATGCTGGAGAGGATATGGAAAAATAGGAATGCTTTTATGCTGTTGGTGGGAGTGTAAATTAGTTCAACCATTGTGGAAGACAGTGTGGCGATTCCTCAAGGATCTAAAACTGGAAATACCATTTGACCCAGCCATCCCATTACTGAGTATATACCCAAAGGATTATAAATCAATCTACTATAAAGACACATGCACATGTATGTTTACTGTGGCACTATTCACAATAACAAAGACTTGGAACCAACCCAAATGTCCATCAATGATAAACTGGATAAAGACAATGTGGCACATATACACCATGGAATACTATGCAGTCATACAAAAGATGAGTTAATGTCCTTTGCAGGGACATGGATGAAGCTGGGAACCTTCATTCTCAGCAAACTATCACAAGAACAGAAAACCAAACACCACATGTTCTCACTCATAAGTGGGAGTTGAACAATAACACATGGACACAGGGAACATCACACACTGGGACCTGTCGGGGGTGGGCGGCTTGGGGAGGGATAGCATTAGGAGAAATACCTAATGTAGATGACGGGTTGATGGGTGCAGAAAACCACCATGGCACGTGTCTACCTATGTAACAAACTTGCACGTTCTGCACATGTACCCCAGAACTTAAAGTATAATAATAAAAATAAAAATAAAAAAGAGAGTATGTGAACATTTTGTAACTTCTAGGGGAAAAGGATTAACTAATACCCTAATTCCAGTCTTGTTATAGCACATGTAGAGAAAAATAAAGACTTTAGAAGATTATATCATTTACACAGAAAAGTTTAAAAATTATGTAGGTTGAAGTATAAATATCACACATTTTAAATTTTTACTACTCCCATCTGAGGCATGGCTTTTGTTATCTAAAGAAAACTTTTGATTAAAACTATTAAAGTACCAGAAACAACATCAACAACTTATTTTTCTGATAGGTATATTGCCTTGAATGATAAAAACTTAGAGGAAGTCCTGAATTACAACATACTATTTTTGGCCAGAGTGAAGATTCATGCGAAATTTTAATTTTGACTTCCTAAATTTAACAGTCTGTGCCACTAGCAGCTAGGTGTGTACGTGACAAAGGACTTGGTGATGATGAAAATCGCAAATTTGTTATTTATGTGTTTTCTTTCTCACAATATTGTTTCTTTGGGCAGGGCTGAGATGGTCTGGTTGGTTCTCAGTCGTTTCTTTGAAGGAATAATATGTATTGCAGTCAATGTAAACTATTTAAAGGTGGATGATCAAGGCAATAGATTATTCAGCCCTTATTTTCTGCTTTCTTTGACTTGTCAATTTTAGAGTGATTCTGCTGCTTACTAGCACCTTTTACCAGAGATAAGATAGAGATAATGGAAGAAAACAATGACTTCCCCACATTATTACCTGCTAGTCAATGAGGGGTAGGGCTCTTCCATAAAGGAAGAGTAGAAATTGTATCAAATAAAGGGAGGCTTGTGGATTTTCTCTGAAGTAGGTTTCCTCACAGATGATTGAGAATTGCTTACATCTGGGATCTCTGTACCTTTAGCGTCTTATGATGAGTAGGTGAGCACTGAGTAAATCAAATGTGTATGGTAGACCAACTTCCAAGATAGTGGCCAATGACTCCCACCTTCTGGTATATATGTTCTGTGTAATCCTTTCCCCCTGAGTGATTTGATTTTAACCAATGAATGTTACTTTCATGATTAAGTTGTAAAAATGGTGATTTCCATACAGGCAGAATTTCTTTCTTGTCTTCATCTTGCATGATTTAATAAGCAAGCTGCCATGTTGGAGAGGAACTGAATGTGCTCTCTGGCCAACAACCAGAGAGGAACTGACACTGTTAGCCCAATAACCTGGAAAAACTGAATCCAGTTAACAACTACGTGAGCTTGGAAGTGGATCCTTCCCTAGTTGAGCCTTGAGAAAACTGTATCTTAATCAAGACCTTGATTGTAGTATACAAGAAAACTTAAAGGAGAATTAAGCCACACGCAGCTCCTAACCCACAGAAATTAAGATAAGTATATGCTATTTTGGTTGCTAAGATGTGGGGTAATTCGTTATGCAGCAATAGACAGTTAATAGATAACAAATACTGTCTGTTATTGTACTTTGAAACCATCTGATCACTTGTCCAAAAAAAAAAAAAAAAAAAAAAAGATTGACAAACTCACTCATACCAATGCATTTGGGAACCCAGTATGCAACTCCTGTTAAAGTACAGTGCCCTCAGAGAGAAGGCAATGCTAACACAATAGAGTGCATGAATAATGGCAGAAGTTTAGGATTTAGGACAACAGTGGGGAAAATGTTCCTTTTGAGAGTGGAGAAACTTTCTGTTTTCCCTCAAAATGATAACATATGTGCAGCAGTTCCCCCCTCCTTTACCTGAGGGGGATATGTTTGAAGACCCTCACTGTATGATTGAAACCTCAGATAGTACGAAACCCAATATTTGCTATGTTTTTTCCTATACACACATACCTATCATAAAGTTTAATTTATAAACTGGGCACAGTAAGGGATTAATAACAATAATTAATAATAAAATAGGACAAGTATAACAATATACTCTAATAAAAGTTATGTGAATGTAGTCTCTCTCTCTCTTTCTCTCAAAGGTATCAGTGTACCATACTTTCCCTTCTTGTGATGATGTGAGATGATAAAAAGATTATGTGGTGAGATGAAGTGAGGTGAATGATGTAGCCATTGTGACGTAGCATTAGTCTACTACTGACCTTCTAACTTTCAGAAGGAGGATCACCTGCTTTGGGTGATCCCGTATCATCAACCATGATTATGTCAATGGTTGGATGTCAGGAGCAGACAATGAAGATGATTGATAGTTACACAGACAGTGTGGATTTGATGGACAAAAGGATGATTCACATCCCAGGCAGGATGGAGCAGGATGTCTCAAGAGTTCATTATGCTACTTAGAACAGCATGCAGTTTAAAATTTATGAATTGTGTATTTCTGGAATTTTCCATTTAATATTTTCAGACTCCTGTTGACCCTGGGGTAACAGAAACTATAGAAAGTGAACCACCAATAAGTGGGGACTACTGTAATTACCTCTAGCATATATGCATAAGTCAGGCTTTGCTATCTTAAGTCTATCTTAAAACTTAGTTATATTTTGATTATGTTTTAAAAGTTGGTTTGGGAAAAAAGAGACATAATCCCAAGGCATCTTTCTGGAGGGAAGAAGGGAGACCATGATGAACTTAAAAGCAATTATTCTTGGTGATGGGGATGGACTTGTCTTGGGATAATCCACAGGTACATGAAACGTTGCTAATCACTGTAGTCTTTCTCTTGCTCTGACAGATGCAGGAAACTTGGATTCTTGCAGACAGGGCAAAGGCATCCTAAGCCCTTTTCTAGGATTAGCAGGAGTAGATAGATAGGAGACACTGGGGGCTGTGAAGGAAACTGCAGGAGTTAAAAATTCTAAGACAAAACGATTTGAGCTATTAATAAACTTGAAGATTTTAATACCAACAAAGAAAGGAAGAGCCAGGGAACTAGAAGAGATGGGAGGTAAATGGAAGAAACCCACATAGAGGTCTTCTCTGCTGTATGGCAAAGGATCTGCTCCATGGGCAGGTTCAAAAAAGCCAGGAAGGGTTGAAGATGACACACCAGTGTGTACTTTCTCAAGCCCAAAGGTAGAACCCAGAAAGATGAAACCATGACTGAAAACTGGAACATTCAGGAGAAAGATTCCCAATTCAATTTAATTTATACAAGTTTCTAAACTATAATTGAAACTGAGGATGTCATTTAACTGTACTTTTCTTTTTAAAAATTGATTTCTAAAACAAACTTTTTAAGAATATAAAATATTTTTAGAATTTAAAAGGTATAAATTCTCCCTTTCATCCTTATCCTAAACCACCCAGAGATAACTCTCCAAACAACCAAAATGAACAATTTCTTGTGCATCATTCTAGAGATATAATAAATATATTCAAATAATACATAAAAACATCTTTTACAACACCTTTTAAACATTCAAATAATATCTTCCCATATACACTAGTAAGTACCTTTTAAAAAACAATGTATCTTGGCAATCATCTTTGTGGAATTATATATTTTACTTAACCATTTATCTATTGATAGGTAATTACCAGTCTTTTTGCTTTTATAAGCAATTCTACAATTGATTCTCTTGAAATAACACCACACATGTACAACCATCTTATCTTTGACAAACTTGACACAACCACACAATGGGGAAAGGATGCCCTGTTTTATAAATGTTGTTGGGAAAACTGGCTAGTCATTTGTGGAAAACTGAAACTGGACCCTTTCCTTACACCTTATACAAAAATTAACTCAAGATTGATTAAAGAGTTAAACATAAGACCTAACCATAAACGCCCTAGAAGAAAACCTAGGCAATACTATTCAAGACATAGGCATGGGCAAAGACTTCACGTCTAAAACACAAAAAGCAATGACAGCAAAAGCCAAAATTGACAAATGAGATCTAATTAAACTAAAGAGCTTTTGCATAGCAAAAGAAACTATCAGAGTTAACAGGCAACCTACAGAATGGTAGAAAATTTTTGCCATCTATCCATCTGACAAAGGGTTAATATCCAGAATCTACAAGGAACTTAAACAGATTTTCAAGAAAAAGCCCCATCAAAAAGTGGGCAAAGGATATTGACAGACACTTCTTTTGAGACACTTTTTTATGTGGCCAAAAAATATATGAAAAAAAGCTAACCATCACTGGTCATTAGAGAAATGCAAATCGAAACCATAATGAGATACCAGCTTACTCTCATTAGAATGGCAGTCATTATAAAGTCAGGAAACAACAGATGCTGGAGAGGATGTGGAGAAATAGGAATGCTTTAACACTGTTGGCGGGAGTATAAATTAGTTCAATCATTGTGGAAGACAGTGCGGCAATTCCTCAAGGATCTAGAACCAGAAATACCATTTGACCCAGCAATTCTATTACTGGGTATATACCCAAAGGATTATAAATCATTCTACTTTAAAGGCACATGCACACGTATGTTTATTGCAGCACTACTCACAATAGCAAAGACTTGGAACCAACCAAATGTCCATCAATGATAGACTGGATAAAGAAATTGTGTCACATATACACCATGGAATACTATGTAGCCATAAAAAAGGATGAGTTCATGTCCTTTGCAGGGACATGCGTGAAGCCAGAAACCATAATTCTCAGCAAAGTAACACAGGAACAGAAAATCAAACACCACATATTCTCACTCATAAGTGGGAGTTGAACAATGAGAACACATGGACACAAGGAGGGGAACATCATACACCAGGGTCTGTCAGGTGGTGGGGGGCTCGGGGAGGGATAGCATTAGTAGAAATAGCTAATGTAGATGACAGGTTGATCAGGTTGATGGGTGCAGTAAACCGCCATGGCACGTGTATACCTATGTAACAAACCTGCACATTCTGCACATGTATTCCAGAACTTAAAGTATAACAACAACAAAAAAAGATCTCAGTGTAGGTTTAATTTATATTTCTCTTATTATAAGGATGTTTTTATATGTCTAAAAACCACATTTTTTCTCCTATGTCTTGACTATTCCCATCCTTCACTTATTTATATCTTCCATTGTTAACTTTGCCAGAATTCTTTATATAATAGGAAAATTACTTGTGTCCTACAAACAGTTTTTCCAGTTTGTCATTTGTCATTTTATTTTGCTTATCAAATTTATGTCATGCTAAAAATTTTTAATGGCAGTCAAATTAAACAGTCTTCTTTTAGGCATCTTGATTTTGTAATGTCTCTAAGAGCTTGCCCCCACAAGAAATGAAAAAAGTTCTTGCATATTTTCTCAGAGTATTTTTATAGTTTCATTTTAACATTTACATATTTCTTTCATCTGGAATTTATCCTTAATTGTGAGGTTTATATTAAATTTTGTTTTATTTTTCCAAATGTCTTCTCGGTTGTCCCAACATTGTTTATGGAACAACCAATCTTTTCGCCATAGGATTGAAATGTTACCTTTATCAAATCCGAAATTTGTATATGAGTATATTTATGGACTTTCTATTCTTAAGGCAAAGTGGGAGCAGGAATATCAAGCGGCCGGAGGAGAAGCAAGAGAGAATGGCTGGGCATGGTGGCTCATGCTTGTAATCCCAGAACTTTGGAAGGCTGAGGCAGGCAGATCACTTGAGGTCAGGAGTTCGAGACCAGCCTGGCCAACATGGTGAAACCCCCATCTCTACTAAAAATGCAAGAATCAGCTGAGTGTGGTGGCATGAGCCTGTAATCCCAGCTATTCAGGAGGCTGAGGCAGGAGAATTTCTTGAACCTGGGAGGCAGAGTTTGCAGTGAGCCAAGATCTGACCACCGCACTTCGGCCTGGGTGACAGAACTAGACCCTGTCTCAAAAAAAAAAAAAAAGAAGAAGAAGAAGGGAGGTACCACAAAATTTTAAACAATGAGATCTCATAAGAACTCACTCACTACCGTGAGGACAGCATCAAGGGGTTGGTGCTAAACCATTAATGAGAAATCCACCCCTATGATCCAGTCACCCCCTACCAGGCTCCACCTCCAACACTGGGGATTACAATTCAACATGAGATTTGGGTGGGGATGCAGATCCAAACTATATCAGTCCTCTTACTATTGTAAGCTTTATAATCTGTTTAATGAAACCAATAATTTAAAATATGTCTTTTACTATTCTTATTTATTTACTTTTCCATTTGAACTTTAACACCACCTTGTCTAGCTTGCAAAAACCACCCTGTTAGTAATTTTACTGAGACTGCATTATATTTACTGGATACCTTCGGGAAATTTGACATCATTATGATGTGAAATCTTCCTTTCCAGAAACATGGTTTGTCTTTTTATTTTTCAATTTTTCTTTTGTGCCTCTTAGGAGCACATGAAGTGTTTTTATACAGATCATACTCATTTCTTATTTGTTGCTATTCTAATAAAGGCCCATTTCCTGTATTTCTTCTAATTGATGTTGTTTGTACATATAAAGGCTACTTATTTCTCTACATTAGTTTTGTACCTCTCAACATTTTTCATTTTCTCAAATAATTTTCCAGTTGCTTCTCTTGAGTTTTCCTGGTGGAGAATCACATATTTATAATAATACTTTTTCCTCTTCTTTTCCAATTTTTAATATTTAAGCCTTTTCTTTTGTCTGTGTTCACCAGTCCCTCCCAAACAATATTAAGTAATAGATATAATGGTGGACAAACAAGCTATTCCTGACATTTGGGAATGGAAATGTCCTTGGCTTTCCCATTAAAGATGACACTAGCCTTTGGGATAACAGTGATAAAGCATAAGAAGGATAACATATGTCTAACCCATTGTGTTAATCACCTTTAAAAATCAAGAATGGATGTTGAAATTGATTCCATGTTTTTTTTGTTGTTGTTGTTATTCTTTTTCAAATTTATTCTAGAGTAAAACAAGTAAAGCTGTACATAAGGGAAATAAATTCTTTGCATGAACTTATCTTTGCTCTCCATGTTGTTAAAATGTAATTCTGGCACTGAGAAACTTTTGATACCTTCTTGGGTAGATTCTCATCCAAAGAGCCTTCACGTAAGATGGAAATGTTTCTAGAAGAGTAAATATGAAATGGATGATCCCATGTCATCACCCACAGATGTTATCCTCTGATTCCTAAGTTTCTCCCTTGTTAAAAAAGGGGAGAAGAGCTTTTCATTCATTTTCTTCTCAGTAGAAAAACTCAAAAGTCTGTTTTTTGGTAAACCTATAGTCTGTTGCTACTTATTAGATTCTACGATCAGTTAAATCAAGTCAAATTCTTTTAAATATGTTTAAGGAAAATACTAGAAGTTGTTATTTTGCTAGAAAATAACAAACATACCTGAGTAAAACCTTAAACTTTTGTAGCATCACTCAATTTACCCATGTAACAAATCTGCATGTGTATGCTCTAATCTGTAATAAAAGTTGAAATTTAAAAAGATATATATAGAGAGTGGTTTGAGAGAGGGCTATTCTTGAATTATTTTTGTACAAATCCCCATAAGTTCACATTAGAAACTCTCCAAAGAAAACTTGTACATAACTGGAAAATTCTAAAGTCTGGCAAGATATCCCTTAACTATATTAGCATAGAAAAGCTACTATTGTGTAATTCCATGCTTTTTTAAAAATCTATGCAGATAAAGCAATTTTTTTCTCCTTAGACTTATTCATGTGGCAAATTATATTAATAATGTTAATATTTGTGGCAAGCTGCATAATATCTCCTAAAGACATCCACCTCCTAATTCTTGGAACCTGTGAATGTTACTTCATATGAAACTTTGCATATGTGATAAGTTAAGAATCTAAAGATAGGTGGATTATTTTGGATAATTTGCCAGGCCCTAGATGGGCCCTAGATGTAATTATGTGTCATTATAAAAGAGAGGCAGAGAAAGACAAAGAAGAAGAAGAAAAGGAGAAGAAAGAGGAGGATAAGGAGGAATTAGAAGAAGGAAAAGGAGTCACCATACCACAGTGGCTCATCCCATAGTGTAGAGAAGGAGAAGGAGGCAATATGACAACTTAAGCAAGATACTATGATCCTGGCTTTGAAGACGAAGGAAGGGGCTGTGAACCAAAGAATGCAGTTCTAGAGGCTGAAAAAGCTAGAGCCTCCAGAGGGAGTGTAGCCCTGCTAACACATTGATTTTGGTCCAGAGAAACATATTGCAGACTTCAGGTCTCCCAAACTATAAAAGAAAAAGCTGTGTGTTGTTTTAAGCCACCATATTTGTGGTAGTTTGTGACAGTGGCCATAGAAAATGAATACACTGTATATAATTCAATTATTGAGCCTAGAATAAACCCTATTTTTTAATGATGTTTTTCTTATTTTAATGTGCAGCTGGATTTTGCATTGAAATTTGAAAATTTTATTCTGTGCTATTTAAGTAAATTAGTCATGTTTATTAAACACTTAGGTCCTTATGAGAGACAACATTATTTTGTAGTTATGAATATAGTTTTTGGAACTGGAAAGTCTATACTACCACATACTGATTGTGTCGTTTAGTCTCTAAAGATTAAGAATCATTTAATCTCCCTGTGCCTCAGCTTTCTAATCTGTAAAATGCAAATGATAATAGAGCTTTTCTTATAGGGTTGCTTGTGAATTAAGAGAGAACATACATGTAAAGAGTTCAGAACAGTGCCTGGTGTGTAATAAATGCTGTAGAAGTTTTTGTTGTCACTACCATTATGCTGTTATTTTAACATAATGCTCAGATATCACTATAGTTCTGGTGGCAGAACACGTGCCTCTTAGAAAACTGACACTCTCATGAATATCAGTCACACAGTATATCTTACAGGGTCACAAGGCCAGTTCCAATTCAAGGAGAGGGGAAAGAGACTCCATCTCTTGACTGGAAGTATTCACAGAGATAGGAGTAATTATTGATGGCGGTATTGGAAACCACAGTGGCTCAGTCTGTAGTGTCTTGCTTACAGGGTCCTTTTGAGGGATACCAGTTGTCTTAGTTCGTGCCTGCTGCTATAACAAAACACCTTAGAGTGGGTAATTTATAAACACCAGCAATTTATTTCTTACAGGTCTGGAGGCTGGAAGTCTAAGATCAAGGTGCCAGCAGATTTGGTGTCTGGTGAGGGCCTGTTTTACACAGATAATGCCTTCTATGTGTCCTCACATTGTGGAAGGGCAAAAAGGGACAAACAAGCTCCCTGAAGCCCTTTTATAAGGGCACTGTGCTGGGCTGTTCTTGTACTACTCTAAAGAAGTATGTGAGGCTGGGTAATTCATAAAGAAAAGAGGTTTAATTGACTCATGATGCTGCAGGCTGTACAGGAAGCTAGGCACCAGCATCTGCTTCTGGTTCTCAGGAAACTTATAATCTGCCTCCTGCTTCTCAGAAAACTTACAATCACGGCGGAAGGAAAAGGGGAGCCAGCGTATCACATGGGGAGAGCAGGAGAAAGCAGGGGGGAGGGGGGGAGGTGCCACACAGTTTTAAACAACCAGACCTCATGTGAACTCACTCATCACCAAGAAGATGGCACTAAGCCATTCATGAAGGATCTGCCCCTGTGACCCAGACACCTCTGCTCAGGCTCCACCTCCAACACTGAGGATTACATTTCAGCATGAGATTTGGAGGAGACAAATGTTCAAACCATATCATGCACTAATCCCATTCATGAGAGAAGGGCCCTCAAGATATAATCACTTCCTAAAGGCCTACCTTTTACTACCATTGCACTGGGGATTAAGTTTCCACATAGGAATTTTGGGACGTATGCATTCAGGGCACAGCGCCAATAAAACGGCCCAAGCCCAGGCACCTTCCACAGTGTCTACACTGTGCAGGGGAAACTCATGTATCCTTGCCATGCTGGGTCATGGAAGTGCTGCCATTCATCCTCTGGCCTTTTCATTTCCTCCCCCAGCAGCTTAGAGTGTTCTGCAGCCCCACAGGTTTCAGGTGGAGATGAATAGTCCTAATGTAGGTCAAGCCCAGGCTCTCAGATGGTCTGAGTAATTTTCTTTCTGTTTTCCTTCTTCCCTTGACTTAGAGGAGGGGCATCACCCACTTCTCACCCATCCCTGCCAGGGGATGACTCCAGGCAATCACCAACCAAGACACACTAAAGATTGGGGAAATGTATTACCCACTAGGTAGCTTTCCACGTATTTCCTGTCCTCCTTCTGTCCACCCTGAGTTCCTTAACATACTCAAGCAGAATTCTAAAATGTGAGAGCTGGATTCACGTAGAGATAGTTGAGTTTGGTGGTTTCCAACTTTCCTTGCAGACCATGAGAGACTACACTGCCCTCCTATCCCAGTGTAGGGAATCACGCTGGCCAGATCTCTGCATGGTTTATGGGCGTGAAGGAATGTGGAGATGAGTTTGGCGTCTGATAACCTCGAGAGGCACATGTGAGATCAAGCAGAGGGTAACAAAACCACCTTCTGGGAGAATGGAACCAGAAAACTGTACAATCTTATTATGATCACTAGAGTATGTGCATTTTTCTTCTTCCTTTTCCCATACCTAGTGCTCAGTCTTTTGGGCAATAATTTAAAGGGTCTAGGTTTGAAAGGGTGTCACCTTTTTTCACCTGTCCACAGCACTTACATGAATCTGTCTTGCTTGGTACCCTTTGGAACTTGGCCAGACAGTGGCCAAGCCAGAGTGAGGGGTCAAGTCTCTAGACTCCTATTACTGAACCCTTTTCTCACTAGGAAATGCCTTCTCCTTTGTAAAGAAACCAGCAAGATGATGCTTATTCAAAGGACATACCCTAGGAACTTGTCTTCACACTGTCTCATTTTCTTTATCCAAATAAATAAAAAATATAGTTTCTCTTTCTTCTAACTGTTATGAGACTTGCTGATCTAGTGTGTATGACCCTTTGGATAAAGGCATAATGTAAAAGAAAATTGTATTAATAAGATATTACTAATATTAATCAATTTGAAATGCAATAGTGTGCCAGGGTGAGAAAGTCAGGAAAGAACACTGTAAACTCCTCTGGGATCTGCAAGACCAGACACTTCCCAATGCTTCTTACCAAATACTCAGCCTAGAAACGATCCCCAAAAGTGCAGTAAAACATGCAACTCTAATGTTTGTGTTAGGTTGAAATTATGGCTTGGAAAATTCTAGCACCCTCTTCAATCATGAAAACAGTGAGAGATGTTAAATTTCAGGTAATTATACAGTCAGAATATAAGCTATATCACATTCTGTGCTCTATGTGCAACTGCTTAAAAAGGTCAGAGTTCTTATACTCCTAGTGTATAGACCGTATTCTAATTGAACTTCCTAATGTGTCTGACAGATGGGAAATAGCTCACTCTGACCCTGAATATCCAGCCTTTGGCTCACATAACCTAATAACATGGGATTATTACTTTTGTATTTTACACAGATCTGTAATAAAGACGCCAGATCCAAGGATAGCAATCATAAAACTTTGTTGTTACATTTTTCCATTTGGCTATAAGGAACTCATATTTGTGGACATTCTCTCATTAAACTGAGAGAACATAGTTCTATTATTTTCATTTTGCAAAGTGAGGCACTGAGTGACACAAAAGTTGAGCAATTCTTCTGAGTTCACGTAAGCCATGGATAAAACTGGGAATCAAGCCAATCCTGCTGATTTGTTGGCCTTTCCAATCTTTCAAAAAGTGTAAAACCCTTTCAAAGTTTAATTCTGCCCCTACAGAGCCCCAGAGCCACATACCTTCTCTAAGTGTCATTTTTCTTGTCTATTAGTTGGTATTCATCAGAAACAGCCAGCACCAACTTGTGCCATGGGGATAGAATTTATTTTCTGGGGGGAGAACCGATAAACTGACTGAACTGAAATAAAAACTGAAACCCAAAGCAAAGCCAAACGAAGCTAAACAAACCACCACATGGTCATTAGGTCATATGTCAACATTAGGTTTAAAAATACAGCTCTGAAGACCTAAAGCACAGCCTCATGAGAATATCCAGTCCCATACACCATAATCACTTACTGTAAGAAGACACATCATATCCCATCCCGAAGACTTGTTAAAAATCTCAAGAAAAGGGGATGTAGCCATGCTCTTTGTTGCTCTGCCTACTCTTTGATTTCTACTCCTTTTCCTCCTCCTGTGATCACTCCTCTCTGTCTCCTTCATGTTCATTTTTTTTTTCTTCACCAATCCTTTATATTCACTAGTCCTTGGGGTTATATCCTGGTTCCTCTTCTCATTTCCAGTGACGCTGTCTCCCTGGGTGACTTTATCCACTCTCCTGCTTTAGTTACAATACCAAAATGTCAGTATCACCAGCCCAAGCCTCTTGCCTTCACATCTCCATGTGACCGTACATTTGGTCCCTCAAATTTGACATGTCTCAAACTGAACACATCATTTTCTTCATCTTTACCTGCTCTGCCCAACCTCCACTCCCACTCCAGACTTCTATTACCTATCAGAGTAAAGGGCATCACCACCCACTTGACCCAATACTAGGGCCAACCTTTACTCTTTCCTGTCCATCACTTGTCACATTGCGAAGTCCTGCCAATTTGATCTCCTACATCTCTCTCGCATCTGTGTGCCTTGATTCATCACCACTGAAACCACCCTATTCTAAGCTACTGGTTTTGCACTTTGCCTGCTCCAGCTGTCCTTATAACCCTATGTACATCAACTGCCTATCACCCAAGGGTGAAAACCACCAGATAGAAGAGAATAAACATCCAGGAGATGAGTTCTGGTCTTGGCTCTGCTACTTACTGGTATGTGAGCTTAGACAGGACACATGACCTCCTACAGATTCACTCGCCTCCCTTGTTGCTATAGGAATAAATAACAATTTGTCTTCTAGAAGTTGGGTGCTCAGACAGCTGGAAGGTCCTCCCAGTTTTAAGATCTGTGCTTCTGTGTAAGACCTCAAATATATTGACACAATGAAATAACAACTAGCCACACATTGATCAAATCCAAGCAGTATACAAAACCAGGGATGGTAGCATTTTTAGATTGACATTTTTCATGCTTTTGGAACACTAAGCACCTTTCAATATTCTATGTTTTAGAGTTTCCCATCTTATGATTTCTAGAATTCAAAACAGATGGAGGACAAACTCAATTTCTTGGCCTCCAGTGAAACTAGGGCACACTCTTGGTAATTCAAATCTGACAAGAAAAGCACCTTTTCTGGCATTTAAATTTGCAAGAAGATAATGTGAAGAAAAAAAAAGGCCATTCTGGCAAGGGGGGCATCATCTTTTAGAAGCAGCATTGGCAGCAGCTTAGCAAGCAGCACCACAGCCCTGCTCAGTGTTCGTGCAGAGAGCCTAGGCAAGCAGCAGCCACTGCAGCAGAAGGTCCTTACTGGAGTGATCTGATGGCTTAATTTGGGCATTATTTATGGCTTCAAAGCCTTCAGCCTGGTTCTCTGACCTTCCTGCATATTGTGTAGGATACTTAATATTCTTTAATCAATTGTATCTTTGTTTAAACAAACTGTGGTGCCTGTTGTTTGCAGCCACGAATGATGTGCAGTTCCTCATCCCTCGAGTCTCAGGAGAAACAGCATTTTCTTTGTGTAGTCTTCTTTGACCTAGAGATGACGTTACATCTCATTGCTGTACACTCTTAGGATAGACAGTACTTCTCCTCTTCTAGCATGTGTCACAAGTGTTTAAGTGTTTTAGATGACTCGATTACCTCCCTTGCTGCACTGTAAGTTCTCTGAGTGCTGGGGTGTCTGTCTCTGTCTTGTTCCTTCCTTTCCCTCTTGCATCTGGCATATTGTACAGCACATGGTCATCACTCAATAAATGTTGCCTTGAATCAAATTGTTGCCAACTAAATGGCTCATTCCATAGGGAAACACCAGTTTTCTTCTTAATTTGTTTTTCATTAGGGACAATAAATAGCTATAGTTTTCATTTTTTTGCTTAAGAATAAGATTAAAAGGTAATCTAGACCAATGTGGAGATTATTAGAATTTTTGTTAGGACTGATTCTATTATTAAGCCGTTTTGGGTTCTTAAAGTTGCTTGATTTCTTTGAAATGCCCACTTTTAAAGACAGAGATAGGGCTTTTGATTAAAGATGATAGATTAGCTACATGTACTCCACTTGCCCCTCTCAAGGCAATAAAAAGTATATAAACCCACAAGGACAAAGAAAAAGGGAGCATGAGCCCCCAGCACACAGAGGAGGGGGCCAGATGTGGTAGAGCAAGGGAAGTCAGAGTCTGGAGCGTGTTTTGGATCGCAAGGGAGTCACAAGCCAGAGGTACTCATTCTCCCTCCTCACAGTGTGGTCATATTAGGCACAGTAGAGAGGGGAGTGTGAGGTGTAGGCAGTGGTGTGCTGGTAAACATTTAATTTCTTTTCTTTCTTTCTTTTTTTTTTTTTTTTTTTTGAGACAAAGTCTCGCTCTGTCACCCAGGCTGGAGTGCAATGGCGAGATCTCGGCAATCTTTGCCTCCCGGGTTCAAGCGATTCTCCTGCCTCAGTCTCCTGAGTAGCTGGGATTACAGGCATGCACCACCATGTCTGGATAATTTTTGTATTTTTAGTAGAGATGGGATTTCACCATGTTGGTCAGTTTGGTCTCGAACTCCTGGCCTCTCAAAGTGTGTTGGGATTACAGACGTGAGCCACTGTGCCCAGCCACTGGTAAATGTTTTATAACCAGCTCGGAGGAGGGAAGGAAGGAAGGAAGGCTTTATGTATGGTATTTACTGATTTCCATGGTGGAAGTACAACCACCATGTCCTGTTTTGAGCCACCAACATGGTACCACAGCATGAGAGACTGGGAAGAAATGTGCAGGATTGGCTCACATGGGCTGGCAAGCACTGGCTTCAGTACATCATCGGGTATAAGGCCAAAAATAGGGAGACAGGTTCAAATTTAGTTTATAGAGGGTCAGTCCTCACAATCTCTACCCCAGTTCATGCAAAGAATACCACAGTCAGGTGTTCATCATCTCTCCCCACTGCATACATACAAGACTGGGAAAATCTAGTGTCTCAGAGATGGAACCCCAAACCTCTAGGAATGAATGAAGATCACTGAAAGGAACTATTTAGGATACCCATAAAGGCTTTTTTTTTTTTTTTTTTTTTTTTAAGAACTTTGTGTGTGTGTGTGTGTGTGTGTATTTGCATAAAATTGTAAATTGCTTTAAAAGACTTTTGATTGCTTAAAGCAAAAATAAATAATATGCTTTGTGGAGGGCCATACTGTTGTTAACGTTCTACACTGTTCATGAAGCAGGACAATACTGTTTGAAGGTAGACTTTGATGACTTAAAGATACATATTGTAACTTCTGGATCATCCACTAAAATATAAAATTAGGAAAAGCTCTATAAAATAAATCAATAGAAAAAATGCAATGGATACTAAAACATAATCAATTCACCTCAAAGAAGCCAGCAAAGAAAAAAACAGGGAAGCAAAGAATAAATGGGATAAATAGAAAACAAATACTGAGAGAAAGTACTTTAACCCAACCATTTAAAAACTAAATCAAATGTAAATGAATTAAATGTTCCAATTAGAGTTTTAAAAAATTAAAAAATCCAATGGCTACTTGTAGTTGTTACATTTCAAGTGCTTGATAGCTACACATGGCTAGTGGCTATCACATCAGACAGTACAGATACAGAAATTTCCATCATCTCAGAAAATTTGACTGGAAAGCACCCGTCTAAAGAGCAACTAACTCAAAATAAACAGGGAGGATGGAGCACTCCAGGATTAGAATTCCATAATGAAAATGTAGATGCCAGGTAGTGCAGTGAACAAATAGGGCAATTAGAATTTTCAGGAAGAACAAAAAGATGATCAGGAAAGTAAATGTGGTCATAGCATACTTGACTCTGTAGTGAATAATATATACATGGGCAAAATCCTGTCAACACTGATGCTTGATTTATTCTAAATTGGTAGATAATTATTTTGGGAAAATGGGAGACAGGCAAGGTGGTGACTGGAGAGACAGCGCACGTGCTAAACCTCCTCCACTGTAACGGGAGATGAAAAAATAACAACTAACGTTTATAAAAGTGGTAAATATACATTTTGGAAATGTGAAGGTGCCTAGCATAGGAAGAAATTGAAGGAGCTTTCTCTGGAGGATGGATGGAAAGCAAGATAGGGTAGGGCAGAGAACTGCTGTTTTTCATAAACTTTTTGGAGGTATTTGATTTTTTAAAACACATACACATGCACACACACACACACACACACACATATATATAAGCTGGGTAAAAGAAAATAATTGTACAAACAATCCAGACAGAAGCCAATTGTTATCTATTCCTTTAATATTTGGTCATGACATTCAAGTAACTAATGGGACCGTTGATAATTTGTGGAGCTTCTGTGTTATAATGGAATCTGTTTAATGTACTACAAAACATTATAAATAAATATAGCAAAAATATAAACATATGAAATATATTGTAAAGAATGAAGAGGCACCTTCTGAAGGTACAAGGAAGGATTTACCTGTAGAAAATGCACACAGAGTTTTATGTGTATTGGGAGAAAAGAAAGCAGAAAAACGTCGCATGTAGCCCAGGAACCTAAGGCAGGAAACTGAGCAAATGGCAGAACACGTGTTTTGTTCAGATTTCACATCTTCCCTCCATACCATGGCTAGATCCTAAAGGTACAGCCCAGAAAAAAACAGATTCGCCCTCTAGAGAGAATGAACCAAGATTCCAGGGGATCTCAACTCCAGGCACTGGGCAGCAAGAGAAACGGTCTAGCCCTTTTTACATGTGGGATTGCTGAGAAAAACAAACACACAAACAAAAACAACTCTGGTTAAGAGTCAGACGGACACAGCTGGGATGGCTTTTCTGCTACTTAAGGGCTGTGTGACTGGGGGCAAGTACTTCCTACAGTGATGCCCCATCTCTTTGTTGAAGGTACACTTACAAATGTTGGAATCTGGGGCAATGAACGGAAGAGAGGAAAGACTCAAAATGAAATGGAAAAAGTTGGTAATATTTAAAATGCAGTAGTTGCTAATGTATAACAGTATTTCCCAAAGTCCGTAAGACACCCAGAGGTGTTTTTTTGTTTTTTGGCATCCAAAATTTTGTGCCTTTAATTTGAAAGTTTTCTCCTGAGCAGAATGTTACTCTTTGAGTAGAAGCGCCCTGATAATTATATATACCTCTGCATTCACGGAACCATGCTTTTACATCTTCCAGGACATCATCTTCCTTTTGGTGCTGACTCGCCTTTTTGCCTTCCATCATACCTAGTCTCACGTACAGCAAAATTGTTCCCAGTTCTACATCTTGCATCACAACCCACTCAGCAAAATGCCCCATCAGGCACTTAACTGAATGTCTGCTCGGATAGTGAGTTGCAGCAAAAGGCAATTTTATACCCGGATTAAGAGTTGGCAGAGCACCAGGGAAGATTTAAAGCTTACAGATATGACACAGCACACGTTGGGAACCACTGGCTTACCTTCTCTGGCAAATGTCATCCCTGACCCTGGAACAGAGCACATACCGAATGGTTCTCTACTGTGCTGTTCTCTCTCACAACTCCCTGGGGGGAAAGGATTAAGATCCCTGTTTTACTGAAGAGGAAACTCCTGTTTAGAAAGGTTAAGCCAATTGTTCCAGTTGATGGGAGCAGGACAAAGAGGATTATTTCCATTCCCACATCCCTGCTCCCGCCTGCTTCCCTGTGTATACTCCTGTTATCCACCTCCGTTGGTCATCTAGAAATGTCGGAGGCAGTCTGGCTTCATAGGAGGGAGGGAGAGCTGCCTCATCATCACAGTGATCTGAAGCTGACTTCCCCAGTAGCTGGGTAATGGGAGACTCTCATTACAGAGCAAAAATATGGCAAAAATACATTGGAGATTGCAAAAAGTGAAACCATTGTCAACAGTCATGAGTGACTAAGCAATACAGGTGCAAACTTCAAGTGGTAAGTCACTGGCATCTTAAAAGCAATCTTTTTAAAAAATTGTGGTTGTATTTATTAAGATACCTGAAAGCCTTTGGAAATTAGAACATATACTTCCTTTCTTGCCTAATGACACCACCATCCACTCTGCAATCTAAATCGTGAATCTGGAAATCACTGCAGCCTCCTCTGTCTTCTTCCATTACTATCTTTCTTCATCACCGCTATTTAATCCTTCACGCAGTCCTATTAACCTGAATTCCCAAGTATCTTGCAGATCTTTCCATACTACTGTAGTAGTTGTGAGTGTGGGCTTTTAGGTCAGACTGCCTGGGTTGAAACCTGGCTCTGCCTCTTGGTGTCTGAGTCTTTCTCCAGCGGTGTACTGGAGTGCTCCTATTGCCCAACCCACATCAGCAGTGACTATCGTCATCTTTAAACCATGTC
Organism: Macaca fascicularis; assembly: GCF_037993035.2. Lineage (NCBI taxonomy): Eukaryota > Metazoa > Chordata > Mammalia > Primates > Cercopithecidae > Macaca > Macaca fascicularis. Next base: position 67,524,929 of record NC_088380.1, on the reverse strand, counting down.
CAAATAAATGTGTTCTACCAATACACAACAAAGTGTATTGCTAGCCTCTTGCTTTAGTTTTCAGGTTTTCTTTTCAGGTTTTATTTCCTTCTTGTTTAGGCACCCTATTTATTTCTCCCTCTCTGTTCATGTCCCTTTCAAAACTTGGAGGGTTAGTACTTTTTATATTTTATTTAATAATATCTTATTCATATTTCAAGTTCTTTTTAGAAGCAATTTATTTAGTACTTCTTTTTATATGTCAAGTTATTTTAAGAAGCAATAAAATGTGAGTAAAAATTGTGAAATAATACTGCCAAGCCATTAAATGTCACCCCTGGGTGGAGTTTCTCTAGAAATTACCTGCATAAGGTGAGTAACCCTTGTCTTTAGGATGTTAATGCTTAATCATATTAGCATGAATGTGAATTATTATTGTTTTAAAATAACACTGAAAATGACCAAAAGGCAGGTACTTACAAAGGAAACTAGAACATTTTTTTTAAAGCTGGCTTCATTCCTCCTGTCTTTTTTGCTCCGTTCAGATCCTGTTATTTCCCAGAGAGTGCCACAGTCTGTGCAATTTTCTTTTACATTTCCTTAATTGTTAGCAGTAGAATAAAACTAATACTTCATTGTTATTATCACTCAAAATATGTCCCCAACTATATAAAAGCACTGTGCATCTACTTTTATGTTGGTGGGGAAGGGAAATTTCTTGGGACTTTATAATATTTTAAAATTACATTAGAAAATCATTAAGGAATATATTTGGGTTTATTGTCAAATTGTTTTTTTAACCATTTGTGGTCTCCCATCTGTTTCAAATATAAAGTTACAAAAGTTGTACTCCTTTCCCTTTTCAAGCCCATTTCTTTAGGGTAAATAAAAATTAGAGTAAATTGAACATCAGCCACCTGGAAATACTCCTGATTCTTAGCTCTGACTTTCCCCCTGTTGCTTATCAGTTGCTTGTCAGGATGGAAGAACTTTGGTCTTCGAATGTGGGTCCGTGTATTTCACTCGATATCCTGTCTGTCCTCTTGGGTTAAAGCTAATCTGCATCACTTTCCATTTTCAGCCACCAACTATATCTGTAGCTGCAGTGACATTTTTACACAAGGAAAGATGTATGCTGCCCATCTGTCATGTAAGGACATAATGTAGCTAAACCATCTACCCTGTCTCTTACTACACGGTGAGTGATGAGAACACAAAGCGCTGGGTTCAGTTTCTCCTTGGAGAATGTAGCAAGAGATACTAATTTGTATGTTATGCTGCCAAGAAAATGAACATCAGGTGAGGCATGATCAATGGATTGCAGAAGCACTTCTGCAAGGGGATGTGGTTCTGGGCTTTTGCAATGCCTTTAGCCTCTTTTTTTGAAAGTCTAAGCATACAAATGTTTCATTGTTTTATGCCTGGCTTGGTGGATAGAAAGAGACTTTCCTAGGACACTGGGTAGCATGGTGGATGTGCAGCCAGGAGATCTGGACAAGGACACTAGTCAGGACGGCCTAGGAACCAAAAGCAAATCTCTTCACTTTATCAGCCTTGGTTTACTCATCTCCAAAAAGACAGAACTGGGATTAATCGCTATCTCTAACATTCTATTGCTATGTTGTGTACTTAGGCTTCCTGAACACCAAAATAACAGAGACCGTAGACTTGTTATAGACTAGAATATGGCTGTTGGGTGGGCTTTCAGCTGAGCTGCACAGAAGGGTGTAGGCATGACTGTGCTAGGCACGAGGAAGACTGTCAGGATGTGTTAATGAGGATGAAGTGGGTTGGGAAGAGGAGCCTTTAGACGCCAGAGGCAAGATTGACCAACTTCCCAGCTTGGTCCAAGGCTCCTTTGGGTCTAAGAAACTGTGTGTGAGGACTGAGAGTCCTTCCATTGTGGACACTTTTCAGGGTTGTGTCCTGACCCTCTTCTTTTCTCACCCTGCACCCACCCTCCCTGGGATGTTTCATCCATTGGTGTGATCTCGGCTCACTGCAACCTCTGCCTCCCAGATTCAAGCAATTCTCCTGCCTCAGCCTCCTGAGTAGCTGGGACTACAGGCACCCACCACCATGCCCAGCTATTTTTTTTTTTTTGTATTTTTAATGGAGATGGGTTTCACCATGTTGGTCAGGCTGGTCTCGAACTCCTGACCTCAAGTAATCCACCTGTTTCAGCCTCCCAAAGTGCTAGGATTACAGGCATGTGCCACCGTGTCCCACCTACTTGCCTTTTATAAGCTCTATCTATGGGCATACTTTGCTCTGAAGCAACAACCTGTGTATCTGAGGATCTCCATTTGGATGGCCTGAGTCCCTCTCATGAGCTTGACCTTGTCTCCTCTGCCCATCCCGTGCTGTTGCTCCTTCTCCTACAGTCATCATCTCAACAGATAACCCCTTGTCCACAGTATTGCTAAAGTAAAAACCAAGGTGTCCTTCTTGACTTCTCCCTCTCTCACCTCTGACAACCAGTCAAACCCTCCTTAATCCTCTTCACTTACAGTTCTTCATTGGCGCCCATTGCTGTCAAGGTAAAGTCAAGCTCCATAGCAGGACAGGGCTCCCCAACCCTTTCAGCTCCATTTTTTGCTGCTCTTCCCTGGCGAGTGTCTTCCAGTTCTATGGTCTCACCACGTCGTCTCTGCTTCTGGATTTTATGTTTGCTCTTGTCTCTGTTTGACGTGCCTCCCTAACAATCCTCTCCATAACCTAATTTTCATAGATAACTCTAGTTTCCTCTTTTCCTCTTTAGTCTTGGTCTAGATTAGTCTTTCTTAACTGGGGCTGACGTCACCCCTCAGAGGACATTTGGCTGTGTCCAGAGACATTCTGGGTGGTCACAACTGAGTGGGGGTGGGGATTGCTACTGGCATCTAGTGGGTAGAGGCCAGGGATGTTGCTAAACATCTTATAATGTCCCTCACATCAAAGACTCCCATGACAAAGAATTATCTTTCCCCACGTAGCAATGGTGTTGAGATTGAGAAACCTTGGTCTAGATTTCCCTTTCTGTGGGAAGCCTGTCCTGACCTCCCCATGTCCCTCTTCCATGGTGTCATGTCCCTCTTCTTCGACTTTTCATCACCCTTTTCCTGTTGCACTGTTTTCTGTTCACTTGTCGGCCTCCTCTTCTAGAACGTGGGCTTCTGGAAGTCAGGCACTGTTTCTTGTTTCCCTTTTAATTTCCAGTTCCCAGCGCAGTTCCTGCTAATAGTGGGCATGCAATACATATTTGTAAATGAGTAAAAAAATGAATACACAAAATTCACTCTATAAGAAGTATCTCCCATACCACATTCTTTTTCCAAGAAAGCATATCATTTGCAATAATACCCTACTCTAATCTCTGTCCCTGCAGCACCGCTAGGGAAAGCATTCTTTTGGAGTTCTCTTGCATATGTGGGCCACAGCAAACTGCCAGCCTGCCTGGGGAAATAAATATTTGAATACTTATTTTGTTTTCCAGTGGCTTCTCTTGCCAACGTTACTCCAGTCATGGAAATATCCTTACCCACAATGTGATGTGTGCTGTGGGATTATTACTATTATTTATATTTCCATGACCTGATTTTTTTTATATTAAATAATAGTTGAAACAGTTTGTGTCTTGACTTTCTTTTATAGTTGAAAATGCCACAGAATGCAAGTTAAGGCCATGTGAGCCAATATATTTCATTGCCCAGCACCATAATCTATTAAGCCTGAGATATTTTCAGGGAATTGCCTTAAATCCTTTGGTGGTTTAAAGTAGCTTCAGAGGGATTAGTGGCTTAGAGGTAATTGTTATTGCTAATATTTTATTTGAAATGTCCTGTTCAGCAAAGGTAATGTGACATTTTGCTCACTGGAAATGCTGTCTTTCTAGGAAAAGGGATGAGCCCAAAGGTCAGCGCCCAAGAGAGGGAGGGGAGGGAGTATGTGAGACCAAGGACAAGAGCCTGAGCTGAGGTGACCAGCACAAGTTACCCGAGACAGAACTGACTTTTGTGTGGACTTCAGGGAGATGGAGTTTTAATTTTATGTGAATTGTGAGATTAATCTAGACAGTTAATCAGCTCTAAAGAGAAAGCCATGTTTTACTTTTAAAAAGAAAAATAAGTAAGGAGGATAAAACCCAGTAAATACTTCTTCACAGGGGCATCCTCTTTTACTGAGTCAGTAAATGTTGGAGCTCCTCAGGGTCCATTTCTCTTCCTGGCCAGTGGATCTTGAATATAGAGTATCTGAGAAATCACTTTGGGGCACTTTTTTAAAAATAAAGATTTCTTGGGCTCTACTTCCAACAACAACAATTCCATAATTCTGAGATATTCTCCGAAATCTGCATTTAAACCAGAGAGCACTAGGAGATTCTGATGCAGGTATTTCTTATGCCTGGAGAAACATTGAATTAACCAATCTCTTCCTTGCCCATGATGGCATGTTTCTCAAATTTCTATGTCCCAAATGTATCTGAGCTCTGGATTCATCTATCAAAACAACAATCAAAACCAATGAATGTCTTAAAGATACTTCAAACTCAGCCTGTCCAAAAGCAAATGTTGTCTTTTTGTGTTTCCTGCCTCAGGAATGGGAATGGCACCCATTTGGTTCTCCAACACAATAACATAGATGTCTCCTCCCTTTCACCCTCTTCATTGGCTCTATCCTTGCTATCGGGTTGCCACCAGCTCCTATCATCACTTAGCATTTTTCCCTGGAGTACAGCAGTAGCTCACTAACCAACCTCTTTGCATTCACTCTTCAATCTTATCTCAACAAGCCAAAGGAACATCTGCAAAATGCATGCTTTAATGTTGCGCCACTACCGGCAAAAACTATTCAATGACTTCCTGTTGCCTTTAGCATAGGACCCAAATCCTTTCTTTGACTCAGAAAGTCCTGCTTGGTGACACCTGACCACCACTAGAGTCCTGTCTCATAGGACTTTCTTTCTGACTCTGTGTTATAGCTACACTGTTCTTTCTTTAGTTCTTTGAAACTGCCAAGCTTGCCTCCAGCACGGTATGATATTTGGCTCTGAACTAGTTTTTCCTTCAGTCCCCTCCCCTTCCCTTAGCCTAATAAACACCTATATCTCCTTAGATGACATCCCCAATTCTGCCTTTCTGATCTTCTACTAACCTAAGTCAGGTTCCTTTACGATACACCCTGAGCACCTACATGCTTTTTGTAATGATATGTTTTGTTTTGTGAGTGTTTGACTAAAGCTCGTCTTTCCCTAGACTGGATAGCTTATAAAGACAGCAATTTTGGTTCTTCCTTTTTTGCTCACTGTTGGAGCTATAGTATCTGTCACAGTGCTTGGCCTGTGGAGGCACTCAATAAGTGTTTGTTGAATGTATGTTTATTGGATGACAATGCACATTGTGTGAAACATGCTGTTCAAAGAACAATTTCATCTGAACTTCTTCAGACAGAGAAATCAGAGTAGGTTTAGCAGAGACAGACACTGGGGTTGTCAGGCAAAGTAAATTGGGGTTGTAAGGTCCCTAGCTAGATATTTTAAGGCTGGTAGAACAGCATAATTATAACTTTGCAGCACAACCATTAAGTGTACACAAACTTCGTACCCAGGTATATAATTTTAAACTTGAGTTGACTTCTCAATGACAGGTGAATGGGAGACTTAAAAAGAAAGGTAATCTTGATTAAGAAATCTTTAGATTTCACTCAGCGTTAGAATATTTAGGATAATGATGCCCTTTGGTTTATAGAGTCTGATGTTGAATTTCATTTTGTTGGGCCATTTCTCTCAAAATAATATTAATCCAGTTTATTATAAAGGCTTTACAGGGCTTGCTGAATTCCCCAGATAATCCTTTTTTTCTCTCTCTCTCTCTTTTCTTTTTTGTTTTTAGACAGAGTCTTGCTCTGTCACCCAGGCTGGAGTGCAGTGGCATGATCTCGGCTCACTGCAACCTCCGCCTCCCAGGTTCAAGCAATTCTTCTGCTTCAGCCTCCCAAGTAGCTGGGACTACAGGCACATGCCACAGCACGCCTGGCTAATTTTTATATTTTTAGTAGAGACAGGGTTTCACCATATTGGCCAGGCTGATCTCGATCTCCTGACCTCATGATCTGCCCACCTCAGCCTCCCAAAGTGCTGGGATTACAGGCGTGAGCCACTGCACCCAGCCCCCAGATAATCCTTTACTCCAACTTTCACACTTGCTCTGAAAAGTAAGATTAGCCCCAGAAACTTTGACACTGTTGAAATCTTCTGGATGTATAATAGCTGAATGCATCTGTTAAATGGATTGATGTTTTAGATCAGACAGACATTGTCAGTGGGACCTATCATGTATTTACTTCTTACAACTCTATTTTTGTGGTGTTCTCCCCAAAGAAGGCTATAGAGTTTTTCAAATGGAAATCACAAACTCAAGAGATGGAAGAAGGCAAATACCAAAAGATCATCACAGTAAAGGCCAAAAGGGGAAAAGGTTGTTAAAAAATAGTATATGGAGAGGATGGTATAAGATACGGATCATGTTTGTAAAATAAAAAACACGTATGATGCTGTTCTAGCATAGAATATGCTCAAAACCCGGAATCCTTTTGAATCCCTATTTCTGATATTACAGAATTCAACTCAAAAGGGGAGAATAATTCCTTCAGCATTCCTGCTCCATAGAGAAGAAATCTAACTCTGCAAGGGTCTGGAAGAGTCCCAGTTTCTGGTTGTCGCCTCTCTGTACCTGGTGGAACTGTCCCATCCTCAAAACAGTGCTAAGGTAGTGAGGGAAAAGACTGGTCTAACATGTTTGGTTGTGTGTTTGCTTTGTGCCTGACACTGTGCTAGAGACTTTTATACAGACTTGAGATTGCAAACTGGCAACACTGAGTTTATACTCTGGAACATTGTTCTCTGGGAAATCCAGCCAGTCCAGGGAAAAGAGACTGACATGAGAGCTCACCAATAAATGCAGAGTCAGAACAGCCTACACATAAGAAGGCCTACTTGCATGCACTGTGCCTTTAAATCCCTCTTTTGTGCTCAACCTAAATGTAAGGACACACAAGGAGCATAAGGGGAATTGTCTGTAATGTGAATGACAGAGGCCAAAAATCACTAGAGAAAAGAAACTTGTAGGATAGAGACCATCCATAGTTTTGAAAACCTGAAACAATATCTAATCTCTTCAGAAAATTAAAAGAACATATTGTGTCTATGAAACTAGAATAACATGGTAAAAAAAATGAAAAATTAAAGAAAAAAGAATTCTTGAAAATAAAAATATGACAATAGGAATAAAAACTCAATAGAAGGCTAAGAGATAAAATTAGGTCTCCCAGAAAGTTTTCAAAAATAGAAAAAAGATTGAAGTTTCTCTTCCAAATCCCAATAACAGGAATTCTAGAAAGAAAGAAGTAAAATAAAGGGAAGTTGTTTTTTTTTTAATTTTAGAATATTTCCAAGAATTGAGGACATAATTTTCCAAATCAAAAGAATACATCTATTGCCTAACACGAGACCCATAGTAAAGCATGTTTTTGCAAAATTTCAGAACACTGAGGATAAAAACAGATAAAAGCTTTCAGGAAAGGAAAATAATTATTTACAAAAGATTAAGAAATAGATTGGCTTCAGAATTCTCAATAGTCACACTGGAAACTAGCAGAAAATGAAGAAATACCTTTAAAATTCAAAGGGGAAAGAATTCCAGATAGAAAATTATATATCCAGACAAACCATTGATCAAGGATGAAGGTAGGATAAAGATATTTTTGGATGTGCAAGGGCTGCATTTTCCTCACATGCATCAATTTTCTAAGAGGGTACTAGAGAAGGCATAACACTAAAATGAGGGAGCAAGTTAAGATAGAAGAGATAGAATTCAAGAAACAGAAGACCAACATGAAAGAGAGACAAAGGAAATCTTCACAATTGCCATGGAGCGAAATTCCAAGGAAAACTGCCCCAGGAATAAGAGGACAAGTTAGGGTAGCAGCAGGTCAGGAGGTGCTGGGAGAGACCTTTCCGAGATGAAATTGGTAGACTGTCTGCTGCATTTGAACATTCTGGGAGAGGCTCAGATTCCTGAGGAGAGTTTGAGGTTGATTTAGTGGTAAATACATAAAAAACTTAGTAAGCACACATGCACACACACACAGATAGTTACTGATTTCCTGGAGGTTAGAAAGTCATGCAGAATAAAGAAATCAAGGCTCAGAAGTTTTATAGTTATAATAATGTGAATGTTTTCAAAATGTGAATGTTAAAACTGTTTCAACAAAAATAGTGGTACAGCTCTGTAGCACTGATGGGAGGGTTGAGGCATGAAAAAGGCACATGGGTGAGAGGGAAGGAGGAGGGAGGTGGTGAGAAACAGGGGAAGTGAATAGATAATGTCTAAAATGGAAAAATTAAGAAATAGTAGTATAATATAAGCATGTTCTTTGGTAATGAGGGTGAAAAATCCTGGAAGAGTGATCATAATGGTTGTCTTGTAGAAACGTGTGTCTTTAAACTCTGTGTGTATGTGCTTCATGAAAAATGAGAACTAAGTTAAAAATATAAAGAAAGTATTTTGGAAAGCAAATCAATAAGAGAGTGAAAGGATTTGTTTAATGGGGAAGTGATGCCAATTCCAAAGAGGTCAAGGCTGGGTAAGTGTGTACCTGGCTGGATCTCACTGCCTCTGTGAAACATCTAGTTAGACAACTCTTCCTAGGCTCATTTCTAAATCATCTTTGTGACTCAGGGTGGTTTAATAATTCTACAGTCTTAATTATGGCAGAGGCATTTCATCACCATCGAATAGGCGCCTAGAGCTTTCATGATAAGAAAGTAATAGATATGCTCATTGCTCAGGATCTTCTTCCTCCATCCACCAAGAAATAGCACTCAAAGCCAGATATGTGTTAAATTCTTTGCAGATTTTTAAAAAGCAATAATAGGCCTCTGTATCATGTTGAGATTGCCTTTGGCTAAAATTGTCCTCTCAGCCATTTATCATTATGCACCCCAAGCCTGGACTCAGGTAGGAAGCAGATTGAGCCATTTGTAAACTCCATTAATTACAGATACACAAGACATATTTTCCCTTACCTTCCTTTTTCCAAAAGGCAAACTGATTTGTTCTTTCTTCTATCACCTACACAAAGTAACCTTCCCAAGTAATATTAATATTTAGAATATACAGTCCCTCAAATGATCACTGACTCGTTGCTTATCCATCTTAAGCACCAGATATTAATAACTTTTAAAAAAGTTGCATGCCTAGCTTCCTGAGGTTTCTCTAAGTATTCCAGGAGAATACATTGAAAGTATAGAAAACTTACTTTGTTGTTGAGGAGGCTTTTTAAGAGCAAATTTTTAACAGACTGAATAATTCTCGAGTATTTCTACCATATACATTTGTTGGCCTACTGAACTGTGTAGTCATTTTCATTAGCTGCCTGGTTCTACATGCTTTATCTGACCACATTTCTGTGAAAAGCATTCCCCCAAATGCCCAAGTACATGGTAGAAAAATAAACTGCAGTGACAAAGATGTACCCACAAACTGACTGATAGAGGGGGATAGTCTCAGTCTTTTATTCTACCATTCTGTCTTGTCTGGGCTCCAATTCTACTCACATCCCATGTATTCCAGGCAATTGTGGGCCAATGTAAAGAAACAAAAGCAATGAGCAGAGTTGACCATAGGTGGAAGGGTCAAGTGTGGCCCTTGGCCTTCTGATTTTCATTATCTGATTGTTTTAGGTTATTTAATGGTCATTATGGCTGCACAATGGCTGGTGCCATTACAATCTGGTTTATGGGAACTGGCAGAATCTAGAGGGTTGTTATCAAGAGACAGGCTTCCCAGACTTGAAATATGACCTCTTTGTATATAGATTCATAGAATTTACTGGAAACAAAAAGACAGAAGCCTACTAAATTTTTAAGAAAGCCATATTGCCAAAGAAATCTCAAACTTGGCTAACAATAGCTAGTGACTATTTTAACTTTTTCCTTGGGCCCCAGAAATGTAACCAATAAGAAATAAGCTGCCAGAATGGTGTAACTTCCAAAATAGGTACTCTCTTTGATGTGGCCATGAAAGATGATCGCCAAGATAGTTCGTCTTAGCAGATATGAGTGTCAAGATTAGGTGATCTTGTAAACTCCATTAATTACGGATGTATAAGGCATGTATTAGGTTCTCACTTTACTGTCCATGCAAGGAGTCCTAGCAGGATTCTATATGTGCTATGAATTAATGGCCACTAAAATTGCTTTCTAATATCTTCCCCCACTCCAAATGTGAGTTTTTATTCTTCTCCACCACTTTATATTGCATGTGTTGAGGGTGGACAACGTCTTCAATCCACACTGAAGTCACATCTGGATTGACAGATGTTATGACATCCAGAGGTGTGGGACATGGGAACTGAATATAATAACTGGATTATATTTTTGGATTGTCTTCTTTTAGACAAGGAATGACAGTGTTTCAGCTATGCACAAGCACTTTAAAAAGTTTTTGCATGAGAAGGGGTGTCTTTATGCATGTTGGATAGCAAAGGTGTACTATGGTAGATACTGTGAGAGTTCCTCAACAATTATTTTATCCCTTCACCGTGATGAATAATCTTGTATTAGGAGAGATGGACCCCTCCCCCAGCATCAGAAAAGGGCTCTGATTAATCTAAACCAATAAAAACCATCCTGTCTTTCTTCCCACAGGATTGTTTCAGAGATAGCTTCAGGCCATTCTAAACCAAATAATTTTTTTTTGATGATTGTAGGTCCAACACTCTTTCCTGGCATATATATGGAGAAACCTATAATTTTAGTTGCAACAGGCAGGAATTTTGTTACCATGAGGAATAGGTAAATTCAGTTATCTTTTCCATTCATGCTCAGAAATTAAATTCTCTAGTAGAATATCTCCTTGGTCATGTTGAAAGTCAACCAGCCCAGTTTCTGGGTGCCTGGCAGGATCTGGCCTCTATAGATTCCGAGTGGGGGATAGCATCATCATTTACCAACTCAGCAACCCCTTGCACAATACCAGAGAAGCAGTTCTACAAATGGGAATCTGGATGGGGTTAGCAAGGGGGAAATGTATTTTGAAAGACCAATAAATGAGACACTCACAACCACCCCCATTTCCTCTCAACTTCGGACATTTTTTAACTAAAAATTTTAAAATTCTTAAAAAGTGTTAGTTGACAAAGGTGTAAAAAAGTTAACCTTAAAAGTACATAACAAATATATATTAAGTCAATTTTTCCAATTTCCAAAAATTAACTCAATTTTTCCAATAACTGAATAAAGTAGAAATTACAATCCCCTTTTAAGGTGAGAAGTCTGAGGCTTACACAAAGATCATTTTCCTAAGGTCATTCAACTAATGAATGGAGAAACTGGAATTCAAACTTGATTCTGCTTAACTCCAAACTGATGCCCATGCTGTGATGCTGGGTAAGTCCAAGACGCAAGTGGGGCACATGTCACTGACATGATGTTTTTAGGGAAAACATGACCACATTAACTAGCATATGGTAATTGTATGGGTCTACATAAGAAATTTAGACTATACTTGGAAGAACTGCGTCTACTTGCCACAGACCATGGGACACATGTAATAGATAGGAAAAACACCTAACCAGTTTTTATTCAAGACTGAAGAGAAGGAATTTTTCCCTAGCACCTTCCATGAAGAAAATAAGGAGAATGCGAGGCGGGCGGATCACGAGGTCAGGAGATCAAGACCATCCTGGCGAACACGGTGAAACCCCGTCTCTACTGAAAATACAAAAAAATTTGCCGGGCGTGGTGGCCGGCGCCTGTAGTCCCAGCCTCTAGGGAGGCTGAGGCAGGAGAATGGCGTGAACCCGGGAGGCGGCAAAGCTTGCAGTGAGTGGAGATCGCGCCACTGCACTCTAGCCTGGGCAATAGAGCAAGACTCCGTCTCAAAAAAAAAAAAAAAAAAAAAAAAAAGAAAATAAGGAGAATGTGGGCAGGGAACTTTTAAGTTTGCTACATGGCATGGACCAAGAAGTGATCAAACTTTTAATATTTCTCAGGATCATGTGTTTAATCACTGACAGTTTATGGGATGTGTGGAAATAGAAGGCAAGTGTAGAGGCTTATGTTGCTTGGTGTAGACATAGGACCCACAAAATAAGTTTATACATAATCAACTTATTGATAAACAAATCACATCACTACACATATATACATATACCTTTCTGATTGTATGGACCACTATTTTGAAAGTGCCTTTTTGCCTCACCATTCTTATTTAGTTGTCCTTAAGATTTATGGAAACTGGCAGAACCTAGAGGGTTGTTATCAAAAGACAGGCTTCCTTAAGATTAGATCTGCTGACAGCAAATAGCTATATAAGTATTCTCAATGTTAATAGATATTCTTGAAACCATAATTACCTTTAAGATTGTAAACTATGACTTTTTTGCAGTGAGTTTTCAGGCTTTGGGTTGCTGAAAATATTTTGGGGGAGCAATATCACCATATGGCAGTGTCCCATGACCACAAGTAGGTTTGCCTGTGAAACTCCTTTATTTGACATTTAAAAAAAATCTCATTTAGTTTCTTTATAACACTGATTTGAGGAAATTGAGGCATAGGGAGTTTATATCTGTTATACACGTTCTTAGTACCCTCAATTTTTCTTTCTACCATTTATTGCAATTATAACTAGATAACTAGGTGTATAATTAAATGCTCGGTGTCTGTCTCCTATTAGAGTGTACATTCTACAAGTGCAGAGTCTGTCTGTGTAGTACATGCTATATGCCCATCATTGAGCCTAGGTCCTGAATGTTGAAACGTGGCCAAAGATTATTGGTTGCATCAGTGAATGAACGAAGGGAAGAGAGTGATCTGCTCAAGGATACACAGAATCAATAGCTGAAGGGAAGTGGAGGGGTGGTTGTGAAAGGGACTAAGAATAAAAGTCCTAAGTTAAATGCAGCCTTTCTCTCTAAATGAAAATAAGATCATTAATAACAAACTGTTTTAGCTCAAACATCATTTTATTTTGTAAAACAGACTATGGTTTAACTAGGAATACTAGAGGTAAGTTTACAAATAGAACCCAATGACTTAATAAAATAGTCCTGTACTAAATGCTGGGCCTTGCTGGAATGGGTATTGATTAAAGCACAGACCAGAAAAGTTATTGTTGAAAACATCATTTTGTTCCAATAAAAACTTGTATACTAGTGTTCATATCAGGATTATTCATTATAGCCAAAAGGTGAAAACACTTCCAATGTCCACCAGCTGATGAAAGGATAGACAAAATGTGGTATTTCATTCATTGGGTATGTAATACTCTTCAGCTATACAATGAAGTACTGATATATGCTACAACATGGATGAACCTTGAAGACATTATGCTAAGTGAACGAAGCCAGATGTAAAAGTCCATACACTGTACGATTCCATTCATATGAAATGTCCACAATAGGCAAATCTATAGAGACAAAAGCAGATTATTAGTTACCAAGGGCTTGGAGAATAGGAACAATGGAGAGTGATGGCCTAATGGGTATGGGGTTTCTTTTTGGGGTGATGAAAACGTTTTGGAATTAGTAATGATGGTTGCACAACATTATGAAGGTACTAAAAGCCACCGAATTATACACTTTAAAATGGTGAATTTTATGTTATGTAATTTTTAACCTCAATTTAAAAAATTAAATGCAAAAATACATTTTATATTATGTATATGTGTGTGTGTGTATATATATATATATATATATGCTGTGCAAAGCTATTTGGAAGATGAAGAAATATAAATTGTTTTTAAAACACAGGTTGAAAGACCTTTTTTGGAGGGGCTGGGAATTTATATATATATTAAAAACAGACTTAATTGAACAAGTGTCTATTCAATCTAGGCTCTGTCTTCATTCATTAATCATAGTGATGGTGAATAGCAGTGTCTATTAAATGAATAGTGGTATCTGCTCGGCTGCTCTGGGTTAAGACTGCACCTTGGGCACTTAATGTGCTACCTTTGGCAAGATAGCGAGACTCTGTATCTCAGTTTTCTTATCTGAAAAACGAGTATAATAATAGTATACCTCTTCTGAGATAGCGTATATCAGCATTTCTCAATCGTTGGCTACATATTAGGGTGCTTTTTGTTGCTGTTAAGCTAAGTTCCCAGGTGATTCTAACATGTAACCAGGATAGAGAAGCTCTGGTATATAATGAGCATGTTAGCAGCGTGCCTGCTACATGGTACACAGCAAATAAATGATCATTTTACAATGTTGTCGAGGACTTCACCACTTGTATCCTTTTACAAGATTAAAGTACATCTGTTACAGCACAAAATGGGAGGCTGCAAGAAAGAATGTAGGGGGAGAAAATATTTTTCCAAGAAATGTATATTTTGTTCAACAAAGAGCATTACATCTTCTATGGTCAATAGGTAGATTGTTCTGTTTTAGAAGAAGCCCTCTGGTTTTTGTTTAATGAAATTTCCCTCTAGGGCTAAGTCACCTAACATTCTTGAAATACTCTTATTTATCAGCAGTTTGTAGATTCTCAAGAACCATTCTGCTTGGTGTGCTTCATTGGTGTGGAGGTATCGTGTTTTAAATAATGAGGATACCACCGTTTAAAAACACAAGCACAAAATTTCATTTCAATAATTATGTGCAGGTAAAATACAGTATCCCTGGTTCAATGGATTCATCATTAATTGTATTGCTAAGATGAGAGCTGGTGAATGGAAGCCTTGCGCTTCTTATCTGTCCTCACTGGGGCTCCATTTCTTCGTGGATAAAACAAAGGGTTTAAACCAAATGATCTGTAAATTTCCTTTTATATCTAACATTTTGTGAGTCAGTGAGTACACACTGAATTTGGAGGTGTTAGGTTTGATGACAGCTTATGCTGTAGGCATCCCAGGCAGCAAGAAAATTCAGGAGCTAACCTCCTGGTCACCGGGCTGTGATAACTTTCCCTGCTTCGGAGTTCCGTGCTGCAATCCTCCCATGGGATGTTATTGTTTTTTCTGATGTTATTTTCTGGTTCTGATGTCCTTCCTTTCACCTTGTTTAGCTCTTATTCTTTATGACTCTGCCATCTAAGGATAAACCGACATAGTGGAATAGTACAGGGGATGTTATATAAAATATCTTTCATAACAAGGGTCTGGTGTGGGTGAGGATCACTATTATAAACACACCCTGAGGTCAGCTTGCACTGCAGTGGGAGAGAAAGCAAGCTAGGGAAAAGAATGCTTTGCCTTTCCCAAATAATAGTCAACCAGGCACTGTGCTTTTTTTCTGTACAGCTATCTCACTTAATTCTTGCCTCCTCCATCTATGGTAGCTGGTATTATTTTTCTTCATTTCACAGATGAAGATACTGAGGCCTAGGGAGGTTTACTAACTTCATTCATTCAACAAAGATTTTAGTGCCTACTCTGTGCATTATAGGTGTTTGGAATAAAGCTGGGAACAAAAATGACACACATTTCAGTAAAAGAGAGAGGTAATAAAGCAAATTAACCAATAAATAAGACGTCAGGTTGCAGAAGACTTCGTGAAGCAAGTGAGCCACTCAGACTTGCCCAAAGTGGAGGTTCGATTTGAACATAGAACCTCGTACAGTGTATGGACTTTTACATCTGGCTTCGTTCACTTAGCATAATGACATCGCTTTTTGGCTGCACTACAGAAATATTAGAATTGCAAGGTAGTTGCCTCTTCTAAGGCTGTCTAGAAAGATGCCAGAATGTGGGAATGAAAAGCTCAGGAGAAAGAGCTGTTCAAAGCAACTATTAATGAATGCCTTTTTTTCTTTGCATTCCTGCCAGAGGAAGTTTTTTTCTCTTTGCCCACATGATACTGGTAATTACAACAGTTCCTGGTTCTGTACTGTGCAGTATTTTAGTATGTAATATCACTAACATTTATTAGAATGTTTTTCTAAGTAAATAATATTAAATGCTTTTCCGATTTCTTAAGTGTGGTTTTCAGAAACATCCTCAAATTTTTTCCCCTGTGGCAATGTATCTGTCATACCAAACTTCTGATAAACAAATCCACTCTATGAAATTAGAAAAATGTTTGCTGAAAACAGATGTAGATATTGTTAAACATGAAATAGCCAGGACTTTGGGCCAGACATTTGGAAGCGTGTTTACAGTCATTCTGTGGATAAATGGTAGAGAAGTAGGTAAAGGCTTCTATTGAAAAAGAAAAAAAAAAAAAAGCAGTAAAAAAAGTGGCCTATAAGCCTAGGGTCTAGTCTGTGGACATGCACAGTAATAACTTTTTGACACTAAAAAATGTGAAAAGTCATGTTCTGCCCTCAAGAAAAAAATCGGGGTTAGAAAATCTAGTGATTGGTACCATTAGATAAAGATTAGAAAGGCCCAAATACTTTTTATGTCTTAAAACTTTGTTCAAATTATATATTCTTTTAGTAAACATAGTAATTAGTAGATATTATGCCTGATTGTTTTATTCATGACTTCAACTCTCTAGAAAAAAAATAGAATGAAATATAAGGGAGAGTGCTTCTTTATAGGTCTTGGTTGTTTGTGCCAAGGAAGGTGTCCCCAGACCACACAGCCACAAACTCAGTGGTATAGTTGCTCTATTTTCCTAGGAGAAAACAACCTCCAAGAATAAATAAAAAGCTTCAGAAGGACAAATCTTGGAAACTGCAACTTATAAAATAATGACAATGATCATATCTCCACTTACGCATCATGCAGAGCTCATGTAAACACTTAGTTTTTAATTGAAAACATATTAAGAACCTGATTCTTAACATGTTTCATTATTCATTCTTGAGCTTTTGTGAGGTGTTCTTCAAGATTCCCTGAAGATAAATAACCCCGTATTTCCTATTTAACATGGCTACAGCAAATCAAAGGGGACTTTACACATGTATATTTTGTAAAATGTTCCCTACTCTTATTCTTGACTATGTATTTTAAACAGATGCTCAATATTTTGACAAAAGCCAATCTAACATTCCTACGTTACATATATTGCTTTGAAAGCACACGTTTCCCTAATAGCAATTAGTGGTCTTACAATGAGAAGCACAGTTAATTTCTCAAGCAGCATAACTTGCATTGATTTCATAAATTTGAGGGCTAACTTTAAATTGTTTCTATAATAATTTTTTAGTATTCACCACCAGGTCTGCACTGGTCAGCTCAGGCTCCAGGGAATTCAGTATCTATTTCGTACACTCAGTTCATCTTTTGCAACTATATTGGCCAACTTGCAAATTTATGTGTAGTATGCCTGGATGGTTATGTAGAGAAAGCAGCAACTCTCTGTGGGCTAATGTCTCTTCTCCACCAATCAGAATGCAGTTCATGATTCATTAGGTTTGTTGGCTAGATTATTTAACTTAATTCAATATAAATTATTTAATTCCTGAAGCCTTCCTGGTATTCAATATGAATGAAACAATTATTCCTGGACACAATCATCCAAATAACACCACACAGTTTTACCAAGCCCCAAGATAGTCGTTAAATCCCAGCTTTCCACTGCTTTACATAAACCACTTATGCTGAGTTTTTGAGGGTATAATGTTACTGAAATTGTTTGGATTCAATAAGGGTCTATATGTTATTCTGTGTTTAATGAGAGAACATCCCAATTACATAGCAGTGTGGGAAATCATAAAATATTTCTAGGTAACAACTTTGCCCTTGTTTTCATAGCATATTTTCTTTTGTTATCTATTTTTGCCCATGGGGAAAGGAACGAGTCTATTTTTTCCAAATGTAAGACTACTGCTGAGAAGCATTCCAAGAGATGGCTAACCATCTCTTGACATCATTCCTAGCCAGTCAGTGGCTGGTGGAAGAAACACATATGGCCAGTATATTTTCCTTCTTGAATGTAATTTATATGACATGTGTCCCCAAACAGGGTGTGCTTTGCCTTAGACTAGGTTTCCTCAGAACAGACTCAGAGGCAGAGAATTGTACACTTCCTGTGGGGATTTGAGGAAGTCAGGATTGGTAGAGGGACAAGCTCAAGTGCAGTTGCAATGCCATTGCCACTGAGGCTCAGCCAGTTGTCTGGTGGGATGGGACAGCATCCACAAATGTCTTGAATTGAAACAAGAGGGTTGGGCCTTTTTATCCTCACATCCAGCAAGCTGTCAGCAGTCAATATTCCCAGAAGCTGGAGAAGCGAGTAGCTCAGTGCTAAGGGGAGATCTTGGAGCACCACCACTACCCCATTCTAAAAAATACCTGGTGAGGTATACTGACAGATTAGATGAGGAGGAACAGCAATGTTTCTTATATACACAGTCTCGGTTCTTCTCCCTCAACAAAGCTCAACTTAAATCTGTAAAAACATACAGTGTTACCCTTCTTTTCCCTTTCCCTTCTCTCCTTCCTTTGTCCTAAACAAGCCCAGGAATGCAATCAGGTAAACTCTAGAAGAATTTTGGCCCTGAAAAATATCAAACTGTGGCGTATGATTCCTGTGAGACCAGGCTGGAAACATCAGAGGTGGAGTCACTGAAGTCTGCTTAGAGTCCCATGAACAAAAGAGCACTTGAAAAAGAGAAGAAGAAAAGGAGCCAGAAAGGAGCTGTTTGGTTTAAGAAGGGTTGTAGGTCATAAGCTGCAGTTCATTTCTTCCGCTCATTATTCCTTACTGAAGCAAGCAAGGTGCACCTGTGTGTGCTCACGCTGGCATGTAGCTAGCCACACTGGATTACCCTCTCTAGTCTCAAAGAAATCTCCTTGCAGCTCTCAGATAGAGAAAAAAGTGTTTGCTGTCAAGGTCTTTTCTCCTCACCGCACCCCTCTACCCTTATACCTGTCCTACTGCTTGCTTTTCCATGATGAGTCTTTTTCTTGTTCATTTATTAATGGTCATTAATTTATTGTTTATTGAACCACTGCTATACGCCAGCCCTATTCTGAACATCCTGATTCTTGACTGACTGCCTGGAACTTTTTAAAAAGGATTATTTCATTTAATTAATTAATTATTTATTTTAAGAGATAGAAGTATCACCATGTTGCCGAGGCAGGCCTCGAACTCCTGGGCTCAAGCAATCCTCCTGCCTCAGCCTTCTGCATAGCCAGGACCACAGGTATGCACCATCGTGCCGGGATTGCCTGGAATTTTTGGCACCTGTTTTGCTTCGCTTCTGGCTGTTGTCTGTCTGACAACTGACTCAGCTGTCTCTGATCTTTGTTGTCCGTGTGGGTGTTAGATTTGGTTGATCCTCTTGCTTCTGATCAGAAACCTCTAGTCTTTGCTTGACAAGCCTGGCCTGATGTCTTCATCCCCAGTAAGTGGTTTATGAAAACTGCTTTGGCCTTCAAGTCCCATCTCCTCAGATCACAAAGTTTCGCTGTCACCTATGAGCCATCGTCATTCAAGGTGAGCAAAAGGTAAAAATAGTCCTAGTGAGAATGACTATGGCAGACGCTGAATGGAAAAGCCAGAATGTGGAGGCTGAGAACAACACTTAGGAATGTGAAAAGTGGAGACACTGAAATGGGACTAGCAGTTTGTCATTCATAACGAATGAATCATTTCACTTTGCTCCTTTCTCCATCTCATTTCTCTCTCAGGGACTGGTCCTAATGAAACAATTGTGCTACGTTCGTTTGGAGAACATTTTGAAGTTTCTGGTTTTATTCTGAGCTAATAGTTTTAGATCAATTTAATTATGGCTTAAAGTAGTTCATTTAGTTGTTTTTTGTTTTTGTTTTTTTTCTTGGAAGATCTTTTTATGTCCTTGTTCAACAATACTGGATTTTTATTTTGTGACTTGGTTCAATCCAAAGGTTGTAGTGTAACCACATCCCCCTAAGTGTGTTGGGTGCATTAGCTCCTTTAACTCCACAACAGCTCTGTGGTGTAGGTGCAGCTATGCTCAATTTACGGATAAGGATACAGAGGAGCAAAGGGTAACTTGTCCTCTTTCGCAGGGATACCCCACTCCAAAGGCTATGCTCTCATCCATTAAGTCACACCACCTGGATAGAAATATGCACTCAAAGATAGTTGCAAAATTCAATGATACATGCCTATTTTGTTTTGAATGCCTTCCTGCTACTCCTTCATGTTTATGCTTCTTTCATAATCTCTGTTCTGTTTATTCAAGCTGGTAGGCCATGGCGGTGAAAATTCACTTGCTATGCTGCTTAAACTCAGAAACCTGCTTTTCTGTCTCACTTCTTTATTGACTTTTCATCTATTTTCGCTTGAAGATGTATCTGGAGTCCCTTGACTATCCCTATTAATTTTTTCCCCTTGTCATGGTTTGTTTTTCATTTAAATTTTATAATAGTGTTATTTGAGTTAGTAAAGATAGAACTTTTATGAAAGCCTCAATATCAAAATTAAGTTGCATTGCAAGGTACTATGGGTAAAATTGGAAGGACGGGCATTTAGAATCTCTATTGAGGTTCTCTAACTGAGTCTATTTGAGGCTAATGCAATAGTGTGTGCTTGATTTATGATGATGTATGCTGACGTATAAAATGCTGTTTGTAAATAGTTTAATAAAAGGCTATTGCTCCAAATTCCAAATTAGCAGTGAAGGTGATTTCTATTAGAGAAGACATTTGTGGAGGATTTTGTTCTTGATGCTTAATAAAGTGAGTTCTTTTTTTCAATACAATACACACTGCTGAATTGTAGCACAGCTCTGGGGACCTGCTGTTGTATGCAAGAATAAAAACATATCTCTGCTCATTGTTTATTTACTACATTTTGGGGGTACGTATGGCAAAATAATTTTCCTTACAGTTCCCAGTTCAGTTTTTTCTCCTGATTATGTGTTAAAAATTCATGCGTAAGTTTCCTCAGTATCTCAGTTTAACCATGTGAACCTCCAAGCCTCCTTTATTAAATGACATTTCTAGTATTTTAATGAGGGTTTGACATTTTCACGTTACAGTTTTGTTTTATATTTATATTCCTTGAAGTGACTTTCATGCTGCCATTGTGTGCTGCTGATTTACAATTTCTAAAGGTGCTTGGAGACACCTTTTCAGAAAGAAGAAGTACATCAGGAAATCATTCAGGATCCTCAGTGTTAGTGTTCAGAGGAGTGTATTTTTTTTTTTTAACAACTTGCAAAGCTTTACATGTAGGATTTCTGTTCTGAGCAACATCTAGCGCTAGATTCTTTTAAAATGGCAAAGGCCAAACATGATTTAGACCAGGACTTGCAAAATTCAAACACCTGGAGGGCTCAGTGGGTGACCTGAGTCACAGAGGCAAGCCCAGAGGCTGTGGAAGGCTTGCCCATTCACAGATGATAGCTGTACATTTGCCCTTTCTGATGGTCGCTATGAGGGAAAGTCCAGCCTCATTCAGCTTTTTTGTTATTTCAAGGGAATATGGGAATAGGGATGTTTGAATGAAATATTCTGACTTTTAACTTTAGCTATTTCTGGTCCAGCATACAACTGGACACATGTACTATGTTCACAGTGAAAGGGTGATGCTTCCAAACAGTCAAGAAGGAAAGGCGTGGTTGGACATTGTCTTTCAAATGACCCAGACAAAGAGAACCTTGTTCTAGGAATCTTCAATTGCCCACTCAGGGCAAAGCATTGTGTGGTATCATTCTGAAGTGGTAAAAGTGGTCAAGCTGTACCCTCATTTTTCAAATAACTCATAGTCTAGAGGGAAGTCTCAGACATGACAAATATAACTAAAATGTAGGGTGAAGTCATATAACTTCCAAAAGGGATATTCAAGTGAAATTCAAAGGAGGGAGAAGTCACGTCTGATTGGTGAGACCAGGGAAGGATTAATGGCATTGAGATAAGCCTTGACAATGAATGTAGGATTGTGGTAGATGTGGGCAGGAGAACTTTCCAGGAAAAAACTTTCCAGGAGAGTGGAGGTATGAGGTAGAAAAACGCAAGTGTGCAGGGATGCTCCGAATGCAGGAACTAGACAAGTGTAAGGCAGGAGAGCTGTTGGCAAAAAGTCAAGAAAAGGAGATTGAGCGTACTTTATGAGGACATTGAGTGCTAAACAGAAGAGTTTATACAATTATTTTTGTAGACATAGGCCATCAATGCTTTCTGACTTGGAGAATAGGAAGCCTAATATTTTCTTAGGTGAAAAGTTAAAGAACAGACAGCAAAATAAGAGAGGGGGTGCTGTCTGTCACTTACTCAGAGTTTAAGTTCACTTTTAGTTATTTGTCTTGTCCTCTTGATTGCAGCTTACTTTTTTATTCCCAGGTGAAACATCCAGGAGCCTCTGAGAGATGGAGTTTATGCCCAGGTCACTTTGCTTATGGTCCTCCAGCTGAGGTGTCAGCCTGGGGTGTTTAGCTTTGATGGTCTCCTTGCAGCAGAATTGTGGATTCCCAAGGACCTCTCCTCCTTTTTCCTGGCTATTAGAAGAATATTTCACCCAGAGGAAACACTCAGTGGCAAGTGCCTTGAGGTGGGAGCACACCTAACAGGAGCTCTTGAGTGAGGCTGCAGTGAAGTGAGCGGGGACAGAGTCACCAGGTGAGCTCAGAAAGTGATGGGTACCAAATCATGTGCGACATTGTGTGTGCAAGAGTTTGGCTTTTGCATTAGTAAGATGGGAAACCATTGGAGGGTTTGGGGCAAGAGAGTAACATGGAGAATTTTGGACTTGAATTGATTTAATTTTCTTATCTTGTCACTTATTTGCCAACTCTTGCTTTTTTTTTGTACTATTTTTTGGAGATTTTCTCAACTTTGTTTTTCAGTCCATCCACAGATTTTTAATTTCTTCTGTAACATTTTTAACTTCCCCAAACTCTTTCTTATTCTCAGATTTTTGAGTATCCCATTTCATGAACATGTTATCTTCTCTTTGTCTCAAATATATTGATTGCAGCTTCTGCGAGCTTTCCTTTTCTGCCCACCTTGACTTTTTTGTGAGAGTCACAAGACGATTCTGGTTGTTTTAGGTTCTATCTTTCACATTAGAAGCTTTCCTTAAATATTGAAAGGTCCTTGGATATTTGTATGCAACAAGGAATTTAAAAGGTGATTAGAAGTTTTGGTTGTGAATGTGGGACTTACAAAGTGATGGCTTCTTCAGGATGATAGGGAAAGAGACCCAGCCATTTTATTGGAGGCACCAAATGCCAGTAAATATACATCTTTCTTTAAGGGCTCATCAGTTTCCCCAGAGAGGAGAAATCATCTCATTTCATGCATGGGGTAGAAGAGGAGGAAGTGGAAAAGCTGTGTGTTTTCCTCGAATTCAGATTTCTGACATTTTGATGGGGAGAGAGGATGAGGGGACCTCAGGAGCAGTATGAAGATATTATTCTGATTTCAACAAGATGCTTCATTTTGTTACACCTCCTTCTTTTCCCATGGCTTGTCAGAGAACTCCTAGGAAGGTTTGTGCCCATCTTCTGGTCAGCTGTTAAGTTCTTCATGTCTCTGAAGCAGATTCAGATGCACCTTATGAAGGAGGGAAGAGGCCATAATTGTGATTGTTGTCTGTGCCTCATAATTCCTTTGCAGTGCTCTCCTGAAGTGGAGGCATAATGTCATTGCAGAAATGCCCTATCTGTTCTACTGCTGTGTGGGATCATCTTATCCTGTGTATGTCCTCAGACCCTGAATCCTTCAGGCTGTCTCTGTGGCCTTAGTGGCAAATCTCTGCTGACTTGCCCAGGCCTTGGAGGCTCCTACCTCCTGTCAGGCTCATGATGAGGTAGAAGGTCGCCACCAAAACTATCTTGGCCTCAAATATTTAAGCTGAAATAACTAGTTGAGTAAGAACCCAATCTGTACTCTAGTAAAGTATATTATGCCAATAGTATTAATGTCCTGGATTTGTTCATATGCCACTGTTGTGTAATATCCTACTATTGGGGTTAGCTGGGTGATGGGACCTCTCTGTACTGTAGTAAGTACAAAATAAAAATTTATCCCAAGCTTCCAAAGTAAGATGATGACCCACTCAAGGAGAACTTTCAGGGAAGGTGGACAAAAACCCCCTTGTGACTTAGTTGACTAGTCACATTCAGTCTGTAAGAGAAGTTGGAGAGGGCAGGAAAGACATTCAGAGCTAGATATCAGGAAGGGAATTTCAGTGGAGAGATTGGTAATGTGAGTCTACGTGTCACCTCTCTTCTCTAGGGAAACTGACTAGTCCACAGACCATCCAGTTGGTTCTTTTCAAACAAAGCATCATTTATCGGAAGACGAATTTCAATTTCTACCCTCAAATCCTACTTATAACCCTCAGATGCCCGTTTCCGGCAACAACAGTTTAAGATCCAATCTCCTTCAGTCCCCACAGTACATAAGATTTTGGAAGACCCTCAATTTAGTGATATCTTAGTCAGCTTAGGTTGCTGTAACAAGATCCCATAGACTGGGTAGCTTAAGCAACAGACATTTATTTCTAACAGTTCTGGAGGCTAGGAAGTTTAAGATAAAAGTGCTGGCAGATTCATTTCCTGGTGAGGACCCTCTTCCTGACTTGCAGACAACCGTCTTCTCACTGTGTCTTCACATGACAGAGAGAGAGAACGAACATGAGTATACTTAAGTCTCTTCCTCTTCTCATAAGGGCACTAATCCCATCATGGGAGTCCCATCCTCATGACCTCATTTAAACCTAATTGCCTCCCAAAGGCCCTATCTCCAAATAACATCACATGGAGGTTAGGTCTTCAACATATGCATTTGGAAGAACACATTCAGTTCTTACAAATGAGCATGTGAAGAATGCAAGAGTTTTTTCTTTTTTTCTAAAGCTATTTCAACACTAGAGTTACTTAAGATGGCACTTACAATACCATAGAGCAAAGTTCATGTTTTTCAGTAATATCTTCCATGGTTTTAATGTACTTAAGATTAAAATGGATTTAATTGCATGATGAAGAGTATTGTGAGAAAAATGCTAATGTGGCCTGTGGCACCCCATTATTTGAGGTAGATAAACAAGTACTTTGTACTTCCCTCTATGATAAAACTTACTAATTCTTTCAGAAGGTCACAGCTTTCCATCTAGTTGCTAGCAGAGAATCTGGCTCTTAAATAAATAGATTGCTAAAAAATGCTGGTAGAATAAATGAAGAATGGTGCTAGAATGGTATTCCTTCCATCTTCCCATTTAAAAACCCATATATCCTGAACCCTGGCCAACCCTTCACCAACCCTCACTTTCCTACCACCACACACACCTTGTAGCTTTGGACTTCGAGAGCAAAAAGTGAGAATTTATATGGAGGGATGAGAGAAGCAGGATGGAGTTCTCCATGATCATTTAAACACAGAGTGAACTTAAGTTAGGTTTAAAGGCAGAATGCAAAACAAATGTCATATAGCACAAATTACCCTTGAAAATTGTTTCGAAAGGTACCATGTTATAGATAATGTAAAGCATAACTGATGTTTCTTCCAGCATTGGAACAGCCTACTTCTGTTCAGCATCAGTTGAAGTTGGCTTGAATTGAGGGGTTATACTGTATGAAAAAGATCTTTTTAAATGCTCAAATTAACTCCATATGGTGACATGCTGTCACCGTGAAAAGCACCCCAGGACCAAGACTTCCTGAAGGATTGTAATTTTC
Source organism: Macaca fascicularis (assembly GCF_037993035.2). Lineage (NCBI taxonomy): Eukaryota > Metazoa > Chordata > Mammalia > Primates > Cercopithecidae > Macaca > Macaca fascicularis. Next base: position 67,499,407 of record NC_088380.1, on the reverse strand, counting down.
TACCTTCCCTCTCAGTCCCACCAGTGAGTAGAATTATAGAAAGAAATCTCATTTTCTCTCTCTGTCTCTCCTTCCTTCCCTTCCTCATTCAATTTTTTTTGTTTGGCCCAGCATGCATAGTTGATATCCCTCAAGTTAAAATGCACCTATGATGAAATCTCTTTATACCCAAAAGTGTGGGAGGTAAATTGTATCTGGCAAAAGCCTTGCTGCTTGAATGGATCAGAGTAAGGCTCAGATCACCAGGGTGTACTCACCAGGATGTTGTAGGGGAGAGTGAGCCACAGATCACCACTCTGCCACAGCCACTCTGGTCAGAGATGGGCACAACTGGTGTTCAGTTGTGGGAAACATAGATTTATGTCTACTGATTTTGATTTCAAGGGTTTTCAAGGAGCCCCGGGCATAACCACATGCTGATGTGGGACGTTCGTTTAGCATAGTGGAAGGAGCTTGGTATGGGGAGAAAGAACTAGAGTGGAATCCTGGCCTCACTCTAGGGTAGAATCCTGGCCTCACATCTTTCTGGCTGTGAGATATCTGGCAAAATGTGTGAGCAATGATTATGTAAATAATAATATATTATAGGGATGCCACGAGGATTAACATTTATGCAAGGCATTTAGCTCAAGGCCTGGGACATGCTAAGCACTCAAGATGTGGAGATTTTCTCACTGTCTCCAAACGTGTGACAAGCCCTTTTCATGAGGTATGGTGATGGATGGAGGCAGGAGTACAACAAAAACAAACAAACAAAAAAACAGGCCAGGCATAGTGGCTCACTCCTGTAATTCTAGCACTTTGGGAGGCCGAGGTGGGAAGATCACTTGAGTTCAAGAATTTGAGACCAGCCTGGGCAACATAGCATAAACCCCATCTTTACAAAAAATACAAAAATTAGCTGGGCGTGGTGGCATGTCTGTGGTTCCAGCTACTTAGGAGGCTGAGGTGGGAGGATCGCTTGAGCCTGAGAGGTCGAGGCTGTAGTGAGCCGAGATTGTGCTACTGAACTTCAGCCTGGGCGAGAGAGGGAGACTGTGTCTCAAAAACAAACAAACAAACAAATAGAAAGTCATCTCAGCTAACACCACTTAGACCTCACACAATCAGACATGATTAAAGGATTGGCAAAGAGGAAGTAGTTAGTATAGACACTGCTAGACTAATCAAGAGGCCTTGCTTCTAATTCTGGGTGTGCCTTGGCTAAGGTTTCTCTCTTCTGTGTTTCCTCAACAGTAAAATGAGGGAGTTGGATCATCTCTAAGATGCGTTCTAGTTTTGAGATGATAACATTCTGTCCAGTCTCTCCTCTAAAACTTTCAGTGGTTCTCTAATGTCTTCCAAATTAAACCCATTTCTTTGGCTCATCTTAAAGTTTATTGAAAAATAGCTACAGGTTACTTTTGCAGTTATTTTCCCCCTACTCTCAACTTGGAAAACCCAACACTACAGCAAATAGTCTCTTCCTTGTCCATTCCCTGCATTTCTACCTCTTTTCCTTTGCTCTTGCTGTTTCCTTTTTCCACAATCTCTGCCCCTCTTCATCTGTGAAATTCTTCCCACCCTTTGCTACATGCCATGAGCTGTCTTTCCATGAAGTTCTTTGTGTTTCCTCAAGACATTTGTGCTACAATCTTCTGTTGGGTCCCATCACTGTCCTTTATGTATCATCTGGCTGTGGGGGGACTATGGGGTGATAGGAACAGGAAGCTTCCTGTCACTTTGAAAGCACTCATCTGACCATTCCTGGCTGTTCTACCACTACAGTGGCCTATCTAGTATCCCATCTGCTGGGAAATGTGTGGACTTGGCTGGTAATTGAGGGAAAGACCCTTTAAACGTTGCTTTTGCAGAGCTCTGAAATGAAAGTGCTGCTATTCACAGTCAGGTTCTGGAAACAGTGAGGCGTAGATGACATTTCTTTTAAGCAACATGCAAAGTTTCCCCAGAGGAAAGAGATTAGAAGACAACATTAATTATTCTCAAGACTGTGAGTCCTGATTTTCACTAATTGCTTAAATTTGCCACCTGCCTATTCTGACGGGTGACATTCCACTGGTAGGAATCCAGACCTGCAGAGAGAAAAATCTTTCCTTCTGAAAGGGCCTGCTGGACTTTTCCAGCATGTCCAGTGTGCAAGAAGGCAGGGCAAGAGCTCAGCAGCTCCAGTGGGGAAGTCTGAGTCTAGGACCCACAACCACCATTTCCTACTGGCAGCAATAATTCAGGAAATCCATCCTACCATGTACCATAGCAGTTAGTAGCATGGACCCTGGAGTCACACTTTCTGGGTTCAAATCCCAGTCCCCACCCTCTTACCTTGCAACTTCATGACCTTCAGCAAGTCACCTAACTTTTCTGTGCCTCAGGGCTTGGCTAGATTTGAAGCCTGTTTGTGAATGGCCACCTCTGCTGCTGCTCCCTGTCCCTGAGCCTCCAGAGGATGTTGTCAGTACAGCTTGACATGGCCAGGGGCTAGACATGTCCTTAAATATCTCTTCCAGAGGCTAAGTTTGTCTCCCCCTTCTCCTTGGAGTTTTCAACCCCCTTCTGAGCAGGCCCATGTCTTGGATGACCTTCAAGGACCCTCATCATCCTATGTTCTGTGGCCTCACAGTTTTTTGGATGAGGATGGGCAAAATGGGTCAGGTTGACAAATTATTGATGAAGTGTGAAGCTGCTAGAATATGCTGCACTATCCTCCCACCTGCACTCCACCTCTGATAAAACATATTGCATTAACTCGTTTTTCATTCATTCAAATCGTATTTAGTAAGCATCCATAAGGATACAAGGGTTAGCCAGATTAACAAATGCCTGCCAAAACTTGAGGCAGTGCAAGTCTGACATCTCCAAAACATGTATAACACATAATTCTCTCAACTTATATTAAGCATGAAACAAGCCTGGGTTTGCCCTTGTCCAGCCTATTGTCTACTGGAGTCTCAACTGCAATATGGGATAAGCACTACCTGGGGGAAATTCAGGGAGAATTTTAGAAGAGCAGCGAATCCAGCGTTAGGGCACCTGGAAGGAGTAATCTCTACAGAAGAGCTGAAGGTTGAAAAATAAATGGAGCTTATCATCTCAAGAGTGACAGGTTGAGGGGTAAGGGAGGGTGAGGAGTGTTCCAGAGCAAAGAATGGCATTAAGAGGTCTAGATGGAAGAGTCAGCACTGCCCTGCTTGGGGACCCAAAATAATGACTTCTGGGAAGAGGTGTAGGTCTGTGGAGGAATTTGGACTTGAACTTCAGGGCAAAGGGGGGCTGCTGTGAGTGAGAATATTTCAAGATGATATTTGGGTTTTAGAAAAACTGCCCTGGTCATAGCAGGAGAGGTGGAGGAGACCCAGAGTGTAGCAGCTGACAACCCTGGCCCCATCAAGTCCATGACGGGCCAAGGCCATGAGGGTGAGTGACAAGAGCTCAGGATTCACTGTCAGGAGACCTGAGTTCTAATGCTGGTGTTACAACAAACACCTGATGATGACTTTGCCTAGTAATTTGGCCTTCAGTTTTCCCTCTTGTAAAATGGTGGTTTCTAAGGTCAGAGAGCTCTGTTTCTCCGTTGTTAGCCCTACTATTAGTATGAATTTCTTTTTACAAATTTCTCTCTCTCTTATTTTGCTAGGATTGCCCTAACAAAATACCACAGACTGGGTGACCTAAACAACAGATATTTATTTATTTTCTCAAAGTTCTTTTTTTTTTTTTTTTTTTTTTTTTTTTTTTTTTTTTGAGACGGAGTCTCACGCTGTTGCCCAGGCTGGAGTGCAGTGGCGCGATCTCGGCTCACTGCAAGCTCCGCCTCCTGGGTTCACACCATTCTCCTGCCTCAGCCTCCTGAGTAGCTAGGACTACAGGCGCCCGCCACCGCGCCCGGCTAATTTTTTGTATTTTTAGTAGAGACGGGGTTTCACTGTGGTCTCGATCTCCTGACCTTGTGATCCGCCCGCCTCGGCCTCCCAAAGTGCTGGGATTACAGGCTTGAGCCACCGCGCCCGGCCTATTTTCTCAAAGTTCTTAAAGCTAGAAGCCTGAGATCAAGGCATCCACAGGGCTGGTTTCTCCTGAGACCTCTCTCCTTTGCTGGGAGACGGCTGCCCTCTCACCGCGTCCTCACATGGTCTTCCCCATTCCCGGTGTCTCTTTGCATGACCTAGTCTCCTTTACTTAGAAGGACACCAGTAGTCGAAGTAGAGCCCATCTTAACTTCCTAATTTTAACTTAGCCACCTCTTTAAAGGTCCTGTCTCTGAATACAGTCACATTCTGAGGTCTCAGACTTAATGCTTCAACATATGAATCTGGGGGGATACCATCAGTCCATAACTTTCTCTTTCCTTTTTTATATCTGCTTTGATATTAAACATGCTGAAAGTAGAAATATCTGGGCTTGTTTGGAGCACAAGCTTGCCTAAGTTTTGATTCTCTTTTCTATGCCCTTTTCCCCTGAGTTTGATCCTCATTTCACTTATTGATGGTGATTATACGGGCCATCCATTTCCAGGAAAAGCCAGAGCTAGCTTTTCTTCTACACTAGCCAAGATTTTTTTCCTGTAGTAAAAGAACATTTAGATTCTATGCTCTGTGTGCAAGATGAAGCCTTTTCCCTTCTTTTGTTTGGTTCTAGTCTTTATGCCCCAGTGAGATTCTTATTTCCTGGCCAGGCTTGTTTTCTTTCACATTCCAAATGAATCTATGTCCTCTCCTTTCTGTCCTCCTTCAAACTTGTTGCTAAACCTCACTAGGATCTGCAAAAGCTAATTACATTAATGTTCTCCCAATGTTTCTTGTCATCCACCAAACTGGACTGGCTCACACATTTCAATTGCAGTCTCTTTAAGACCAGGATTTCATTTCATTTTCTTGCTCTTGCCCACTGTGTTTTAGCTGCTCAGAAGGGCCATGCATCCCTGGCACCCCATGAATAAATGAAATCATACACCACAATAATGACAATAGGGCGTGTACTCCTCTACCTACCTACAGAGTGAACTGCTCTTTTGACTATTTTGCAAAATCATAACGACTCACTGGAGGTTTTTTCCCACTTACCTGATTCTGAGCCTAGTGAATTATAAACATATTTTATTTAACAAATTCATTTTTATGACCACAGTCAGCTCCTATCACAATAGTTAAAGTTCTGTTTGCAGGTTCATAACTTGGCCGTAAAATTTTGCTTCAGGCAGATACTTTAGTCTAATGACTCTTGGCATAAAATGTCATTATTAGAATCTTTTTCTTTCAACATCAAAGAAAGAAAAAAAATGCTTTTACTTAAAAAAAAACCCCAACTTTTCAAACTCTATTATTTTGTATGAAAGGGATGCTTCTCCCTTACCCCAACAGAAAAGAAATGCCAAACCTCAGCCATCGAGGTGTATAAAGGCAAAATAGTATTAAACTTCCGACTCCATGCTTCTCAGCGGGAGTGATAATGACATTTTGGTGGGACAGTTTTCTCTGTGCAGGGTGCCCTGTGCCAAGCACAGCATACATTTAGCATTCCTGGTGCCCATGCACCTGTTACCTGCCCTCTCTCCTCCCCCCACAAACTGGGGTAAGGTCAGGCTCCACACTTTGTATCTTTTTCCAAAGGCGTATTTTCCAAAAAGACTATGGCCTCCAGACTTGTTGAAATTTTAATTGACCCAGAATGAAATGCTGGAGTAGGGAAGCTATAAGTTGACCCAGTTACCTTGTTAGCCATTGGTAAAACGATGACATTGAGGAGTCTATCTTCAGGAGTCTTTAGCATTCCTTTTTCACAATTTTTTCCTTTTCTGCAGGCTTTCCTACAAATCCTGAACTACCTGGTTGCTCTTTGGATGCCCCCCGCACTCCTAGAAGTCTCTGGCTGAGATCTGCTTTTTCTCCAGGCACTCATCAAAATGTATCTACTTTTTTTTTTTTTTTTGGCGACCTTGCTCTTTAGCCTAGGCTGGAGTGCAGTGGTGCGATCTCAGCTCATTGCAACCTTCACCTCCCAGGTTCAAGCAACTCACCTGCCTCAGCCTCCTGAGTAGCTGGGACTACAGGCGCACACAACCACGCCTGGTTAATTTTTTGTATTTTTAGTAGAGACAGGGTTTCACTGTGTTGCCCAGGCTGGTCTCGAACTCCTGAACTCAGGCAATCCACCCGCCTCAGCCTCCCAAAGTGCTAGGATTACAGGTGTGAGCCACCGCACCTGGCCAAAATGTGTCTACTTTTTACCTCTGCTCTCAGGACTCTACCTTCTTTCCAACATGGCAGTTACTACATTAACCAAACCTTGAGAGTGGCTCCATTTGGAATACCTCTTAGCAGAGGTAGTAGTCCAAAGGTCTAATAATTGACTTGGCACAGGCATGGACGAATCGGAATGGACACTGGTGGAGGCTCTGTGTTTGGATGGCCCTTTTGTACCAGGTGTTACTCGTTTAGTTGCTGGCTCTTGGGGTAGTCAGGGGGAGTTGTGGGAAGGACTGGTGTGGGTTAGATGGCATAGAGAAGGTGCTGGAGGGGTCTCGGAGTAGGTTGCTCTTTGTGAGTTAGAAGTGCTTCAATACATCGACGACTGATACCACCTCATGGTGCTGCTTCTCTAACTCTTGAAGGTTTTATATTTTAACAGAACACTCCTGCATTCTTGTTCTTATTTTAAAATATGCCTTATTCTGAAATAAAGAATAGAACTTTAGGTACAGGAGCATGGTAATGAGGAGACTTTGACCTGTAAAATTTTAAAATTTGTATATAGTCAAAATAATATGCTTGTTTATACTTTTTTTTTGTTTTTGTTTTTGCATCAGAAGTCCTGAATCTATCAGCCAAATGCTCATGTATATTTTCTTTTTAATGTTTTTACAGGTGAAATTTATTCTGGTGTATGGTAAGATGTGAAGATAGCATTGGAATTTTTTAAAAAATAGCCAATTCTCACAACACAATTACTGAAAAGTTGTCTTACACTGACTTCAGTTTTAGGGCTGTCTATTCAAGTCTACTCTCTCTGTTGCATCTTGTGTTGGCCCCACACAGTTTTGATTGTTGTGACTTCGTTAGCTGATTTGATACTGGATGAGACAGAATAGTTCACTTTCACATTTTCTCAGCTATTTCTCTGAATAAACTTTGGTGTAGTTTTGTTAAACTCTCTCTCTCCTGTAAACCCCTACCCCATCAATCTTATTGCTATTTTTATTTTTTACCTCTTAATTCTATCACATTATTGCTATTTTAATTAAAATCACATAAATGTAAATATGAAAGAAGAAAGAATTGACATTTTTGCTCTATTCAGGCTTACCACTTAGAAGTACTATGTGCGGTATTTATATTTAAGTCTTTGTTTATATTTCTCAGTAAACTTTGATAGTTTTCTTGATATATTTCTTTTTGAGTTATTCATCAGTACCTGTATTTTCCTTTCTCTGGTTCAGTTTTGTTACTGATATAATTTTCCCTTTGGCGCCAACTAACTAGTTATGGTGAAGATGAGTGCTGGGATCCTTTGAACTTCATCTCCTGCTCTCTGCACTGGCAGGTGCTGACGGGTGGTCTCTCTAATGCTCTCTGGACCACTTTCCCGTAAACGGATTCTGACAGGAGTGCTCAAAGCCTGAAACTGACTATGGTGCTTCTCAATGCATTTTGGCATAATGTCGAATTTTCTTCTGGTGAGCAAAGCTTAAGAGGAAATAAAAATAATTGCCTATTTTGACTAAAACTTACTTCTGCTTAAATACTCACAATGGAACTTATCTTCTGAGGAGAAGGTCTTGTTAACAATTACAAAAGGGTTTCAAAGGCATGTCCAATAATGGTTTCTTTTAAATGCCAGTTATTTACTAAAAGGGAGACTAGCTGTAGAGGGATTAAAAGACACATTTTCGGCCAGGCGCGGTGGCTCACACCTGTAATCTTAGCACTTTGGGAGGCCAAGGTGGGCAGATCACCTGAGGTCAGGAGTTTGAGACCAGCCTGGCCAACATAGTGAAACCCCATCTCTACTAAAAATACAAAAAAAAAAAAAAAAAAAAAATTAGCCGGGCATGGTGGTGCAAGCCTGTAATCCAAGCTACTTGGGAGGCTGAGGCAGGAGAATTGCTTGAACCCTGGAGTCAGAGTTTGCAGTGAGGCAAGATCGCACCAGTGCACTCCAGCCTGGGTGAAAGAGTGGGACTCCATCTAAAAATTAATAATAATAGCACATTTTCTTTTGAAATCTATGGCTTTTTTTAAAGTTCAGGGAGAAATGTGCACTTGCTTGTGCCTTACCCATCTCTCTCTACACAACCAGCAAACCTGCTCCAGAAGAAATTCAATTTCCCCCTGAAGAAGTGTAAGTGAAGAGAGGCTCACCCCAAGTCAGATATGAATGGCCCTGACAAGCTCTCCAACAGAGAATGAAGCCAGGCAGGGATTGAAATCGCCCTAGGGAGCACCAGTCAGTGCCCAGTTAATTGTGTTAGCTGTACCCCAGCCACAAGGAGGAAAGAAATTATGGCTATGGGAGAGGTGCCCTTAAAAGACTCAGAATCATACATCATGGTAATTATGCCATGCATAAATAATCCCAGAAGTCAAATAAAAAGATCTAATATTTGGTATTCTCTTTTCAGCTGGCTGGGGGAGAATGTGGGTGAGGTTCATTACTTTTTTGTTGCCAATTAAAACTGTATATTTATACTTTGGGTTAAAAAATTATAAAACCAGAAGCATACCAGATTATTCCCAAACACATCCAAGGTTAAACACACGAATGGCTGCAAGTTTTTACCAATACACTTTTTTTTTTTTTTCAGTCATTCTGAGCTACAAGATTATCAAGGTGTCTGGGACACTGGGATATTAGGATGCTGATTGACAGGTGATGGCACATGCTGTTTTGACATGGGCATTAGATGAAGTCACTCTAATGACTTCTGGGCAATATTGAGTAATTAGGGACAAATAATTTTAACACTGGATATCTGTTCTTTTATTTGTTTTCTTTCTGCCCCTGAAAGACCGTGGCCCTCCATAAAAAGCAGTGGCATTTACTTTTTGGCTAAGGTCTTGTTGATGCCTGACCTAGAAACTATCCTGGCTCTCAAAACCCATGTCCTCCCCCAATTTATTCAGACTATCATCCACATCTCCAAGACTGCCTGGGTCAGCATTGGCAGCTATAAAAGCAGGTCAATTCGTGATAGAGGCAATGCAGCCTGGAATCAAGCAAATCGGATTCATATCCTGGCTTTACCATTTACTAAATATGTGAACTTGAGAAGCAACTCATAGATAATAACATTTGCCTCCAAGTGTTACTGTGGGGAGTAAATAAGGTACTCTATCAGAACCATGACATACTTTTTTATTGTACAAGGGAAGAAGGTGAGTTGAGATGTCCTTTCAGCCTTCAAAACTCCTGCCTAGACTGGCTGGAACTCTGAGCCAGTCTCCTCCAGCCAGGCAGCTTCATCCATTTATATCAGAGTGCTGTGAAAATATGACCACTTTCTACTTAGATCATGATGTAAAAATGATAAGAACCATAATTTTACATAAGCACCTGTACAATTCATTGCAACCAATAGGGCCTCAATAGATGGTGGAGTTGTTGCATCTCTGACTACAGATTAGGGCCTCCATGAAAAATAGTGTCAGGTGGTGCAATGGATGCTCTGAAGACCTTTATGGTAGGAAAACCCAGAACCAGGCTCAAGAAGGAACCCAGAGGGGCTCATAACCTCAGCTATTCCACAAATCTGAGGTCAGTGTCAAAGGCTAGATTCATTACCATGCTATTGCTACACACACCTGTGGTTTTCTTCACCTCGGCTTGGTAGTTCCTTAGGGAGCAGGAGTTTCTGAAGCAAACAGGTCTCTTCCTCCTTTGCTGGCTGTATGGTATCCTAGTGAGTGGCCTAGCCTACCCAAGTTTTTCTAGTATTGCTTGTAGATACTGAACCTCTTGTGGTCTAGACTAGTTCTGTCCAGACTAGTTATGCCCATATATATGTATATATGTATATATATTTATATATATATATTTATATACACATACATATATGTGTATGTATGTGTATATGTGTGTGTGTGTGTATATATATGTGTGTATATATATTCCATGTAAGTTGTATAACCTTTTATTCTTAAACCGTCAATTGATTGGGATTTCAGGAATAAGTAAAGACAAGGCACATGATCAGTAAGACCAACACTTGCTCTGGAAACTGATTCTTTTTAGCATGAAGTATACAAATTCCTCTCAAATGATGCCTGGCAGAGCACCTATTTTATGATATTAACTTTTTGTTTACATTCACAACTAAAATAAGTAAGATCTTTGATTTAATGCCAAAGATGAAAAAATTAGAACTGTTGCCTGCCTAGAGATTAGATAGAAGTGTTGTGAATGAGGAGGCCACACTGAGGAGTCAAGTTGGGAGTAGGTATTCAAGTTAGAAGAGGTGACTTAAAGACCTCGGTAACATGCAGGCAAAGCATGGGAGGAATCGAACATAGTAGTATCACTGGGGTGGCATTTCTGGGACAGGACATATAGAAAATAGAAGGAATTAGGGAGGAGTGCATATTTCAGGTAAGCTATTGAAGCCCATAATTTATTAAATTATAAAGACATTTCAAAATAGTATCGTTGTCTCTCAGATATATTTGTGTTTCAGACTTTTAAAATTCTTGTAGGTAGAATATTGAATGGAATATATAAATACTGGTTTTATTTCATTTTTCTACTTTCATGTATTTAATGGTATAAATTAGATATCAAAGATCACTTGCCTAGCCAAGAAAGGGTGATAGGTGGGGATGGAAATAACTTTGTGGATGCCCTATTAACCTCTCCCAATTCACCTGAGTTAAGTAAATGGAGAGTAAAAATAAACAGTAATGTGATTGAATAATAATAACAAATGCATATGGAACAGCCAGAGAATCATCTGTACTAGACTCCTCATCATGATATGCAGTCGAAACCAGAGTCTAAGTAACTGTCGTAGGAGAAGCAAGGCAGAGCCTGGCTGGTAGAGTGGAACAGATGAACCAAAGGGCTGCTTGAAACAGATAGTCAACGAATTAACCATAAGCTCATCGATCTCTTGTGACACAAATATGACCCTCGGCAGTTAACCCTCATCACACTCTTGGTTTGAGTCTTCGAGCAGAGGTGAGATGCTAACTAAGACCTTCCAGAGGCAATGAAAGTGAAATCAGAGTGAAACCTTTGCCACCACTGGCTCACCAAAACGAGCATCAGTTCTTCTGAAAGCTGAAATTTCTACCAAGCAAGAGACACAGCCTCAGATGGAATATTCCTGCATTGTTTTCATGCTTCTAATTTAAGTTGCAACCATTTTCCACCCCATATACCCTGCATATTCCAGCAGAGGGGCGTACCATGGCTATCTTGGGACATTGGTGTTAAAATGCCATTTAAAAAGGAAGCATGGCTTCAGGAGTGGCAACAAACAAGAAGCCACAGAAAGCAAGCATCAGGAAGACCTGAAGGTTGAGCAGGAACATGGAGCCGGGAGCAGTCCAGACTTAAACGTTCCTTCTGAGCTTGGCAGTACTGCTTGTGAGCTTTGCACTGGTGTTCCTTTGATTGGGCTCTTCTGATGGGACATTACTATGGCTCCAAGGTGACAATGCTGGGAAAAGTCAAACTGTTAGAGATGCCAGGAATGGTAGGAGCTTCTGATGTCCTGTTCATATTGCTTGGCCTTCACCACTCCCTTGCACAGCAGCAGCTTTCTTTTGCAGGCGCCTGCAACTGCCATTGAGCATTCACAGGTTGGGAACTTTCTCAGCCCACCTGGAAAAGACCAGAAGTGAACACCCCTAGAAACAGCCCTCATGAATGACAGAGGAAAGCAGGTAGATAAATATTCCAATTTCCTCACCCTTTGGGGTGGGACAACTCTGAGGTGGGTTCCGTGCAGCCTCCTAGAGGCTCCTGGTTACAAGTATATTACCTTGATACAAAAACACTGATCATCTCATGTTTACCCAAAGCCATAATGGACAACTCAGCATTTCTGATGAGTAAAAACGGGGAAATAAATGAATCTTACCAAATCAGTACACATTGTTTCAACTATAGGCTTCATGGTGGCTGGGGGTGGGAGAGAGAAAGAGAAAGTGGACGTGGGAAGGAAGTGGCAAAAGAGGGAGAATTTGGTGCTTGAAAGGCCAAAAATTCCTTGATACAATGGCAGATGGCAAATTGGGTCCATTTCAGCTATCTGATTTGCATTATTCAAATGGATTTTGACCTCAAATCACCACTCAGTTGGTCACAAACTCCTATTTCTGACCATCTGGGTCCTCTCCAGTCCTATGGATTCAACCTTGGGGTCCCTGCATCCTTGACCCCCACACTGCCTGTCCTGAGTTCATTATGCTCACTCCTGCCTCAGCTGGGATGTCATCTACACTGTTCTTTGCCATGAAGTCTGGCCCATCTTTTAAGACCCAAAGCAAATCCTCCCTCTTGTTGAATATCTTCTGTGGGTGCTCCAGCTCTCTCAAGCTTCCTCTCTGCTGAGCTACCAGGCAGCCCATGAGGATCCACACCACAGAGTTTAACCCTGGATGTTGCCCTATTTTGCGTGACTCTCTTTATCACAATTGTATTGATAGTCTTTAAATTTTTTTTAATTTTTTAATTGAAATACAATTGTACTATTATTCATGGGGTACATAGTATAGTGATGGTTTGATCATATAATGTATAGTGATCAGATCAGAGTAATTAGCATATCTATCATCTCAAACATTTATCGTTTCTTTGTGTTGGGGACATTCGATATCCTCCTTTTAGCTATTAGAAACCATCTAATATATTATTGTTAACTATAGTCATCCTACAGTGCTATGGAACCCTGAAACTTACTCTTCCTATCTATAATTTTGTGTCCTTTAAATAAGTCTCTCCCTATCCCTTCCTCCCTCCACTCTTCCCAGCCCCTAGCATCCTCTGTTCTACTTTTCACTTGTATGAGATCAACTTTTTTCAGTTTCCACATATGAGTGAGAACATGCAGTGTTTAACTTTCTGTTCCTGGCTTATTTCACTTAACATAATGTCTTCCAGTTCCATCCATGTTGCTGTGAATGACAGGATTTCATTCTTTTTTTTTTTTTTTTTTTTTTTTTTTTTTGAGACGGAGTCTTGCTCTGTCGCCCAGGCTGGAGTGCAGTGGCACGATCTCAGCTCACTGCAAGCTCTTCCTCCCGGGTTCACGCCATTCTTCTGCCTCAGCCTCCCAAGTAGCTGGGACTACAGGCGCCCACCACCACACCTGGCTAATTTTTTGTATTTTTAGTAGAGATGGGGTTTCACCGTGTTAGCCAGGATGGTCTCGATTTTCTGACCTTGTGATCTGCCTGTCTCGGCCTCCCAAAGTGCATTCCTTTTTTTTTTTAAATAGCTGAAGAGTATTCCATTGTGTATTTATCCCACAGTTTTTTATACATTCATCTGTTATTGGACACCTAGGTTGATAGTTTTTTAGAAGTAAAAGAATGCTCAGTGGTTCTTGCCAAGACTTTAGGATTTGAGAAGAGATTTGAACTCTCTGCTGTGTCCCAAGGTGATCTTCAAGAGACAGCAGAGTTTCAAAGGCCAGGGCCACCTTTTCAAAATGACTTTAGACAATAACAAAAATAGCTGCTGTTGAGTGGGCGCCTGCTATGTGCCCACTTGCTAAGCACACTTTACTATTGTATCTCATTTAATCTTTACAAAATACTGCAAAGTGGGTATTAGTGCCCCCATTTTAAAGATACAGAAACTGAGAGTCAGGAACTTGCTCAAGTCCACACATTACTAAGTGTCTGGGACTCAAACACAGGTTACAAATGTAAATGGTTCTACTAGAGTCTAAACTTTCCTGTAAAGAATCTCCTAGAACAATTTCAAGGTAGTTTCTCTGTGTATAAATGTATTGAATTAAACAGGCAATTAAAAGCCTGAAGCTAAAATAGTGTAGAATTAGTGAAAGTTAAAAACAAAAAGCCAATGGAAACCCACTAAATATAAGCTCTTCTCACTGTCCAGCAAATTTCTGAGACAAGCCTGGGGCAGGCCACGCTGGACAGCAGTAAGTGCCGTGGAGAAAAATGAAGCTGAGCGGAAGAATGGGGGTGTTAGGGTAGGTTGGGATGGTAGCAATTTTATGTAGGTGATCCAGGAAGGCCTCAGTAAGAGGGCCACATTGGAACAAAGCCTTGTGGAAGGAGGTGAGGGAGGTAGCCACGCTGATATCTGGGATAGGGTGTTCTAGACAGGGCAACAGCAAGAACAAAAGCCCTGGGTCAGGACTGTGCCATGCGTATTTTGGGAACAGCCAGAAAGACAGAATGGCTGGAATGGAGACATCCAAGTAAAGAGCCAGAGGAGATGAGGTTAGAGAGGATATGGAGGCTCAGATTGTGTTGGGCCTTGTGGGTTTTGTGCAGAATATACATCCTTCTCTAGAAGGTTTTCTGGACATTTAGGATTTCTTTGTTCCTCCTTCCCCTCATATGTTGGGATGTCGTGAAGTGGACTCAGGAAGCCTGTCCTTGGCCACATTTCACAACCAACAAGTAGGCTGATTATAGTGTTAGAGTCTGTCTCAGATTTGGTACCCCAGAACCAGATCCTGATTCAGGGATTTGAATACCAGTAATTAACTGGGGAGATGAAGAAGGCAATGTAGGGGACTGGGGAAGGGAAGAGGAGAGGGAAGACAGCCAATAAAGGGTGCACCATCAATCCAGTTATCATCCGGGGCAATGGAAACTTTACCCTGGGTGCCAGTGTAGGACATTGGCCTCAGCATTATCCCATCCAAGGAATGAGGAAGTTGGGATATTTATACATCAATCCCTGCTAGTTGGTCGAAGGCTGTTTCTGGGAGGGCAATGATTCTCTAGCATTTCCAGTCTGCTGCAGTGGTGGACAAAATGCTTCAGTGCCAGTGTCCCAGGGTACCAAGGAGACCCCTCAGAAAAAGAGAGGTCAGTCCTGGCAGTTGAAAATCAGCTGGTTTCATGCCCTAAGTTGGTAAGGATGGGCCTATGTGTGGGCACCAACAGTTAATAGCCTCTCTCTAATGCTTTTGAACCTTATCTCTTTGGCTCTTACTAAGAAGGGAGAAACAACCACCTGAAAACATAGGGTGGAGTTCTCAGAGACTGTAAAGAAAAACTTGAGATGAACATATAGATCACCCACATCTACCTTTGTTTTCAGAAAAAGATAGCTAACCTATAAAACATAAGTTTCAAACCCCAATTTTTTAAAAGGAAGGAGAAAGAATATTTATTGCTAATTACTATTGTCAGGGTGAAGGTTATTTCTTGGCAAATAGTACAGGGAGCTTTTGCAAAGATGCTCGTTAATATCATCTGTGATTCATGGAAACCTAGTCTGACAGATGAGTAACCTTGTGATTCCTACTGTCAGGGATACTAACTACAGTGATTGGTGGGGGGAGCATTTCTTCCTACCACAAACTCTACTCTGCTCACCTCAGTCCAGGATGTCCCCTCTTATAAAGAGATGCCCATTGTAACACAGAAAGAAGAGTGATGATAAGTTCCTCCTCCTCCAGCATGCCCTATGTGCCAAACATTATGCCCCAAGATGGGTTATATGGTCTTTGGGAGAGCTGAATAGACTTTGCAAAGGGGGGTTCCCATGTGCATAAATAAATTGCTGGTATTCTGAAACCTTGGGATGGTTGGTATGGCCAACATGCTAAGAATGACTTTTACATTTTTGAATGGCTGGAGAAAAATCCAAAAAAAGAGTAGTAATTCAGAACACCTGAAAAGTGTATGATATTCAAAATGCAATTTTCATACATGAAGTTTCATTAGAACCAGCCCTCAAGCTCATCTGTTTACAAATTGTCTATGGCTGCTTTTGCTTTATAACTGCAGAGTTGAGTAGTTACAACAGAGACCTCATGGACTACAATGCCTAGAATATTTACTATATGCTTCTTTATAGGGAAGTTTGCTGACCTGTGCAATAAAGAATAGTTTTGTTGAGGATCTCTTCCCCCAGATAAGTATCTAGCACAGAGAATGAGGAACCAAACAACCACAGTTAGGGTAAATCCACTTTAGAGGATTACTGGTAAGCAACGGAATACAGACCAGACCTTGGTCCTGAAACAGACCCACACTTGTGGCAGTTGGAACAGTTTTATCTTTTTACTGATCCCTGTAGTTCTTAAGCTAAGAGGTTTCTCTGGAAGTAGGCAGAAGCAGAGGGAGTAGGAGACCTATTCAGGCTTTCAGCTGACAGCACTTTGTAGAAGTTACCATCATCCTATCTTCCCATATTCCTACTTCTTCTAAAGCTAAGACACTGCATAAGTAAGGTTGTTGGAATTCAGCTTTTTACCAGTCCTAAAACTCATCACTCAATAATCTAAATCTTGTAAATGAAATCAAAAGCCTGATGAAGCCAGGCTATTCAAGGATATTGCAGAGCTCTGTAGGAGGCCTGCCTAGTAACTGTGAGCACATTGGTACGGAAGTTAGGTCACTAAATTTAAATTCCAGTTCAGCCACTTGCTAGCTAACACTGGGCATGTTCATTAATCCCTCCGTTATCTACCTTCTCCATCTGTAAAATGAAAATCATGATAATATCTCCCTCATAGGGATTCTCTGGGGGGTTAGTAACATGTGCCCCAAAAGCAGCCTAGCATGATACCTGACTTGCAGAATGGGCTCAAAGAATATTAGCTATTGTTAGCGTTTCAAAATCGGAATTGGGGAATTTTAGATGACATATTGCAAGATCTTCACGCAAATGGTATTCATAATGAAGCACACTTCACCAGCACTTTCTGACTCACCGAAATGGCATCTATTTGGCCTCAATAGCTAAGTGTCCCTCCCTCATGTTGCTCACACTTGTGGTACTCATATTTGCTACTTACTACGATGCCCATGAATTTGACTAGGTAAGATGACACATTCCTCAAGTGAATCATAGTGTTTAGGACCAGAGCTAATTTTAATCATACTGTATAACCAGGTTCTAACACACAAATTTGAACATAACTGACGTTGGGTGAATTAAAATTGATATATTGTTACAAGTCATTTCTAACTTAATTGCTCAACAGTAATTCCCAGGTATAAAGTTCTTGCCAAGAGAGCCAACATTTAACTTGTGCAAATACTTACTGAGAATTTACTATATACCATATACATATACTGTATTTTGTAGTATACACATATACTATATTTGTGTCTGAATACAAAGATGAGTAAACCAGTCCTTGAACTCATGGAACTCACAGTCTAGTGCGCAGTCAGTAGAACACAGGAATTTTCTGTAGATCTGTTCAGACCCCAGGCTCTGGCCTGGCCAGGTTGTAGAAGACCTATAGATACAAGGGTATAAGGTATTGGTTAAGTTAAAAGGGCTATCTTTGAAAAAGTAGGCTTGCCACAACCCACTAGAATGAAGTCCAGGAACTGTTAAAACAATATATCTCCTAAAATCAAGGAACTTGATTGATCATTCAGAAATCAATAAGTCCTGTGTTCCTAGAGCTGTGGTTTTCTCAGCAGGTCAGAGAAGGCTGTCTTGGGACTGGGTGGCATTTGCAGGGATTCTCAGCCTGAGCTATGGGTGCTTGGTAGGAGTTGGCTCTGGGTGTCCTTTCTCAATAATCAGTAAATATAGTTTTTGCAGCACTTTTTCCAAGGCCAATCTCTGCTGTCTTCACCATGGTGTTACCATGATGTTGCTGGGCTGTGTGGTGCAGGTGCAGTGTGGCCCCATCATGGAGCTTTCCATAAGAAAGCACAAGTGTCCAATAGTCCACACAGCCAGGAGTCTGTCTCAAAGCAGTATAATGTTTGAATAGTCTGTCTGCAGGAAGTTGTTAATTGCATTAATCTCAACAAGATCTAACAGTTGTACCAATTTGCTTGAGAACTAGAAATCTAAATTTTAAGAAAAGACGTGTGCGTTTGCTTAAACATAACATTTTATCTTTAAATCAGTTATAAATCTGCTATTATAAGCTACACATAGATGTTTCAGTGACAAAGACAATAGTAAAAGTAGAGAAGGTCAGGGCAAAGAATCTTGCATAAGAAATTACCATTTAGAAATGTGGAAGTGTATGTGTGTGTGTGGTGTAAAAATATGTGTGATCAACAGCAATATCAATCAGAATACTGAGGAAAAGCCGTCCTCTCCTGAAGCAATATTCTTCATTTATAGCAGAGTCAGCATATATTTATTTCTCCAAGACAAAAAATACAGGCATGTACAAGTCCTGTGGAATTACTAAGGACTTGGCTTCTGTTTTGAGGTGTGCAGACCACCAGTCTGAAGCTCCAGGTGCCCAGCTGTAATGTGAAGTCAAAGTCACGGGCACTGCCGTGAGATGTACTCATGGTCTGTCAATTGCCGGGTGTTTATGATAACGTGCATGAGAGGATAAGAACAAGAGAGGTGGGAGGAGTTGTGGAGAAGCCTCAGAAGCAGCTAAAGCAAATTCAGGCAAAATAGTGCCAACAATGGATTTAATGAACGACAATTTGCTTAAAATGACATCTAATATTTAGGGACACATTTCCTGTTCTACAGATGTTATCAAAGTATAAACATAATGCAAGAATAATACTTAAGGGACTCAAAACATCACACAAATTGCTTGATGAAAAGTGGCAAAATAGTCTGTTGTTACTGTCTGCTGCTTGGCGGAGTTCTTCTTTTGTTGAATATTAGAATAAAGTGACATCAGTTTGTCATTTAGCAAATGGTCCTCTGCTTTCTAAAGCATCCAGCAGATGGTCTAGGTGATAAAGTGCAGCCCTAGCGTGTTAGTGTTTTGCTAGCAGCCTCTACCCTGCACTGCTGCAATCACTCACCTCCTCTCCACCAGGCGACCTCACCGTCTTGTCATTCCTCAGTGTCTCACACCCCAGGTCACATGCATCACCGTCAAGCCACACAGCTCTGAAGTTAAATTACCCACCTTCTTAATGTCAGCTCCTTCAACGGCTTTTCCTTCCCATTCTTCATGTGCCCCCTCGCTCTTTGCAACGTTGGTCCCTCCATGTGCCTGCACTAAATTAAAAGCTTCAGGTCCTGGATTTTTTGCAAAAAACTTTGAGTTTTGTCCTGAAAAGCATGCCCCACCCCCCTCTTTCTCTCTAATCCTAGAGTAAAATCATATAAAATTTGAGGAGCAGGTTAAGAACCCTCTGGCTGCCCTAAAAAGTCAAAAGAAAGGGACTGTGCACCAATGTGTTTAAAACTGACCAGAAC
Organism: Macaca fascicularis; assembly: GCF_037993035.2. Taxonomy (NCBI): domain Eukaryota; kingdom Metazoa; phylum Chordata; class Mammalia; order Primates; family Cercopithecidae; genus Macaca; species Macaca fascicularis. The sequence goes on along the minus strand of NC_088380.1, from coordinate 67,480,114 downwards.
TCTCAAGATTGCTGGTAGGACTTTGTACTTCTTCCTCCCAGGTGCAGGATGTAAACATGGGGTTTCAAGCAGATGAGACTGTTTACAGTTGGCTGGGATAGGAGTGGCCCTGCGTTGTTAGTATGTAGTGTCAAACAGTTGACCTCTTCTGAAATGTAGATATTTTTGTTGACATACATTGCTGCATTTTAAAAATTAATCTACTAGTTGTAATTTTTTTTTCCCATCATTAATCTACAAACTAGTTAATTCTGGATACAAACCAAGAGTTGACTGCACTACAGAGACCAGAAAAGGCATTACTCACCCAAGGAAGGGGAGGGAATGGTGACCCCCAAAAGATGAAGCTGCCAAGACCTGTGGAATTTCTACTCATTTTTCAGAGAGAGAACTGATGCCTGTGTGCATTTAGGTACACAATCGTGAAATACAAGTATGTGCCTCTCAACTCTGAAGTGTATTTGAGTGACTTCTGAATAACATGTAGTTTGTTGGCATAAATACATATTTAAATTATACTGATATGTAAAAGTAAGATGCAACTGTGTTATGGTTTATTTCAGAATTATTATAGGTGAAGAGTAGAATACTAAGATCTCATAACTTATCTCCTTGCAGCTTGTGCTGAGTGACAAGTTTCAGGGATATAGGAGGCTGCAGCAAAGATCTTTTTGAAACTTAAAATTTCTATAAGGCTTGATAGTTTCAAGTGCTCCATATAAAGCTTAATTTCTAGGATTCTGAGGACTATATTTTAATGATTTCTTGATCCTGTCAAACAGAAAAAAACTAGAAGTATTTCATCAGAAATGGGAATTAAAGATAAATAGGAATTTATATTTTTACTTTATGGGCATAATAGTTATGAATTTTATTCCACATGTTCAGCTGTGCAATAAACATAACATGTCTTTAGTTTCCTAATTCTGAATTTGAGCCCTCGTCCTACTCCTCTGAGAAAATTCCATCCCCATTGGAGCTCCCTCCTTCCTTCTCAGTGGACATTTAAGACCCCAGTCCCAGGCAGTGTGGAACATCAGCGAAGGTCTTCTGGTCCTTAGTCTATACTGGCCACCTAAGTATTCCATAAATAATTGTCATCTAGCTAATGTATTCCTTGTCTAAACCTCATAGCCTCTTAAAGGCAAATAGCTTATCTGCTTCTGTGTTAAGCACTTGAATCCTTGTCATGTTTGGGATTAATATGGGAAGTATTCCTCCAGAGATCTTTCTATCTTTCTGGAGCTGTGGGAAAGAGCTAAGTGTGTGTATCTGATACTGATAGAACCTGCAAATTGTCATGCCATCTTCCTTTTAGTTTGATAAATCTCTCTTCACCTTGTGTTCTTGAAGTTTTGTGTCAGTTATAATTGCATTCACCATCAAGTAATAGAAAACAACTATATGCAAGTAATAGGTTTATTTGCTTAATGCAACGAGAAGTTGAGGGGTTGAGCCAATCAGGGCTAGTATGGTGGATAAATGGCATGATCAAAAACCCAGGCTCTGTTAACCTTCCTGTTCTGCTTTCCTTACTGTTGCTTTTATCTTCAGGATTTCAAAATAGCTGCCATACCTCCAGGCATCACATGCAACATTTGAGGAAAAAATAGAAAGGCCAATAGCTGTGTATCAAGTGCCAGAGTCTGAATTGGTTTGTTCAAGCAAATATATCACATTTTGAATAATAATAATATTTTTATATTAATAATAAAAAGGATGTTTTAGATAACAGTTGCAATTAGGGTCATCACCTGATTAAGTGAACAATAGTCCACAGTCTTTCTTCATGTTCTGTTAGACTTCCAAGGGCCAAAGTGTGGGGATATGTTGGGTACCACCACTTCTGCCTCTTTCAAGTTTTTAATGGTGGTATTAATCTCTGCACCTTTCCCAGGGATGCAGTATTACTTCTGGTTTACTATCTTGGTAGGAAGGAGAAGTTTCAAGGGCTTCCCCTTAGCCCTTCAGTATTATGGCCTTCATGTCATGGATAAGAGAACCTAGGTAGAGTTTTTCATAGTTGACAAATACGCCTTCCCTAATTATGCACTTAAGACGTGGAAAAATAACCACAGTGTGGGGCCCACAAGTGGGTCAGATTGGAGCTTAGACTCCATCTGTCACCTGACTGCTGCAAGGCCTCACTTACAGGGACATGGTGGCATTTTGAGTCACCAAGAATTAGCATCAGATACTGCTAGCTAGTATCTAGCAGTCCCTAAAAGGTCTGGGTATTGACTTTTCCCTGTGAGTAATCACTCTGGCAAATGGCAGCAATCTTTCGGGGGAAGGCTTGTATGAAGATTTATGGTATATATTTGTGGTAATAGCACAGAGTCCTTCAAGGGGATCTAACTTCTCCTTCAATCAAGGGGCTGTGGATTTGTGAGCTGAATTAGCTATGTGATCTGGGAGTAAGGCTGTGGCTCACCATTTTGGCATCACAATCAAGATTTTGGGTGCCAGACTTAGATTTTTTTCCAGTTACATAGCTCAAGCAATAATCTAATGGACTTCTCACCTATTTCCTTCCTCGGGACATTGTGATAACTAGCTATCTCCAAAGATCTCTGTGGGTCAAAACATTCTGAGTACTATTGTGTCCCTGCAGCCCTTTATGGAAGATGGACCCAATTTGTCTTTGGCAATTGCTACTCCAGGATCTCATCATCCCTATTGAAATCAAGGAACTCATCTCAGTGATGGCATCTACACAGTCCTACCTGGCCTACAGAACAGAAACCATACAGCTTTTCAATGATGTGGATGCTCCCTTTACTAATTTATTTCTCATTGTTAGTGAAGAAAGTGCTTCCTTGGCCTTCTTGTGGAATACAGTTGGGAGTAGGTATGCATGATAAATGCTACCTAACATTCTTATCTCCTGAAGTGTTTGAATTCCGTCTTCTACATCATGCTAGGGCAGCTCTGGCATCTCAATATTATCAACTGTAGGGCACTGCTGAACCGATATTTCGGTTGACCAATGAAGCAAGGTGTTATACCTACTTTCAGCACAAAAACATACGTTGCAAATCTGGAATCTTTAGCAAATTCAGTCATATCAATGAATTTAACCTGTCCTAGTGAGGTATGCCATCCTTCTGGTCAAACATCCTTGTAATGCATACCCACACATGTTTTTTAATACATTCCCATATATGATTGAACATTATTGTAATTATTTTTATATGCAAACTATTTCTTCATGGGTCACAGTGTGGATCTGTACCTCTGGAACATGCTGAGATTTAACCCCAGTTGTGGCTCTAATGACAACTGAGGGGGTCCGTGGTGGGTCTTGAAGAGAATGAGGATCCCTTTTCAAGGTGTCTGCCTCAAGTGAAGTTAGCACATGATTTTAAGCAAAGAAAGGCCAGTTTTCTCAAACACCAGAGGGCAAGCTACTTCCACTGATAAGGGTGGCTCAAGGAACTTGGGAGTTCAGGATTGTCAGTTTCATCTGGGTCCAACCAGATATCCTTATTCCAAGTTCCATGTCCCATCTTTCTCATTAGATTCCCTGACTTTCACGAGATACTTGATGAGACTATGAATTATTGTTGTAATTAAGAAATATGAACAACTAAATTTTGTTTGCCATTCAGCACTGTTGGTCCCATGGCTTCAAGGATTATATCATGAAGGCTTTCTAGTTCTCAGATTGTAACTTGAACTGGGGCTTAAAGAATCTGAGCTTGTTGTTTTCTTTCTGTAACTGCTCAAGCACACTTAAAAATATTCTTCCTGCACCACAGTCCTTGTAGTCATCATTGCTGCCATTGTGATCAAATGTAGCAGCCAGCTGAGCTCCCAAGGCACTTGTTTTAATTGGTACTCCATCCCAGTCAACCACAGGTGTTAATTTAACTGGTTATGATTTCACTTCATGCTGCATTTTACTTAACATTCCATTTCCCTTGGCAAGGAGCTCACTACTACACTCAAGTCTGAGGACATGACCAAATAAATACCCACATCCCATCTTTTCTGGCCTATATGTTGGAACTTTTCCTAGAACCAATTTTATATCCATCAGGGTCTAATCATGAGACAGAAAACATACAGTAATTTGAATAATGAAAGTTCAATATAAAGAATTACCAAGAGGGGATTGGAGAAATGAGGGTCTATTTAATAAGAGGTAAAAAGAATGCTAAGGAATACAAGGGTAACATATATGAAGTACTACTATTTCTAGAGCTGGGATACAGTGCCCCAGAGAGAGGCACCCCTTCCCCATAAAGCTGATATCCAGACTTCATTGGTGAGGGCAGAGCTTAGGGTTCATTGAATGGTATAGAAGTTCACTGAGGCACTGTGCCTCAGAACTCATGGCAAAGCTACTCTGCAGGATTCTGGGCTAAATCCTCTAAGGGGAGATGCCTAGACCACATCACTTATAGGGAAATAGTCTCTGAAATAGCTGGGGAAGCATTTAATGGGAAGGTACTAGCACCAGATTTGCCTGATTCCAAAGGTGGTACTGCTTGCACAACATTCTGAGAAGTAATTACTGTGGAGCAAAGCAAAAAGAAGTCTAAAAGCAGGTGATAAGTGTAGGTTTAGACAGTGTAAGGGTAGGCTAAAGTGTTGTAACTAATGCACCCTCAAATAGGTAATGGCTCAAACACAATAGATATTCACATCCCACACCTCAGAGCAAACTGGGTTCTCCCCATCAGCTAAAGCTTTCCTATATTGGGTGATTTGGGGACCAAGACACTCCATCTATGGCTCCCTTACTCTCCAAGGCCTTATTATTGTCTTTATGTAACCAATGGAAGAAGAAAGAGAGAACAGAGAAAGTGCACCTGTTTTTATGTATTTGGCCTGGAAGAGACACATGGCATTCACATATTCTGATGGGGAGAACTAGTTACATGGCCACAGCTGTATGCAAGCATCCTGGAACAAGCAGCCACTTTCCACTTACAACTTTGGGAAGCATATGTTTTAAATAGCCCAATCTCTGTCACAGGAGGCAGGAGGCAGATCAGGAAGCATGCATACTGTCACTGTCACAATGCTTAACCTTGTTTCTGGGGTTTAGAAAGAAAACTGGTTTAGGGGTAAGGACTGGTGAGATGGGCCCCAGTCTGGCCCAGCAAAGCATACAGCAAAGCATACAGCAAAGTATCTGGGTGCATGCACACACATACTTACACAGAGAGAGAGAGAAAGACAGAAACTCTAGGAAGAAGTATATATATACACACATACACACATACACACACACACACATAACATCAGTATATATGTAAATTTTTAGTATATATGTAAATTTTCTGTCATTTCAAAAACTTTATGATATAGTATTTTTTATTTTGAATTTTAAATTGGATGGGGAAGTGAGGGAATTACATGCTATTTAGAGTGCTTAAGGCCTCTAAAAATTCCTAGGTCTGTTCCTAATGATGGTTTATCAAGAGAGACCCAGCCATGAAGATCAAGACAGGGGCTTGGTTCCTGAAATAGGAGTAGGAGGCAAGATCTTGGTCTCAGGAAGAGGGCAGAGGCCAAGCCACCAGCATGGACTGGGCTTAAAACTTGGGGATTAGCAGCAAGATGGGCTTATGTCATTGGGCTCTGTGCGTTCTACCTGGACTTCCCATGTCTGATGGGAAGGGACCAGCTTGTTTCACAGCCTGAGATTGCCTGGTGTTTCTTAGGGGAGTGGTTTGAAGACTCAGCTGAGAGTAGAAGGAGATGGGGAACCAGGAGCTGGGTAGGGGTACAGGCCACAGGAATACCCTTTCAATGGTTAAAAGATGGAATAATGTGAAAGCCAAGGAAGGAAGTGTGATATGGACTTGGGGAGGAGACAGACTGGTTGTCAATCATTAAAAGTTTCTACTGTTACTTTTGATATACATTTTACCATTCTAGGGTGAACTCAGTTGCAAATTGTTAATAGCAATAAAACACTGTTTTCTTTGTTGAAGGCCATTTCTCTGTGCCTGTTGGCCACTTCCCTCCAACATTATAACAGTGGAGAAATGATCAGTACAGTAGGAATGAGAGAGAAAGAAGATCTGTGTAAAGGACAAGAAAGGAAAAGGAATTTCTTCCCGAGTAAGAATACACCCAGAAGGAGCCAGGCAGAGCAAGATGGCAGAATAGAAAGCTCCACTGATCATCCCCACAGCAAGGACACCAAGTTAACAACTACCTACGTGAAAAATTACCTTCATAAGAACCAAAAATCAGGTGAGCCCTCATAGTACCTGGTTTTAAGTTCGTATCATTGAAAGAGGCACTGAAATGGTAGAAAACACAGTCCTGAATCTCTGATACCGCCCCCTCCCCCCTCCCACTCAGCAGTGACAGAGTGGTTCAGAGAACATCTCTGGACGTTAGCGGAGGGGGAGCAAAGCAATCGTGAGGCACTGAAGTTAGTGCAGCCCTGTTACAGCAGAAAGGAAAACTGGACCAAACTCAGCTGATGCCCACCCATGGGGGGAGCATTTAAACCAGCCCTAGCAGGAAGGGAATTGTGGATCCCAGCGGTCAGAATTTCATTTCCCACAAACCTTGCCACCAAGGGCTAAAGTACTCTGGGTCTTTAAGTAAACTTGAAAGCAGTCTGGCCCACAAGGACTGTAACTCTTAAGTAAGTCCTAGTGCTGAACTAGGCCCAGAGACAGTAGAATGGGGGGTGGTGGGGGCAAACAATCTATTGAGACACCAGCTTGGGTGGCTAAGGGAATGCTGGCATTACCCCTCCCCTAACCCCAGGCTGCACAGCTTGTGACTCCAAAAGAGGCCCCTTCCTTCTGGTTGAGGAGACAAGAGGGAATAGTGGGGAGGACTTTGTCCTGCATCTTGGATACCAGCTCAGCCACAGCAGGATAGGGCACTGGTCAGAGTCATGAGGCCCCCGTTCCAGGACCTAGCTCATGGATGACATTTCTAGACACACCCTGAGCCAGAAGGAAATGTGCTGCCTTGAAGGAAAGGACCCAGTCCTGGCAACATCCATCACTTGCTAACTGAAGAACCCTTGGCTCCTGAATAGCCAGCAGCGATACCCAGGTACTATGTTGAAGGCCTTGGGTGAGCCTCTGAGACTTGCTGGCTTCAGGTGAGACTCAGCACATTACCAGCTTTGGTGACTATGGGGTGAAACTTCTTATGCTTGAGAAAAGTACAAGGAAAAGTAAAGGCAACTTTGCCTTACACCTTAGGTACCAACACAAGCACAGGGAAGTAGAGTACTAAGTAGTTTTTTGGGGTCCCTGATTCCAGGATTGGCTCTTAGATGGCATTTCTGGACCTGCCCTGGACCAGAGGGGAGTCACTGCCCTGAAGGGTGAGTCCCAGGCTAGGTAGCATTCACCACAAGCTGACTGAAGAGCCCTTGGGCCTTAAGGGAACATCAGCGGTAGTCTGGCAGTACTCCCTGTGGCCTGTGGCGGTGGTGGCTATGGGGTGAGGCTCCTCTGCCTTTGGAAAGAGGAGGGAAGAGTGGGAAGGACTGTGTCTTGTGGTTTGAGTGCCAGCTCATCTACAATACAATAGAATACCAGGTACACCTCTTTTTTATTTTTTAATTATACTTTAAGTTCTGGGGTACACGTGCAGAATGTGCAGTTTTGTTACATAGGTATACACGTGCCATAGTGGTTTGCTGAATCCATCAATCCGTCACCTACATTAGGTATTTGTCCTAATACTCTCCCTCCCCTAGACCCCCACCCCAAGACAGGCCCCGGTGTGTGATATTCCCCTCCCTGTGTCCATGTGTTCTCATTGTTCAACTCCCACTTATGAGTGAGAACATGTGGTGTTTGGTTTTCTGTTCTTGTGTTAGTTTGCTAAGAATGATGGTTTCTGGCTTTATCATGTCCTGCAAAGGACATGAACTCATCCTTTTTTATGGCTGCGTAGTATTCCATGGTGTATATCGCCACATTTTCTTTTTTTTATGTTTTTTTTTATTATACTTTAAGTTCTAGGGTACATGTGCACAATGTGCAGGTTTGTTACATATGTATACATGTGCCATGTTGGTGTGCTTCACCCATTAACTCATCATTTACATTAGGTATTTCTCCTAATGCTATCCCTCCCCCATTCCCCCATTCCATGACAGGCCCCAATGTGTAACGTTCCCCACCCTGTGTCCAAGTGTTCTCATTGTTCAATTCCCACCTATGAGTGAGAACATGCGGTGTTTGGTTTTCTGTCTTTGTGATAGTTTGCTGAGAATGATGGTTTCCAGCTTCATCCATGTCCCTACAAAGAACATGAACTCATCCTTTTTTATGACTGCATAGTATTCCATGGTGTATATGTGCCACATTTTCTTAATCCAGTCTATCATTGATGGACATTTGGGTTGGTTCCAAGTCTTTGCTATTGTGAATAGTGCTGCCATAAACATACGTGTGCATGTGTCTTTATAGCAGCATGTTTTATAATCCTTTGGGTATATACCCAGTAATGGGATGGCTGGGTCAAATGGTACTTCTAGTTCTAGATCCTTGAGGAATCACCACACTGTCTTCCACAATGGTTGAACTAGTTTACAATCCCACCAACAGTGTAAAAGTGTTCCTATTTCTCCACATCCTATCCAGCACCTGTTGTTTCCTGATTTTTTAATGATTGCCATTCTAACTGGTGTGAGATGGTATCTCATTGTGGTTTTGGTTTGCATTTCTCTAATGACCAGTGATGATGAGCATTTTTTCATGTGTCTGTTGGCTGCATAAATTTCTTCTTTTGAGAGGTGTCTGTTCATATCCTTTGCCCACTTTTTGATGGGGTTGTTTTTATTTTTATTTTTTGTAAATTTGTTTAAGTTCTTTGTAGGTTCTGGATATTAGCCCTTTGTCAAATGGATAGATTGCAAAAATTTTCTCCCATTCTGTAGGTTGCCTGTTCACTATTTTGCAGTGCAGAAGCTCTTTAGTTTAATTAGATCCCATTTGTCAGTTCTGGCTTTTGTTGCCATTGCTTTTGGGACACCAGGTACATGTCTAAGATTTTTGACTGTAGACCCTGACTTCCAGACAGCACTCTGGACCCACCCAGAGCTTACAGGACTTTGCTGCCATGAAGGGAAGAATGCAAGCCTGGCTGGCTTTGCCACCTGCCAATTGGAGAGTCCTAGGGCCTGGAGCAAACAAAGGCAATAGCCAGGCAGTGGTTATAGCAGGCCTTGGGTGAGTCCCAGTGCTGTGCTGGCTTCAGGTCTGACCCAGCACAGTCATAGTGCTGATGGCCATAGGGGTGCTTGTGTTACTCCACCCCCAGCTTCAGGTGGCTTAGAAAAAAGGAGACCTCATTTATTTAAGAGAAAGTAAGGGAAGAGAACAAGAGTCTGGTAATCCAGAGAATTCTCCAGATCTTGTCTAAGACCACCAAGGAGGTGCCTCTATGAGTCTGCAAGAACCACAGCATTACTGGACTTGGGGTTCCACCTAAGGCAAACACAGCTTAGATCACAACGCCCAAGTGTTTTCAAATACCTGGAAAGCCTTCCCAAGAGATCTGGGTACAAACAATTCCAGACAGTGACGACTACACTGAATACTTAACTCTTCAATGCCTAGATACTGAAGAACATCACAAGCATCAACACTATCCAGGGAAAACATGACCTCCCCAAATGAATTAAATAAGGTGCCAGTGACTAATCGTGTAGAAACAGAGATATGTGACCTTTCAGAATTCAAAATATCTGTGTTGAGGAAACACATACTACCCAAAGCATAGGACTTCCAGTACTATGTTGAATAGCAGTGGTAACAGTGAGCATCCTTGTCGTGTTCCAGATCTTAAAGGAAAAGCTTTCAATTTTTCCCCGTTTGATATGATACTAGCTGTAGGTCTGTCATATATGGGTTTTATTACAGATTTGATGTAATCCCTATCAAAATACTAATGGCATTCTTCACAGAAGTAGAAAAAAAATCCTAAAATTCATATGGAACCATAAAAGACCTAGAATAGCTGAAACTATCCTGAGCAAAAAGAACAGAATGGGAGGAATCACACTACCTGACTTCAAATTATACTACAGAGCTATAGTAACCAAAACAGCATGGCATTAGGCATAAAAACAGACACATATATCAACAGAACAGTATAGAGAACCCTGGAACAAAAGCACACACCTACAGTGAATCCATTTTCAATAAATGTGCCAAGAGCATTAACTGGGGAAAAGACAGTCTCTTCAATAAATGGTACTTGGAAAACTGGATATCCACATGCAGAAGAATGAAACTAGACCTCTATCTCTTGACATGTAGAAAACTCAAATCAAAATGGATTGAAGACTTAAAGCTAAGACTTCAAACTATGAAACTTCTACAATAAACATTGTGGAAAATCTCCAGGACATTGGTCTAGACAAAAATTTCTGATAGTTATCATAGGCTGGCAAGGGGAGTAGAGGACTGGTGGGGAGGTGGGGATGCTTAATAGGTGCAAAAAGATAAAAATAATGAATAAGACCTAATTAATAGCACAACAGGGCAACTACAGTCAATAATAACTGAAACATACATTTAAAAATAACTAAAAGAATGTAAATGGATTGTTTATAATGCAAAGGATAAATGCTTGAGGGGTTGGATACTCCAGTTTCCGTGATGTCATTGTTTCTCATTACATGCCTGTATCAAAATATCTCATGTACTCTGTAAATATATACAACTAGTATGTACCCACAAAAATTTTAAAAAAGATTAAAAAAAAGAATACTCCCAAGCAGTTCTGAGCCATCAGGTCTTTCTCCAATGCTGCAGCATGGTTACCTTTACCTTCACTCTGGGTTAAAGGAGCAGCTTCTAGTTGGCCACTGGTGAGACTATAGCATCCCAGAGTGGCCTGGGAGATCTGGCCACAGCTTACTTTTCACTCTGGGTCCTTTAGTGTGACCACAGCTTCACCCTCTTGGTAGCCCCAAACTCCTAGGGATGTGCAATCCCTTTGCTCAGCTCTTTTTCCACAGGCTGCACTCCCCTGGCAGTTGTGCAAATTTGGAGCTGGCTATGCAGTCTGAATTCTGCCACTCTAGGAAAATGCAGACACAGTTTAGGGATAGCTGCTCAGACCTCAGCATATTGTTTTGTACCATACATGTGCGGCATTGCTTTGGAACCATAGTTTTAATCCCAAACTTGACAATTATGTCACAGTCTATAAAATATTTATACGTTTTTCTAAATATATATTATGTACTATACAGTCTATAAAATATTTACATGAGATGATTGTTCTAAAGATACTGTATTCTGAATTTTATATCTACATCACTGCATACTGAACTGGGCATCAGGAGTACTGCGTTGTGGTTCTGGCTTTTGACAACAAGCCTATGTGACCTTAGGCAAGTCCATTCACTTCTCTCATTTTCTCACATGTAAAATCAGGAGGTGGAACCAGGGGATATCCAAGATCCCTTTCAACTGTAACACTGTGTGTGTGGTTCATTTCCTCTAGGCAGGTACAAGACTGGCAGGACTCAACCTGTAGCAATCCTTGAGCACTCGTCAAAGACACCCTTGTTAGTGTTTCATCATAGAATGTAAAGGAGCACCCTGCCAAGTGGAAGAAGAGCACCCCAGTGTGAATGGGAGCCAGACCGCTGAAATGCAGTGGAAAAGGAAGTCAGGAATATAAACAGTCTTAGAGGTAAACAACGGCTAAGAATCTGGGCTTTGGAGAAGGGCATATCTGGGGGTGATCCTGGCTTTGCTGCTATTTTGTGATCTTGGGCAATTAGTTAAAACCTCTGAACCTTGGAGTCCTTATATGCAAAATGAGATTAATACTAGGTACCCTTGAATATTGTTCTGAGTACTCATTTTCCTGGAAATATAAGGTGTATTTTACATTAGATATGGCATATGATGAGGGCTCAGTAAATATTAACTATTATTTTTGTTCTGAAGATACTGTATTCTGAATTTTATTTCTACATCACTGCATACAGAATGGGGCATCAGAATTGTGTTGTGGTTCTGGTTTTTGACTAAATTTACTAAAATTACTAAATATTTAATATTTATTGATTTATCAAAAAGTCATTTGTCAAGAGACTGCAAATCTCTTTCAAATATTCCCTCAGAGATGCCTATCAAATTCTCCCCAAAGAAACTCTTTTGGATCCCAACATATTTAAAAATGTATTCCCTTACCTGGTAATTTGTTGTCATACAAAATAGATCATCATTGTGGAGAAAACGGCAGGAACTTTGTGGAGTAGGTTATTAGGCCATATTATCTGAATATAATTTTATCATTAGCCAGTATATTAACTTGTTTAATTGCAAGCTCTAGGAAGATTTGAACCACACAGTCAATGAGGATATTTTTAAATGTTAGGGCATCTTGTCCTGATTTGTCTAGAATAGTCTTAATTTATGCCTATGGTTCCTAAATCATTTAAAGTGAAAAGTAAACCTTTTCACTCTTAGAAGCAACCTGGTTTAGACAATAGTTATTCTGTTTAAGTTAATTAAATGTTGGACTGATGATTATCTCTATGAAAAGCTGTTTGAGAACACTGTTTCCCTGAAAAAGTCAAATTAGATATCATGTATCATTTCAACTTTAGTCATTTTCCAGGATGTCTAATTTTTGTCTGTTTAAGACTGTGGTCTGTAAGAGACTTATGTCTACCAAGGACAGCTATTTAGAAGTTTCCACAGGAATAGATGGCTAAAGTATGTCCCAAACTGGTATTGTAGCTTGAAGAACAGGATTATGAAAACTTTGATAATATTATCTGATCTTCATTATTTCATTCATTTCCTCCATGCTAAGCAGTGAGGATACCATAATGGGGAACAAGTTAGACATGATTCATTCTTGCCCCTATGGGGCTCACATTTTACTGAAGGACACAGAAGAAACAAGTTTTATCAGAACCTTGTTCAATAAAAACAATTAAATTTATGACAAGCTTAATGAAGGAACAATGAGCCAGTGCAGAAAGTAATGAAAGTGTGAGGGATATTGTCTTTAGGTAGGGTTCTATGAGAAGGCCTCTTGAGGATATGGCATTCTAATTTAAGGGGGAAGTGCTACAGGTAGGAAAAACTGCTGCATACAAAGACCCTGAATCAGGAATGAGTCGGATGTGTTTGGGGAACTAAGAGAAGATTAGTGTGACTAGAAATCATTGAATAAGGGGAAAGCTTGGCATGAGATAAGGTTGGGGAGATAGGTGGAGACCAGATCATACTGGGCTTATGGTAAAGACACTGTATTTTATTCACATGAACTAGAAAGCCATTAAAAGTTTGAAGCAGGGGAATGGCACGATCCGATTTATGTTTGATGTCGATCTGATTTGTGTTATAACTTACTGTCCTGCTGTGTGGAGAGTGGACTGAGTTGTGTGGGGAGCACAGTGGAAGTAGAGACACAAGTTGGGAAGTGTTAAAGTGGAGCAGGTGAGAAATGATGGTGGTTTGCACCGGCATGGTGGTGGTGGAGAGAGGCAGATTCACAGCATGTATTTCAGGTTGACTTGAAAGCACTTGCTGATAGGTCAGATGCTGGATATGGAGGGACATGGAGAATAAAACGTGATCCCATGGTTTGGCTCCAGGTGCTGGGTGTATATGGAAGATACGTGGAGGAGCAAAGGCAGGTTTGGGAACCAGAAACCAAGATCTCTATTTTGAAAATGTTGAAAATGTTAAATCTGAGAAATTTCTGAGATAGGTGAAGAACGTCATCTAGGTGGTTGGATATGTAAATATGGATCTCTGACAAGTATGAGCTGAAGTTATAAACTGGGCACTCATTAGTATATCATGGAATTAAACATTGGGAATGATGAGATTACATAGAGGAAAAGTATAGACAGGAAAAGAAGGGAAGGAGAAAGAGTGGAAAGGAGGGAGGGAAGGAGGGAGGGACGAAGGAGGGCAGGACTAAGCCCTGGGGAGTATCAGCTCTTCAGGGGATAGACTCAAGTTCAAGGTCCTTTTACAATCACTTTGTGATTTCATAGGCAATGAAAACTGAGGGTGGGGGTGGGTAAAGACAAGAGAGGAGAGAGAAAAAGGAAAAATGCATTGAGGTGAAAAGGGAGAGAGCAGTGTGAGAAAAGCCAAGAGAGTGTTCCACGAAAGTGGAAGTGGACAAATTGGTTGAGCAGCCAAATAAGATGAGAGCAGAGAAGTGTTCATTGAATCTGGTCACATGGACGGTGATGGTTGGAGACCAGGCAAGAGCACTTAAATCATTGTCTAGGTATTGAAAATGGTATGTTGAAATGTATATGGATTTGCTTGCATTCACAAACTTTAAACATTCACATGAATGACTTGAGGTGGGGAGTGGTGACTTACGCCTGTAATCCCAGCACTTTGGGAGATGGAGGCAGGCGGATCGCTTGAGGCCAGGTTTGAGACCAGCCTGGCCAACATGGTGAAACCCTATCTGTACTAAAAATACAAATATTAGCTGGGTGTAGTGGTGCATGCTTGTAATCCCAGCTACTCGGGAGGCTGAGGCAGGAGAATGGCTTGGACCTGGGAGGCAGAGGTTGCAGTGAGCCGAGATTGCACCACCATACTCCAGCCTGGGCCACAGAGTGAGACTCAGTCTCAAAAAAAAAAAAAAAAAAAGAAAGAAAAGAAAAAAGAAAAATTCACGTGACTAACTTGAACATGAGTGTTCCACTCTTAACGTTTGCTCACAATGGTCTCAACCTTGAAGGCTGCTGGGACCTTAGCCGCAGGCTGTGGAGGAGGGCAGTTGGGCCTGGGGACACCTAGAATGGAGAACATTTGGTACCTTTGTATATCATAGTTTACATGGTGCAGGTTGAACACACAATAGAATGTCCAGAAATGTTTGTGGATTGACTTTAAAAAAAAAAGAAACAAAAAATGCACTGGAATACAAGCTTCTTTTATAGTTATTTGTGACAAGCAGTGTAAAGGATGAAGGAAGCAGTCTCATGAAAGCCCAACATAGGTTTCTGTCAAAAATAACACATTAAATAAACGAATCCTTTCTGTTACTCTGTGGAGTGAGCAGAGATGTTGCAGTATTATCACGCCAGCTTTAGAGATCCAGAAATTCAGATTGAAAGACTGAATAAGTTGGCCAAGATCACACAGCCACTCAGTGGCAGTGCCAGGAGTTCCCCAGGGCAGCTTGAAGGCCCGTGGTCTACCTACTCCTCCACTGGAAATAAACCGTGATTCATGACCTCAAGCCATATCAGCTCTCATAGCCATGGCCTGGGGGAAGGTCACTCTCTTTGGTTTTCTTCTCTTTTCAGTTCTTTCCCCCTTTCTGTGGGTAAACCTTTCATTTCTTCAATTATTATTATTATTTTTTGAGATAGACTCTCACTCTGTCACCCAGGCTGGCATGCAGTGGCAATCATGGCTTGCTGAAGCCTCTACCTCCCAGGCTCAAGTGGTCCTCCCATCTCAGCCTCTGGAGAAGTTGGGACTACAGGCATGTGCCACTGTGCCCAGCCATTTTTCTTGTATTATTTGTAGAGACAGCGCCTCCCTATGTTGCCTCCCTGGTCTTGAACTCCTGGGCTCAAGTGATCTTCCTTCCTGCCTCAGCCTCCCAAAGTGCTAGGATTACAGGTGTGAGGCACTGCACTGGGTCTCTTCCATTTCTTTTTTTGGCCATTCCTTGTGCAAGAGCTGGAGAACTATGAGGAATTGGGTTGTACAACCTCTACCCCTTTCTCTTGACTTTCTATTCAATGAATGGTCCATTGTTAAAAGGTAAGAGGAATGCAGCAAAGGTGAATGGATGACTTATTAGGCTGGAGTAGGGAGGGAAGGACTGCACACATGCAAGGCTGTTATGGAAGAGACTATGAGGGCTGTACACATATGACTTATTTTCAACAAGAGTTATAATATCACATTCATATATGAGGCTGAAAAAAATCCTTTTTCCTACTTCTTTTGAATGATTGGAATCAGGTGGTCCTGCACAGTGTGTTTATTATTCCAAAAATGAAACCTAAAAGGCACATCAACAGTTCACACAGTTTTCCAAGCCTCACTTGTAGACCAGGGAGCCCCGAGCCAAGCCAGATGGGCAGGGGTGCCCAGCATTGCTGGCAACATTACCGTGGGAGTTCTGGGGCACAAACCACAGGGCAGGCAGGATTTCAGAGGCTCAGAGGACAGAAAAGGCTGAGATGATTTCTAGAGACTATTCCAGATGGATCATTTAAATGCATCCCTCCCAGAGCAGGACATTCTGCACCTCCCTTGGCCACCCACTCTCATGCTGCCAAGCTGCCCAATGACCACAGTAAGAAAAGGATGGCTTTATAAAAACTCCTCACACTGGTACTTTAATTAAAAGAAAATCCTTCTATATTCTGTATCATTTAAAAGGTTCATTGTAATAAATGTTTGCAAAAATAAAGCTTTTCTTTGTATGCCTTTGCAACACAGGGAAAACTGGCCACATTTCCACAGCAGTGTGGGATGCTGAAGAGAGAGGGCCTCTTGAATGTGCTATGCAAATTTATGAAAACAACATGCAAATCAGTATAGTTTTGGGGAATCCAAACAAACAAACAAACAAATGGCAGGAAAGAGTGATTCCTGTGCCTCTTGGAGGATTCTTGACCCTACTTATAGGGTCGTCCAGGTGTGTGCATGTGTGTGTCTCAGTGCGTGTGTCTGTGTGCATGTGCCTGTGGTTGCACGGTGACAGAGGAGAAGATGTAGGGAAGAACTGAGACCTGAATGCACCAAGGGAATCAGAACTTACTCTTTTTTTTTCTGTTTTCTGAGATCCAAGAACTCTTTCCCTTGTCAGGAATAATAATTAGTATCGGAGTAAAACAGAGTCATCTGTGCACTGAATTGTATGGAAGGGTGTGTTGTAAGACAGCAAAGATGTGCAGGACTGGGAGTCAGGACCAGAGAAGAAACCCCTTTCAATGCTGGATGCAAGGGCCCTGCTCAGGCTGCACTTTGGAGGACCTCACTCTGGCACTCTTCTGGCTGTGTCTCTCACATGGCGACAGGAATCTACAGGGCCACCTGCAATGCCCCTATGGCTGGATCACATTCTGAATACCCCGTGAAATGCAAGATTTGTAGCATTGAACCTGACCTACTGGGATGTTAGGAAGGTATATTGTTGAGGGAGGAGAATGGGAGTTGTGACATTTGGATGGCTATCCCTGGGGTGTGTGAACCTCCTCCAGTGTTCCATTCCAGCCCCTGCATCACCATTATTAGAAGCGGGCCTGGCCAGGGGACATTTTCTGGTCCTGGGCCAGCCTCTGGTGGTTATGTCATCTTGGACAAATTCATTTTTTCTCTGGGGCTTAGATCCCTCATTGGTCACTCGGGATCAGGGAGAGATTGGACTGGATGAACATTAACTGCCTTAGAAGGTAAACATTTCTGAGAAAGGTAGACCATTTAAAAATATTCTCCCATGCCTGATGGCCCACAGTAGACATGATGTCAGAAAAAGGGCACCCGTTGTCAGCTATGTGTAGGTTGCGTATTGTGGTGTATGAGTTGGAATGGGATCCAGTGGTTTACAAATCTGTTATATTCTTCAAATGCATTGGTCTTCGAATATGAGATTTGCACACAATTGTAGGGTATTGTTCTGATTAAGTTAATCTACTTGAATTGTGCTTTCTTGGAGTTACAGCCTTTTGAACTTAGTACATGCATTTACACAAATAACATGCAAATAAGAATTCAAGTGCTTTCAATAACCCACTCAAAGAGGACTAGAGCACCATAACCTGAGTTATAGTTAGCACCATAACTAGAGTTTGCTTCACAATTATCAACATTTATCTAACAATTAAACACTGTGTCAGGTGACACATAAATGTATTCTTGTAAGTCCTCTTCATTTGGCACAAATAGGTGCCCTGAAGGCCAGTGTGTGGTGACTTCTGAGGCAAACCTCTTCCAGCAGCTACACTGAACCAGCACTTCCATCTCCCACTCCCAGGTCAGTCTCCCTCACATCTGCCCCAACCCTGTTCTCTGCTTATGAATAACTAATAGCTGGCATGCCTGACAGTCAGACAGGAGTCTGCCAAAATGCAGGCATGATAAACCTGAAGTTTTCTTTCTTCCACCTTCCCAGGTAAGAAGCCCAAATAGCCAGTCATGCCCCTGGCTGCTTCATTTTAGTATGTGTGTGGTGCCAAAAGTTGCACATCCCAGACAGATGAGGATTGCCTGACCATTTTGTTCACCACCAACCTTCACAGCATGGAGAAACAGCCTTGGTTTATCCTCCCTTATATTTCGCAGGCAGGAGGTTACAAGGCAGAACATAGCCTAGGGAGCTGAGTGGTGCTCCTTATCTTTGACTTCTTCTACAGCTCCCACAAACTTAAGTTCATGAATCCAGAGCATGTTGTCCAACAAAAATGTACTGTAAGCCACAAACATATTTCTAAATTTTCTAGTAGCCTTATTAAAAAAGTAAAAAAGAAACAGGTAAAATCTATTTTAATAATAGACTTTGTTTAACCCAAGATATGTAAAATATTATCGTTTCCATTTGTAATCAATATAAAAATTATCAGTGAGATAGCCTACATTCTCTTCCCTGTCTCACACCAAAGAGCCACCCCCAGATCTGGTGTCTATTTTGCACTCTTTCACGTTTCATTTGGGACTTGCAAAATTTGGAGGGCTTTTCACGTACATGTGACCAGTGGCTATCAGACTGGACCACAGAGGGCCAGAGCCTCCATTTTCCCTGACAGTTTACTTACTACTAAGGGAGGCTGGGGAGATGGGAGGTGTGGAGAAACTTGGTTCTCAAAAGCATGCTTTGCCTGTTTGAGGATACCGTTTATCTTTGCAGTAATATGAATAACCATCCCATCCTGTATGCCTACTTATGTAATTAATTCCCATTTATATAGCAGTTTATGTTTGCAGAGTGCTTTATCGATACAGTGGCCAGTATATTTATCTACTTGCATGTTACACTTTCATGTGTGCCTAGCTGTGCTAATTAGTGCTAAAATTATTGAGGTTATTTAAGAAGAGAGCTCATAGTTACCTTCAAGAACACCAACAACCATTTTAATAGCAACTATAAATCCCATTTTCCCTCTCCAAGTTCTGTCTACTTCACAAAAGGATTTTTATACCTCCACCCAATTTTCTCCAAGTTCTTGGTTGGCCTCGGAGTGAAAACACGCATTTAAAAGCAATCTAATAATTGTCTTTTTCCCTTTGTCAGCTTAAATTTCATATGAATGAAATAGAAGTTTAATGGCCTATCTTCCAGTAACAACAGCCTCAAAATACATGGCATATCAACATGAAAAGGATAATTACATATAATGACCACCACCATCAAATAATGCTATTTCTAATATGAAATGTCATTTCCTACACTAAATCTAAACTTCTTTCTGACAAACAGCCAAGTTTATGAGAAGGAGGGGGACAAGGGTGCAGGCAGGCAGGCAGCAGCCGGGCCCTGGGTTGCATGGTACCCTCTGGGCCAACACCCCCAGAGGTCTGAGGACTGAAGCAGTTTTGGCCTTGTAGGAAGCCTGGTAGAGGCTGGTGGAATGGGAAGATGAGGGGAGCCTGAATGAACAGTCCTGAGGTACAAGAAACACAGAATTGTGATGCGGGTGGGAGATTTGAAAGAACATTTCACCTTACGCATTCCCCTCCCCAGCACTTCTCTTCCTCCTGCCAAATCAATGAAGGGGAAAAATTACAGTGCTCCAATTCATTCCTTGGTTCTGCTGCTCTCAGTGATTGGAAATGCCAGTGAGGGGAATGATATACATCATGTGATGAAAGGAGAGTACAGAAATATGCACCAAGAGCTATGAAATGCAGCTGCCCCCACAGCAAAACCAGGCAGCTCTTGAATAGAACACAACACCACCCTAGAGACTCAAGACCAACTCCCACTCTGAAGCAATTTTGTGAGCCCAATATTGGGGATTAGAGTCGAACATGAGAGATCTTATGCCACAAATCACTGCATACCCAATGCTTCTGCTACCTACTCTGGTCTCCCATGGGGAAAATCATTAAGTCTTTCTGTCTCTCTTTAAAATGGGAGCTAAATTAGTAACTTACCACAAAGGAGCGTTTTTTTAATTACTTGCGTACAAATTGCTTGACATTATTGAATGAAAGGTATCAAGGAGAATGCAAGCTATTACCATGATTATTTTTGTTCTAATATAAAGCAGCAGGCCAGAACCTTTTCCATCTCTGGATTACGTTTCAGGTGAGTGATACTTCAGGGAATGGTTTCCTAAGGCTCCAACCGCCATTAGTACCAGCAGCATTTCAGAGGCAAATCAGGAGAGGCCAGCCTCCTGAGGCTAGGGCTTGATTGATGTGGAATGGAAATGCAACCGGAAGGAAAGAGCGGATTGGGAGAGAGAGAGTGAGGGCATGGGTGGTGGCCTCGTCCTGGGCAGCCACAGTGTGAAAATATCCATGCAGTCAGTTATTCTCTTGTGACCCACTGTTGCCTGTTTCCCTGCCAGTTGGGCTCCCAGGCTTTGTTGTGAGGCTGGTCTCATGGGGATGTGCACCCTAACATGCATTTGTTTTGAGGTATCAGACATGATCACAGCCATCATGGATGAACATGGACCGACATATTATTGCATTGCTAGAGAAGATGAGAGACCAACTTTCCTCTGTGTTACCTGTGCTACCTCAAAGGGCACATGGAAGGAATGTTGAACAGAACTTTCTAGACAAATACTGAAACTACTGTTATTCTTTTTTCTTTTTTAAAATCCTACCACAGGCAGGGACTTGTCCCTCTGCAGCCAGTCTTACCCCAGGGCCAACACCACAGTGAGCACCCCTCATTCAAAAGGGTGATGGTTCTGCCCACGAGGGATCTGCAAGTCAAACTGGAATGCCTAGGGAACTAACAGTGATTGACTGATTTGCCATTACATCTTCGAATCATACTGTGATTGTGTCTTCATTAGGAATGTTGGGTAAAGAGAAAGTGACACACTATGGTAATTATCCTAGAAAATTGGGTGGCATTAGAATAAGGCCTTGGAATGCTTTCCATGGAATTCTTTTGATCAAAACATTTGCTCTGTTGGAGATAATACTATACAAGGCTTTTGAATAATTAGACAAGTTCCAGAGTCCAGTGGGATGGTAAGGAAGAGGAAGCCGATTACTCTCTGGATCTCTCTGTTATACATAGAGTTGTTTATTCACTTTGCTAAAAAATCTTCCTTATGAATTCTAGTATGTTATTTTTGATATTTATGTCTTAACGATAGTGTCAGGAGAATGTTTAAATCCCATTTAGCTTTTGACTCTCTATGTAGAAAAACTATTTCTCCTCCCATATGCAATTTTTTGTCCATTTATTAATTGTGCTGCTGCTTTCCTAAGTTTATTTACTGCCTTCTAAATATGTATCTTAATTTATACTTTGAGTCCCACAGGGAGTCATAAAATGTAAAATCTTATATAATAGCAGAAGCAGCTACAAATATTTTAATATCCAGGGCTGCTTCTGAATCCTAATTTTGCAGATGGCGTGAAGTTCATTTTATAGCAACTATTGAAAACTAATAAATGCCATCCACATCACTCAGCATTGTCAATAATCCATCAGACTGTGTGCCCAGGGATGCTGGGGAAGCAGGGGTGGCTCCTGGCCCTTCTCTAGCCAGCCTCCAGCTGCAGACCCCAGAGCTGCCTGGCCTTATCAGCTGCCACAATTCTATTCAGGTCAGCAATGAGGCGAGGCTTTTTGAACTTCTAATCTGCCAGTGGAGAGATATTCGCGAGGGTAATTGCTGCAAAGAGCATGCAACGGAGGGAGGTAAATTTGTCCCTCTCCTGCTTGTTGTATTTGCCTTCTCAAATGCAAAGATGAGCAGAGGAGGAGAAGCAAGGAATTGACAGTGAGACCGCTCCCAGGCTTGGTCAAAAACGGGTTGAGAAGTTGTAGATCCCTTATTTTAGACTTTCTTCTTTTCCTCTTTGGTAAATTATCTCTTTAAGGAAAACAAAAGCTCATATGATGAGAGAACAGCAAGGGGGTCAGAAACAGGCTCAATGAATTTATTATATATTCTTTCATTTTTATTTTGCCAAATAGTTATCCAGTCCCTGCTGTGCCCAGGCACTGTGGAAAGTATTTCTATATCTATAACTGCTATATAACTATATAAATGATATTTAGTTACAAATTAGATTCTCAAGTAATCTCTGCCCTTAAAGGAGCTCACCATCTAGAAGGGGGATATTATTATACTAGTAAGTCTACACAGTAGGGTATAGTAAGTGCTCTAAGAATGTGGAGGAGGGGAGAGAGAAAGAGTATTTCTAGTCTCCAAGAGGATGGGGAAGAAGGTAGGCATCCAAAGAGAACTGATGGGGAAAATGACACCTGGACTGGATATGGGCAGAAGATGGTCAGTTGGCCTTATAGACTCCTGGGAAGTCAATTAATGTCAACCAAAGCAGAGATCAATTCCCTCTCTTTTCTCTCTGCTCTTCAGAGAGCTGTTTGCTGTCTTGCAAAATCTCCTTTGCTTTCCCCTTTTAAGGCTGCCTTTGCTGTTTCCTTGAACTGGATTTCATCTGGATGCAAATTCAAAAGGAGCAAGAGGGTAATCTGCTTTTAGGTAGTCCCAGGAGATGGGCTGCTGAAGGCTGGGCAGAGCAGCACATCAAGTTGGCTTGATGAGATGCGTTAATTCAGAGAAGTTGGAAAGGTCCCAGAGTGGCTTGGGTGCAGAAAAGCAAGTAAATGATCCAATCAAATTTTGCCTTCAGATTCATTCAAAACACCTGGATAGAAGTTACTGGGACAGAAAGCCTGGATGCAAGAGCTCTTTGCTGTGCAGAGTCTCTGGCCTTAAGTTGTCTGACTCTCTTAAAGTTGAAAAGCTGTACTCATAGATAATAATTTTTCCATTTGTGAAGCCATCTTACACCCAGAAACAAATTCAAGTTGACTTTCAATAAGATTTACTCTTCTTTTGGGCCTGCTTGCCCACCCTCTCTTCTCCCTTCCCTCCCCTCCCGTCCCTCCCTCCCTTCTTCTCCCTGCTCTCCCCTCCATTTTCCTTCCCTTCCCTTTCTTTCCTTCCCTTCCTTACTCTCTCCCTTCCTCCTTTATTTTGGCTATGTGCAAAAAGATGTGAAATAAATGAATGAAAGATATTAATAATAGCCATGCCATTGCCCTTGACAGGAAAGAAATCATCTTCCCCAATGTGACCACAGTAGCTTTCATCCTGGACAGGATCTCCCCACAGTAAGGAAGCCCCCTGACTTCACAGGTACATATCAGATAACACCTAAGGCTCTGATGTGGACAAACCACCAAGTCTGGGCTGGAAGACATTCCATCAAGCCATGCTCTGGGGCTCTTTAGCAAGTTTCAAGCTCTGTTTTAGGGAAACCACAGGACCCTGGTGTCTGATGCGAAAAATATTTTTTTTGTGTGTGTGTGTGAAAGAAACTACAAAATGTCAGCGGTGGAAGGAACAAGGAAGAACAAGTGGCTCAACCATCTTATTATGCAGATAAGGAAACCTAGGCCTGGAAGAGTTAAATGATTTGCTCTAGCTCCTGACAATTAATTATAGGTACAGCTGGGATGAGAATCCAGAAAGGGGTGGGAAATGACAGTCATGAATATTCTTCCTCTCCCAAGTACAGCATTCAAATAGTGCCTCTTTGTGGTTAGCTGCAAAATGCTAAATATTTCCCTCTTTCCAGAGTCAGTAGAAACAAGTGGCGTCCAAACCAACTGCTCTAAGTGTGCTTCGCTGTACTCAGTGCAATGAATAAGATGATGGCCCTGCTGGTATGCTGTCAGCTGACAAAGCTTCTGGCAACTCAGGCATCATGCGTCCTTAGTACTATGGATTTGGTAGGAAGGGGGCTGAGCAGGGACTTGGGGACCCATTTGCTTGGTGGTTCAGGCTAACGAAGTAGAGTGAGGTTCTGACACGGCTGGTTTGACGGTCCAAAGAGATTGCCTGCTATTTATCAGTGATTGGCCTTGCGCCTGGGATTTGCATTGTATCATAATATGTATTTATAAAAGTATAATATAGAGTAAACATATAGATTACATAAAGTATATAAAATTATGTGTGAGAAATATTTTACTTTTTAATTTTTGAGGGAGCATGCATACTTGAATTATCTAAATTAAATAAATATATGATATCCCTTGACTGCAATTCATGTTTTTAAGAGGTTGAAGATTAAAGTCGACATGTATGAGACTCTCTGCCACAAGAGAACAAATCCCAGCTTAGCTCAGGGCCTGGTGTGTGCATTCAACAGTAATGGCTATTTTTCCTATTTTGGCAATTGAGATTCAGTAGCCAAGAGGGTGGGCTATTGTTCTCTAGAGAATCTGTATTTAAGTGACAAGATCCCAGCCCTGAAGACTGGCAGGAGGATGACACAGCATACCAATTTCCTGCCAACGAAGTACCAGTTTCCTGCCAACGAAGGGTTCAATAATGGTCTCATCTTACAAGGGCATCAGTGATGGGGAATTGTCAAAACTAAGGAGAAGGCCTCAACCTGACGCCTGTTGCTGGTGCTGTACCATTGTGGTAGGTAGGGGTAGAAGGTGAGCAACCAGGAGTCCGGAACACGCCAGACACCCAGAGCTCCTTGAGAACACTGCATTATTTTGAGCTGTTCTGCAAAAAGGGGCCCCACAGGAGGCCAATATTGGAAGCCAGCAGCCATGGCTGAGCATAGGTCCCAGGTCTGAGAGGAGGAGCTTTAAATTCGCAGTCCATCTGAAAGAGACAGGGGCCTAGGGGAGAGCTGTGGAGGGACTGAAGCATCAGGAGTCCAGATATGATCTGGAAGCCCATAATCTCTACAGCTCATTGTTTTTGGCATCATTTTTCCTGTAAGGAGATGAACAGTGGGCTTTCCAGTGCATTTGAAACCCAGGAGATTGAACATTCCAAAGGATTCCAGTGCTGAAATGATAAGCAGGGGTGGCTCATCTTCAAGAACACACTAGAAACAAATGATAGCTATGCTCCAGGATGACAAAGACGGGGCTGATGAAAAGCACTTATTTCTGCCTAGAGGCTGAGTTGTATACTCCAATGTAACTTTATTCAGAAGAAACTATCAGTGGATAAACTATCCCCCAGGTTTTTAAAAGGTAGCAAATTTTACTATCTTTAAAATAATCATCCTTGATAAGTGAAGAGTTGATAAATGAGCTCAATCTGCATATCACCTTGTAAGAGCAAAGCTGTGTATAATTACAAGATTGCTCTGGGGGCTGTTGCTTTACTCTGGTGAGTAGAAAAGGCAATGCCTTGTGAAATGGCAAGCTAAGGCTCTTGTGGTTTAGCAAAAGAAGGAATTTCATCTCACCCATTGCTCCCTTTGCTTTGTCACTGGGGTTGCCAGAGCAATTCCCAAAAGAGAAACATAATATTCTTGACTCTAATTGAATGAATCCAGTCATTACCTTTTGAGATGCCATAGGACTTTCTTTTATATGCACCCACACACAAAGTTGCTACAGAGGAGCTACTGATACAGTCATATTTAAGAGATGGATGGTCAGATTATTCAAAATCCACTGATAAGACAGAAATCACAATGAGAGGAAGGGTAAATGTAAGTAGAATGAGATAAACAAAAATCTCAAAGAAAGGTGAAAGTAGCCACAGAAATAATTGTATCTGTCATCCACCGCCATTTACTGTGCATTTCCCCTTCTTATACTGAGCTCCTCCATGAAACCATTTTCTCAGCTTCTCCGTTCTTTGTGCTTCATTATTCATCAGACTTTCTCTTTTGGCCTATTGGATTCCTCTTTTGAAACTGCTCTCCCAGTGGAAAAATGATGAAGGCTCTAGAATCCATCCTTATTTCACAATCAGAACCAAGACCAAGGGCCTCAAATACAACTCTTTTGGGGAACCATTATTAGAGGTATGAGAAAACATTATAGAACTAAGGCTCTTTAATTATTTTTTGAGGGATGGGCTTCAGCACAACATCCACTCCTTCTCATGGCCCACCCTTTCCATTTTAATGTGAGTCTGTTCATTCTATATTGAAATTGGATTATGTACTTTGCTAAAATGTTGATCAAATGATTGTGATATAATTTCGTAAATTGCAAAGTGCTGTCTACAACTGTGCCTGAGTCTCCTATACTAAAATTCATTGGGAACTGAGTGGTCCAGGAAAGCAATTGCTTGATGACATTCTGAGAGCCATTTAGAAGGCCCCATTTCAACCCAGAAAACATTGCTCTTAAAATTATATCACCCCAAACAAGATGTAAGTGGAGCCATTTTTACTTGGTGTTCTCTTTAGACACTTGTAGCAGGCACTTGTCTCCTCAAATTTATTCTTTCTTTCTTTTTTTAGTAATAGACTTTCCCTGAATTTTTGCAGGGCACATGTTGTTCATAAAAAAGACTAAATTTTACAGGTGACCTATGGCTGTATGTGGCCATATGGCTAAATTTCAATCAGTGGAAGTTAAGTAGATTTCTCATATCTTACTTTTATGGCTGAGAGGCAAAGTGAAGGTAGGAGCTGAGGCAGCCATTTTGGACCAAAAGAATAACCACTGGATGAGATTTGCTCGATGTGAAAGAAAAGAAAATGCAGCGTTGTGGTGAAGAGTGTTGGGCCAGGAGTCAGAATATCTAGAATGTTCTAGTCACTTTGCTCACTAACAAGGACATATGACTTTGAGAAAGCCATGCAATTTCTAGAGACTTTGAGCAAGCTGTATAATTTGTCATGCCTTTCGGTATCCTCATATACTAAATGAAAGCATTATGAAGTGCTCTAACTATTTCAGAGGGTTATTGTGGGGACTCAGTGATATCTTTACATAGAAGCTATTTAAAAAGCAGAAGTCAATTTAAAACTCAGTAGGTTATGGCTGATACAATTACAGGCAAAATAAACTTTGTCCTATTATGTAAAAGCAGGCATTTTGATGAAGACATCTCATAGAAAAAGCTTCTCAGCTCAGTCTTCTAGAGTATTGCTCATTCAAGAGTGACAGTATCAGCAGAAATCATTTATTTCTAAGGCCCTAAACTTTCCCAAATTATTGGCAACCTTCTGATAATCCTATACTTCACCTTGCAAAGAAAGTTCCTACTGTCATCAGCCAACATATGGATTTCCCATTTTGACAAATTTGATGAAGAAAATTATTCTGCCAGGAACCAGACAGATGTATAACAGCAGTACCAGTATGTGACAAGTTGGTTGTCATGGTGGATGTCTGCGAACCTGTTTTGTGAAGTTCAAATGGAAGACTCTTAATATTGTAAAGCTTGTTGTCAGTTGTCTGTGATTCTGCTCAACAAATTAGCTCTAGTTTCATTTCAGAATGATCCCATTCATCCTTCATATACCCAACAAGATGCTCACACTACTGATGCTCACAGAGACTCCTGAGCATGGTATACCAAGGCTGAACACATTACCTCACTTTCTGCATATATCTGAGGGCACAATTGAGCTTCACCCAATTTTGGACCTTTTTATCACTGTCACTGAGGTGTCACAAGATAGCTTTCTGGAGCAGAAATGCAGTGGAAAGGATTTTACATGGCTCATAACAAGTCCAGGCAAAACCTCTTAAAATGGGCAGTTCCAAGAGCAAATAGAAAATCACTGCTGAGGTCTTATAATATCATATCTGTTACTTGTTCCTAAATGATTAAATGTATATATTGATATTTACACGAGTTTTTCCACAAAGTCACCCTGTTGAGAGTTAAGGATAAGACCTGGCAAAGAACTTGCTAGAGGACAAAAGAAAAGAGACATCAAAGTAATATCATGATTGTCATAACCACTGCCATAGCCTCAAAACTAGACATAGACTTGAAGAATCTTAGACAATAAAATGGATGATTTCTTTTTTTAAATTTGGCACAGAAACAAGATTGCTGAAATACCTCATTACTCTAGTTGGACATATGCTGCAAGTGTCATTCTGCTAAAAGCGGAGCATCTGGTAAATTGTTGAATTGTCTTGTTGATAATTTCATAGTTTAGAAGTTAGAGTAAGCAATTAGGCAAATTTCTACTTGATTCTAAATCCTGACCAACAAAGAAGAACTGGCTAGTAATGGGAAAGTGATAGACATTTTGGCATAAATTGACCACATCATCTTGAAATTGGTGCTATGAAAGGAAGATTTAGTAGTCTAGTATAGTCAGGGACATATTCTAAAATTTATTAAAGAAGATTCATATAAACTTAGGCAAATATATAATTAAATAGTAGATGTATTTTAGGATGTCTACCTCAACAACAGCTCATTTTTTTTCTGAGAACTTTGTCCATCAAGGACCCCATCAATGACAGCATCCATTAGTGACTTGAGACCAAGAGATTTGCCTAGGCCACCATGTTTATACCTTGTAACTTTCATCAGGGATGACTTCTTACTCAAAGCCAGCCAATGGCTGAGCTGGCTAACTGTAAGCATTTAGTTGGAAAACTCTACAGATGGAAGATTAGAGAATCAGAGATGGATTCTGTAACATAGTAAAAGTCAATCCCTGCTGAAGTTATAAGGGAGCTGAGACTAAGAGTAAGTCAGGAGAGCTCATTTGTAAAGAGAAGAACGGAACAAATGACAGATGGCAGGGAGGTGTAGAAATGGGGATGGGGCAGGAAAGTTAGAATGCAAAGCTACACAAGGATGAAATCTTTGTATATTTTACTTATTAATATAGGTGTCCATAAGCATCTGTTGATAGGGAAGGAAGGG
Organism: Macaca fascicularis; assembly: GCF_037993035.2. Lineage (NCBI taxonomy): Eukaryota > Metazoa > Chordata > Mammalia > Primates > Cercopithecidae > Macaca > Macaca fascicularis. The sequence continues at coordinate 67,451,358 of NC_088380.1, read as the reverse complement.
GAGAGAGGTATCTCTATCAGTACTCAGTTACAGACTCTTGAGTTCCAAGTTTGAGGCCCTATGAGACATCCACCTGGACTTTGCTTTATGCCCATGGGTGTCTGATTGTCAAATGCACTCTATCAGTCACTGACTCATCTTTTTGGGATTGTTTTTATTTTTTAACTTGAACTGGTTAGAGTGGGTATTTCTGTACTGTAACCAGAAGATCTTGAATCTTGATGTGACAGAGACTCTAAAAGAGAATACACAGTACTGATTTTCACTTTAAGGCCTCTCCTCTGAATCTCAGCTAAGCAAATGCTCTGGCCTGCAGTTCTCCATCATTCCGTCCTATGGGCAGTGCTTTAGGAAGCCTTCTTCCAATAGGGAATCATTTGTAATCTGTTAAGCAAGACATTCTTGGCAGCCAGTAGCCTAATCATGATTCCTTTAAATAGTTTTTTCCCATGTCCTTTCCTAATTGAGCTTCTACTGTTCAGACAGGCATTTATATAATATCATTCTCCCAAGTCTTTGATCAGACACTGTGTTTACAGAACTTGTTTTTTAAGCCTTTTTTCATCTCAGATGGAATAATCCAGAAAACCACAATTTCTCCATTACAAGGCTTCAAAGTCCAAATGAGTCAGCCCGACTGTTAGTGACACCAGAACTGGGCAACCCAGAATCTCTGTTTCCAGAGCACAAATGGGTGTGTCATTCCACGTATCACTGAAGATTCCACATCCTCTCCTGAAATGTAGCAGGAGGGGACACAAATGTAGTTACACTATTCTCTTAATCTTTTCACCAAACTCTTAGATTGTATTTGTTGATGATACCAAGTTTGGAGATATTTCCTTAATGTAAAAAATGTGAAAGTAACTGACTCTTTTTCTGTTATATCTTCTTACTGTAGGCCAAAGATTTGTATTCATTTAGAAAAGGTAGACTGGAAGATGGGCCTCAGTTTTCATGTCTGTAAAATGGTGATATTAACCTAGTTAATAGTCTCTATGTTTCCTTCATTTCTGATTACTTCAAACAATGCATTAAAATTAAATTAAATTAAATAGCAAATGGAAAATGGCAGCTATAGCCCCAGTGGGTATGGTCTACCCAGGTCTGTCAAGATTAGAACCACGTGGATTTAATTTATTTGGGAAGGAAACAGGCTGCTGATCAGAGCAGTGGATTTGCTTGATGGACCTTTAAAAAAAGATGAAAAAGTGACAAACTGAAATGTATAAATCTAGTCTGATAGGTTCAGATAATTTAGAGCTAAACCATGTCACAGGTCACTGTCCAGCTATGCTGGGAAAGCCAATGGGAAAAGAATCAACCTTTTTGTAGTGATCTGTAATTCCTGTTCAGATTCTTGTTTCCTTCCCAGAATGTTCCCCCAGTGAGAACTCTGACCCCTTCAGAACCAACCTGGTGAGTGTGTGAAGCAGTTCTCAGTTCTTTTGATTGGTCCAGTTCTGTGTTTTGTTACAAGCATTGCACAGCTACTATCTGAAAAGGAATCTACCTCTTTATGGGAACATACAGCTGCTGCTGTTACCATACCATCTATTTTCCTTTAAAAAGCCCTGTTTGCTCTACAGTTTATAGAAACTGACATTTGAAGAGATAGTGTCAGCTTGACCCTTCAGTTATCTGAAAAGAAGAGAATCAAGTCTGTCTTCTCTGTTTCTCCTTCCTCCCTCTTTTATTTCCTAACTTCCTTCCTCTTTACTTACTTTTCATCAACTTATATGGCCCAGCACTCCTGGAATTCTCTGTAAAAAGAAATTCAATCCCTTAAGAAAAGCATTGTAAAGGAAAATTTGGACAAGTAGAGAATTTAAAAATTGTTTACCAAGTGGAAGTAAAAGGAAGTTGATTGCTATACTCTGGCTGGCCCAGTCTCCATAAGGTGACAATGCCTAGAGACTAAACACAAAGATCTGGTATGTTTAGACATGTTTAGTAAGTTGTTCTTGGTATTGATTCAATGCAAGAAGGTACATGGATGTTTGCTAGTTGGAAAATCTCTAAAACTTGCACTCTCACCAAGACACAATAGGCAAGACATCCAAGCCTTGACACCAACTCTCCTCCAACCCAGCTCATTTTAAATGCATGCATTGCACCTTACCAAGTCCCAGAGGCTCTGGGTACCAAAGAAACCAATGCCATGACAAGGATGGTCAGCTTGGAACCAAACCCTGGGAGACAAGTGGAGCCCTGCACACTTGTGACCGATATAATGAGCCACTGGATGGCACTGTGGGTCCATGCAAATGTGTATGGAAGGCCATTTATCTTTCTTCTAAAAAGACTGTTTAGCCTTGACAGGTAATTTGGCACATTTTGTGTTGAAATGTGCCAAATGATTTGGCAAATATTTCGCTTACCTCTGAAAATAGGCACACCTGCTGTTCTGGCCTTCAGGGAGATGGAGGAGGGTGGCTTTTCCCCCCAACTCCCTTGTCGCTGCTAATTTCAGAAGTGAAAACAAGATTTGGTCAAAGATACATAGGCCAACTCCATTTTAAATGTAGTATTGTGTTTTAAAGAAATACAAAAAAGTTTGTCAAGGTTGGTTTCTTATGAAACCAATCTCTTCAGTCTAAAGGGGACATCTTTTCATCTCATCAATGCTATTTGCCTAGCCAGTGGCTGGCTCATCTGGCTCATGACCAGATGGAATGGGATTTGGTTGGAGAGCTATGTCCTCTACTGGTCCTCCAACCATGAACATCTAGGAATATTTGTTTGCAAACTTTTCTGTTCTAAAGAATTATCTCCCCAATACGTAGTATGTTTAGTAACAAGAAAGTGAAGCAATGGGAGAATGTCTCATACCAAACATTTGAGCTGGCTTTTGGCCATCTTGAAACCACTGCTTTGCCATACATGATGGCGACGACAATTGTACACAGGCATTCCCATTCCTATGGTAGAACCCAGATGACAGGCTGAGGCATCCCTAAGACAGCCTGCATGTCAGGCCAAGTTCCTGGTGCACTAGGTTTAACTGTACCTCCCATATTATTTTCTACTCCGAAAAGCATATTGGAGTGAAAATGAATAAAAATGGTGTTGTTATTGATATAACTTTGAATCTAATTTTGTAAGTGATTAAACATTTGCAAATCTAATTACTGTAGCTAATCATGACTAAACAATGACTTGGGACCACTTCCCGAGGGGCCAACGGACATATTGAGAACAGGTTGGGAATAGGCAGATTAGAAAGGAGAGATTCAGAATTCTTCTTTTTAAGTACTGTCTTATCACTTATTGACTAGTAAAAAGCATATCTCACTGTGTCAAATCCACTACTCTTTTGAAATATATCAAGAGAGAATGGTATTACGGCCCGATTCTCAATTTGAATTCTGAGATTTGGCTTCTAACTCCAGGTCTTCCAATATGAGTTGTGTGACATTAGGCGAGTCATGAAACCTTTACCCTGTTTTCCTACCTAAGCCTAAGGAAGGCAATTCAGATGAGCTCCTATGGCTACAAAATATTGAAATTTTCTTTAGTTTAGGCAGCCTCAACAAATATAATCTTAGTGTATGCTAAGGTGATATATAGTGATAGCAAAATAGGTTATTTGTTCAAATAAAATCTAAACTATTTAACAGTTTTCCTGAACACAATACCAGTGTAATAAGGAAAAGAAACTCTTCTGGTACTAAGATATTTTATGCAAAATAATGTATGTATGTCTAATGATGTGTATTTGCATTTTGTACTTAGCTTAAGAGCTTCAGGGAAGATAGTTCACAAATTGTTGTTTTGTTCTGTAGATGCCTTTTTTTTTTCTTTTGCCTGTTCTTCTGTATCATGGAACTATAGTTTCCTTCCATGTGAAGATCATTATGGAGGCTGAAGGAGACCTTGATAAGAGGGGTTTCTGTGGATTCTTGGGCAAAAGCCCCACTGGAGCAGGATGGCAAGAATGGACAATGAAGAAGGGTTGACAGCAAGTGTGGACCACTATTATGAGGTGTTGGTTATAAAAGGGGCAAAGAGAAAGTTTACAACTGGTATGTGGAATCTAGGGGAAGATTCTCTCTCTCTCTCTTTTTTATTTATTTATTTTTTAACAAAGGATGACATTCTCAGACTCACCACACACAGCAGGAAACTGTGGAAACACTTATTCAGAAACATACCTGAAGTTCTGACCAAAAGAGAGCTCTGATTGTAAATCTTGACTCAATGGCTTTTTTTTCCTGCAAAGTTAGCAAGGCTTCATTTAACAGAGCATTTCAGAACTGGCAGATAGTATCATTCAGTCCTCTCACTAAACTGGGGAATCTGAGGCTCAGATAAATGAGATCTGAGATTTGCTCTCAGAGCAGTGTTGGGTAAGGATTAACAAAATGGCTTTGGGGCCAGAAATACCTTGGTTTGAGTCCCAACAATTCTACTACTTGTTGGCTATGTGACCTCAGTCTTCTCATCAGTCAAGTGTGGGGATTGTACAGTATTTCACAGATAAGCCTCCTGAAGGGACCTTTTCTTATAGGGTTTGTTGTAAAAATAAACTGAGATAAGACTAGCAAAGTGCTTAGTGCAATACTGAATATGTGACCACAGCACGCATGAATATATGTTAGCTAATATTATTATTGCCATATAAGCATTTACATGCATGGAAATAATATAGTACAAATTTGCATCCATAGAAGTTTTTTTTTAATGTCATGGGGATTTCTGCAAATGGAATGAAATAAACACTATAAAAGGCACACAGGCCACATTGTTTAGTCTAAACCTTGCTTAAGTATATGACCAGCTGTAGTCATCCTATTCAAAGATTGTTACCCATGACTGACTCAAGTCTAGGCACTCTTCAAAGTGCCTATTTGGCTTGCTGATGTGGAATCACTATCTTCCATGCAAAAGCCTCAGAACTGCCTCCCTGCTGTCTGGATGTTGTCTACCTTTTTTCTCTCTCTTTTTCTCTTTCTCTTTTTCTCCTTGTTTTCTCTTTTGAAGTCAGCCATGAGTTTAAGAAAAGCTGGTTGTGGTTGAGGGCTGCCAGGTGGCTGATGGGAAGTATAGCCAATCCTCTTTCAACAGTTTCAATTCGCTGATGAGAAGTATAGCCAATCCTCTTTCAACAGTTTCAGAATTGACTCACAGGAATGAAATGAGAGAGACATGTATGTAAGGCAGGAAAAAGGAGGGGGGCACAGTAGAGAAAGCCAGCCCTCCCCAGGCCCTCCCCAGGCCCTCCCCAGGCCCTCCCCAGTCCCTGATGTGTGCTGTAAATATCTGTTTGTCTCGAGACTTTATGACCGAGAACCCAAAAGCAAATGCAACAAAATCAAAGATAAATAGATGGGACTTAATTAAACTAAAGAGCTTCTGCACAGCAAAATAATAATAATCAGCAGCAGAGTTAACAGACAACCCACAAAGTGGGAGAAAGTCTTCACAATCTGTACATCAAACAAAGGACTAATATCCAGAATCTACAAGGAACTCAAGTGAGCAAGAAAAAAAACCAAACAATCCCATCAAAAAGTGGGCTAAGGACATGAGTAGACAATTCTCCAAAGAAGATACACAAATTGCCTACAAGCATATGGAGAAATGCTCAGCATCACTAATGATCAGGGAAATGCAAATCAAAACCGCAATGTGATACCACCTCATTCTTGTAAGAATGGCCATAATCAAAAAATGAATAAATAATAGATGTTGGTGTGGATGTGGCAAAAAGGGGAAACTTTTACACTGTTGATGGGAATGTAAACTAGTACAACCACTATGGAAAATAGTGTGAAGATTCATTAAAGAACTAAAAGTAGATCTACCGTTTGACCCAGCAATTCTACTACTAGGTATCTGCCCAGAGGAAAAGAAGTCATTGTACAAAACAGATGCTTGCACACTCATGTTTGTAGCAGCACAATTTGCAGTTGTAAAAATATGGAACCAGCCCAAATTCCCATCAATCAACGAGTGGATAAAGAAAATGTGATATATATATATATATATATATATGATATATATATGTACACACACACACACATACACACATACCATACACACACACACACATACACACATACACACATACCATAAAATGGAACAAAATAATGGCATTCGCAGCAACCTGGATGGAATTGGAGGTTGTTATTGTTTTCTCTCTATATATATTTTTTAATTGAGACAGAGTCTCAGGCTGGACTGCAGCAGTGGCGGGATCTTGGCTCATTGCAACCTCTGCCTCTCAGGTTCAAGCAATTCTTCTGGCTCAGCTTCCTGTGTAACTGGGACTACAGGCACATGCCACCACACCCAGCTAATTTTCGTATTTTTAGTAGAGACAGGTTTCACCACATTGACCAGGTTGGTCTTGAACTCCTGACCTCAAGTGGTCCACCTGCCTTAGCTTCCCAAAGTGCTGGGATTACAGGCATGAGCCACTGCGCCCAATCTGGAGACTAGTATTATAAGTGAAGTAACTCAGGAATGGAAAAAACAAACATCGTATATTCTCACTCATATGTGGGAGCTAAGCTATGAGGATGCAAAGGCATAAGAATGACACATTGGACTTTGGGGACTCTGGGTGGGAGGTGGCAAGGGATAAACGACTACAGATTGGGTACAGTGGACACTGCTTGAGTGATGGGTGCACTAAAATCTCAGAAATCACCACTAAATAATTTGAACTTATTCATGTAACCAAACACCACCTATTCCCCCAAAACCTATTGAAATAAAAAAAAATAAAGTTAAAAATAAAAGATGTTTGCCTCTAGCAGGCCTGCTAAACATGATCTCTGATTCTGTCAGAGCCATTGGGTAGGTGCCTACCTTTGTTGTCAACCCTTAGACCAGGCAGTATGAGGTTATCAGAGACTCTGTTTATAATAGTCAAGGTAGCTTAGAATGTGTTTTCTCTCTCTTGGGGACTTTTTTTTTTCCCTTGCAAATTCCCAACCACTACTTTGCTTAACCTCATTTCCTATGTTGGTTTTTCCTCGCTGGAGATGAGCAACACAGGCCTGAATTAAAACCAGCATAACAGCACAAGTTAATTGGAGTCTGAAAGGATCGGGACACTTGAAACTGGGCTTGATAAACCCCCACAGGGTTTGGAAGTGAGTCTTATGGGGACAGAAAAAATCTGGTTTCCATTGCCTCAGGATCCACTTACCAACTTTCTATAGTGATCTCTGGACTATACCTGAATGCTTAGTTTTAAATAAACAATATGTTTATGCCTGTGCTTTACATATACTGTTTGAAAGAGTGGTTGAAATGCAAAAAAAAAAAAATTATAATCTTTCTAGCTACTGACATAAGCTGTAATATAGTAGAAAAAAGCAAGAATGTTGGTTTTTGTTTCTTTGCTGGAGCTGACATATATTTATGTTTTTCTTTTTCTCATTTAAATATATCAAAGAAGTGTCTTACCATCTATTAGTCTTGCTCTGATGTACCCTTCATATTCTTTTTTTTTTTTTTTTACCTTTTCTAAAATATACCTTCCTGATAAAATGTAGTATACGACTAAAGAGAAAGTCTTCTAAGCTTCAAGCAGTAAGAAATTTAATAAGAAGCTTATTGGAGACTATCACAACATGAATAGGAACCACTAGCCTGGGCTTCTGGGTAATGAGAAATAGAACTGTTAACCTTTAGTCTATCAGCTGAATTTTGGCTCAGGATATAATGACACAAAGTCATTACCCCCTGAAGGTCCATGGTCTTTGGGGAAATGAGTGTATAGTGGTTTCAGCTCTGTCCCTAACAGTCCACAGTCTTCATCAGATGGGCTGCCATTACAATTAAAGTTAATTGTCACTATTACAGCCAAGAACAGGGATTGAATGAGATGGGAGAGTGAACTACTTTGCCCGTACTGCTAAAGGTAGTCCCTGAGCAGCTAAGAACTGTTCTTCTCCCAGGGTGATAAAAAACGTGTTTTGGAAATTTAGAGAAAAATGAACGGAAGACATGAAAGTGTCTGTTCATATGTTCAGTCACAAAGTCTTGCTTTTCACATAGAATAATGTTTTAATAGCAGGTGTCATTTCAAATTATGTTTGATTAAAGTCTCATCTGTGTTCTAACCATAAAAGAGGGAATGGAAAATCAGCTATTCTACTTCTAATGAGAATCAAGTATCTTTTTCAAAGGGTTCCATTGAGTCTGAGTTCTTTAAGATGTTAGATTTACTTTAACAATTACTTATTTGGTCAACAAGAAATCAATGCTGGCTCTTCAAAAGTGCCTTCACTGGAGACTCTTTTAAAACTGTATTTGGACATTTTAGAGAAATGGTTTGTCCATTTCCTTGTTTATTGTAGGTTATATTTAAGGCTCAAATAGCAACAGTGGTGTAGTTTCAGAATAAAAGGGGTGGCTGGACACAGGCTGGATTCATGCCTGTAATCCCAGTACTTTGGGAGGCTGAGGTGGACAGATCACGTGAGGTCAGGAGTTTGAGACCAGCCTGGCCAATATGGTGAAACCCCGTTTCTACTAAAAATACAAAAAAAAAAAAAAAAAAATTAACTGAGCGTGGTGGTGTGCACCTGTAGATCCAGCTACTTAGAAGGCTGAGGCAGGAGAATCACTTGAACCCTGGAGACAGAGGTTGCGTTGAGCTGAGATCGTGCCACTGCACTCCAGCCTGGGTGACAGAACAAGACTCCATCTTAAAAAAAAAAAAAAAAAGGCAAATTTAAATATAAATAGTGGATAGAAATAATCCTAACCTCTTTTCTTCACATATTTATAAAAGATGTTTCCTTCACTTTAACCTTATCCTGCAAAACACCACGAAAGATTGTGGACAACTTCTCTTCCGATTGATGTTTCTAAATTGGTGACATGCAATTACCTTCTCCATATTCACTCTGCTGAATAAGCTGAATTTTTAAATTATACACTTGTAGCTGGTTGAAATCTTCCTTATGTATAAAATGGATGTTAAGTGTCTTGAGAGTTGATTTTAAGATGTTTAATTATTTGCTCTCCTGACAGGCAAAACTAGTGTTACTGGAAAATTCTTTAAAAAGATTACTGTTATGCTAACCATTTCCTCCTGATCTTTGGAATCATTCCTTGATTGTGTCTCCTGTTCTTGTTCTACTGTTACTGGAGTGAACTCCTACCAGTGAGAAATTCTGGCTATGAATTCAAGAATCCAAGAACCAAAGACGTAGAGTTTGAAAGTAGTCAGGTAGTAGGAGTGGGATGGGTGGGATTCTGTGATGTGGTAACATACTTGTTGATCATATTAATTTTGTAAGACAGCCTGATATAACTGGGTAAATCACAATGTGTTCTGGTACAAGAGCTTGAGAAATAGTAGCAATTGAGTCATTCAGGTGTTTGTTTGTTTATTTGTTTGTTTTGAAATTGGTCAGTTGCGAAAAGCAAAGTCATCACTTGGAGCACAGTTTACAAGTGACATGAGCTCCCATATCTTACCCTCAACACATCTAACCAGGGTGAAACTGGCTGGAACTTAAGGGAGATGTGGTGATTTCAATGAGAGAAATTATGCTGATCCTAAGTGCTTTAGTTAGGGTCTTACAGAGAAACAGAATTAATAGGATAATTATCTATCTATCTATCTATCTATCTATCTATCTATCTATCTATCTGTCTGTCTATCTGTCTATCTATCTATCTATCTATCTATCTATCTATCTATCTATCTATCTATCTATGAGTATATTTATTATGGCAATTGGCTCATATGCTTATGTAGACTGAGAAGTTCCACCATCTGCCATCTGCAGGTTGGAGAATCAGGAAAGCTGGTGATATAATTCAGTCTGAGTCTGAAGACCTGAGAACCAAGAGGAAGAGAGAACACAGTTGTAACTTTTAGAGTCTTAAGGCCTGAGAACCAGTTCTGATGTCCAAGGATAGGAGATGGTGGATGTTACTCAGTGGATTGGATGATGCCTACCCACATTGGTGGGGGGGAATCTTCTTTACTTAGGCTACTGATCCAAATGCTAGTCTCTTCCAGAAACACCTTTACAGACCACCCAGAAACAATGTTCTACCAGCTATCTGAGCATTCCTTAGCCCTGTCCAAGTTGACACACAAACCATCACACCAAGATACTCAAACAGATACATAGAAGGGAGTAATTCAGGAACTCAGCAGGCAAGGTTGGAGGGAAAGCTTGGATTTGGAAGGTATACAGTTATGAGAGATAAAGAAGCCATATGTTTGGGCAAATTTGTCCATGAAGAACATAGAAAGGAAGATCAGATGACTGATAGTGGTTCCCTGGGGCACAGCTGCATTTCAAGGGAGAGCAAAAGGGTGAATGAAGAGAAGGAGCAGCCACCAGGAAGACAAAGTGTCCCTAAATCAAAAGAAACAGTTTCAAGCGAGGTGGGGTGGCTCACAGCTGTTATCCCAGCATTTTGGGAGGCTGAGGCGGGTGGATCACTTGAGGTCAGGAGTTCAAGACAAGCCTGGCCAACATGGTGAAATCTCGTCTCTACTGAAAATACAACAATTAGCTGGACATGGTGGTGTGTGCCTGTAATCCCACCTACTTGGCAGGCTGAGGTGAGAATTGCTTGAACCCAGGAGGCAGAGGTTGCAGTGAGCCAAGATAGTACCAGTGCACTCCAGCCTGGGCAACAGAGCGAGACTCTGTCTCAAAACAAACAAACAAGCAGAAAAACCATTTTAAGCAGGAAGAAGTGGCCTATAGTGTCAATACTACTGAGAAGTAAGATAAGCATGTGAATGTGTTGTGACTCTAGGGTCAGGAAAGCAGTGTTGTGGCGTCTTGGAGCAGAAGCCACACTGCAAAGTGTTAGAAATTAGTGGGAGGAAAGAAAATTTGGCTGTGAAGAGAATTAAGGAAAAGGGAGGTAATTGGAATGGTATTTGAGGTTAAAATCCCATTTCTTATGTTTTAAAGAATTGAGAGGGCTGAGATTGATTATATTTATTCTAAGGAGTCTAGCCTGTGTATCAGGAGGAGAGATCGAATGTATAGGAAAGAGAGTCAGGGACCAAGGGAGCAAGGTCCTGGAGGTGGTGAACCTGTGACCAGATGGATGGAGGACCTCCAGAGGCAAGAAGGAATGCCTACCCCAATGCCTGGGTTGGTGCGAGGGAAACAAATGTAGGAATCGATTTACATACATTTGTGGGATAGGATAGAAGAGGGAGAGTCCTACAATTTTTTTTTTCCAGGAAAGAGAAGTTATGGTTTTCTGTAGAGAATAAGAGAGGAACTGGAAATGAGGAATGTTCTTAAAAGGTCAAAATCTGCAATAACCACTAAGGGCAATGGGAGAGGAAACTAACTAGACAGACTAGATAGGTGGAGGTAAGGGCTTTACCTGAGTCATGTCTGTGGCTGAATAAAGTAATTGCACTGAAGATACTGAAGCCAATTAACTGTACTTTGTTTCCCAAGCATGGCATGTACCCCCAACTAATGTCACAAAGGTGTGCTGTTGAACAAAAGAAGGAAGCAGATGAGAAGCTATGGAAGGCTCTAGAGCATTTGGGAGGGAGAGGCAGCAGGTAAAGAATGGAAAATGGCTCAAGATGATATTCAATATGTACATCTCCTCCTGGCAAATCATTAGTTTCATCTTGTATTTGAAGCACAGCATCACTAAACTTCGTCTTTCTGTCAAAATAAGAACTCGTCCCATAATTTAACGAGGTAAAATTGTCACATTACCCCAACTGTGCAGTTTTTCCACGATTTTGTGTGCCACCACCCCTAATCCCATGTAAAAAAAATCACTTTTACCGGTTTGATTTTGGTGACCAAAGGAACTCGGTTATTCCATGAGTCTTCAAAATGACTTAGCCATTTTGGTAATCATTGTATTGAGAAGATATTTTCACATTTTATGCTAAATTTTAATCTTTGTTAGAATTTCTGTATCTTTTCAATTGTTAGAGTTTTTTAAATGGAATTCTGATGGAGGGATTTCCATTTGCTTTGATTGGGAGAGCGACTCGTGGAAAACTTCTCTTTCTTTCTAAAGACCTTTGTTACATGGCTAACACTATTCACATATGCCCTGTGTATAGTCTCTTTAAAATTTATGGGAGGTCAAAGAATCTTTTAAAACAAAGGCAAATGAAACTATTTGCCTATTTTCTCTTCTTTGTACAATCTTTGTACTAGATGAAGTTTTCTAACTGTTTAAGTTCTCATTCTCAAGATAAAGTAGGGAAAGTGGCATTGAACTAATCCATTCTTGAAAACATCTTAACATTATAAGCAGAACAAAGTGGTACAAAATGTATTCAGCCTCACGGATTTCTCTAGATTGTAGCCAGAATAGAAAATGGCAGAATGTATTAATTCCTAAGATAAAATTATAATGAGAACAGAAAATGGTGTGAGATGAATTAATATAGTGGCAGGCTTCGGTCTGCAGGGCAGGGTGCTCTCTAAATATCACACTGCAGCACTTTGTAGTCAGCCTCTCTCTTGTAATCTATATTTTAAAGATGCTCTAAAGATAAAGCTAGACCATATTCTCATCTCTAGCAGCACTGCCATCTCTGGACATAGAATAGCCTCAGGGAAGTGGTGAATGAACTTACCTTGCAGGAACAAAGGAGATTTAAGTTAGATACCAGGAAGATTTTTATTACTGGGAACATACACTGACATGCTTCCATCACTAGCAGATCACCTTTAGGTCTGGTGCCCAAGGAAAACTCAGTTGAAGCAGTTGTGGTTATAAAAGAAAATTTTGCTTTTTGCAAACAAAACAAAACAAACCCAACGTATTTTGCATAAAGAATTATTTGGTGTTTTCTGTCATTGCTGCTAGGGGGTCAAGGTTTTAAACAGGGATAGCCACATTTTTTCCTGGGGTGACTTTCAAAAGGGTATTGCTTCAAGTATGTGTTTAAAACTAGATAATCTTTTACAGTATCTTTTACTCATATTATAAATATACTTGTTCGTCGACCCAGTGTCAATTTGGGGAGAGAGTTAGTACATGCAGTCATGTACCTGCAGTGTCATTCAGATGCATATTTTTAGAAGCTTTGTACTATACTGTTCAATGAAGGCAAATGTGTCCCAATAATAAGCAACTGAGACTCACAGCTTCAAACACTTCAAAGGTGACTGAAACCAGAAGCCACAGTGGAAAACCCTGAATGGTTATACTGGAACTTTGCAATGTCTAATAATGCTTGCCCCATGTAGCTTTGCATCCTCCAAGACCTGATCTGATTGCAAATTTTTAATCAGGAAATCTGGTCTTTGAATCAGAATGGCTTTGCCGATTTGATCGACAGCAATGTTGTTCTTGTTTTGAATTTTCATGATGCAGGAAATTTGGGTCCAAATGTTTCCCACTCTGCATTAATACTGCTGCACGTGGCATGGCTAGGTAATCCAAACTATGAATTAGAGGTTTTAATAACATCAGAGTAAGGCATTAGCTGTACTGTCTTATCATGGCTGGTTGAGATTTCAGAAGAAATCTACTAACTCTGTGATTATAAGCAAGAGTGAATTGTGAATTACCAGAATATGTTAACCCCAAATGATGTTGTGACCTAGGCTTAAGCACTTTTTATTTTCTCTTTTCACATATTGACTGCCAGCACAGTTCTGACATAATCTCTTTAAGCAAACCTGGTAGCTCATGACTGTACTTTTCCTGGGACAAATTCCTGCCCCACAACCCATCTCCCCGTCCTCGAAGCAGGCGTCGTCATCTTAGAAGTACCTTGGAAATGAAAGAGCTTATTTCTTCACAGACCTCTGACCTATCTCTAAATATTCTACCAATATTATTGTAGCCTCTCTAATGTTTGATTAAAGGGAGAGAGACTCAGAGAATTAAAACCGAAAATTGCTTTATTGCTTTACGATTTGAGAAATCAAAACCTTTAAACAAATAGTGCTTTTGAACTTTTACTTGGGAAACCTAAGTGAATCAAGCAGCCTCTCTTTCTAGAGAAATGTGACCTTAAATGTATTCTCCCAACTATTTGCATGGCCAGTATGTGTAACATTTGCATTTTCTTTTTAAACCATAATAAGGAGAATTAAAACCCTATGATTAAGCATTTAACATAAAATTTAAAGGTCATGGTTATTCATTAGGAAAGTATCATGTACTTAAAATTCAATCAGATTTCAAATAGACTTCTTTTTTTCAATATACAGTTGCATGTCATAGATTTGACATTTCTGTCTGTCTTCTTTGTCTTTCCAACATGGTGTATAAGATTTTATTCATACCTGTAGCATTTTAGGGAAGGAAGAATAAGTTTTTCCAAGTTTAGTGTGGGCTGCTTTTCATTTCCCTACAGGATTTTCAATTCTCCTTTTCTCCCTTCAGTTGCTTTCGGCTGAACAGAGAATAGTATATGATAAGCATGAGTTGTTACAATAAATTTGCCTACCTGCATGTAGCTTATGGTCTAGAAGGAAAGACACAATTCAGAAATAGACCTTTGTGTATATAAGACCTTTATATCTGATAAAAGAGTATAATAATTTAGCAGGAAATATTGAACATTTGAAAGCAGGGTTCAATGTAGATTCTAATCTTCTGCTGTGTTTTGCTATCTATTCCAGATAGATTAAAATAAAAATAATTGAAATAAAAATCATAAAAAACAAAAGGTGAATATTTAGCTATTCTCTGTATGGAGAAAGGATTGTCTACATTTGGAAACAAGAGAAAAATGATATAGAGAAAGAAAATAAATTTGACTAATATTTTAAATTGGATTTAAAAGAGATAAGAAACAAAAACATTTGTCACAATAGTGAAAAAGTATAAACTGTTTATTATATAAAGAGCTCATTCAAATCAATATGCAAACAAGACAGCAATAAATAAGCACAGGGAGAAGACAAATTAGAAAAGAGAAAACTCAAGGGTCCAAAGTGAAAAAAGGATTTAACTTCACAAATGTGCAAATAAATACAAAGTAAAGCTATAATAAGTTACCACTAAATAGCGAAGATTATAATAGAGGCAATATTTGGTGATGGCAATAGTAAAGTGATCCCAACCTCAAAAAAATGTAAAAATGGCTAGAAAAAGCATGCCAAAATGTTAATGGTGGTTGCCCAGTGTTAATGCGTACTTCAGATCCTACTGATGAGAGTCGGCATGGGTGTGGTCTTTCTGTGTATCAATTTGACCTATATCAAGAGCCCTAAAAATATTATGTCCATTGTGTCCTCAGTATGTTACTAGGTGGAAAAAGCAAATTGTGAAATAATTTTTTATAATACGATCCCTGATTTTTTAGAAAGAAGGAAAGGAAGGAATGATGGAAGGAAGAAGAGAAAGAAGGAATTGTGTGTATGCAGAGACAAATAGTGGTGATTTTGTTTTATTCTTTAAATGTCAGAGTTTGTTTGTTTTTGCAGAGTTTATATTGCCATAAAAAAACAAAATTGTCTTTCAAAAGGAAGAAATTTGCAAAAAATGCTCATATCCTTTGACCCCTAATTCCCCATTTAGAACATCATCCAAAGAAAAAGGCAAAAATGTAGACAAAGATTTGTATACAAATATGTGGTTAGAAATGAAAACAACACCAGGAGACTGTTTAAAGAAATTCTGGAGCATAAAAGATAGACCATTATGCAGTTGTTATAAATTATATGTCAGGAGGATTTTCAATGAAATGGTAAAATACATCTGACAAATTTTAAGCAAACACAATAAAGTAAAACAAGATATGAAATTGTTTATGAAGAAGAATCCCAACCTCAAAAAATGTGAAAAAGACTGGGAAAAAATATACGCTAAAAATTTAATGGTGGTTGCCCTTGGTAGATTAATTATGGAGGATTTTTGTTTTCTTCCTTATCTTTTGTTATGCTTAAAAACCCCAATTACGTAGTACCCATTTTATAAATAGGGGAGGAACACCCTAGATTTTTTAACTTCCCAAATTAAGTTATTTCCACAATACCAGAATACAACAGTTCTCTTCAGTAAGGAGCTTTGCTATCTTGCCTTAAACCGGAAATGATGAAGTATCAGAAAGGGGCCATGAAACCTGCATGCCATTAAGAAAATGAAATTTCTACCACTAATCATCAGGCATCAGTATCTTCTACCTCCTTTGTCCAATGACACATCTACCAGCTAATGTCCGTTATTTAGAATGACAAACTGCACAACTAAACACAACCAACCAGCAGTCCGCACTCAGCAGACATCATTTCTAAAAACACAGCCTCCAGAAGGCTGTTACGCTTTCTAGCAAGGATCAGTGGCATTGCCACATACAGTACCTTGGACGGCTGCATCACTGGGTGCCTTGAG
Source organism: Macaca fascicularis (assembly GCF_037993035.2). Lineage (NCBI taxonomy): Eukaryota > Metazoa > Chordata > Mammalia > Primates > Cercopithecidae > Macaca > Macaca fascicularis. The sequence continues at coordinate 67,435,074 of NC_088380.1, read as the reverse complement.
TAATCGCTAGGTAAACATCCGAGCACCAATTGCAAAAAGATACTCCTGTGGGTAGTAAAAAATGTTCTCTATTTGCGAGTTGAGGCTTATGCCTGTGTTTTGGAGATACCTGAATTGGTTTGGCTCTTTTCCAATTACAATCTGTTTGTAATCACCCAGGGTCTGTAACATCAAGCAGTGTTATGAGGGAATTAATTCTTTCTATGTGACAGTTGTTAGTGTAATTCATGTCCTTGTTTTTAATTGCTGGATCAAATTACTTTGTAGATTATTTCATATTTCATCCCAAGAGAAAGGAATAGAAAAAAATGCACAGTGCCTGTGGTGACTTATTTGTTTAGTCTACCCAGAAAAAAAAAAAAAAGCAGAATTAAAAAGATTGACTTTCTAAACAAAATGGCTCTTCTCTATCCTTGGAGTATATTTTGGATAATTTTAGATGGAAAGTTAGCCGAAGTACATTCTTCTTGTTTAAACACTCTTGGAACTAAGTTTATTTTTATAACAGTTCTGCCAAAATAATGGCCATAAAGGTCACAAAGCAGTATCTCCTAATAAATACCTTGAAAAGGATTTACAATTCAATGCTCTTTCGTTAAAAGAAGCACCTTGAAGATAAGAAATTAATGAGATTTAGAATAATTTATTAAGGAATACCTAATAGACTCTCATGAGATTCAAATGTCAAGATGTTTAAAAAAACACAAAAGAAATTTAGCAAATGCAAATTATATTTGGGGGAAAAAAGACAAAGAGTATTTGAAAAATCTTATAAATGTTTATTTTTGCAGCACTGAAATTTAATCCTCGTATTTGAATACATGCCCGCTAGACATTTCATACGTTTTTGAGTCATACCCACTGAATGCTTTTCATCCTAATGTTTGGAATCTCAGAAAGAACCAGTAATGATTTCTAAGGTGTCTTATAAGGTGAGAATTTACTTGCAGGCTGACAGGGAAGTAAAAACCCAGATAAGACAAGCTCACAGAACTGAAAAGCTATGGAGAAAATTTATTGTTCTATTTATTTCCACTTTGTGATGAGTTGAGTTGAGAGCAAAATGTATTTATAACAATGGGACACTTGAAAAGAACTGTTGCTGTAACTGTCCAAGGCCAGCCAACATTCATATTGCCTCATAAATAGTCATCTTATAAAGTAGACCTGAGTGATAAACTAAAGAGGAATTATAGATCAGTGATCACTTAAAAGCAAGCAGCAGGGAAATTGATAAATACTGCTTGCTGCCTGGCAAATAAAAAACACAGTCATCATTAGAGAAGGAGCTGGAACTGCTGATTGCTGGGAAATTACAACAAAAGATAAATGAGCAGACCTACTCACTCGGGGCAAAGGTGCCTTGTAGTTCAGGTAACAAAGTACTGTCAACATGGAAAGGTCCTTGAAATAGGAGCTGAAACTGCTACCCCGAAAACAGAAGCCATATATACACACACAGTGTTGAAAAGCTGGCAGCCCTGAGTCCACTTGCTCAGACAGAGTGCTGAATGTATTATCACCACTCTCATCTTTGAAAGGGAAAAAAGAGATGTCCATAAAAATAAATGTCTTTTCCACCATTGGAACTGTTACATGATTGCAAAGAATTCCTGTGATCACCTATATCTTGTTATAAATCCAGTCCATTCTAGTCTATTATAGGAAACCAAGGTGATTATATTGGTTTAAATTTTGGTTCTGTTTCCCTATTTTAAAATATGTTGTTTGAGGCCGGGCATGGTGGCTCATGCCTGTAATCCCAGCACTTAGGGAGGCTGAGGTGGGCAGAACTCCTGAGGTCGGGAGTTTGAGACCAGACTGACCAACATGGAGAAGATCTGTCTCTACTAAAAATACAAAATTAGCTGGACGTTGTGGCACATGCCTATAATCCCAGCTACTTGGGAGACTCAGGCGAGAGAGTTGCTTGAACCCAGGAGGCGGAGGTTGTGGTGAGCCAAGGTCGTGCCATTGCCCTCCAGCCTGGGCAACAAGAGCAAAACTCTGTCTCAAAAAAATACATATATGTTGGTTGTTTGCCTATATGTTGATCAAAAGAAGCAAGCTATGTGTTATGGGCTAAGTTGATTGATGTTTGAGGGTTTTCTAGCTACACTTGGGCCTCTACAAAGGAAATTTCCATCGTTAAACTGGTGTAAATGCGTATGAATAAATCCTTAGAAAGACAAGGCAAAAACATGGAGTGGCAAGGGCTGAATGCAGTGAAAGAGGCCTCTTCACCTTTGTGTTTCATGCCAATTTCATTCTGATTGGGGCAGAAAACCAGCTGAGGACTTAAAGGGCTGCTCATTTGTAATCGTAACTTACCTGTATGCAATGCATTTACAAGGCTAACTGACATACTCAGAACAGCACTGTGAAGTATGTGTTACTTTCCCCTTTACAAAAGGAGGTGGAGGCTCAGAGAGATTTGGGTCTTGCCCGTGACACCAGAAATGAAGTTGCCATTTTACCAGTTACCAACTCAGGTTTTCAGATTCTAGCTTCCAGTGTCCTCTCTCTATGTTTAGATATAGCTAAAACATTATTCCTCCCTAGTTTTATTCAAATAAAGACCTGTAAAAGAGAGTTAAGAACAGACATGTTGTTCTTTCTATGACTGTCTTTATCACAGACATTCATCATTCAAATAAGAGGAGTGCCTGCAAAATTATGCCTGGATTCCTCCCACTGCCTACACAGTACTAGTAGTCACATGGCCCTAGTCTACACAGGTGCTAGGAAATGTTGAGGAGTGCATGAAATATTTGCTGAATGTTCCAGTCTCTGTTACTCATGGATTAGCTCATTTAATATGCAGCTAATAAAGTCTGAGCCCTCACTCCACAGGCCATTGGAATTTCATTTATCTACTGGATTCTCCTTGCCAAGTAATTTCTGGGAATTCCTCAGTCTTGCTCACTTGTTGTACCACTCTCTCCTGGATGTCACTTGTCACCTCTACCAGCCCTCCTTTCTCCAGATGGCTTCTTCATAACCACCAGGTAAGCCAGCTCTTGCCAGCTCACACTTAACTTCTCTGAACTACATCAGCTCTCTACATTCCATTCTGCTATTCCGGCATGGACACATAGGTTTCCTTTAACCTTACAGAGCATGCGTAAGACCAGATAGCAGTATCTGAAAAATTTCTTCAAACAGCTTGGGCATACTGCAAGAGAACTACAACACAGAAGAGGAGAATTGAGAGGTTAGCTCCACTCGTGCTTCTAGGTCTTGCCTTTTAAGAGCTGGTTTCCTTCTGGCTCTGATCCTTGTCTTGGGCTCCTCAGCCTTTCCATGTCCCTCCCTCTCAAGAGGACAGATGGGCTCCTGGCACTCAAAAGATAAGAACTTCCCTCCTTCAGCTTTACAGCCATTTTCTTCAGGAGCAAACTACTCTCACTCACAGTGTGTGGTCTGGCTCTGTGAGCTCAGACAGGGCAATCAAAATCTGACAGTAGATTTCCCAAGGTCTAGAGTATACCACCTGAAATAACACCACATGTGGGTTTTTGGTCCAGGGCAGACTTTGGCATGTCCCATCTGGTTTCTTTTAGATCCCTACCCCCAGCTTATGGTAAAGATATATCTCCCTGTCCATCCTCTCATCATCTGATTTTTGCTCCTGATCTTTGATGAGTAATTTTAAGATGGAACTTGTGCATGTGTTTGTGTGTGTGTGCGCTTGTGTATGTGTGTGCGCATGCATACATACATACATGCATCCCAAGATCAAAGAATGATGTGCAGAGACAACATATTTTAAAAACCAAATTTAGGAAACAAAATCTTTGTAGGGGCACAATCTTGCTAAATATATACCAATTTGTACTTATAAACAAAATGTGTAATATGTCAGTTTGAGGCATTTACATCTAGATTAATTGGTGACAATTTTCTTCAAAAATGATGCGCGTATTTGCTTTACTTTTGGGTCAGAAGAGGATCCTTTCCAATTATTTTCCTAAAATGAAGTGTTTTCCAAAGGTAATTTGATGTCTTTACTGATAGAGATAGAAAATTGCTTGTAATTGTTAAAGAGCACCCCACTAGTGTTGCAGGACTTTCCTTAGTTCAGCTAAAGACAGGGTTCTTGTCCGTCCCACGGCCACCAAAATTTAGGCTCGCAGACAGTTTAAAGGGTGAGTAAAGCAGGGTTTTATTGGGTGAAAAGGGAAAAAACGGGGAAACAGGGATCCTCTGCAAGGCCAGAGTCCCCTGCTAGAGTGCTTCCCACCTGCCTTTCAAATCCCAGGTTCGACACAGGAGGAGGAAGGGCCAGGATCCTCCCTGCTGCAAAGGGCATGAACTTCCCAAGTCTCCACCCCAGTGGGCAGGCTGGTTGGAGTTTCACCAGGGACCTCGTCCCACCAGGCTGTCTCATTCCTCTCTCGAAAGAAGTACATCCAACTGCCTTTAGGTTAAGTGTAAGGATGAAGACCGATCTTAACTGCTTCCTGCTGATGGGGCACTGTTTTGGGGAACTGGCAATCAGAGCTCCCTCAGAGGCCAATCTAAGGTTCCCAGAAGAAGGGGTTGTCATCAGAGGCTCTGGTTGCATGACCATTTGGAGTTTGATGGCCTGAAGTCAAGAACAGACAAACCAGGTTATTAGAAAATGTGTATCAAAACAAAACAAAGGGCGGGGGCGGGTAAGAATAGCTAAAAAATTCTGAGGTCTTTTACCAGTTTGCATGGGGAGAGGGAGGGCAAAAACCCAACTGCTAAAAAACTTCACCCTTTTGCCAGCATGTTGGGCTTCTGAGTTCCCTTCCCCTGAGCCCAATCCTAAGGCAACCAGTTTAAGGTTTGAGAAATTAACTCTTCCCAGTTTGGAAGATGCATCTGAGAGGAGTGTCCCATAGTACAGAGACACAATTACCTATCAGTGAAGAGAGGACAGAGGAGGAGAGAGAAAAAAACAAGCCATTTTTTCAAAAGGGTCCCAGGGGTTCAGGATGCATTTGAAAGCGGTACAGACTGAAGATGAATGGCTACCCCTCTAGAAAGAGGGGAGCAGGCATCCATGGTTCCTTTTTCTTCCTAGCAGATACCCGGGGTATGTGAGGGAGAGAGGGAAGGTCTTCTTTCCATCTTCTGTCCTTGCATCCCTGAGTTCTGGCGACCTTGGCAGAACTGGCCATGAGTATTAAAGTGACTTGCACCCATGAAGCAGGGGGTCCTAGGGGGTGGGAATCATCCATTCTTATCCACGTATGCCCTATCTCCCCTGTTGTCAGTAGTCTTGAAGTTCCCTACACCTCATTTATGCCATGGATATTTATGTGGCCTTCCTCCATGAAACAGGAAGCTTGGGGTTGGCTTAATCGGGAGAAATCAGTCACATTCACCTGCACTGTGCCTTTTAACTTCCGTTATCATCTGCTTCTGGATCCCTCTTGTCCAGTTTTATTTCTTAGGGCTTTGACTTGAAGCTTGGAATTGAGTTTGTGACAAAAATGTATCTTGCGGAGAGAGTTGCATGGACTTCTTATAAGCCAAATGCTAAGGTGAAACTGTGGAACTGAGTCCTCCTCCAGCACGGGAGAGGAAAGGACGTCTTGTGACACATCCAGATAACTGGTAGCTATTGTTATGCTTGCTAGGATTTGGTTCCATGTTGCTTGGCTTTAGTTAGTTCCCTTGTTTTTAATTTCCCCAAAAGGAAACCTCCGGATGATGGGCACCTTATTTATACCTTATTTATTCTATCACCTGGCAGGATTTGCAGGATAATTGCTCAAAACTAGAATATTGATCCAGATTTCTACATAACCCATCCTTTTTGTTCTTTCTGAGCTGCAGGCAGGGACTGCTGGTTGGTTCACAGGAACAAGTAGGGTTAGTCTAAACTGTAGGTGAAAACTTAAAAACAACTGGTGAGTTTAGAATTTAATGACAAATATAAGTTTTGAAACATGATTTCTCGCTCTCCAGTCCTCATGTTTGTTAAAAAATAAATCATCATAGGACTGGTAGTTTGCAAAATAGACTGTAGTTTTATACTTGACCTGATTATTTGCATAAAGTACAAATAGCAAGAATAATTATTTCTACATAGGCCTTTTGGATTGGCTTCGATGGAATTCAGTTCCACAAGGAATTTCAAATAAGACCTTTTAAAGCCAAGCCCAACCATGGGTTTGTATCCTCAAACACCTGTGAGTTGGATGATCTTTTCCTCTTAAGGTCCCATAATAAACTTGGAGCTCCTGGACCTGTTAGAAAGTGACATTCTTTACTGACCACAAGTCAGGAACCCTGTACAGGGACTGCGTAGACAAGGGTATGAGGCCAGTTTCCCCATTGGGCTTCTATCGGCTCTGTAAGTCAAGCTTGACTCCTTAAAGGGAAGCATACCCTTCCAGTCAAAGCCTTGGTAAAATAACCACTTTCTCCAATTGTATCCTGTTGCAAATGAAAAATGGATGCTTATTGCATTGATGCAAACAACTATATTGCCATAAAGTTACGAATACAGACAGTTTCCAAATTCTGGAGGAACCAGGCAGAGAGAAACAAACTTGCTCCAAATTTTGATCCCAGGAGTATACCTTAATTAATTATTAAATGCCATAAATAGTTCAAAATAAGTTTCCTTGACTCTGAAAAACAAAACAAGGATCAGCAATATTCCAAGCAAAAGTCACAAATATTTGCTTCAGCTTCCTGAGTTCAGTCCATTAGTTAACTTGTTTTGCTTGATATCATGAACATTCCAGCTCTTTATGAGTACTGCACATTTTCCTTTATTCCAATGTCGCAATTTTAAAGTTATCAGAAGCCTGTATTTGAGAGCACCTGCTAAAGTTCTATAGCTCATTATAAACCATCTTTGAAAAGGATTAAAACAAGACAACAATTGCCTGTGAATAACAAAATGTCCAAGGTAGTTCCAGTTAGAAACACGATTGACAAAGAAGACTGGTTATCTCCGTGGTTTACAATAACTTAACATAAAAGCCTTGATTATTATTGATAGCATATATTCAGACATTAGAATTTCAGAAAATCCCATGCAATTTTGGAACATATATTAGTGTTAGTCACAAACATATAACCTAAAGAAGATGGAGCATCATTTTAGCAATCCCATGTACCTAAACATGTCAACTAATCCTGTTTACGTCTGTTTTCTGGACACTTCAGGGGACCTTTGAAGTATTCAGAAAGCCAGGTGCCAGGGTGATGACCCACTGTGAGTGAGCTGGAAATGCCCGATCTCCCTTGGTTTAATGTAGAGGAAGAGATCCAAAGGCTTAGGGAGATTGGGATGATGGAGTGGATTAGTCACTTTAGACCTACTCATCCCAGCTGGAGTGTTCGGAAGATATACCCTTAACCAATGACTTGTGAAATAGATTTGTGAGGGTAGTACCTGCATCTTTGAAGAACCCTGTAATTGCTGTTCTCTGTATGTCAGATCTAACAGTGGGAACTGCAGTCACTCAACTACAAGACAATGGCAATAATTGGATCTTGAGGTGGCAGGGGCCAAGTGACAGCACTTAACAGTCAAAGGCAAGGTGGTCGTAGCTACTGTAATGGACAGCAGAGACAAAGCAGCAATTAGAATAGTCTGATTTGTGTAGAACTGTGGCATTGGCTAGTTAATCACGGTGTTCCTAGAAGTAAAGTTGATAGGAAGCCTACTGCATTCCTATTTAATTTATATAAGGACAAAACTTCTAGGTTGAATGGACAAAAGACTAATTTGAATTATGAAAACAGAGAATCATGGCCTGTCAATCAATTTCCAGACTTGAGTCTGTCTACAGACCCAGAACCCCTTGAATGAAGGGGAAGCCAGGTTCCCGTGAGGAAGGACCCTACTACATTACTGACAATTTACGTGGTGAATCTTTCACCTATCCTTCCCCAAGGACACCTCTGGCCTTTTACCAGGGTAACTGTGCATTGGGGAAAGAGAAATTATTAGACATTTTGGGGGCTACTGAACACTGGCTCTGAGTGGACGTTAGTTCTAGGAGACACAAAACATCATTGTGGTTCTCCAGTTAAAGTAGGGGCTTATAGAGGTCAGATAATTGATGGAAGTTTAGCTCAGGTCTGACTTACAGTGGGTGCAGTGGGTCCTAGGACTTATCCTATGGTCATTTCTCCAGTGCCAGAATGCATAATTGGCATAAACATACTTAGCAGCTGGCAGAACCCCCACATTGGCTCCCTGTCTGGTAGGGTAAGGGATATTCAGGTGGTAAAGGCCAAAGGGAAGCCATTAGAGCTGCCTGTACCTAGAAAAATAGTAAATCAAAAACAATATTGCATTCCTGGAGGGATTGTGGAGATTAGGGTCACCATCAAGGACTTGAAAGACTCAGGGGTGGTGATTTCCACCATATCCCCATTTGGTCTGTGCATAAGACAGATGGATCTCAGAGAATGGCAGTGGATTCTTGTAAGCTTAACCAAGTGGTGACTACAACTGCAGCTGCTTTACCAGATGTGGTTTCATTGTTTGAGCAAATTAACGCATCTCCTGGTACCTGGTATGCAGTCATTGACTTGGCAAATGCTTTTTTCTCCATTCCTGTCCACAAGGCCCACCAGAAGCAATTTGTCTTCACTTGGCAAGGCCAGCAATATACCTTTACTGTCCTACCCCAGGGGTATATCAACTCACTGGCTTTGTGTCATAATATTATTCAGGGAGACCTTGATCAATTTTGCTTCTGCAAGATATCACACTGGTCCAATACATTGATGACATTATGCTGATTGGATCTGGTAAGCAAGAAGTAGCAAACACATTGGATTTATTGGTGAGACATTTGTGTTCCAGAGGATGAGAAATAAATCCTACTAAAATTCAGGGACCTTCTACCTCAGTTAAATTTCTAGGGGCCCAGTGGTGTGGGGCCTGTTGAGATATTCCTTCTAAGGTGAAGGATAAGTGCTGCATTTGGCCCCTCCTACAACCAAGAAAGAGGGACAATGCCTAGCGGACCTGTTTGAATTTTGGAGGCAACACATTCCTCATTTGGGTGTGTTACTCTGGCCTATTTATCCAGTTACCCAAAAGGCTGCCAGTTTTGAGTGGGGTCCAGAATAAGAGAAGGCTCTGCAACAGGTCCAGGCTGCCATGCAAGCTGCTCTGCCACTTGGGCCATATGACCCAGCAGACCCAATGCTGCTTGAGGTGTCAGTGGCAGATAGGGATGCAGTTTGGAGCCTTTGGCAGGCCCCCATAGGTGAATCACAGCAGAGGCCTCTAGGATTTTGGAGCAAGGCCCTGCTATCTTCTGCAGATAAGTACTCTCCTTTTGAGAGACAGCCCTTGGACTGTTATGGGGGTTTGGTGTAAACTGAACGTTTGACTATGAGTCATCAAGTCACCATGCAACCTGAATTGCTTATCATGAACTGGATGCTTTCTGACCCATCTAGTCATATAAAGTGGGTTATGCACAGCAGCATTCCATCATCAAATGGAAGTGGTATGTACGTGACTGGGCTTGAGCAAGTCGTGAAGGCACAAGTAAGTTACATGAGGAAGTGGCTCAAATGCCCAAGGACTCCACTCCTGCCACCCCGCCTTCTCTCCCCCAGCCTGCACCAATGGCCTCATGGGGAATTCCGTATGATCAGCTGACAGAGGAAGAGAAGATTAGGGCCTGGTTCACAGGTGATTCTGCATGATATGCAAGCACCGCCCGAAAGTGGACGGCTGTAGTACTACAGCCCGTTTCTAGGACATCCCTGAAGGACAGTGGTGAAGGGAAATCTTCCCAGTGGGCAGAACTTCAAGCAGTGCACCTGGCTGTGTACTTTGCAAGGAAGGAGAAATGGCCAGATGTGTGATTATGAACTGACTCATGGGTTGTAGCCAATGGTTTGGCTGGATGGTCAGGGACTTGGAAGAATCATGATTGGAAAATTGGTGACACAGAAATTTGCGGAAGAGGTTTGTGGATGGACCTCTCTTGAGTGGTCAAAAACTGTGAAGATATTTGTATCCCATGTGAGTGCTCACCAATGGGTGACCTCAGCAGAGGAAGATTTTAATAATCAAGTCGATAGGATGACCTGTACTGTGAATACCACTCAGCCTCTTTCCCCAGCCACAGCTGTCCTTGCCCAACGGGCCCATGAACAAGGTCACCATGGTGGCAGGGGCAGAAGTTATGCCTGGGCTCAGCAACATGGACTTCCACTTACCAAAGCTGACCTGGCTATGGCCACTGCTGAGTGCCCAGTTTGCCAGCAGCAGAGACCAACACTGAGCCCTCAATACGGCACCATTCCTTGGGGTGATCAGCTACCTGGTGGCCGGTTGATTATATTGGACATTTTCCATCATGGAAAGGGCAGAGGTTTGTCCTCACTGGAACAGATGCTTATTCCAGATATGGGTTTGCCTATCCAGCACACAGTGCTTCTGCCAAAACTACCATTAGTGGACTCACAGAACGCCTTTTCCACCATCATGGTATTCCACACAGCATTGCCTCTGACCAAAGCACTCACTACAGCTAAAGAAGTTCAGTAGTGGGCTCATGCTCATGGAATTCACTGGTGTTGCCATGTTCCCCATCATCCTGAAGCAGCTGGATTGATAAAACAGTGGAATGGCCTTTTGGAGTCACAATTACAATGCCAACTAGGTGATAATATTTTGCAGGGCTGCACTAAAGTTCTCCAGAAGGCCATGTATGCTCTGAATCAGCATCCAATATATGGTACTGTTTCTCCTATAGCCAGAATTCACGGGTCCAGGAATCAAGGGGTGGAAGTGAAAGTGGCACCACTCACCATTACCTCTAGTTATCCAGTAGCAAAATTTTGCTTCCTGTTTCCGTGACATTGCGTTCTGCTGGCCTAGAGGTCTTAGTTCCAGAGGGAGGAACACTGCCACCAGGAGACACAACAATGATTCCATTAAACTGGAAGTTAAGATTGCCACCTGGACACTTTGGGCTCCTCTTACCTTTAAGTCAACAGGGTAAGAAGGGAGTTACAGTGTTGGCTGGAGTGACTGACCCAACTATCAAGATGAAATCAGTCTACTACTCCGTGACAGAGGTAAGGAAGGGCATGCATGGAATACAGGAGATCCATTAGGACGTCTCTTAATATTACCATGTCCTGTGATTAAGGTCAATGGGAAACTACAACAGCCCAATCGAGGCAGGACTACAAATGGTCCAGACCCCTCAGGAATGAAAGCTTAGGTCACTCCACCAGTAACAAAACCATGACCTGCTGAGGTGCTTGCCAAAGGCAAAGGGAATACAGAATGGGTAATAGAGGAAGGTAGTCGTCAATACCAGCTATGACCATGTGACCAACAGCAGAAACGAGGACTGTAACTGTCATGAGTATTTCCTTCCACTTTTGTTTAAAACATGTTTGTGTATGTGTACACCTGTATGAAGAAAATATCTTCATTTTATTTCCTTTTCCTTTATCATATTAAATAAGATTTATTGACTTCATATCAGCCTTTAAGTATTGTTAACTTTGTGTAATAGTATTTGGGTTGGGGGTTGCTGTGTTTCCAGTTGTACCAAGGATAGTTATATTATGTTAGGCATAATTATGACCTCATTATTGTCTTTATTTGAAGATTATGTATCATCTCAGGAGTTGTATATGGGTTCAAGCTGACAAGCGGTGGACTTGTGATAGCTAATACTGAGTGTCAACTTGATTGGAGGATGCAATTATTGTTCCTGGGTATGTCTGTGAGGATGTTGTCAAAGGAGATTAACATTTGAGTCAGTGGGCTTGGGGGAAGGCATACCCGTCCTTAATCTGGTGGGCACAATCAGCTGCCAGCAAATATAAAGCAGGCAGAAAAACGTGAAGAAGAAAGAGTGGTCTAGTCTCCCAGCCTACATCTTTCTCCTGTGCTGGATGCTTCCTGCCTTCAAACGTCAGACTCCACATTCTTCAGTTTTGAGACTCAGACTGGCTCTTCTTGCTCTTCAAGCTTGCAGACAGCCTATTGTGGGACCTTGTGATCGTGTAAGTTAATAGTTAATACACTCCCATATATATTCCATTTTGTTTATCCAATCATCTGTTGATGGACACTTAGGTTGATTTCGTGATTTTGCTATTGTGAATAATGCTGCAATAAAGATATGTGTGCAGGTGTCTTTTTGATATAACAATTTCTTTTCCTTTGGGTAGATACCCAGTGGCAGGATTGCTGGGTTGAATGGTGGTTCTATTTTTAGTTCTTTGAGAAATCTAGGAAGGGTTTATTAAATGGATCATACACAGTTTGTTTAAGCATAAATTTTTTATTGTAAACTGAAACAATATGCAGTATAGAGTAGAATTAGGTTTGAATTCTAGCTCAATCACTGACTAATATATTACCTTTAACAAGTTCTTGGCTTCCCTGCCTTGGTTTTCTCATTTGTAAAATGAAAGTAATTATGCTGATTTCCTAGATCTGTTAGGAGAATTAAATGAGATACTGAATGAATGTAAAAGTATTCAATAAGTGTAATTATTATTATTACTATCCCTCATCCCTATTCACTAGTGAATGAACCATACTGTTTTTTATTTCTGTGCTTTTGCATTTTGCTTAGAATGTTTCCTGCTTTCTTCCATCAGTCTGGTGAAATCCTGCTCACCCTGCAAGATCTATGTAGAGTGACTTTTTCTGTTCCTTGTCTGTTTCCCATGCCCCCAAACACTCTTATTATAGATGAAGCAAGCCTTTGCCATCTCCAGGTTCTCCATTGCCCTTGACTCCACTTCTGCCTGCTGATCTGCATTGCCTACCTCTGATGTCAATCTGTGTTGGTCCCCACCTGAAAGGCCACCTTCTTGTACTAAAGAGGATGCACTAGCCTGGATATCTCAAGTCTTTCTGTCTGTAATTCTTGAAATTCAGTCTTGGAATAAAGAGTTCCCTTTTGAACTATGCAGACCGCATCATTGGCATTTCTTTTCTAGCCTTTTCTGTTCCTGTTGGCGACTGCACAATTCTTAACAACACTGAAGAGCTGGAGGTGAAACTCTCCATGTGTTGTCTTCAGATGACAAATGTATTCTGCCAATGACTTGGGACACATGCTCCCTCCAAAATGCCACTGTCTGTGAATACACCCTCCTGTAAAACTCTGACCACGGTATAGGGTGAAAGGTTTTATGCACAGAAAACAATGTTGCAGAGTACTCTCTTCTAGATTACTCAAAAGTCCTCTACTCTATGGCAGCTTCCTATAATCCAATCTCAGTCCTTTCTAAGTCTTCCGACCTTACCTGGCTTCTGCAGCTGGAGTTAAACATGATTTGCTCTTTGCTTTCTTAGGCTTTTGTTACTGAATTCTTTTATGCCATCTTTTAGGTCATGATGGTGACTTGCGTGTATCATAGTGGAGGTCTAATGGTCTCAAGGAGGATTCTAACTTTGTATTTTGGGAAATGTCTTTGTGTTTTCCTTCTTCCAATACATTCTGCTTTTTAAATCTATTTGAACTATAAGAATAAAAACCTGCTGTGTTTATACCATCTGACTTTCTCCATCCATCCTTCCCAGTTGGGAAAAAACTAAATGTGAATATTTGTTTCTGACTTCCTGGCCCCAGAAGCTGGAGTGCAGCTATGCAGGAGGTGGGTTGGCGGGGCAGAGGGTTAAATCCTGGGGATTAACAATTCTCACCTTTCAAATGACTGCAGCTCTTGAGTGACTTTCTTGGGATCTATAGGTTACAGAAAAAAAGTTCTACAGAGAATGGGTTTTAGATGTTACCATTTTGTTGATTATTTCAAAATACAGCCATTGAGAGATCATTGCATAGAAACTATTAAGAGAAATGAGTAGATGGTTCAATGGATAGCTAGATAGATAACTAGGTAGACTGATAGAAAGGAGAAATTTTGGACACATAAAATGGCATGTATTTCTGAGACTAAACATTTTGCTATTTAGATGTGCTGATTTCCTAAAGAGGTCATTTTTTATATTCTGGTAACCCAGAAGATTCAGAAAGACTCCTTGCTGCTTATGAGGCAGCGTCCAGAATACACAGCCCAGTTTCTGGAACGTAGCAGAAGCACAAATGTTTATCAAGGGAACTAATGTTCTATTTGGCCTGCTCAAGCTAGAGCCAGCTCCTCTGTGCTCTGTCCTTGTCAACAGACTTTCCCAGCCATAGAGGCAAACCAGAGCAGACTGGTGGATTTCACCCAAAGTTGTTAATCCGTTAACAATTGTCTGTAAAAGTATGCGTATGGAAACAAATGGGGAAACTAAAAACCAGATTTGCAGTTGCAGTGTAAAAATACAATTGCCATGCATTAGTGAAAAGAAAGGCCCCTCACAGATTGCAAATGTTATTTTAATACATAAGGAAATTGTAATGGATTTAATGAATTTGCTTTGACCATCGGCAAAATGACATTTCAGATTTCAAGCACAAAACTTTTTATTTGTTATTATTATTTTTTTTCATTCAATCATTTGAAAAAAATGGGCTCCTGACAAATTGATCAGGCAGTTGTGCCACAAGGTTTGTGACCTTGGGTAATTCACCTAGCTCTCTGAGTCTTGATTTCCTCATTGGTAAAATGGGGGTAAAAATCTATATTTGTCAGATGATTGGATGAGATGATGCATACAAAATATCTAGCAGAGTGCCTGGAACACAGAATAGGTACTTAACAAACAGCAGAATCTATTGGCACAGCTGCTACTACTGCTGGGTATTGGGTGGGCTTAAGCCAGCTGCATTAGTCAGGGTTCCCCAGAGAAATGGAACCAATAGGGTGTACGTGTATGTGCATGTGCACATATGTGTGCATGCGTGTGTGTGTGTGTGTGTTTGTGTGTTTGTGTGGAGAGGGAGACAGAGAGGGAGATTTATTTTAAGAAATTGGCTCATACAATTATGGAGCTTGGTAAGTGCAAAATCTACAGGGTTGGTCATCAGGCTGGAGACCCAAGGACAGGCCAATGTTGCAGTTCAAGTCTGAAGGTTATCTGTATAAATCACTCTTGCTTGGGGAATATCATTCTTTTTATTCTATTCAGGCCTTCAACTGATTGGATGAGGCCCATCAACACTTTAAAGGCAATCAGCTATACTCAAAATCTACATATTTAAATGCTGATCTCATTTAAAAAAAAAAAAACTCTCATGGAAACACCTCCAACAATGTTTTACAACATATCTAGGCACCATGGCCCAGTCAAGTTGACACATAAAATTAACTACCCAACCTCTGTTTTCTTTATTACCCAATCCTGAAAGAGATGAAAATAGCCTCCTGACAAGTCTCTCTGCTTCTACTTGTTTCCTCTCAATGCATTTAAAAGCAGTAGCCAGAATAATCAAAAACCCCAGTTCTTTCTCTTATGCTTAAATCTTTTGATGACCTCTCATTGCACTTGGAATAAATGCCCTTTTTTGTTTGTTTGTTTGTTTTTGTTTTAATCAGAGCTTATAAGGCATTGCAGGACCTGGCCTGCCATGACTCCACTTTACCAGAACCATCTGCTGCTCTTCTGCCTTGTGTTACTCAAGGTATTAGCTGCTGTGGCAAATCAACTCTGAAAGCTCCGTAGCTTAATACAAGAGAGGTTTACTTCTTATCACACTGGTAGGGAGCTTCTGACGTGGCTCCCAAAGATCCTTGTCTTCTGGTATTCATGTCCTTTTGTAATCTCTTCACTTTTGATGTGGACTGGATCAAGTGACTTGCTTCTAACAAATAGAATATGTAAAAGTGATGGTACGTCACTGTGACTCCATCCTGCTAGCCTCTGTCTGGTTCTTCATGTGTGCTGTTTCTGGTGAAGCAAGCTGGAAAGACCAATATGGCAAGAAACTAAGGGCAGCCCCTGGCCAACCAGCAGCAAGGAATTGAGGCTGCAAGTCCAATAGCCCTTGAGGAACTGAATCCTGCTGACAACCACATGAGTGGGCTTGAAAGCAGATCCTTCCCCAGTCAAAAATTTAGATGAAATGAGGCCAGGGGTCCCAGACCAGGCTGGGTAATGTAGTGAGGCACCATATGTACAAAAAATAAAAATTTTCTGGAAGTGGTGTTACATGCCTGTACTCCTAGCTACTTGGAAGGCTGAAGTGGGAGGATGGCTTGGGCCCAGAAAGTCAAGGCTGCAGTGAGCTATGATTATGCCACTGCTGTCCAGGCTGGGCCACAGAGTGGCCAAAAGAAAAAAAAAAAGAAAAGAAAAAAAAAAAAAGGAAAATAAAATCTTCAAGTTTCTGGAGAAGTGATCCTATGTAATATTTCCTCTTGAAGGGTACACCTTGTGGAGAGATCTGTGCCATATCCTCCGTTAGATAAGACACCTTGGAGGATGCTTGGCAGAATCCTGGTTTGAGAACATCTTTTTGGAAGCCAGAATTGTGATTTAAAGCTAAAGGAAAGAAACAGTGCTTCTCCAACTTCAGTTCCAGGAAAGCATTTGTCTTCATCACCCTCATCCAGACTAACAGTTTGTGCTTAGGAAAGACAGATGTGTCCTGCAGGTCTTTCTACCCTCACATGACGAAGCTAGCAGTGCATCATACCTGGCTTGTGAACAAACAGAGAATAGCAGCTTCCATTTCACAAATACATCCATTCACTCTGAGGATTTTTTTCCTCTGGCTGAGGGAGCAAAATGCCCATTACAGTGTATTCTCCCTATCCCCAGGCTTTAATATATCTTGGAGCAGCTCTCCTCAGCATTCCACATTATAAAATCAATCTCTATTTAAGTAAGAGGAGGATATTTATTTCTTAATTTTTTAATAATGCATTTTGTGATTTGTTATAGCTTCAGTGTTGTATTATTTATTTATTGTGCCTATAGGGTGCACTGCCACTTGGTAACAGAGGAGCTATGGAAACTTGAGACCTAAGCAGAAATGAGTTCAATAATAATGCTACATTCTAGGACTTTCTCCAAAATTAACAACAGAACAAAAGTGCAAGGCAATGATAACCCATCTGACAGCATTTGGAGAGTGTTTGTGAAAGCAATGGCGATGGAGGTTTTAAAAGAATGTCAGGTAAGGGGAAGTGACAAACGGATGAGCTATTTTAAAATTCAGAACCATTTCATAAGCCTTATAAAACTGGATTTGCTATGTTCTTGGGGGGAAGAGTGTTTATTTTATGTTTTACTAAGGAAAAAAATGTTCAAGAACCTAATAGAACTTCAATATGTTTTCTCTCTCTTCTTGCAGATCACATAAGCAAGAATGTTGATGAATATAGCTTGGGACCAAGATGCCTTCATTTTGATTCCAAGGCCTGCTGACAAAGTGCTGAAAGGAAAGAGGATCTTCAATTTTTTTTAAAAAAAGGAATGATTTGGTGTGTTCATTCTTAACAACTGTTAAACAACATAAAATGTGGTTCTTATACTTAATTTTTGTCTCCCAAAGTTAAAGTAATAGGAAGTAACCACACAGTTGAAAATTTGCTGATATACATACAAATGATGTCATAAAAAGTGGGGATGTTTAGATAAAAATCAGGGTTAGATTGACATGTTTAACCCTAAAGCTTTCTACACCTGGAAGACATTACTCAAGCCCTGTTACCAGTGCTATGATACTAATTAGTGCCAATACCCTCCAATAATTTTGAATTCTTTAACTCTCTCATTAATCCTGATGTGCATTTCAGGAAAATGAATTCATGCTGATTTGACATCAAGCAATAAATAAAGGCAGTGAAGGACACTTGCCCTTGGTGGAAAGATGGCATCTTAGCCAGGCAGCCAGCCGGTCTGTCAACAGCATTTATTGAGTGTCTAATGAGAGAGTGCCACGAGACAAAGAGGAGATACAGGCCCTGGCCTTGAGGAGCAGCTAGGGCAATGACAGAGGCAGAGAAAAGAGTGGAGATGTGTCTGCAAAATACTGGAGAAGCAGCACATCAGCGAGGGCAACCTGGAGGAGGAAATGCCTCTCGTTTACTGAGTGCCTTGCACACGGCAGCCTAGGCTAATGGCCTTTTTATTGGTGAGCACATCAGATACTCAAGTAATGCTGTGAGGGAAGTGGTGTCAACTTCTGCATGCCTCAGTTTCTCAGCTGTAAAGTGAACTCCACTGAGCGGCTGGGGAGTGGTAAAGCCAGTGTCTGTGCGGCTCCTTCCACCTGGCTGGAGGTCAGAGGGCACTGAACACAGGAAGGGGAGAGGAAATGAGAAGAGGGATGCTTCCGCTACAGCTGTCCAAGACTCCCCCACCTTTCAGGCCCAGTAAGGTTTCAAATGAGGGGAAAAACTATGAAATTTTCATTTTAGGATTTGGCTAAGGAGATTACAAAAGAATCACAATATACACATTTGGCTTTAGCACATGCTCAGTTCTGTCATATTTGTGTGTTTTATGGTGGTGGAAGGAAATGTACAACCGGATGACTGTGTGATCTAGTAACTTTTCAGTAGCATGGCAAGGTGGAGCCTGTTGATTCTCCATCCTGTTTCTCTCTAGGTGCACAGCAGTGCAACGTAGGGGTGCCTCCCTAATGGGTTGCAAGTTTTTCATTTATTTCTGATGTGTTCTGGCGATGAAACCAATGAGCAGAGGTGGAGCAAACCTACACCCATTTCCCCGATGTAGAGAAGGTTCTTCCTTTATATTCTCATCAACGTCATTCTTGGGTCCTATAGCATTCTTGCACTGCTATAAAGAAATACCTGAAATGGGGTAATTTATAAAGAAAAGAGGTTTAATTAGCTCATGGTTCTGCAGGCTATACAGGAAGCACAGTGGCTTCCGCTTCTGGGAAAGCCTCAGGAAATTTATAATCATGGCAGGGGTGAAGGAGAAACAGGCACGTCTTACCTGGCCAAAGCAGGAACAAGAGCAGGGAGAGGGGCTAAATACTTTTAAGGGACCAGATCTTGTGATAACTCACTCTTGCCATGATAATACCAAGGGGGATGGTGTTAAGCCATGAGAAACTGCCCCCATGATCCAATCACTTCCCACCAGACCCCACCTCCAACATTGGGAATTACAATTTGACATGAGATTTGGGCAGAGACACAGATGTAAGACATATCATGTCCCTTGGCAATAACAGCACAGAGGGATATTAACTGGCCTTTGTAAATACACAAGAGCCATAAAGACTTTAGTTGTAGCCATATGAAACTATAGACACTAGTTGTAATAATAGAAATGTTTCATCAATAAGCTGGTTGTTTAATTTTGAAAAAAGCACAAAAAGTTAGATTTTCTTCTTTCTCTCTTTTTGGTTAAAGTGACTGATTTGGAGGAAGTAGGAGCTGGGGCAGAATGACTGTGTTCTGTCAGACACACTCAGCCTCAGGAAGCCAAGCCATAGCTCACATGTATAGGAAGCAGAGGCCCTCAGAAGATGGGTATAACATAGCCATGTTTGCCTGCAGAACTTGAATATGAGATGTTCATATTCTTTATTTCCAAATACAGTATTTTCAAATAATTTTCTTCTGAATTAGAGGAAATAGGCTTAAATTTCAGCATAATTCATTCACTTAGCAAACACACATGGATCACCTATGGTCAAATAGAACACCAGGTACTGGGGATTTAGAAAAGTCTGTCTGGCCCTGTCCTCAAGGAGCTCCATCTATGGGGAAGAACATATAGAAAGTGTGTAGAACCCACTGTGATACCTGTGGATAGTAGATGTGTGTACAAGGTAACTTAGTTGTCCAGAAGAGGTCACAGTTCTTGGCAAACATGTTTACATTACTCTAGGACGTGGCTGTGGACAGATGTTATAAAACAAAGTGAATGACTTTTTGGCTTGGAGGGCTGCATAAAGTTCCATTCTAGTTTACAAGTATAAGTTCTTACCCTCTAGTAAGTAGAGACTTGGGTGTTCTGTATTTGCTGCAGGCTAATGTATGGAAATGGGATCCAAGAGTCTTGGAGGTACAGGGTTTGAAATTCCTTAAAAGCTCAATATGTCCATCTTCTCCATTCCCACTGCAGGTTATCCACCTGTAAGTGGAGAAACATTTCTGATCTCACAAGGAACACATAAACGGAGGACTGGCCTGACTGAATCTCTCATGCTGGAAGTTGCCATGACTCCAGTAGGAAGGGAAGGAAAGCTATCTATCAGAATTGTGAGGGGCCAAATAGGAGGCAAATGGATGAGCATATTGTACAATACTCTCCTAAACTTTAGGGAGTGAAGTGAATGTCGATCAGCCACATCATAATTTTAATGGACTGGGAAATTTGGCTCATTAAAATAGTCCTATGAATAAAACCAAAACATACAATTTTAAAGTAAAAAAAAAAAAAAAAAAAAAAAAAAAAGGAACCTGAGTCAAATCAAACCAGATTAAGAAAAAACAAAACAAACAAACAAAAAAACAGAGTATCACTAGAAGCAATGGTAAGCAAAATGAAAGAAGAAAAGAAGTAGCAGAGGATCTTAAGTTTGTTTTTGTTTTTCTCCTTTTCATAATGGAAAAATCTCAATTATAATAAGAAATAGAGGGATTGATCACCCAGCTTCAATAATTTTATTAGCTCATGACCAAGCTCGTTTCACTTATACCACCCCATTTCCCCACCCTGCTGCATCCCCACTGGCCTGGGATTGAGATGGTAATTTTGAAAGTGAAATCAGCCATATCCAGGAAGGAGAGCAGTGGGCAAGGAGGAATCTGTGCCAATTGTGAGGATGTACCAGTTGGCACCAAGTAAAGAGGTGGCATCTGTATCTGTATCTCGTGCTTGTTTGTCCCTTTTTTGCTTCCAAACTTTTTGTTTCTTTCTAGTGCTTAGAGTTATAGATTCTAGGAAGTTGACTACAAGTGTTTTAGGTGTTTTCTGCTTTAATAAATAACCATATCTGAAAAGAAGAAGGGAGGGAGGGAAAGAGAATGGTAAGATGGAATGAGGGTTGTAGGACTGAGGAGCAAGGCACAGAGATTAAGCTTGCAAGTGGCCAATCCAACCCTTGGAAGATGGGCAGAGTCCCAGCCCCCTTCCCGCTACCTTCATTCCCTCCATGCTCCAGGCAGACAGGCTGAACCACTGTCAGTTCCCCAATAACCCACATTCTCTTGACTCCAAGTTTCTTCAAATGCTGTCACTCAGCTTCAAATGCCACCTCTTCCTTTTATCTTGCCAATGACTCCTCCAGTCTCAGCTTTTACACCACTTCCACTATGAGGTCGCTTAGCCCCAAAGTGGCTGGGTGGAGCACCCTTTCTAGATCTTCTCCAGCTTCCTGTAGTCATCTGCAATGGAGCACTTTCCACATTGTTGTGTAACTCCCTGTGTAATCACTTGTCCTGCCTAAAAATGGGGATTCAATAAGACTAGAGCTGTGATCATTTTGTAGTTGCACCCCCAGTGTGTGTCCAGTGCCCAGCATATAATAGATGCTAATATAATTTTAATGAATGCATAATAAATAAACTAAAAATAGAATTTTTAGCATATGCAGCAATGCATACCTAAGAATAGGGAGTGAGTGATCCAGGGCCTTCTTTGTGGGAATCAGATAAAAAGTGATGTTTTTGAAACAAATGCTACCCCCAAATTAGGGCACACTGTGTATGGACTGAATTTCAGTCCTCTCTGGCTTCTTTAGTTAGGTGTCCTTGTGCAATGAACAACCTGCCCAACCACATCCAGCAAACATGGAAGGATCTTTACACCAGTGGTTTTCAACTCTGACCACATGTCAGAAAAACCTGGGTAACTTTTGAAAATGTCCCTGTCCAAGCCCCAGTCTCAGAGATTTGGATTTAATTGATCCTGGGGCATTGGTTTTAAAGCCCCTCCTGGTATTGCAGCCTGAACTGAGAACTACAGCTGTAGATCTGCTGTCATGATCATCTCACTCTAAGCTGTATTACAGATGGGTGTTTGCCTCTCATAGGCATGCTGATGGGGTTCATGGTCCAGCTGAAATGCTAATGGTAACACTAATCATTGGCACTTCCAGATTTACTGCCAGAAGTCTTTGCCTTTATCACCCAACCCCACACGTCTAGGCATGCTCCAAAGACCTGTCCCTCATTGAAGAGAGAGCTAAGAGGCAGCTGCACCACTACCCTGACCTGCAACTTGGGATTGTGAAGGCAAGAGTTCTAAAGTTAAGTCCTTGCCCAGCCCATACCTGGTATGTGACCTTGGGAAAGTTACTTAACAATTCCTTGCTTCAGTTATCTTGTCTATAAAATTAACTAATGGTGTGGGTGTACTTGCCAGAAATGCATAAGATTTAACAAGCAAATACTTGTAAGCTACTCCATAAATATAAATTGTTGTACAATTGCTAAATAACTTCATTGTTTAAAATTCCATAGAAACCTATGCTATTCCTCCAATTTTTTACAATCACTATTTGATTTATGCATACAAGACAGCATTTGCCTAAAAATCCTTTCTTACATGGGCATTCTCTTTGATTTATTCTTTCACTCTGCCAGCACACAACTTGACATATGTATAAAGGATTTGCAAGAAAAATCACTTAATGCATAGCATTTCCTTTGTTGTGACTGTCTTATCATGAACTGTTACAGTTGTCACTTATTCTCAGAATTGTTTGTCTAGTTTTTGTTCAGGCTTATAAATACTCACCTTGGACGTGGTTTATAGACAGTGTAGGGAAAACAAATACATACGCTGGAATAGTCAACTTAGATTTATTCTTACTTAAGAAAAAAAAGGGTTTAAAGGTTTAATGTGTGCTTGATAAGCTATAAGTCAGCCAGAAAGATGCAAGCAGTTTATATTTACTCTCCTGAGTAGACTTGACATTTACAGTTTCAACCTTTCTCAGTACTTCTTCAGCAGGTTATGTCTTTCCCAGAAGAACTGATCTCAAAGCACAATTTCCAAGAATGCTATTACCAGAAGAGCAGGGAATTTTTGCCAACTACATATTGTGGAGGAGTGGAACATGAACATGAGGGACTCAAGAATTTGAGTGTTTGTTAAAGTACCTTGAGTGGGCTTGACTGAGGCTGCTCATAGTGTCAGCCCTTTACGAATCTGTGAAGAAAGTTTGCAGTTGGTACCCACCCCCACCAATCTTTTGGCAGCAACCTCCACTCCTAGAACATTACCTTTCTTATTCCAGAAGAATGTAATTAATATTGCTGGGCAGGAGTCAACACTCTAAAGGAGCCTGGACCTTGGGTCTGCTCTTTGGAGAATTCCTTGGGAACCTGGTGTTAAAACAAGGGGTCACATTTCATCACCTTTCACCAGAGATTTAGTGTCGTGTGGTGTGGAGAAACAGGGCTCAACTTTTGGTTCACACTCTGAGGCTTTGGACAAGTCACTTCATTTTTCTAATCCTCTATTTCCTACTCTGTAACATGAAGATACAAATACCCAATAGGGTTATTGTGGGGGACAAATGACGTCACCTACATGAGATGTCTAACATGTCAAGCACACAGAAGAGATTCTTCAAAGGTTTGCTAAATTTTAATTATGAAATATCCAGGATCTTAATCCACAGAGAAGAGATACATTAAAAATGATAGACAGGGTAATATAGTGGAAAAACAATAGGCTTTAGTTTCAGAAGAGCTGAGTACCTGTCTCTGCCATCAACTAGCTGTGTAACCTTGGGTAAGTTAAGTAACTTACTACTTAACCTCCCTCATCCATCATTTCCTGAGCTGGAAAATGAGAAAAACATTGTTCATCACATAGGGTTACTAGACAGATTAAATAAGATAACACAAGTGAATTCCTGAAAAAAAAATGGAAGGATTTGAAAGGGTCAATGATAATGGTTTGTGTTGCATCCATTTTCGGAAACAACTCTTCTATACCCTTTCAATCAGTGATAGATTAGATATTTTTTTCTAATAAAAAGTGATGTTATCTTTACAGGCCAAAAGGAAGTCTATTAGCTATAACTGAAGTCTGTTACTAGCTACTATTTTTCACTAGTAAAATATATAGATCAAATTCTTTATACAAGGTTGGTGTTTCTCTTAGCCACAAGATGATACAGCAGCACTGATTAAGGCCTCCTTTCCTCTCATAGCATGTTACTAGGTTGTTTCCTTCATGATTACTAATTTCATATGACTTCACGGGCTGATTACATATTTATGTATTATTTATTATGCAAATCTAGCATTATACATTATTTAAAACCATATTAATAGTATGTATTATTTATGATGGAACCGTATTAATATATATTATTTCAAGTATCTTTGGCTAGGGCTTTTTTTTCTTGTGGATTTTGGTCATTAGAAGTTGGTATTCCACTCAAGAATCAATACAGCTCTCCTGGGGACATCACCATCAAGTTCCCTATCATTGCAACTTCTGCATAGCCGTTGTCTGTTAAATGACTCTAATATTACGAGGCAAAGCCTACAGGGTTCTGACTGCCTAGGATTATGGCTACACAATGCTACTCCTTTAAAAAATTGTGAAGTAGTTTTTATGCCATTGAGATTCCACCTCCTCTGATGGCAGCCTTCATTCTCAGAACATCATCTTTCTGATTGTGGGACAAAGAAAGCAGTTGGATAAATCTGAGAAACTGAGCCATGATAAAATACATCAAGTGGGATGTATTTGGCTGCAAGCCATAGAAAACCTGAAAAAATAGTGGCTTACGTATTGAGAATGTGTATTATCTCACTTAATAGGAAATTTAAAAGTAGGTGAGCCCAGGGATAGTTCTGTGGTTTAATGTAGGGGTTAGCCTCTCTCTGATTCTCCTCTCTTTACTTTCTGTGTTTGACAATATTACTCTAGATTGTTGCCATATGGATGTAAGTTGATTGACACATCCAAGCATCAAATCCTCTCACAAAAATCTTCAAATGAAAGAATGAAAGGGGGCAAGAGAAAGCTTTGTTTTATCTTCAGCTCTAAGTTTTATCTGGAAGAAAATCTTTTCCAGAAATCCCCCAGCAGACTGGGTCACATACCTACACCTTGACCAAATCACCAACAAGGAATAATAAAACTGCCTCCT
The DNA here is from genome assembly GCF_037993035.2 of Macaca fascicularis. Taxonomy (NCBI): domain Eukaryota; kingdom Metazoa; phylum Chordata; class Mammalia; order Primates; family Cercopithecidae; genus Macaca; species Macaca fascicularis. The sequence goes on along the minus strand of NC_088380.1, from coordinate 67,410,136 downwards.
TTTTTTCCAGTGGCATGGAACAAACTATTGCATTCCCTGAGGATTGGAGTCATCAAATTCAAGCAAAATTTGCTCTGTTAGCAAGGAAAGAGGGATAATAGTTATTAAGTGGGCAACCATAAATATCTGTCATGAGGTGCTAGGAATTTAGTTGGTCATTCTTTATGACAAAATTTACATTTAAAAGATAGAGATTTTTAAAAGAACCTAGACTATCTTAAATTTGCTACCAAGATGAAATAACAGGGACATGATTTACTTTCTCATCTGAAAACCCAGAAAAAAATGTGACCCAATGATTTTCATGACATTTGACACCAGGGAATGAAGGACGGTGATTACCAAGAGACAACAAACAAATAAGGTGAGATCTAGAAGAATGCTAGAGAAAAGACTGACCATGTTGAATAGACCCATGGCAAAATATTAAGAAGACACAAATAGAACTTCTAAAATGTCTGAGATGAAAAATATGCTGGATGAGATTAATGGCACATTGGAGTCTCTGGATGAGTGAGGGAGATATGGAAAAAACATTTGAGTAAATAATGGCCAAAATTTTTCCAAATTTAATGAACACTACAAATTCACAGCTACAAGAAGCTCAGAAAACTCCAAGAAAAAAAAGAAAGAAAGAAAAAGAAAACAACTCTAAGGCACATCATAATAAAATTTCTTAAAACTAGTGACAAAGATAAAAATTTTAAAGCAGATAGATAAAAAAGGTTTAAGTCCAGAGGAACACATACAGGCATGACAGCAGATTTCTCTCTAGAAACAATGTGAGCAAGAAGACAATGGAGCAACATTTAAAATGCATTGAAAGGAAACTTTTTTTAAAAAACCTAACTTTAAACCTGAAATTCATAACCCAGCAAAAATAGATTTCAAAAATTAAGACAAAAGAAAGGATTTTTCATATATACAAAAGTTTAAATAATCTATCCCCTGCAGATCTGCATTATAAGAAATGTAAATAAAGTTCTTAAGGCAGAAGTAAAATGATATTAGAAGATAATTTGGAATTAAGACTTGAGAATGGTAATTGGGTAAATATAGACATTTTCTTATCTAAATTTCTTAGAAGCATAATTGCTTGCTTAAACAAAAAACAATAACAGTGTAGTGTGCACTTTATGGCATCTATAGAAATTAAATGTATAACAACAATAGTACAGTGGACAGAAAGGGAGAAAGGAAGCATACTGCTGAAAGACTTTTATACTATACATGGAGTGATATACTATCATTTGAAGGTAGACTGTGATAATTTTAAGATATATAATACAATTCTCTGATACCATGCCATGAAGAAATTAACCAGCTACTTGGTCACAGTTGATTAAATTGAACTCCCTTCTAACTTGGAAGGGGCAACTGTTTATCTTGATTGAAACTGGCACACATTCTGAGTATCAGTTTACCTTATAGAGTGTTTGATTTACCAACACAGGATTGTACATTACATCACATTTGACCATGGGACCCACTTTCCTACAAAGGAGATACAATGGTATGAACATGACCATAGGATGCATTTTTAAAAAATGATACATGATTGTTGTACATATTTTGGGGATACATGTAATAACTTAATACATTCATATAATTTGCAGGATAAAATCAGTGAAATTCATTATCTTAAATATTTGCATCTTCTTTATGTGAGAAACATTCAAGTTATTCTCTTTTAGTTATTTTGAAATGTACAATATGTAATTGTGAACTATAGTCAACCTACAAATGTATCAAACACTAGGTCTTATTTCTTCTATCAAACTGTATACTTGTACCTGTTAATAAGCCTATCTTAATCCTTCTTTTCCCACTACCCTTTCCAGCCCCTGGTAACCACCAATCTACTCTCTATCATGAGATCCACTTTTTTAGTTTCCATATATAAGTGAGAATACATAATATTTGTCTTCCTGTACTTGTTTTATTTTGCCTAACATAAAGACCTCTAGTTTCATCCATGTTGCTGCAAATGACAGAGTTTTATCCTTTTTATTTTTAAATTTAAATGTACAGCATTCCATTGTGCATATAATCACATTTTCTTTATCCATTCATCCATTAATGGGCACTTAGGTTGCTTACATATTTTGGCTATTGTGAATAGTGCTGCAATAAACACAGGAGTGCAGACATCTCTTTGATATATTGATTTCTTTTCTTTTGGCTATATACATAGCAATGGAATTGCTGGATTATATGGTAGTTCATTTTTAGTTTTTTGGGGAATCTCCATTCTGTTTTCCATAGTGGTTATACCAATTTACGTTCCCACCAAAAGTGCAGGAGGGTTCCCCTTTCTCTATTTTCTACTTTTTAAAATAAAAGCCATTTTAACTGGAGTGAGATGCTCTCTTATTGTGGTTTTAATTTGCATTTATCTGATAATTAGCAATATTGGGCTTTTTTTTTCATGTACCTCTTGGCCATTCGTATGTCTTCTTTTAAGAAATGCCTATGCGGACCTTTTGTCAACTTTTAATTGATTTATTTCCTTTTTGTTTCTGTTGAGCTGCTTGAGATCCTTATATAGTCTGGTTATTAATCCCTTGTCAGGTGGATCATTTGCAAGTATTTTCTCCCACTCTGTGAGCAGTCTTTTCATTCTGATTATTTCCTTTGCCATTCAGAAGATTCTTAGCTTGATGTTATCCAATTTTTCTATTTTTGCCTTGGTTGCCTGTGCTTTTGAGGTCTTACACAAAAATTGTCTATGCCCAGACCAATGTCTTAGAGCATCTCCCCAGTATTTTCTTCTAGTAGTTTCATAGTTTCAGGTATTACATTTAAGTTTTTAATCCATTTCTATTTGATTTTTGTATGTGTTGAGAGAGAGGGGCCTAGTTTCATTTTTTCTGGTCATACAGCTTTCCCAGCACCATTTATTGAGGGGACTGTCCTATCCTCATTGTATGTTCTTGGTACTTTTGTCAAAAATGAGTTGACTGTAAATGCATGAATTTATACTTGGGTACTCAATTCTTTTCCATTAGTCTATGTGTCTGTTGTTATGCCAGTACCGTGCTGATTTGGTTACTATGGTTTTGTATTATATTTTTGAAGTCAGGTAGTGTGATGCCTCCAGTTTTGTTCTTTTTGCTCACTATTTCCTTGGTTATTTGGAGCCTTTTGCTGTTTCATGTAAATTTTAGGATTATTTTTTCTATTTCTGTGAAGAATGTCATTGGTATTTTGATAGGGATTGTATTAAATATATAAATTGCTTTGGGTAGTATTGTCACTTTAACAATACTCATTCTTCTAATCTATGAGCAAGTAGTGTCTTTCCATATTTTGTGTCCTCTTTTGTTCGTTTCATGAGTGTTTTATAGTTTTCCTTGTATATCTTCCACTTCTTTGGTTAAATTCATTCCTAGGTATTTTCTATTTTTTGTAGCTATTGTAAATGGGATTGCTTTTTTAATTTCTTTCTCAGATTATTCACTGTTCACGTATATAAATGCTACAGATTTTTGTATGTTGTTTTGCATACTGTAAATTTACTGAATTTGTTTATCAGTTCTACCAGTTTTTTGGTGGAGTCTTTAGGATTTTCTAAGTATAAGATCAGGTCATCTGCAAACAAGGTTAATTTGACTTCCTTTCTTCTTCCAGTGCTCTTTATTTCTTTCTCTTGCTTAATTGCTCTAGTCAGGAGTTCCATCATAACATCAAAATACGTCAAATAAAGTGGTGAAAGTGGGCATTTTTGTCTTGTTCCACATTTTAGAGGAAAGGCTTTAAATATCTCCCTGTTCAGTACCATGTTAGCTGTGTGTTTGTCATATATGGCCTTTATTATTTTGAGGTATGTTCCTTCTGTATGCAGTTTGTTGAGGATTTGTATCATAAAGGGGTGTTGAATTTTATTGAATGCAACTTCAGCATCTATTGAAATGATTATATGGTTTTTGTTCTTGGTTCTGTTCATGTGAGGTATCATGTTTATTGATTTGAATATGTTGAACCATTCCTCACACCCTGGAATAAATCCCAGTTGATCATGGCGAATGACCTTTTTAATACATTGTTGAATTCGGTTTGCTAGTATTTTGTTGATATTTTTTGCATTTATGTTTATCAGCGATATTAGCCTGTAGTTTTCTTTTGTTGTTGTGTCCTTTCCAGATTCTGGCATGAGGGTAATGCTGGACTTGTAGCATGAGTTTAGAAGTATTTCCTCCTCTTCGATTGTTTTGAAGAGTTTGAGTAAGATTGACATTAGTTCTTTTTATTTTATTTTATTTTATTTTATTTTACTTTATTTTATTTTATTTATTTATTTTTTTGAGATGGAGTTTTGCTCTGTTGCCTAGGCTGGAGTGTAGTGGTACAAGCTCAGCTCACTGCAAGCTCCGCCTCCTGGGTTCATGCCATTCTCCTGCCTCAGCCTCCCGAGTAGCTGGGACTACAGGTGCCCACCACCATGCCCAGCTAATTTTTGTATTTTTAGTAGAGACGGGGTTTCACCTTGTTAGCCAGGATGGTCTTGATCTCCTGACCTCATGATCCACCCACCTCAGCCTCCCAAAGTGCTGGGATTACAGGCAGGAGCCACTGCGCCCAGCAACATTAGTTCGTTAAGTGTATGGTAGAATTCAGCAATGAAGCCATGAGGTCCTGGGCTTTTCTTTGATGGAAGACTTTTTATTACAGTATCAGTCTCAGTGTTCATTATTAGTTTGTTGAGGTTTTACTATTTCTTCAAGGTTCAGTAGGTTATTCACGGCCAGGAATTTATCCAATTCTTCCAGGTTTTCCCACTTGTTGGCATATAGTTGTTCATAATAGTCTTTAGTGATTCTTCGCATTTCTGTGGTCTCAACTGTTTTGTCTATTTTTTTGGTTTCTGATTATATTTGGGTTTTCTCTTTTTTGTCTTAATCTAGCTAAAATTTTCTTGATTTTGTTTATCCTTTCAAAAAACCAAATTTTTTCTTCATTGATTTTTAGTATCAATTTCATTGATTTCTGCCCTAATCTTTATTGTTTCATTTCTTCTACTAATTTTGGGTTTGGTTTGTTCTTGGTTTTCAAGTTCCTTGAGGTGCATCATTAGATTGTTTATTTGAGGTTTTTCTATTTTTTTTTTTTGATATATGCATTTATTGCTATAATCTTCCCTCTTAGTATTACTTTTGCTGTATCCCATAGATTTTGGTATGTTGTATTTCCGTTTTCATTTGTTTAAAGAGCTTTTTAAAAAAATTCTTTCTTAATTTCTTCATTGACCCATTGGTCATTCAGAAGCATGTTGTCTAATTTCCGTGTGTTGTATATTTTCCAAGGTTCTTCTTGCTATTGATTTCTACTTTTATTCCATTAAAATCAGAAAAGTTACTTCATATGATTTTTACTCTTTTGAATTTATTGAGACTTATTTTGTGACCTAAGATATCATCTGTTCTAGACTGTTCCATGTACTAATGAAAAGAAAGTGCATCCTGCAACCATTGGGTGAAGTGTTTTATAAATATCAGTCAGGTCTGTTTGATCTAATGTATAGTTTAATTCTGATGTTCCTTTATTGATTTTCTGTGTGTTCTGTTCATTGCTGAGAGTGGGATATTGAAGCCCTCTACTATTATTGTATTGCAGTCTATCTCTCCATTTAGATCTATTAATGTTAACTTTACATTGTTGGGAGCTCCAGGGTTGGGTGCATAGATATTTATAATTGTTATGTCCTTTTGCTGAACAACCCCTTTATTATTATATAGTGAGCTTCTTTGTATTTTTTTACAATCTTTTATTTGTAGTCTATTTTATCTAATATAATAATTATAGCTACACCTGCTAATTTTTGGTTTCCAGTTGCATCTTTTTCTAACCCTTAACTTTCAGTTTATGTGTTTTTATAGGTAAAGTGGATTTCTGGTAGGCAGCGTATAGTTGGGTTTTGTTTTTTTGTTCATTCGGCTACTCTGTGCCTTTTAATTGGAGAATTGAGTCCATTTACATTCAGTGTTATTATTGATAAGTAAGGACTTGCTACCGCCATTTCATTGCTGGTTTTCTGATTATTGTGTAACTTCTCTGTCTTTTCCTTTCTTACTGTCTTCTTTGTGGTTAATTGATTTTCTCTGGTAGTATGTTTTAATTCATTTATTTTTGTTTTTAGTGAATCTTTTACAGGTTTTAGTATTGTAGTTAATATAAAGCTTGCAAAAACATTTTTTTATGGTACCTTAAGTTCTAGGGTACATGTGCACAATGTGCTGGTTTGTTACATATGTATACATGTGCCATGTTGGTGTGCTGCACCATTAACTTGTCATTTACATTAGGTATTTCTCCTAATGCTACCTCTCCCTCCTCCCCCCACCCCATGACAGGCCCCGGTGTGTGAAGTTCCCCACCCTATGTCCAAGTGTTCTCATTGTTCGATTTCCACCTATGAGTGAGAATATGCAGTGTTTGGTTTTCTGTCCTTGCGATAGTTTGCTCAGAATGATGGTTTCCAGCTTCAGAACTCATCCTTTTTTATGGCTGCATAGTATTTCATGGTGTATATGTGCCACATTTCTTAATCCAGTCTATCACTGATGGACATTTGGCTTGGTTCCAAGTCTTTGCTATTGTGAATAGTGCCACAATAAACATATGTGTGTATGTGTCTTTATAGTAGCATGATTTATAATCCTTTGGGTATATACCCAGTAATGGGATGGCTGGGTCAAATGGTATTTCTAGTTCTAGATCCTTGAGGAATCGCCACACTGTCTTCCACAATGGTTGAACTAGTTTACAGTCCCACCAACAGTGTAAAAGTGTTCCTATTTCTCCACATCCTGTCCAGCATCTGTTGCTTCCTGACTTTTTAATGATCACCATTCTAACTAATGTGAGGCAGTATCTCATCGTGGTTTTGATTTGCATATCTCTGATGGTGAGTGATGATGAACACTTTTTCATGTGTCTGTTGGCTGCATAAATGCCGTCTTTTGAGAAGTGTCTGTTCATATCCTTTGCCCACTTTTTGATGGGGTTCTTTGATTTTTTCTTGTAAATCTGTTTAAGTTCTTTGTAGATTCTGGATATTAGCCCTTTGTCAGATGGGTAGATTGTAAAAATTTTCTCCCATTCTGTAGGGTTGCCTGTTCACTCTGATGGTAGTTTCTTTTGCTGTGCAGAAGCTCTTTAGTTTAAGTAGATCCCATTTGTCAATTTTGGCTTTTGTTGCCATTGCTTTTGGTGTTTTAGACATGAAGTCCTTGCCCATGCCTATGTCCTGAAAGGCATTGCCTAGGTTTTCTTCTGGGGTTTTTATGGTTTTAGGTCTAACATTTAAGTCTCTAATCCATCTTGAATTAATTTTCATGTAAGGTATAAGGAAGGGATCGAGTTTCAGCTTTCTACATATGGCTAGCCAGTTTTCCCAGCACCATTTATTAAATAGGGAATCCTTTCCCCATTTCTTGTTTTTCTCAGGTTTGTCAAAGATCAGATTGCTGTAGATGTGCGGTATTATTTCTGAGGGCTCTGTTCTGTTCCATTGGTCTATATCTCTGTTCTGGTACCAGTACCATGCTGTTTTGGTTAATGTAGCCTTGTAGTATAGTTTGAAGTCAGGTAGTGTGATGCCTCCAGCTTTGTTCTTTTGCTTAGCATTGTCTTGGCAATGAGGGCTCTTTTTTGGTTCCATATGAACTTTAAAGTAGTTTTTTCCAATTCTGTGAAGAAACCCATTGGTAGCTTGATGGGGATGACATTGAATCTATAAATTACCTTGGGCAGTATGGCCATTTTCACGATATTGATTCTACCTATCCATGAGCATGGAATGTTCTTCCATTTGTTTGTGTCCTCTGTTATTTCATTGAGCAGTGGTTTGTAGTTCTCCTTTAAAAGGTCCTTCTCTTCCCTTGTAAGTTGCATTCCTAGGTATTTTATTCTCTTTGAAGTAATTGTGAATGGGAGTTCACTCCTGATTTTGCTCTCTGTTTGTCTGTTAATGGTGTATAGGAATGCCTGTGATTTTTGCACATTGATTTTGTATCCTGAGACTTTGCTGAAGTTGCTTATCAGCTTAAGGAGCTTTTGGGCTGTGATGATGGGGTTTTCTAAATATACAATCATGTCATTTGCAAAGAGGGACAATTTGACTTCCTCTTTTCCTAATTGAATGCACTTTGTTTCTTTCACCTACCTGATTGCCCTGGCCAGAACTTCCAACACTATGTTGAATAGGAGTGGACCCCACTCTCTTCTGGATTGTGGACATCCAATTCCTTTTCTATCTTCTTGGACTTTTTTCACTTCTCTGTGGCCCCAGGAAATTTCCCCTTATCATATTTGAGCTCTGGGATATTGCAGGTGATAATCTCAGTGTTGTATATTTGTTTTCGGTTTTCTGTTGTGAGGCGTGGCGCCAGCTTACTTCTGTGCCACCAATTTGTAACCCTAGGATTCACTAGTGTTATCATATTCCTCACCTTCCAGATATAATGAACTTCTGTAACAACGTTTTGACAGGGAAGAACTTTTGATTTTGACATCTTAAAGAAGATACCCTAACAGAATCAGATTTCATCCTCCAGGATGTAACTTGTACCCAAAGTCAATAACATATTCCCCAGGAACAAGTCTAAGAACCCAGGGTTGGGGATAGCATTACTTGCAGTGATTGAAGGAATTTCTGCATTCTGTTTCGGCAACTCTAGGCTCTGTAGGTTTAAAGGTGCTGGATCCAAAAGTTGTGATTATTTTCACCAGGAGATAAAGCAAGAATCCTATTAAACTGTAAGCTATCATTGTGACCCAGTCACTTTGTTCTTCTTACACCAAGAAACTAGCAGGCAAGGAAAGGAGTCACCATGTTGGCAGTAGTAAGTGATCCAGATCTTGGGGAAGTTACACAATGAGGACAGGGAATACTATGACACACAGTTGATTCACTGGAGCATCTCTTGGTATTCCTCTGGCCAACCTTCAGTAAATGTACTCAAATAGCAGCTATTGCCTGAGATGGGCATGGTGACCAGTACCTCACTCAACCCTCAAGAATAAAGACTGATTGCCCTCTCAGCTTAGCCACCAAGACTATCAGAGATATCACAGAGAGTGAAAAGGATCTAGAATGGGTAACGACAGAAGATGAGGTATACTAGTTTTGGCTTTGAGATCAGCTATAGTGGTGGGGCTATAGTTCACTCTATTACCTTAATATGGTAAGTTTTCACTTAAAGATAAACCAACCAAAATCCTGAGAGGCTATTTCCACATGTTTTTAACTCCCTCTGGAAGAATACTCAAGTGTTGCAATGGTAGGACTGTAGGGGATGCTTTGATATGCCTCTGAGATCCCCTTTCAGGATCAAGGTACTTATTTTTTCTAGCTGCAGAATGTTGCTTGTTGACAGCTTATACCCAAATACCTCTCCAGCAATTTCCCTCTGCCAAAGGGAGATACCTTACCCAAGTTTACACCACTGCCTGGCATATAACTAATAATTAGTTGTGGGTTGGGTCCCTACTCTTTCCTCAGTATGTTCAGATATAAAGGGCTATCTCAGCTCCAACATTATCAGTAGGTTTGTCTGGGACCTCTACTGAAGCTGCATTATGGTTCAACTTTTCTCTCTGCTAAATTCTGCTTTCCTCACCCCTCAAAGGTGTTAATTCCAAAAGCACACCAAAATAAACCTTTTGCATGCAAACCTAAGAGACTTTAAGTCTGTTTTCTAGGGCATCCAATATATGACCCACCATATTCACACCGTCAAATACAGAGGAAAAGATACAAAGGCTGGCAAGAGGTATGCTTAACATAAAAAAGAAACTGTTAATAGAGGATTTTAAAGTAATAGATCAGTGTGGGATGGAGATAACCTTTAAGCCATTACCCACATATACTTGAAAGGCTAGCTTTGGCCCCAACAGAAATGTACAAGTGGGTATCATCTTTTGAAAATATATAGGAAGGTTCCTAGATTTTCCTATACTGTTGGCACAATGCCAGAGCAAAATGCCTTCAACAAATGAGAATGCAAACCTCTCTGATAACAAAGCCTCAGGACCTTAGAGAAAAATGGTAGATAAAAACATCATTAACTCAGTTTTAAAAAATTGATCTAGATTGGTCTTCTAAGACATTCCCGAAAAACTAGTTTTAAACTTAGTTCCCCAATGCATGGATAAACATATCTCCCCAACACCAAACTTTTCGATGGAATTTCTGATCTCCCCTTTGCCCTGCCACCACCCCATCACACACACACAGATCACTGTTACTCTTTGCTCGCTTTTTCTGTGACGAAATGGCCAAAATCCAGATGACCCGAGATGATCTGAACAACTGTCTGGAGAAGTCAAACCTTTGTGGAATGTCAATTCTCTCATCCAACTTTCCATTATTCTCAGCTTATTTATTCTACATGTGTATTATTCAGTTGTCTTTGTACTCTGGCTTCCTAGTAATTTAAAATATTAAAAAACTTTTAATTTTGATTTTCAGAAAAGTTATAAAGATAGAACAGAGTGTTCCTGCATATTTTTCACGCAGCTTTCCCTAACATTAACATCTTACATAACCACAGTACCCTTGTCAAAACTAAGAAATTAATGTTGGTAAAATACTATTAACTAGAGTACAGACTTTATTTGGATTTCACCAGTTTTTCCACTAATGTCATTTTTCTGTTCCAAGATCCAGTCCAGGATAATACGTTACCTTTAGTCGTCATGTTTCCTTAGTCTTCTCCAATCTGTGACAGTTTCTCATTCTTTTCGTGTGTGTGTGTGTGTGTGTGTGTGTTTATTTGTGTGTGTGTGTGTGACCTTTCAGTTCAAAGACTACTCTTCAGTGATTTTGTAGAATGTTCCTCAATTTATGTTTGTTTGATATTTTCTCATGATTAAGATGCTGGGAAGAAAACCTAGAGGTGATATGGCCTGATCAGAGGGTCCCTGATATCAACATAGCGTATCACTGCTGGTGCTAACCAGCTTTCTCCACTCTGCACTCTTTTGCCTTTCCATACTTTATGTTTTGGAAACAATTTAGTAAGTCCAGCCTACATTCTGTGGGAGGGGAGTTAAGCTCCACCCCCTGCAGTGGGGTATCTACATGTTTTATTTGGAGTTCTTCTGTGCTATTTGGAAAGTCATTTGGATCTCAAAGAGCATTGTGTGGACCACCAGTTCCAGCCCCAGAGAAAAATAGCAACTTCCCATCTCCTCCATCAGTGACCCAAAGACTGGTTTGTGGGGCTGGGTGGTGACAGGTCACAGCGTCTCTAACATCTTGACCTCTCCTATGTCACCTGCCTTGCCTCCCAGAGACATTGATAACAAATACTTTCTCCTGATAGGCTCCTTTTTCACCATGCAAACCACTCAGAGAAATAGTTTTAAGAGTAGGACAATGAGGGAGAGGTTTTCCTAGAAGCACCCACACAATTTTATCTGAAGCTTGACAATCAGCATCAAAGAAGACTTTGGAACAGCTAAGCAGAGCCTTTGCAGAAGCCCCTTTGTACCTCAGGCCCTCTGTCGAGTCTCCCGCTCTGCAGTCAGGAAGCCTCTATGTTAGGCCAAAGTGTTCATCAAGAAAGCTGCAGCCAGAGACTAAGGCTGGGGAGGGCAAGTTTCAGATAAAATTGTGTGGATGCTTCTAGGAAAAACAAGTGGGGACCATCCCACAAAAATACAATGATATAAAAGCATTTTTTAAGCCTTAAAGTACTATAATGTTATTATTATCATTATTACTTCCTCCATGCTACTGTGTGAGCTGCATTCAGGAAGCTAGAATGTATCACCATGGAATTAAGGTGATGAGAACTTCCAGTCCTGTCCAGGGGACTTGAATCACACCCAATAGGTGTGATTCCTCCTCAGCATTCTTTCATGCTAAAGCTGGCCCTGCCACCTCCTTGGTCTCATTAAGCAACAACTTTATGTTTCTGAACACACACCGTGATTCCTGCTAGAGGCAACATTTATCTAGCAGATCAGATGCAACCAGCCAGACACAGAGCCCAGCAGCAGCCAGCAGTCTTTTCAAACTGTTTGAAAATGCACTTTAAAAAATGAAGGCAAGCAAGACAGAAGAACTGGCCTCCCTTCCCTTCCCCAGCCCTGGGGGAGCCCTCTGATGGCTCACTCTCAGGGAGCACAGAGTGCAGCTGGCAGCCGCGCCTGCAGTTTACAAGGTGTGGAGGAAGAACTGGCTAATATTGATTTCTGAAACAGATACAGGAACTAATGGCAGAATTTGCTTGACTGTGGGTCTCCTGTGGCTACTGGCAGAAAGGGAGGACAGAGGCAAAGCATTTGCCAAAACATTCTGTTGTCCTCCCCAGCCTTAGTCTCTGGCTGCAGCTTTCTTGATGAACACTTTGGCCTAACATAGAGGCTTCCTGACTGCAGAGCGGGAGACTCGACAGAGGGCCTGAGGTACAAAGGGGCTTCTGCAAAGGCTCTGCTTCAGCTGTTCCAAAGTCTTCTTTGATGCTTATTGTCTGTATGGAAAGGATCTGCGTGGAAACGTCCATTTGGGCTTGTTTGATGGGTAGAAGCAGGGGAAGAACAGGTGGTGTGGTTCCTCTTCAAAAAGCAAAGAAAGGAAAAGGAAACAAGCAACAAACACAACACTCTTGGCTACTCTTCTCTCCACCGCTAAAAACACAGACCTTTAGAAGACTATCTCCAGTCCCTGCAGGCAGCTATGGACCTGATCTACTTCCTCCAATTAGAAAATGAACTCTTCTTTCCTCTCCTCCTTCTCAACTCATTCAAAGCAGCTGAATGTGTCACTCGCTACATGCCATATCCAGCCATTCCCAGGCATGGGGATGCCCATCAGAGAGACTGTGTCCACAGAATGTGTCCAAGCAGCGGTTGTCCACTCACTGCCCATTGCACAGCTGATCTTCACAGTGTCCTGCTAATTCTCACCTTACTATGGCTTTGAGAGTTTTCTGGTGGGGGCTTAGGGTAGCCAGAAATGACCAGAAGCTACTAACAGAGCTTCTACCCTGCAGACAGGACAAGTGGATGAGGGTCTCTATTTGGGGTCAGGACTTACCTCACAGCTGTCAGCAGAACCCACTGAAAATATCAGAAAGCTCTTGCCCTGGAGGAGTGAATAGATGCCCCTTGTGAAAAAGATACCCTGGTCTGTGTTTGTCAATCATGTCTCCATGAAGCATGCACAAGACACACACTGCAGTGGGTTAGGTGCAACCGCTGCACACACTGAAACTCCTCCACCTTCCTTCCCACTCAAGAAAGTGGATCGTTATGTAAGAGAATGTGAGTCACACTATCTTAGCTTTAACTTTGAATTCACAATCATGTATTAAAATCATTATTTTCTCACTTTGGTATTTATTTGCTGCAAATAATTCACAAAGCAACTTCTGACAGTGGATTATGGGAGCACAATGAGGAAACTGTCCCAGAGAGTGAGTGACATGGTAGGGGGGTGGTGAAAGGAGAGTCATGTGTCTAACAAGAGAATAAGATAGAATTTTTCTACTTTTCCTTCCTTTCCACCCTCACCCATAGTCTTTGATCTAGATTTTCCCTTCCACAAATGTAGAAAGGCCAGAGAAAGGATTAAGAAGGCTCTTTGTTTCTAACTGGGAAAATAAAAATAAAAGATGTCTTTAAGATGTCTAGAAATAAGCTGATGAAGAAAATATGAGTCTTAAGTGTGTTACTTAACTGAACATTATGTCACATAACTTAGCTGCATAATATTTTTGGAATCTTTGGAGAGAATGGAGAGAGAACTGTTAGCATCCTTTTAAAAAAGTTTCACAAGAGACTACCTATCTCGTGCATCTCCCTGCACCATCATGGCAATGGTCTCACTAGGTCAGACTTAGTAAAGGTGTTTCCCCAAACCAAGCAGGCAGTAGCAGTATCCCTTTGGGAGACATTAATGTGTATGAGATGGATTTTGAAACTTGAAGCATCAAACAATGAAAAATATTTAAATGGTCTCACTATTTGGTGCAAGAATGACTCAGGCTCAAATCAGCAAATAGTCAAATAGAAAAGTCCAGATGGCCCTGAGGAGAGTAGTGGAAGAAATTTGACTGCTAATCATCTCTAATTCACCTCCTACTTCTTCTGGAGCAAAAGAAGAGACTGAAGCACTCATAGTGCTGTGAATGAAAACAAATTCTGGAAACAAAATTAGCATGAGTCAGAGCAGAGCAGTCTGGAAGACTGGGTTGGCCGGGCACATTCCCCAGCTGACTCCATTCACAGCAGGGGAGAGAGGAAGCTGGCCGCGTGGCTCCTAGTGGCGGAGGTGTGGGTGAGCGAGAGCATGGACTGGAAGCCCCACAGACAAGCAGCAAGCAGAGTCGTGACAGACCTAGGAGGGGATAGGACTGGGCATAAACCTGGATGCTGTGAGTCTGAAGATGGTCTAAGGTCAAGTGGGCAGCTCAGCACTGAGGCACAGACACCATGGTTAGGAGTTACAGAGTAAGCAGAGCTAGATATGACACTATTTTTACACACACACACATGTGCACACTGTGAGCCCCTTGAGGACGGGAATATCACTTACACCATCCATATTCCAGCACCTATGACAGTGTCAGGCAATAGAGGTGCTTTTGACATTGAAAATTAGCAAGGGAGTCACATCAAATGGGCAGCAGGGCCTGGGAAGATCCAAATGCAGACATCAAGCCAGGCACGAAGGTTGGCCAGTCTGAATTGGCTTTGGAGGATAAGCTAGGAATCAGAGGGAACAGAGGTGTTGCAGGCAGCTGAGGATTAGAATCCTGCCAGTTGGTCCAGGCAGCCACGCTGAGGCTCTAGCAGTGAGGGCTCTCAACATCGAAGCCACCTTTCAGCATGAGGCACTATAGCACCGTATTAAAGAGTGTGGGGCTGGGCACCCCTGGGCTGGTGTCTCCGGCTGCTGCCTACTCACTGTGAAACTCTGGGCCACTTATTCTCTCACTGCTCAATTTCTGCAACTGTAAAATTAGAATAATAATAGTACTTAGCATAAAGGGTTGTTGTGAAGACTAAATGAGTTGTTACATATTAAGTGTTTAGAGCAGTGCCTGGAATATAGTAAGTGCTCAATAAACATTGGCTATTACTCTAATTATCCTTCTCCTCCATTGAGAAAGTTTCTGTGCGCTTTGTGG
Organism: Macaca fascicularis; assembly: GCF_037993035.2. NCBI lineage: Eukaryota > Metazoa > Chordata > Mammalia > Primates > Cercopithecidae > Macaca > Macaca fascicularis. The sequence continues at coordinate 67,394,996 of NC_088380.1, read as the reverse complement.
CAGGGTAGACTGAATCCCAGGACCAGACTACCATGGCTCTGTTAGGAATGTAAGCTAAGGTGCTTCCCAAATGTCTGTCCTTCTCTGTTGCTTTTTTTTTTTTTTCCTTTTTACATGGACTGCAACAGTAGCCTCCTCTCTGGTCTGACTTTCTGCCTTTAGTTCCAGACTTATCCAGCCAGAGACGATCCTTCTAAAATGAAAATCTGATCAGACAATTTTACTTGCCTGCCTAATATTATTCATAATATCCCTTTGCCCTCAAGATCTTTTGGATTTCCTTACCTAAAAAGGATAGGAGAACTCCTTGAAGGAATAGCTAACTCCAGGACTGGGGACATACACAAGATGAACCTGGAGCATCTTATAACGCTAGAAAGTAATAAAATGCTAAAAAAAAAAAAAAAAAAAAAAAAGGCTACAGTAATGGGGGTATGTCAAAGGGACACAGGAACCAACTTGAAAGAGTTTCCAATGACCAAAGCTGGAACGATTTGAACAACAAAATAAATAAAGTAGTATTGGATTATAACTCAAAGTACAAGATAAATTCCACGAGTTCATGCTGATATAAGTAAATGATTGAATAAATAAATTAATAGAGGAGAAGAGACAAATTTCTCCTGCAGAAGAATTCCAGATAAATTATGTAGATATTTTACCCTTAAGGAGAAGGGGAGTATGGGCTGTGAATAGTGAATTCCTAAGTAAGCAGTAATGATAAGAGGAAAAAAATGGTAGCTTTATAGTGAAGAAAGATGAAAAACACTACCTTTGCCAGATAATCAAGATCAACGTTAGCAGTGTAATTGGTAAGTAATAAAGTTCATATTAATGGTGTGTACCCTTGATACAATGTGATAAAAATGGTACTTTACTTCTGGGGTCTTCCTCCCCAAAATTCATAATGCCAGTGTAATTTTGAGAATTACATCAGACAAAGCCAAATTGAGGGAACATCAAGGTTCACCTTGTGTATTTCTTGGGTCCTGACTTATACTCCTCAAAACTGTCAAGGTCATAAAAAACCAGAAGTCTGATAAATTGTCACAGCCAAGAGGAACCTAAGGAGAAATGATAACTAAATGTAATGTGGCATTCTGGGACAAAAAAGAACATTAGATACAAACTAAGGAAATCTGAATAAAGTATTGACATTAGTTAATAATAATATGTCAACATTGAAGGCCAGGTGTGGTGACTCATGCCTCTAATACCAGCACTTTGGGAGACTGAGGCAGGCGGATCGCTTGAGGTCAGGTTTGAGACCAGCCTGGCCAACATGTTGAAACCCTGTCTCTACTAAAAATACAAAAATTAGCCGGGTGTAGTGGCGCCTGCCTGTATTCCCAGCTACCCAGGAAGCTGAGGCACAAGAATTACTTGAACCAGGGAGACAGCGGTTGCTGTGAGCCAAGATTGTGCCATTGCACTCCAGCCTGGATGACAGAGCAAGACCCTGTCTCATAATAATAATAATAACAATAATAATAATACTAAAGTCAACACTGGTTCATCAGTGACAAACGTACCACATTAATATTGATGCTAATAATACAGGAAACTGCATGTGGGTTTGTTTATAGAAACTCTCTGTACGGTTTTCCCAATTTGTTAATCTAAAATTGTTCTAAAAATTAAAGCTTATTAAAATGAAAAAAAAGATAGGAGGGGATAAGAAAGATAAACTTTATACCTGTTTCAGAACTCTGGAAGGCCCAGACACCATCAGACCAAACCCATTCTCAAATTAGCAGCAACATCTCCTCTAGGTGCACTCCAACTCTGAGTTCTTTAGGGAGGTGACAAAAACAATTACCTTTCTCTGTTTGGAACACAGAGAGCTCTGTTTACAACAAAGAACATCTTCGTTGTTCTATCCTATATAGGCAGCAGGACATGGGATTGATGGACAGTTTGGGTTCTGGAATGAGGCAAACTCATTTGCTGTGAACTCAGGCAAATTCTAAGCCGCTCTGGACCTGTTTCCTCATTCATAAAATGATAAAGGATAATGCTCACCACATATAACTGATGAGATAATATGATGAGATACTGTATAAACAGTGTTTAACAGAGGGCCTGGTAGATAACAATTAAGCAGCATCATCATCTCACTCCTCTCAGACCTTGCCAGTAGACCCCAGGGTCCAGACGGTACATGCAGGAAAAACAGAAACAATGTCTGCTTTCTAGAACTTTCTTGTCAAAATCAAGGTGGACAGATATAGGGTTAGTGGAGTAATTGTCTAAGTACCTTGGTCAGAGTTAGTTGAGGAACCCAAGCTGTAGTTATTATGGAACTGCTTTTAGAGGCTGCCGATTTGGAAAAGAAGCCACATTAAGACCTGCTATTTACCCTGAGGGCACCTGCCTGATTTCTGTAGGATCAGGAAGCTCTGTTTTTAATATGTTCCAGCCAGTTTTCAGCCTACACAATGATTACAATCAGATCCAAACTAGTTTCAGCAGAATTTGCCAATAAAATGTCATGCGACTAGAGAGCAGATTCCTTATTACTTTGATAAATCTAGACACATATCTACGGTTTTACCAACAACCGATCGTGTTTTTGTAATTTTAACACAAGCAGCAATTGAGTATGTCCGGTGTGATGTGTTCTTACCATTCTGAGGACCACCCTGTTGCTTGAGCATAATTTTCTTCTCCCCATGGGTGCTTACCAAGGCTCTCCTGTGGGACAGTTTGGCTATTTGACCAGGTAGAGATGTCAGTGGCGGTCATTGCTGACATCACTGTCCTTCCTTTCCTCTGAGGACCAGAAGAACAACTCCCTGTCTGTTTCTATCCAGCTGGGCAGTTTCCTGGCAGAATGGAGCAGCTCAGGAGTGCCAGGTCTCGGGGTGGAGTTTCCAGCCATTCAGACCACTGCTTGTGGCCTGTGCTCCTGCTCCCCACAAACCGACCTCTCTGAAAGGCACCGAATGGAAGAGTCCCCATGGATCATCAGGCAAAGCTCAAGTCATCTTGCAAAGATGCTGTGCAATCCTGCTTTCTTCTAGAATTTTAGCACATTCTAATTTCTTTATGATTAAATATCACCGGCATGTTCAGTAGGCAAACGAGTTACACTACAATATCGAGCAGCCTCTGCGTATTTACTGTGAATCTGCTGTGTCTACATCAAGGTTGGAGCTTTAGTTTATCTTCAGAAGAGGGCCATTTATGTTTTCTTCTTTCTTTTAGCATTTTATTTTCTGTTTTAGGTGCCTTACAATTTTCACAATAGTTTCAACACTTTATATTTTAAAGTTTTCTTTCTTTCTCTTTCATTGTATTTCTTTCACATTATATAGCTAGTTCTGTGTTCATGCAGAGGAAGTAATGAATTAAACAGCTAGCTGATAAATTCTATTAAAGCACAGTAAAAATTTGGGTCCTTCTGGATAAATGCAAGTTTCCATGGTGAATTTCTCATGCACTCCACTCCATTATAAATAATTGATTAATTCTATTCTAACCCCATAGGGGAAAGGTAATGAATGTTTATTCAGTATGTACTATGAGGTAGTCACCATGTAAGGTGCTTTACAGGAATAATTTCATTTGGAGTAGGGATTAGCAACAGTTATGACAAATCTGTAATTTCTTTGGTTTCAGACAGTTTAATTTACATTTCCCTGAATATACTCACAATAATGCACAAGAACAAAACACCCGACTGGTGCATTAATACATGACCTCCATGTGGGCAGTATTCTCCCACTGAATCTAGCATTTTAACATATTGGCTACTTGGTAAATGCTGTTGGCTTGAATATATAATCTCAATTTTAAATATTTGTATCAATTCATCTCTATTCATACACAATCATATAAAGGAATCTTATAAAAACTAAGTTAATATTGAACATTATTCAAATGTATACAGGCATTTTGGAATAATTTCTTCCATTTAGATATGTCTTCATCCAATATTTGGATGTCTTGATAACAAAACAAGAACTAAACCAATATTTGAGCTATTTAAAGGATCAGGTGACAGGCTAACTCACTCTAAATACTCCTTTGGTTTCAGAAAACTCAAACAGCAAGTAAAAATAAAATACTATCAAACGCTCTGCCTGTATTAAAGTGCATAATAAACTCAGGTTCCCCCACTTCCACAGTCAGTCACACTTGCCTATCATGCATGATGGGCTCAGGTCACACTGCATCACATATATGGAAGAAACAAAGCATTCATCATTCAATCAAAATGGATTTATTAAAAATCCATTGTAGACATACATGTAGCGTATGACCTGAGGATCACAAAGAACGAATAAGACAGGGTTCCCCCTTCTTGAAGATATCAGACTAGCATAAAGTAAATTTAAAAGAATACAAAGTAGAATTCAATTCAACAAAAAATTTGCTTTATATATGTATATGAACAAAACCCATTAGAAACTTAATTCAGCAAATGTTTTCGGGGCACTAACTATACGCAGGGCTTAGGCAGACCCATCTTGTTCATTGAAACCCTGGACCTACAGAATAGCCACAAGGTTAGCAGGTAAACAATAAATTATAGATGAACTCGGTGGCTCAAGCCTGTAATCCCAGCACTTTGGGAGGCCGAGATGGGCGGATCACGAGGTCAGGAGATCAAGACCATCCTGGCTAACACGGTGAAACCCCGTCTCTACTAAAAACTACAAAAAACTGGCCGGGCGAGGTGGCGGGCGCCTGTAGTCCCAGCTACTCGGGAGGCTGAGGCAGGAGAATGGCGTAAACCCGGGAGGCAGAGCTTGCAGTGAGCTGAGATCCGGCCACTGCACTCCAGCCTGGGCGACAGAGCGAGACTCCGTCTCAAAAAAAAATAATAATAATAAAAATAAAAATGAAAGAATTTTACTGTATGGCAAAAACTTACAAGACAGGAAACTGGTAGGACAAGTATATATGTTTATATATAAAATGTTAGGTAGAAAATGACCACAATGCACAGTGCTATAAAAGTATAGAAGTAGAGAAGATGCTACAAATTGAGCACTAGGATTACAGGTTTGGGGGCAGATAAAATAATTTTTGTGAATTTTAAGGAACTGGTAGTAGGTGAGGCTGTAAAGTTTCTTGGGCAATGGGTGCCACAATGGGATTTTAAAAAAACAGAACAACGTAACTGTGCTATCTGGTATTGAGAATAAATTAGAAAGTTGTGTCAAGCAGATTAGAATGAGAAGAAAACAGGCAGGAAAATTAGTTAAGGAGGGTTTATTACAAATGTATTAGAAAACAGAAAATAAGAGCTTGAACCAGGATAGAAAGTAGGATGGGGAAAAGAAGTTATTTTTCAAATATGTAACAAAAGTGAACTTTCTAGGTCTTGCCTGCTGAATGTATATGGAGTATTGGTGTAAGGGAGATGGAAGATAAATCTAAATTTCAGGCTGAGAAGAAGGTGGTTTCTTTAAAAGTAATACATGGAATTTGGGGCTGGGTGGAGGTGGGGTGAGGTCTTATACTTTCCATGACAGATTAGAAGTGTATAATAATTTAAGGAAGGAAGCGTCCCCTCTGAACTGGTGAAGCCAGGGATAGTGAGAATCTGGGACGTGAGCTGAGCTGGAGAGGAAGACAAGAATATTATTGTTCAGAAGAGTGAAGAATAGGCAAGTTAATCAAACTCTGTTTACATATTGATTATTAACAGAGGTTATTTAATCTGAGACACTTGTATTCATTAAAGCAGTTATTTAGGTGTTAGTTCTACACAATAACACGGGAATATTTTGTAATAAACTAGTAAATTATGAGTTGTGAGTTTTTCTTTAATCTGGGAATTTGATATTCCATAGTAACAGCTTCAGCATTTGGCTTGTTTTTCAGACTAGGGTTTTCAATCTCTATCCAAGCAAGAGAGAATATTAAGTGCCATCAATTTAGCTAGGATCCCATATGGAGATGATAGATCACACAGGATATGTATTTTGGAAAATGTCATTTTCCAAATAAATTTTTATTTAAGGCTGGGTATCAGAAAAATTAAGATCTGCAAAACAATAGGAGACAAAAAATTATTTTGTGCATTTTGGAAGTGAATTACAAATGTTCTAAATTATGTCTAGTAAGTAGGGGAATATTTATAAAGCACAGAGAAATGAATGAAAGAATAATAAAATAAGAAAGCAGTGAACCATCTTTGTTTCATTCTGACACTGAAAAATGGTTAATTCTGGGAAAAGAAAACCCTTAAAACTGCTTTCTACCAACAAGATCTTCTTTGGCAAATGTCATTATTGGGGTTGATAGTAACATGTCTTAAAATTTTATTTTGTTTAATGTTATAGATCAAATTTTACTGTTTTGATCACAGACCACTTTGAGGATTTCATAAAAGCTACATACACTGTCCTCAGGAGAATATACAAACTTCAAATCAATAAAGATATTGCATAAATGGTCTCCAAGTTAACATCACTGGCTATAAGAATCCATTCTATGGCTTAAAGTAGCAATTCAAATGAGGCTTTCATTTGCAGTAGCTAGATGAGTGAAAATATGGCTCTTAAGAATATATCAATGTAGGCTGGGCACGGTGGCTCATGCCTGTAATCCCAGCACTTTAGGAGGCTGAGGAGGGTGGATCACGAGGTCAGGAGTTCGAGACCAACCTGGTTAATGTGGTGAAACCCCATCTCTGCTAAAAATACAAAAATTAGCTGGGCATGATGGTGCATGCCTGTAGTCCCAGCTACTCAGGAAGTTGAGGAAGAAGAATCACTTGAACCCAGGAAGTGGAGGTCGCAGTGAGCTGAGATCATGCCAGTGCACTCCTGCCTGGGCAACAGAGTGAGACTGCAACTTAAAAAAGAAAAAAAAAAAAAGAGTATATCAACATAATGTTATTTGGTCCTTGGTTAAGTTTGATATTATGATAATTTTCCTAGTCCTACATATTCTGTAAATAATTTTGTTTTCTTCATAAAAGTTATGAAGATGGGAGGTGAATCTCTATCTAATAATCCATAAGTATAACAGGACCTAATTCAATCCACCTAGGGATTCAATGTATAGTTGGCATAGTGCCTGGTTCTGGTGTTGCAGCTCCTAAACTGTGCAGAGAGCTCGAGATGGGGATGCAAACTCATGGGGCGGCAACATATGTCAGATCCCATGAGAACTACTAGCTCAACATAGTTCACAAGTTCATGGTAGATCACACTACATCCTTTCCAGAGATATCATGACTTTGTAAATCTGGGTTCTGGCATTAGCCGTGATAAAAAGGAAGTACCGCATGAAAATCAACATGGAGCAGGAAATGACAGTCATGGATTTCCATCTGATTCCAAGGTTAAAGAAGTTGTGCAATGCCCGACAAGCACACATATCCCACTAGTAATTAACTGTAGTTATTTAGCAATGAAATAAATATATTATTTTTACCTTCAATCTGAATTTTTTTCTAAAAGACTACTGAATTTTTAGGACATAAATTTGGGGGGGGGGGACGTTGGGCATGGACTATTTAATAAATAGAACCATCAAGCATTTCTTTTGGCCTACGGGCACAACGAAAAAAATTGCTAACATGTTAAGGGAACCATGAACCAAAAATTTGGCAATGACTTTCTTAGAGGGAAACTAATTTAAATGAGACCAACTCTCTGCCTTCCACTTGCTCAGAGAGACATACGTACTGCTAACCACTGTTAAAAGTAAACTAGGATATTTGCCATAACCAAAATGCAGACAAAATTCAAAGACCTAGGAATTTTCATGTGTCCTTCTGTTAGAAGCAGAAAAGGGAGAATCAAAGTGCCACTCAGTTTAGCCTTTTTTAAATGAAAAGTAAGATTTCAATAGGTAGGAAAGAAAGGAAGAACATTCTTCTGTGAGGGAACAGTATGAACAATGGCTTAAAGGCATAAAATGAATATTTTATTTGGTTTGTGAGAAGGAGTCTAGCTGGCTGGAAACAGGAAAGGCAAGGAGTGGCAGGAGATGACCATATTGAAAGGGCTGTGATATGATTTGGCTGTGTCCCCACCCAAACCTCATCTAGAATTCCCATGTGTTGTGAGAGGGACTCTGTGGGAGGTAATTGAATCACAGGGGCTGTTTCAAGTGCTGTTATCATGATAGTGAATAAGTCTCACAAGATCCAAGGGTTGTATGAGGGAGAGTATCCCTGCACAAGCTCTCTCCTTGCCAGCTACCATCTGTGTAAGATGTGACTTGCTCCTCCTTGCCTTCCACCATTATTGTGAGGCCTCTCCAGCCACGTGGAACTATAAGTCCATTAAACCTCTTTCTTTTGTAAATTGCCCAGTCTCAGGTATGTCTTTATCAACAGCATGAAAATGGACTAATACAGTAAATTGGTACCAGTAGAGTGGGGCACTCTGAAAAGATATCTGAAAATGTGGAATTGACTTTGGAACTGGGTAACAGGCAGAGGTTGGAACAGTTTGAAGGGCTCAGAAGAAGACAGGAAAATGTGGAGAAGTTTAGAACTTCCTAGAGACTTGTTGAATGGCTGTGACCAGAATGCTGATCAGGAAATGGACAATGAAATCCAGGTTGAGGTGGTCTCAGATGAAGATAAGGAACTTGTTGGGAACTGGAGCAAAAGTGACTCTTGTTATGTTTTAGGAAAGAGACTGGGGGCCTTTTGTCCCTGCCCTAAAGATTTGTGGAACTTTGAACTTGAGAGAGGTGAATTAGGGTATCTGGCAGAAGAAATTTCTAAGCAGCAAAGCATTCAAGAGGTGACTTGGATGCTGTTAAGGGCATTCGGTTTTAAAAGAGAAACAGAGCACAAAAGTTGAGAAAATTTGCAGCCTGACAATGTTATAGAAAAGAAAATTCCATTTTCTGAGGAGAAATTCAAGCTGGCTGCAGAAATTTGCATAAGTAATGAGGAGCTGAATGTCAACCACCAAGACAATTGGTAAAATGTCTCCAGGGCATGTCAGAGACCTTTGTGGCAGCTCCTTCCATCACAGGCCCGGAGGCCTAGGAAGAAATTATGGTCTTGAGGGCTGGGCCTAGGGTCCCTCTGCTGTGTGCATTCTAGGGGCTTGGTGCCCTGCATTTCAGCCACTTCAGTCGTGACTAAATGCGGCCAAGGTACTGCTTAGGCTGTGGCTTGAAAGGGTGCAAGCCCCAGGCCTTGGCAGTTTCCACGTGGTGTTGAGCCTGTCAGTGCACAGAAGTCAAAGAATTGGGTTTTGGGAACCTCTGCCTAGATTTCAGAGGATGTATGAAAATGCCTGGATGCCCAGGCAGAAGTTTGCTGCAGGGGCGGAGCTGTCATGGAGAACATCTGCTAGGGCAGTGCAGAATGGAAATGGGGGGGGGGGTTCAGATCCCACACAGAGTCCCTACTGGAGCTGTGAGAAGAGGGCCACTGTCCTCCAGACCCCAGAATGGTACTGACAGTTTGCACGTGTGCCTGAAAAAGCTGCAGACATTCAATGCCAGGGCATGAAAGCAGCTGGGATGGAGGCTGTACCTGCAAAGTCACAGGGGTGGAGCTGTCCAGGAACATGGGAACCCACCTCTTGCATCAGCATGACCTGGATGTGAGACATGGAGTCTAAGGAGATCATTTTGGAGCTTTAAGATTTGACTGCCCTGCTGGATTTCAGAAGTGCATGGGGTCTGTAGCCCCTTTGCTTTGACCAATTTCTCCCATTTGGAATGGCTGTATTTACCCAATGCCTGTATCCCCATTGTATCTAGGAAGTGCTACATGTTGTGTAAGGGACCTAAGTGGGAGGCAATTGAATCATGTGGGCAGGTCTTTCCTATACTGTTCTCATGACAGTGAATAAATCTCATGAGATCTGAGGGTTTTATCAGGAAGAGTTTCCCTGCACAAGCTCTCTCTTTGCCTGTAAGATGTGATTTGCTCCTCCTTTTCTTTCTTCCATGATTGTGAGACCTCCCCAGTCACGTGAAACAGTAAGTCCACTAAATCTTTCTTTTGTAAATTGCCCATTCTCAGGTATGTCTTTACCAGCAGTATGAAAAATGGACTAATCCAGGCTGCATTTTTTTTTAACCATGGACAATGGGAAGATATTGAAAGTTTCTAGGTTAGGAAGTAGTATGATCAGAATTGTGCCTTAGAAAGCTAATGATTAGTGATATGAATGATAAGTGGGAGACTGGGAGTGAGGACAGAGAGGTATTAAAAATGACTGTAGTTTCCCGCTTGGATAAGTCCTCTTCTTGCAAACTATGCTTTATTAACCTATGTATTCATAGTATCTAGCACAAGCCTGGTAATTTGAGGCACTGAATAAATTTTCTATTTGAGGTACCTGCGAGGACAGAGAATTAGTTCATGGTAACCATGGAGAAATACCCTTCAGTTCAGAAGAGAGGTCAACCTTATGTCAATTTTAGAGTCATTTCGTCAAGGAACTGACAAAAGAAAATTGCACAGAGAGCAAATATTGACAAAAAAAGAGAAGACACCCAATGGCAGATCCTTGGGGAACATGCGAAGAGGATGAACTGCCAGAAGGGACAGAGAAAGATGGAGAGGGCATGGAAGAGGTGAAAGTCAGGAGTGCTCCCCTAGGAGGAGTAGGGTGGACTCTCAAGGTAGAGAATGTAGTCTATGATAGCAGATGGAGGCGGGCAAACCCTATAAGGAAGCTTCCAGATGTAGTCATGAGCACGTTGTTTGTGACTTTGGAGAGGACAATAGGTTTGAGAGGAAGATGCCAGACTGCTATGGAGGTAACCAGAGAGTCTCCTCTGTAGAAATTTGGCTATGAAATGTGTCTGGAATGAGAGCTTTAGGTGAATAGAAGTTTGAGGGAAGATGATTTTAGGATAAGAGTAGCCTGAAGGGAGAATGCAACACAGAGGAATAGAACACAAATAGGCCCTTATACAGGAAGAGAAAGTGATCAATCAAGTTTCCAAAAAGAGAGAAGGGAGAGGAATAAATACACAGTGGGTTCCCTGTCTCCTTCCTTTACTTCACCCTTTCTGTTCTTCTCCTTCATCCAGAGCCTGGGAAGGGGTGGTGAGGGCAGGCAGTGCCAGGTGTAGGAACTCAAGGAGGTGGAGGGGGAGGAGAAGGAGGGAGGCTGCTGGAGCAGACAGACACCGCCCAAGCAGGCTGAGGAGGGCACTGCTGGGGGATCCGGGTCCCCATAGGGTGAGGAAAGGGGCCATGAAGGAGCAGAAATGGGTTGAGGAGGCCACCTGCATGGTTCAGACCAAGCTGGGCAGGGCATACGTGATGAGGCGAGACAGCCATGGCATGGAAGATTTCTCCCATTCAGGAAGACGGATCAAAGAAGTAAATATACTGAGAATAAGGGGAACTGGACTGCTCCCTTTGAGAGATGGACTTTACAGATACGGAAAGGGAGAACATTAGAATGAACCCTCTGGTTTTGCATTGGAATTGAAGATATGGAGTGCATATACAAAAGTATATATATTAATAGAAACAAACATAGGTATAAGTGTGCATGTACATATAATATAGTTTCACACACGTGTTCCATAGCTCTGTCTACTGAGGGGGGTGAAAAGGCCTGGGAACAGCAAGAGTTCAACAGCAATGAACACACCTAACACAAAGTTGGCTTTTAAGTAGCATTCTTTCCCAAAAGAAACCAATAGAAATAGCAGACTCCAGGACTGTGGGAAGGGAAGTATAAGATGAAACTGGCATCTGCTGTGCCAGAAAGCAAAGAAGTGCTCATGCAGAACATGTCACAGTGGCAAGAGGTGATCCTGAAGTGGCTTCCATTGGCAAAAATGGCAACAAGTTAAGATCAACATGATCAACGATAATAAGTGATTTTAACCATTGCATAGCATAGGCAATTTAGAGTTCATACAAATACATAGATAGACAAATTAATTGAGAAAGTTTGGTGAGGAAGAGGATATTTATGCAATACCTCCCCACAAAAATGCTTGCTAACTGCAAAGGAACAAAGAATAACTTTACAAAGAAAAGCTTGGCCAATGCCACTTTATCAAGCAATCCAAATGAACATCACCAGCAACAGGTCAAATTGAGATATTGTGCCATCTGATAGACTGCAAGGAGAGCACAGCCTCACTTCTGTGAGATTTACATCTAAGATGCTTAACTGGAATCTAATCATCAGGAAACATCAGACAAATGTGAATTGATGGACATTCTGCAAAATAACCTGCCGGTAGTCTTCAAACATGTCGAAACTTTCAAACAAGTCATGGGAGTTAAGGAAAGACTAGGAACTATTCCAGACAGAAGGAGACTAAAGAGGTATAGCAACTGACGTGCATTCAAACTGGGTCCATTTGCTATAAAGAACATTGTTGGGACAACCGGCTAAATGCGAATAAAGTCTGAGGATTAGAGTCCTCAGACTCTAATGAATCCATGCAGACTTCCTGATTTTGATGGTTGATTCCTGTTTATCTGGAGAATGTCCTTGTTTGTAGAAATACGCATTAAAGTTGAGGGGTGATATGATGAAATATGTTTGACAATTTACTTTCAAGTGGTTCAGAGAAAAAACTTTCTTAATTGTGAATTTGCAAGTTTTCTATATATTTGTTTCAAAATTTTAAAAAGTGTTTTCTCCCATGTTCTCACTTATAAGTGGGAACTGAACAATGAGAACACAGGGGCACAGGGAGGGGAATGACACACACTGGGACCTGTGGTGGTGGGGGGAAAGAGAGCATCAGGATAAATAGCTAATGCATATGGGGCTTAATACCTAAGTGATGGGTTGATGGGTGCAGCAAATCACCATGGCACACGTTTATCTATGTAACAAACCTGCATGTCCTGCACATGTATCCCAGAACTTAAAATTAAATTTAATTTTTAAAAAAGATCAAAAACAATCTATTAAAAAGTGTTTTTAACCTAAAAAAAAAAATCTTGGTGCTTTTGCTCTTCTGCCATTGCCATGATGAACTTCTCCCTAGGCAGCTGCTACCTTCTCAGGCTGGGCCTTGAATGAACACACACGGAGGAGACACGAAGTGAGCCAGACCCTAGAATCTAAACCTGGCCGTACCCGCAGCTTGAATCAGAGCTGTGCAGCCAAGCCCAGCTGAAAGCAGCCAAGTTCCAGGTCTGCAACTTGAATCTCGAGTGAAGTGCCACAACACTGAAAATGGTTGGAGTAACTTTTAGTCAAAATGGAACATTATGCTGCAGAACTGGGTCACTGAGGGAACTGCAGCCTCTTCTGTGATCAGCGCACCACTGACTCCAGTTCTGTAATCAGGAAGCCAGCAGGTTCAGTAAACTCCTAGACCCAGGATACTTCAGTCACTGCTGCTGCTGTCCCCAGAACCCTGCTGCACCTGCAATGATGGTCCCAGAAGAAGAGGCCCCATGCCCTGCTTCTCCATACCTACCAACCAGTGTTTGAACACTGGGTCTCTATCACTACTGCAGAAAACCAGACCCCTCCATGTTTCTGCTTAACAACAGGAACAGTGGAAGCAGCAAGACCATAGCCATGACTGAGATCACTCCTTCCAAACCTCATACAAGTGCACCTGATTAGCCAGACCTAAATTTCATCCTCATCACTATCTCCAAGGGAATCTTGGAAATGTAGTTTTTAGCTTTTAAATCTCAGTATTACAGGAAGGCATGCTACAAGGAGGATGAAACTGATGTTGTGTGTCAAACCATCATATCCATCAGAGAGAGGGAAAGAGGAGGGAAGAAAGAAAAGAAAAACGGAAGGAAGGGAGGGAGGGAGAGAGGGAGGGAGGGAGGGAGAGAGGGAGGGAGGGAGGGAGGGGGGGAGGAAGGGAGGAAAGAAGGAAGGAAACAGGGAAGGAAGGAAGGAAGGAAGGATGGAAGGAAATCGTATATTGTACTTTATTTAGACAATGCTACACTACACAGTAACAAAACTGAATAAGTTAAAGCTAAGACAATCAACCTGTGTACATCTCAATACAATAATGTACAAAAAGGAAGTCATAAAATAGTAGTGTTTAATACCATTCATATAAGGTTAAAAACACTATAAAACAATACTATATATTCTTAAAAGGAAACACAAATTGGTAGTGAAATTCTACAAGCACACATTGGAATGATAGATCATATTTATCTTTTCAGAGGGAGGGATATGGAAGAATGGGTTTGAGGAGAGTACACAAGGTATCTCCATTATCTATTGCTGTGTAACAGGCCACTCCAGAATTAATGGCTTTAAAGCCACAACTATGTGTTTGCTCGTGATTCTGTGGGTTGGCAACTGGACAGGGCCTGGTTAGGATGACTCATTTTTGTTCCACGTGATGTTAGCTATAATCACTCATACGTCTTAGGCCACTTGGTTTGTCGTCTGGGACTTGTTGTACCTGGATGTCCTCCCTCACAGGTCTTGGTCCTTGGCTTTGATGCTTAGATCTCTCCCTTTCTATGAGGTCTCTCCCCACGAACCCTCTCATCCTCAAAGAGACCAGACTGGGCTTGTTCACAAAATTACAACATTCCAAGAGAATGAGAGAGGAAGTTGTGAGGCTTCTCCCTGAAGACCATGGCCTAGAAGTCATATAATGTTGTTCTACCACATCCTGTTGTTTAAAGCAGTGATGAGGTTAGTCCAGAGTCAAGGGATGGAGAAATAGACTCTTGATGGAAGAGCTGCAAAGAATTTGCATCCACAGTTGCTGTATCTATTATGCAATAGATAATAGAGATCCCAATAGATAATGGGAGTTCCCAATGAGTATATAATATACTATTTAAACAAGTATAGCAACAGCTATATGTGTGATTTGGTAATGCTGGGTAATAGATACAGTTGTTCACTACAAGTTTCCTATACTTGTTCCTTAGGTTTGAAATATGACTATACATTTACATATGCTCCTTAGAGCTCCAGAGCTGTTCAAGTTCTTGCCTTTCCAGAACCTAATTATTCAGCTGTCTTTTCAATTCTAGAATATAGTTCACAGACATGTAAAGCATTTAGTTTGTTATAAAGAACAAATTTCTTTGGAGAAGAGTTTTGTTTGAATTATAGGAGTCCATGGCTGAGCAGGAGTTGGAACTCAGTGCTTCTGGCATGTGCACCTTAGGCATCTATTAATTGCCACTGATTTTTGGAGAGGCCAAAGAGACTCTTAGGCTAAACTCTATTCATAACTAAGATTCAGAGATGTACAGACAGACGGTGAACTGCGATAGCTCTGGTGAAAGCCAGATTGCAGAGTGGAGGGTGATGTTCCTATTTGTTCATGAACAAGGACTGCAAGGGAAAAAAAGAGGACTGACCCAGCACACCACACTCAACAGCAGGGCCTCATTGTGAGAGAAAGTTTTAGTTCATGGCACTGCATGGCAGCTAGTACTGAAAATGATCCCAGGCTAGTCTGTGCATCAGGAAGAAAAGAACAATTGGGAATTTAAAGGGCTGCTTTGCTAAGCACACTCATGCTTTGGGGCTCAAGCAATCCTGGTTGGGAATCCCCAAAGTGATGGGACTGCAAGAGTGTTTTTCTTCTCAGTTTGTCTGAGATATGATGAAACTGTGAGCCCAAAGCATACTGATGCCTGCCCAGTATTATCCAGATGGGTGGGACAAATCTCTCTTATAAATGATGTTGGATTCAATGGCCATGTAAGAGAGGCCCACAGCCTCAGAGTGGCCTGTCTGTGGAAACAGGAGGCTGGGCTAGCCAGTCCAGACTCAGGGGTTGACTAGGTATCAGGCCAATTTGCACACACATATAGGCATAGCCTTGGAATTCCCAGAAATATTTCAGGAGGAGAATTCTACAGAAAGCATCTTCCTCTTGTCAAGGAAAGGGAGAGCTGGAGTCCATTGAGATTGGAATTTTAATCAACTCAAGAGATACTGATTCTCAATGGCTCACACTAATGTAGCATTTATATTTTGTTAGCATTAATGCAACTGACATTTAGCATCTCTTTAATTACAAGATGTTTATGGTATCTATACAGAACTCATTTCAGATTCTAAAGCCTCAGGATACTGAAAACATGTTTAGAATGTGCTTTCTTTAAGTACTGAATTTAGTCAGACTATTCCAGAGAGCAGACTACACCTCTACCAGTGTTGGGGATTTGAATGGCTGTTCCTTTTATTAGTTCATCATGTGGTGATGACCACCAGCTGCTTCAGTGGATCTAATGCTCTTTCCTCTTTTTCCTCTTCAACCCACAATGAATCTCAAATTCTATTTTTGATTAGTTTTACTAAGGTGTAATTTACATACAGTGAGATTCACTAACTTTAAAAGGGAAATTTGATGAAGTTTTGACAAATGCAAAAGGTAGTGTAACCATGACCACAATCATGATAGACATTTTTATCATCCCCAAATGTTTTCTTGTGCTCTTTGTCCTGGCAACCACTGATCTACTTTCTATTACTATATCTTTTGTCTCTTTTAGCGTTTCATATAAATGGAATCATACAGGAAGTAGTCGTTTGTGTTTTTTTCACTTAGCATATTGCTTTGAATATTCATCCATGTTGCCAAGTGTCATAGTATTTCATTCCTTTTTATTGCTCATTATTCCATTGTATGAATGTGCCGCAATTTGTTTATACATTCGTTCATTGAAGAGCATCCGAATTGTTTCTCGATTTTGATAATTATTAATAGAGCTGCTATAAACATTAGTGTACTGGCTTTTCTGTCAAGATAGTTTTTGTTTCTCTAGGGTAAAACAGTTTGAACATCCCTAATCCAAAATCTGAAACCCAAAATATTCCCAAGTCTGAAACTTTTAGAGCTCTGATATGGCACCACATATCAGAGGGAAGGTGGAATATTCCACACTTTACCTCAAGTGATAGGTCACAGTCAAAACACAGGTGCACAATGCACAGTTCATTTAGTATCCCAAGGGAGAAAAGACCTTCCTAGCCCCCTTCATCTATGATACATTTTTTTCTGCACACACACAGATTCCTCAATGCAAGCGCACTCACAAAGGGTAAGAAAAGGAGTGCAGGCGGGATACACCAATGGCAGGTTCACCAATGGCAGGTTCCCCATGATGCCCCACATGGGGGCCAAGACCTACGTACATTACTCACTGTTTTTTTCTTTTTGTTTTTTTGTTTTTTGCTATATTATTTACTCTGTGTGGTGTAAGGATATTGTTGAAAACCTCAAAAAGGCCTGCAGAAATCCCTATGGGTAACAGTTGATTAAAACAAAAAGAGGAAGAATTTATGTTTATCCATACCACAGAAAGTCAAGCTGCTAGAGAAACTGGATAGTAGTGTAAGTGTGAAACATCCTACAGAAGAGTGTTGTGTTAGAATGACCATCATATATGATCTGAAAACAGAAGGATATACTGTTGAAGTTCTATGCCGAAAAGGATAAACAGAAGTTAATGAAAAATAGAAAAACATTTGCATAAAGTTATTGATGAAGATCTCGATCATGTATTGAAACAGTGGATATGTGAGTGTTGCAAAGAGCATGTGCCACTTAATGGTATGCTGATCATGAAACAAGCAAAGATCATCATATATTGAAGATTGAAGGGAACGGTGAATATTCAACAAATTGGTTGCTGAAATTTAAGAAAAGGCATGGCATGAAATTTTTAAAGATTTGTGGTGATAAAGCATCTGCTGATCATGAAGCAGTGGAGAAATTCATTGAAAAGTTTGCCAAGGTCATTGCTGATGAAAATCTGATGCCTCAACAAGTCTATAATGCTAATAAAGCATCACTGTTTTGGTGTTATTGCTCCAGAAAGACACTGACTACAGTTGATGAGACAGCCCCTACAGGAATTAAGAATGTCAAGGACAGAATAATTGTGCTGGGGTGTGCTAATGCAGCAGGCATACGTAAGTATAAACTTGTGATAGGCAAAAGCTTATGTCCTTACTGTTTTCAAGGAGTGAATTTCTTATCAGTCCATTATTATGCTAACAAAAAGACATGGATCACCAAGACATCTTTTCTGATTGGTTTCACAAACATTTTGTACCAGCCGCTTGTACTCGCTGCGGGGAAGCTGGAATGCATGATGCTAGAACATTTTGTTATATCTTGACAACTATTCTGCTCACCCTCCAGCTAAAATTCTCACCAGAAATAATGTTTGTGCCATGTACTTTCCCCAAAATTTAACTTCATTAATTCAGCTACTTGTATATTTATATCAATGAAGAGTAAATGTAAAAACACTTTCTTGAACAAGTCTACAGAAGGGAATAGAGGCATGGGTGTAGAAGTTTTTCAAAAAGAGTTTAGCATGAAGAATGCCATATTATGCTGTTGTCAACACTTGGAACACAGTGACTAAAGATAGAGTTTTCCATGCCTGGCATAACCTCTGGCCTACAATTATGTTCAGTGATGATGATGAATAAGGTGGTGACTTCAAAGAATTCCATATGTCAGGTGAGAAAAAATGATGTCTGTTCTTCTTACATATGCAAAAAATATACCTTCAGAGTCCATCAGTAAGCTGGAAGAAGTGGATATAGAAGTTTTTAACATTGATGAGATTCCAATCACTCATTCATTGACAAATGGTGAAATAGCCTCCAAAATGGTTCTGAATCAAGGTGATTGTGATAATAATGATGACAAAAATGACATCGTGAACACTGCAGAAAAACTGCCTATAATGAACCTGATAAAAACGTGTGATTGGCTTAGCATTAGAGCAGCATGCATTCATAACAACAAGAAACTATGTCAGTTTATAAAATCAGAGAGACTTCTAAGACAAAAAAATTGTGG
This sequence comes from Macaca fascicularis, assembly GCF_037993035.2. NCBI lineage: Eukaryota > Metazoa > Chordata > Mammalia > Primates > Cercopithecidae > Macaca > Macaca fascicularis. Next base: position 67,376,288 of record NC_088380.1, on the reverse strand, counting down.
ATGAAGCAGATGACTCTGGAGGCAACAGCTTTAAAACTCCTCCAGTAGAGGAGGAGTTTTTACTCCTTTCTCGTTCCTAGGCGACCCACTTCCTGGTCTTTCAACTGGTTCTGATGCTTTGTCTCACCTAAGAAAAGAAAATACAGTGTATGGTAACCTTTTCCTCAAAACACAGTTTCATAGATGAAGACTGAAAGCCTGCTGTTGTTTGTTGCTGCTGTTTAACAGCAAGATATTCCAGTGATGCTACTGTGCTGTTTAGTTATTCTGAAGCATTATTTTTTCACCATATTAACGGTGTGTCCTGTCTTTTAGTGCTAAGTACTTATGTGTGAATAAGTGTAAGAAAATTATTGCTTATCAATAGCATATACATTCAGAGTCATGAATAATGGTGATGCCAATCACAGATTGTCCACATGGGTGGCTAGTGACACATTTGCTTTCCAATGGTTCAGTGTACACAAACTTTGTTTCATGCACAAAATTATTTAAAATAATGTATAAAATTACCTTCAGGTTATGGTTATGTGTATAAGGTATATATGAAACATAAATGAATTTCATGTTTAGAGTTGAGTCTCATCCCTAAGATATCTCATTTTATATATATATGCAAAAACCCCAAATCGGAAATGCTTCTAATCCCAACCATTATCACTTTAAAACAGCAGCAAATGTTTGCTGAAATAAAAGGAATTATAAGCTATAAAAAAGGCCTGTGGCAGGGAGAGTTGGAAGGAAAATAAACAACCCTTGTTTAATAAACGAGCCAACATTTAGGAAAAACAGAATTGATGTCTAAAGAGAGAAAAGTGTTCCATACAGGACATTTTCTCCCTTGTTTTTTGTATTAATCTAACTGCAGTGTGTCCTTGTTATTGAGAAGTGGCTTATGTTCTTAAAATTGATGAACTCTCTCTCTCTCTCTCTCTATATATATATATACACACACACACACACACATATGGCATATATCTAGGTAAGAGCATATACAAAGGGCTAATATCCAGAACCTACAAAGAACTCAAACAAATTTACAAGAAAAAAACAAACAACCCCATCAAAAAGTGGGCAAGGGATATGAACAGACATTTCTCAAAAGAAGACATGCGTACAGCCAACAGACACATGAAAAAATGCTTGTCATCTCTGGCCATCAGAGAAATGCAAATCAAAACCACAATGAGATACCATCTCACACCAGTTAGAATGGCAATCATTAAAAAGTCAGGAAACAACAGGTGCTGGAGAGGATGTGGAGAAATAGGAACACTTTTACACTGTTGGTGGGACTGTAAACTAGTTCAACCATTATGAAAAACAGTATAGCGATTCCTTAAGGATCTAGAACTAGAAGTACCATATGACCCAGCCATCCTATTATTCAGTATATACCCAAAGGATTATAAATCATGCTGCTATAAAGACACTTGCACATGTATGTTCATTGTGGCACTATTCACAATAGCAAAGACTTGGAATCAACCCAAATGTCCATCAGTGACAGACTGGATTAAGAAAATGTGGCACATATACACCATGGAATACTATACAGCCATAAAAAAGGATGAGTTTGTGTCCTTTGTAGGGACATGGATGCAGCTGGAAACCATCATTCTCAGCAAACTATCGCAAGAACAGAAAACCAAACACCGCATGTTCTCACTCATAGGTGGGAACTGAACAATGAGATCACTTGGACTTGGGAAGGGGAGCATCACACACTGGGGCCTATTATGGGGAGGGGGGAGGGGGGAGGGATTGTATTCTGAGTTTTACCTGATGTAAATGACACGTTGATGGGTGCTGAAGAGTTGATGGGTGCAGCACACCAACATGGCACAAGTATACATATGTAACAAACCTGCACATTATGCACATGTACCCTAGAACTTAAAGTATAATAATAATAATTTTAAAAAAAGATCTTTTACAGTAAAAAAAAAAAGCATATAGCATACTGCAGAATTCCTCAAAACTTAATGTGAATAGGAATCACCTGGGAATCTTGTCAACTGCAGGTTCTATTTTAGCAGGTCTGGGGTAGTGTTGGAGCTTCTGCCTTTCTACTGCATTTCCAGGAGAGGAGAATATTGCTGGGTTGTAGATGCGGTGTCAGAGCACCTGAGTTCAAATTCTACTTCCAACACTTGAATCTGTGTAAACCAGGGCCCATTAATTAATCTCTCTCAGTTTTGTCATCTGTGAGATGGGGATGACAGCAGCATACAGGTGCTCCCTAGGTATGCTGTGAGGACTACATGAGTAAGAATGTTAAGCATTTAGACCAATGCCAGGCACATAGTAGGTGCTACATTATATTCCTCTGGTTTTCAGTAAGTTCCAACCTTCAAGGCAGTCATATGCCTACCAGCTTCAAGCCACATTGATTGAGTCTTACCCAGTCTTTTAGTTTCTCCTAGGTCCTGTGCCATACTCCTGGTGGCAGCCACCAGTTTTCCTAGTGCTGCTAATTAAGAGAGCCCATTCAGAGCCACTGAGACTGCCTTGGAAAAAGAAAATCCACTGAAAAGATGTCAAAGACAGAGAGATTAACCATTTGATATGCTTCACCTGATGGAAATGTCACAAGTTCAGCCCCATGGTGTGACAGTAGATATTTCTACCGGCAGTAGTAATGCTGGCAAGGCCCTCAAAGAGTGCGTTTGAAAGAATTTCCAGTCTAACCCCAGGGCCCCCATGACAGCTAAGAGAGCTGCACCAATGTGCCCTTCTCTCCACGAGAATCAGGCAGTGGTTCAACCACACCAGCCAGTGAATAGACTCTCTAGTGTTGTTTGCATCCTGCCCCTTTAATCTGCCTCCAGCACCCCTGTAGATGTCCTAATTGGTCCTCTGGATCCAGCCCTCTTTGGCCCATCAGCTCAGCTCTGTGTACACGGCTCGCTTTCATCTCCTTGCTTGCTTGGCATATTGCTCTATTCTCATAGTTTTCTGATGTTAAAAGCAGCTTGTAGAGCTTGAATGATCTTCATACCATTTCTGCCTCCCTGTTAGTAACTATACTAGAAAAACAGCTGTTAATCTCAATTAGGTTTTGATTGCTAATTACCAGCTACCTGTCAGGATCAAGCAGCCCTCTTCCTAGGCCCTTCAGTTATCTCTCATGCAATTGGTACGCTTGGTTTCCATGAGAACCATTTAGCTAGATGCTTCCTCAACCCAAACTGCCACCTCTTCTGTGGCTTTGAGAATATCTCTCCAGTGCACTCTGAGGCTCCTTGTCCACTGCCCGGCTTCCTGGTTTTCTTCATTTCATTGTTCAGTCAGTTGCTGATGAAAGCCATTTCATCTCTATTGTTGTTACAAGTGTGTCTTGGAAAGGACAATTGATGATTAGTAAGTCCATTCATTGAACTTAGGTTTAGAACCCATGCTTTCAATTTTCATTTTTATAGATGTGTGTCCTCTTGCTTGCATTCTGTTTATCTATATTAGAAGTTGGCATGAAGGCCAAATCTGGTCTACAGTGTTTTTATAAATAAGGCCTCATTGGAATGTAGCCTACAACATTGCATATTGTCTGTGGCATGGCTGCTATCATATTACAACAGCAGAATATTTGTATCAAAGATGGCATGCCCCCAAAAAGTCTAAAATATTTACTACCTGGTCCTTTACAGAAAAAGCTTGCCAACTCCTGACTTACATTTTTGGTTTTCAAAGTGTGGTTCCTTAGAACAGCAACATCAGAATCACCTGGAAACTTGTTAGAAACTCCAATTCTCAGGCCCCACCCTAGACCTACTTAATCAGAAACTCTGAGTACTGGGGGTGAGTGTGGTGGCTTACTCCTATAATCCAGCACTTTGGGAGGCCAGGGTGGGTGGCTTGCTTGAACTCAGGAGTTCAAGACCAGCCTGGCCAATATGGCAAAACCCCCTCTCTATTAAAAATACAAAAATTAGCTGGGTGTAGTGTCACATGCCTGTAGTCCCAGCTACTCAAGAGGCTGAGGTGGGAGAATTGCTTGAACCTGGGAGGTGGAGGTTGCAGTGAACTGAGATTGTACCACTGCACTCCAACCTGGGTGACAGAATGAGACCCTGTCTCAAAAAAAGAAAGAAAAGCAGAAACTCTGAGGGCGGAGTCTAGCAATCTGATTTTTAAAATTAATTATTTAAAAATAATTAGTAAAGATTGTACATTAAAGGTAAATAGCATGATGATTTTATCTGTATATACATTGTATAATGATTATCATAATCATTAATTAACACATCCATCACCACACATGCTATACACTAGGTCCCCAAAATTTTTTCATCTTATAACTGAAAATGTTTACCCTTTGATCAACATCTGCAATAATCTGAATTTTTAAAATTTTTAGATATTTAATTGACAAAGATTGTACATATTTAGGTGTACAATATGATTTGATACACATGTACATTGTATAATGATTATCACAATCAAATTAATTAACACATCTATCCCCACCCATGCTCTACATTCAGCCCCCAGAACTTCTTCACTTACAACTTAAAGTTTGTAACCTCTGACCAACATCCCCAGGAATCTGAATTTTAATAACCCTTCCAGGTGATTTGGATGCACACTAGGGTTTGAGAACCACTGACTTCTGCTGTTGCATGAGAGATCATCCTTTCCATGATATACATGCACGACGCTATGGCAAGTGAAAGAAAGAAATCTATTTTAGCAACTGGTATTCTTCCATATTACAAACACTAAGTTTTGTGGCCTTTCAGGGTGGGGAATAAATGATATGTCTCCAAATGGTAAGACTGTCAAATTCCATTGGCTATGGTCATGATACCTGATGGAAGGTATTTCTGTTTATCCTTGTGTAAATCATCTCATCATGTTCTTTGCTCTTTTTTCTACTTGAACCACTGAACACTTTGTACAAATACTTTGTATTTAATAACATATATATATTGTCATCTGATAACTTTAGGGTTGGTTTTCCCCTGGTTCTCTAGTTCTTTTATTTGTGATATTAGGTCATTAAATTAAAATCTTTCTAACTTTTTGATGTGAGTATCTAGTGCTATAAATTTCCCTCTTAACATGGTTTTAGCTGTGTCTCAGAGATTCTGGTATGTTGTTTCTTTGTTCTCATTAGTCTCAAAGAACTTCTTGATTTCTGCCTTAATTTCATCATTTACCCAAAAGTTGTTCAAGAGCAGGTTATTCTATTTCCATGTAATTGTATAATTTTGAGTGAATCTCTTAGTCTTTATTTCTAATTTGGTTGTGCTGTGGTCTGAGAGATTGTTTGTTATGATTTCAGTTCTTTGGGAGTGATCTCCGCCTTCCTGCCTCAGGGCTGCGAATGCCATAGACGTGTTGCCATCATCGCCACTATTGGCAAGTTCTGAGTGATCTGTAAATAAATAAAGCCTTATTGGAACACAACTACACTCATTCTTTTATATATTGTCTATGGTCACTTTTCTATGGCTACTTTTGTGCTACAGTGGTGGAATTGAGTAGTTGCAACAGGAAATTGAACTGCAAAGCCAAAAGTATTTACTCTAACTCTTCACAGAAAAAAATGGCTGCTGTAAATTAAATACAAAATATTCACAGCCAAATAGGATGGCATTTACTTGTTGGTAAATAAATTTCTGAATATAGGTGAGTGGAGCAGGCAAGACGAGGACAGAAGACAAAGCAGATGTTTTAACTTCTGAATGAGTAGACTCAGTTTCCACCTGATGGCAGTAATTTGGGACACATGCCTGTTTCCTCAGCCCCAAGGCAATTCTAGAAGTCGTCCTTGTCAGAACTACTATTTCAGAGTACCCTATTGTACATAAATCATTCTAGGGAGAAAACAGCTCTTCTTTTTCCCTTTTGTCTTTGCTAGCTATCATTTAGAGAATAGGAAATGCTCACATTCTGCTGCCTTTCCTTCTGGCCCCAACATTCACCTTAGGAGCCTTCCCACACAGAAAGTTTATTTATTTTGAAAGTAATTTCTTGGACCTTATTCTGAGGGTATATGCCCTGGCTACCCCCTGCTCAGTGTTGAGGACAGTGGATAGAAGGTCTACTGGCCCAGCTCCTTGGAATGTAAACCTTTATTTAATTATCCTGATGACTGTCCTAGAATCCCTTTAGTATCTGTACTTGACTACAAACATGGAGTTTCCCCAGAACAGGAGTTCTCAAATTTTATGTGCATCAGAATCATCTGGAAGGCTTGTAAAAATCTGCATCCTTGGGTCCCACCCCCAGAATTTCAGATTTGTGGGTCAGGAGTGGGATTCAAGAATTTGCATTTCCATCAGGTTCCCAGGTAATGATGCTACGGTTGGTCCAGGAACCACCCTTTAGGAATGCCTGCTTTAGAGTTTTATTGTGAAGAACAGGTTTTATCTGTAGAGTAGCTTTTCTCATTTTTGCTATGAGCTATAGTTTCTTCCCCACTTTCCATTTTCTTGTACTTTATGAATTTCTGGTACACTATTTTATTTGTTTTGGGGCAGGTTTTATTCTTTCAAGCTACTCTTTCTATTATTTCCATAGGCATTGGGAACAGGAGGGGACAGAGACACATATACTTCATCTTCTGTTGTGATCTAATCTTGCTTTGTGATTTCATCCCATTCCTTTACATTTAAAGAGGACTTTTTATTCTATATTTACCTCTAGTATTTAATGGGTAAAGGTCACCAATTGCAATTTATTTTAGAGTGATAATTTAACTTTGTTTTTCCAATAGTTAACCATTTGTCCCAGACCATTTATTCAATAATCTTTATTTTTCTCACTGATTTGTGATGCCACCTTTAATACATACTAAGTTCGCATCTACACTGGGGTCGATTTCTGGGCTATCAAATCCATTACATTGATCTGCCTGTCAATTCTTTTGTCAGTAGCACACCACTTTAATTATTGAAGTTGTATTATCTGGTAGGGTAAGTTTCTTCCATTAGTCTTTACTTTCAATATAGCATTGACTGTTTTTGCCCTTTATCTTTAAAATCACTTTGTCACATCCCCATCTTCCCATCTATCTTAGGTTTTTAATGAAGATTCCATAAGTCTATTAAGCATTTTGTGAAAGATTGGTATCACTTTCCAATGCAAAAACATTATACTAATTTACCGTTTATTCAAGACTTATTCTATATATCTCAACTTTTTCTAGTGTTCTACAAAAAAGGTCACATCGCTTCCCTAGATATTTTGTCGTTTTTGTTGAAATTATAAAATGGGACTCTATTTTTCATTGCAGTTTCTTATTCTCATTTTGAGAGAGTTTTGGGGGTAGAGAAGAAGGAATAATTCAAGAAGAGTTTTTTTTTTAATAAGAGAATTTGAAGTGAATTGGGAGTTTTGGCTCATGAAAGTGGGTTTTAATTTGGATTTCTGTATCTTTGAATTAATGGCAATTCTTGGTGTTTCTTGACTTAGAATCCATAATAATATGCATTATGCTAAAATGTTATGATAAAACAAAAAATGTTAAACATCTAATAATAACAGAAATGTAATTCATAATTAAATTGTCCTTCAGTAGCTGCAGATGATGCAGTTCAGTAAGTGTACAATTAGGCAGATGCCCGTCTTTTTATTTTATCTAAGGCAGGTTCACTCAGTGCCTAGGCCTTACCAGAATATGTCAGCTCCTTAACAATCTTCTTTAATTTAGTTGATATTCCCAAATGATCTTTCTAAATTTGAATGATGTTTTGCATATTGCCTTTAGTTCACAAAACAGAATGTATTCTTCAAGTAATAAAATCTTATTCTGGTACTAAAATTCAGTCAGGCATGCTCTGAATACATGCTGACATGAAAATGCTGCTTTATAATCCAGGGGGATATATAAAAATCAAAGAAAAACCTATCTCGGAAAAGAAGCTTACTTAGAAAGTTCAGCAACCATAAGTACCAAAAAAAAAAAAAAAAAAAAAAAAAAAAAAAAAAGCATGAAAAAGAAAAAAAAAAGACAGAAACCAAACCCCAAAGCCTAAAGTATTCATCAAATCTGAAGCATTTTATCAGATAAGATACCACTTATTATAAGACATGCCATTATTTCATGTACCCTAAAGAAAGGAACAGATTCTACCATATAAGTTATAGATCATAAAACTCATCCCAAATTTAGAGATTTTTAAATTGGGGAAAAATAGATTTTTTAGTATCATTGGTATATGTTGTACTGCTTTGGACTGTAATCAACAGAAACTTGATTCACAAATGCATTGGATCACATACCTAGAAACCAATACAAAGGACTGGCTTCAGGAAGAGACTGATTCAGAAATCAATATTTTCATTAAGGACCCACTCTCCTATCACAGGATCAACTTCATACCAAGGCTGGTTTCCCTTCCTGGTAAAACACAGATGCCAGCAGGAAATGGGCTAGAGTTCTCATCAAGTCAAAAGCAAAGGGTTATTTCTAAAAAATCAAAAAGAAATTTTCCAGCTGTCCCTAGCAAATTTCCTATTATGTTCTCAACAGTCTAAGTCCAAACTGAGTCACCTGCCCATCCTTGAACTGCTGTCTGTATCTATGTTGTCTAATTCAGTCATGACTTGCTGTTGTGGTTACCTGGAGAGACAGATGGACTCCCACCCAAAATTTAGTTCAGATGTTGAAACTGATGACACCACATGCACACCAAGAGCGTATGAAAGGTTTCATTGCTTATGTAATAGAGGTCTCTGGAGAAGCAGGGCAGGCCTCTCAAGTAGGTCCGAAATGCCTTGAGAGAGCTGGGAAAGGGAATTGACCTGGTTTTTTATTGTAGTTAGGTGTGGGGTTAGCATGAGTGCTCATGGGTGTGGGGAAGGGCTTCTGTTGTTTGCATTTCCCATCAGTGCCAAAGGAGTGAGTACCCAGGCTTTCTTATCAGCCTGTACAGATGTGGGGCACAAGGGGAAAGACAGAGTAGCAAGACTTAAAAGTTGCCATCAGTCAAACATCAAAAAATAGAGTGAGACTACTCCATACACTTGCCAAATGGGGTTGCTTATAATTAAGTTAATTAAAATTAAATAAAACTTAACAATTCTGTTCCCCAGTCACAATGGACACATTTCAAGTACTGCACAACCACATTTGGCAGACTTACAGAACATTGCCACCATTCCAGAAAATACTATTGGACCAAGTTGGTCTAAAGCAGGGCTAACAAACTATAGCCCACAGGCTAAATTCCACCTAGTATCTATATATAGCCTACTAACTAATGTGGGTTTTACATTTTTCAATGGCCAGAAAAAAATCAAAAGAAGCATGGTATTTCATGCTATGAAAATTTTATGAAATTCAAATTTTCATGTCCACAAATAAAGTTTTATTGGAACCCAGCCATGCTTATTCATTTGCGTATTGTCTGCTGCTTTCACACTACAATGGCAGAGTAGTTTTGACAGAGACTGTATGATCACAAAGCCTGAAATATTTATAGTCTAATTATTTACAGGGAAAGTTTGCTGACCCCTGGTCTGCAAGAACAGGGTAGCCCACTCTTCTGGGATGTGCAGTGGGGTCAAGGTTCCCCAAGTCTCATCAGGTGTGTGAAGGCCTGAGAGGTATCTGAACAAACTCAGAGATCTGTTGGCAAAGTGGTAGCAGAGTGGGATGCTGGGTAGGACACCAACAATGCCCACTACACTTAATAGGAAACATAGACTAATGTTTAACCTCTGAATGGAACTGAGCTGACAGTTTCCAAAGTGGATCTCCCTACTCAGTAAATAAATGCCATTTCTTGCTACAGTAAATTACAACCTTTCCACACTAAGACATAATACTTTAATTCGATTTTATGTTCATGATTTCACTCAAGATACATTCTTTCTTAGTCCTGAAATAGGAATTTTATATTTGTCCATCTTATTTCATTGTTACTTCTGGTATGCATAAGTTACAAAACAACAAACAAATTCCTTGTGCAGAAACCTTCATCTTCACTTTCTCTCTGCGCCTCTTCTTCCCCTTCTCTTTCTTTTTCTATTCTCTCTCTATACACCCTCCCACGATGTGCCTCATGTTTTCCTGTCAATTACTTAAATTTCTTACATTAAAATACCCTGCCTAAAAGAGCCTGGCACCTCCTCCGTCTCTCTTGATTTCTCTCTCATCATGCGATATGCTGGCTTCCCCTTTGCTTTCTGCCACGGTCATAAGCTTCCGGAGGCCCTCACCAGAATCTGAGCAGATACTGGTGCCATGCTTGTACAGCCTGCAGAATTGTGAGCCAAAATAAACCCCTTTTCTTTATAAATTACCCAGCTTCAGATATTTCCCAATAGCAACGCAAAAATGTATTAACACACTATCCATTTATAAATTGACCTTTTCCCCGCTCAGAACAGGACATACGTTCTAGAATATGCACTAAAGCAGATTTAGTTCGAGTTATAAGAACATTATTAAAATATATATATTTTTAAAAACTTTATTTTATAGAGCATATTTAGGTTGACCGCAAAAATTAATAGAAGGTACAGAAATTTCCCATACACTCCTAACCCCATACATGTATAGCCTCCCCCATTATCAACATCCCCCATTAGAGTGCTGAACCTACATTGACACATTATTGTAATACAGAGTCCATAGGCTACCTTAGGATTCACTCTTAGTGTTATATATTCTACGGGTTTGGAAAAATGTATAATAACATGTATCCACCATTCTAGTATCATAGAGAGTAGTTTCACTATCCTAAAAATTTTCTGTTACACCTATTCACGCCTTCCTCACCAAAACAGCCACTAGTACTTTTTCTTCTCCATTGTTTTAGTCTCAATTTCCCAGATATCTTTAAATGTCCATTATTTTAGTCTCCATTTCCCAGAATGCAGCATAGTTGGAATCAGTATGTAGCCTTTATATTGGTTTATTTAACTTAGAAACAGGCACTTAAGTTTCTTCAATGTCTTTTCATGGCTTAATAGTTCATTTCTTCTTAGTGCCAAATAATATTCAATTGTCTGGATGTACCACAGTGTTTATTCATTCAGTCACCTACTGAAGGACATCTTGGTTTCTTTCAAGTTTTAGCAATTATAAATAAAGCTACTATAAATATTTATGCACAAGTTTTTGTGTGGACACAAGCTTTCAATTCAAAACTGGATGAGTATCTAAGGAGCATGGTTGCTGGATTGTATGGTAAGAGTATGTTTAGTTTTATAAGAAACTGCAAACTGTCTTCCAAAGTGGTTGTACCATTTCGCTTTCTAGTCAGCAATGAATTAATGGATTATTGCTCCACATCCTTGACAGCATTTGGTGTTATCAGTGTTCTGGATTTGGGCCATTCTACTATGTGTGTAGTAGTATTTTATTGTTTTTTTAGTATGAATTTCCCTGATGGCATATGATATAAAGCATCTTTGATATACTTGTTTGCCATCTGTATATCTTCACTGGTGAGTGATCTGTTCAGATTTTCTTTCTACCTTTTAATTGGGTTGTTCTTTTCCTTACTGTTGAGTTTTAAGAATTAGGTCTATATTTTAGATAATAGTCCTTTATCAGTTAAAGCTTTTGCAAACATTTATTCCCAGTCTATGGTTTGTCTTTTTATTCTCTTGACAGTAATCTTTCACATATCAATTCTTTTTTTGACGGATTGTGACTTTAGTGTTGTGTCTAAAAAGTCATTGCCAAAAAAAAGAAAAAAAACCTGGAAATAACAAGTAATTGTATCAGGATACATGGTTAATATACAAAATTCAATTGCTTTCTCTATATACCAACAATGAACAAGTGAAATTTAAAATTAAAAACACAGTATCATTTACATTAGCACCTAAAAAATAGAATCTAAATCTAAATCTAGCAAAATGTGTACAATATTTATAAGAGGAAGACTAGATGATTCTCAAAGTAATCTAGATATTCTTCTATGTTATCTTCTGGGAGTTTTATAGTTTTGTGTTTTACATTTAGGTCTTGTGATCCATTTTAAGTTAATTTTTGTGAAGAATGTAAGATCTGTGTCTAGATTCATTTTTTTGAATGTGGATTTCTAGTCATTTCAGCACCATTTGTTGAACAGACTATCTAACCTCCATTATATTGCCTTTGTCTGTAAAATGCTCCCTTGTCCAAGATTAATAGGCTATATTTAGGTCTATTTCTGTGCTCCCAATTCTGTTCCATTGATCGATTTGTCATCTCTTTTTTGCCAGTACCATACTGTCTTGATTACTATAGCTTTATATTAAATCTTGAAGTTGGGTAGTGTCATTCCCCCTACTTTGTTCTTCTCCTCAATATTGTGTCGGCTATTCTGGGTCTTTTGCCTCTCTGCATAAACTTTAGAATCATTTTGTCAATATCCACAAAATAAATTCCTGGGATTTTTATTGCGATTGCATTGAATTTATAGATCAAATTGGAAAGAACCAATGTCCTGACAATATTGAGTTTTTCTATCCATGAACATGGAGCATATCTCAATTTCTTTAGTTCTGATTTGATTTCTTACACCGGAGTTTTGTAGTTTTCCTCATATAAATGCTGTAGGCATTTTGTTAGATTTAGATTTAGATTCTATTTGGGGGATGCTAATGTAAATGATAATGTGTGTTCAATTTCAAATTCCACTTGTTCATTGTTGGTATGTAGAGAAAGCAATTGAATTTTGTATATTAATCATGTATCCTGATATGATTACTTATTTTCAGGAGGTTTTATTGGTCAGTTTTTTTTTTCAGATTTTCTGTTTAGATAATCATGTCATCTATGAACAAAGACAGTTTTATTTTTTTCTTCCTAATCAGCATACATTTTATTTTATTTTCTTGTCTAATTCAGTAGCTAAAATTTCCAATAGAATGTTGCAAAGGAGTTGTGAGAGAATGACTTAGTTCATTTGTGTTGCTATAAAGCAATACCTGAGACTAGGTAATTTATGAAGAAAACAAGTTTATTTGGCTTATGTTTCTGCAGGCTGTACAGGAAGCATGGCACTGGCATCTGCATCTGGTGAGGGCCTCAGACTTCTTCCTCTCATGGCAGAAGGTGAATGGGAGCTGGCATGTGCAGAGGTCACATGCCATGAGAGGAAGCAAGAAACAGAAGGTAGGTGCAAGGCTTCTTTTAACAACCAGTTCTCATGGGATCTAATAGCGTGAGAACTCATTCACTGCCTCCTTCCCCAGGGTGACATTAATCCATCTCATGAAGGACCTGGCCCCATGACCAAAACACCTCCCCTTAGGCCCCACCTCCAAAAATTGGGATAATTTCAACATGAGGTTTAGAGGGGCAAACATCCAAACTATAGCAAAGAGGATATCCTTACTGTCTTAGTGGGGAAGGTTCTAGTTTCTCATGATTAAATATGATGTTAGTTGTGGGGTTTTTTTAGGTGTTCCTTATCAGGAAGTTCCCCTCTATTTCTAATTTACTGAGAGTTTTTACCACGAATCAGTGATGGATTTTGTCAAATGCTTTTTCTGCATCTATTGATAAGATTATGTGATTTTTCTTCTTTAGCCTGTTGTGTAACAGATTACATCAATTGATTTTCAAATGTTGGATTAGCCTTGCATACCTAGAATAAATTCTACTTGGTGTGTTGTATAATTCTTTTTATGTTGGATTCATTTTGTTAATATTTTGTATCTGTGCTCATGAGAGATATTGGTCTATAGTTTTTTTCTGGTTTGTCTTTGTTTTTTTCTTGTAACATCTGCCTGGTTTTGGTATTAAAGTAATACTGGCTTCATAGAGAGCTAGGAGATATTTCCTCTGCTCTGCTTCTGAAATAAATTATAGATAATTGGTATTTTTTTCCTTAAATATTTGGTAGGACTCACTTGTGAATCCACATGGGCATGGTGCTTTCTATTTTGGAAAGTTATGAATTACTGATTCAATTTCTTTACTATATATAGGCACATTCGAATTGCTTATTTCTTCTTGTGTAGGTTTTGGAAGATTGTGTCTTTTAAGGATTGGTTCATTTCACCTAGATTACCAAATTTGTAACCACAGAGTTGTTCATAGTATTCTCTTATTATTCTTTTACTGTCAATGGGATTTGTAGTGATGTTCCCTCTTTTGTTTCTGATACTAGTAATTTGTGTCCTTTCTCTTTTTCCTTAACCTGGCTCAAAACTTACCAATTTTATTAATTTTTTCAAAGAAACAGCCTATCATTTTGTTGATTTTATCTATTGAGTCCCTGTTTCCAAATTCGTTGATGTGTACTCTCATTTTTATTACTTTTTTGTTGTTGTTGAATTTGGATTTAATTTAGTCCTCCTTTTAAAGTTTCCTAAGGAAGCTTAAATTACTGGTTTTAGATTTTTCTTATTTCCTGATATATGAATTCAAAGCTCTAAATTTCCCTTCAAGCACTGCTTTTGCTGCATCCCATATATTTTGATAAGTACTTTAAAAATTTTCATTTAATTCAAAATGTTTTAACTTCTCTTGGTATTTCTTCTTTAATCCATGTGTTACTTAGAAGTGTGTTGTTTAATCTCCAAGTATTTGGGGATTTTCCAGCTATCTTTCAGTTATTGGTTTCTGGTTTAATTCCATTGTGGTTTGAGAGAAGATGTAGGAAGGTATATTTTATGGCCCAGAATGTGGACTATCTTAGTTAGTGTTCCAGCATCATGTGAATGCCACTATGGCTTACTGCTTGTACCCTCCAGAGTAGTGGCCTGAATCATACCTGGGCTCACTTGAAACATGAATGGGGTGGCCAAGGAGTACTTCGCTGGAATGCAGGGACCAGAGTCCAGAGGCAACTTTGAGCAGTGAATCCCTGGAGCGTGCCCTCGGCTTCTTTTCTCAATCCATTCTGCCCTCCTAGAACTTTGGACCTGTGATGAGGAAAAGCAGCCTTTGAGATCTTTGAAACGACTTCAGGGTATTTCCCCCATCGTCTTGATGAATAGCATCTGGTTTCCTTCTATTCATATTATTTTTGTAGGGGTGTGTGTGGAAGGGTAGGTAGACTTATTTTTTGACAGTTAAATTGCTTTATTTCTTTATTATTATTATTATACTCTAAGTTCTGGATCAATCTCCTTAGCAAGCTATTGCTTGGCCCCACCCTTAATTTGCTCTGCTAAACACACTTTTTCCCTCTTAGCATGGCCAGCCTATGAATTTTCCAAATCTTTCTGCTCTGCTTCCCTTTTAATTATAAATTCCATCTTTAAGTCATTTGTCTTGCATCTCACTGTATGTGGTTAAAAGTAGCCACGCAACAGCCTGAATGCTTTGCTGTTTAAATATTTTTTCCACCAGGTGTTGTAGTTCACCATTCTTAAGTTCTACATTCCATAAAGTCCTAGGACATGGATATACTTCTTCCAAGTTCTCTGCAACTATGTAACAAGGATGGCTTTTATTCTAATTTGCAATACCTTGTTCCTTATTTCTATCTGAGATCTCATCAGAACGGTCTTTATTGTCCACATTTCCACATCCTGATCATGACCACTTAAGTAATCTCTAAGAAATTTCAGTTTTCCCACAGATTTCCTTTGAAGCCCTCATCAGAATCACCTTTAATGCTCTATTTACTGCAATAGAGGCATTTTGTAAACTACTCCTCCAAATTCTTGCAGCCTCTACCCATTACCCAGTTCCAAAGCTGCATCCTCACTTTTAGGTATCTGTTACAGCAACAGTCTTACTTCTTGGTACCAATTTTCTATTTTAGTCAATTTTCTGCTGCTATATCAGAAGACCACAGACTAGGTAATTTACAAATAAAAGAGTTTTATTTGGTTTATGGTTCTAGAGGTTGGGAAGTACAAGGGGATGGTGTTGGCCATCTGCGGGGGCCATCTTGTTGCATCATCTTGTGGCAGGAAGGCAAGTAAGCAAATGAGACAGAGAGAAAACGGGGGCCAAATGTAACCTTTTACCAGAAGCCCACTCCTGTAATAACTAACCCACTCCCATGATAATGGCATCAATTCATTCATGAAGGCAGAGCCCTCCTGGCCTAATCACATTTTAAAGGTCTCATCTCTTAATGCCATGACAATGGCAATTAAATTTCAATATGAGTTTAGGAGGAGACATGCAAACCATACCAAGTCCTTAGTGTATTAATCATAGTTGTTTTTAATTCCCAATCTGATAAATGTCAACATTCTTGCCATATCTGAATTTGATTCTGATGCTCACTCTCTCTCTCTCCAAACTGTTTTTCTGTTTTTTGTCTGTTTGTTTGTTCTTTAGTATGCCCTATAAGTTTTTCTTGATAACAAGACGTGATGTACTGGATTTAAAAAAAAAAAAAAAAAAACTACTGTAAAAATGGGCCTTTAGTAATGTAGTGGTCAGGTTTTGGAGAAGGGAATTCTATTACTAGGTTTCAGTATTTTCATAAGACTGTGCCTTCGGACTGTAAACTTTACAAATGCTTCTCAGTCTTCCTCCCTACCCACACCCCTACTTAGATGGGACAGAATTGCTAGAGAAGGCTGGAGTTGGATATTTTGCTTCTTTCACATAGATGGCTAGAGTGGGCTGGAGTTGAGTGTTTCCCTTCTCTGAGGCCCAATAGACTTTGATAAAACCCCAGCATGTTAAACTCTGGTTAAGTAGTTTCTCTTGAGGACAGACTTTGTTAAGAAGAACAGAATACTCTGGTATATTTCACAATGGTTCCTTTTCTCCTCCCTCTGCTGGAAGCAAGAGGGGATTTTTCTCTAATATTAACTGTGTTCTCACCTGGTAGAGCTCCAGGAAATAAAACTTATAAAGGCATGGGGGCCTCTGATTACTTGGTTTCCCTGGAGTTTTTAACTCTCAGACTTGTCCACACTGAGCTTCCAGCAATTCATCAATTACAGTTAAGGTTTTCCTACCCTGGAACTGCTTCCTGAAGGGTTTTCTGCTGAAGGGTTTTTCACATAAGTTGTGATTATCTGTATGTGCCTGCCTTTCCAGTTTGTGAGGAGCAGTTTGACCTCACTTCCCTTATGAATCTAAGTGTTGATTTTTCAGTTTGTAATTAGATAAATTATTTTTAAAATGGATCTCTTATCCAGATAATTTGTAGTAAGTTTGACTCTAAAATATCTTAGCTTAAACAAAATTCTACCAGTGGGTTTATCAAGTGAAATTCCACTGCCAATTCAAATACAGAAGTGATCGATGAGCTTCAAATGAGAAGCATCGGCCCTGCTTTGTAAATGCTATAACACCACACACTTCTTTCCATTGCTTGCCAATGCATGATGTTTGTGAATATTTAAAAAAGTAAATTGAGAAATGAGAGGGGTTTAATTAACTAAAAACAGAAGACATACTAGGTGAGAATATTTCAATTTGGCTAGCTTTGGAAAACTATTGTGATATTGATGTTATGGAAGCCTGAAAAAAGCCTATGTGTTGCTCTGATTGCTAATAGGTTTTGAATGGAATAAACTGTGGATTTTAAATTTTGTGTTGTCCCCAAAGCTATTATCTTCTTAAAAACAAGAAAGAATTGTTTTTATTGAAGTAATTAATAGCTTTTGGCAGAGACGGAATTAAAAAAAAAAAAAAAGCATACAGACCGCCCTGCTGAACAGCTCACCACCTCACCCTCTGCTAACCAGGGTGGGAAGATTCACAGGTGCTTCTATCAGAAATGCTGATGTGCATCGTTGGAGGGAAGGAGGCTGCCAGTTCCATGAGGAATGGGCTGTAGGAGCCAAATGGAACTGAATTTCAGGAGAGAGAGAAAATGGAGAAGAAAAGCAGTAGCATGCTTATGTGTGTTCATCTTTCCTTTCTGATCTCAGAAGTGTATAAGGTTTAATCTTCAAGTGGGTGATATGACAGTAAAAGGCATGACAAAGAAGCTGTTTCCACAATGCATTTTAGTCAGGTTGAGGATGCATGGCCACATCCTCCCACCACAATGCCTTCTACAACCTGACTAGGGGATCTTCCCCTGCAGGTGCCCCGACTTCTGCATCCTCCTCCACCAGCTATGAACACCTAATACTTCAAAGTCTTTTGCTTCCCTAAGGACAATAGCAACACAAGAAGTCAGGTCAGGTCTTGTTCTTCCCCTTTCTACCTAAATGGGTTTTTCTGAAAGGAAGAAGCCAAGGAGAAGGGACTTGAGCTAGGTATCATCTGAGTGTACAATGTTAATACTTCCTTACCTCACACATCTGATTTCCTAGTTTACACATGCTTTTTTTCTGTATATCTTTTGAAGCTCTTTGAAGACAAAGAAGCCCTCTATCCTTTGCCCAGGAAAGTTCCACATGCAAAGGGGTCCTTTCAAGTGAGCTTTTAATCACACCAGAAATAAGTTTGCCCTGTGGTTTCTTTATGTGGCTGGCATAGTGCAGTCCATGTTATTTTCAAATTGAAGATGTTATTTCCACTACCTGAAGATTATGTGTCTAGATACCTCAGAATAGAAGGGATGTGCTGATAACCATATTAAAATCATAAAAATACCATTATGTTTTTCAAGGCAGTCAGATTGAGTTAATCAGAATTCGTTTGCAAGATCCCGTTTGTTTCTGTGTTGAAAATAGTGTCAGGTTGACAAGTCTTTTGTTCCCACACGATCGCATTGGCTTCTATTCTAATCTGTGTGATACCCGGACAATACAGATAAGCTAAATGTGGTCTAATCAATTCTGACTCTTCTGATCTGACTGATACTTTTGCATGGATTTTGATTAATCAGAAATGTATAGAATATTCATGTCTCATCCCACAGTTATGACAGGTGCAGACTTTGCTTTTCATACGTTCAGAATAATGCCACAATTCAAAGTGTCCCTTTCATCTGACATACTACTAATTGAATGAGTTCTTTCTTGAAATAACAGAATAGCCTGTTGGCTTTATACTTTTGAAATGGGAAATGTGATTTAGAAAAGCTCCTGTGAAGTGTTATCAATGGTAAATAAATTTGTAATGATGTAATTCAGACTCTCTCAACATGAGAATCTCTGAAGATTTTATTGACTTGATAAGGAGAATAATGGAAAATATACAAAATAGACTCTATAGCAAATGTCAAAAGATTCCAATCAACATGGAAGGTAGCATCATTTTACCCTCAACGAGAGTATATTTTTCTGTTTTCCTCCAGGACCTTTAATTCCAAATCCCTGTAAATGCTATCAAAGGAAAGATAAACACATGGAAGCACAGAAAGGGATTCAGTCTCAAATACAGAAGAGACTGATTGTTGTCTCATCCTAAGTGAAGAGGGAGACTTCTTATCCCACTGGAGATGCATGAAGTTGGAAAGAGCATCACTTATACACGTATAACAACAACGACGACAACACACCAAAACAAAGACAAACAAACAAAAAAAAAACCCCAAAATCTACAACTTCCATTTACGCTGTCAGAGAGCTAAGGAATGATAGTTGCCTGTGAAAAGAGATGAGGTGAGAATATTTTCTTACCTAGGACGTATGAAACTGAACACTTGTAAGAATAACTTAGCTAAATTTGTTAACAAATTGGTAAAAACTGAGCATAGGTTAGCAAAATTTGTGTGTAGGTTAGCAATGGAAAGAACACAGAACCTCCAGGGCTACAGATATAAGGGGTTTTTCACCCACTTTTCCACTAACCTTACCATATACTTGCACGCAAAAATAATGGGGAGAGTCTTCAGAAAGCATCCCTTGAAGGCCATGCTTGCAGGAGCTGAATGGCAAAGCCATGCTTGCAGGAGGTGAATGGAAAGGGAGGATCCCCTTCTCCCTGATCCCTTTCCCCTACCTCCCCTATGGAACAACAGTCTTATACTGTGGGAAGAAGGGCAGCAAACACTTTAGGTTCTCTTGAAAAAACCCATTGAGGATGGAAAGAAAATAGAAAAAAATAAACCTTCTAAACTTAAGGGAGGTGCAGAAGCTTTGATAAAGCCATGAAAGCCCATGAGACTCAGGGGCACAGTGATTACCTAGGTCTGACACATTGTTTGAACCACCAAGAATACCCCTGTTATCATCATCAGGCTAACACATATTAAGGAATGGTGCAGCTCTTTTTAGAGAATTGCAGGAATGTGGAAAGAGACCCTCTCTGAGGTACAGCAAATAGGGATGACCTAATGCTAAGGTTGAAGCAGACATTGAGAAAAACCCTATGTTGATCCAGCCCCCACCCTAAGCACAAGTCATTACTTAGAGGAATTTGAAGCCTGTGGTGCACTGTGAGTAGCATAGCAACAACAAACCCTAAACGCAGCTCAACTCAGACTAGATTAATTTAAAATTCCACATTAAAGGCCTAGGAAAGATACACCCAGTTTTAGACATAAAACTATTTATCTCACTCTCTGCTATTCTGCACAAAATGTACAGCTTTCAGCAAAAAGTATGAGGCAGGTGAAAAAGTGACTAAAAACACACTGCAAAGAGACAAAGTAAACAACAGAACCAGACTCAGATATGACACAGATGTTGGAACTTTCAGACAGGAATTAAAATAACTATGATTAATATGTTAAAGGTTCTAAAAAGAAAGGGGGGTAATATGCAAGACCAGATGGGTAATTTTAGCAAAAGGATGGAACCTAAAAGCAAAAGTTACATGGAAACACTTAAGATGATAAATCCACAGTAATAGATAAAGAATGCCTTCAATAGGCTCATTAGTAGACTCAATACAGCTGAGAAAAGGATCAGTGAACTTGAAGATAGATCTATAGCCAAAAGATACATTAATTACCAAAACTGAAACACAAAGAGGAAAACTAATAGGCGGAAAAAAAAAGAACAGAGCATCTAAGAGCTGTCGGAAAATGTCAAATGATTTAGCATATGTGTACTTAGAATTCTAGAAAGAGAAGAGAGAAATGAAGAGAAGAAACAATAGCTGAAAATTTTCTAAAATTAATGACAGTATGAAATCACAGATTCAAGAAGTTTGGAGAAGACTAAGCAAGATAAATACCACACACCTAGGCATATCATACCTACACTGCTCAAAACCAAAGGGTATAAAAAGACAACCTTACAAGCAGCTGAGAGAGAGAGAGAGAGAGAAACAAAATTTCATATAAAAACAAACACAAGAATTACAGCCAACTTATTATCAGAAATTGTATAAACCAAAGGCATTGGAGTGACAAAAGAACTGAAAGAAAAAGAAAAAGAAGTAGACCTAGAATTCTACACCTGGAAAAAATATCTCTTAAAAATGAAAGAGAAATAAAGATTTTATTTGATGAACAAAAACTTATTATTTTTGCTAGCATATCTACCCTGAAGTAATTTTCTAAAGGTTTTCAGGCAGAAGGAATAGATAAAACTTGGATATATAAAAACTGAGAGCTGTGGAATGGAATAAATTTATATTTTCTTACTTTTAAATCTTCTGAAAGGTAAGTACTGAAAGCAAAATAATTATTGGATTCGCAAAATAAATTAACTTTTTTTGACAAAATTTGACATCTATTTGTGATTTAAAATTCCAAGCAAACTTAGAATCACTGGAAAATTTCTTAACAACATAAAAGGCATCTACTAGGAGACTACAGCTAACAACATATATGAAAACTGAATGTTTTCCTCCTAAGATCGGCAACAAGGTAGGAATTTCCTCTCTTTCTATTCCTAGTCAGCATCATACTAGAAGTGCTAGCTAGGACAACAAAACAATAAAGAAAAAACAGAAGGCACATGAATTAGAAATAATGAGATAAAATGCACTATTCACAGATGGCATAATTGTCTATACATAAAATCCCAAATAGTCTCCAAAAGAAGTTCTAGAACAAATAAGTCAGTTTAGCAAGACTTCAAAGTACAGGATCATCATGTACAAATTAATTTTATTTTTATATATAAAAATGAAAAATTAGAGTTTCATATTTTAAAAACAGCAATGTCATTTATAATAGCACCAAGTGCAGGATCTGTATCTCAAAAAGCACAAAATACTTATTTAAAAAAATCAAAGAAGATTTAAAGAAATGGAGAGATAAACTCTGTTTATGGATTGGCTAACTATTGCTAACATGGCAATTCTGCCCCAAATTGATCTACAGACTCAAAGAAATCCCAATGAAAATCCTAGGAGAATCTTTTATTGCTATTGATAAACTATTTGTAATATTTGTATAAAATAAGAAAGGAACTAAAACATTCAAAACAATTTAGAAAAAGAATGAAGTTACAGGACTCACACTAGCTGATTTCAATACTTACTATAAAGCTACAGTAATCCAGACAGTAAGTTATTGGTAGAAGGATGAGCATATAGATCAATGGAACAGACTAAAGATTTCAGAAGTAGACTCATAAATATGTGGCAACTGATTTTTAACAAAAGTAGAAGGACAATTCAGGGTATTGGATGGGGCTGGATGTCTATATGAAGAAAAAATGACCCATACCTTACACCTTTTATGAAACTTAACATGTATCTTAGACCCACCTCTATATAATTTGTTTTAAAAAAAGAGAAAATTTTTGTGCTCTTGTGTTATGCAAAAAGTTCTTAGATAAGAAACCGGAAGCACAATCTATAAAAAAAGAATAAATTTATAAACTTGGTTTTATAAAAGAGCTGAAAACTATTCAAATGTTCATAAACAAACTATAATCTATCCATACAATGGAATACTACCTACAATAATAATAAACAAACTATGAGTCATACGATACTGATGAATCACAAATGCATTTTGCTAAGTGAAAGAAGATAGACCCAATAATTATATATTGTATGATTCCACTTATATGACATTCTGAACAAGGCAAAGCTATCTCATAAAGAACAGATCAGTAGTTGCTAGGGATTAGGAGTTGTGGGAGGGTTTGACTACAAAGGAGCAGCAGGAGGGAATATTTTGGTGTTATGAAGCTGTTTTGTGTTGATTATTCTGAGTGATGTATCTACCACGTGACTCTGCATTTGTCAAAATCTGTAGAACTGTATACCACAAAGAGTGGTTTTTACTGTATATAAATTTAAAAATAAGTTTTTAAAAATAAATGCAGTAGGTTTTGCTATCTTTCCAAATAACACATTTTCTGGTACTTCTCTGACACACCTGACTTCCAAATCATGGATGTTTTTATTAGCCTCTGGGTCACCTCCCT
Organism: Macaca fascicularis; assembly: GCF_037993035.2. Classification (NCBI taxonomy): domain Eukaryota; kingdom Metazoa; phylum Chordata; class Mammalia; order Primates; family Cercopithecidae; genus Macaca; species Macaca fascicularis. The sequence continues at coordinate 67,353,242 of NC_088380.1, read as the reverse complement.
TTCTCTCTTCTGATCCTTCTAGACCTGCACTGTGCAATACTATAGTCACTACCTATGTGGGGCTATAAAGCACTTTAAGTGTGGCTAGTCCAAATGGAGATGTGCTGTATGTGTCAAATACATACCAGATTTTAAAGGCTTAGGACAAAAAAAAGTAAACTGTTTTATTGTCATATGCAAATTAATTATGTTCGAAATAAAATTTTTAATATATTGGATTAAATCCAATATAGCATTAAATTACTTCACCTTTTTCTTTTTACTTTTTAAATGTGACTTCTGAAAAATTTTAAATTACATTTGTGGCTCACGTTTTGTTCCTACTGGACAGCACTGGTGTAAAGTTCTGTGGTGACTGGACATCTCTGCTTTTCCAAGTTTCTGACTCTTAGCTCTTCGGAACAGACTAAACTCGGGTTCTGGCATTCCTTCCTGAACCATGGATACTGCTTTCTCCATCACTCTCTGTTTTTCTGTACCCACTCCCACTTTCTCTTCCCTTCATCTCCTTGGGAATACAATAATATAAATAAATAATGATCTTGCCACTGTATTGGTTCGTTCTCACACTGCTAATAAAGACATACCTAAGACTGGGTAATTTACAAAAGAAAGAGGCTTAATTGACTCACAGTTCCACATGGCTGGGGAGGCCTCACAATAATAGTGGAAGGTGAATAAGGAGCCAAGTCACATCTTACATGGTGGCAAGGAAGAGTGGACTTGTGTAGGGGAACTCCCCTTTATAAAACCATATGATCTCATGAGACTTATTCACTATCATGAGAACACCATGGGAAAGACATACCCCCATGATTCAATTACTGGGAGGTAATTACCATGACACACGGGAGTTGTGGGAGCTACAATTCAAGATAAGATTTTGGTGGAGACACAGGCAAACCACATCACCCATGAACAGAGGTGTTTTATTTAAACAGTACAAAGTTTTCCAAGTTTTGAACTCCCAAAATTGGTGTGATAGCTCTCCAGTTCCCACAAGACCTATCACTACCTATGGAAACTTTACACGTTTACATTATTTATCTGGACCCTGAAGAAATTTGGGTTTATGAATCTTAAGACTAGCCCACCTTTCTCATTTTAAAGATGAGATCATCAATGCCCAGGATGGGAAGCGATTTTCCTGAATTGGCTTGGTCAGAGGAACAGCCAGGACTATCTCCAAGTCCATTGCTCTTTCACATTCTTCACTATCACAAACAAACCTACTCTCTCGGTTTGTTTTCAAAATCCTGTGGGACTTCAGTACAACAGCAGATCATCAGCTAGCCTCTTCTGATGTAATTCACGAACTCTCTCAATCAAATGTGGCTGCAAATTGTGTCACAAGAACACTTTCCACCATCTCTCCCTTGAGTTACCTGCCACGATTCATTTAGAACTTTGCTTCATTTTCCCCATATTAATTACAAAGATTGAAAAAAGTTATTTTTGTATATATTATTTGTATACAGACATATCTCAGTACACAATTGATCATCTGCCATGGGATTTTGGTACCACTATGGAATCCAAGCTCCTAGAAGTAGTCAAATCTATGTCAAATTGTACTTACTGGGTGTATTAGTCTGTTTTCACAATGCTGATAAAGACACACCCGAGACTGGGCAATTACAAAAGAAAAAGGTTTAATTGGACTTACAGTTGTAAGTGGCTGGGGAAGGTCTCACAATCATGGAGGAGGGTGAAAGGCACTTCTTACATGGTAGTGGCAAGAGAGAATGAGGAAGAAGCAAAAGCAGAAATCCCTGATAAACCTATCAGATCTCGTGAGACTTATTCACTATCATGAGAATAGCACAGGAAAGACTGGCCCCCATGATTCAATTACCTCCCCCTGGCTCCCTCCCATGACACATGAGAATTCTTGGAGATACAATTAAAGTTGAGATTTGGGTGAGGACACAGCCCAACCATATCATTACTAGAAGTCAAGGGAGTCAAATTTATGTCAAATTATAATTACTGGGGGATGGATGGATTATGAAAAATTTTGAGTTTCTTTTTTATTGTGGGATTTTTAACTTCTTTGAGTCTCCTCTGAGCACCCACTCAGATTGTGGAAATCTGAGTGCAGAACTTGGCACAGGGTGGGCTCCCGCCAAATACTAGTCCCCATGAGTTTTTACCTAACAGATTATTTTCCATTGTCCCTCTTTTCCTCCAAGTCTGTGTGGCCCTGCTTTGCTGTCAGATTCTAACTCAGTTCACTGTGAAGAAAGGTAAATCAAAACACACCTTAAAACACTTTCCTCAGTTAGCTCTTGCGTCTGTCCAATTATCCCCTTTTGGGACCCCTTTGTGTCAGTCTCTGACTAATCAGTGTTCACACCACGTCCTGATTTAGTATAAACTGCAATTTTCATGAACACAGGGAGAGATTCACTCGCTCTTCCAAATTAATGATGAAGGCGTTAAATAAGAACATCCCCAACAGCCATTTCTGCAGCTCCCTACGACCAGATACTTTACAATTTATCAATAACCTTTCTTTGTGATCTTGTAGCTAATTTTGCAAATAAAATTTCCTGAAACATATCAAATCTTTACCAACATAAGATATATTACATCTCTTGCATTTCCCCTTCATCTATCATAACTCTGTCAAAAAAAAAAAAGCTATTGTGCAGGAATGATTTGTTTCTTTGAAGCCTAAGTCACTTATTGTTACTGATATCATCACTCTCCTGCTACTTAGAGATGTGTGTGTGTGTGTGTGTGTATATGTGTGTGTGTGTGCATATATATATATGTGTGTGTGTGTGTAAAATTATGATTGGAAGTGATGTTTACAGGGCAATTATTGCCAGTATCTTTCTTTTCTTCTTCCTTACTTCCAAAATCAGGTTATGTTTCATATTCACACCAGTCCATCCATCTGATAATTTTCCTGATTCCATACCAAGTGCTCAGCCTGATTTCTGATGATTACTATATGAAGCTCATCAAACTCGAGGGGACTCATCCTCTGGATTTTGAGCAACATCCTAAGTAAGATAGGTCAATGTCAAGGAGTCCTTGCACTCTCGCAGCATGAGGGAAACCCACTTCCCAGGCACCAAAAGGGAAGTGTAAGAACCCTAGGTTCTTCCATTAGTGGAAATATATTTTTTTCAGGGAACTCCTGTGGAGATACAGGGTTTTCAGAAAATAAAAAAAATTACAGAGATCAACTAGGAATAGAAGTTCTGCCTCATTTTCATGTGGCCTAAAATAAGTTGGGAAATTTGCCCATCTTAATCTCCTGGATATTTTACTTGTCTTGGTGTCTTGTCTTTTAAAAAAAGAAAATGGGCATTTATTGAAAGCCTGTCCTAAGCCAGTCCACGCAACTCCTAATATTTATTTTATTATCCCCATTTTATGGATTACATTATAGAGATTATGGTTATGTGGTTATACCTGAGGCCACAAAGGCAGCAGGTAGAGCTGGGACTCTTATACAGTCTGTTTAACTTCAGAGACCTGTCATTTTTCACCACCCATGCTGATTTATGTTTTGCAGAAAATCATTCTGTGACTATAGGTAAGTCTCATCCTACTCTGACCCCAGTTCCCTCTCCTGTAAAATGGAGGGGTTGTAATAACTTCATTGCTAAGATTTCTGCTTGTTGTAACACTCTGAGAGCCTTGAAGGACTTGAATTCAGGGCAAGAGAAGACCTCATTGTCTTTCCTATAGGTAAATGTTAATTTTAAAAAATAGAAAAAATAATGAGAGAACAATATGAGCTAAGACATATTGGCTTAAGTAAATGTGAGTGTGGTTCATGCAGATTCAGAAAACTAAATGACTAGAAGTAATTTTGCAAATTTCCTTAGACATACCAACTAGTCCATAAAAAGTGGAAAATGCTGAGATTGAAAACTTTATGGCTTCCCAACTGCTGACTCCAACTCAAGTTGCAGTTCTTCACCAGGTAATCCAAAAGAGACTTTTACAGGGTTTTTGAACTGAAAGCTCAGCCTTTTGGAGAACATGATTCTGTTTACTGATATTTCCAGAAATCTTCATCACTTAAGGAATTTGAACTACTAGTATGATCTCTGCTATTTTACACTCCCTTTTCCTTTGTACATAGTAGACAAGATGGCTTTTCACATAATTTAGTACCTTTGATAGGGAGAAAAATGATCTAGAGTTATGAGAGGGGCCACTACTTATATGGTTGACTACATTCTTAATATTCTTGTTTCTTTTCCTTCCTTCCTTCCTTCCTTCCTTCCTTCCTTCCTTCCTTCCTTCCTTCCTTCCTTCCTTTCTTCCTTCCTTCCCTCTCTCCCTCCCTTTTCCTTCCTTCTTTTTTAGGGAAAGGAAGGGAAGGGTTTTGCTTTCAGCAGCTTCTGTGTTTCAATTTGTAGTTTCTACAAACGGCATTTTTAAAGACTCTAATAGGCTCACTCACCAATGGCCTGGCCCATGCTCCATGTTCTCTCCCAGCCAGGACACCTGGCTCCTTGGCCAAGGCAGTGAAAGAAGAGATCATGGGCTGGTCATTGACAATGGCTCCAGCATGTACAAAGCTGGCTTTGCTGGACACAACGTCCCCCAACCCATGTTCCCTCTCCATCACTGGGCACCCCTGATACCAGGGCATGATGATGGGCATGGAACAGAAGGACTCCTACATTGGTGACTAGGCCCAGAGCAAGCATGAAAGCCTGACCCTGAAGCACCGCATTGAGCATAACATCATCACAAAATACAATGACATGGAGAAGATCTGGTTCCACATCTTCTAGCTGCACATCACCTCTGGGGAGCACCTGGTTCTGCTGACCAAGGCCTCCCTGAACCCCTAGGCCACTCATGAAAAGATGACCCAGATCATGTTGGAGACTTTCAACATCCCAGCCATGCAGGTGGCCATCCAGGTTGTGCTATTGCACTTGTCTGGCGGCACCACTGGCACTGTGATGAACTCTGGTGACAGGGTCACCAACATGGTGCCCCTCTACCAGGACTGTGCCCTCTTGCATGCCATCCTGCATCTGACCTGGCTAACTGGTACCTGACTACCCCACAAATACCTCGCAGAGCAAGGCTACAGCTTCACCTCCATAGCCGAGCAAGAAATCATGCACAACATCAAGGAGAAGCTGTGCTATCTCTCCCTGGACTTCCAGAGAAGATGGCCACCACAACCTCTAGCTCCTCCCTGGAGAAGAACTAGGGGCTTCCAGACAGCCAGGTAATCACCACTGGCAATGAACAGTTTCAGTGTCTAGCCCTCCTTCCTGGGTGTGGAATCTTGTGGCATCCATGAGACCACATTCAACTTCATCATGAAGTGTAATGTGAACATCTGCAAGGACCTGTTTGTCAACACAGTGCTGTCTGGTGACACTATCATATATCTGAGCATCACTCACAGGATGCAAAAGGAGGTCACTGCCCTGGCGCCGAGCACCATGAAGATCAAGATCACCACTCCCCTTGAGGGCAAGTACTTGGAATGGATTGGTAGCTTTATCCTGGCCTTGCTGTCCTCCCTCCAGCTGATATAGATCAGCAAGCAGGAGTGTGATGAGCTGGCCCCTCCATCATCCACTGCAAATGCTTCTAAATGGACTGTGAGCAGATGTATAGTATTTGCTGCATGAGTTAATTCAGAAGTATAAATTTGCTCCAGGCAAATGCATACACCACATGCTAACCTCACAAAATTGGAATAAGCCTTTGAAAAGAAATTGGTCCTTGAGGCTTGTATCCAATATTGGCACTGGATTATAGAATTTGTTGCTGATTTTGACCTTGTATTCAAGTTAATTGTTCCCTCGGTATTTGTTTAACACCCTGTACATATCTTTGATGTAAACCCTTAGTACATGTGGCTCAATCACTTCGTGGCTGAGGTGAAAACATGCTTTTGGAGGAGAAGTCTGTGGCTTGGTGTGTCTGTGTGACCAGCAGTCTCTCAATCAGCACAGGTATTAATGTGCCAGAACAGAGTGCTTCAGGATTTCTCTAGAGGCTGACAAAATTTCTGAACCAGTTGTCCTTTCTGTCTTTCCGATCTGTGAGGGTTGGAGAAGTCCAAGCCTTAGGACCCAGTTTCCTTTCTTACCTGATGTTTTCCTGCCAGAACACTGTGGCTTGCCTTGAGTTAGAAGTGGTTTGCATTTGCACCTGTAAATGCATTCATCCTTTTAATTTATGTAAAGTTTTTGTACACAATTCTAGATTCTTTAAAAGATGAAAACAAATTTTTGTTTTCTACTGTTATGTGAGGACATTAGGCCCCAGAAACATGTCATTGTGTAAGGAAAAATAAAGTGCTGCAGTAAAAAAGATAAAACAAGATTAAAATAAATAGTTTAGTGGGCATACTTTTACATAAAAATTCTCTATATATCTATGAAGTCAGCCTGTCTTTTGATTCCCTCCGATGGACCAAGTACCTTAAGCAAGTATTCCTTTCTTGGCAGCTTGAATACAATTAAATTTTGTAGGATAAATCCCTGTGAATTTTTTGATACTAGGTAAGATTTGGAGAAATGGGGGCTAGCTGGTTAAAAACTCAAGTTCAAGGTACTCTTTCAATCATATTATAAAAAATATGTATTTTAAAAATTGAGATTCATGTAATTTTCTGACTTGATTGAACTAGAAACTCTCAGCAAGAGCTTGATTTCTAGCCCATTATCCAGACCAAATAGGTTTGGATGAGCTTCTGTTAAGTATGCAATTCTTAGGCTCTCTGAATTCTGCTCATTAACAGTAAAGACATGCTGCAGACGACAAACAGAGGAGCTTTTGGGTCCTCTAATTTCCACTGTCTGAGCCATCAGTGAGCAGGGGCACAGCATCCTAATAGAGACTGCCTGCACGTGCCCTTTCCCAAAATAGCTACTTGGCTACCCTCCTTTGGTTACTTCTCTGGGCTAGGAACATAAAAGGCTGGCAAATCTAGGATTATAAATGTCACTGCATAGTATCAGCAGATCACATAGGGGTGATAAAAGTATTAAGCCCCTGGAAGGGGGGCGAGTCTCAATTTTCCTACCTTTAAAATGGGAGTAATGCCATTTTAAAGGTGTGGTAAAAAAGAGAGGTGATATACACATGTATATACATAAAATGTCATGCAAAGTCCCTAGCATAGGGAACACAATAAAGTGCTTGTGGTAACCGGTGGTTGTTGGTGCTGTTTAATGAATGTAACTAGCACATATGGAAGGTCTGCTTCATATCCATGCTTTGCAAAGCTCTGAGATCACAGACATTAGGGCTCTTGTACAGGCAGAGCCCGCATGGACCCCCTACTTCCATCGATGCTCTTTCCAGAGCCCCTCACTATTTGCCAAGCTTGTTAGGCTTCCCTTGCATGCCATGTAGGCTAGAGTGCCACCTCTTCTTATCCAGATCACCAGGCCTGGTAGTCATGCAATTTCAGGCATGGAAGAAACCTTTACCAACAAAACGAAAAAGGAATTCTAACTTCTTTCTTTGCCAATTCCTGAACCTAGATGGTCATGAGAACTGAGATATATGCTTTTTATCCCCCCGATGCCTCAAAAGGTATGTACTACTTAGCTTAGGCCTACAGGTGATTTATTCTTTTTGAATATATTATTCAAAGTATCAGTGCTCAATCTGAACACATCTTAAAATTGTAGATATGCCTTTTTTATGAAAGGGTGTTAGAAAGCTGCAGCTGTCTGGCATGCGCCAGTAGTTTAAGTGTGTATGTGTGTGTTTGTGTGTCATGTAAGTTATCCATGCTCTTTTAGAGAAAATGCCACTATGCAGAGTCTATTTAATTGTTAATCTTCTGGACTCTTTTGGGCATTCATATATGTGCATCTAAATTTAAAAATGTAGACATCCTGTAATAAAATAGGACCATATTTAACATGCTAATTTTATTCCATTCAATAACATCATAATACTCTTTACATCTCTCTCTCATATATACATACGTGTGTGTGTATACACCCATTTATATCTTCATCCGAAATGACTATAAATACTGTAATTTATTTAATCAATTTCCTATTATCAAACAGTTGTTTTAATTTTTTTCTCATAAATGCGACCCAGGCATTACTAGCCAATAAGTACAAATACAGTAACATTAGTTCCCCATATTTAATATCTCTAACGGCCCAACTCCCAACATTTTCAGAATTTGCCTCCTTCAATATTTCCAAGAATCCCCAAGTGCTTACATGTGTCCGTGGATCACTCCTGTTGCTTGCTTCTCTGGCCAGCTGAACCAAGGCAATGCATCCCCAAGCCTGACAGTTCCATAGGACGTGCTCTGGTCAGTCACTGTGCCCCTGTTGCTGTGCTACTGACCTCATCACCATGTTCTGAAAATCCACCATTCCAAACGTGTCCACTAATGCGTTTCAAAATTGCCAATCTCTTCTGCTATGATAAGCCCTATGAGGTGAAAAGGAAAAGATGTCTTCATTATGCTCAGCTAGGATCCCACAGTGAGCTTGCCTGCTGCCCAGTGTGTCCACTGTTGTTACACACTCTATAGTTCTCACTTAACTACTTTATTTGAGTGACCACCCACATCTCCCTAGTAGAGGGCAGAATGACCAGTTTGCTGGGACTTTTCTGGTTTTAGCACTGTAAGTCCCATGGCCCAGGAAACTCCTCAATCCTAGGCAAATCTGAATAGTTGGCCTCTCTAGTAGAGGGGTTAATTCAAGTGCTGGTATCAGCTAACACTTTGTATTTGGAACCATTGCTTCCTTCTATTGATGAGGTCCTGTTGCTAAGGGAGGGGCTTACTTTCTCCTTTCTGATGAAATTCACCTTAGGATTACCCCCATCTGGTTTACACCAGAGCCACATTCACCAGACATGCATGCCTATATCTCAACCTCAAAAAAAAAAAAAAAAAAAAAGAGAGAAATGGTTTTAAGTATTTTATCCCAAGAGACACCAGAGCCACATTCACCAGACATGCATGCCTATATCTCAACCTCAAAAAAAAAAAAAAAAAAAAGAGAAATGGTTTTAAGTATTTTATCCCAAGAGGCTCTTCAGCTCTTCAATTAGCCTTGTGTTTAGCCTCTTAAACTGGATGCAGGTGCATCTAAGGTGGGAGAGGTGTTGCCTGACCCCACTCAGCAGAAACTCTGGAATTCCATTGTTTTTACTTTCACATGAACAAGGCCAGATGAATATCTTTGCACTTCGACCTCTATGCATGAGCTTGATTGTTTCTTCAGGATAACTTTCCCCAAATGTAATTGCTTTTTGGGATTTGATACATATTGCAGTTTCCCTCCGGAAGGTCTATTCCAATTTACTCTTTTGAATTTATTTTTTAAACCATGCAAATCTATGTTCAGAATGAAAAAGCTCTGACCAGTTTCTAGGAGAACAGAGCATGTTCTATCCCAGAAAGTCCTTGCCAGAGGGGAAAGGGAGAGGACATGAGAGAAGGGCTGGGGAAGAACCGTTCCAGGGTTGCCTCAAAGGACATGAGCTTTAATAAGCCCCTTATACTGAGGGCTTTGTGGTTATTATAGAGCACCTTCTCCGAGAATATCTATGCAGTCCCTCTGAGCACAATGTTTCCTCTTTCATTCAGGTCAAAATTTCTGCAGGCTGCTACACCCCAGCCAGGGAATCTGCACTTGGAAGGAAAACAGAGGCTGGGAAAATTCCACCCTGACTTGCCCTCTTTTCTTGTTTGATTCATATGAAACTGTGGCTACTGGCCTCCAGGAAACAAAAATGATAAGAAACCCAAACCCAGGTCATCATTAGCAAAATGAAGCAGTTTTCCAGTTAGTTGGAGGGCAGCCCAATGTAGGGTGGAGGATTCTGTCTTAGAGAAAGTTCCTAAAACGGTGTATGATACTTATCAGGGTAACTGACAGTGCTTTGTGCGTCATGCAACCCTCGATTACCAGGTCTCCTGGCTTCATGGGTCTAGCTCCCTAGTGAAAAAATGGCTATCTCCTAGAATCAGGCAGAGAAGGTGAAACCTGGGAGTATGGAGTTTATCAAGTTATATTCAACATACAACAGGCACAGCTAACATTTTCTTGGTATATGAGTGTATCAAGGTTATATTCAACACATACTCTAGGATGAAACACATAGGGAGATGTATACAGAGGGCATGTCTAGCTCCATACAGTTTCAAATCCAAGTAAAGAAAATGTAAGGGATTTGGAAGAAAGAGAATGTCCTGTTTGTATGAATACTTTGTAACTCTTGCAAGATATTGGAAATGATCTCCTCTTCACTGAGTAGTATGGGAACCAAATCGCTGTTACCATTAAATCTGATTTGAATGCCAAGTGCACTAAATAGATGCCCATTTACATAATTAACTTGAAAAATGATAAAAAATAAGACCCAGTTCCCTCATCACTCCTGCAGAGTCCTGGGTAGGTAGGTGGTCTTGATCTTAGTCCTAGCTGACCAAGGTTTTCCAACCAAGAGCAGGCTTCCAGGATGCTCCCACTGGCTCATCCAAGGCATTCTCCTGAGCTGCCTGGACTTGAGTGAGGAACAAGGAGCAAGAAATGACTGCATTGGAGATCATGGCTAAGATAATGCTCTTATTTGGGTACTTAACTCTCCTATGTCTCATAGGGGGAAGTAATCCAGCAGGACATACCAGAAACTTGGTTTCTGGTCTGCGTAAATCTCACCATAAGCAAGTTGCTTCTCCTCTCTGGGAATCAGTTTCCTGGCCTTTAAAATTCGGAGTTTGAACTATGTTGTCTCCTAAGATCTTTTCACTGCTACTATCATCAACAAAACAGCTCCCATCAAATAAATCATCTATATCTCTTTTGAGTTTTAGAAAAGTTCAATTTAAAATCATCATTTGAATTTCTGCAGGCGCTGTGTGAAAAGTCACATGCTAAAGGGCAATTCTTTGCCCTTGATTGTTTCACTACTGTTGCCCTGGTTGGCCTTGGGTAGTGGGAGGCTTCTAAGTGCCCTGGACATGGACAAAACCATCCCTTGTCATCAAAATGGCAAAAGAAAGTACAGTTTTGCTCTTTTTGTGCCATTCTTGGGGTTTCATTGGCTTCTTGGAAGGCAAATAAATTACCTTTTACCACCTTCACTGCTATATCCCTTCGTATTTTACACTTTTCTGAAGTCCTGTTATGCTTTCATCTAGAGTCCAGATTCTAGATGGACTGTACTTACTCCAGCCTTTCTCCAAGTTCCGACTAAAGAACATCTGAAATAAACACTTCTACATTTATTGTAAGCTGGTTTCCAGGGTTGATCCTGAGAAGTCGGCAGCCAATTTGATCATGGTTCCTGTGGAGGTAGCCTGTCTTTTCTTGTTTTGTTGTCTCTTGTTCATGTTGCTCATTTTATCATGTTTTTAGCAATTTTTGTTCATCATCTCATATTCCCTGAAATTTTATTTATAATAATTTTTTGAGCACTGTGTTCTTCAGAGAGAGGCCTCATCAACCTGGAGTTATTTTTAACCACATGGTTCATGTGGAGTTTTTAGACCATTGAGATAGCATAAATGTGTGTCCAAATCCCCCAAGCAAAGGTTCAGGCAGACAAATGTCACTCTGTGAGGCAAGTTATCCTACTGAGGGTGTAACCCTTCAAGGGTGATGTTTTATTCAGAGCCCCAGTCTTTGTCTCTAGTCCCCTCTGAATGTGACTCTAGGCCACCAGGATAATCCTTGGATTTGGGGAAAATGTTAGCTGTACTGGTTTTAAAATATGTCTTCGTATTCTCTAGTACTTCTCCCTTCAAAAAGTGGAAACTAAATTCCACTCCCCTAGAGTGTGAGCTGAACTTGATGACTTGTTTCTAATGAATAGAAAATACTGGAAGTCATGGTGCATGACTTTCAAGACACTATGGCCTCCTCCTTGCTCTCCTTGTATTGCTTATCCCGGGGGAAGCCAGTTACCAAAGTGTCAGGACACTCAATCAGCTTTATAGAGAGGCACCATGGCATGGATCTGAGGCCTTCTGCCAAAAGCCATGTGAGTGTACCATCTTGGAAGCACATCTTCCAGCACCAGAAAGCCTTCAGATGATCATAGCCATAGCCAATATCTTGACTGCAGCCTCTGAGCCAAACCCACCCAACCAAACAGCTCCCAAATTTCCAACCCACAGAAACTAGGAGATAATAAATGTTTATCATTTTAATACACATATTTTAGGATAATCTGTTACTCTTCACTAGCTTTTCTCTTGGAATTCTCCTTTTTTGTCACTTCTGGCCTTTCATTATTTACTTTATTGCGAGAATAGCCATGCCTTTAAAAAGGACTTACTACATTTCATCTAGGATCTTGGGGAGTCACTTCTTGGGAGCAGCTTCTGCATATCTAGCCTGCCATATATCTGAAAACAGAAGTCCTCCCATTTGTTAACAAATCCTCTTGTCAAATGTAAAGCTAGTGAGGCAGGTTCATTAACCTCACGATGTAGGTAAGGAAGCAGTTTCAAAAAAACTGAGTATCTCCCCAAGGTCACACTGCCAGCAAAGAATGGAGCTGGGATCTGAATCCAAGTATAGCAAACACCAAAGTCCATGTTCCCTTTAAAATCACAAGCTGCTTTCCATAGATAGAATTGAAAACACTGTTGTCATCCAATCCAACCATTTATACATTGGGATAGAGTGGATAGGAAAAGGATAGGTGGGAAGAAACAGAGGCAGAAGCTAGGGGCCCTGCTACCAGTGTGCTGAGGCTGCAGAGGGACTCTTGTGATCTTTGAGTGGACCTCCCAACTGTTCCTTGGAAAAGTTATTTGGCTCCATGCTGTCTTCTCTTTTATTTCCCTAGGTGTTCCCCAGGGTCCTACTCTAAAGTGTGGTCTGGAGCACTCTCTCTCCCTCTGCACGGGCTCTCTGGAAGGACTAGGCTGCTCAATGGTTCCCATTAGCGATCATTTCTCGACAATCCCAAGCTATCTTTGCAGCCCTGCCTCTCAGTCCTTCCCAGGCTTGTCTCTCTTGTTGTCATCTGGAAGGCTGCACAACCAAATGATGAGCTCATTATATCACACACCCAGTAGGCAATTAATTTAACTTCCCTAAGCCTCTGATTGCTCATCTATAAAATGGGAGCAGTAGTGCCTATATCATGCACTTATAAATATTAAATGCTATCCTATAAGATGTATAAAACCCCGTGATTGGCACCTAGTAAAAGCTGAATAAATGGTAGCTATCTAGAAAGTTTAGCAAATTTAGTTGATATTGGCTGGTGGCATAGCATGCGGCAGGGAAAGGTTTGTTTTCATGTATTTTCCAGCTTTCACATTTCATTGTAACACAAATGTAATTTCAGTGAAAGGAACAGGATGAAAATATGCAAGGCATTTCCTATGGCCTCTACCAACCCAGGGATTTAACATCATTAAGATAACTATTTGGACAGTTTAAGGCTACATATTTGCAAATGGGATTTTAAGGGTGAAAACCCATTTGTAACCCTAAGGTGTTTAAACAACCCTGCAATTTGATCTCAAATACCCCCAGCACTATCTTAACTACTCCAGCCTCCCGTCTGTCTGCCAATCCTAGTCTTACTTCGAGGACCACCTGTCAATTGCTGCAATGGCTGGGGCTTTGTGAGGCTCTCAGCTGTAACCCGATCTCCACAAGTGTTTGAGGGATGCTGCAGCTGCCACAGAATTTGTAAGTTTTACAGTGTTGTGCGGTGGCTGGGGTTCAAAGGCACGCCTCTGGAAAGTTTCCATTCATTCATTTCCTCATTCACCAAAACGTGATGAGTGCTCGCTAAGGGCTGGTCCCTGTGCTAACTAAGCCCTGGGAACAGAAAGGGAGTAAAATAGGGCCTCTGTCTTCAGGGAGCTCACAGATTAGTAGCAGGCATAGACAGACAAAGATGTACTACAACACAGATTTGTGCTTGATACAAGAATAGAAGCAGAATCAAACATGGAAGAAAGTGACCATCCAAGGTGGGAGAGAGCAGAGGGGAGGAACAGCTTCCCATAGGCATATCGAGTGGGCTGTTAAATGTTTCTCTTGGCTTTAGCTCCAACTCCTGTGTAATGGCACCCTGCCTTCCCACCTTTGTTCTTCCTATCTCGCTGGCCCAAATCCTTTTCTAGCTCCCATTTAATGTTAAAGTATCTTATTTCCTCATCTTTGCAGCACATCTTCCACCCCAGCACAACCCCAGAGGCACTTTCAGTTCAACATTAAATCCTGTCGTTTCTTCTTCTGTCTTCCTTAGCCTTCCCACGGCTCCGGTTGGAGCCATAATCACTTCACACCTGGACTCCTGCCTCCCAATTAGCTCCCCTTCCTCCAGCCTGGGGGTCTCCTCTCCTCTATTGGACACACATCATCGAGAATCATCTTCCTCCAGCGTCACTTAGATCACATCGCTCTTCTCTTTGCTTGCCCATAAAGGCTCCCAGTTGTCTCCCAAATCATATTAAAACTCCTCTAGTCTCAGGCTTCAAGACCCACTACCAACTAGCGCTGCCTTACCTAACAGCCGGCCTCGCTCAGCTCAGGCCCATGTGCTTCGCTCTAGCCAGGCAGAGCTCTTCCTCCTGCTTCTTTGCACCTGTACAGCCATCCTTATCCATGCAGCTATCTGAAATCACCGTGTGTGAGCACTCTCGCAGAGGTATGTGTGTAGGGGCAGGCGTGTGTTTGCAGGAGAGGGAGGAAAAGATAAGGGGAGCCAGCCACTCTCCCTCCACATTCTACTATAGGGCAGAGCTCTGAAACAGGAGCACCAAGGGTGAAGATGAAAGAGAAACACAGGAGAGGGCGGTGGCAGGATGTCAAGAGGGGAGGAGCTACGACCAGGGTTCTGCTGCTAGTTGTGGACAGGTGAAAGGATGGAGCAGCGGACCCTGGTGGCTGTGCTAACTCTCTCACTGCCTCCCTTCTGTGTTGCTCTGCCTTGTCTTTCCTTGGCGGTTACTGCTGCAGTCCTTCAGACATGTGCATTGCATCATGTCATTCCTATTCTTAACACTCCTCTGAAGCTTCCTCTCAGGGTAGAGTACAGCTCTTTTTACTTAGAAGGATGTGGTCTGGCTGGGCGCTGTGGCTCACGCCTGTAATCCCAACACTTTGGGAGGCCAAGGTGGGTGGATCGCTTGGCCAAGACAAGCCTGGCCAATATTGCAAAACCCCGTCTCTACTAAAAATACAAAAAAAATTAGCTGGGTGTGCTGGCGGTTGCCTATAATCCTAGCTATTCAGAAGGTTGAGGCAGGAGAATCTCTTGAACCTGGGAGGTGGAGGTTGCAGTGAACCAAGATCATGTCACTGCACTCCAGCCTGGGAAACAGAGTAAGACTCTGTCTCAAAAAAAAAAAAAGGAAAGCCGTGGTCTGAGTTTGCTCCTTCTCCAGCGTCATCCCATACCACTCCCCTCCTTACTCACTAGGCTGGAGGCACTCTGGTTGTTCTTCCCACCTCTGAAATATTCCCCTCCCACGGTGGGGTCTTTGCACACACTGTTGCTTCCACCTGGCATCCTCTTGATCACACTCCTCATCTAGCCGAGCCTGTTCATTGTTCAGGCCTCAGCCTCCATGTCACCTTCCCTGATCACCTTCACTACAATTCTCTATGACAACAATACTCTGTCTGTGTCTTTTATAGTACTAGCTACAGTTTGTAAATTGACATGTAATAATTTGTTTTCTGATTGACTGGCTACCTCCACTAGTAAACTGTAAGCCTTGTGGGTAGGAAACCATTCGTCTTGTTCGCTGGTGTGCTGCTATACAATTCCTGGCACAGAGTAGGAGCTCAGTAAATATTTTTACTAAGATCACTAGAACCTTGCTCACTCAACATCATCCATCATCTCCCCAAACCACAGGTGCCCTGTGCTTGGCCCAGTTTTTGGACAAGAGGAAACACTCTGGTCTTCCAGGAAGCTTCATTCTAAAACGCCTTGCATACTCAGTCCCCAAAACCACTATCTTCTGCCTTTCAAAATCTGCTCAAGCATCTTCTACTTCTGAGACAATTTCCCAAAACAACCCTTTCCAAGTCTAGTCTAGGATTTGCAAATTAAAATGCCTATAGAGGCCAGCAAGTAATTGAGGGAGGTGAACCATGTGTAGAGTGAGAGGGAGTGCTGGGGACCACGGTTACCTGTTGAGCTGGTGTTCCATGTAAAGGGAGACAGTCCCTCCTCTGCTCCAGTGTGTTGTTAACATGCGAGGAAAGTAGGCCTCATATTGTTAGATTCTCCAATTTTTTAAACAAAGCTAAAAACAAGAATTGCTATATGAAAAATCTAGGTTTTAAAAACATGCTGGAGGAATAATTCTGCAATCTCTATCAGCCTAATGGTCAACTTCTGCTCTATTCTGTCAAGGCAGTTGCTTGACACTTGAGTTAGTGTATGGTGGGCATGCTTACGTGCCTGAGTCCTATGCGTGCCTGCAGCTGATGCCAGGATTCAGGCTCCCTGCCTTCTTTACAATCCCTCCAAAGCACCTCTTCTCCTTGTCAGGGTTGCTTCCCAGGAAGGCAGCAGCCAGCTCTGCTGTTGTGTGGACAGAGCCTTGCCTGTGAGGCGCAGAAGCACAGCACTTCACCAAGGCTCATAGATTTTGTTCATTCTGCCTCCATCCCTCCGTCAGTGTGAGAATTACAGACTCTCCATTTTCTCCGCTCTCCTTCTGCCTTAATGCCTTTGTTGAAAAGTAGCCCCATCCTTTGTTCTAAATTCCAATCTCTTTTGTGCTATGATGATAATGTTAACTCTGTAATTGTGCATAAGTCAGCAAACCAGAGTAATGCCTTATCCATTCAGCATTGTCAGGAAATGAGGTGTTCCACATAATTAAATTGTCCAGATAACTAGAGCTAACCAACATTTTAAAGATCAACATTTTTAAAAGAGTAAATGGAAACATTCCAAAGTTTATTATACACCCTCTTGCCTTCTTTATTTTAAAATTATTTTTTAGCATTTTTTTCCAGGAGAGAAACAAACGGGTAGAGAGTGATCATTAAGTCTTCTCCCTATCCCAGCACCACGGCCCTCGCTTCCCCATCCCTAACAGAGGCTACTGGCGTCACCATTACCAGGCTACAGGCATATCCTTTCTGTGATAGTCTATATGTATACAGGCCTAAAGGTGACATGCCATAGTGCTCTACTACACCTTGTTTTTTAAGGACTTATGGATTGATCATCATTTTTCATCAATACACTAAAAGCTGCTTCATTCTATAGAAAGGCAACATCTGGTCCATTGTATGGATGCAGCATTATTTAATTAAGCAATCTCCTACTGATGGGCATCTAGTTATTTTCAATCTTTTGCTATTATAAAAAGATGCTACAATTTTAATCTCTGTATTTACTCCATTTTGCATACATTCTAATATGTTTGTATGTTAAATTTCCAGAAGAGAATCGCTGGCTCCAAGAAGGGTTATGTATCTTTGTCATTGTGATAACTATTATCACACAACCTTTTATAGTTTGCATCAATTTCTTTCTTTTGTCATCACTGTATAAGAGGACTTGTTTCCCCATACCATCATCAACACAATATACAACCAAATTTTCTTTAAAACTGTTGTCACTCAGTGAGTAGAGGATACTAGTGCATTTAATTTTTTTAAATATATTTTTATTGTGGAACGTGGCTTTTATAAAGTGTCCTTCTCTGTGCTTCTAGTATGCTTTGGCTTGAATTTTACTTTGTCTGACATGAAGATCGTAAAACTTGCTTGCTTGCTTGCTTGCTTTCTTGCCAGCTTTCTTTCTTGCCATTTTCATTTTTCTTGTAACTTTTTGTCCATCTTCCCTTTTCTTTAGTGTGGCACATTTGTTATAATTCATAAACCAATGTTGATATGTTATTTTAACTACAGTAGGGTTCACTGTTGGTATTATACATTCTATGGGTTTGGAGAAGTATAATAACATGTTTCCACCATTACAGTAGCATACAGAGTATCTTCGCTGTTCTGAAAGTCCCCTGTGCTCCACCTTTTCACTCCTCCTTTGCACTCTCCTCTACCACTGGCAACCACTGATCTTTTTACTGTCTCCATAGTTTTGCCTTTTCCAAGATGTTGTATAGTTAGAATCATACAGTATAGAGCCTTTTCAAACTGGCTTCTTTCACTTAGTAATATACATTTAAGTTTCTCCATGCCTTTACATGGCTTAACAGGTTATTTCTTTTTAGTGTTGAATAATATTCCACTGTCTAGATGTACCACAGTTGGTTTATCCATTAACCTTTTAAAGCACATCTTGGTTGCTTCCAATTTGGGGTGATTATGAATAAAGCTGTTATAAACATTCATGTGCAGTTTTTTCTGTGAACGTAAGTTTTCAATTCATTTGGATAAAAATCTAGGAGCATGTTTGCTGGATTGTATGGTAAAACTATGTTTAGCTTTGTGAGAAACTGCCAAACTGTTTTCCAAGGTGGCTATACCATTTTGAATTCCCAACAGCCCTGAATGAGAGTTCCTGTTGCTTCACATTCTTGTCAGCATTTAGTGCTGTCAACATTTTGGATTTTAGCTCTCCTGATAGATGTGCAGTGATATTTCACTGTTATCTCTGCACATTTTAATTTGCATTTTTTCTGATGACACTGAGCACCCTTTCATATGCCATCTACTTTGGTGAGGTGTCCAGATCTTTTGCCTACTTTTTAATTATGTTGTTCATTTTCTTATTGTTTAGTTTTAAATTATTTGTATATTTTGAATACAAGTCCTTTATCTTGGTTTTGCAAATATTTTCTCCCAGTATGCAATTTGTCTTTATCTCATTTACTTTTAATTTGCAGCTCTCTTAATATGAGTGAGGTTTATGAGCATCTTTTCAGATTTTAAGGGCCATGTATATTTCTCTTTCTGTGCACTATGTATCCTTTGGTCTTTTCACACTAATGACTTGGTAAACGAAACAAAATTTAACCATTATTTGAGAATTGAGTCGTTAATGTGAACATAGATTGCTACATTATACCACGATTGTCCAAACTGCTTTCCTCCTTTGAGCTTTTGTATCTGTTTTTTCATAGTACCCTCTTCTCTCCCCAGGGTTTAGGATATACACCATCACTTCTTCATTCTCTTAAGCATCTGTCTTTCAAAGTCTCTGCCCTCTTCTTGTAATTTGATGCCTCTGATACTAAGAGTTTCTGATACTAAAACAATAAAATTTGCTATAATAGACTGGAAATTTGACTGATTCATGAGTCAAATTCATAGACCACAGCACATATACTTTACACATCTATTTGGTCACTCAGGAGACTTTATTTTCTGGTTCTTGACGTTCTTCAGAATATTCAGAGTGGTCTAGCCAATGAATTTTTACTTCTAGTATTCCTGCTAGAACATTTGAGGTTAATCATAGACTGGAAGCCCTAGTTGTGAGTAGGGCCCATGGGCTGACATGTTACTATAAACATAATTGCCTTAAATACAGGAAAATTCACTCCCTCATTCCCTAAAGTAGCAATATGAACTTATATTTCTAGAAAAATTTAAACAAATGATTTTCCAGTGGTATTTTCACGTGGAGTGTTTGCAATGCATGAGCTTTTCTACGTGGCTTTGGAACTGCAGTTTCCGGTGTGTTACATGGGAAGGAGCTCCGCTGTCCTGGTAGCCCAGCTGCATCCCATAGATGGCAGTAAACACACTTTTTAGCACTTTTCCTTCATCTTCATTGGAATCAGGCTCCTTCAGGGAAAGAAAATGAATGCAGAAACTGTGGAGTAATAATTAGCAAACAGACTCTAGTCATTTGAAAAATTGGCAAGAAGCCTTATTAAAGGAGGTAATAATAGTCATATTTTGCACTTCTAATAGGGCCTTTTATCTCTAGGCCTCCAAGAGCCTGTCTGAGTCATGTTAAAAAAAAAAAAAAAAAAAAACACCCTGAGCTGGGTCAGAAGTCAGGAAACGCTGGCTCTGTTAGACATTCTGTGCAGCTCTCTCATTTCAAAGTGAAGGTAGAGTGTCTCTGTCGAATTTAAATTCAAGGAATTTATGCAGGTTAGAAAAGAAAAGGCAAGCAAGGCACTGTCAGATAAACATACATTCCCGGGTTAACACAGAAAACATGCTTTTCTCAAAGTTGTTTTCCTGTGGAAATAACAATAGAGCTTTAAGTACTCTGCCTCCTATAAACACACGGACAATATTATTATTCACCGTGCGCTAGACAAATTGAGAAAGCATTTTTATATCCTCTGTCGTGTATCAAGGTGTAATTATCATCACATCCTTGTATTTATTCCTATGAGGCTGGAATGCATACCGCTGCAGATGGATATCAGCCCTGCAAACTCGGTATCATTCATTCTTTATCTCTGGCGGTGGTGATAGCAGAAGAAAACGACTCCTAACACATATACACGGTAAATGCCTTAAATCTACAAGATACGGCTGTCCTCCTTGTCCTGCATGGAAAGTGCGCCTTCAATTTCCCACAGAAACTCCAGATCTATTGAAATCTTGGAACGTTAAAATTCTCCTTCATTGTTGTCAAGGTTTGGTAACTTGACAACCAGAAGACAGACATCCTGGCTGTTTGAGGGAACGTAGGCTTGAAAATAAGAACAGCTTTTCCTAGTGCGTGAAAATTCACGTGGGGCTTGATATGATGAATATTTTATAATAACTGCTTTTTTTTTTTTTTTGGCTGTGTGACTTTTACATTAGGTAAGTTAATTAACCTCTCTGAGCATCAATTTCCTCATTGTCATAACTTCCTACCTCACAAAAGTTGGTTTAAGGATTAAATAATATCATGAATGTGAAACCACTCAGCATAACACATTACTCAGTAGGTACACAATAACTGTTAGTCATTAAAAAAATGTAAGTATGTACATGCAAACACACATAGGAGAGACAGAGAAATCCAGATTTCTCTTGGGTTTCCTCAGAGATTTAGGTAAATTTGTTCAAAGCCCCAAATTCTGAAGCCCCCTCACTTATTCTTACATTTCCTGCAAATTCATAACCTTATTTCCTAATGATTTCTTCCAATTCTTCTAAATCCAAGAGTCTCAGGTTAATTTAGTGCCCAGCCAGCTAGTACACAGACCTCAAGTCCTTAACCATTTTCTGCACCTAAAAAAATCCCAACCTCCCACAAGAATATTGTGAATCTGTTAAATTGATTAGAGACTCACAAATGACGAGAGAAGGGGTCTTGTCCCTCGCAGCCTTCCGTCATTTTGTTGCCCCGCCCCCGCCCCAGACCTCGCTGTCTTCCAAAAGTCGAGGCTTGCGGACCTGCAACTCACGATCCAGGCAGCCCCATCCCTGGAATGGGAATGGAAAGTGCAGCCCAGTCTTTCCAACCGCTTCTAGGTGGAGAGCAGCTTGACCTAAGTGATTGGATTGTTCAGCCTCCCTGGAATTTTGGAAAATACAGTAGTCTCCCTCTTACTACATTATTATTATTAATTCGCTGAAAATCAACATTCTCATAGATGGTACCATTTCCTTTATTCTGTGGAACAATCTATTCTTGTTTATATGTGAACATACTGATAAACACAGTAATAACATTATCTATTTCGTATTCTAAGAGGCGTTTATACATAACAAGCCATTCTTTTAGGGATTACCTAGAGTGGCTGTTGTTTTTAATTTTAATTGGTTTAATAGTAGATGGCGGTGGTGATGGCAGAAGAAAACGACTTAATTGGTTTGTATATAAAATTTTTGTGTTCATTGCATTCCTCCTTGTCCGATTTTTCTTTTCTACCCAAAACACAAATTCATCTTTTCTTGGTGGTGCAGTCATTAGTATGTGTAATTGTAATGATGCTGTGCCCTGTAGGCGGTTGATTGCGATGTACAGGGCTATCTGCCCCTGCACCCAATGACCCCAGATCCTTGTGTGTTTAGAGTTACTGTCTGGTTGTTGTTTTTTTCCTACTCTTTTGTTTTCTTGCCTCTTTTTGCTGTTATCACTGAGTACTATCTCCAGTAGTAATCCTTTCCCCTGTAGTTTCAATTTGCAGTTTCCAGTCTGCTGATTGATGAAAACAAGGCAAACATTAAGAGTGGTTTTAAAGTCAAAACCACTGGCATAGACTATCTCTTATAAACTCTTCTATGAGCAAAGTGTGTGAACTTTGATACGGAGACTTTCTTCTATGTACTTTTAGCTACTCAGTGGTCTTTTTGCTGAGCCTTCCTGGTTCTTGACATGTTTTAGATTATTTAAATTCTAGAAAAAAATGATCTGAGAGAAGTGATATGCTGCTATATTATTTTCCCATTGGTCTCATTTTAAAATTCCAGATTAATGACATCCCAGGATAAGATCCTGTGAGTTTGCCTGAATTCTATATACTAAGGAAAATTCTGCTGTCACTTGATTGGAGCCCTGGTCAAACTGGTTGCAAACAAATTCTGAAGGTCACCCTAGAACATACCATTCTAAGACTTACATTTACTGCAAATCTTAAAACAAACATTTTCTATAAAGGTAAAAATAATCACTTAACAAAAGGGAATTGTTTGTGTAATCAACAAGGGCAGACAATTTTAGGTGCTCAGTTATATTCCCATTTCCATGCTGTCATAGTTCACTCTCAGAAAAAACTACTTCATTTTCCTTTCTCCATTTACTTCTTCCTCCTATCTTTCTTCCCTCTCTCCCTTATTTCCTTTCTTTATATACAAATCAGTGATTCTCTTTTTCAGTAATGGTGGGGGCAAAGGAGGGTACTAAACCAAAATGCTTTACATTTCAGATAAGACAAACTATTATAAATGCAAATAGCAAGAAACTTTCTCTTTTCTAACTTTGAGAGTAGTTTTGCTATTTTTTAAAAAAAAACCTTATTATCTTACTAGATTTTCCCAGTATGAATATGTTTCTTCTGAATTGTACATTATTCACACTTGAAAATTAAGCCCTTCCTATAGTTCAAGAAATAGTCATAAATCCAGTCTCACAGTGTGTGAGATTCCAGAAACAAGGACGCCTGCAAATGGATGCATCCATGATGATCATTCAGATTTTCTCTGCTGTTGAGCTCAGTTTAGGGGACATAGCCAGGCGAGGTGCCCTGGACATAGTCCACGCCAGGAGTGTTTCATTCCTGAAAAGATCCTTCTTTGAAAGTCATACCTGTGTATGTCAATGCCTTTTCTTCTTTTCTTTTCTTTTCCTTTCCTTTGTTTTTTCTTTTCTTTTCTTTTCTCTTCTTTTCTTTCCTTTCCTTTCCTTTCCTTTTTTTTCCCTTACTTCCTTCTCACTCTCTCTCTCTCTCTCTCTCTCTCTCTCTGTTTTTTAACTTTTTGACAGAGCCTCACTCTGTTGCCCAGGCTGGACTGCAGTGGGACAATCTTGGCTCACTGCAACCTCTACTTCCCAGGTTCAGGTGATTCTCCTGCCTCAGCCTCCCAAGTAGCTGGGATCATAGGCGCCCCCCCACCACACCTGGCTAATTTTTTGTGTTTTTAGTAGAGACAGGGTTTCACCATGTTGGCCAGTCTTCTTCCTGGTTTTTGTTGTTGTTGTTGTTGTTGTTTTGAGACGGAGTCTCACTCTGTCACCCAGGTTGCAGTGCAGTGGCTCAATCTCAGCTCACTGCAACCTCCACCTCCTGGGCTCAAGCGATTCTCCTGCCTCAGCCTCCCAAGTAGCTGGGACTCCAGGCATGTGCCATCATGCCTGGGTAATTTTTGTAGTTTTAGTTGAGGTGGGGTTTTGCCACATTGGCCAGGTTAGTCTTGAACTCCTGACCTCAGGTGATCCACCTGCCTTGGCCTCCCAGAGTGTTGGGATTACAGGCGTGAGCCACTGCACCCACCCTAATGCTTTTCTTTTAAGTATAGTGATATTGCATAATAAGTAAAAACCAGCTGCCTAAGTTAAAATTCTTTCCTAAAGCCAGTTACTTAGCCAATCTGTGCCTCCATTTATTACTTAAAAAGTAGATAGTAATAGTGTTTGCCCTATAGGGTTGTTTTAAAGTTCATGGAATTTATATATGTGAAGTTCTTAGAACAAAGCCTGAAACACAGTAGCACTATGTCAGTGTTTATTGTTTTCAGACCGAGGCCCTCAGAAACAAGCCAGTATGGCTTGTGTGGACTTGTAAGCACTTGAGTTCCAGAGTCAATCCCATGTGGATCCCAGCGCCTAGTCTCCCACATCCTGGTGGTGTGACCTTGGACAAATTGCTTTAAGAGCTCTAGGTTTCAGTTTCCCTAACTGGAAAAAAAAGATAATCATAGGCTCTTCCTTGTAGTGAAGTAGGAGGGTCTCCTACCTCAACTTTGGAGGTGGGAGACTTTACTCTGGACCAGATTGAAGACTAGCTGAAACAAGGAAAAGGGGTAAGCACCTCTCCGTAAGACATGCCCACCAGTACCATGTGAACTTGCCATGGCTATGGCAACACCTGGAAGTTATTGCCCCTTTCTATGGCAATGACCCAGAAGTATTATCCTTTTTCTAAAAAAGTCTGAATAACTCACCCCTTAGTTTACATGAAATTAAAAGTGGGTATAAATATGACTACAGAACTGCTCCTGAACTGCTTCTCTGGGCATACAGTCAATGGGTAGCCATACTCTGCAAGGAGCTGTACCTCTGCTGCTGCTGTGCACTGCTGCTTCAAGAAAAATTGCTGTCTAACACCACCAGCTGGCCGTTGCATTATTTCCTGAACAAAGCCAAGAACCCTCCTGGACAAAGCCCCAATTTTGGGTTCACCTGCCCTGCATGAATAGGGCTGTTATGAGCATGCATATAAAGAAGACACAAGATGCCCGGCACAGAGAAAGCACTCAATGCATGTCAGCCATGGAGATGTTGAGGAGGAGAGAATGGCAACAACAACATAGCCTTGCTACAGAGAACGTGTTAAAGCAATTTTCATATCTTCCTTTGGGAAACTAGGGAATCAGCTACAACTGTTCTTGGGACATAGTTTACAATTGAAACCACAATAAGACTTGGGGGGCTTCTGCCAAACCTTGAAGGTGCCTGAGTTCAGACACCTCCAGAAGGGAAATCCTGGGCTTTCACCTACATCCCCTGACCTGTAACAAAGCCCCTAAACCAGGGAGGTAAATAAACAGCCCTGGTACAGACTCAGTCTAGAAGAAACTAAGATTCTATTTGATAGAGTTTCCTTCAATTCTCAAACCCATTTCCATGAAAGAGGGCAGAGGAGGGTAACTGAGATGATTTAGCTTATAATCTGCCTCCCTCTTGGAAAACTACTTTTCTTTCAAGATGAGTTCAAAGGTAACACTAGAAGGCCAGTCCTCTACAGGTGCACATGTGTGTTACAGAGGTAGGAGGGGTGCGGGAGGGACCTTGAAATTTGGGGAATAGCTGGGACAGCTATATTTGGACAACTGGGATTTCTATTTGCCACAGATAAGCCATTTGAATTTTGTATGTGCTGTTATTGGAGTCCTAAGTGCCTGGATGGAAGAGATGATATTGAATAGACAGTTATATATTTTATGTAAATTTGAAGGTCTGTGTTAATTGAACTCCTGGTCATTTACATCAGCCACTTTGGGCTCCTTAACTGCACCTCCTCCATCATCTCCCCCATCCACCTTTCGTCAGGCACTAAGTCCTATTGATTGTTCCAACTAAATATTGAACAACTATAGTAGGTATTCACACAGTATATGGCAAAAGAATATAAATGAATAAAATTCATCACTTTATATTCATTCCTGCTACTTCTGCCTTGACTGAGGGTTTTGTTTTGCTTTGCTTTTATTTTTAAAAATTTCAAATGAACAGAAAAGTTAAAAAGAAATTGTGATGAACACCCATACACTATGTCCCTAGATTCATCAATTGTTAACATTTTGTCTCAATTACTTCTTCTTTCTCGTTCCTTTCTCTCTCTCCCTAATACTCTCTCTCTCTCTCTCTCTCAAAAGTGTGTTGCAAACCATTTGAAAGTGAGTCTCAGACACTGTGACACATCATCTTTAAACACTACAGCACTCATCTCCTAAGAACTATAAAATTCTCCGTAGAGAACAAATTATTTCCCACAAATATCTTTAGAGTGAGGGCTTATAAACTGAGGTTTATGGATGGGCTTTAGGGAGTCCATGAAACCCATGAAATTACATGCAAAATTTTGAGCATATGAGCAGTTTTCTGTGGGAGGAGGGGAGTCTATAGCCTTCATCAGAGTCACAAGCCCCCCAAACTAATGTGGGCCCCACTTCTAGGCTCATCCTTTTAACCCAAGCAGGGTAGCAATATGATTAGTTCTGAGTTTTCAGCTACCTCAGACTGACTGTAAAATTATTCAATGATTTTGTTTTAACTGTACGAGAGAGTTAATGTTTCTTAGCATGACCCAGAGAACCTCTGTGATGACAACTCCAACTACATTTCCAGTCTTGTTTTCCGTAATCCCTCCCCACCTGCCCAAGGTAACTGACCACATTCCCACTTAGGCCATGCTCTGAGCTTTACCTCGTCCAACCCCCACTCCCTACCCCCCTTTCCCCTTTTGGCAAACGTACTTTCCTTTCAAAATCCAACTCAGTTGCCACCTCCTCTGGAAAGCCCTCCCCAACCCTCTTCCCAGCTGTTTCTGCTTATAGTTTGCACATTCTTCTATTATGTTTTGTATCAAATCTTACTGTACTTGTTTGTTTGCATGGCTTCTTTCTCAGTGACATTGTGAAGCACTCAATATATGAATAAGTAGGCACGCACAGCCCTTGTGTAATCACCTGGACCTTTGATCCTCCTGCCCACTCTGTTCTATGGATCTCATTTGCACCCTTACTCCAGGGGGCTCTCCTGGTCTCAAACTCCTGGATTTACTTTCACCGAAGACTTGTGTCTCCCTCCATGTGATGCTCTCAGCCCCTCCGCTTCTGGTGAGGGATTACCCTGTATGCACATCCTTACTGTCCCTTGGCTGTCCAAATTCAACCATTTGAATAGATAACCCTATGTCCATACATGATAAAGAACCCGTAAGATTCTGCGAGTCCCAGAGACACCGGGAAATGGACATCTGTCCAGGCACTGGGACACCAAGAAAGCATGAAATTGGATCAGTTTCAAGGCCTGGTGCAAAAAGTACTAAACTATACTGCAGGGGTTGCTGCTACTCAGAATAGAACATGATGCTATGGCAGGCTGAACTACATTAATTGCATTGGGAGAGGTGACAAATACCCTGCCAATGCTGCTGCACTAGGAGGGGAGCAGATCTGGACCAAACGCTTGAAGCTGCATTCTTTGATTTTTCCAGAGTGACTCCATTATGCCTTGCCAACACTGGTACTAACATCTCTAATCTAGAAATCAGATCTTGACTTGCAAGATGGCAAGCAGCTGGCTTTTTGGCTGGAGTCCAGGACTGCAGCACAGGTAGAGACCTGCACTGTATTACTCTAACACAGAGTACGGTCAAGTGAGATAGAGCGGTCGGTTGGAGTAGGAGGAGTAGCTACTCTGTTGTGGAGTCGATGTGCTTGCGGGAGGGGCTACCAAATAGAAGATTTGCAGGAGGGACTGGAGATTCAGAGGAGAGGGGTTGGGACCTCCTGCTGAACCTCCAGTTTCCCACGGAGTATCTCCCCAGAAGCCCCAGGCCTATGCTGGGTAGCTCAAAGGCTGCTAAGCTGTCTGCTAATGTTAAGGCTGACCTCAGCTGGCAGTGCCCTTCTCCTACTTCCCTGGTGAGTTGGTCCCTGTGGGATGTTAGCCCATCTGCTTTCAGAAACGTGCCTGTCCCCAGCTCATATCCCCCTGTAGCTATCTCCCATCTCCCCCAGCTGGAGCTCCTGGGCCACAGTGAACGATGTTTTTGTACAGATTCAATCCCCTGTGCTCCAATCAGAATGCATTACCAGGCAAGGCGCGTCAGCGCGGCGATTTGGCTTCGACAATAAATCTCCTTGCTTTCATGAGTTTAAATCAGACTTTAAAACATCGCCCTTAATGTTCTTTTAATGCAGTTTTCTTCTGAATGAGTTCCCTTTAGGTCCAGTCCTTGTCATTAATACACTCTCTTGGCAAACGAAGGAGGGCTTCTTCGAGGAAAACCCTGCCAGTTTAGGAAACCAGTTGAATTGCCTTGGTGATGCCAGGAGCCTCTTTTGCATTTTACAAGGACACTTGAGAAAACAAAACTCTCTGACTGTAAATTTAATTTTCTCTTGACAGCCTCAGTGTCTCTGCAGCCCCAGAACTTATCCATTACTTCTTTCTTCTGTAATTAAAAATCAAGGGGGGAAATGTACAGGATTAACAAGTTCTAATTTTCATTGATGAGCTCTAAGAGCTTATCAATAATGGGATCAGAAAAGCTGCTTCGTCTAAGCTCTATTTTTCTAGGGCGTCTGATTTTGATGGAAGATCTCACTTGGGGTAGAAAATGCTGGCTTTTCAAGGAGTCCCATTGCTAAGATTAGGAAGAAGGGTCTGGGCCGGTCAAGCAAGTCTCAAGCAGGAATGAGCAGAAAAGCAGCCTGCTCTTGCAACTTCTATAGACTCAGCATTCAGCTTGGGGAAGCTGATTACAGGGACAGATTAAACAGGCTGAATTTCACACACATGTTCCTTTTCTGCAGATGGCTTCTGCAGGAAAGAACTTGCACGAATCTGCTTAGGAGAAAGAAAGATATTTCCAATTAAAAGAATATTGGTGGTAATTCCTTTTCAGTTATACATTTGCAGATAATATTTTATCAGGAGATGGGGCATCCATCCTGTTTACTACCCACGGGGATATAGTTGAGCATGGGTTTCTCTGAGAGACACTGAGCTGGTCGATAGCATCTGGGCTGTGTCATTTCAAAAGCTGTGACAAACAGGCTCCCAGCAAACGTGACAGGCATGTGACAGGCATGAGCTGTTTAATTAATATGCACAGGTTCCATAAAACTCCCAGACAATCAGGTGCAGAGATGATTCAAGCTAGGACTTTGTTTTGTTTTAAAGATAAGGGCAAGTAAAATGTAGATACCATGAAGCAGGAACCTTGGCACTTGACCTTGAAGTCCTTCTGTAGTACAGAGGCCTCTGCTATGTTCAACTGGGGTTGGGCCTGTGAGTTTTAGGAAGACATTGGGTGATTTGGTTCCAAGCTTTCTTGCTTAGAGCTGGAAAGTTCAGGATATCTCTGGAGATGAAAAAATGCACGGGATAGCAGAAAAAGTCAACAGCTGGGGATTCTGTCAAAATGAGACAAACTTGGCTCCTGCCACAAGGAACTTCTTCAACCAAGTCTAGAGAATCACAGAAAGCCAAGCTGCTGATTTCCAAGAGGAATGCCACCTTTTCTGGGTAACCTGCCAGCCTTCAAACCAACCATCCTTCCTTCCCACAACAAGAACAGGCTCCACTGCCACAAAGTCTGGGAGCTTAGGACAGTCTCACCTGCAGGATATTAGAACAGTAAAACCTCATAGAGATAATATTATATTAATAGGGTAAGGGCATAGACTGTAGTCAAATGGTTGAGTTTGAATACTGGGTCCATCTCTTAATAGCTGTGTAAACTGGGCAAGTTAATGAACCTCTTTGAGTCTCAATATTATTTTCTGTAAGATAGAGATTATTTTTGACCCATTTCATAGAGTTATTATGAGAATTAAATGAGTGAATACATTTAGGGTGTGTAAAACAGTGTCTTTAATGTAGGAAGTGCTCAATAAGTGTTAACCACTTATATATCAAGCCACTCAAGCAGTGATCTTGCCAAAGACAGAATCTCTAGCCCTCTCCAGCTCAGTGATTTTAAACAGCCAGATGGCCTAGTTCACTGGTTCAAAAAGGTGGGGGTAATTGTGGCAGTATACAACGTGATCTTCATGGGGGTATAAATAAATACTTTAATTTTAATAACTATACATTTATTATGTATCAGGAAAAAATTTCAAGTCCATTTTTTTCCTAGACATTATTGATCAGATTGAAGATAAAGCTTTTAAAAAGTGAATATGCATCAGAACATGTACTTTGCAATATGGACAACATTATAATGACACAAGCTGAATCTTAAAGGACAAATGAGAGTAGGGAAGGCCCCCCTGGCAGAGGGGCTGCTTGTGCAAAGGCCTAGGGAAAATCCAGCATGAGAGCAGGAAAGAGAGATGAGGCTGGAGAATCAGAATACACTGGGCTTTCTATGCCATGTTAATGAGTTTGGACGTTGTCCCAGAGGTGAGGGGAAGTGCAGGTGGACAAGGCTGGTGAGGATGTGAAGCAGGGAACTGGTTAGGACCCTATTGCCCATTAAGATATGATGAGGATGTGAGCAGCAGTCGTGGAAAGAGTGAAACAAGTAGGTGGAGTCAATAAATCTTTGGGAGGTAAAAGAGGTTGCTCAGCATCCTAGCTCGGTATCCAAACAGATGCTGTGTCATCAACCAAGCCTGTGAATGCAGGGGTTGGAGTGAGGGGGATGGTCACTAAATGAGGGCATGGAAAATATTCAGTTTGGTTTGGAACTGTCAAGCTTGAGGTCCCTGCAGGGAGACCTACAGCGGATAGACCTGGACTGGGGCTTGATTCAAAGTGTGTGGGAGGTGAGCAAGTGGAAACAAAGGACTTGGGCAATGCTTTCAAGAGTCTCAGATGAGGTGGGGAGGAGGAGAGAACCTAAGGACAGCTCTGGATCAAGAATTGGAGAAACTTGAGCATGCTTGATTGACTGAGGATGAGAAGCCAGCAGAGAGTAGGACATCCAAGACCAGCAGTGCCTCTGAGCTCCTGGGCTGACCTCGTTGGAGTCCTGTATGTGACGTTGTGCATCTCCATGCATCTAAACATCAAGACTTTATCTCTCTGCCTGTCCCTGTCCCCAGCCACCCTGGCCAGCCTGTCACTCCTTCTGTCCTTCCTTCCTTACTTCCTTCATCCAGCAAATATTTATTGAGCACCTGTTATATGTTCTAAGGGCAAAGAGACAGATAAACCAAAACAGACAATTATGGAGCATCTCTTCTAGTAAAGGGAGCCAAACAATCAACAAAACAAAAGGGAAAATGCACAGTGTGTAAGATGGTTGTGAGTTCTCTGGATGAGAAATAAAGCAGGGAACAATGGCAGCTTATTGAACGATGGCTGGTGAGTAGCAGTAGCAAGTAAGGAAGTCAGGAAAGGCATCTCTGCAAAGGTGATATTTGAATACGGATCTGAAAGAGGTGAGGGAACCAGCCATGAAAATCTGAGGGGGAACTGTGTTTTCAGTAGAGGCAGCAGCAAGGTTAAATAAATGCCCTGAGTCAGGAGACAGCCATGCTGTCCATGGGACGGCACAGCAGCCTCTCACCCTGGAAAATGTCCACAGTGATGCTGAAGAACCAGCACATGTGTCCTCAAGACTCTTCCCAGCACCACAAGGTAGAATTTGTAGCTTGTTGTCTTAGTGGCCATGTTTGCCACTTAACCTGGATGATAACACAATTTCAGATGAGCTACCATTTCATTGAATATCTCTCTCCCCTTTGGTGCCTCATCATTTTTGCCTTCAAGCAAATTGCCCCAGCCTGCCCCGGTTCATGATGCCCACTTTTCTTTGAGCTAAGGGAATGCAACATTCTCTGCTTTGCCTTTGATATTGACTGGCCCCCACTGCTGGCTGGATTTTCAGTCTGAGAGCCAGACCTCAGAGTAGTGAGGGAGGCCAGGACCGTAGATTCAACAAAAATCCCAGGATACAGAAAAGCCACATTCTAGTAGCAGGGAAAACAGTGGGTGTTGTCAGTCCTGAATCTGGAGATCCTTCTGGGACTGTGGCTGTGTTCTGAAAGGGCAGCCAGGCAAGGAACAAGTAGTGGTGATTTTAAGATCAAATGTTTACAAAGTCAATTCAGAAAAGGTCTGACAACAGAGCAACTTAGGAATCCAAGGAGATGACTCATTAACCAGCATGTTAGGGCAGATCTGGCAGCAGATATCTGGGAAAGCCAAGTTCAGGAACACGAAATGCAGTTACCAGAGCAGCTGGGACTCACACAGGACTTGGTTCCAGACTAATTGGATCAGGGTTAACTCAGTGACGAGCCACAGAGTTTTAGCTTGAGATCTTTCGGTTGATCCCCTGCCTAGGAACAAGATGTGTTCCCAAGCCTAGGCTGGGATCAACCTTAATTGTGAGATTAAATGGCTTCAGCTTTGAAAATTTGGGGATGGCCACAACACAGAACCCAGCCAACCTTTAGAAACATAAACAATTGAATTGGGCTCAATCATTTGCCAATTCCTGCAACTACATCCTTGCCTGGCCTCTTCATCGGGGAGAAGACTTCTCAGCCTCTTGACTTTGGACATGGCCATGTAACTTGCTTTGGTCAAAAATAAATAGGTAAAATGTCAGTTCCCAGCCTAGACCTTAGAAGGCCTTGCATGTATCTTTCCACCCACCCTCCTAAGCTTTTACCAACACTATGAGAAGAAGGAGGGAAATGGGGACATGAGGACCAGAGCTGCCCCGTCCATTGCAGCCTAAAGCAGAGCCAAGCCTGGTTTAGACCTGCCCGACCCCAGATGCCCTGCAGACAGAGGAGCAACAATGAAGGATTACTATTCTAAGATGTGAAGACAAAGACCAAACAACGTTTTGGCCTGCCTTAAGGTGCCTACCACAATGCTTTGTCTTCAAAACTTGATACCGATTTGCTGGTTTCATTTGAGATACTCGCTGGACATCAACTGGATATCCGGGTTCCCCATGGCAAGCAGAAATCTAGATGCTCCCATGCAGGTGACAGAAAGGAAAAAGCCACAAGGCAGTTTCCTGAGACACCAGGCACAATGACTGAGTGTGGTGTTGTATGCCTGCCAGTTGCATTGTCACAATATCTGAAGGAGAACACTGAAGGTCTACAGTAGTTTGGGAGTCACAAAAAATAATTCATTATGCATAATGGTGATGTTGGCAGTGCATGCCAAATGGTTAAATCTAATGTAGCATACAGTTTCATTAAGGCACAACAAAATTAATCTATCCCTTCCCACCAGGAGGTTTAAACAAAAGCAATGGGGAAGGAGCTGCATGTAAAAAGCAGCAATTCATTAATGAAATGAAGACATGTAAAATAATTAGGCTTATAACAAGAGATTAGAGAACTAAATTAACCCTTCTGTTTGCTTTACACAGAATGCAATGGAGAACTTTGGCAAATGTTAAGTTATTATGGAAATGTCACCTCAAAAGATTAGCCTGGTGGCCTCTCATGAAAGAAGTGACCTGTGTTGGTCCCCAGTCTAATAACTTCGCTTGATGACAGTTGAAACCATATCTGCAAGGCATTTATGTGTGGGTTCTGGAGGCACGAAAGAAAATAGGTATGGCCAGAAAGCTGCAAAGGAAATAGTTAATTTTAAAAAAAGTTGGGTTTTGATGTTGACATGCTGTATGCTAACTTGGGTAATTAATAATATTGAAACGAAGGGGCTAATCTAAATCAATGGTGGGCTGAAGCTTTCCTCTGCCTGGTTAGTAATGATAAGCCGGGGGGGACAATTGAGCTTCTTTTCTTAATAACTCCAAAGTCCTCATCTGCATGGAGAATTGGTGGGAACACGGGTCTGTCCACTTAATGGGAATAAATTGCAGCGCAGGACAGAATGGCTCAGGAAACGGAATGCACACTTCCTGGCAAGCATCCCCCTGCCCCGAGCCAAGGAGCACAAGGTTTTGGAATTTGACTCTGGTTTCCTGCATCTTGGCACCCTAATTTAGGGGCTACAGTACAGGCTTGCAGGCTTGGGTTTCTCTGATGGCTGGAATTTTTCATGTGTTGTTTGAAGAAGTCTAGACTCTTAATAGGTTTACTCTGTAGATAAAGACTCTGTGTATCCTGACCCTGAGGCTGGGGACATGTCGAAGGTTGGGAAAGAGATGGCCATGGTCAGAGTCCATGCCCACCCTCCTATGGATAGAGTCAGCTGGAGAGGGCAGTGCCCAAGGGACACTGGCAGCAGGAAATGGCTCAACCTGCTGACCCACTTGGGATCCTCTCCATGGAGGTGGAAACATGCCCCCTGTAGGAACCTACCCACAGTGGCAGTCCTGCAGGCCACGCCCAAGGCTGTAGATGCTCTCCTGTCTCACTCATTAGTGACACTATCTCTTTCTAACTTGCCTTACGCTTGTGAAACACATGGCTGTTGATTCCTTCTACACAATGAACTGAGGATCAGAAGGTTGTGTGAGATACTGTGGGAATCAAAATGAACATTTCTTTAGCAAGTAGTTTGCAACTGGTGTTTTCCCTACATTATCTTGTTTCATCATCTAATGTAAAAAGTGTTATGCCCCATTTTATATAGATCAGTAAACTGCAGCTAAAATGCATTAAGTAATTAACTTGAAATCATTTTAAAAATGACTTTGACTTTTGAAGTTTTTACAGATATACAAAAGATCTTCTATGGCATCTCCCAAAATACCTGGGAGCAGAGCAGGTGAAATTGTGATGTGGGAGGGAGGAGAGGCTGGAGAGAAAGTTCCTCAGAGACAGCTGGTGTTATGTCTCCAAGCTCTTTGTCTCGGGCTGAGCCTGAGCACGTGATGTAATGCCCCACCCCACTCCACCCCTACATCATTTCCTAGAGTGGGAAGATGCACAAGGCAGCGGGGAGAGTAAGGTGATAATATGATTAGACAAATTCACTGAGCAACTCGAAGAAATCTTAGGGTCCTGGTTTCCAGAAGAGATCCAAGTGAACAGCAATTGCAGTTTCCAAACTAAAACGCAGGGCAATTGCTTCAGCGTAATTACAAGTGTCCGTGAGGAAGAATATTTGAAAGTCCAGAATTTCTGTAGACTTAGGACTGTCCTATTTGAGTCAGCAGTTCAGATAACACTTCCACTTAGTTCCATATGTCCACAGTAATCCAGAAAAGCCACCATTAACCACCATCCTAGCACTGGATCTTTCCCCCCATGGCCCTCCTGGGCCACCTTTGCACAAGCCAGAGAGAAAAGACAGCAAGTATAAGAAGAAAAAGACACCCTGTGTTTTCACCTTTGGAGTTCCTGATGCTCAGCCTTATTACTCGGTTTCTACACAGGCTGCTCTTGTATTCATTTGTTTGTTAATTCAGTGCTATCTGGGTTTTACCATGTGCCAGACATTATGCCGAGCACTTCTTTCATGGTATCTTACTTGATCATCACAATAACCTTCAAGGACAGCATTGTTCTCCCTGGTTTAAGGATGAGCAAATTGAGGCACAGAGAAGCTGAATGATTTCCCTGCGTATGTAGCTCAAGTCTGGAGCCAGCCTGTGAACCCAGGGCTCCTCAGCTCCCTCCACGACATCATACTGCTTCCCCTGCCTCACATTTAGTCATCAATTTTGTTAGAAATTTGGCATTATTACTCCTAAGAGAGAAAACATTTCTCCCTTTATCCGTATATTCAAATCGAGGTCCCAGGGTCATTCTGGAATAAATGAGAGCTTAGAACCCCCTTAGACTCTAGTAATCTTTATTAATCACTAGTAATCTACTTTGCCTGCAGAGCCACACTGCAATTTCCAATGCTAAGTTGAACAGTCCCCCTAGAGAGGTGTTGTGTCCTTGATGGTAGTTCAAAGAAAGAAAAAAAATGCAAAACTTTGCAAACCTGTGACTAGATGACATCCTGAGCCTAGCCTCGTGTCTTGTGCATATTAAGTGTTTACTGAAGACTTGATTTGAGTGAATGAGTGAATTAATGAACAAATGAATGGCTCTGAAGGGTCCCGAGGCTTGTCTGATCTTCTCAGGTCATTGCTGTTGATATAGGCTTGTGTGGGAGGAGAATAAACAGCAGGTGGGGCATGTCAGCACTGCCCTGCTTGGAAGGTAGCCTACAGTGGTTGTGCAAAGTACACACAGCTCTTTGTGAAAATGCTTCTTTATATTCGTGGAGAGCATTTGTCTGATATTTCCCACAAAGGTTGGTGGAATTTGTTTTTAGGATTACCTGACATGCATTAAAAGCAATCGACTTCTTAACAGATACAGAAGAGTCACTTTGTTCATTGTCGTTGATTTCATGAGGAGAAAAAAAAAGTATGAATCTATCATTTTTAATACTTTTTTTGTTTGATTTATTGAAGGTAAAGCAATCTCCATTCCATAACCCACTTTTTGACTAATTAAATACAGATGGAAGGTCCTATATAGCTAGTGATTTACTAATGTTTAGGCCCGTGAGGAAACACAGTTTGTACGGAGTTTTCTATTTCACAAAAATAAACAGACAAGAGTGGCTCCTTTGTGCCTAAATGATGTAGAGGTGGTTCAGGCCCTAAGATAAGTTTATGGATTTCTCTTTTCCAAACTTTTCCCCTGTAATCTGCCTCTTCTTTCCACCTCCCCATTCCCCATATTTTACTCAAATATCCTGGATTTTATGCTGCTTAAACCAAAAGGAATGTGTGGTCAACCATGCCCAGAAGGTTATTTTCGTTTACCACCCAATGGATTTGGTGCTCTGAGTCAATTTGTCTTTTGGGTCATTTTGTTACCGCCTCTGCAGACATCTTTGCTTGTCCCTGTCCAGCAGCAAGCACTACCTGCTTTTGCTTCTTGCTGTGGCTCTGAACAGCGCTCCCACACAGTGTCAACATTTGAGAACCACCCATGCCCAACCATGACCCTTTGTACATCCTCACTGCTGTGAGCGCCCCTGGATCAAACCCCTCAGTCCAAACCTTTGGTAATGTTTATTTTCAGTTCTAACCTGTGCGTAAGTTGAGTTCCAGCTAGAAATGCTTCTCTTGACTCTTCCAGAAGACAGAGAAGTCAGCTGCCTAAGAGGTATGATTGGAGAGTTCCCAAGAGTACCTTCGGAGAAGAAACACTCTTCAACCACATCTGATATTCATTCTTTTGGGTTGACTATGTTAAACTGCAGATACCTCAGTGTGGTGACATGTTAAGTTTGGTGTTAGATAATTTTGTCATCCAGTTTCCAACTATAAGAAAAGGTTTGACAAAGAGAAAAAGAATTTAAACTGGCTGGGAAAGTAATCTCAAAGGTGAGTCTGAGGAGAATTTTGAGCATTAAAAGCATTACTTATGTGTGTGACCTCCAAGGGGACTATTTTTTAAAGGATAGTACTTACTTCATGTGAAAGTTTTAATTTATTTTTTTAAAAAGATTAATAAGAGTTTTTTGTGCCTTTGATGCAACTTTGGGAGGGCAGGAAAGATTATTCAGGGAGTTATTTTTGTCTTGAAAATTAGTACGTAATTTATTAAGGTTATTCCTTTAAAAAGTATTTGCCTTTCAAGCCCAACTTACAAATAATATTTTTATTTCAAAATCTAGTAAATTTTAGGAAGCCTTTGACTAATTTTTGATCTTATTTACAAATTAATGAATAAATCTTCTAAACCTTTTAAACTGAGTGTATAAATTTAACATATTCATTTTCTTTTAAAATATATCCTTTGCCTAGTAAACACATTTTTCTAAAAAGGTTTCAGCTTAAAATCATGAGTCTACTCATTTTAAATTGGATTTCTAATGCTGACTTATTATTCTAATAAGCTAAATTCTGTTCATAATTACAAGTTCCAAAAATACTAAATATGCATATATTTCTTCTAAATGCCCAAATATTAATATTATAAAATTTATTTTCTTAATATCTATACATATGTACTTAATTCTAAATCTTCCTAGGGTTTAAAGATGCATATTCACTAAGAAAAAAATTACGTTATTCCAAAATTTTTTGGTAACCTTCATGAGCCATTTTTTGGGGTGCATTTTTAGCTAAGTTGGGATTTTTAGTGATAAAAGAGGCCATAGGCAAGAATGCCAGCTGGATTTGTGTCTATGACTGATGGGGACAAGTAAAATCCATCCCAAGTTTATACTTGCTATGTCAATACTTTTGAAATGTTTGAATTATATCGTTACCTAATATTTGAGTCTGATTTAAAATTTCTGATTCCTGCATATTGCTTGACTACCTGCTTGGATTCAACTTTGCTCTTTATTACTTCATTTTATTACTTCATTCTGTAGTTTTTTCTCTATTTCTTTACACTAGAGCCACAAGTCAAAGAGGTATTTAAATAACCTGTAATTAAACCTCTTATTGTTTTGTCTGATTCTACAGTTACCATCTTATAAAGTCATGCCGATGACAAAAATCAGTCGCAATATTTTGTTGTTATACCTCATCAATACAGATGAATGTTGGCCTTCAAAGCATCACCCTGGGAAACCCTGTATAAGTTAGTGAGCTGTCTCCACGCCAAACACCTCCCCCCCACCAAAACTCACTTGACTCACATGTGGGACTGTTGCTTTCCTACACCATTGCTGAAAAGGCTAATACTGTATTCTAATATTCCCAGATAGAAACCAGAAAATACCTCCAATGTGAATGTTGCTAGGCAGGTTGTTTAGTTCCTATGAGAGTGCTGCTCCGTGCCCCATGAAGCTGGACACACAGTTATGCCATGGTCATGGAGGGCAACTGGGCTCTTCACACAGCCTGCATCTCTTTGTGTGCTATTGGAGCAGACAGGACAGCTCTAAGTAAAAAGGAGGAAGGAAAGTGAAATGTTCTGTGAATTTCCCCAGTCAGATATTCTAGAATCCCCTCCTTTTTTCCTGGGTTCTCCTATCTTCCAGATAAAGCCTCTGTCTGTGGTTCTCTCTAATCTTCTGGGAAAGAAGAACAATCTGGCCACCTGCACTAGCCTTCTGGTGGATGGCCATTGATTGGTGGTGGGGGTAAGTAGGGGACAAGAGCAACTCTGAAAGTGTGATGACAATGTGCCCCCTTGGATCAGGAAGAAGCTGCTCAGTAGATAGGGCTGAAGTGCTGGTGGTGGTGAATTATAGGAAACTGGCAAGGAAGACTCGGTTTTGTTCTGGGATAATCCAATAAAAAAGAAAGTCAACCTGAGCAATTCACAATCACTCCCTCCTTTTCCCCATGATTTAGTCTTTTGATCAATCTGGAGTCCTTGACTCTCTCTTCCTTAAAGTGGTTTCCTTTCAGAAAGTTCTGCTGCCCTTCGTGTCAATAGTCCTCAACAGGCCCTAGCCCATGGAGTCACCAAACCTGCTCAAACAGGGACAGGTGTGCAGCTTGTAATATACCTCTCACTGTATATCCCCTACTGCTCCATCTTGCTCTATACCAAAGAAAAGATGAAGTGGGCTGTTGGGAGAGCTGCTGATTCCCCATGATCATTCCTGGATTATACCTCCAGGTATAATGAATCAATTACCTCCTTCCAGTGCACCTTTTCAGTGCACAAAAAGTGGGTTATGGAATGGAGATTGCTTTACCTTCAATAAATAAAACAAAAAAAGTATTAAAAATGATAGATTCACACTTTTTTTCTCCCCATGAAATCAATGACAATGAACAAAGTGACTCTTCAGTATTTGTTATGAAGTCGATTCTTTTAATGCATGTCAGGTAATCATAATTTTTATATATATATATATATATATATATAATGAAACCATGACCTCATGATATTTAGTGGGGACCAAACAGAGAAAATTGAATTACAGAAACAAGATTTATTACTTGATAAACGTTTCTTATTCTTAAAGGCCCATCCCATATCATATCAAGTGTATTAAAATAAGCCCACGTTGCACACTAAAAATATCACTTTTACAGTAAAAAATTAGAAGAAACTTTATATTTTTGTGTTTTGAAATTATTTTATTTACATCAAATATTTATAAACATTTACAATCCATAATCATTTCTTCCATATCCAATTATCCCAACACCCGGTTAGCCTCTGTCTTCACTGATTCATAATGCCACCCTTGTCAAATACCAGGTTCACATGTTTACAAGGGCCTATTTCTCTTTTGTAATATTTGTCTGCTTATCTCTGCCTGTGAGAATACAACCACACTGCCAGCCACCCATAGCCTTTCTTTCCCTTCTGTAAAATTGTCTTAGTTATTTAGTATTCCATATAAATTTTTAGTATCAGCTTACAAACTACCATTAAAAACCCTATTTGTGTTTCAATCAAACTTGCCACTTAATCTACAAATTAATTTGGAGGAGACTGACATCTTTTCCATCTTTCAATAAAGTTTTATGATTATCTCTACAAAAATCTGGCATATCTTTTGTCAGATTTGCTCCTAGGTGCCTAATGGCGTTTGTTGCATTTTAAATTGGTATTTATTTCAATTCACATGTTCTAATTGTTTGTTACAGGTATACAGGAATGTTTTTGGTTTGGGTATATTGATCTTACTAAACTCTAATCAATTTTAATAGTGTACATGGTAGACATCACCAGGTCTCCCTGGACATAGAAAATACTATACCTCCCAGGTAGCCTGCAGCCAGGGAACATGCGACCAGCTGCAGCCAATGAAATGAGAGTGAATGTGATGCTGTTACTTCCAGGCTAAGGCAATGAAAAGCTCTTGCATTATTTTTTGGTCTCGTTCTTCTGCTTAAACAGAGATAAATGCCTAGTGTTTAGGTGGCAGAGTTTGAATTGATGAATCACCACATGGCTCAGAACCTCAACAAACTTCATGAGAAGGAAATAAAGTACTATTGTGTTAAGCCACTGATATTTCAGGGTTTGTTACCTCAGTATAATCCAGGCTCTATTGACCAATACAGTTTGTCTATAGTTGCCCTTGGATTTTTTTATGTGGACCATTACAGCAGCTATGAAGAATGGTAGTTTTGTTTCTTCCTTTCAAATTCTTGGGTAATCAAAATTTTATGAATACCAAACTTAACAATTAATGAAGTTGACACAATGTTACATTTCGTAGATCTTTAATTAAACATTTATTATTTTTGATTTGCAGTTTTTCTTTGTGTTCTTTCAGGTCTCAGACAGTTATGTGGACCCTTAGAAAGCTGATGGGCCCCAGGCCCCGTGACAAGAGTGCCGAAGGGTTAACAAGGCCCTGGTGAGGCTGGTTGTCATTTTCATAACTTTATCAGTCTAGAAGTCTGCAATTCCAAAATGGGATAATGTAACACAGGCACAGAGAACCATGGCTGAGGTGAGTCAGCTGGGTTCAAACCAGAAATAAGAATAGCACTATGGGCGTTCCAGTCAATTGATGCGGGAACAACGCCCCCCCCCCTTTTTTTTTTTCCAGTTCATTCCTTTCTTTAAAAGGAGATTCAGTTAGTTTTCATCTCTCCTTCTCTTACTTCTAGAATTTGCTAAAGGCCCTGAATATCTTATTACTACCATTTTAACACTGTAGGTATGCTCTAGTTCAAAAAAATCCCAAATAATAAAACCTGACCTTATCAAAGAATATATGAATTGGAGGATGGTAATTTGCTTTACAAAGGGTTCCCTGCTCCACAAAATGAATTCAACTTTGGTGTCCCTAAAATAGCCAGTTCCCTTGGTGCATGTTAAATATAATTCGATTTACAAAAATTTGATTTGCATATAACCTTTTCAGTAGCACATCCATTGTGCAAAGCAATGTACACTTGTAATTGGCTGCAAATTGCCAGGAGACCACCCTTGCACATATTGTTTCTAGATCTGCAATTTTTTCTTAATCTCCATGGAATGCAGGCACAGAATGGCTAACATTCCAGTTGTTCATCTGATCCCATTGGCTATGCTGAGAAAGGACATTTGTCGATTATTTGAAGGCAACATGTCCTATGTACAAATTAATATTGTGTATTTAGAAACAGGAAATCCAGAGCAGTTAGGTGAACCGAACATGGATTGCCTTTCTGGGTTCATGATAACAGGCTGCACTGGAGAAGCTCTCTTTATCTTGGCTGCCTGGCAGGTGCCAGGAAAAAGTGAAATGAAGCAAGGAGCAATTTATGATCATAGTTTGGATATCATGTTATCCCTGTGAGGCAGTGAACCCTCAGAAGCATCTTCCAAGCAAAATAATAGAACTAAGTATAGTGACCAGAGCCTCGTGGATTAGGAGAGAGCCACAACTGACACAGCTACCATGGCCAGACCCAGGGGGCTTTCCCTGTGAAGTGTGTTCTGGCCACAGGAGTGTAGTCAAGGCGCTCAGCAATGCAAGCATAGCATTTTCTCATGTGTCTGTGTAAAAAGCAAAAGTGGCATCTTTTTATGGCAAATTGAATTAAAGTGGATTATCGTCGATGATGCCAAGTCATATCTAAAACCTGTTTCAACCTGAATATTAAAAACCCTGTCTGGCTCATCACACTCTCTTTTCAGATATGATACCTCCTCACACATTTTCACTGCTGCCCTTCCTGTGTCTGATGCCAGAGCCCCTCTCTTCTGATTAGAAACTTTCCTCCAGGAGTTCATCCTGAGCAACTAACAGCTCTCCTTCCCTAGGCTAGCCTGCAGGGTGCACCGGACCCCTGGCAATGGGCAGACACCTCCCTCCTGGAGATCCTGGGCTCTTCTTGCCAGCTTCTGGGCAGGTGCACTGGAAGGAACTGAACTATGCCTATCTAGATTGTTTTTTGTTTTCTGTTTTGTTTGTTTGTTTTTCTTTGCTTGTGGCAATGACTCCTTAGCCCCCAATTCAGCTGAGCAGACTCTCACACTACAAGTTCAATTCCCAGAAGGCAAAGCTTAGCTCCTTCTGGTTCCAAAGTAGGTGTCGTAAGTTGATGGTTATGAACTCCTCGGGTGCAGATGAGATACATACATCAATTAATAAGTAACACTAACTGGAAAACTGAAATTTCTGTTAAACAAACAAACAAAAAATACTGTGATGTTTCGTAGAAGACCAAGTTTGAGGTAGCTGATTAAAAACTTTATCTCAGAGATCCCCAAAAAGAATTTTTTATTTGGCTGAAATTTCTTTTTGCTGCAGCTGGGGGTATGGCTTCCACCTATGATGTGCAGATTGTGCACCGCACAGCTCTAGGGAGGGCTATTGGCACAGACCACCACAACAGTGCTCCCCAGAGCTAGGCAGTTCACAGCTTGCACTGTTGCCCTTCATAGCACTGGCTGTAGAAAGAGTAGCACTGATATCTAGACCTGAATTTGGGGAAAAGGAATAGTTTTGGGTGCAGACTCACCTGGGTTCATATACTTACTGGGCCACTTATAAATCTGTGCAATCCTGAACAATCTACACAGCCTCTAACTAATTGACCGGGTACAGCAATGACCAACTCACAGGCTGATAGTCTGATTAAATAAGGGGATGAGGTGGCCATGCCTGGCCCATTGTCATCCTAAATGTGAGTTTCTCTTCCTGAGAGTGCTATTGGGAGCAAGGCATATCCAATAGCCAGATAAGAGCGATCAGCTTTTGTCTTTGGTCCTAGAGGCCAAGGACAGAATGAGAAACCAACAGAGTACTGGAGCCATGGCTTTGTGACCCCCACTGGTCTATGTGTAAGGTGGCTGGATGTGCTAAGCCCCAGGCATGGCCAGGCAACCTGAACCCCTCTTAGAGAAGGTGTTTTCCACTGGTTAGCCATATGCAGAAAATAGAAACTG
Source organism: Macaca fascicularis (assembly GCF_037993035.2). NCBI lineage: Eukaryota > Metazoa > Chordata > Mammalia > Primates > Cercopithecidae > Macaca > Macaca fascicularis. Next base: position 67,309,839 of record NC_088380.1, on the reverse strand, counting down.
AACCCCTTACTTGTATCTTATACAAAAATTAACTCAAGATGGATTAAAGACTTAAATGTAAAACTCAAAACCACAAAAACCCTAGAAGAAAACCTAGGCAACACCATTCAGGACATAGGCATGGGCAATGACTTCATGACAAAAATGCCAAAAGCAATTGCAACAAAAACTAAAATTGATAAATGGGATCTGACTAAACTAAAGAGCTTCTGCACAACAAAAGAAACTATCATCAGAGTGAACAGGCAACCTAGAGAATGGGAGAAAAGTTTTGCAATTTGCCCATCTGACAAAGGTCTAATATCCAGAATCTGCAAGGAACTTAAACAAATTTACAAGAAAAAAACAACTCCATCAAAAAGTGGGTGAAGGATATGAACAGACACTTCTCAAAAGAAGACATTTATGCAGCCAACAGACATATGAAAAAAAGCTCGTCATCACTGGTCATTAGAGAAATGCAAATCAAAACCACAATGAGATACCATCTCATGCCAGCTAGAATGGCAATTATTAAAAAGTCAGGAAACAATAGATGCTAGAGAGGATATGAAGAAATAGGAATGCTTTTACACTGTTTGTGGGAGCGTACATTAGTTCAACCATTGTGGAAGTGTGGTAATTCCTTAAGGACCTAGAACCAGAAATACCATTTGACCCAGCAATCCCATTACTGGGTATATATCCAAAGTGTTATAAATCATTCTACTGTAAAGACATATGCACATATATGTTTATTGCAGCACTATTTACAGTAGCAAAGACTTGGAACCAACCCAAATGCCCATCAATGATAGACTGGACAAAGAAAATGTGGCACATACACACCGTGGAATACTGTGCAGCCATAAAAAAGGATGAGTTCATGTCCTTTGCAGGGACATGGATGAAGTTGGAAACCATCATTCTTAGCAAACTAACACAGGAACAGAAAACCAAACACCACATGTTCTCATTCATAAGTGAGAGTTGAACAATAAGAACACATGGACACAGGGAGGGGAACATCATACACCAGGGCCTGTTGGGTGGTGGCGGGCAAGGAGAGGGAGATTATTAGGACAAATACCTAATGCATGTGGGGCTTAAAACCTAGATGATGGGTTTATAGGTGCAGCAAATCACCATGACACATGTTTACCTATGTAACAAACCTGCATGTTGTGTAAATGTATCCCAGAACTTAAAGTAAAATTTTTTTTAAAAAAGGTGTTTTCTCATATATTTGCTGTTTGCATGAAAGCCAGGTCACTGCAGCTGATGAAGGAAGATGGCAGGGAAGCCTGGACAGCAGGTGAGTGGGGAGGAGGCTGAGGTGAGAGAGGGTGTATGTGCTCCTTGCATTCTCAGGGAGAGGAATGTTGGTTGGGAATGGGAGAATAAATTATAAGAATTTGAAGTCTCTATTTCTACATATGTGTCACCGTCTATGCTACTTTTCCTTGTTTTTTTTTGTTTGCTTGTAGCATTGTGTCCAACAGGGACCCATGAGAGCTGAGGTAAGGGGCCGGACTTTGAAGGGCACACTGTGTGGTGGGGCAACGGGGACTGGGTAAAAGCCCTCTCCAAAGGTTTGGAAACTGGAAGGTCAGAGTCTGGCCCCAGAGTGGCCTCCTTGTCCTCATTAGAAATCTAGGATTCAGAATCTTCTGGGTTCAGTCTTAGATATTTTGTTGGAACGAAGAAGCCCGTTGCCTCCTAGCCACCCACACATGTTGGCCATAAGGGACATGTTGACCTTCAGAGGCCTCCCATAGCTTGCTTTAGCCCAGAGAAAGATGGGCTGGGAGCCACAAGGAACCAGAATGGAGTCCCTTGCTTTGCCTGTGGGAGGGAATGGATTCAGGTCCTCTTATCTCTCCTGAGGTCATAGCTATTCAGATTCAATGATCACACACAACAAGGAGGGGCATCTGCCATAACCCAGCCCTCAGCCAAGCTTGGAGACACCAGCACTCATCTCTTTTTTTCTGGAGAAAGTCAAAGTTGTCAGTCCTGACTGTGGAACATAAGATCTAGGGAACTTCAGACTTTAAAGCAGATTCTCACCTTGTTCAGCTCTCCTCCTCTGTCTCTTAGCTGCCTAGAATTGCTTTCACTATCACAGTTTCAATACATTCACAAGGCTCAGCTGCCCCCCACCCCTATCCCTCTGTCCAGATAGAGTAGAAACGGTGTGAGCTGTGGTCCACTGCCAGAGCAGTGCCCACTCAGGCAGGTTCTCTCCCTGAGCCTGTTTTCTTAAGTGAGGGTCTTGAAAAAGATACCTGGCTCACCTGTTTCTCCTTACTGAGAAGTTCAAGTCAAATGTGGACATGAATGCACTTTGAATCATAACACACTACACAGATTAGAGTATTGTTATTCTCCTTGGAAGGGGATAGGTGCTGAGATGAGGTTGGCTGGGATTACATCCTACCCTTTATGGTAGCGGCATCCAACTAGCAGCCCCTGACCTCCAAGTATGTTATATTCACATGGTGTTTTAGAACATATAAAATTTGCTGCCAAAACTTTACATTAAAAAATACATTTCTAACTTCACTTCAAAAATTAGAAGACCTGGCGGTAGTGGCCACAATGGCCACCTGGGGCCATAGCAGCTGCCCCTTGTAGATAGCCTCATGCTCACCAGTTCAACACGATCTTCACTACTCCCGAGTGCCTCATGCTGTCATCATTCTATCACCTCGCCTGTCTAGCCCTTGTGGGCATTTGAGTTTGTAAACATTAGACCAAAATGAGGCCCATTAGGGATTTACCTGAGAAAGTTGCCTCTTATTTCCCACTTTACTTTCACTACCTCCCCACCACCACCATACTCCCTTCCTATAGACAGGAGATTCGCTTTTTCTGAAGCAAGTGAGGAGGGAAGTCCAGGGCTAGGAGAAACAGCACAGAGGATCTCTCCAAAAGGCACCAAGGAAACCTTGTTTAGGGATTCCTGTCTGTAACAGCTGTTCCAAGGAAGCTAGACTATGCTTTCTAGAGAGAGCAGCATCTACTCAAATGTTGAGAGTGGTGGTTTGATTGTCTATGGCAATCTAATAAACCATCTCAAAGCTTAGAGACTTACTGTATTAATTTGTCTGAGAGTTCCATGGTTCAGCTGAACAGTATTCACGCAGGCTGTCTCACCCTGTTGTAGGCAGATGGTGGCTGAGGTTGGAGTCATCTGAAGGTTCAGTTGGGCTGAAAGTTCGAGATGACTCATTCACAAGGCTGCCAATTGATGCTGGCTGTCACCTGGGGCCGTTGACTGGAGCATCTGGGTGTGTCATCTCTGTATGGGCTGGGCTTTTCACTGTGTGGTGCCTGGGTTCCTAGGGTAGTGTCCCAAAAGTGAGTGTTACAAGGACTTCTAATGTGCAAGCTTTAGAAGTCATATAATGTCACTTCTGCCCTATTTCACTGGTCAACCACAAGTCACAGAACCTGGCAGAATCAAGAAAAAGCAAGTATATCAAGCATGAATAATGTGAAGCATGAATCATTAAGGGGACCATCTTTGGAAACTAACCATCACAGGCGGTATTGGTGAGGTTGTCCTTATATCACAGCTGCTTTCACGTGTGTGTGTGTGTGTGTGTGTGTGTGTGTGTGTGTGTGTATTTTAAGAACAACTCATCTCCTCTCTCTCTAGCTTTCCCCAAGGTAAGATATTAATGAGATTGTATTTGAACTCTTTGACAAAATAATGCCTCCGTATAAAGCATACTGTTATTATTAGCCTGCCTGACCATTGCCACCTGGAGTCCACAGAAGACAGGATGAGAAATGATATCGTGTATATCTTAAAAACAAACAAAACTTCATTAAATCCGTTGAAATAACACAGACATTCAGATTTAGTACAGATCAAATCCTATTACCAACAAATTGCATCAAATTGCCTCCAAAAGTCTGTGGAACCAGATGTCATCCAAGCCCTACTTCCTTCAAGCAAATACCCAATGTAAGCAACATGAAGGACTACCAAAGAATAGGAACATCCCCTGAGATTTGTTCGGATGGGATTTGACCCATTTTCTTTTAGTCACAGGTTCAGGCATCTTATGATCAGAAAGAAATTTTTGCAGGATTCGTGAGTGTGAGCTGGCTGAGAAAAGAGTCTCATTTAAATTATAGAAAATGCATCTTTATGCTGTTATCAGGCTCCCCTCTGGGACCTGGGGATTTCCACTAGATTCTCTGGTCAGTATCTGGTGAGCTCATAGCACAAAAGCAAGTCTGACAGCTAGGAGGCCCACCCACCCAAACCCAGACCCTTGCCTGGGAGGACAGTAAGCCCAACATAAAGATAAGGGCTTCAGACCATGTGAACTTCTAGGGAGCAGTGGAGGCATTGGCAACGTGCAACACTGTGCAACATTTCCCCAAGGTAAACCTCTGCTTTTACTTTTTCTGAATACATATATTTCTTAATACTTTCCTGTTTATTTCTGCTTCAGGGCCCTAAAGGGAAGGATTAGGGTCAGACCAGGTATACCAAAGCCATCCAGGAATTCAACTGCTCCTGCAGATAGCAACCACTTTCCCAGTGCAGGTGTTCCCAAAGGCCATCCCAGACCTTCCCTTCTCCACCAAGAACTCCCAGTTATGGTGTCAGGGCAGCATCTTTCCTTCTCCATCAAAGATCGAAACATCCCATGCACTCAGCTTTGCCCCACAGACCTCTACCTCACTTCCTTCCCTTTGGCCAATACACACATGGGCTAAGGGAGTAGGAAGCACTTGGATAGGAATTGGCTGGAAGGCCATCTGCCTTCTCCCATGGTTTCCAGAAATAGGACCTACATCAACTTGGAGATCCCCATGCTCTAAGCCAGGGGCCACTTATCTGAGCCCCATCTTCATGTCATCCTCCCTTCCAAATTCATATGTGTATGTCCATATGCTTTTTTTTTCCATTAAAGAATGCCATCTCCTATTCTCCCCCATTAGTCTACTGCCAAATTAATCTCATTCAAGCTACCAGCAGTCATTTAATTGACTACTTTGTTTTGTCTCACAGGCCCTGTGTATACCATGCTATTTATGTTTGGTTTTAACGTAACAAGCATAGGCTGGGAATCTGCTGCAGTGCTGGAGATTCTGCTAAGTTCTAGGGATATAGAAATACCATATAAATTGAGGCAGAATTAGGGGTAGTCCTTACCCAAGCTGAGAATGGTCTTTCCATCTTTCATGTGTGTTTGTCTTGCCCATCCCTATAGAGTATCAGCACTTGAAAGATAAGAATAAGGCCTTTTGTTTCCATTTGTACCTCTCCCTCCATCTTAGCCAGCACATGGCTCTGCTCATGGTCAACACTCAGCATTAATGGCTGTAAGGCTGATGGTCCTGGGTTCCACCCTCAGGCCAGATGTTCACTTTCCTTGCAAGAATGACTAAAATGGTTGAGTGTGGTCTAAGAAGCCCCTAAGGCACTCCCTGGGGAAAGTCGTTTTTAATTTCCACAGTGTGTCACACAGAGGGATTTCAACCAGTTGTGAGGTCCATGGCAAGAAATTTGTTTCTACTGTCTTAAGTACATTTTTAAGAGATAAACTTTATTTTGTACAAGTTGGACAGATTCAAGATTGTCCCAATGGAACTACTCTCTTTCTCACTTGCCTTAGAATATCCCTTCTTGAGTGGTGCAGGTGCCAGCATCCTAAGGAGTGGTGGTTGGGTTGCAGCCTGTCCAGCTGGCCTGAGACTGTAGGGAACAGCCATTGGTGATGTATCATTAGTCTTTGGCAGCTATCAATTATTACAGAGATTAATTTCTCCCAAACTCTTCATCTTAAAAATCAAACTGCATATTTCCTTGGGAGTGCACCAGACTTGTGAACACCATGTTTACATGTGTTTGGGAGAGAAAGGTTTGAGAATCACCCTTTTAAGATGATCTCTTGCCCAAGGTATCCACAACAGTAGGGAAAAAATGCAGTGCCTTGTTGTAAGTTCCCAAATTCCTTCTGTGAGGAGTGGAAACCTGGAAAGTCTTGGCAAAACTTGCCCCAGGGAATTTTTGCCTGCCCCAAACTGACAGAGACTCCTTGTGCTAGCCTCGGAGTGCAGTGGGAAACTTGTCTTTTTAAATTGTTATTTTATTGATCATGATGTATGCCACTAATTGCCTCTTCAGCTTTATGTATTTTAATTACTTGCCTTTTTCTCCTGCCTTTGAGTCTCTGGATGATTGGATTACCAAGTGTGCAACTTCAAATAATTCTAATAAAGAAATGAGTATTATACTGGTGAGGTGCCCTCTTGATTACACCAGGTCCAAAATGAAAATTACGCTTAAGGGATGCTGTGCATGGAAGCAGAGCTCACGTCTTCACTGGCTTCAGGAGTTTGAGCAGTAAGAGCTCAGAATGCAAATGCTTAGCAAAGGAAGGAAGGCCTGCAGGCTGTGTATGTGGGTGTGCATGTACGCACATGTGCACTTGTGTATGTGCGCATATCTAGGCTTGCTTCTCTCAGAGGCAGGGGCAACAAAGCTGCCTACGTTTATGGGATCCCATTCTGGGATGGGAAGCATAATTCAAAACAAAGATCATCTGCTTTCCACGTTCAAAAGGAACTGCTGTATTTTCAGAAAACTTTCTTGTCTTCTCTCAAAACCTTACTTTGCTATTCTCTGCAGGCTGTGAAGGTACCAGATCTTTACTGTACCTTAGGGTAGGTGTGAGTGGAGAAAGATAGAGATGTGGGCCTAGGAGAAACTCCAGTGATTGTCACTCAAACTGGCCTTCCTCCACATTCTTCCCACTGTACTCCTGTCTGGGCTGAGTCTCAGGAATGAGGCAGTTGCAAGTCAGGTGGTCCTGAGTTAGAGAAAACTAAACTAAGCCTCAGACTTCACAACTAGAAGACACATTTCTTTTTCATTGCTACTTCATTATGCCAGAGATGTTCTTTAAAAAGCCAATTCTGAAATACAAGCAATTCTGAAAAGCTGTTTATAATATCCTTGTTACATAATTCAAATGGACAAACTTACACATTTCTTTAAAAACATTTTCTGTATGTTAATTATCTCAGCAAACTCATAACGGATATTATTTTATTTTTATTTAATAGCTGCGGAAACAGATTCAGAGAAGGTAGGTGACTTTCCCAACTCACACAGCAGTTAGAGAAAAGTCAGGACTTGAATCTCTGTCTTCTGGCTTCAAGAACAGTTCTTCCCCAAACATTTTTTTCTTTTAATTTTCTTGTTAGTCCCAGGCTTACTTCTCTCTTTTTATTTTTCCAGGACTCTGTACATCAATTTAATGTTACAGAGTCGCTTTCTTTCTCTGTAGATGCCACTTCAGAGACAGATTTTCTGGGGTGTTTTTTGGTAAATCATCTCGTTACATTATGGTTCCAATACGTGTGTTCACACAGAAGTGCCTTCAGTCTGAGAATGTTAAGTGCTCAGGGTGTGATAGCCGTTGAAGGGACCTCAGTGAGACAGGGCTCTTTCTTGTGAGAGGGGGACTCAGGTCTCTATCCCACTGACTCGGCCTCTCAGGTACAGGGTACGCTCTGAGATTTCCTGCTCAGCTACCATTAGTAATCTGGTATGCTTAGTGCTCTGCACACATTATTTTTCTTTTCTTTCTAACTTTTTTATTTCAATAGGCTTTTGGGGAACAGGTGGTGTTTGATTACATGAATAAGTTCTTTAGTGGTGATTTCTGGGATTTTGGTGCACCCATCACTTGAGCAATGTACACTGTACCCAATGTGTAGTCTTTTATCCCTAACCCCTCCCACCCTTTCCCGAAGTCCTCCAAAGTCCATCATATCATTCTTATACCTTTACATCCTCATAGTTTAGCTCCCACTTATAAGTGAGAACATATGATGTTTGGTTTTCCATTTCTGAGTTACTTCACTTAGAATAATAGTCTCCAATTCCATCAAGGTTGCTGCAAATGCCATTATTTTATTCCATTTCATGATTGAGTAGTATTACATTACATATACATTTATATGTCACATTTTCTTTATCCACTCTTTGATTGATGGGCATTTGGGCTGGTTCTGTATTTTTGCAATTGCGAATCATGCTGCTATAAACATGCATCTATACATGTTATGATTATGATAGTGATTATTCCCAGTTTACAGATTAGAAAACTGAGGTTCAAAGAATTTAAACTATTGTCTATGAAGAGCTGCAATTTATTTTGATTCCAAAGTTCACATTCTTTTCTTTATACTTTATCTCCCTTTGTGTTTTATTTGTTTGATATTAAGAGAGCAAAAAGATTCTAGATATCTCCATGACTAAAAATATTGGAGACACCAGTATCAGCATCTACAGAGTTGCCATTAAAGTCACAGGATGGGGGAGGGATGAACATGGTTGACTAGACACAGGTAGTATGTGCTCAGCATCACTAATCATCAAAGAAATGCAAATCAAAACCACAATGAGATACCATCTCACACAAGTCAGAATGGCTATTATTAAAACGTCTAAAAACAACAGATGTTGGCAAGGATACGGAGAAAGGGGAATGCTTCTATACTGTTAGTGGGAAAGTAAATTAGTACAACTTTTATGAAAAACAGTATGGATAGTTCTCAAAGAACTAAAAATAGTACTAACTGCCCTTCAATTCAGCAACTTCACTACTAGGTATCTACCCAAAAGAAAAGAAATCATTACATCAAAAAGATACCTGCACTCGCATATTTATTGCAGTTCTATTTACAGTAGCAAAGATATGGAATCAACCTAAGTGTCCATCAATAGAAGACTGGATAAAGAACGTGTGGTATATATACATCATGGCATATACTCAGCCATTAAAAACAAAGAATGAAATTATGCCTTTCGCAGCAACATGGATGGAACTGAAGCCATTATCTTCAAGGAAAAACACAGAAACAGAAAGTCAAATACTGCATGTTCTCACTTATAAGTGGGAACTAAACAATAAGTATACATGGATATGCAGAGTGGAATAATAGATGTTGGAGATTCCAAGAGGTGGGACAGTAGGAGGAGGGTGAGGGTTGAAAAATGACCTATTGGATATAATCTTCACTATTCAGGTGATGAATACACTAAAAGGTCAGACTTCATGGCACAATATATGCATCTAAGAAATCTGCACTTGTACCCCTAAAATATATTTTAAAAATAAAAAAAGCCACAGTATGGAGCCTAGAGCCTGAAGCTTGAAAGTGGTGAGTCAGCCTAAAGAATGGGAGAATCGGGAGTTCCAGATCCTAATTCCATCACTCCAGCTAAGCTCGACATTGTTATTTCGACTGCTGGGCAAGCTCCCTGGACCTCCATTTTTGCCTCCCTGGACCTCCATTTCCTCACCTTTATAATTGAAAGTTTAGAGAAGGTCCTCTCTGAAATTCTGTCCTGTGCTAAGATTCCCATGGCACACCTACTGGGACACGTTCTTTCTCAGAACATTTCTGCCACCCGGAATCTCATGAAGCAATGAGACTCAATTCCCCATAACGACAACAATCAGCATTCCCACTTCCCCAAAGCATATGGTACTGTGGATGCCTGCCAGGGAGTTCTGTGAACGGAAGTGAGGCATGAATGAACATCACCAGCCAACATGTTAGGTTTGTCCTTCTTGCTGTTCTTATTACTGAGTATCTACACTGGGTTTGGGAGACGGTCCCTTTTACTGATTATTTCAAGAACATGGTCTCTGTCTTCATGGAGTTAATTATTTCAGGTCCTCCCTTTACTTCATGATGCATCAGCTGCTCAGTCTGCTTTTTGGCATTTTCTGTATCTCAGGACCTCTCTGTATTGAGTATACTAATGACGAAAATTAAGGCTTCAAATAGAGAAAAAAAATAAGTTCTGATGACTCATGATGTCCTTGTTAGTTAGAGAAGGGTCAAGTGAAGACCTATTTCACATGTGCAAGATAATTGTCAAGTGAAGTGAGGAGGAAAGGATAAGAAGACATTTTTATTTTGATTTTAATTGGCTTCTCTGTTCTTTCTCAGTTCCCTCCAACCCCAACCCAATTTCACCTTTTATCATAAAGCTCAAGACCTTGTTGGAATGGGGGAGGGAAAGCGGTGGGTAAGGGGAAAGAAGAATATGGCAAATTAAATCTATTTCACGAACTATGTCATTTCATACATAATTCATCAGAATCCTAATATTCAAGACTGAAGCCAGACTTCCGTTTTAAAAAACCCAGGGTTTTGTTTGTTTGTTTGTTTCTGTCAGTTTTTCTTTTTTGCCATTTGTAAGGTTGTGATTAATTTTATTTTTGTCTCTTGGTCACAAAACCCTGTGCCCCTCAAAAATTGCTCTATTGCCAGGCTGTGAGTACCCTAGGCTGGAGGGAAGCCAAGCACAGCTACCACCAGCCAGGATGGCAGGAGTGCAGGAATGTGGCTGGGGGAGTTCGCCTCATGCTTTCTCTGTCCTTTCTGCCCCAGGAGGGAAAGGACTGGGGAGAGGAAAGGTGGTGGCCCATTGCAGAGTTTGCCAAAGCTTCTCAGGGACTTAGAGTATGAGTGGGTCCAGAAGAAATTTCTTTCCGAGGGGAGAAGAGTAAAGTACGTGGGAAAATGTTGATCTGTGATGACAACCTGTAGAGGTGTGAAGAAGTTTTTATTAATGATGCAAGTTGCAGACAGTTCTGCTAGCTACAAACAAGGATCAGCAAGGGCTGTTGTCATAATAACCACTGTAGGGGACTGACAGTTCAGGAAAGGAGCATACACCGGCTCAGGGGCTTATGCTCAGTTACATGAGACTACAACACTTGCAGTAGTCATGTTGGGAGTGGGTGGTGACTTGATCCACATCAGGTAATCAGGCTCTTGCATAATGGTGGGGGAGGAGCACAGGTAGCATATTTCCATTTCTATATTAGTGAATGACCATGGAATATGCACCAGCTTATAGACAAATAAAACAAACAGTGTGAGGTCTATGTGGTGACCCTCAGAGCACTGTGGCTGCGTGTCCATGATCTCCAAATACATTGAACCAAAAAAAAAAAAAAAAAGAAAAATCAAAGAAACTGATCACTTTGTCCCAATGAGTTAAAAATCGGTCTGCTTTCTTTTTAGTTACTTAACTGATGTTGGATCACTGAATTAATGAATCTGGTCTCTGTTCTCTTTTGGTTTGACTTAGATGTAAATGTTTGGATGAGAATCCTGGGATGTATCAATTCTAGACAGTTGTTTGTATTGGGGATGCTGATGAATATAAAGACAGAAAAATGAAAAAGAAACAAAGGTTACCAGAAGTGGTAAGAATCATTGAAGGACAGTGGCAGGAAGTACCAGGACAAAATCAAAATTGTATCAAAGGGAATTTTGAAGATTCGTTACTTCTAAAAAGCAACTTATACCACAGTCACAGGTGTTTTATAAAAATATTTTGAATTTCTTATGACTTACACAGAATATTTAATAAATGCACACTGTAATATTACCATGCACCATTTTAATTTGAAACAGGTTTATGGAGATTTAATAGGATATTCGCTTTGAGTGGGTGGGGTGGACAAATGTGATAAAAAGAACCATTTACCTGAGATCTGAGAAAGACCCGTGGGAAAGGTACTTTACTGGGTAGGATTAATCATCCTCTAAAATTTCAAGTTCATTTACATATATTTCTGAGAGACACTGAGCCACATTCTTTCCTCAGAAGCACCATTTGTTCAGTTTGCTGCCACCAGATGCTATAAGGCTATTGTTGTGACGGTACTTAAACCCATTCTGTTTGGGTAGGACATCCTTTGAAATTTTCTTATACCTGCTTTTCTCATGTACAATGAGGAAAATTCATTTCCTTCCTGTCGAGAAAAGTTAATGATCATTTTCCATTATATTAAAATATTATCCATTGTTATGACTTTAGTATATTGTTTCTGCTGAAATCACCATGTGTTGCAGAGTTTAGCAACGCCAAGGCCCAGGCGCTCGTGTGTTAGCTCAGAGTTTCTCTTTAAAAATTGTTTTTTTCAGATGATTTATGACCAAAAAAAATGGCAAATCACAATTTCAGGGGAATTAATAGGTAATTATATACTTAAAAATCATTTTTAGCTTGAAAATCCAAATTTTTAACAATGTTGTATCCAGAACATAATTATAAATGCCACATTAAATCTCTGAACCAGAAATAAGGGACTTCCTTTAAGATATAATAAATACTTTAAGTATTAGGACAATGTTTCTCTTTCAAGATGGATGAAAAGTAGAATTATATGCTACTACTATATTCTAATTCCTTGAATGGTTTACTTTTTAAAACTTTTTTAATCCTTTTCAAGGGGTTCATTATTTGTGTCCAAAGAAGACAAGGAAAGATCAGGATATGGACTGAAAAACCAGAGTAGGCTCAGAAGATTCAAAAGTTTGAATCAGGAGGTGTTGTTTTTCCTGGTATTTTGGCAGATGTAACAGCACCAGAACCAGAACGCGGGCAATGTGAAGGAGATTGCAGCAGGAGCAAAGAAAGGAAGGGAGAGAAGAAGATGGAATCTTACTGGAAAGTGAGTTGCTTGTTGGGAGAAGAGAGAATAGCCTGGAATTCATTCAAGTAGCTCCACTGAGGCCAATTCGTTATCAGTTCAATTCCCTTCGGAACTAGTTCACAAGGGCTATAAAAAAACACACAGACTGGTGGCTTAACCAACAGGAATGTATTTTTTTTTCATAGTTCTGGAGGCTGGGAGTCCAAGACCAAGGCACTGGCAGGATTGGTTTTGTTTCCTCTGAGGCCTCTTTCTTTGGCTGGCAGATGGCCATCCTCTTGCTCCCTCTTCATATAGTCATCCCTCCGTGCACGTGTGCCCTGGCATCTCTCTTCCTTAAAAGGACACAAGTCATATTGGATTAGGGCCCAACCTAATAACCCTGGTTTAACTTAATCACCTTTCTGAAGACCCTGTACTCAAATACAGTCACATGAATTAGCCCCTAGTCATGTGACCTCATTTTATCTTAATTACCTCTTTAAAGACAGTATCTTTAAATGTAGTCACATTTTGAGGTGCTGGGGGTTGAGACTGCAACATATGAATTTTGGGGGGACACAGTTCACCCCATAACACCTTCCAAATGTTATTTTTTTTAAACTTGAAAACAGGTGATGTATCTGGTAGACAGATGTTGACTGTCTCCTAAGCCTTAGATATAAGGAAGAGTAAAAGGACATGAAAGTTAGCTCCCTTGGGATATTCAAGGTACTGAAAACTGTAAGGGCCCAACTTTATTTTTGTTTGAATTGTTTTTTAAATTTGTTAGTGAAAATTTCAGATATGCACAAAGTAGACAGAATAGTACAGTAAGCCCCCTTATGTTCATCCACCAGATTCAACAATTGTCGTGGCTTTGATCCTCTTGCTTAATCCATTTTCTCTCTTTTTCTCTCTCTCTCTTGCTGAAGTGTTTTAAAGTCAAATTTGGGTATTGTGTCATCTTACCTTGCATCTCTTAAATAAAGGTATTTATGTATGCATCTTTTAAAATATTAACACTCTGTTACATAACCATGATCCATCATCATGCCTATCAAAGTTGACAATAATTTCTTGCTTGTTTTATTCCCAATTCAAATTTCCCTCCTCTCAAAACAAAATATGTATATACATATATGTACATAGTTGATAACATGAAACAAGATCCAAACAAGATTATTATTACGTTTAGTTGTTAGTAGACTATTTATTTTGGGGAAAAAATCATTGTTTCATTCCAGAGAGTGCATCATTTAGGACATCCTATAAGATTATTTACTTTTACTTGGAAATGGCCCTAAATACCAGAAACAAACTCTCCATCTGATAGAGTGGGCCTGGATGGAGTTGCTTCTCCCATAATGTCTGGGATGCTGTCTGTTTACCTGGACAGTGGTCAGCCTCACTAAACAGGAAATTATGCTTGCTTTCTGTTTAAATAATATCTTGGTTTCTATAAGTAGTCATTATATGCGATTCTATAAGATTTCATTGTATTTTAGATAACATTTCTCATGGAAAACACAGAAGCAGCGGACATCTTTAGATATTCTGGTTGCTTCAAGGTTATCCGCATATAACCTGGAATTCAGCTGCCTCCCCACCCCCACCTTTGGGATAACAAGATAAACTTGATTCAAAGCCAATTCCACTACCCGTTAACATCCAAAACTCTTGCTGCAGTTTCTGCAACCGTCCAGGGCCAGTATCCTTATGGGGTCCTCCTCTCTGATGCTTGCAATCATGGATGCTACTTCTATTTCATCTACAGCAGCCAGACACAAACCTTAGCTCCTTCAGGGAGTTCCACAAACCTCCATTCACACCGAGAATTTTGTGAGCTTTGTCACTTTGTTTAAGAATGCGGGGGCAGGACCATGTAGAGTGGCTCACCTCACACAGAGTACACGATTTTACCTCTTGCTGGTCTCTCTCTTGCCGCCCCCCACCCCCATTTCCCCTCACTCTCTTTTCTTTCCTCTCCTTCTAATAAATGTGACAAATTCCTCTCCTTAGTTCACGCAGAGCAGTTTAATAATAACTTTTTAAACTTGAATATACTCTTGGGTCTCACCCTCCACCCCAAATGACTTGCTGAAGTATTTCTTTAACCAAATATATTCAGGGCTCTCTTTCAGAGAAATTTTGGTTAATGCAATTTTCTCTACCTCATTTTAAGTATGTAACAGTCAGCCCCTATTTCTGATCCAGCCCCCATAGTCATCCTACACATCCAGAACAGTGTGCTGGGGGCATCTCCCTGGATTCCTTCATGTAACAGAGCAGGGACCAGGAATGCTACTTATCTGGTGCAGCCACAGCTGCTCAGAAAAGAGCAACAAGGTTGTGCAAAGTGATGCCACCCACACTACAAGACTCTTAAATTTTGTTGAAATACAATACTACCTGGGTGCAAAAGCTTAGCAATTTTCCCATATGCAGCTCTTATCGCCCACAAGGCAAACCTATGGCTAAAGTCGGACTGTTAAACCTGCCTCTTCCTGACAGTTTTCTCAACCCGCGGGCAGTGTGTCTGCAGCCAAGGAATTCTCCTTTGCCACAGAGAAAAAAATTCCCAGATATTTTTGTCTCATCCAATTCAACAGATCACAAACGACAAATAGGCACACTCTCTTTGAACTTGGCTTCAGGAGTACGTCCATCAATCCAAGCAATCCAGGCTGCCAGAGACTGCAGAATCCATCAACCTAGGACCCAATTCCAGCCTGGTATCTTAAATCTGCTTACAATTCTTTTTTTCCCCACTTGAGAAGAGATGATCAGGGTTTTTTGTTGTTGTTGTTTTAGTTTTATTTTTCTTCATGTCCCTCTGTCACTTTCCTTAGCCTCCAGTCCTCTAAAACTTGTACACCCCTCCCTAGGACTCAAATACCAGATGGTATTCTATTATTTGACCAAAGTTCTCCAAATGAGTGAAGATATTGACTCTGAGTGTGGGTGCACTCAAACTATGCAATATTTCCAACTCAGCCAAATGCCTGAACTGTAGAAATACGTCTTCTGGAACAGACACATGCACACAATGATTCCTGCAAGATGCCAACATTCTCATCAGAAGCTACAAGGTCACAAACGCCTGATGTTCAGTTCTTGAAGTAAAATAATCATAACATCTTAATTTTTCCTTTCTGAACCACCGAGTCAGCCGTTTTGGTTAGTTTTCAGAACTTTTTGTAAAGAAAATACATCTACTCCCTGACCACGCATTCCCCTGGGTCTGTTTGCAAAAGGGTATTCTAATAGGGACAATATTTGAATGCTACCGCATTTCCACTATACCTGCCTCATTATATTACATGAATCTATCTGTTCTTTGTTTGGAAATGTGTTTATTGTGGGCCTGGTAATTCTCAGGTGAGAATAGTGGATTTATAAACTGTGCCCCACCTCCTGTCTGCTCTCTCCTAAAGCCACAACCCCAAAAGATCAGTTACTAAAATGTGTTTTGATGTCATCTCTGAAATTCTGCCTTTTAAGAATGTTTTATAACGAAACCTTGGAAATAGCATGCAGAGGTTTCACTCCTGACATACCCCAGAAGGTCACATGCTCGAATTCTGCTTAAAGGGACACTAATCATATTCAGTGTGTGAGTAGAGAGGCTTACAGTTGGAGATGACACCATCATTTGCATAGGATGTAAAAATGAAGGACCATTAATTTTATAGCATTAATTGAAGAGCAGAAGTGTTAGACCTCTATAATTATCTTCAGTGAATACATTTCAAAGAGATCTTCACAAATGAGGCTTGTGTGTGTGGATGTGTGAGGGTACAGATACAAAGAGCAAAGCGAAAGCTCCACTTCGTCCCCACTCAAGATGCACAGATCGGCATATGGTTAAGTTAAAAGCTTAACTTAAATCTGAATTGCTTCCTCTGTGTGGAAATAAGACATGAATTCTAGACTCCCAGGAGGATATTTTGCCCAGAAGCAGGGGTCTGGACTGCTTGCCACATTTCAGAACCACTGAGATAGAGAACGGGAGGAATCTCGGGAAGGTGGGCAGTGTCCCCTCATGTCCTCCCAACACCCCATCCTCCCATCTCTAGCACCCCCAGCAGGACCAGGCACTCTCCCTTGGTCCTGATTTTATCCTCCTAGAATGTTCTTCCTACAGTCTAAATTTACTGGTCCTATATTTTGTTCCCACAGGCCAAACTCAGCCAAATAGCTATAGATCCAAGGAGATCATTCTGCAATGTTAGTCACCTCAGTGTTTTGCAGTCCAAGGTCAGCATGGAAAGTAGAATTTCTAATGATTTATACATTATTTGAATGGCTTACTAGTTTTATAGCCAAAAAGAAAAATCAAAGTAGAATAAGGGGAGGTGGGGGTATGGTGGAGTTTTTTTGTTTTGTTTCTCGTTTTTTTGTTTTGTTTTGTTTTGTTTTGTTTTGTTTTGTGTGTGTGTGTGTGTGTGTGGTGGGGGGTGAGGGGAAGGGGTTATATAGGCAAGAAACAATTAGAAAGAGAAGCCAGCTCCATGATTCTTGGCAACACAATGCCAGCATCAAAAGCAGTGGTCACAGCCATGATGGTCCATCTTCATTTCTATCTGAGGGGTGAAAGGCGGATATTGGGAATAGAGTCTGCGCAGAGAGTATGTGAAGCCCGAGGTTTAAGATCTACTTGGGAGTTTTGGTAATTATCCTGACATGCAAGACTCCTTGCTTTAAAAAATATGAACTACCTCTGAACCTTAAAGTCACAGATTCTCTCTGGTGTGTAAAGTTTATAGGGGGAAGGTTGGGAGCCACCAGTGTAAATCAAGGAAGGCATTAGCTAATGATGCAACATGATGCAGTTACTCTGTTTAAATGCGCCTGTCTCCAGGGGCCCTGCAGGAGTAACAATACCAGTGGGAATTCCAGGTACCACTCCATACAGGTAGAGGAGAAACTTAGCGTGGAGGTCTTTTAAGAAAATGCTAGGGAACATTATCTAACTTTGTGAAAAGCTTCTCTAGGTGTAAGGGACTTACTCAGGATGGCAAAGACTTCCTCTAAATTCCTATATATCTCACTGCTCAGTTGTCTTTCATTTCTTGCTTCATTTACCTAGTTTGCTACTATACTCTTTTCTTTTTACTACCTTCTTAAGGTAGATTTTCTATGCAATACACTTTACATATTTAAAGTGTACAACTTGAAGTGTTTGGACATATACTTGTACATACATACAGATATAAACACTTGTGAAATCAAGATACCGACCATTTCTATTACCTTCAAAAGTTTTCTTGCATCCATTTGCAATTCTTTCTTCCCTCCACCCTGTCCCCAGTGACTGCTGCCCTGTTTTCTGCCCCCGTAGGTTAGCATACATTTTCTGGAATTCTATATAGATGGACACATTGATGCATGCTCCCCTCTTGTCGGGCTTCTTTCATCCAGCTGTACCACATTCCTTGGTACTCTGCTAGAGATATTTCCCCTCCCAGGCTAGAAATAACCTCGTGTGCCAAGACGATCTGTGATGTGACAAGATATGTATGTTGTAGACAAGGTAAACATTGAGTTTTGTACATAATTTTTTTCTGAGATGTTCAAGGAACTCTGTAATAGGAGACCCACCATATCGGTAATAAAAGGAAGTTTTTTATTTTTTGGAAAATGCACTAATTTGTGTAGCTTTTTCTTCTTCTGAAATCGAAATTCCAAGGATTTAAGAGTTTTCTTCGAAACAATTCACACACCAGGGTGACTTCATTTCATTACTTCCATAAAGTGGCCCGTCGGCTTTTTGTGTGGAATGTAAACCAAGTTGATACAGATGGGAGTGGGAATGATTTACTTCACACTTATTTTCATAGAGGAACTGGAAATAGCAAGTGCAGGGAATTAGACTCAATGACCTCTAGGCCCTCCGTCTGCCGTGTCTCCATCTCAGAGGCTGAACGACTCACCAAAGGTCACCACGGAAGTCACACATGATACTGAAGTCTGCTTAGGTGTTTCAGGTAAGACTCCCTCCATTGCAAGTGTCAGACACTTAACAAAAGGTAATGAAAGCCAAAAATAATAACAAATAAACCTAAGAAATTTAGTGGCTGAAGCAACTAAAATTCATTCCTGGGGAGGGATAGACTAGACACAGGGGCTTGAACATATCAGCACTCAGACTCCTGCTGGCTCCCAGCTCTGACTTTCTCTATGTTGATTTTATTCTCAGGAAGCTCTCTCTGTTCCATGCATACATCCCACTGCCTCAAGCACAGGAGTTTCTCAACCCAGTATCCCAACGAAAGACTACGATTTAATGCACTGACAGGTTGTGTGACCATCCCCAGAGCAGGAGGATGAAGCGTGCTGGTTGGTCAGCGCCTTGTTGTGTACTCACCCATGGCTGTAGGCAGGGAGGGACAGACAGTCCTACCAACCACATGACTGATGTGAGGAGAATTCCCCCAGTGACAGAGAAACACCGTAACAAAATAAAGGGGAATGGATGCTAAGCACAGGGCAAAAGGTGCTCACTTGAGTTGTTTTCTTACAGCTTTGTATAAAATTCCCACGGCTCCCTTAGAAAACTACAGGGAGTCCTGGAGCATCCCATTGTCTCTATTCACTCTTTCATTCTTCTCTTATGCATGGACATATGACCAGAATTTAAAAGATTATAAGCAAGATTATTCTACACTTCCAAGATTGGGATACCATGATCTTTCACTCAAGGATGTCAAAGATTCTAATCAAAATGAGATAACACTGCAGTGGGAATTTGTATATTAGAGTCTGGGGCACTTGGTTTCCTTAGGACTCACTCGCTTCACATGTATAATGGGAATAAATATTTCTCCGCTTTCCAGGTGTGGGGATGAGGGTTCAATCAGATACTCTCTGGAAGTCTTGCCTTTCTCTGATTCTGTTCGTGAATTCACATGTGCTGGCAAGTTGATATAACAGATACTCAAAATTAAACAATTTCATTCTAATGAAAAGTGGGAGATGGCCACATATGAAGTGGACATTATACGTGCTTTGAACATCTTTCATATACTACTGCAGTTTCCCACCTGTGACTTCTGCCATTTCCTAAACAGAGGCTGGAAATTTTGTTTCTGAAGTTTCCCTGCAATCTAGGGCACAGTTATATGACCAGGACCTAGAATCAAACATACGTTTATAAGATTTAAGTTGAGAAAAGGTGATGTGAAGAAAGTAATGTTGAATAGATTCTACATTGGAGAGAGTGATGGAGAAGTGGTCATCTTTCAGAAGAAGGGTGTTAAAGGTTCCAGTACAGGCTTCCTGTGCCCGTATCAACCAGGAAAGCTATAATACTGCACTAGCAGCAGAAACAGGAGAGCCTCCACTGGAGCAGGCTTGTGGTATCATCTAGATACTGTTTCTGGTTCCATTGGTTCTCTATCTAATCTTCTGGCTCTCTGTGAACTGCTTAATGTTTAACATATTACAAATCTGCATGTATTAAAGTGGGCTGTGTTGTTTACAACTAAGAACCCCTTGAGCAATACAGAAATTAATCTCAAGAGTGGTTTCAGGCCCCAAATACAAAGAAAAGGGCCTCTAGTGTTGGTTTTCTAGGTAAGAAGGCAGTGAAAAACCCACCTAGTCGTAAAGAATGGATAGTAGTAGAGTATTTTAAATATTCACCTGTGGTTACCTATGAAAGTGAGTCTTGGGAGATACAGTGGCATGAGAAATTCAAGCAATATGAATGATGTGAATAATTCAAGGGTTACTTCTAACTGCATTGGAGAGTTTGAATTCCCTGCTTAGGGCATGGTCAGGGATGGACCACCTAGTGCTATGCTCAACCATCCCTTTCAGGTACATAGCTAAAACCTGAGTTTGATCCTGATGGAGTTACCAAATTACAATGTCAGTGGAAATTATAGCCTTATTAAGTCTGTTATGTCAGAGTTAGAGCTTTAATATGAAAGAAAGGGACCTTGAGAATTTAAATTGAGGACATATAAGAAGCTTTCAGTGATTTGGAAAATTCTGAATATTCTTATTTGTCCTAGTCCATTACTAAGAAGGAAGTGAACTTGCAGAATGGTGAAAATATTTATTGAAACCTCAGTAGTTGTTATTCCAGCTGGAAGACAACACCTTATGAGTTTGGTGTTGTGTGTAAGATGTGGTACATTTCTCTGAACCATGCAAAATGTATGCTACTATTTGCTCTTCTATAATCAAAGTGCATGGAATTCAAAACCAAAGGGTGAAGGCAGGAGGGTTACTTCTCAATACTACATCTAATGGCCTTATTCCAAAAGTTTTGCTTTTGATCCCTGTAATTCTCAGCTCTGCCAACTTAAAGATCTTAGTGCCCAGGGGAAGAATGGTTCCACTAGGAACACAGAATGTTTTCATTGAATTAGAAAATAAAACTTCTTCTTGCCAAGAAGAGGCTATTTTGAATTCTTCCTGCTACTGGAAAATTAAGCAATAAAGGAGTTTTCAGTGTTGACTGGGAAAATTGCTTCTGATTAATAAGACAAAATAGGGTAGTTTATACCGTTTTATACAAGGAGTATTTCTGAAACCTAGGAGATCCTTCTGGGCACCTTTGTGTATTGCCATGTCCAGTGGTAAAGCTCAGTGGAAGACTACAGTGACCCATACAGGAAGGATCACAAAGAGATATTATCCTCCATAAATAAAGATTGTAAGAGTCACCTCATCAGGTAAAGAATCCTAGCCTGCTGACATGCTAGTTGTAAAGGCAAAAAGAGCATGGCATGTGTATTAGTCCGTTCTCACACTGCTATAAAGAACTACTTAAGACTAGGTAATTTATAAAGGAAAGAGGTTTAATTTACTCACAGTTCCACATGGCTGGGGAGGCCTCAGGAAACTTACAATCATGGTGGAAGGCAAAGGGGAAGCAAGAACCTTCTTCACATGGTGGTAGGAGAGAGAAGTGTCCATGTAGGAAAAACTGCTGTTTATGAAACCACCAGATATCATGAGAATTCACTCACTATCATATGAGAACAGCATGGAGGAAAGTGCCCCCATAGTCCAATCACTCCCCTCCTTTGACACATGGGGATTACAGGTCCCTCCCTCAACATGTGGGGATTACAATTGGAAATGAGATTTGGGTGGGGACACAAAGCCAAACCATATCAGCATGTGTATTAGTCCATTCTCACACTGCTATAAAGAACTACCTGAGACTGGGTAATTTATGAAGAAAAGGAGTTTAATTGACCCACAGTTCCACAGGGTGTACAGGAAGCATGGCTGGGAGGACTCAGAAAACTTAAAATCATGGCAGAAGGGCAAAGGGGAAGCAAGTGTGTCTTCATAGGGCGGCAGAAGAGAGAGAGTGAAGGGGGATGTGTCACACACTTTTAAACCATCAGATCTCATGAGAGTGAGAGTTCTGTATCATGAGAACAGCATGGGGGAAATCTGTCCCCATGATCCAATCACCTCCCACCAGGTCCCTTTTTCAGTATTGGGGATTACAACTCGACATGAGATTTGGGTGGGGACACAGAGGTAAACCATATTAGTATAGTTGTAGAGAAAGGATGACATAAAAACCACCATATCCATATGACCACTTGCAGAAACAATAGCATAAACATTTTTCTTCCTTGCTGTGTCTATATACAGACTATTCTTCTCTTTTTTCCTCTTTTCTGCTTCCTTTACAGTTGTATAGGATATATGGGTAGGTCCGGGGTGGTAAATAACTTCATTTTAGTGCCTGGATCACAGAACATCAAGATGGCATTGTGGCTGAACTGGAGAAGGTGGACATCCCCTGGGATAAAAAACTGAGGAGGTTTTATCTTGCCTCTCCTTTGAGGAGAGAGCGAGCATATTTCCATTTGTACAATAAATAATTGCATGATGTTAGGCAGAAGCATTTTGTCCTTGTGATTGTAATTGTTGAGAATTTCAGTACGGAAGAAGATTTTTAGGGTTGTTGCACAGCCAAAAGATAAATCTGTGGGTGTTTTTTATGTTGTAGATCACTATTTACCCTTTGAACATCCTTCCAATATTTGGGAGATCTTCCGCTTTCTCAAGGTAGAGGTTAGACACTTGCTTTCTCAGCCTCCAGCACAGCTAGAGTTGAGCCATGGGACCAGATGTGCACCATGAGATTTCCTTTTGAAAGAGAAGGTCACAAAGAAGGTGATGTCATGATGAGTACATTCTCATCAGGTGGCAGAGAGGCATGCAGCTCAGGGGCAGCGTGGTCAGAGGTCCTGGTCATGGTATCCCAGGACAAGCAGGCGGGGAGGCAATGGTATCTGCCCCATGCAGCAGTCTGGCAGTGCAGATGGAGTGCAGTTTCTATCTTTAGATGCTCCTAGCTTGATTCTATGGCTTCCTAGAAATTCCTTGAGCCACCAAAAATTCTTTACCAAACTGCCTTTCCTGCTTCAATTAGATTAGGTCGGTTTGTTGTTTGCAATTAATGATATACTCACTGACATTCAGAGAAGCTTTTCCTGCCTATAGCAGCCAGTCCTAAAAAGTATGAAGAAAGAAATCTTTTTCTATAGATGTCATATCCCAGTTGTTCCTGGCTCAAAACTTGGAATACACATCAGGTAAAGGGAAGTGGTTCAACGTACAATCCTTTACACAAAGGGACATTAGCGCAGCTGCGGTTTGCTTAGAAAACTTAAGAGTGGCCCATAAAGGGAAAGCCCATCTGTTTAGGGACACTAAATCTGCTTGTAGTTCACAGGATATCACACACCCAAAGCAGGGACTCTAACTGCGAAGACTAATTCTATAGACAAATTGTATTTACCCCTTATGGCAGCCTAGTGGGATGCATTGCTGTGTGCAGGGGACTGTTTATTGGATTAGTTGGTGGCTGTTATATGTTAACAGGTTTACAAAGTAGTTTTACTAAATCTAAGTTTCATACTAGCACTGAAGAAAATTCTGAAACAGCTTATCCCAAAAGAACACAATGTATTTTCATTGCAAAACTCAAAGAAAGTCCTTTAAAGGTACCTCAAGATTGCTAGCCAAGAAGAACGTTTCACAAGCCAGAATTCTAAGCCTGCTGAATTAAGTTGTTGCCTATCAGGCATTCATAACAATTGTGATTTATTATAGTGTGTGCTGGGAATAAGAACTGGATAGGTGTTGGTAAAGTTGTACCCCTCCCTCAAAACTCATGTCATCCTGGTTTACTGAACTAAGAATGACAAGAATTATCAAAAGGATAGTTTGCTCTCTGACTACTCACGCGTACCAACTATCTTTCCTTTATAGCCCATTTTAATACAAGTGCCCGACATCCTCCTGCTTTGCTGATACCATATGGTGTTGATGTAGGTTTATTTCGGTGCTGTGTTATCTGGGGAACTGAAAATTGACTGGGGAGTTAGGCAAGCTCTTATCTCCTGCTGGCTTCTTCACTTGCTTATGCTGCATTTTAAATAAGTCACTCAACACCTGAGCCTCCGTTTTCCCATTTGGAGAATGGGATCAGTGATGTCTACTTCGCAGGCTCTAGAGAAGCCAAAAACGGCAAGGTTCTGTTGTTTCCTGGGAGGCGAGGAGCTACTGAATGTAAATGCAGTAGGGGTGTTTGTGAGAAGGTAGCCACTGCCTGCAAAAGAAAGATATTGGCTTTCCCTAGACTCATTAGTCAGCGAACTGAAAAGCAAGTACCTCCTTTTTTTCCACATTCCCCTCCAGAGAATTTCCTGTAATTTCCCTGGTATTAATTGATGGTGGGCACCAAAATTCTGAATTCTCAAAGGAAAAAAGTGCTTCTACTCTCGACATTTCTAATATTCATTTTCATTTGTTTTGTTTGTTTTTTCAGAGGAGGTAAGAAAGAGGGAGTGTGGCTTTTTGGGTTAATTGTGTGGATTACTAGGTGCGTGCATGGAACGGTCAGGCTAAGCTTCACCGGCTTGTTTTCTCTACAGAGCTTTCCTTGCAGGAGACATTTTGGGCAAGAGATGAAGAACTCATTTCTGAGTCAGGCTCTTCTTCCTGACAAGTTTGCATAGGAGGCATGATGCTATTTGTATTAAAGTGAAGGCTAAATTTCTGTAACAGACCCAACCATACAGTGTCCTACTGAGAAAGGTTTTGTCCCTTAGGTGACCGTCCTGACAGGAGCCAGGGTGGCAGCCAGCTCTTCTCCAGTCTTTTTGAGACCTGTGTTCCTTCCACCTTAGTGCTCTGTCATCCCAAGTGCAATCACTTAGGTCAATGTAGGACGCAGGCACTTTAATGTGATGGAATGTTTGGGTGAAGCGCCCAAATTAAGGGCATCTTGGGCGTAACAACAATCCAGTACTCCTCTAAACAGTGCTGGGCCACTTCTTTTCAGTTTTCCAACTTGCATTGACTGCAAGAGCAAGATGATACCACAAAAATACTCAACAGCATTGGGCCTTCACCAGCATGACTGTTTTATCATGTCTCCTTGAGACTCCTGTCTATTTTGATGGGAGCAGAAACTGTTCCCAAGTGATTCCAGTGATGTCTGGTTCCTCTTACAGAGGGGGAGCTTGGGCAGCTGCCCTTCAGGTCATGTTCTGCCCACTGTCCACAGTCCTGTCCCTTAACCCAACTCCCTGGAGACCTGAAAATGAATGCATGATCCCTGCCACAAGGGGCTCTGGCTCTGGTGGGTGACTTCGCCTACAGGTGAAGGGTGGACACCACACCTGGTAAGAAGCGCTCTCTGTGGGGGCAGGCTGAGAGCTATACGCACACAGAGGAGAGGCCCTTCCTTAGGAAAGAGTGACAAAGTTTTTGAAAGAGAAGGGAGGTCTCGTTTGACCGTAAGTTAGCCACATAAAGACTGAGGGCAGAGAGAAGAGTTTCGGGCAGAGAGGGAGTAACACTCACAAAGCAGTGAAAGAAAGTACAGCAGATCCTGAAAGTAACTCAGAATGACTGAAGTGAAGAAGACAAGGGGACAGGTGATGAGAACTGAGGCTGGAGAAATTATTAAGGGCCAGTTCCTAATGAGCCCTCATTTTCCATCTAAGGAGTTTAGACCTGACCCTGGTGGCAAGAGAGGCCATTAAAGAATTTTCTGAATAGTATATTATGAACCCATTTGTGTTATAGAAAGATCACCCACAGCCATAAGGAAAGGATGTTCTTAAATGTGTGAAATGTGTGGTCTCAGACCCATCAGCACCAGATTCACCTGGAGTATCCATCAAAATTGCAGAATCCCAATCCTCATCTTATGTCTGCTGAGTCAGAATCCCAAAGAGTGAACCCCAAGAGATTCATGTGTAAGATGTTCTCCAAGTGATTCTGATGTCTACTAGATACTTAAATGACAGTGGTGGCTGAGGGTCAGATGGGACAACCAGTCCTAGGGACACAAAAAGAAACTAATATGGTGGTAGATACTGATGGGAAGCGTGGGGGAATCTTTAATCCTTGGCATGGGGGAATTAAGAATCTCTGACTCTTTGAGAAAACTTTGACCCTAGAAAACAATTGCTGTGATTCCTTTCCCATAGAAGCAAACACAGAAAATTCCGGTAGACGAAGATAAGAAATAGCTCTCCTTCCTCTGAGTGGGCAATGGACACTCAAGGAGCTGGTTCACAGGATGTGGCTGTGATAGGACACCTGCTTTAAAACAGATTATACTCTGGGCGAAAAGTCTGCCTCTAGGAGCACTGATTGGTGGGTTCCAGCAATATGCTGCACCTTCTGGCATTTTTTATTTGTTTGTCTTTTAACTAAGTAAACTCAGTATTCATCCTGTGGCTTAGGAAGTTGACACTGACAAGGAGGGAGACATTTTGAGTGGTACATCTGCAGTCTGCCTGCACCAAAGAAAGGTCAAAATGCTCCTCTTAGCTGGCCAGGCTTGGAATCAGTAAGCAGCCTCTGCAGGATTTGAAGGCATCGTGCATTAGGACTATTGAAGCCTGAACAAGTGGAGTCATAAGAGCATTCATTATGTTCTCTTGCGGCAGAAATCATCATCACCTGCATTTTTGCTGGGGCAATTGTTTTCATTTTTATGTGTTTTCCCCTTAGGTGGGTTCTTTTAGCATCCATGCTATAATTTTTCTTGGCTGGGAACCCAAAGCTAGTGGGAGACAGACCAGAAATAGATCCCAATCTTCTCACCCCCAGCCTACCATACCAAAACTGCCCAGCTGCCTCATACCACGAGTGAACTTTTTCAAAATAATGGGAGGCCAGAGACAACAGGGAGGCTTGCCAGGATATAGCTCTGCCCTCTATATAATATTCACCACATTCAGAACCTGGTTTGACCTGAGAAAATTCTGTTGGGTCCTGTACTAGTTAGGGCAATGTTAGTTTTTATGAAATATAAATAAATAAATAAATAAATAAATAAATAAATAAATAAAACCCCAAATTTCAGTGATTTTATGCAATGGAAGTTTCTTTCTTCTTCATGTAACAGTTCAGTGCAGGTGTTCTTGGTTGGCAATTGATGGGGTCGGGGGAGGACTCTACTTCAAGCAGTCACTTAAAGATTCAGAATGACAGAGCCTCTGCTGCCTTCAACCCTTGTCTTCCAAGTTCACCCCAGGCATTCCCCAGCCAGCAGAAAGGGAAATGTGGAAGATGGAGTACAGACGTTTTGAAGTTCAGACCTGGAAGTGGTACACATCCCTTCTTCTACACCCCACTGCAATGAAAATAGTTTCATGGCCACACCAAATTAAAGGGATATTGGAAAAGATAGGAGAAACAAGTTAGAGTGAACAAATAAGGAATTTCTAGCAATCTGTAGACCAAGATGGGGGAGCTTCTGAGAATAGTTGTGGCAAAAGCCAGGGAATTCTGGCAAGGGCCTCTCTTCATTTATTACCAGCCATTTTAATTCATTCATGCACTATCTATTCTACAAGCATCTATTAAGTTCTTATTGTACATAAAATACAGTGCTAAATGCTTCAAGGGTATTTGAGGCATACTAGACTTGGTCTCTACTCTCAAGGAATTCACAGAATAATCGGAGAGATAGTCAGAAGCAATACCAAACAATGAAGTAGTATATAAACAATTACACAAGCATACAGCAAGAAGATTCCCCTAGGTGAGCCTTCAGGGATAATGAAAGAGCTTTCCAGATCGAAAAGGAAGAAAAGGGTGATTTCAAATAGGGAATAGCATTGGCAAAGACACAGAGTTATGAAGGCACAGAGAATATTTAGAAAATGGAATTTGGTGTCCATAATGGGTAAAGCATATGGTGAGGAAAGAGAAATGCCAGGGAGGCAAAAATGGAATGATGGGCTAGTACTGGGTTTTGAAAAACTTTGTAAGCCTGAAAATATTTATGGTATTTACCCCTAAGCCAACGATTCTCCCTTTCTCTAATTATACATTGTTTTCCTCCTAACTTTTTGTAGATACCTGGTTCAAATTTTTGTTTCATATTGGTGTAGTGTCCTATCTCTGACTATTCTGGAATAAGGCTGCAGGTATGGCTGGATTTGGAGTTCAAGTTATGTCATCAGGACTCGGTTTCTCTCCATCTCTAAGCTGTGCCCTTGGCTGCTTTTGCTGAGTTAGCATCTCAGGCTTTGCATGGTGGCAAGGTGGCAGCAGCAGACCCCACCTCTGTATTCCCTCAGGTTCACGTTCAGCAGAAAGTTTCAGCAAAGTTCTCGTGGTATGTTATTGGCATAGGGGGACTTATATCCCCTTCCTAAACTAATATTTTCTCTTCTTTTCAGCCCAGGCCTCTGACTATGCTTTACTTCTGAGCTTGAGTAGTGGAAGGATGGTTACTCAAAAGGAAACCCAGGTCCAGTTCCCAGATCATGAGTGAATGGATACTTACACAAGAAAAGAAGTCCACTGCTCAGAGTTCCCCTGGACAGACTCTCCAGTCAACCTGTGCTACTGCCAAGGCCTAAAATATGCATTGGGCTTTTCTAAGACATCAACCTTTTAATAAACCACTTCCCTTTTTAAATCCTTCCCAATTATCTCAGCTAGCCCAAATCTTATCTATCTTTAAAAATTAAGGAAAAAATCTCAAATCCAGTTTATTCATGAAGGCTAATGGGTTCACTGCTTCCTGCAAACAATTATAACACTTCTTGTCTACCCAACTCTTTAGGAAACAAATGTTCTCTACCTCCTGCAGCTTGCTAACTTTTAATGACTACAATTTTTCTGTCCAGCTTGACTCTAAATTTCTTTCAGGAACCTATACATGTCTTTGTCTTCCCTTGATACGTAATTTATATTTCACTTGATTTTCACATTTATATCCCACCTTGTTCTAAAGTGAATTTAAGGTAGCTGGCAAAAATGCATATATATCACAAAGTAGAACAAAACTAAAAATACGTGAGTGAGATTCTCTGAGGAATACACTTACTACAAGAAGTTTGACGACTCTGAGACTGCCACGCTGTGAGGAAGCCCAGACTAATCATATGGAGAGTGAGCTGCCAGTCATCCCCTAGCTGTTCTGCCTATTCCACTTCAGGAACCAAGCATATGAATGAAGAAGTCATTTCAGACATTCTAGTCTCGGCAAAGGCTGGAATGGAGAACAGAGGAATTCAGCCAACAGCCAGAACTTGACCCAGATACATGACCACAAGACCCAGATACATGACCGTAGCCAAGTGGTCCCCAAAATGTCCATCCATTTGAGCCACCCTGCTGAGGTCCCAAATATTGTATATACAAGTCCCCCAGTATGCCCTGATTGAATACTTAACTCACAAAATCTCATTCAAATTACTACACTAGGCCCAGAGGGAAATGCAGAGAAGATAAGCTTTGCTTCCAACCCTCAAAGAGTATAGAAATCAGAGATCTAAAGGAATAGGAAGGGTAAGATTTACATCTAATGGCTCCAGTTCTGGATAAGATGTAGTAAGCATATTCCATTCTGTCTCTCACAACTATAAAAAAAAGGGTAGAATGAACTGAGGACTCTGAAAAGTAAATAGGAGTGAGCATACTGGAAAAGAACACCAGAATTTAGAGCATCATAGTTTTCCTATTGATATTCCTCAGATTGGATTCAATGCAGGCTGAAACCAGGAAATGGTATGCACAGATAGCTCCTGGAACAGCAAGCTGGTTCTAGCTTGTGAAGCAGGAAAAGGCTCTCCTAATACTCAGATAGGAAGATATTCCCCCTTTTTCTCTTGTCTCCATTTTATGGAGTAATCTCATGGTGGTAACAGCTCAGAGGCCTATAAGAACCTAAAATTGGAGGTAGCGTTGCCTTCCTCTCTGGTCAGTGGGTCTGTGACACCAGGAAGGTGTTGGAAAACTACTGTTGCTTTTCTTTCCATATCTGCCTTCCAGCCACTAGTCCATGGACCTGGGCACAGTTGCAAGAAGTATAATGGGAGTGGGGTAAGTAAGGCCCCATTATTCTGACTAGAGAGGTGAAAAGGGATCTGCAGGTCAATAGAAACGAATAGGGAGATTGCAGAGGGAAAGAAGCTTGGGAAATTATCTCACAAAGTTGTTTATCAACTCCTGGGCTCACTCTTGAGTTGTAATGTGTGGATTTGACCATAAAGAGCATACCTAAATAACCTGGGAGAACTGAATTATGAAACACACACCACCCAGATCTCAGATTGGCCACTGAATGGCATACATGTGGGACAAATCTAAGTGGCATTGCAAGGGCTTTGAAATTAAAACTGACACTGAAACCATACCTAAAAGAGACTATTTGGATTATGTTGCCTGACCCCAACCTTGAATATTTTTTACTAAAACAAAAATATCAACATTTTCCATAGGATTTAACTAAGACCCAGGGTCTAATAACAAGACACTCAAAATGTCAGGACATAATCCAAAATTGCTCAACATACAAAAAATAGAAAGATCTCACTCAACTCACATTGGAAAGTGCAATTGATAGATGTCAATGATGAGATGATAAAGATTTTAAGCAGCTATCATAAAAATACTCCATATCTCAAATGAATGAAAACTTCAGTAGCCTCAGCAAACAAACAGGAAACATAAAGAAAAATCAAATGGAAGTTTTATCATTGAAAAAATTATTGACATACAAAACTCACTGAACGGACTCCAGAGAACGGAATCGAAGGAGGAAAGGGTCAATGAACTAAAATATATTACCCACCCTGAACAATGGTAGTGAAAAGAAAGATTGGGATAAAAATAAACATAGACACAAAACTGTTGCATAATATTAAAAGGTGTAACATTCCTGTCATCATAGTCTCTGAAGGAGAGGAGAGAGAATAGGGTAAAAAATATATATATTTGAAGAAATATTTAGCTGAAAACATCAAAATTTAGTGAAAGGTATAAATCTACAGATTCAAGAGGCTCAGCAAATCCAAATAGGACGAATTTTTAAAACATGCATACCTAGTCATCTCATAATAAAACCACTGAAAACAAGATACATAAAGAAAATTTCCAAAGAGCCAGAGAAATGACTACAGGTTTCTTATTGAAAACCCAAGAGGTCAGAAGGAAATGGCACAAATTTTTTGAGTGATGAAAAATATAAATGCTCAATAAATAATTATATATCCAGGAAAATATGCTTTAGGAATAAATATGAAATAAAGTTATACTCAGATTAAAGAAAATTGAAGGAATTTGTTGCCAGGAGACCTACTCTAAAAGAATTGCTAAAAGACATTTTTCAGAGAGAGGGGAAATGATACCATAAGAAAACTTGTAACAACAGAAATGAATAAAGAACAAAATATGTGGTAAACATCTAGGTAAATATCATAGACTATTCTTTTGGAGTCTTCATGTGACTATATAGACTATATGTGACTATAACACACAAGAAACTAAATGTATAGGGGTGGAGGTAAAGGGGCTTATATGGTGGTAAGGTTTCTGTATTCCACTTAAAGTGATAAGATATACTGATTCTAAGTAGGCTGTGAAAGGTTAAGTGTTGTAATGCCTGGAGCAACCGTTAAAATTTTGACACAAAGAAATATAGCCAAAAACATAGAAGATAAAATGAACATATATTTAAATGGCACAAATTAGGGTAGAAAAAGGAGAAATTACTTAAAAATGATTTTTAAAATAGTCCTAAGTAAAACATAAAATAACATTAAATGTAAGTGATCTACAAACACCAAGAAAGGCACAGATTATCAGAATGCATAAAAAAAGACCCAACAATATGCTGCCTACAAAAAATCCATTTTAACTATAATGATAAAGATATATTAAAAGGAAAAGTATAGAAAGAGAAATATTACTTACTCACTAATAAAAATAAAGTTGAAAAGGCGATATTAGTATCAGACAAAGTAGACTTCAAAGCAAAAAAAACTTACTAGAAATAAAGAGGAACATTACATAATTATAATTGATCAATTCACCAAGAAGAAATACCATCTAACTAAAGGTATTTGCATTTAATAATGGAGTTTCAAATTAGATTAAGCAAAAATTCACAAAACTGAAAACAGAAATAGACAAATTCGAAATCATAGTTGGAGACTTCAACACTTCTTTTTCAATATCAATAGAACTAGTAGACATTTGATCAGCCAGGATATGGAAGAAAAGAACAGCACCATTAAGTAGATCTGACACAGACTACGCTACCAAAAATAGCAAATACAAATCTTTTCATGTGCACATGAAATTTTCATCAAAATAAATCATGTCTTTTGTCATAAAGAAAACAAAAAATTTAAAAGAACTGACGTCTTAAATAGTATGGAATTAGACTCAAAATCAAACACAACAAGAATAGGAAATTGTCCAGACAGTGAGAAATTAAACCACACATTTCAAAATTATTCATAATTCAAAGGGAAAGTCTCAAGAATAATTGTAAAATATTTTTAACTAAATATAAATAAAAATACAACATGTCAAAATTTGTCTATGAAACAAAACATTTAAAAGGCTATTAATACAATAGATAGTCATATTTGAAAAGAAGATCTCAAATTGCTAATCTAAATGATTATATTAGAAAAGAAGCAAGATCTCAAATCGCTAATCTAAGCTGATAATTAAGAAAAAAAAACTTTTAGGTTTTGGGTACATATGAAGGTTTGTTACATAGGCCTAAACTCATATCACGGGGGTTTGTTTTACAGATTATTTCATTGCCCAGGTATTAAGCCCAGTACCCAATAGTTATCTTTTCTGCTCCTCTCCCTCCTCCTTCCCTTCACCTTCAAGTAGACCCCAGTGTCTGTTGTTCCCTTCTTTGTGTTCATAAGTTCTCATCATTTAGCTCCCACTTATAAGTGAGAAAACGCAGTATTTGGTTTTATGTTCCTGAGTTAGTTTACTGAAGATAATAGCCTTCACCTCCATCCATATTTCTGCAAAAGACATGATCTCATTCTTGTCTATGGCTTCATAGTATTCCATGGTGTATTTGAATCATGTTTTCTTTATCCAATCTACCATTGATGGGCATTTTGATTGATTCCATGACTTTGCCATTGTGAGCAGTGCTGCAATGATTATTTGCATGCATGTGTCTTTATGGTAGGATGATTTATATTCCCCTAGGTATATACCCAGTAATGGGGTTGTTGGGTAAAATGGTAGTTCTGCTTTTAGCTCTTTAAGAAATCACCATACTGCTTTCCACAATGGTTAAACTAATTTACACCCCCACCAGCAGTGTATAAGTTTTCCCTTTTCTTTGTGAATTTAAAACTGTAATTCAATCCACCATACTGAAAGTCTAAAGAATAAAAGACATATGATCATATTAATTGATGCAGAAAAAGCATTTTACAAAATTAAAAAACATACAGCTAATATCATACTCAAGGGTGAAGCATTGAATGCCCTCCCCTTAAGATTGGATACAAGAGAAGGGCGTCCACTTACATTACTCTATTACAAATTGTACTGGAAGTCCTAGCCAGTTCAATGTATCAAGAAGAAGATAAAAAGAGGCATACAGATTAGAAAGGAAGAAATAAAACTGTCTCTAGTCCAGATGACACGATTGCTTATGTGAAAATTCCCAGAAAATCTAGAGGAAAATTTCTGAAACCAATAAATGGTGTCTGAACTATTGGGCAACCATATACAAAAAAAAAAAAAAAAAGAAAAGAAAAGAAAAAGAACGCTGAAATTCTTACAACCTCACACCTTATTCAAAAATTAACTCAAAGTGGATCATAGCTCTAAATGTAAAATTTTAAAAATATATTAAAAGAAAATATAGGAGAAAGCAGCCTGTATTTTCCTATATTACAAACTTTTCTGTATTATGAACTGTGGTTAGGCAAAGAATTCTTAGACATCTTACCAAAAGCACAATCAATAACTTTAAAAATTAATAAATTGAACTTCATCAAAATTAAAAGTTTCTGTTCTACAAACACCTTGTTGAGAGAATGAAAAGACTGGTTACAGATTGGATGAAAATATTTGCAAATCATGCATCCAACACAGGACATGTATTCAGAACACATAAATAAGTCTCAAAATTCAACAATAAGAAAACAAACAATTAAAAAGTGTGCACGGACTTGAACAAACACTTTACTTTTGAGGGAGATGCCAATTAAAACCGTGACATACCACAACATGTCTATAAGAATGGCTCAAAAATCAAATGCAATACCAAGTGTTGGTGAGGATGAGGAGCAACTGGGATATCTCACACAATGCTTTTGGGTATGAAAACATTAAAGCCACTCTAGAAAACAGCAGATTTTGGAAAGTTAAACATACATTTACCATATGTGTCAGCAATCTCACACCAAATGCCCTTCAACAGGTGAGTGAATAAACAAACAGAGGTACTTCCTTACAAAGGAATATTACTTGATAATAAAAAGAAACAGGCTTGGATGCATCTCAAAGACATGTCAAGTGAAAAAAAAAAAACAATTTCTAAAGGGTGCATGCTGTGTGATTGCATGTGTGTGATATTGTGAAAAACGCAAAACTGTGATGGAGGACATATCAGTGATTGTCATCTGTGTGGGTGGGGACAGGGGTGTGACTACAATGGGAAAGAACATGGGACTTTGCTGGGGGTGATGGAACTGCTCTGGGTCCTGATTGTGCTGGTGGTGGCTACACAAATTGACCCATGGGTTAAAATTCATGGAACTGTACACCAAAAAAGACACTAATTTACTTTATGCTAATTTGTATTTAAAAGAGTGAGATGAAAAAAAATTACCCCTAGACAATTATCTATAACAAAAACATTGTAAAACCAGAGTGTACCAGGGAAAAGTAACCTGAGAATTCTACTAGAGAAGTAAACCTTGCCTTTGGGCTTTGACATCTCCAGAGTGTGACTGTGACGGGGCCCAGCAACCTGGACCAGGCAGTTCTCTCTGCCCAGGGCCTCTCCCGGCAATGACCATGACGTGCTGAAGGAGCAGCTGTTGGAACGAACAAAGGCTCTTTGTGTAGCTTGGTGTAGGTGTTAACTGTTTCTTGAGAAGGAAGTCAGAGGGATTGACTGATCTCCATCCCATGACAACACCATACATGTCAGCCATCACTTGTGAACCAGGTAACTAATACCACCTTGCCCTGTTCTTTATACACTCTAAAACACTTTTATAAGTGCTGCCTCTTTCAAATGTCAAGCATGTCTGTGACAGCTGGGGTGGGTATAATTATCTTCATTTTATGAAGGAGTTAGCAGACTGAGATGTGGAGTGACTTCACTAAGGTCAAGCAGCAAGGGAAAATCCCACAGGTAGGGACACAGGGATTCTGGCTTGTACTCTTCATTCACTCATTCATTCATCCATAGAAAAAAATATTTATTGAGTGCCTACTATATGACAGGGAGTATAGTGTACAGTGGTTTAAATTCCATCTGAAAGAGAAGACACATGTGTACATCTTCAAAATAGGGTGTTAAATTATAAAGACCATATATGTGGCAAGAACAATGAGTTGCAATGGGAGTGCTAGTTGCTAAGTGGTCAGGGCATACTTCATGAAGCAATGGGCTTTGATCTGAATACAGATAGTGGAAGAGAAAGTGGGATAGTATGGAAAAAATTGAGATTGAGGGAGGTGTGTAGTTGAAACGCAGTCTGTATGGTGGCCAGCCTCCCAAATTGCCCCCAGGGATTTTTGCCTTCTGATATTATGCCCTGCATAGTCTCTTCCCACACTGAATCAGGGTCGTTCACATGAACAGTAGAGCACGGCAGAGGTGACAGTGAGGGATTTCTGAGGTCAGGTTATAAAGGGTATATGGCTTAACCTTGGCTCTTAAATCATTTAGTCTGTAAGAAGTCAGCCACCATTCCATGAAGTCACTCAAGCAGCCATGAAGAGGGGCCTATTTAGAGAGCTACTGAGACGTCTTGCCAACAGCCAGTACCAACTTGCCATCCACATGTGTTAGCCACTTTGAGCCCCCAGTAAGTTTTCAGATGACTGCAAAGCCCAGCAGATATCTCAGTTCAACCCCATGAGAAACTCCAAACCAAAACCACCCAGCTAAGCTGCTCCCCAAATTCCTGACCCACAGAAACTATGAGAGATATAAAAAATTATTGCTGTTTTAAGCCACTGAGTTTTGGAATGAGTTTTTACAGAGCATTAGGTAATAATAAAATGTATGAGCCAACTTGCAGAAGAAAGCAAGCATGATACATGTTCACAAGCTAGTTCTCTCAGCCAGGAGGGTGGAGGTTCCAGCAAGCTGGACACAAGGTAGAAAAGATCTGAACAAAGGCAGTGGCAGAAAAGACTAAGAAGAAGGGACAAAATGGAAGAGTGTCATTCAAGAGAGAATTCCCGGCTCACCCTGGGGGTTCTACACCTGAACAATCAACTGTTATTTCTGCTAACATTAACAATTCTACTAATGCTATTAGCAAAACTATCTTACGTAACATAGAGTGAGTTGTTTCCTTTATACCTTGCTTTCTGTGCTGTGACAAACATTGGTTAGTCATGCACCATACCCATTTCCCTTTCTTCCCAGGCACAATGCTCGATCACATTTTTCAGCTTCCTTTACAATCCCTTGTGGCTGTGCAGCTGCCTTCTGGAACACAAGTAGCAGTAGAATATGGCACTTGCAGGCCTAGCCCATGAAACTCCCTGCATCATCCTTTATCTTCCCTCTTCACCCTTGTGCTGATGACATGCAGAGGATGGGAGGCCCTAGAGGATGGTAGATCCATCAGGTGAAAGACAGGGAGACAAATATCACAGGTTCTCACTCATATATAGGAGCTAAAAAGGCTGATTTCATGGAGGTCAAGAGTACAATGATGGTGCCAGAGTCTGAGAAGGATAGTGGGAAGGGGCAATATAAAGGGGCTGGTTAATGGGTACAAAAATATAAGTAGATAGAAGGAATAAGGTCTAGGGTTCAATAGCATAATAGGGTGACAATAGTTAGCAATAATTTATTGTATATTTCAAACTAACTAGAAAAGTAGAATTGGAATATTCCTAAAACAATGATCAATGTTTTAGGTGAAGATGTCCCAATTACCCTGACTTGATCATGACACATGCTCGTATCAAAGTATTACATGTACTCCATAAATATGTGCAACAGTTATGTATCCATAAAAACTAAAAATGTAAAAAAAATTAAAAGATTGTGGGGCCCCAAATTACTTCACAGAATGTCACCTGCAAAATACCTGCATTCAGCAAATATGTGAACCGGAAATAAATTTCTGTTGGGTGAAAAAATAAATATACTTGGGACAGTATAAGGTAAGTATAGGGAAAAATAGGATGGAGTAATAAATGAGCCTGTTACACACACACATACACACATACACACACACACCTTAAGGTCCTGGGTGGATGCTTGCTCGAGATGAATCATAATATTATGTTCTGAGCTTTCTACTAGCCAATGCAAAAGAGGAAAAATGATCAGTGACATGATTCACAGAGACAAAGAGATTTTTTAAAAGAAGAAAGAAAAAGTTGCTCAGAAGTATGACTACTTCCAGTACTGAAATCAAACAGAAGTCCTCCCATTGAGTCTTCATAAAAATGACACAACATAATGTCATGAACAATGTCCCTCAACAACATCCTCACAGCCAGTAGAACAAGCTTAATAACGCCATTCCTTAGTGTGTCCTTCAATGAAGAATAAAGAAAGTGATAAACTGACATGTCAAAATCCAGTAAAATCAATTCTATAGATGATGGGGACAAGCACAAAGTTTAGTGGTTGAGTTCATCAGTTCTCTGTTGGTCTGGTTGTACTTGATAACAAATGGCAATACATTGTGACTCTCTTGGATAACCCCCTCAACCAGTCCTAGATATCTGGGATATGTAAATGAATTGATTCACTAGCAGTTATGTATATGGTGTTGAGGGTGGGGAAAGGAGAGTAGGAAAGAACCAAATATCCTGGTGTAACTGCCCTGTGACCCTGCATTACTTCCCAAATCCCATCTGTCCACTTGTGGTTGCCAGAGTGTTTCACTATCTCACCTATTTTGCTGTATTTCTTCTCTGTGCGTTTTCCAGGGACATTGCAATGAGGAACACTGACTAGAGAATAAGAAAGGAAGAATAATAGAGTATAAGAACAATTGTAAAAAGCCATTATGATATGCTTTCAAAGCCATAATTAGCACTCTTGCTTATCATGCAAATCACTATTAGTATTTTTATTTGAACTATAACTGTGTCTTGTTATTTGACACAGAGTGCTTTTGAGAAAAACCTAACATCTGCCCACAATTGGATTCCTTTCCAAGCATTCCTTGGAGGAAGAGGAAAAGGATACATACGTCAGGAGGGTAATTTAATGCTTGTGGTTAACATCTTGAAAAGGATGCATTGTAAGAGGGGAAGCTGAAGGGGATGAATTAAGAAACATGCTAAATAACTTCTGGTTGTCCTTGAAAGCAAATATGGAGATTTTTTGTCTTTAAATTGAGAAGCTTCAAAATTGGTCTTTTGCAAAATAAGAAGGTAATATGCCAATCTGGGATATCAAGATTCTTTTGGAGAACAGGAATGATTTGAGACTGGTTAGGTGGGGAAGTAAGGATGGAAGAAATGTGGAAATAGGCAAGAGCTCTGGGCCTAGAGACCTGGGGGACTGATTTAGTAACTGCGTTCGGTGAATATTGTCAGTCATTTTAGTGAGCATTTAAAGAAAACTGGAGGAAAACTGACCTTTGGGGGTGGTGGTACTTTCTAGAATGGGAAAAAATGGTATTGCAAGAGTAGTTTGGTAAGTCTTTGGATTTGGGGTGTGGCAGTGGGAGAATGTCTGGAATCAAATGCATTTAAAATATAAGTTGCACACCATGTCTAGTGATAGTCATTTAGATTCCCCTAGAGTCAGGCAAACTAACTGTGAATATGACAACAAGATGGGTAAATTATTATCCTGACAACTCCAAATCTGGCAAGAGCTGGAAAAATTATTCTGGCGGTAATGACAGAAACAGGTCAAGCTTGGATTAAGCCAGAGCTAAGTAACAAATATTTCTAGTATTTTATTCAAAACACCATTCAACCATTCTTCTTTCAGTTCAACGAAGCTTAGAAACAATAAGAAACAATATTTATGTGACTTTGGAAGAACTCAGGAAACTGGCAAGGATGCCTGAAATCAGGAGAATCAATGGGTGAAGATGGATTTATGCTAGTATTCTTTTAAGTGCTGCTGTAATCTTAGACTTCAGGCTCTGCCTTCAGAGTGACATAAAGCTAATAATCTTTCCCTGCCTTGGAAATATTTCTTTTCCTCCAGTCTCCAATGTGACTTCTTCTTCTTCCACCTCCTATACTACTCTGTTTACTCCTAATACAATACTACTTACTTCCTTGCTCCATAGATATACCAGACACCACTGAGGTTGCAGCCAACAACAATTTATCCTTTCTTTTTGTAAATAAACCCCCATATTTGTTTAGCAAGTCATCTTTTTTCACCTGGCCCTGGGCTTCACCGGACAAATCATGGAAATTCTATTCCTCTAGCCAGTCCCTTGCATAGGAATAAGCTTGTGATACTATTCCATGCACTAAGATATGAAGAGAAATTTATTGAGAGGTTTCTAGGAAAGAATTCCTAGTTTTTGAAAAGAAATATACGGAGGAAAAAAATCATCATTTTGCTGCTGAATGCTATCATGTGCTTGGAACTAATCCAGGAAAAGTCAATTGAGTAACAACGGCAGAGTAGAAAGACTGAAAGAATGAATATCCTTGATGTCACTAGGGCCACTGAATCAATGAAGCTAGGACTTTCCATTTTAGGACTTATAAATGTTCTCATTGTTTAAGCAATTTTGAATTGAGTTTTCTATTACTTGAAGCTGAAAGTATGATGACTGATAAAATACATATTTGTAGGCTTTTACTCCTTATTTCATAGTAAACATATTTGTGATTACCCACAGTGCCTGCCATATACCAGGTGTCAAGGAATGATGGTTTCCTAAAGAGACAAATGCATGGATGGATAGATAGATGTGCTACATCTTAATACCAGCTGCATTTCCTTGCTCAGTGAATTGCATCACTATCCACCCAGGTGTGTAAGCCAGAAATCTCTTCTACATACTTTTCTATTTCTCTCTTCTTATAGCCAATCTGTTTCCAAGCTCTGTTCATTATGCCTTCTAGACTCATTCCAAATCCACTTCTTTTATCTCTGTCACCATTCTATTTCAAGCTATCATCTCTTAATTGCATTAGTACTGTAACCTTTTAACTAGCTTCCTGGGCTTTCTTAAATCTGTTCTCTATATAGCAGTCAAAGGGAATCTTTTCAAAATGCTAAATTTCCCATCTCTCCCACCTCCATTTTTGATTAAATGATGAAGAGGGTAATTCCAAAATTCATAAGATGCCAACAAGGCCTGAATGATCTGGGCCTTCTACCCCTGTAGGATACCTCTTGCCTGTGATAACCTAGCAAGACAGGCCTTCTGTTATTCCTTGAATGTGGCTTGCTTTGTGCCTGCTGTTCTCTATGGCTGTCAGGGTCTCCCCACTGGCACTCCTACACAATCACATACCCTGTGTGTTCCATCCTCCATTTTCCAGCTCAGT
Organism: Macaca fascicularis; assembly: GCF_037993035.2. Classification (NCBI taxonomy): domain Eukaryota; kingdom Metazoa; phylum Chordata; class Mammalia; order Primates; family Cercopithecidae; genus Macaca; species Macaca fascicularis. The sequence goes on along the minus strand of NC_088380.1, from coordinate 67,269,394 downwards.
CTTGCCTCTCCCAACGAAGTATTTCTTCTTCTCTCTGAGAAGACTGCTCTCCCTTTTTTACACTTTTGTTTTCTAACACCATGTACCTCTCAGTCATAGCCAAGATGATCATACAACTGAGATACATTTTAGAGTGAATGAGGATGCTATTATTCTGCCGGGCGCGGTGGCTCACGCCTGTAATCCCAGCACTTTGGGAAGCCGAGGCGGGCGGATCACAAGGTCAGGAGATCGAGACCATGGTGAAACCCCGTCTCTATTAAAAAATACAAAAAATTAGCCGGGCACGGTGGCGGGAGCCTGAAGTCCCAGCTACTTAGGAGGCTGAGGCAGGAGAATGACGTGAACCCAGGAGGCGGAGCTTGCAGTGAGCTGAGATCCGGCCACTGCACTCCAGCCTGGGAGACAGAGTGAGACTCCATCTCAAAAAAAAAAACCAAAAAAAAAAAAAAACCAAAAAAAAAAAAAACATTATTCTGAGACAATAGGTATAAACAGAGATTGTTCTGGGATAACAGAAGATTTGGTCATTCTATTATTTTTATGTTCATTAGTATATTCATTTAAGGTCTGCCTCCCCCGATATTTCTACATGGGCGGGGACCATGTCCTTCTTTTTGCTGGCCATCATATTCCCCATGCCAGGTTCAATAATAGATAATCAATAAATATTTGTTGGAGCAATGTAGGAACAAATAAATATGATAATTCAATTGCCATTTTCCTTTTCTATTATTTTTCATTGTTCTCCTTAGACTTGTGTTAATGTAATGTTATGCTATATTCTTGCTTCTTGTTTTTTAACATCTGGTCATTTGGCACAGCTCTGCTTTATTGCTGACTCATTCAGTCAGCAAGCGTCTACTGAACGTTTACTATGTGCTAAGCATTGCAGGGATTCAAGGGATACAGCAGCAAACAAGATACATTTTCTGCCCTCAAGAACTCACAGTCCCATGAAGGAGATAAATGAAGGCCGCTAGGATTCTAGATCAGTTTCTAACAGATGAATACCTAGCCAATCAGGGCTTGTCCTGGAAATGAAAGGAACAATTTCAATTTCTTTCATTTCTTTCTCAGTCTGTTATTTCTCCTACTTCAGTTCCAAGGTCAGTATTTTCATGATTTCCATTCCTTGCTATAACCTAGCTCAAGGAAACATTCAGCTACTTTGCGGTAATTTCAGATTCTGGCAATATGTTAAAAATGATATTAATGCATATCAACTTGCAAAAAATAAATGGAAATCTCAAGATGCCTGAAATTAAGAGCTATAAGCTTAGAATCTGATCCTGAAGCTTCCCCATGGGTGGTGATCAAATTCAGTAATAGCTAGTAGTTTGGGCTTTAACATACCATCAGGCCAGGATACGAGGATGTGGGTCCTATGAGACACTAACTGGGAACAAATACCCCTTTATGAAGCTGGGATGCTCAAAGGGATATAGCCTCAGTAATTAGGGGCATAGGGAAAAAATCTGCCCACCTTAACAGGGAGATGATGAAATTTGGTGTTCTGAACTACGAAAAAGAAAGAAATTTATTTCCAGAGAAATAAAAATATCACGCCTTCGCCTCATGCTGTGTTAAAGTTAGAATGTAAACTTCTCTAGTGATTTAGAAACTGTCAAGATAAGAAATTTACATAAAAATTAATCCTAGGACAGTCATATCACTGGAGTACCTGGTAGAAGTGAATAGGAAATCATTGTGAGGTGACACTTCCACAGTCTAGCTTAGAAAGGATTTTTGTAGGAAGCTTTCTATTGAAGGTGAGCTTATAATTCAAGATATAGGCAAAAAAAAAAAAAAAAAAATCTTGGCTAGAAACTCAGTAATCTACACTAAAAGAAGTATTATTTGGAAAAGATGATGTCTTGTGTACAATCTCTTGGATACAGATTCTGAGATGGAGATTTGCATGTAGGAGGTTTATTGGATAGTGCTTTAAGGCACAACATCTTGAGGACATGAAAGAAGTGGGATTAGTAACAAGAAGATACAGTGATACAGTTGCAACAGAGACCTCAGTTGATCTTCCAAGGATCTATGGAGTTGAGATGGACCTTAAGAATTACCCCAAATTGAAACAATTAGACTGGGGTTTTATACCTCAACATTAGCCAGTCATTGAATGCAAGTCGCCCTTGGAAAGAGGTCAAAAATTTGGGAAAGATAGCCCCTTTTGGCCAAAGACAATTTCCAGATGGAAGCAGAAGTGGGCTGTCAGCAGCCAATGCACACACAGAGTGGGGAAATGAGTGCCTTGGTCCTGAAAGGGGTCTAGGAGGTGGGGATTCCAAGCAGCAAGGAACAACATCCACTGCAGATCGCCCTCTTGAACTAGCCAGATCCATTTACATCTGCATTTTGTGGTAAGTTTGAACCATCTGGAAAGAGCATCAACAGGTTTCTGGTTGGTCTCAATTCCTGGAGAATCTTATGTAAGGAGTTAGTAGAGAAAGTTAGCTATTCCTGCTGCTGCAACTGCTGTTGACCCTTGAACAACACAGGTCTGAACTGTGCAGGACCACTTCATGTGGATTTTCCTCCACTTCTGTCACCAAGATCAACTCCTCTTCCTTCTCCTCCTCAGCCCAGTTAGCATGAAGATGACAAGGCTGAAGGCCTTTATGATGATCCACTTCTACTTAACGAATTGTAAATATATTTTCTTTTCTTTTTTTTTTTTTTTGAGACGGAGTCTCACTGTGTCGCCCAGGCTGGAGTGCAGTGGCCGGATCTCAGCTCACTGCAAGCTCTGCCTCCCGGGTTTTTACGCCATTCTCCTGCCTCAGCCTCCCGAGTAGCTGGGACTACATGCGCCCGCCACCTCGCCCGGATAGTTTTTTGTATTTTTTAGTAGAGACGGGGTTTCACCGTGTTAGCCAGGATGGTCTCGAACTCCTGACCTCGTGATCCGCCCGTCTCGGCCTCCCAAAGTGCTGGGATTACAGGCTTGAGCCACCGCGCCCGGCCAAATATATTTTCTTTTCTTCATGATTTTCTTAATAACATTTTATTTTCCCTAGCTTACTTTATTATAAGAATACAGTGCATATAACATAAAATATGTGTTAATCACTGTTTACATTATATTACATTGTTAAACCTTCTCTACAGTAGTCTATTATGAGTTAAGGTTTTGGAAAGCCGAAAGTTATATGTGAATTTTTGACTGCTCAGGGGTCAGTGCTCCTAACTCTCAAATCCTTGAGGATCAACTGTAGTTAGGTTTAAGAGCACAACTAGTTTTCATGATGTCCTCCCTAGACATTCTGATTCTCTTCACTCCTAGCAAGCACCTCTCATGATCTTAGTAGCTTAACTATGGAAACTGAGGACTTAAGTCTCTGATTACCATGCCCTTCTGAGGCTATATCTATTGCACTTATCCATTAACCTTCCAAATTAGGCAACAGAGTATTAAGAGACTACCCAGCGGTTCATCTGAGTGTGAAACATATTCTTCCTTTTCTTCATTATGTAACAGCAGCTATACCAGCTGAATCTTCTCCAGATGATTAGTGCAAATAATTCCTGCAAGGATGGTTTATCCTTCCCTTGTCTGCTGGCTTCTTGAGATAAGGAGCCCTAAGAGACCTGTTGGCAGCCACATAGTTCAAAGTAAAATGGGATTCTCATCATATCCCCCAGTGGCAGCATTCATTCCCTGGGAATCAGAACTTTTACCACAGAGCCTAAAATTGTGAGAATGGGAAGCACAAATTCCACAAGTGGGTCACTGTGAGTGATAGTAAGATACAGTGACAGAAAATAAAAATGATTAGTTAAGAAACATGGTGGATAGACTGTGAAGATCCAGTACATAGAATATGAAACAAATATAACATGAATACTTCATGTGGGATGGGAAATAAGCAAAGTGAAATATGGTAGGTTAAAAGCAGAAAATAATATGGTAGAAATAAAACCAAATGTATACAATCACAATAAATATAAATGGACTAAAGCCAATAATCAGATCACAGAGATGCTTAGACTGGCTGTTAAAATCCAGTTGTGTAAAAGAGACATATCTAAAACATAATGGCACAGAAGATTAAAAGTTAAGGGATGAGAAAATTTCATTACAACAATTCTCATCAAAAGAAAGCTATTGTGTTTATATTTATCAAACAAATTAGTTTTTAAAGTAAAACACATTTTGATGGATAAAAAGGGTCTTAGAAAAGCATTTACCAGGAAGATGTATATTTTTGAATATATATGTACTTAACAACATAGACTAAAAATATATAAAGAAATTCAGAGGTGGTGGCAACCTATCTAAAGTGCTGCATCTTGTATGAGTTTTGCATTTTCACAAGGCTTACTACCTCACATGCACATACAAAGATTAGATTTAAGAGAGTGGTTGGCCAGGCATGGTGGCTCACGCCCGTAACCCCAGCACTTTGGGAGGCCGAGGTGGCTGGATCACAAAGTCAGGAGATCGAGACCATCCTGGCCAACATGGTGAAATCCCATCTGTACTAAAAATACAAAAATTAGCTGGGCGTGGTGGCATGTGCCTGTAATCCCAGCTACTCAGGAGGCTGAGGCAAGAGAATCGCTTGAACCAGGGAGTCAGAGGTTGCAGTGAGCCAAGATCACACCACTGTACTCCAGCCTGGCAACAGAGTGAGACTCCCCATCTCAAAAAAAAAAAGAGAGAGAGAGAGAGTCGTTGTTGGATTGATGTAATCCTAACTATTCAGAAGCAAGGTTAATTTATAAATACATTCTGGGAAGTGATTAAATAGATCCTTTTTCATCTCATTAAGTTTGTTTGCCAAGTACAGCTGTGTTTATGAAGTTGAGTTTTTGCTTACTGATTCTAGGAAGTAAATTTAGTAAATGAATTGTGGAATTGAGCTGAACTTTCATAAAGAAATATAAAACCTGAACAATTATCAAAGATTCATGCACCATGGTAGACTTTCCAGGTAAGTTTCTTATAAAACTAGAATAAGTTTTGGGAACTTCGGATTGGCTGACAGCTCTAAAACAAAGCCAAATTCTGGAAATAGAATTTTTAAAATGTTTTGTCTTTTGTTTGTTTGTTTGTTTTTGGTTGGCTAAAACGTTTTTCTTTAAAATAAATCTCAGTGGCATGACTTATACAATCACAATCTCGAATTTAAAAGTCCCTCCCATGGACTCAAATTCTAAGAGACCCACACATTTCTGGTTTTCAATATCTATTTACCAAGTCAGACAATCTCTTCTCTCTTACATGTGGGTTCTTCCCTTACCCTTCTTGGGGTCTCTGTGATTTTCTCACACATTCTTGCGTATGCTTTCTAAAATAAAAATAAAAATGAATAGATTTATCAGGGATTACATCAGGCAGGATTTTGTAACTGGTAATACTGTGACAGGATAAGGGGGTAGAGAGAGACAGAGGAGAGAGAGGGAGAGACGAAGAGAGAGAGAGACAGAGAACATGAGCACTGAGGCTTTTTGCAGGGGAATAGATCTTGAGAGGGGGTGGTGATAGATATGCTCTTGATGGCCTCGCTAAAGGGGAGATTTGGCTGCTAAATTTGACCTTGCTCCCAAGTAATTGATGAGACGTAACATTATCATCAGAATGATGGTAATGAGCTATAGATGCGGACTCTCTGCCTGTGGAGATTGCAGACAAAATAGACTTTAAGGCAAAATGCATTATTCAGGCTAAAAAGACTCATTACATGAATTCCTGTTAGGAAAGCTTTGGTGGGGTTATTTGATTATAGTGGGCTCAGTTCTCGCACATCTGAAAAGCAGGAAAATTCAATGGGGAAAAAAAAGGTGTCCTAAACTACACTTGGGGATGATGCCTGTGCCTCAAGTTTCCTTGCTTTTATCACAATAAAGAGCTGATTTTCACTAGTCCCTCAAAATCAGGTTCAATATCAAGTTCATTATTGGGCTCTGTCTTATTACACTTTTGGTGCCGCATCTCTTGACACTTGAAAATGCCAACTATTCTTCTCGTTGTGGATTTAGAATAAATTAACTTCTTTATTTCTGCTTTCTTTACATTCTTTCATGAGGATTTTCCTTTGAAAAAGATGTTTGTAGGCCAGGCGCGGTGGCTCACGCCTGTAATCCCAGCACTTTGCGAGGCTGAAGTGGGCAGATCACGAGGTCAGGAGATCGAGACCATCTTGGCTAACATGGTGAAACCCCATCTGTACTAAAAATATAAAAAATTAGCCGGGTATGGTGGTGGGTGCCTGTAGTCCCAGCTACACAGGAGGGTGAGGCGGGAGAATGGCGTGAACCCGGGAGGCAGAGGTTGCAGTGAGCAGAGATCATGCCACTGCACTTCAGCCTAGGTGACAGAGCGAGATTCCGTTTCAAAAAAAAGAAAAAGATGTTTGTGTTTTTATCTGCAGTGATCTCACTAGACATTTTTAAGTTAAGGTATCTCGTTTCTGATCTATAGTTTGTCTTCTTAAATGAGAGTTCAGTCATGCATGTTTGACAAGCTCTATCTCTGGAATTTTGGTTCTCCTTGGTAAATGTTCTCACTGAATCTGGAAGCAATTCCTCATTGTTTCTCTCTCTCTTGCTCTCCCTTTCATGTTCCCTCTCACTCTCTCTCTCTCTGTTTGGCAGCAGCCTTTCTACTGGTGTCTACGTTTTATTGATTTATGGTAATAGATGACCAGCCCCTTCTATCATTTACAGGTTGACCCCCTTCGTTGAGGTTTTTCTAACACCGACACAAAAGATATAAGCACAGAAAACTTTGTAAATTCAAAGGCTAGTTCCACTGAGTTAAAATTCTGTAACATGCAAGTGCTGAAACTTGACACTAATGGAAAGTTAAACTAACAGCTCAATGCTTAACAACTCACACCCTGAATGGTTGCCACAAATCTAAGTTTGTGAACCTGGGTTGGTGACATCTCTATTTTAGACCAGTGACCTTCAAACTCTGCGGTGCATCAGCGTGCTTCAGCATGCTGATTCAAAATACAGACTCTGGGCCCCATCCCTAGAAACTGATGCAGGGATTCTAGGGGTAGGGTCTTGTGGGGGGGGTCTATATTTTGAAAAGTTCGGCAGCTGATTCTAATGCAGATCATACTTCAATCTCCATGAAAGGGGTTGAGAAAGAGAAAAGCAGCTCCTGACACCCAGCTGGACCTTGGTGTTGATAGAAGCTGGCCCTAGTGAACTAGACAATTCCACAGGACAAGGCCATCAGATAAGACCATTCTGACCTTGATGAATCAAGACAAAAACAAGACCACTTATAACCATATCTGAACTCAGACAAAAACAAGAACAATGCCCAAAGCACAAAATGCCAAACATCTCTCTCTCCCATCTAACATAAGTGACTGACGCTACTTTACCAATGATAGATCTATCCTTGTTTTATTCTGGCCTGCCTATAGATTTATTGAAATGCATAATCATAGAGTTATTCATGCTTCCTCACAGTATCCAATCCAGAGCAAAGCCCTACTTCCTGAATCCTCCCCGAAATCACTGAACCCAAGCCCAAATCCTATACTAAGTCTTTTCTAACACTCTCTCACTGAGATGCCCCTGTAGTTTCTGTGGTTGCTTTCTCCCTCACTGCAACAAGTAATTCACCCAACTAGTTTAGCTACAGGTGTGCTCCTGATGGCCATTGACTGGAAGACATTGACAAGACTCACCAGGTAGACCAGTGCTTTCCATGCTCCCTCTGTGCCCAAGGTGTGCTGACCATTCATGGCTACCAAGCCACTCAGGGGCCTTATAGTATTCCTAGGCATTTCTGAGCCCTGCCCTGTAAATGTATGTGTACTTACTGTATCTGTCATGATCCACACAAAACAGTACACACATGGGGGTAACTGAGGAGGATAATTCCATGAATTTGCAAAGGCATTGTCAATAAAGGATGATTAAGCACCAGGGACTAGCAACAGCAGGGAACTGTTACCACTGCCAGGCCTAAGGGGGCAAAAGCAAGGAGAGGTTACCAGAGACTAGTGGGGAGCCTTGAAAAGGGCCACTCAATAGGAGCCGTGGCCTTATACACACTCAAGGCCCCACCCCTGGAGACTGAGGCAGCGATTCTCAGGGCAGGGCCTTGGGGGTCTGCATTTTGAAAAGCTCTGTGGGTAATTCTAATGCAGATCATACTTCAACGACCATGAAAGGGCAGGAAAGGGACCTCCCTATGGCATGGCTAGAAGAGGAACACAGCCACTATGGCCAGGAGAGCGGGGCTGGAGACAAAAACACCTGACTTCTCTCTCCTTCCTCCTTTGATCTCCTGCCCAACATCTCTGTAGACGACAACTGAAACCAGAGGCTGCAGTACATCCATTTTATTTTGCCTCAGTATCCATTTTGAGTCTAGGTTTAACTTTCTCATACTGAAGGCAGGGCTTGGACACAGTTCTCCACCTCCTGTTTCTCCATGTGGTTGATCTGAACACCTCTCTTATACTGCCACCTCTTGGTGACCTCCTTCTTATGGCACAGCTAGATACGACCCACTTGACTTGCTCCACTGGCCCCCACACCCTGCACGAACTGTGCAGATATAACGCAGTGACAACTTCTCAGTCACTGTGTGACTCCTCCATGGAACTCATGCCTGCTTGCTCTAAATCCACCAATTAGAACCTGCTGGGATAATGCCCTGGACCCCAAGAAAAGTTTCAACCTGTAAGTTCCTCTCTGTCTCCCTCCGTTTGTCTCTCTTGCTTCCCACTCACTGGTTGAACACTCTTGTTCCTCATGGCTCCCCACTTCTGTTGGCCCTGAGAAGTGTGCTGCCCTCTTCTCTCTGAGAACTGTAAATAACAAGAAATGCTTCTGATATTTCATGCATTTTGTTGTGCTGCCTCCTCTGCGTCTCACCTGACCGACACACAAGAACATAATGTCTTTCCAGGTCAGGGCTCTCCTACAGAGCGGCCATCTTGGTAAGAACAAACTGGAAACAGACCAGACAAGAGCCACAAGGGCATCTGCCAGAATAAACACATTTCCTGTGAGAGGAGCACCTGGTCAGGGCCAGGCGCTTAGGCATCATTGTGACTGCCAGGATAAAGTATCCCATGAAAGGCACACTGTAAACATCCACAACCACCTCCCCTGAAGACCTGTCAGGACAGGGACTGCGTTCCTAGTCACTCTCCTAAGAGGGATCCTAGAACCACATTGGAGGGACTACAACAGAGGGCAAGAAGGCACATTACACAGTCCATCTGGTCGCCCTCCGAAGATACAGCACAGAGTAGAACCAGAGGGGAGAGCCAGGATAGGCTGTGCACTGACAAAGAGTCTGCTTTGTTTAATCATAAGCCTGCTTGTGCCACCTGTATTGTAGATATGTAATGTTATCAAATATATGTCAATCAACAAGTACAAAAACAGGGTCCTTGTTTCTATGAAAACTAAGTTGGATGCTTTAAAAAACAATAACAACAACAATAATAATGGTAAACCAATGTTTGTGCTAATTACTTGTAACAGTACTTACCAAGTACTGTTCTAAGTGGCTTTAAAAAAATACAAATGTGTTCTCCTACTGTTCTGGTGGCCAACACTCCAAAATGGGTCTTATCGGACTAAAATTAAGGTGTCAGCAAGGCTGCGTTCTTTCAGGAGGCTGCCAGGGAGCATCTGTTGCTTCCATTTTCCAGATTCCGTGGAGGCAGCCCAGATTCCGTGGTTCAGGCCCCCCTCCAGCAATCACATTACTCCAACCTCTGCTTCCATCATCACACCCCCCTCTCTGACCCTGACACTCCCACTTCCCTTGTAATTACACATGAATAATCCATTATAATCTCCTATCTCAAAATCAGAGATAATTGCATCAGCAAAGTCTCTTTGCCAGATAAGGTAATATATTTACAGGTTCCAGGGATTCAAATGTATATTTCCTAAAAATGAGGACTCCTATATAACCAAAATATAATCATCAAAAGGAGAAAATTCACAGTGGTACATTACTAATATCTAATCCTCAGGCCCCATTCCAACTTTAAACGTTGTGCCAATATTGTTCTTTATACTAAAAACCCAGTTCCGAATCATAGATTGTAATTAGCTGCTGTGTCTCTTTAACCTGCTTCAATCTGGAAAGGATCCTCGATTTCTATTGCCTTTCATGACCTTGACAATTCTGAAGACTACAGGCCAGTTATTTTGTAGCCTGTTCCTCGATTTGAATTTGTCCAATGTTTCCTCATTCTTTTATCCAGGAAGATCATACAAGTGAAGCGAGGCTGTGTTCCTTTCAAGGAAGCTAATCAGGTAACACGCCATTTTTATTTGCCTGCCTCCTGATGATATTCACTTGGAACACTTGATTAAGGTGGAACCAGCAAGACTTTTCCTGTAAAGTTATTTTTTCCTTCATAGTTAATAAATAATTTGTGAGGAGATATTTTGAAACTATGTACATACCCTGTTCCTCATCAAACTTTCAATGCATTCTTTATTATCTCTGTAAGGATTTTATTCATGGGTTATAATCTATTAATAGATTCTATTATGTATATTATATTATCATTTAATATAATTTAAATATTTATATTATTATATAATTGTAATGTAATATGTAACTGTTTCTATTATAATTAATCATTATATTAATTATTTTGATGCTTAAATTAAAATCCTTTATCCTACTGACAATCAGGATATCCTTAAATAGGATGCAGGATTTTGATTTAAGCATAAAAATAATTAACATAACTATTAATTATAATATAAAGTTACATATTACATTATAATAATATCAAATAATAATATAAATAAATTATATTAAATTATAATTAATATGCATAATAGAATCTATTAATAGATTATAACCTATTAATAAAATTCTTAAGGGGGATCCTACTGAAAATCCTTTATCAGTAGCATTTCCCTTAAGCTGGTTTTGACACATTCCCATAATTCTCTGAGTACTTCCATGCTTTTGACACAAGATGTTCCAGGTTCATCTTGCGCTTTCCCTGCCCCAGCTCTGGAATCAGCAAGTCCTCCAAGGAGTGTCCTGGCTCCTTTAAGTTAGGAATAATATTAGAAACCAAGACCTGTGTTCTAGGTATACTCATCACTATGGGTGCTTACAGTCAATGAAACTAAGAAATGTATATTACATATATACTTGCTTCAATTGCAATTTATATTGAAAATTGTGAGTCACATTGATATCTCCAATTCCAGACCAATACCACAAAGTTCATTCTAGCTTTCTCCTTTTCCATATTGGGTGTAGGAGGGGGATTATTTTGTCTGCTACATTTATGAACTCATTTAATTCCTACAACATCCTTATGATTTAAATTAAGAAAAAATTGTCATCCCCCCAAACACTATAGTGTGTATTTCAAATGGTTCAGGGGGAAAAAAAGTTCTTTGTTTTCTACTGCAACCTTTCTGTAAGTTTGGGATTATTTTAAAATTTTAATAAGTTTATGTCTACAAAAACCTTTTTTGGATCAATAGACTATGAGATACACTAGCGTTCATAGTATTCCTGGTCATCTGAATGAGATAAAGGTATTAAAGGCATTAAAGGCATTAACCATTTCCCAAATTGTGGGGAACGAGAGAGAAAGGGAGAGACAAAGTTTTAATCTCAGAATGGTAGGAGCTGGGAAAGGTGATTTATGTTGGCTTATCTTTAAGGATCTGGTATCACGATTCAGAGTTGCAATCTTCAGCTTGCCACTTTGTTCACTTTGTTCATTTTCATGTGGTCACTTGACAGCCATCCAGGCCTGAGGTCCACTCAGAAACCAGAGGATCCTGATTAGCTAATCAGCCATCTTGGTTGGAAAACAGTCTATCAATATGGCAGAACGTATTAGTCTAAAACTAACAATTGAATGAACTTCTTGAGGCTTCTGAAGACAGCCCCCTCAAGGAGAGAAAAACAGAAGAGAACTGTGATAACTCACTGGAATTTCAGAGATCTCTTGTCCAAATTTCTTACTTTACAGACAAAGAAACCGAAGCATAAAGTGGCGAAGGATTTGGACAAGGCTTCATAGTGGTTAAGTGTCAGGACTTGGAAAACACTCACATCCTCACGTACATCTTCAATGGCATGCCAGAATTACCTTGGGTGCTCATCGACTCTGTTGCATGTAGCAACAGCCTTTATCAAGTTTGCACTGGAAGTCCACTTTATCCCAAAGGATTAGGGGTGGGAGTTGTTTTGTTTATTAATAAAATCAGTGAAAGTAGGGAAATCATAAAAGGTGCTATATAAATACCTTAAACATTTTATTTGACAGTTTTTCTTTGGGACTTGATCTGCTGATTAGTTTCAGACTTTCTTACATAAGCCTCAGTCATGAAGCACCATCTCTAACTTTTACTCTCTGTTTTCTAAAGAGGAGTTAGAACTTAAAGATATTTGTCAAACAATTTGAGTGCAGAATCATTCTGCATTTTAATTTTTTCCCTTTCACTCTTTTAGAGTTGTCTCATCCATGTTTTCTTAGATGTGTGACTTAACTTCTCTGTGCCTCAGTTGCCCTTTCTGCAAAATTAGATCTCCAGGCTCATCTTGTATTTTCTCCACTTCAACCCAGAAATCAGCTGTTTCTCCAAAGAGTCCTGGTTCCTTTTAGTGGAGGATGATATTAGACACCAAGATCTGGGTCCTTGATATACTCATCACTATAGGATTGTTGCTGTTCCCAGGTCTTCATAGCAGACAGAGCTAAGGAATGTATGTTACATACCTACTTATTTCTAGATCTGTTTATGTGTATTAAAAACATGAATCACACTGCTATCCCTGATTCCAAACCAACACCACAAATTCTGTTCTAGTTTTCTCCCTATCATTGTAACTCCCTTCTCCAACCATGAAGAATCCAGCTTGCATCATCCTTAATAGATTTACTTATTTGATTAATATTCCTGTATATAACCAATCAATTTCCAGTACCATTCTCTTGCTATGTGGACTCTGTCACACCATGCTCAGTCACCTACCCACATGGACAGCCTCCAAACCCTAAGTGGGCTCTGATACCTTTGCTGGGCCGCCTACACACCAGGATGCCCACTTTATTCTGCTCAGGCTCTGACTTGCCATGCCACACTGTCCCTGTGTGGACATCCTCCTTACTCTGTTTGGGTTCCAACTCCCAGGCTGGGCCAATTCCATGCTTGTGACCATGCATTACCTTGCCTAGGCTCTGATACCCGATGTCAAGCAGCTCTGTTCTTCCTTACACAATGCGCAGTACACTCAGCTCTCATGTCCACTCTGTCTTTGTAGCTCCCTCTTTCTTTTGGAGTAGGTGCCAATCTTGCTCTTCATCATCTAAAAAACCTTAGGAATGAATTGTCCAGGAAGACAAAAAGATGAGGAGAAGAAGACTTCCTTTTTGTTTTTAATAACTTCTCTGACAATGAAGATAGTCATTAGGGTAAAGAAACAGAAGGGAATATTTGAATTCAACAGGACATTTTGGTGCCTCACATCTTGACCTGTAGTATGTAGGGGAACTTATTTCCAGATGTATTTATTCCCAAAAGGGTATTGTCACCAAAAGACACTATCTCTTCACTCAGAGCACTGTCAGTATTCAAATATTCAATTGCCATAATTGCCAAGATCACTAATTGATAGATACTGTCCTTTATTTCTTTTTCACTTCACTCTCACATTAGCATGAAGGACTTACCTACTCATGGTATTTAGCTCTTGAAGGGCTGATACACATCGGTATGCTATAATCAGTGTGGACTTAGAAGTTAGATGCATTCAAATCATTCTAATCTATCAGCTGTGTGAATTTGAGCAAGTTATTCGCCTTTGCATATCTTGATTTCTTTAACTTTAAAATAGGTGGCAATATCTACCCTTTGTTATAAGAAAAAGATAAATATATATATTTATCTTTTTCATATATATATATGAAATATATATATATATGCAATGTAGTAAAGCACCCTCTAAATGTTCATTCCTATCACTTCTACCTTCTTGGAAAAGTCCCATGTGTGATTGTGTGTGTGTGTCTACGTACAACTGTCTGGCTCTCTCTTCATTCTTTTTTCTTTGAGATCTGCAACCATGTAAATAACTTCATTCAGCCATGTAAAATTAATCAATAATACCAGTTCTGAGAACCATAAAGTTAGCCTAATTTCCCATTGAACTTTAAATAAATCTATCACCTGCTTTTCTCAGAAGTCTTTGACTCAATGAGCACTACCTGGACTTCCCTGAAATCCTTGATTCTTGACAGTTTCAGGACTGTCCTCAGGCCTTTAGCAGCATGCCAACGGTATTCTCATTATTGCCAATACAGGGGAAAGCAGAAGCATCATTCTGTAAATCTGCCTCTTTCTGTACTCAATTTACCAAGATTACATCCTGCCGTCCACTTGTGTGAAAGTCCTCCAGTGCCCTAGCTTGCCTGCCTCACTCTCTCTCTCAACTACTTAGTGTCAAGCTGTGGGGATTCCCTGTTCCTTCCGTGTTTCAAAGACCACTCTTAAAGAAGTTGAACCAGAAAACCTGCGGAGAGTTTATTGGTCCGGTCTGCCCCAGTGAGTTGGAGAAATCTATTTTTGTTGCCATATAAAATTATTCTATGATCTCCTGCATTACATTCTTGTCTTTGAACCACTTCTGTTGAAACAGTACTTTTTCTTTGGTTATTTTATTATAATTTTATAGTATAAAACCTTCCTCTGATTACACTGGAGCCTTGTGCCGTGTGAAATATAGTATCTCTCTCATGTGATGAGATGGAAATTATCCTTGCCCCCATGACACCAGAGTAAAATGGGAAACTGCACTTGTGTAATCATCAGAGTACAGACCATATAAGAGGAGTATAGAATTGTTCCCTTTTTAGGGGGTTTAATTAAAATCATTACTTAAAAATAAGCATCATGACAACATCATGATTGGGCTATTTTCAAACCATGGAACACCTTTGAGAATTCAGGGTTCCATTAGAAAAGTGCCTTTGGTTTATACATGTATGTTTGCTGGATTCAAAAATTTAAAGGAATCTATTAATCTTCTGGTAATGGCTGCACTGATCATTTTATAGTTGTCTAAAAATGAGAGGCATATCAAAATAATTTAATATTTTATAATATTTTAGAGGGTCATTATAAGATGTTCGCTTTTACTCAGTAAGGATTAAATAACCAAGTCTATGTTTTTTATTGCTGATTTCTACGATTAAAGCAAGTACATATAAGCTGAGCTGATTGCAATATAAAGAATTATTCTCTTGGGTCCTACTTGTATTCATTCTCTTCTTACATTTAAAAAAACCATTCATCAATGACTCTGCAGCAGCACCAGGACTTAGCATGCGCATATTATCATCTCATATTCCATTGCAGTCTTCCAAAATCATGCGTGTGCATGTGAGTATGTAGGTACCCACCCACACTCACAAACACATACATACACATGCAGGCACTTATAATGGCATCCAAACACATTTACCCGTAATTACATCGTAGGCATTTTATCGGACACAGATATTTTTGCATTCATTTATGGAACCTGCCAAGAAGCCATGCTAATGTTTGGAGTCTTAAAGCAAACTGTAATCTTCTAAACAGTGAGGTGAACCTCAGAGGCAGTAGTCTTTTGATATGCAGCATAAGTGAATGCTGCATAATGTAAAATGATGGTGCTATTAATCCTACGGCACTGGTGGTGCCCAGCCCCCCCTTCACTATTGATACCAACACCATTGTCTCTGGCTTTAAACTTCATCAGTATGCAAACAGAGTGTCACTATGATGGGTGGTAACTTGGTTGGATGCACTTTCTACATTTCTGGCAAATGAGTATAATTATTTTCAGAGCTGCGGGCAACTCATGCATGTTTTATCCCCCATCTGGACCGGCACGGTACACAATAGTGATAAAAGATGATTTTCCCCCTTGGATGTTCACAGGCCATCATCGACACAGTCCTGATGAAATGGCCATGTATCCCCTAGCAGTTCTATATCTGCCACAGCTTGACAACAAAATTATTTCCCCATAGTACTAAAACACTTCAAATATTCAAGCCCTCTGTGCATATATTTGTGTTTTGAAGCATTCAGCGTTAACATAATGTGGTAATTTATAAACTGACAAATTAACTATGCAGAAATCACAGAGAGGCCTTATGAGGTCTGCAAAGCAGCAGAAAAGAAAGCAGAAGCCTTTTGCGCTCTGTAATAATAATAATCCTATCAACTGTCGCAGATTGCCCGGCCTCCCATTGTTAGAGCTGCTCACTCCGAAGCTTGCTTACTGTAGGTGATTCTGCCTGAGATGCCTCACCTCAATGCCAGCCAGGAGACTCAGCTCAGGACTTCCCAGCGCCACCCCTCTCCAGGTCTGGGGCTAATAGGGAAAAGGGCCCCAGTGAAACACACAAGTTGCCCATATCCGTCACTGAGAAGCAGACATGGAGGTGTGGAATGGAATTTGGAAAAGGGACATGCGCCTTCCAGACATGAATTGCATGTAGGACTGGCAAAATCAAAAACAGCAAAACTGAGATTATGCATGTGGAAGCCAGATCCTCCTTCTTTGTTTCGTGGTTATAAAATCATGTGAATGATTAAAATCCATCATCTCGCTGCCTGCTCTAGCAAATGCTGGCGCTCCTTACAGACCCACTATTGATCCTCAGACAGACGGTTGAAAGGAGGCAGCATTCGTCAAAGGACGCGAAAGAGCACATTTTCACTTTTATTGTATTAGCTTAATTCTCTTTCAGATGAATTAAAGACTAATTTTGCTAGACCAAGGGGAGAGTCTGTGCATCTTCTGCTGCCCCCATCTGTTTAACATGTAGATTCTTAGAGGGCAGAATTAATTTTTAGAGGCAAGAAAGTATTTACAAATTCCTTGTAAAAATACAGTACATTCCTTCATGACATGCCAAGCCAGCCACACTTCCTTCCTCCCCCACTGCACCCTGTTCTCCCCTCCCCTCCCCCAGTCACCCCACCCACTCCCGCA
The DNA here is from genome assembly GCF_037993035.2 of Macaca fascicularis. NCBI lineage: Eukaryota > Metazoa > Chordata > Mammalia > Primates > Cercopithecidae > Macaca > Macaca fascicularis. The sequence goes on along the minus strand of NC_088380.1, from coordinate 67,252,407 downwards.
AGCATGCTCACCCTTACAGACTCACACATGCATGCTAAACACCACACACACACACACACACACACACACACACACACCGTCTTTTAAATGGTATGTACCATGCTATGAGGCCTACCAAACATCAGACACTCTTTATCAGCAGTTGTGCCAGGGTCTCCATGGCAACAGTATAATAGATTTGCCCTTATTCAATCCCAGAGGCCACATTGAAGCGCAATGCAAAATTTGCTGGGGCCTGAATTCCTTTCAAGCCATGGCTCATGTGTCAGGAAACAAGTCAATGCACAGACAGCACTGCACATAAAGATGGAAAGGAACCTTTTCTCTCCACCGCTGTTTGCTCACAGTGACATTCAGAAGCCCAGACCCTTCTAGATCTCATTTCTCTCTCATTTTCTAGTTATTAATTCACTTCTTTGGGTGGAGAGGCGAGTGGGGGAGGGGAGCATCAGGCTTTGCAATTATAAACCTCCAGTGAAAGTGCAAAGCAAGCTGCATAAAAACGAAGCGTGCATCCCAGCCTCCAAGGTTATATAGGATTCAATATGGCTGAAGCCCACCACAGTTGCAGACTGCATTCTGGGGTTTGATGCCCCTCAGTGCCAGCAGAGATGAGCAGCCCAGCCAACCTCCTTGACCCAAACTGGAGTGCTATTCTGTGATACTCGAAGAAACCATCCCCAGGGAAGGAGAGGCAGAGGAATGGACACATGCCCTTGTCCTAAAGCCAATCTCGGCAGGCAGGAGGAATTCCCGGGAGCTCACACCTGAAGTACACTGTGGCTAAAACAAGCACAGCTTAAAAGTTAAACAATCATTTGTTTCAGGTTTATTTTAATCATTAGCTTTGGGACTTCCAAGATGATTACTTTGTGGGTTAATTATTTTCTGTGCTGTGGCTTTCCAAACCTAATTGCTCAACTTCATTATTGTACATAGTGATCCATAGCCCATTCCTAAAATTACCTGTCCAAATATTTTCCCTTTTGAGTATCACTGAGAATTTTCTATTTTTCTCTCTGAGTTGGAACTTTGCATAAATAACTTGGTTGGAGATGCTTGTGTGATTTTGAAGATTAAACCAGGGTTATCACTGGGCAGGTGACAGAACTCAATTGGTAATACTATCAGGATTTGAAAGAAGACTTTTTCAGGACTTTGCCCACCTGAAACCTAATTAACTTCAAGCCAGTGGTTCTCATACTTTAATGTGCATAAAAATCACCTGGAATGCTGTTAAAACACAATTTATCAAACCCCATTCCCAGAGATTCTGATTCAGTAGGTCAGGTTCCAGAACTTGCTTTGCTCACAAACTCACCAGTGATGTCAATGTGGCCGGTCCAAGAATCACACTTTGAGAACCACTGCTTTTGGCCAATCTCCATGAGTGAAAGTTCTCAACCTCTGATTGCAAGTTTATTTTGACTGTTTACCATAATTTCAACTTCAGTGCTCTTCTTGAAGGCATGACTTGTCATCCTAATATAATTAGCCCGTCTTTCAGTAGATCAGACCTACAATATGCCTCAACCTCTGGAGGACACAGAGAGAATGGAAGCCATGGAGGAGAAAAGAGAAAAGTGTCAGAGGACCAGGATATACCCTCAGGACTAGCACTGTGCCTGCCATAGAATGGGGCTTGCTCAGTGTTTTTTGGGTGAATACGTGAGTGAGTAAATATGATAGAATTTCAAGACTCCCATACTTCAGAAAGGAGATCTTAAGTCAAGAAGAGAGAAATGCCATGTTTTATTTATATTGAAATATAATCAGATATCTTCTGTTTGATTTTACAAAATTACATATGAATTTTTGTGGGGGAGGGGGAGTAAATAATACTTTAAATTCCTAGGAAGCTGGAGCCGTAGGATGAGTCACTGTAGAAAACAGGCAAAATCCCTTTATAATTAAAAACATAACTCTCTAACTTATCTAATTTTGCAAGTTTGGAATTTCTTCAAGTGGAAAACATTGCATTTTCATTTTAAGAATCACCAGCTTTGCTTTTTACTGAACAAAATGAAAGTATGGATTTAGGCCTGATGTTTAAAACCTGAAATCTTGAAATCAGAATCTGCTTCTTTTCATTTCTTCCTCCTGAATATTTGACCCTCAAATCTGGGTCATTTTAACAGGTAATCAGTCTTAACAACCACAAAACATTGAGCCGATATCACAGAACACTAACTTAGGATGGCTCTGCTGACTTTGACCAGAATGTGGTCACCTGTACTAAGTAAGCCAAACTCCAGAAACTGACTACAGGGGGCCCGTGGGAGGAGTGTAACACTGAAGTCCTGCGACCCGCTTAGTGAATTACCTCATCTAAGGTAAATTTGTAGTAAGGTAACTAACTTGCAGTGCTTTTCACCACCCTTTACAGCATATCTTCAGTTCTGAGGTTTTTCTTGCCAGGATAGGACAAGGGGCACCAGGTGGGCAGCCTCCCAGGTGGGACCACACAGGATCCTCTGTGCCCTTCCAGCTGGGAAGGCACAGGGGAGACAAGAGCAGAGCTGATTTATTTTCCCCTATCTTGCCCCTTGCTTCAGCCCTCAGGTAGCAACTGGTGAAAAAGAAAATTCCTTTATAAATCTAAATACACAGTATTGTAGAATTTTTAAATAGACCTTTGAGAAGATGGTGCTTGACGCTTCCTTCTGCCAGAGAAGGGTTGGAAGGCCCAGATAAGTGGATCCCACGATCATGCATGCAGCTAGTCTGTGGCAGAGATGAAAAGTGAGTGTGTACTTAGACTCAGACTCAGATGGAAGGGATCATGTGCTGCCCTAGCCTGTTTCGCCTCCAGGAAGAACAGCCTGTCCCACTGCTGGGCTGTGAGATGTCCCCATCACGGGGTTAACCACCCTGCCACAGGCTACCTAAAGGGGAAAATGAATGCAGAGCGCTATCAACAACTTTCAATTCAACAAGTATTTATTGAGCACCAGCTATGTGCCTGGCACTACACTGTGCTCTGTCAGCCCTAGAGTGAGTCAGACACGGCATTTAATGACAAGGTAGTTACAACCAGGGAAGTCTACTTTTCATCGCTTTACAATAGCTGTCTCCTTTGTAATGCTTTGCAAACTGGGGTATGCCCCAGTTTGTCTCGAGCCGAAGATGAAACTAGTTCTTTCTTCTGAAAGTTTCCATTTTCCCTGATTATAATTACTCTATTTTCTTGCTTTTATGACATAGATTTTTTTTTCAGATTATAAGTTTTGGATATCTGAGATGGAGTCCTCCTAAACTCAAAATATGCATTAAATTGGTGATTGTTCTTTTTTATCTGATATAGGTTGAGCTTCATCTTAGAATGAAATTCTAAATTGAGGGGGCTAAAGGAGTTGAAAATGGTATCTATAATACTAAATTTCAGACTGCTGCACAATATATCAGTTTTACGTACTTTTTTTTTTTTTTTTTGAGATGGAGTCTCGCTCTGTCGCCCAGGCTGGAGTGCAGTGGCCGGATCTCAGCTCACTGCAAGCTCCGCCTCCCGGGTTCACGCCATTCTCCTGCCTCAGCCTCCCGAGTAGCTGGGACTACAGGCGCCCGCCACCTCGCCCGGCTAGTTTTTTGTATTTTTAGTAGAGACGGGGTTTCACCATGTTAGCCAGGATGGTCTCGATTTCCTGACCTTGTGATCCGCCCGTCTCGGCCTCCCAAAGTGCTGGGATTACAGGCTTGAGCCACCGCGCCCGGCCAGTTTTACGTACTTTTTAAAAGATAAACAAGTACAAGACTTCAAAGAAGTCTCTCACTGGTGAAGGGTCCCTTCCGGCTTCACCTTAGTCTCTGCACTTTTAGCTCATCTCATTCGGGTGTTTCAAGGGAACAGAAAAGCCCTGGTTTAGATGATGCAGGGTTCTCTGATGCCAAAGTGAGAATGATAAAATGTCTGAAGGAAGAACAGGATGCTATGCATTCCAGGCAGAATCTGGACTTGAAACAATGAAGCACAAATGCTTTTAGATGAACTGATTCCCTTTTATTTTGTAAACATCCTTGAAGAATTCCATTTGCACTGAACTGTTTGAACCACTGCAGAGCTCTTGGTCCTTCTAATCCCCAAGGAAAGTCAGTCTATCCCGTCCTGCTACACTGTGTTTCTCCACTTTGCCCCTTTTCTCAGTTCTTTGTGATCAGCATAAAGTTTGAACCCTGCCTCTTCTCGCCGTCCTGCCTGGCCACCTGTCCAGTCCTGCGGTCAGCTGTACTGACCAGCAGACGGTGCCTCTCTTGCCAAGTGGAGCCGATGCTCTGTGACCATTGTTTATGGGGCCACACTGCCGTCCCCATCGTTGCCCCTCCAGGACACTCGTCAACAGCTGTGAGAGGCTTCCCATCCTGGCCTATATAAAAGGAAGGCCTGAAAACGCTTCTCGGAGCATCAGTTCATAGGTCACCGCAACCGGCCGAACAATACGCGATTATTCAGTGGGCTCCAATTCATTTGCCTCTGCTCCTCCCCCACCGTTACCCTTGAGAGAAAACTAATTTGCAGAAAAATAGCTCCTGCCAGCCAACTTCTTCTCCTAAATGTATGCTGACCCCGAACTCTTGTCTCAGTGGGTCCTTATTCTCATAGTCAATGCACAAGAGTTCTGAAAAGCAGTCTTCTCCTTTAAAAACCTCCCCCACCCCCCAGCATCTCAGTCCGGGAGATGCTTTCTTTTTCTGCTATTCTTTGCTTCTCTTTTTAACATGTGTGCTGAAATTGGCACTTTCTCTGTTCAGTTCACTCCCCTTCTAGTATTAATGCAGCAGTGGAGAAATGTGCGCAATTTTTCCAGTCTCTGCGCTCGGCGAGCCCATGGGTGATGGATGAAATGTAACATGCTCTACCTTACATATTACTATTTAAGGGAAGCGCCCGGGCCGGCTGGTGATGCATGGTGCGCTCCACAGCGCCCTGCGCAAGCAGGGAGCCCAGGCTGCCTGCACCGTTGTCTGAGTAAATAATGGGGCTAATAGCATTTGGCGCAAATGAGACTCCTATAGAAGGCATCGGGCTTGTTTATCTAGTTATGATTTTTCTTTGTCAAGAAGCCTTCTCTCCCTGTCCTCACCAGAGCTTCCCCAGTGTGGCCTGCCTTGGTTATCTGGGGAGGAGGGAAGGTCTCCGGGAGTTCAAGATTTTGTAACTAATATTGAACGCCAGGGAGAATGGATGCCAAGGTCAGGTTAAGAATAAAGAAAATTGATTTGGAGGTCAGGGTCACGATGTGAAAGGCCTTCAATGCTGCCAAAATATTTTCATTATCGCTGTTTTTGTTACGGAAAAGACGAGGCCCAATGTAAGAAGGCTAAGAGGTGGAGGGAGGAAGCCTCAGAAAGAACCAGGGGAATCAGAATCCTAGCTGTGATTTACTGGGCTTGTGTTTTCCTGGTTTCTTTGCCTGGTGTTTGCCTCCCCCGTAAAAGTATGCGGATGTCTGGATGGACTAACATTGATAATGAAACCCTTTCCCACAGAACCTAGTGGGTCTGGGCTTGGACTGAGCTGAACTAACTCTCTCTCCCTCCTTCTCTTCTCTCTCTCTTTCTCTTTCTCTCCCTCTGTCTCTTTTTCCTCTCTCTTCTCCCTGTCTCCCTCTCTCTCTCCTAGCCTCTCTTTCTCCTCTCTCTCTCTCTACCTCTCTCTCCCCATCTCTCTCTATCTCTCTCTCCTCTCTCCATCTCTCTCTCCTCTCTCCCTCTTTCTCTCTACCTCTCTCTCCTCTCTGTCTTTTTATCTCTTTCCCTCCTCCTCTTTCTCCCTCTGTCCCTCCTTCTCTCTCTGTCCCTCCTCTTCTCTCTCGCTCCTTCTCTCTCTCATCTCTCCCTGTCCCTTGCTTCTCTCTCTCCTCACTGCCTCTCTCCCCCATCCCTCTCCTCTCTCTCCCTATCTTTCTCCTACCTTCTCTCTCCTCTCTCTCTTTCTCTCTCCTTTCTCCCTCTCTCTTCTTGTCTCCCTCTCTCTCCTCTTTCCCTCTCTCCCATCCTCTCTCTCTCCTCTCCCTCCCTGGCTCCCTCTCTCTGTCTCTCTTCCTCTCTCTCTCTCTCTACCTCTCTCCTCCCATCTCTCTCCACCCTGTCTCTCCTCTCTCCCCCTCTCTCTACCTCTCCCTCTCTCCCTTTCTCTCCCCTCCTCTCTCTCTGCAAAGAAGCTGGAGACAAGTTCTTCCACTTCTATTTGCAGTAGTGAGCTATTTCATGCATCACTGTGAGTCTCCTTTTCACCCATTCCTACAACATATCTACAACACAGGGCTGTATATTTTAACAAAATCCTGTTATTATTGGAGCTCTGACCTGATTTTGTTTCTATATTCTGAAGCAGAAAAGACTCCAGTGGCATGAAATTAGCAACACATTCTGCTAGTGTGTTAATTGTGTGAGAGTTTTTGGCAGGAGAGATTCCTAACACAACACAGAATTTATTTTTTATTTAAATTTGGTAGCGGTTTCATATTATGTTTAAGGAGAGGCACCATGGCTTAAACCACTAGGGATTTACTGTACATTCAGGAAAAGGAAAAAAAAATCAGCCTAATTCAGTGGTGCAGAAGGAATTATGTAATTTTTTTACTTAGCAGGGAAGCTGCTAGTGTTGATTTCTAATTCATGATGAGAAATTGGCATTCCCAGGCAGTGGTTTGGGACGTCCTTGGGCCCCAGTTCAGTATCCAAATGCAGTTGTATCAGGCAAGTAGCAGATTCCCTCTTTGATAAAAGCAAACACACATGAAAAGCAGAAAGTCAAAATCTCTCAGGCCAGAGGAGCTGTTTTTCTCTAGTGTATCCCTCTGAATCTCCCAAAGACCAAAGGTTATGATCTAGTTTGGATGTGTAGATAGACAAACATTGATAACGAAGGTCTCATGTTAAAATTTGACCCCCAATCTTGGAGGTGGGGCTTGGTGGGAGGTGTTTGGGTCAGGGGGTGGATCTCTCAGGAAGAGCTGAGGCCATCCCCTTGGTGATGAGTGAGTCCTTGCTCATTAGTTCACATGAGAGCTGGTTGCCTGACACCTTCTGCTCTCTCTCTCGCTCTCGCTCTTGCCATATAACACGCCTGCTCCTCCTTCACCTTCCACCATGAGTGGAAGCTTCCTGCGGCCTCACCAGAAGCAGATGCTGGCGCCATGCTTCTTGTACAGCCTGCAGAATTATGGGCCAAATTAACCTCTTTTCTTTATAAATTACCATCCTCAGGTATTTATTTATAGCGACACAAAATAGACTAATACAGGTCACATTGTATGGACATGGCTGTCCCCAGAAAGGGGAAGGATGGACAAACAAGCCAACAGATGTATACCATAGAAGAGGATGGACTCCTCCCCATGGGGGCAGGAGGCAGCTCTGAAAGAAGAAAAAGGTAAAATAATGTTTGCTGAACACTTACAGTCTACCAGTCATTGTATTGGCAGGCATATACCATTGCATTTCTTAATCTGACCATACACAAAATATGTTATTCTCTGCTCACCCTGAAATCAGCAGCTCTCTGATCCTTTTCCCCCTTTCCTCCGCACACTTCCCTCCTCGCCAAGCCCTCACCACTGAGCTCTTGTCTGAGCAGCTCTGGGCTGCCCTGGACAGCTTCTAGCTGTTCCCCTGCCCTTCACTGTGTGGCTCAGCCCAGCAGTTTAAAGCAGAACAGACAAGGGCTCTTCTCCCCGGTAGCATCACTTCTGTAACAAGTCTTTCTCTAGAATAGTTAGCTATGGCCTGAATTTGATTCCTGGTGTATGGCAGAAGGACACAGACTAGGATTCAAATTCCAGCTCTCTCACTTTGTGTCGTTGGGGAGATTATTTACTCCCTGACTGGACCTGGGTTTCCACATCTGTGAAAGAAACAAGCACAATTTAGACCAGGTGACAGGTGGAGCGTTCTCACCCCTGGGGCTGGCCTTCACTAAGTTCCTTTGCTTCTCAACCCCACAGTCATGGCAGTCACATCTATTGAACCCACATTAGGGGCCAGACACCACACTAAGCAAGGTATAAAAAGAGATGTCCTGGAGGTCCTATGGAGTGCACACAACAACTCATTTAATCCTCCCACAACCTGGAGTGGGGGAAATTTTGATCCTCCTTCTTCAAATAGGAAATCTGAGGCTTAGACAAGGGAAACCACTGTGAAGGGCATGGCTGGGATGTCACCCTGATTTGTCTGATTCCAAAGACTTCTTTTAACTTCAGTGCTTCTCAACCCTGGCTATCTGGGGAGCTTTTAAAACAGGGATACCAAGACCCATATCTTGGACTAACTGAATGGAAGTGGGGTTGAATATCTGTAGCTTTGAAAAGTTATAGGAGGACTCTAACCTGATGCTTAGAAGGTGATGGAGCCTCTGTCTTGATTATGTTCCACTGCCGACAACATCCACCCATGTCCACAAACTAGGGCTTCTTAACTAACACAGGAGTTTCAAAGGCCAGTTTTTACCAGTGATGAAAGATCTGCTATGGGCTGGGCACTTTATGTGATCTCTGATCCTTACAGCAACTATGCAGGAATGAGATGTAGTCATTTTTTTTTTTTTTTGTTCAAATAACTTATAAAAATAACTGGTACACACAAACCCTCAGTCAATAGTATTGTCAATATCAGCACTGTCATCATCATCATCATCTCTTGGATCCTCACAGCAGCCTCAGACATGTCAACCTGTCTCCTTAACATCCCTAGAATGTGTTCATTTCTCACCATCCCTGCTGCCACCCATTTCACCTGAATGCCCATCATTTCCCACCTGGACAGCTGCCATAGGCTTTTAACAACTTGCTGAAACCAACCTCATCCTCTCCCAATCTATTTTGTACAAAACATCCAGGATGATCTATTTGAAACACAAATATTTAACCTTCTCTGGTTAGGAAATGGTGATGTCTGTCAGGGTCACTGCACAGGACCCTGGTAGGTTGGTAGGTTGAACCCTTCATAAAAGCACCAAGTACAGAGGCAGGTGGTGCTGAATCCTCTCCCCACTCTGCTTGTCCTGGCCGGAGCCTGGGAGGGGGCATCAGCCCTGAGGACAAGGTGTCTATTTGTGCTTCATGGGTACAGAGTGTGTGTGTATGGTTTGGTTTGGGTTAAGAGGTGTGTGTTTTCTAACTCACACAAAGGTTTGGAAAAGAGCAGCAACAGCCATGAAATTGGACCAACCGCACTGCGTCATTGTGCTAGATAAATGTGAAAATTTAAATAAAAAGGAGGCTCCCTCCAGGAGTTGAAATTTGAACCCAGGCTGTCAGTCTCACCAGCTCCTCTCCTAACCCCTGTTGTTTTCCCTGGAAGGCAGAGAAATTATGCTCTCAGGGAGATTCCACAGATAGAAAATTCTTTGGGCAGGTCAACTAGGAGAAGCTCCATAGAGGAGAGAGGGGCAGTCCCTCCCTTCAAGACCAAAGGTGGGCCGACAAAAGCCAACCAGCCTGTTCCCCTTGTCCATCTTATCTAGTTAAGGCCTCAATTCCTTTGACCTTCAAAAAAAAGTGTAGTAAAACTTTTGATGAAAAAAACCTTTCTTAGGAGAGAAGAATTTAGATGACAAGGGAAACGGTTATACTTGGCATCTGATCTCTGTTTCAAGTAAATTCATTCTCAGCTACCTACTTGATAGGTAAGGTAGTGATAAGCACAATTAGATTTTAATACAATATCTATCATTATTATTCCCTATCACATCATTGCTTTTGCTGGCACCAGATTGAAAACTTGGCACAGCATTGTAGAACTGGAAGATCTCATAGAAATAATCTAGTCCACATGTTGGCATCCCAAAGCCCCTGTAGGATGGGGGTCTTCATGTGACCTTTCAATATTTGTGAGCTTCTATGTGTGTTAAGTTGGCACAGACTCACTAAAACATCATTTCTTTGCCTTTGACTAGAACTTTAGTAACTTAATAATGTTCATACTTCGGCCATCTCACGCTAAGTTCTGGCTAGCAGCTATGTCTTTCATTAATAAAAGTGAAAATGAAATCACTGTGACCAAAAATCACACTCACAGCTCATGGAAGATTCTTGATTCCCAGACTAAGGTTTATTTCCACCATACATTCCTGTCATTTTCTTGACATTTAGGTCAATGAAGAATTTTTGTTTGATAATTAGTTTCACATCACTCAGCTTAAATTCCAATGTAATAAATTCTTTTATCAAATTTTATTTTAAAGATGACTATGGCTGCTATACATTTCAAACCAGATTATTCACTATCAATAGAAATAAATACGAAACAAAGCATTGTGATTGAATTTCAGCTAACCACAGTTTTGCCGACCAGGGCTCTTAAATTGAGGTCTGTTCCCTCTTTGTTAAGGAAAGAGGGTGGAGGAGATGAGGAAATGTTGAGAGGTGTTAAAGGAAAATTGGCACCAAACTGAGGCTCTCTCTAGACTTATTCAGAATATAGAAAGGCAATAAAAAGGGGAATACATTTCTCATAAAAATTATCTCATAGTTCCTGCTGCCTTCAACCCATGGGAGAAATAACCATATTACAGAAGTCAGAAATAGAGCCTCTGCCCCAACCACTACCTTACTCTTTGTGGTTTCGCTAAAAAGTCACCCCTTTCTCTTCTTGAATGGACCACCTCTACTTCTCCTTCTTCTCCATGACTTTTGGATCATTTTATCCCCTTTGCTCCCCACTTCCAGAGCCCTGTCTCTATTCTACTGGGTATCAAGCCCTGGGGTTCACAGCTTGTTGGTGAGAAGGCTTAGGATCTTGGAGATAGAAGAGAGAGTGTCGGGGACAAGGAGGAGGAGGAGGAAAAAGGAGGAGGTGGTAGTGTATATAGCTCATTGTTCTCAAGCAAGTCTGAATATTCCCAGTCAATGATCCACACTTGTTTCACCCTTGAATTCTTTTTTGTTGTTTTTTTAATTTTTCTTTTTTCTTTTCTTTCTTTTTTTTTTTTTTTTTGAGACAGGGTCTCATTCTGCCATCCAGGCTAGAGTGTCTGTCCTGCCTTCCTTCACATTCATAAATCACAACACATTTTCTTACTTAATGATGTGGGCTAGATGATTACCCTGCATTTTCTATCCTGTTTACCATCCTACCTGGCTGAATTTTTGAAATTTAATAATTTGAAGTCACACAGAATGCAGATATAGATACCAGGCTTCCTCGTTACTTGAAACTCCTCAATTAGTTCCTCCCATGTCCAGTGTTCTCTGTGTTTGTTTATACTGTAAAGCCCTGATTATCTGAAACTCCTTTATCCAGAAACTCTGTTACCTGAAATAAGGTTGTACTACTGGATGTGTTTTATTTACTTTGAAAATTGTCTGGCTCACCTGAACCCTTGCTTATCCGATTTAATTCAATGCTTACTTGGATTCTTCAGATCAGCAGGGCCTTGGGGATCCCTACTCCATTTTCTTATTGTTTAACCTCTGCTGTAGAGCAGCTCCAATTTCAGTCTTACTTTCCATGGTAGAAACGCATGCCACGTTATCTGCATCCTACAGTTGCTCTGCTATCTTTGTTCCTGCCTCCTTTCTAAAACCCATGTTAAAAAAAAAAAAAGAATAATTGAACTTTTTAAACCTCCTGTCGTATCATGAGGCAGCATAGCCAAAGGAAAAGGATGCTGTCATGCATCTAGGGACCTGACCTCTGTTCTTGGCTTGGTTCTGTAGTTGACTGTGTGACTTAAAACAAGTCCTCTAAACCACCATGCATTTCTGTTTCCCAATCAGCCAACTGGGGATAACAGTGTCTAGGCTTCCTTGTTACCTGAGATTATCCGATGTAGGAAGTATAGTTGTAGAAAAGTTTTGAGGAGAATAGTCTTTTTATAATTAATCTAGACAGAGAGAGTCATTCATAATTAAGTAATAATTAATCTAGAGAGGCCTTACTAATTCTTTTTATAATAGCTCACATTTGGCAAAGAATAAGATTGAGAAATGTTAAAGAAAAATCGGCACCAAACTGAGGCGACTGAGACTTTTTCTAGATAATACAGAAATGCTGATTCATAGCAAATGAGTATCTGCACTCTGCTTGCATGCTTCTCATAATGGAAAGATCACTATGTCTTTTCAAAGTTTTCATTACTAAACTATCAGATACTTCTTTCTCGCATAAGGCAAAAAATATCCCTTTGTGAAAATTTCACCTGCTTGTCCTACAGCAATTCAATTTACCAACGATTTGCAAAGGCCTGTGTCAGTTATCTGGAGTTACTAAGATAAATTCAGCTGGGGTTCTGCACTCAAAATCTTTGCATATGGCAGGATACCTAAGACATGTTCTACAAATGAAAGGTCAGCTGTAGCATTGCATTTCTTAAAGATAGAGATACTTCTGCTGCTGGCTAACATGGAATAATCAGGACCAGACTTGCCTTCCTTCCTGGAACAACCAAAATAATGAGCAACACTTTTCAAGACACTGGATGTCAGGCAACAAAAAAAAAACAGTGATTCTCAAGTGATAGGAAACTAACAATTGCCCCTACAAAATAAGCCTTCCAAAAACTTACTGCCTTGGGAGAACTTTCCAGTCCTCATGCAGGGAATCCAGACATAGGAGTCCAGTGAATTCACTGAGAAAAGATGGAAATGAGATTCCTGGAGACCTAGACAGCTAGAGTTTTTGGGAAAGAGTACTGAAGAGGAGAGAAAGAACACCGGTAATCTACCAAGGCTCCCTCTTGAATATTCTGCAGAGTACTGATCAACAAATGCATGTGAGGAAAGTTTCCAGCGAGGAAAGTCCTACCTCCACAAATTAGAGGGAACAGGACCATGCCTGTTTCTACCAGCCAGACTGAGAAACCTCATAATTTGTGAGGCATTGGGTATACTAGTCAGAAGGCTGTTTTCTCAGTAATGAAAAATAATTCACAGTAGACTGAAAACAGCTCTGGGTTTCACCTAACAAATCTTAAAAACAAGACCGAAAAGTAGTAAACTGTTTATAGGCAAATTAACTGCATCCCTGAACAAAGCTCAAGAATATTTATAGGAATACAACAATAGCCAGTACCTAACAAAATTCACACAGTATGGTACTCAGTAAAAAAAATTACCAGGTATGCAAGAAGGTAGACAAATATGACCAATAATGAGGAGAAATAGCAACCAATCAAAACCAACCCAGAGCTGACACAGATGTTAGAATCAACAGACAAGGACATTTGGACAATTCTTATAACTGTATTACATGTGGTCAATGAGTGAAGAACAGACATAGAAGATATTTTAATTGAACTTAGAAGATATTTACATGGAACATCTAGGTATGAAAACTACAATTTCTAAGATAAAATTTTCACTGATGAAATCAGTGGTAGGTTAGACATTGAGGAAAAAATTTTAAGAAACTTTAAGACATAGCAGTAGACACTATTCTCAAACCACAGAGAGAAAAAAGAATAAAAACAAAAAGAACAGAGACTCCCTGGCTGATGAAACAAATTCAAGTGGATCAGTACTAGTGTAATTTGTGTCTAGAAGGAGAGTAGGTGGGGGAATGGAAATAGAACAAGAGCCCAAGCACAGGTACCGAAAAGAAAAGGTAATCAGCTGTGCGGTGGCTCACGCCTGTAATCCCAGCACTTTGGGAGGCCAAGGCAGGTGGATCACCTAAGGTCAGAAGTTTGAGACCAAACTGACCAACATGGAGAAACCCCGTCTCTACTAAAAATACAAAATTAGCCGGGTGTGGTGGCACATGCCTGTAATTCCAGCTACTTGGGAGGCTAAGACAGGAGAATCGCTTGAAGCCAGGAGGTGGAGGTTGCAATGAGCCAAGATTGTGCCATTGCACTCCAGCCTGGGCAATGGGCAACAAGAGCAAAACTCTGTCTCAAAAAAAAAGGAAAGAAAGAAAGGTAATCAAGGAACAACATAAACAAATTGTTCAAAACCAAAACCAGGGTAAAGAGAAAATCTAAAAAGCAGTCATAGAAAAAAGGCACATTATGTACAGAGAAAAAAAAAACAGGAGAAGTTCCTCATCAGAAACAATGTGAGAGCATTGTTTAAAGGTGGAGCAACACCTTTAAATATGAAAAAACTGTTAATGTTGAAGTCTACACCAGTGAATAGGCCTTTCAGAAATGAAGGCAAAATAAAGAATTTCCAGACATACAAAAGAAGAAAGAATTTGTCACCAGTAGATCTATGCTGCAAAATATGTTAAAGGAAGTCCTTTAGTCAGAAGAAAGATGACACAAATTGGAAATCTGAACTACATAAAGAAATGAAGAGCATGGAAATGGTCATAGCATAGGCAAATATGTAATCTTTATTATTATCTCCAAAAGGTAATTGACTATTTAAACAAAAATGATAAAGTTTATAATATATGTAAAGAAAAATCTATGACAAAAATAGCACAAAACCTGGAAGGTTTATGGATCTGCTGCCATTTTGGTTTTGTTGTTGTTGTTGTTGTTGTTGTTGTTGTTCCTATGTACCTAATGTGAGGATAATGGATGTGGTTTGTAATAAGGTTTTTAAGCTATGTGTAAAGTGCAGTATAGCAAAACAAAGAGCTTTAGCTAAGAAGACAACGGAAGAGATAAAATGAAATCATAAAAAATATGCAATCTAAAAGAAAGCAGAGGAAATAGAGAACAAATAATAGATGGAGAAAATGGAAAACAAATAGCAAGAATATAGATTTAAATCTAACCATATCATAAATCACATTAAATGATCTAAATATCAAAATGAATAGATAGATATTGGCAGAGCAAATAAACAAATATGCTGCCTATAAGAAACCCACTTTGGAGGACAATTGACATCTAAATAGCATTTAGTTTATCAGCCCATAAACACAGTATATCTCTCCATTTATTTAGCTCTTTAAATTTTATCTCAGCAATATTTTGTAATCTTGTCAGATTTGTTCGTAAGCATTTCACATTTCTGAAGTCATTGTAAATAGTATTATATTTTAAATTTTAATCTCCAATACTTTGTTGTTGGTACATAGAAATACAATCGAGTATTTAGACTGATCTTCTATCTGCAACATTGCCAAGCTCATTTATTAGTTCTAATCACTGTATTATATATTCCATAGGATTTTCTACATAGATAATTTGCAAATAAAGACCATTTACTTTTTCCTTTCAACTTTAGACAATTTTATTTATTTTTCTTGCCTTATTGCACTAGCTAGAACTCTATTACAATGTTGAATAGAAATGGTTTCCTTGTCTTGTTCCTGATCTTAAAAAAAAAAACGTTCAGCATTGTATTATTAAATATCTTGTTAGGTGAATTTTATCCTCTGAAATGATACAAAATGAGTCTACCTGCTCTATCAATGAGAGCATAATTTTCTACCTATGTGTCATGCACTGGTGATACAGCAGTGAACCAAACATACAGAAATCCCTGCCTCTCATGGAGTTTACTTACATTCTAGAGGGACAGATAAACAGTAAACAAGATACACTAGTAAAATCTAGGGTGTATTGATGGTGAGAAGAGCCAATGGAAGGGAGAGATGAAGTATCATTGGATGGTATAAAATGTTAGAGATTGTGACCTGGAAGGGCTAATGAGCACATCACTGAGTTGTTTCTTTGTCCTGGCCATTCATTCTCTCCCTCTTTCCGTATGACTACTGCTTCAGGCTCTCATTATTTCTCATGTGTACTATTGCAACAGCTTGCTTCCTGGTCTCCTTGTCCTTAGGCTTATCAAATCTCCATACTTCTACCAAGGTGCTCCTTTAGTGAATTCCCACTTCTTACAGGATAAAATTCAAATTTCCTTGGAGCCCATAAAGTTCCTCTCATGAGCTTGCCTTTATCTTCCTAGCCTTGTCGTTCTCCCCTTTCCCCTTTGCCTCCTATACCCCAACCTTATAAAACCGTTCGCTGTTTACTAAATATGCTCCACTCTCTCATTCCTCTGAGCTTTTGCCTAGACTGTTCCCTATTTCTATATTGCCTGTATTCATTATATGCACACGATAAATCATTTAAATGCCACTAATAAGCATTACCTCTAGAGAAAATGTCCTGGACCATTTTAGGAAGAGCTGGGTACTCCCTCTTCTACTTCCTGGGCAATCCGTGTGTATACAAATTAGAATGTTGAATTTCTTTATTGAATGGTAATTGTCTGTTTACTTGCATGTCAGTCCTACTGGACTGTGAGTACCTTGAAACAGAAACTGGCTCTACATCTTTGTTTCCCTAGCGTTGTTCTGGCACATAGGGATGATCAATAAATTTTTGTTGGAAGAATAGCTATATATGTAGAAGAAATGAAATATCCCTGATCTAAGACTTCATTTGAAGACATTTCAGTGTCCTGGATATCTGGCTTGTCATGGCTCCCTGAATAACTGCTGAATGCACTGACATACTTACTCAGTGTCGTCAGATCAGTGCAGTGTCTAGTTGTGACAATGACTTTCCTTCACCTGGGCATTGTTTAAAATGAATTTAGTATGAACTTGATTAAATCCTTTGGAAAAAATGCCACACTTTGAGCGTATACTAAGTTTGTGGTCAACTAACACCTTCAAGTCTTTTTCACTGATGTAAAGCCAAGTCTCCCAGCTAATCCATGCTGACCAGTCTTTCCCTACATGCCAGATAAAACTCTCGTCCCTGCTCAACTCACCTCATTTTGGTCCTAAGGCATCACTCTTAGAAACATTTTAAAAATACTTTTGTTCTTTTATTACATTAGACTTGTTGCCATTTCAAAGTGTAGTGACTAACATATTGGGAGAAGAGTAAACAGTGAAACATAAGACTGCTGCAGAGGATATTTAAAGATTGTAACTCAGGAAGTCTCAGGGTGTACCTAAGCTTCCGTCCTATGGCAGACGTTTTAGCTTAGACCTAATCTGAAGGTACTCTTCTCAACAAAAGCAACTGATTTTCAAATCTTGTTTTAATTATTGGAGTATCGACACAGAACAACGTAGGATACACATGCAGCTGATCAGACCGTAGAACACTGAAATTACTGCAAGAAAGAACAAATATGCTGCCAGATACCAACACAGAGAAGCCATTCCCAAAATTTTAAACAACTGATTATACATTTTAGCCTAGGAGTAACCTCATTTAAAGATGATTTTAAAGGTAATAAAGTGAACTTTAATAATAACTTAAGCAAAAAATGGAAAATACACAGATAGGATGAAGATGGAAGAACTATTTATTCAGGATGTTCCAGTTCATGGGTACTGCTGGTGTTCACAGGGAAGAAAGACAGAATGCTAGAACATCATTCAAATTACAACACCTGTCACACCCAGACTCCCAGTTCACAGAGAACTGGAAAGTGATCTTGTTAGCTCCTCTTCCTCCTCATGGTTTCTCCTTCTTAAAGTTTTCATTGCTTCCCAGCCTCTGGCCCATAACTTTCTCCCAAAGCTCCTAACGAGGCCATCTCCTAGGATGCAGGCCAACCTTCTGAGGGTCAGGTGCAATGCGTGGTCTAAGCCTAGACAGTTGGTACAAAACATGGCAACCTCTAAATCCTATACAAAGAAACACTTTGGCTGCTTACTTAAAAGGGAATTCTTAAAATGCTATACTCTGTGCTGGGAACTAATTGATTATGTGCCAAGAGCTTCAAATGCATACTATCGCAGGTATCTATTGGTGTGTAACAAACCACCCCAAAATATGGGGGTATAAAACAACAATTATTGTATTATGTTTATGACTCTGAAAGTCTAAAATTTTAGTCAGGGCACAAGTAGGGACTGTTTTTCTCTGTCCCACAAAGTCTGTGGCCTCAGCTGGGATGGCTCAAATAGCTGAAGATGGGTATTCACCACACAAAACAAAAGGCCACTGTCTGGGTCCTCTGTTCTTCTCCACATGGTTTTTTCTAGAGCAAGTCCTTCACTCATGTACCTGATATCTGAGCTGGGGTAGTTTGAACAGTTTGGGTCTGGCTGTCCTCACTGTGTCTCCACATGGCCTCTTCAAGTGCTTACTTTGGGATTCTTTACCAAGGTCCTGGAAACCAAGGCAGAGAACTTCAATGCTTGTTAAGACCTAGCTGCAAAGACAGGCAGTATCATTTCAATGTAGGAGGAGATTACTTCCTCCTAGGCTAAACTGTGTTATCAGTTACTTAAAATTTTGGGAATGACTTCTCTGTGTGGGTCTGTGGCAGCATATTTGTTCTTGGGTGTGAATACCAGGAGGTAAAGCTTTCTGGGTAGCCATTATTGGAGAACAGCTGCTTTCTTTGGAAAATGGCTACCACATATATATTCTCTCATTAAGCCCTCACAACAATCCTGTCAGTTCGGTACTCTATTCTCTTATTTTATTTAAAAGAACAAAGATTCTGAAAGGTTAAGCAACTTGCTTAAGTTCACACAGTCAATAAGGGTCGGAGATTAGGACCTGCGGTTATCTGTTTCCAAATATGTGCTCTCTCTACGCAGTCACGCTATTATCAGTTAGTATCAAGAACCACACAAGAAAGTGACATTTCAGTTTTCCATCTCCTCTAGTCCAGGAAGGACTCTTCAATTTAAGATGTGATGAAGACAATAAACAGATCTCTTGAATCTGATCACAGTCACATGATAGAATGAAAGCCGTATACACTACTGTTAATTCATTTTGATCACATACTAAAGTACTATTAATAGTAGCAATGGTAATAATAACAGATAATGTTAATTGAGTGCTAACTGTGCTTCAGACCTGGGCTAAGCACTTTATATTTACTGTCTAAATTTTTAACAAGCACCTTATATGATAAGCACTATTATGTGATACCTTATATGATAAGCATATCACAGAGAAGTAGCTTGTAGAAGTTAAATGGCTTACCCAAGGTCACACAACTAATAAGTGACAAAGTTGGGATTTGCACTCAGGGAAGTCTTGACTCTAAAACAGTTATTTTAAGATCAGTTTTATTAAGGCATAATTTACATATAATAAAATGCATCCATTATAAGTATATAGTTTGATGAGCTTCAACTTCAGAAAAAATAAATAAATAAATAAATAAATACCTTGGCCTTGGCATGTAAAGCCTTGTCTTGGGCTTCATTTTCTTGAGAAATGCAGGCTAAGACAGTTGGTATCAGATGGCTAGTGGGCATTAGAAGTGGCTCTAGAAATCAGATGCTCAGGGTCAAATGCTCAAGATGGACCATTCACCAGTATGACAGGAAGAAGGAGCCCATTTCTGGTCATAAGTGGGGTGGCACAAAGAAGCCTTGCACCAGAGAGTACTGGAAGGAAGAGCAGGTGGAAGGTGGCACCTATGCCAATTAAGCAGTGTGGCACAGTGATAGAGGAATTGGGACTTGGCTGGCTTTTGTTAATGGCTTTATAAGCTATTCTGGTTATCTACTGCTCTGTAACAAACTACCCCAAAACTTAGGGCTCAAAACAATGTATTATTTTCTCTTATGATATGGTAAGCTAACTCAGTTGAGTTGGTTGGTTCTCACTCAGGGTATCTCATGTGTTTCTAGACACATGGTAGCTGGGTCTGGAGACCACATAAGGCTTCTCTGGGCTTGAAGTTCAAGATGGCTCACTCACATGGCCAGCACTGATGCTGGCTGTCAGCTGCAAACTCATCTGGGGCTCTCACAGCATAGAGGGCTCAGGGTAGTCACACTTTGAACATGGTGGCTGGTTTCCCCCAAGCAGACATTCTAACAGGCAGGAAGTAGAAGAACTAGGATGGCTATATTCAGAATTGGCACTATATCATTTCTACTTTGTTCTTTTCATCAAAGCAGTCACAGTGCTCAGCATATTTAGGAGAGTGGAAGAGCAAGATTCTATTTCATAATGGGAGAGTGATAAGTACGTGTCCCATGTGGAATGAAAGATATTGTTGCACTCATCTTTGAAAAATACGATTTCTCACAAACAAGCTTATGTCTACTAACCACCAGATAATCACACCTGATTGGCAATGTCCTAACATATCCTTAAATTCTGCAGTTGCAGGATGGACTCTGCTGAAAATCAAGGCTAGAATTCACTTTTAAGGCATGCAGGATTACAAAGACAATTGAATGCATGGCCTCAACAGATGTTCTTTGCAAAGTCAAAACTCCTAATATGAAAGGAATAGGATCCTGAGACCTGGGATAAGAACATTTGGGTAAACAAGCCTGCAAATAGTAAATCTCCAGCTTTATGAACACTCTGGACTCAAAGGAAAAAAACATCTCCCTGTTTCTAAACAGCCTACCTTTATGCAGGAATGCAGCAAAGGCCTCAGCTGAGGCAAGTGCTTTGCAGGACAATGCTCATCCTCAGACTCTGACTTTGCCCTTTTCTCATAACCAGTAGCTGGAGTCATGTCTCAGCACAGCCTGATCCAGGAAATACAATGCCTGTTCCTTCTATACCTTGCACGACCTAGCAAACAGGCACTGGCAGAATCCAGGAAAACACGTGGGAATACATCTTGAGAGAGTTGGATGAGGAAATCCTGAATATAAAGATGGATAGGAAGAATTAATTGATATGCAAGTCTTCTTCCATGACTCAGAATTTAACATCCTGGCAAAAACATCTGGACCCAGTCCTAACACATTGGTAGGGTGACTCTTTGAAGCTTGAACACAATAGGTTACAGTGAATAAGGTAGAGTTGCTAGAATAAATTTGGTGGAGTATCAAGGAAGGGTCAGAAGGAGGTAGAAATGTTAAAATGGATTTATTAGTGAGATCAGAGAATCCTTCATCTGTCTGTATTCCTCAGAAAGTCCCAGAGGGTGTTCCTTTGACTAAAGCAATAAGAAATGCACTGCTGAAGAAAGTACTGGCTTATTTTGAGAAGTGCCAATGGTGTCTGTCCCTCATAAACTGGGGTTGATAGTTTGAGATGCTGCTACAACACTGGACTTCTTAGCATCATTCAGGATAACAGGATTCTGGAATGTCAGGGGCCAGGCAGCAATTCTTAAGTGACAGTAGCAAAGTATAGGTATATATGATTACTATAATGGACAGGAAGATTGGAAGATGCCTCAGCTCTCAGGCACCTGTGGCAGTGGCTAAGAGACTAAGGTATTCCCACCGGTGAGACAGATGAATGGCCAACTACAGTGGTATTTGACTTGTAGAATTAGAAAAAAATTAAAAGGAGAGCTGCCACAAGCACACTTCAAAGTGGATCCAATGGACCCATGAACTCAACCTGTGGTTATTTCCCCAATGTCCAAGAGCATAATTTGGATGGATAAACAAAGTAGCAGCAGAATCCTCCCACAGGTTCCCTAGCCTATTGAGTAAAAGCCATTAGGGTAGGAAGGGACAAATGGAAGTCTCTGAAACTATCCAGCACAACCCCACCAGCCAGGAGACTGTACCCAAGTCAGCACTATTTCAAAAGAAAATTAGTGCCACCAGCAAAGAGAATTGGTACCACCACTTCCACTGGATGATGTTCTCCAGCATCTCTATATATAATTCACCTGAATGGTGCTTGGAAAAATAAACTGACAGATCATGGTGGATGACAGTGGACTACCCTAAACTTAATCAAATGGTAGCTCCAACCTCAGCTGCTGAGCCAGATGGGATATCTTTACTAAACAGACCAACAGAGCCTCTGGCACTCAGTATGTTGCTATTGATCTGGTGAATATGTTCTTTTCAATCCTCATCAATAAACGGGATCTAAAGCAGGTCTCCTCTAAGTGAGAAGGACATCAGTACACATTGATAGTCTTGCCTAAGGCTATGTGAAGCCTCTTGTGCAATGTCACAAAATAGTCTGCAGAGATCTTAATTGTCTTAATATTCCAGAGGCATATGGACTATACTGGCACACTATCTTGATGACATTATGCAGATTTAACCTGCTAAACAGAAGTACCAACTTGAGTGTCGGGGGTGAGAATGAAACTCCACAAAGATTCCCCAACCTGCCCATCAGTGACATTTTTAGGAATCCAATAATTTGAGGCACGCTGGCACAGAGTCTTTGAGGTAAAGCACAAGATGTTAGATCTTGTACCTTATTCTGGCTTTCTATTGCTACGTAACGAACCACCCCAAAACTTCCTGATGCAAAACACCACAATACGGCTAAACTCATGGATTCTGTGGGTCAGGAATTTGGACAGAGAACAGCAGGAATGTCTTGTCTCTACTTTTAGATTTCTGCCAGCTTTGCTAAACTGGGCATCCATAATAGAATTCAGCTGTAATCCCTTAAAGCATCCATTTATGTGAAATGAACTAATTTCTCTCCTAGGTATTTAGAATGATATAGTGACGTGCCATACTTGGTAGAACTGAGAAAATAGTCATTCAAACCATTTTCTGTCTTCTGCAGCTCAGATAAAAAATACTCTAGTTGAGAAAGGCTGGCTATAACCTAAGTTGGAAAAACTCAGGGCTGAGGGGTGACACAAACTGGGCTGAAATCTTCTGGAGTCATCTTCATTTACATTTCTAATGCCTAAGCTGTGTCACTTGAAGGCTGGGCTCATTGAGGACCATCGAATGGAACTCCAACGTATTCCCTCTCCATGTGGCTTGGACACTTCACAATACAGCAGTTTGCAAGTAGTTGGAAGAGGAAGGATCCTACTGAACAAGAAAGAAGTGACCTGGTCTTTTATGATCTAGCCTCAGGAGTCATATAGTACATTACTGCACTATATGTATTTTGTGTGTGTGTGTATAATATACATATATATTTTATATATACACACACAAAAGTATATACTATAGTATACTAAAGTTATATAGCATAGTAGCTTTCACCATTCTCTATCAGTTGAACCAGTAAGAAGCCTAGCCAGATTCCAGGGGATATGACATAGACCCCATCTCTTGATAGAAAGAATATCAACTAATTTTGAGATGTTTTAAAGCCACTTAAAATATTTAGAAGTCAGAGATAGCAAATACTTCTCTTGGGAATATTGCTCTAACTCATTTTTTGGGTAACTTGCAAGGCTGCCAGTTTTGAATGTCAGAGTAAGATCTGCAGCAGATCCAGGCTATGATACAAGTGGCCCTGACACTCATGCTAGATAGCCAGCAGATTTAATGGTGCTACTTATCGCAAATAAAGATGTTATGTGTATGGAGTCTCTGACAAGTTCAGAAAAGAGAGTTGCAGCACAGATCCTATGGTTCTGGAACTAGGCCTTCTTTCTCCAACAGAAAAGTACAAACCATTTGAAAACTAGCTCCATTCTGAGCTCTGACAGAGATGAATCTTCTGCACATGGGACATCACGTGACCATGCAGCCAGAGCTACCCCTGTTCAGCTGAGTATTTTCAGATCCACAATGTTGGTCACAATGTCAGGCAGGCACAGCAGTAATCCATCATACAACGAAATGGGCCAGAAGAGATCCAGAGGGCGCAAGTCAATTCCATCTGCCCTAGATTTCTGTTACCTACCTCTCTTGTTCAGTTCACATCTAAAGTCTTTTTTTGTTTTTTGGTTTGTTTGTTTTTTTTTTTTTGAGACAAAGTGTTTCTCCGTCACCCAGGCTGGAGTGCAGTGGTGCGATCTCGGCTCACTGCAACCTCTGCCTCCTGGGTTCAAGCGACTCTTGTGCCTCAACCTCATGAGTAGCTGGGATTACAGGCGCAGGCCACTGTGCCCGCCTCATGTTTGTTTTCTTAGTAGAGACAGGATTTTGCCATGTTGGCCAGGCTGGTCTCAAACTCCTGACCTCAGGTGATCTGCCCACTTCGGCCTCCCAAAGAGCTGGGATTACAGGCGTGAGCCACCACGCCGGGCCCTAAAGTCTTGTAATTCCCTATAACCAACCAATGAAGACAAAAACTTGAACTGAGTTCATAGATGGGCTGCCTTAACAGGCTGGTGGTAGTGAAAAATGGACTACCACCAGGCTAGAGTCCTATGGAGGGGTGGTCCTGAGGACAGTGAAAGTTACCCCTCCCAGTAAGCAGAGCCGAGAACAATGCACTTGCTCATTCTCTTTGTAGGGTGGGAGAAGTGGTCTGAGTGAAGGTTGTATCTGAACCCACTGGCAGTGGCGAATGGCTTGCTGGTTGGGTCAGAAGCCTCAAAGCAGATGGATCTATAGTACTGGACACATAGCATGTAGATTTCTCTCTCACATCAAGGCCCACCAGAGAACCTCCTCTGCAAGTGAGGCACTAAACAACAAGGTGACAGGATGTCATGAGGATATCAGCCAGCCTCTCTCCTTAGCCACTGCATGACAGAAGGAACATGGGACAGGGATAGAGGCTCTGCATGGCCCCAATGGCATTAGTGCCATCTCACCAAGACCAGTCTAGCAACTGCTGTCCTGAATATGTGATTTTCACCAGAGAGACTGATGTGAAACATTCCATCACTCCATGTGGTACACGTCTTGAAGAAGACCAGCCAGTCACTTGGTGATAGGCTTTTTACATCAGATGCCTTCTACACTGGAAGGATCAGTGATTCATTCTTACCAGAATAGACACTTATCTGGACAAGGGGTTGCCTTCCTTGCCCCAATGACTCTGCTAGCACCACCACCAACTTACGTTCCGACATGTTTGCACAGGATGTTTGAGGAGTTAGCACTCCAGGGGAAACCCTTGACCAATAGATGCCAGAAGCCAGGAAATGTTCCTCTCTTCTGTTCTTTGAGAGGACAGTCCTGAGATATAATCTCTATAGTTCCTTAGAGAACCAAGCAGGATGGAGGCCCACTTACCACAATAGAGACCAGTTCAGTGGAGCACCTTGATCAGCCTTCCCTCCTCTTTGATATCTCTCAGTCTCCCATTCCTGGTGCGTCTATTTCCCAAAACAAACCACGTGCATTCATGAACTTTTACCAGGCTCTGCTTTCTGGAAAATTAAGGCTAAGAAGACACTGTCTCTCTTGTGCTTATTCATAAAGCATGCTTTTTCTATAAAGTGAGAGGTCTGTGTGTTATAGTTCAAGAAATTACTCATATTGGCACCAAAGGGGGGTGTGTGTGTGTGTGTGTGTGCGCGCGCGCGCGTGCGTGCACATGTGTTTAGGTAACAAGGTTCCTGCCTAGGTACTGTGGAGGCTTTGAAAGGATTCTGCTCATGGCTGTGGCACCCATCCCACTGGTCTTCATGTAGGTTGTGCAGGGCTGCCCTGTCCAAGTGGGCTTGGCCGAAGAGTGAGTGAGGGCTTCATTCACCAAGCAGAGCACTCTGGCACAAGCTGCATCTACACAGAGGAAGGGTGTCTGCTCCTAATTTATAAAAGGAACTGTCAGCTCGCTAAGCCCTGTGCCCTAGAGGCACTTCCACCCAAGGTGGGTTTCTTTTCTTTTCTTTTCTTTTCTTTTCTTTTTTAATTATTTTAAGTTCTGGGGTACATGCACAGGATATGCAGGATTGTTACATAGGTAAACCTGTGTCATGGTGGTTTGCTACACCCACTAACCCATCACCTAGGTATTAAGCCCAACATGCATTAGCTATTTATCCTGATACTCTCCCTCCCCCTGCCTGCACCCCACAGGCCCCAGTATGTGTTGTTCACCTCCCTGTGTCTATATGTTCACATTGTTCAGCTCCCACATGTAAATGAGAACCTACAGTGTTTGGTTTTCTGTTTCTGTGTTAGTTTGCTGAGGATAATGGCTTCAGCTCAATCCATGTTCCTGCAGAAGACATAATCTCATTCCTTTTTATGGCTGCCTAGTATTCCATGGTGTATATGTACTACATTTTCTTTATCCAGTCTATCATTGATGGGCATTTGGGTTGATTCCATGCCTTTGCTATTGTGAATAGTGCTGCAATAAACATATGCATGCATGTATCTTTATAATAGAATGATTTATATTCCTTTGAGAATGAGTTCATGTCCTTTGTAGCGACATTGATGAAGCTGGAAACCATCATTCTGAGCAAAATATCACAAGGACAGAAAACCAAACGCTGCATGTTCTCACTCATAGGTGGGAACTGAACAATGAGAACACTTGGACACAGGGCAGGGAACATCACACACCGGGGCCTGTCATGGGGTAGGAGATGGGGAAAGGATAGCATTAGGAGAAATACCTAATGTAAATGACGAGTTAATGGGTGCAGCAAACCAACACAGCACATGGATAC
Source organism: Macaca fascicularis (assembly GCF_037993035.2). Classification (NCBI taxonomy): domain Eukaryota; kingdom Metazoa; phylum Chordata; class Mammalia; order Primates; family Cercopithecidae; genus Macaca; species Macaca fascicularis. Next base: position 67,226,356 of record NC_088380.1, on the reverse strand, counting down.
ATATATAACAAACAAAACATTGTGCACATGTCCCTAGAACTTAAAGTATAATAATAATAATAAAAGAATGATTTATATTCCTTTGTGTATATACCCAGTAATGGGATTGCTTCGTCAGATGGTATTTCTAGTTCCAGGTCTTTGAGGAATCGCCACACCGTCTTCCAGGATAGTTGAACTAATTTACATTCCCACCAACAATGTAAAAGTGTTCTTATTTCTCCACAGCCTCACCAGCATCTGCTGTTTCTTGACTTTTTAATAATCACCATTCTGACTGGCATGAGATGGTATCTCACTATGGTTTTGATTTGCATTTCTCTAGTAATTAGTGATGTTGAGCTTTTTTTCATATGTTTGTTGGCCAAATAATGTCTTCCTTTGAGAAGTGTCTGTTCGTGTCCTTTGCTCACTTTTTAATGGGGCTGTTTGCTTTTTTCTTGTAAATTTGCTTAAGTTCCTTGTAAATTCTGAATATTAGAGCTTGTCAAATTGGTAGACTGCAAAAATTTTCTCCCATTCTGTAGGTTGTCTGTTCACTCTGATGATAGTCTCTTTTGCTGTGCAGAAGCTCTTTAGTTTAATTAGGTCCCATTTGTCAATTTTTGCTTTTGTTGCAATTGTTTTTGACGTTTTTGTCATGAAATCTTTGCCCGTGCCTATATCCTGAATGGTGTTGCCTAGATTTTCTTCTAGGGTTCTTACATTTTTGGGTTTTACATTTAAGTTATAATTCACGTTGAGTTAATTTTTGTATAAGATATAAGGAAGGGGTCCAGTTTCAATTTTCTGCATGTGGCTAGCCATTTCTCCCAGCATCATTTATTAAATAGGGAATCCTTTCCCCATTGGTTGTTTTTGTCAGGTTTGCCAAACATCAGATGGCTGTAGATGTGTGGTCTTATTTCTAAGTTCTCTATTCTGTTCCATTGGTTTATGTGTCTGTTTTTGTACCAGTACCATGCTGTTTTAGTTACTGTAGCCTTGTAGGATAGTTTGCAATTGGGTAGCATGATGCCTCCAACTTTGTGCTTTTTGGTTAGGATTGTCTTGGCTATTCAGGCTTTTTTGTTGTTGTTCTATATGAAATTTAAAACAGTTTTTTTCTAATTCTGTGAAGAATGTCAATGGTAGTTTAATGGGAATAGCATTGAATCTATAAAATACTTTGGGCAGTATGGCCATTTTCACAATATTGATACTTCCTATCCATAAGCATGGAATGTTTTTCCATTTGTTTGTGTCCTCTCTGATTTCCTTGAGTAGTGGTTTGTAGTCCTCCTTGAAGAAGTCCTTCATTTCCCTTGTTAGCTCTATTCCTAGGTATTTTATTCTCTTTGTAGCAATTGTGAATGGGAGTTCACTCATGATTTGGCTCACTGCTTGTCTGTTGTTAGTGTATAGAAATGCTTGTGATTTTTGACATTGATTTTGTATCCTGAGACTTTCTGAAGTTGCTTATCAGCTTAAGAAGCTTTTGGGCTGAGACAATGGGGTTTTCTAGATACAGGATCATGTCATTTGCAAACTGAGACAATTTGACTTTCTCTCTTCCTATTTGAATACCCTTTATTTCCTTCTGTTGCCTGACTGGGGGCACATTTTCTAATCACCGGAAAATCCTCCTATGGGCAGCAGAGGCCCAGAATCCACCTACACTTCCATCTCTGCTACTCACATCTTGACGCCCCTACATTTGGTTCAAAGCTAAGAGCATTTTCTGAATTAATTAAAAACTCAGAACATAGCTCAGGTCCAGAGCTAGGGAGAAAACCATATGGTTTTTTGGTTGAAAGAAACCGTAGATATTATTTAAGGTTAGCCTAACTCTTTCATTTGACAGATAAGGAAACTGTCTACAGAGCCACTTCTGTATTGTCTCCTACTCTCAACAGTCCAGATGTCAGGCTCCAGCCAGGGCACCACTCAGCAGTATGTGTGACCCAGTTCAGTTTCAGTGAAAAACTATTATAATTGACTAAATGACTCCTTTCCTAACAGCAACTTTATAAAGATGAGTAAAATGAGAAAATGAAGCACCAACCAACATTTTGCAAACTTACATTATACACTTTTCACTTGTACATGAAGTTTTTGGAAGAGTTTCTGTTTTCTATGAACACTAGGCAATCTCTTTTGACTTTGGTCACTAGGCACCTGTGAAATTGAGGACATCTTGTTGCATTCATATTATTTCAATGTACATTGAATACCAGGCCAGAAAAAAAGAAAGAAGAAAAGAATGGAAGGAAAAGAGATTTGTTAAATGGCCTCTTGATTGTTGTGTTTTCAATAAGTCATGGACATTATATTGGGGACTTTTGACTCACTGGTGATACAGCTTTCGGTGTGTTCTGTTGTCATTAGAAATTGACCATATTTCGGCCGGGCGCGGTGGCTCAAGCCTGTAATCCCAGCACTTTGGGAGGCCGAGACGGGCGGATCACGAGGTCAGGAGTTCGAGACCATCCTGGCTAACACGGTGAAACCCCGTCTCTACTAAAAAATACAAAAAACTAGCTGGGCGAGGTGGCGGGCGCCTGTAGTCCTGGCTACTCGGGAGGCTGAGGCAGGAGAATGGCGTAAAAACCCGGGAGGCAGAGCTTGCAGTGAGCTGAGATCCGGCCACTGCACTCCAGCCTGGGCGACACAGCGAGACTCCGTCTCAAAAAAAAAAAAAAAGAAATTGACCATATTTCACTCAGAAATGAAAGATGAGACTGACAAAAAATCTTGTTATAAAGCCCCTGGCTAAGAGGAAGGCAAGAAAGAAATACAGGTAAGCTAGTTTCCAAGAAATGAAATAAAGAGCACGAGAGATCATGCTGTGGCCCAGGCTTAAAGAATTCTTGAATTCCCATCTGAGTTCTGTCAGTTACCTCGATGTTTCATGTTGGTTTTTCCTCATTATTTTACCCAGGTGACTGCTCCTTACCCTACATAGGTTAGGGGATTAATTGATGATGGTGACATGCTTGGCATCCTCCATGCAAGGAAAGAGGCTGCCCCATCCTCTATTTTGGCCCAGAGCAGATAGCTGAACTGGAGTATGCTTTAGTCATGACTCTCCGTGGTGTATATTTTGGAAACTAAGGACCCACCTGCTGACCTAGGCCTTGAAAACCTCACAACTCCAGTCTCCATTCTGTCTGATCCCAAGGAAGATAAGACAAAAAAGCCGCTACACCCCTGCCCCCATCTGCTGCTGACCATTGCTGGGGATCTGCACTCTTCATTCTGCCTGGAGCGAGTGGGAAGTGACCCTGGAGGAGTACAGTGTGAAGCATGGATGAGATTTCTGCAGATCTTCATCTGGGCAGTGGAGAGTGTGTTCCAAAATGTGAGAGACTCATTTCAGCAGTTAGAGAGGGTGATCCCATTCTCTCTGCTCAAAGTAGCAGGGAGGGAATGAGGACGGCCCTTTTATGCAATACTGGATAGTGATTCAGAGCCTGCATGGAGGACCCCCATTTCCTGGTCAGAGTCCAGGTCTTCTGTTTATCAACTCTGTGATTTGAGGCAAGTACCTTAACATCTCTGTACCTCAGTTTCCTTATGTGGGAACTGGAGACAGGCTTGCTACATGAAGCCCAGTTCAGAACACTTTACTCATATTTCTCCAACTAATCCTCACAAACATCCCAGTAGGTAGACACTATTATTATCCCCATTTACAGATGAGAAAACTGAGTCACATAGCTGGGAAATGGCAGAGGCAGCATTCAGATCTAAGCAGCCTGGCTCCATTATCAATGTTCTTAGCTGCTCAGTAGATTGGGGAACAATGTCACTTTCTTCATAGGGTTGTTGTGAGAATTAAATGAGTTAATCATGTTGTGTGCCTACCACAAACAGTGCCTCCCCCCACTGCTTACTCTAAGCAAGTGCTCACTAGATGCATGCTACCTCTTGTTAAGCTATCATGTGGGGCTGGTGACGAAGACACTGAAGTGAAAGACAGCACGGGAATAAAGATGGGACAGCAGGAAGCAGTGAGGTACATCGGAGATGACTTGGGTCTTCCTTTCCCTGGCAGTCCCCTCTTCTCTTCAAGCAGCAAGGATGGATAATATTGGGGTCTAAAAGTACACAATTTTATCTCTGAATAAAATTCCATGAAGAAATTTTGCTCTCAGTTTGCATTAGGTGATCTGTGATCCCATCCCCCCATGTTTGAAGCTCTGAGCACAGGCAAAAAAATCAAATTACTCAGGCCATCCTGCCCCAACAGGCTCTTCCTTTCTGTTTCAGCTTCTTAAGAAATACCCCTTTTCTCCCGGGGACTGACATTCTGCTCATTGTGTTTGCTGCACAGCCCCCATGGCCAGACCCATTTTTTGCCCTGCTTTGCCCCTTTCTATGCACCAGGAGGCTGACTCTAGGAATCTCCTGCCAGCTGGCTTCCCATAGGGCTTGGTCAGCAGAAGGCACCAGCAGAAAATGCAGGAGGAAAGAGGTCAGGGCACTTCTTCCCGGCCTCACTGGTGTCTGACAAAATCGGCGATGCTTTGCTGTTGCAGCTCCCATGGAATGAGGGGAGTTCCTTCACAACTCCTGTCCCCAGGGCTCTGGTAACTCTATTTCCTCCTCTTGTCCTTTTGGCCCAAGGAGTGATCGTGGCTTCCCAGTGTTGCTGGTGTCTGGTGCCTTGTCACCCTTGTTTGCTCCTTATCCCTTTGCACAGCACTGTAAGCCACACCTGATCCACACTCCATTTGTGCCATCTGGTTGAACTCAGGGCCCTGCCATGACCATGGCTGACACATCTACATGCCCAGGATCACTTTACCCATGAGGCCCAGAGGTGGAGCCATATATTTTCCATTAGCTATCATTGTAAAAGTTTTTCTCGTTGAAAATGTCAGATAGTACATTTTAAATATTTATTGACACTAATATTAGAATTGATAGATGAACATGAAAAAGAAAACAAGTATCATACATATTCACAGCACACAAAGATAACTGCTATTTTACCATGTGTATTTTTTCCTATTACAAAAAATGCATATACTATTGTTTATTGGCTGAAATATTGTGAACAATTTCCTTCATCAATAAATATACTTCAATGTCAGTACATTTATTTCCAATACTTCATCAAAATTCTTAATGACTACAGAGTCATATTTAGGCCTGTACCACAGTTTAATCATTCCCCTATTAGCAAGCATTTGAGTAGGTTCCAGTTTTTCCTTGTTATAAACAGTGTTGCAATAAACATCTTTGTACAATATAAAATACTTGAAAATACAACACAATCAACTTAGTCTTCCTAAACCAAAAGCCACACATATGCAGCAGCAGCAGCAGCAGCAGCAGCAGCAGCAGCAGCAGCAGCAGCAGCAACAGCAGCAGCAGCAGCAGGGTCACTCCCTCTCAAGAGATAATAATATCTGCCTCCCCTGCCTCCCACTGATGTTGTGAGGTTCAACTGAGAAAATGTATATGTAAGTTCTTTATAAACTGTAAAGTGTATGGGGTGGTTATTATAGTATGAGCTTATTCTTTCATAACAACCCTGTAAGACAGCACTGTGGATATATCTTCAAGGCACATTGTACCGACAATTTTGCCAGACATAAAGAATTGAAAGCTTACTTTTAGGCTTTTATATATTTATTTTTCTTTAACACAACAAAGAATGGTGTACGAGAAAAGCAGCCTTCCTGTACAAGAGTAAACTACCAGCTGGCAGTGCATTCTATCTCTTCTGGTGCATGTCAGCTCATTACATCCCCTCAAGAGGACCACTGCAAACAACTGAAGGAATTTGAGTTGCCTAAAATGTCCCCATGGCACTGAAAGTCCCTCCTGTAATACTGGTTACCCCAACTCCTAAAGCAGATTAGTCATAATGACTACTTTCCATTCCTGTCCTAATAGTCTCTTCTAAAAAGCACTTTAGATAACTCTGCTTGATTAAAAAAAATTGAGCAGCAGTTCCGTTTCTTTTTTAATGGGAACTTTTATGTCAAGTGTAGAAGCTGCACTGACATCTCACATGAAACTATCCCATCACTCAGCAAGAGGCACTCCATTTTGGATGGATTCTTGATTTACTTTCTGTGAATCTAAGTTCATGGATTTTCTACTCTTGCTAAGGCAATACTATTAAAATGTCAGAATGCAGTTTCCCAGAGCAAGAGTCTTATACAGTTTTCAATTCTTAATGAGAGGCATCAGCCAAGTTTTTAAAATCTTGACTTGAATCATGCTTAATGCTATTTGTTAACTGGTGTGAAAAGGTTTCTGTGTGTTAAAGTGGTAACGTTCTACCAAGGTAAATGGCGTTCTGGGGCATGATATTCTATCTGGCTGCTTGCTTTCTATCCCTATTTGACTTTTTAACAAAAATTCAGCGGATGGGGCATAGCCCTACTTTACAATGTTAAGAAGTGTTTTTACTTTAAGTTGGCTCAAATTAATAAAAGACACAGGGCCAGGTGCAGTGACTCAAGCCTCAGGGCCAGGTGCGGTGACTCAAGCCTGTAATCCCAGCACTTTGGGAGGCCAAGGCGGGTGGATCACGAGGTCAGGAGATTGAGACAATCCTGGCTAACACGGTGAAACCCCATCTCTATTAAAAATACAAAAATTAGCTAGGTGTGGTGGTGGGCACCTGTAGTCCCAGCTACTCAGGAGGCTGGGGCAGGAGAATCATGTGAACCCAGGAGGCGGAGGTTGCAGTGAGCCGAGATCATGCCACTGCACTACAGACTGGGCAACAGAGCAAGACTCTGTCTCAAAAAAAAAAAAAAAAGAAAAGAGACAAAGCCTCCTCTTGAACTGTTTTCTCAACTACTTGATCGTTTGTGTCTCTTCTGGGAAGGATAGACAGGCAGAGCAGGGCCCAGTGCTCATGTGCTGAATGTAACTCGCCCTAACAGCACAAGAAGCCCAAGGGCTTGTTTTCTGTGTGAGTCAAGGAAACACCTGCTACCTCATGAGACAAGTCTGATCCAGGGGTATTGGCAAGGAAAGGTATGCAGGCCTTGCACAGAGATACTGAAATTGCTTTTGTTTCCTTCCTTCCTAATTTTGTCTCTGTAGATGTCTCACTGTTTCCATGGGTTTATTCATTTCCATCACCACCACTACCCCCACTTTTTTTTTACAGTTGTGTATTCAACCAGAGAAAATGAGTTTAAAAAAACAATTATGATAGTGAAAAAAAGAGCAGATTCAAAACTGCCATATGTGAGGCCCATGGGAGTCCCTGATTAATTTTCATTTTTATCATTTAGTTCTGAGATTGGCCTGTTTCAGTAAATGTGAGAGCAAGTGTGGTTATGGACTTGATTTCCTTGCAACCTTAAAAACAAAAGAACCAGCTTGAGTCTTTTTCTTACCGTGGTGGGTTCCTGTTAGGCAAGAACTGTAACTCCATGAGCAAGTCGTCCCAACACCACAGGGGCAGACCTTCGTCACACAGCAACTCCCAAAATGGGAATTTGGGTGGATTTCAGAGCACAGTCAGCTAACCTTGAGAACATCATGGTTGTAGGCAAAATTTTCTGTTCCTCTATTTGTCTTTCTGCTCCATTCTTGGGTCCATATTCCCCTACACATATTGGATGCTTGAAATACTGACTCTGAAAGAATAATCAATTAGCAAATAGTTACAAGGAGTAGGACACTCAAGGAGTCTAGTTGAAAAAAAAAGGACCAGCATGATAATTGTACAAAAAGTATTTGTAGAAATTCAAACGTGGAGAAATCACTGTATATTGGGAAAGATTAGGAAAAGTTACTTATAGAACAGCAAGGTAAGCTGAGCCTTAAGCAGGTAGGAAGGTTGGATGAGGCCCAGCAGGGTAGACAGGAGAAGCCATGGCATATGTGGAGTATAAGTTGACAGAGGCAAGGAGGTAGGTTTGGTCAGGTGTGTTAAGGAGACAGTGAGTTTGGTTAGAAAGGAGTTTTCAGGGAGTGGAAATGGCACCTAAGGGCAGCATATTGTTAGGCACCAGTTTATTGAAAGAAAGCCTCCAAGGGCGGTGGCTCCTGCCCATAATCCCAGCAATTTGGGAGGCCAAGGTGGGCAAATCACTTGAGCTCAAGAGTTTGAGACCAGCCTTGGCAACACGGCAAAACCCCGTCTCTACACAAAGTACAAAAATTAGTCACACGTAGTGGCATGCACCTGTAGTTACTTAGGGGGTTGAGGCAGGAGGATCGCTTGTACCCAGGAAGTTGAGGCTGCAGTGAGCCATGATTGTGCCACTGAACTCCAGCTTGGGTGACAAAATGAGAAAGAGAAAAGGAAGGAAGGAAGGAAGGAAGGAAGGAAGGAAGGAAGGAAGGAAGGAAGGAAGGAAGGAAGGAAGGAAGGAAGGAAGGAAGGAAGGAAGGAGAGAGAGAAAGAAAGAAAGAAGGAAGACAGGGAGAGAGAGAGAGAAAGAAAGAAGGAAGACAGGGAGAGAGAGAGAGAAAGAAAGAGAAAGAGAAAAAAAAGAAAGAAAGCCTAGGGGATTTGGATTTCATCCTATAGGCAAAAGAGTCATGGACATTTTTGGGCAGGAGACTGGCATGGAGGGAGATACTTCTAAAGATGATTAATCTGATGCTAATCATCAAAACCAGTGTCAGGAGGCTCCCACACAGTCCAGCTGTGAGGCCATGAAGCCTGGGAGACTGGGAACTGTCCACTGCCAAGAACTCTGGAGGCTTCCTAGGGTCCCCTTAGGAAACACCTTGCAGATAAAGCCTTTCCCTTTCTCTAAAAATCTCCACATTCTAATCCCCTACTTTGCCCTTGACGGTCTGGTCGACTATGCTGTACTAAGATGTTAAGAGCCGATTATAACTTAAAGTAGGTACAAGAGAACACAAAATTGCACAGGTATGAGAAATATTAAGAAGCAGGCTCACTATGAGAAATAACTTTTCATAGAAGCCTTCAGAACATATCTAGTAACATCTAGTTTACAATAGTAAGAAACAAAAAAACAATTTGGGTGTTCTGGGATGGGGGAAGTTTCACAAGATGGCATTTACTTCAAATTCTTCTTCAAGTGGTGTCATTTGGGTTGTGGTTGATGGCTATGACACCAAGAGAAAGCAAGTTAACTTGGATTAAGTCTCTTTTCTGCTTTCCAAATTACATAGATTTCTCAGGGTCTTTGCCCTCCCCACATCTGGACTCCAGGAATGAGTCATTTAAGGAGACACCCCCAGACAGGAGTTTCTGTTCTCTGCAGTCGTTCTAATGAGCACTCTGTACTTCGACTGCCTGTCAGACAAATCAGGGAAGAAAGCAGGAGTCTCTAAAGCAGTCAAGCAAATTTCCCCAGGCTTACAGTCTCAAAGAAATTGGGCCTGGCCAAAATGACCTCAGGCATCCACTGAGGAGAAGAACTTGCTTCTAAGAACTTCTCTCCAGCCTTCCATGTTTCCTTCCATGACAGGCATCTGTGGGGTGACAATTAGGTGTGGTGGGTGGGCATTTCTGTGGGCTGGCAGCCTATTTTAACTTCCAACTGTGGGAGTGAGCTTTAACTCTGTGCTAAAATTAGGGGAATCCAGCAACTCCTGTGGTTATTTCAATCAGTTCCCACTTATTGAGTAGCAGCGGCACAGTTAAGTAATAACATGGTAACCTTGCCAAGACATAAATGAAACGCTGAGTGTTGCCCAGTTGGAGCTGAAATTGCTTCAATGATCTAAGCTGAGAGCCAAACCAACAAAAGGGCTGCTGGCCTCTGGGGGTGGGGGAAACTGGGGACATGGAACAGAATCCCCAGAGCAGCTCTTTTGATGCTGGGGTCAGATTTAAGGGAGTGGGCACTGATTGGCCTGGCAATCCAAACTTCACTACAGAAATGCCAACAGCCCCAGGAATCAGAAAGGCTCAGTTTGCTCTTCCTCCAAGTGAGGGCACGTGGGCTCTGCCAGAGGAGCCCACTGCCAGACCCAGGGATCCTGGAAAGACCCTGGCCCCTGGTGCTTGAGTTCACACCGTGGCAATGAATGTAATCATGATCCAGAGATCAGCTCCTAAGCCACACTGTGGAGAACATTGTTCTGATTGGCTCTGCTTTGAGAAGATGGTTTTCTCTAGCTGAGAGAGACAGAGGCGCCATGCCAGCTCCCAGTTCAGATCGGCAGGTGAGGTCAACAGAAGATCAAAAGAAGGAGAAGGGCAGAACCTTGAAGAAAGGTTCTATCCAGGATTCTTAGGGCACCAAAGGGCCACCAGGCCCTAAGTCATCCCCCTTGGGTTGGGGTTAGAGCTGGGGGAGGGACCTGCGGTGACGGAGGCCACTGATAACGGCAGACTGAGCACTCAAGTTTTCAGTTCATGCAGGACTCTTTAGCTCCCCTTACCCACTCTTCTGACAGTCTTAGCCATTTTACTCTGATGGTTAAGTGGACCTGAGTTCAAATCCAGTGTGCACTCCAGGAGTCAGGGCCTACAGAAGGCCAGGAATGCCAGGAGACAGGATTGTTGGTGGCCGTCTCAGAAGTCTGCCTGCCACACATTATGATCATTTAGCCCAGGGGTGGCCAATCTTTTGACTCCCCTGGGCCACATTGGAAGAAGAATTGTCTTGAGTCACACATAAAATACACTAACACTAATGAAAGCTGATAAGCTAATAAAAAAAAAATCACAGAAAAATCTCATTATGTTTTAAGAAAGTTTATGAATTTGTATTGGGCCACATTCAAAGCTGTCCGGGGCTGCCTGCAGCCTGTGGGCCATGGCTTGGCCAAGCTTGATTCAGCCTGAGAACCGAGTGAGCACCAGAGGAGAAGGAAAAAGGAAACCCGTCCACGGCACTACCTGTTTTACAGTGGCTGTCAACTCTGGCTGCATTTCAGAATTACTTAGGAGCTTTTTAAAAATACCTATACCTGGGCCCCACACCACATATTCTAATTTAACTGGTCTCAAGTGGGTGCTCGGCTTCCTCCCCATGTGATTCCAATGAGCAGCAGGCCGGGCAAACACCAATTTCATCTCTCTAGCAAAGGTTAGGTAAGGAAGGGGATTTAAGCTTTGACTAACACAAAGGATGAGCATAAACTCTGAAGGGTTTCCAGGTGGAAAGGCATGTTAAAGGTCATCAGACAGATCCTGTTCCTCCCGACCTGAGAACACCATCCCCGACACCATCACCTCCACACCACCCCCGACAAGGAGAGGCACATTGACCTCTGCACCCCCTTCTCCCCCATGCACCACTCAAGGCCAGGCAGTTCACAGTGGGACACAGCTGACTGCTCAAAGGTTACCTTATGTTGAGCTGATTTCAATGATCTCTTCTATTTTTATTCCTATCCTTTGAGTTTTATTAGAAAGACATAAAGAAAATTCCACATGATGTTGTTTTAAAAAAAAAAAAATCTGAGCACAAGCTGTGTTCCTGGATTGAAGGTTTGGCCCTGTTGTACTTTCAAATAACGAGGATGCCTGCCCAAGTCAGAGGGACAGGTCTCAGCAGCTGTGAAGCTCATCTCCTCTCTCTGCCCCTGGAAACTCACCTGCCCTGTGTCCTAACCTGTCTATACCACAGCATCTCTCATCTTCTAACAGTACCAGGGGATTAAGAGCTTAATGGGTTTCCTTGACTTTTGTTATAACAATTACCTTCACTGCCTTACAGTAAAATCGAGGCTATACAAAAAAAGTCACTTTTATATCATTAATTAAGTAATGTTTTCATTTTATAATTTTTTTTTTTGAGATGGAGTCTTGCTGTGTTGCCCAGGCTGGAGTGCAGTGGCACCATCTCGGCTCACTGCAAGCTCCGCCTCCCATGTTCATGCCATTCTCCTGCCTCAGCCTCCTGAGTAGCTGGGACTACAGGCGCCGGCCGCCACACCCAGCTAATTTTTTGTATTTTTAGTAGAGACGGGGTTTCACCGTGTTAGCCAGGATGGTCTCGATCTCCTGACCTTGTGATCCGCCCGCCTCGGCCTCCCAAAGTGCTGGGATTACAGGCATGAGCCACCGTGCCTGGCCTTACAAATATTTTTTTAAAAGCCTATTCTGTTTCCAGAAGTGCTAGTTTCCAGAGAAGTTAATGGTGAAGCAAAGGCAGACCCAGTTCCCCATCATGGGAACCTTAACTATATAATCACACAAACACATGTTAGACCACACCTGTGATCTGGGGTGTGCAGGAGAGGTACCTGGTGATTTGAGGGCACATCACCCTTGCCTGGGTGTCAAGGAGGGCTTCCCTTGAAGATCTGAGGCTTTAGCAGAGATGGGGAGGGTGAGGAGGAGTTAACTCTGGGGAGGGTGGGGGCCAGAGCATCCAGACAGAGGAAGCCTTGCAGGCAGAGGCCCTGGACTGGGAGGGAACACGGGTAGGAGAAATTGAAAGGAGGGTTGTGTGGCTGAGACCCAGAGCAAGGGAAAGTGGGCTGACAAAGGGGCAGGAGCCATCTTAAAGTGTATTATGACCCTAAGAACAATGGGAAGACATCAAAAAGTCTTTACTAGGCAGGGGAAAATGTTTAAATGTTAGCAGTAAACTTCACATAAGGTACTTCCTCACTGGCCAATTCATACCACTATTCTGCATTTAGGTTTTAAAACATGGAAAGTTTCTTTTAAAAGCCAAAACATTCTTTTTAAATATCCAAAAACCTCTATCATTTATTCATTCATTTGTTCATTCTACAACTATTCTTGAGCACCCACTATGCACCGCACCCTGCCTCTCAGTCACCGCCAATATAGAGCTTACACGCGGGTGACAGAGACAGACAAGGAACAACAGCTATATGGCCAGGGGTCTCTCCAGGGCTCTTGGTACTCCAGTGCCTCCCTGCACCCAGCCGTCCTCAAAGCAACATTGGTATGAATGAGGCTGAGACTCACAGAGAAAGACAATCAATAGTGAACAAAACAAAGTCGTGGCTGACAGCCTAGTACAGGGAGCTAAGAACACATAACAGATAAATAGCTATACACACACCAGGTAGTTATAAATGCTATGAAAAATAAAACAGATAAGAGGAGTGCAGAATGATGAAGGGCTTGCTGTTTTATATACGATGGTCAAGAAAGTCTCTGATTAAGTGTCGTTTGAGCAGAGAATGTGCTAGGAAGCTCTATGGAGGAACAACATTCGAGGGAGATGGAATCACAGATGCAAAGATTCTGAGGTAGAAGCACGCTTGCTTTGTTCTGGACACACAAGGAAGTCAGTGTGGCTGGAGGGGTGCACAGGGAATGGCACGGAAAAGGGAATTGTCCCTCAGGAGCAGAGGGTTATGATGTCAGAGGTGAGGCGTGAACCAGGTCGCATAGCACTTTCTAGGACATAATAAGGAGTATGGATTCTATGTTGCCATGGGAAGCCGGCATCCTTGCACGAGGTGGTTAAGTGCTGAGAGAAAATAAATCAGGTTAAGGGGCTAGAGAGAGACTGGAAGGCTGGGGAGGCTATTTAAAACAGGCAGAGGAGCTCTCTCTGAGGAAGTGACTTTAAAACAGGCAGAGGAGCTCTCTCTGAGGAAGTGACTTTAGGACTGAGTCTTGAACTATCTGAAGCAGCGACCATGCAGATTTCTGGGATAAGCCAGTTCCAGGCAGAGAAAATAGCACTGAAGTGGGAATAAGCATGACATATCCTGGAAAGAGCAAGAAGGTCAGCATGGCCAGGGCACAATACCAGAGGAAGCAGGGGGAGGAGGACAGCCCTGCGGAGGCGGTGGGATGGTACTTGGCTTTTATTCTAAATACACTGGGAAGATTTTGGAGGACTGTAAGTAGAAATGACATGGTATGTGTTTTCGTGGGATTACTCTGATTGCTGCATTGGGAATAGACAATAGCAGGGAAGAAGTGGAAGCAGAGAGACCAGATAGAAGCCTGTTGCAGTAGCTAAGGCCTAAGATGGCAATGGCCCGGACAGAGGTGGCTGCAGGGATTAGGCTCAGGACCTATTTTGAAAGCAGAACTGACAATACTCACTAATGAATGGGATATGAAGGTAGAAGAAAGAGAAATCAAAGATGATTTCTGCTTTTGTTGTAGCTTGCTTGTTTGTTGAGGGAACTGGCTGAAAACCCAGTAGATTTTGGTGGCCGTTCTTGACTAAGAAGAGTGTGGAACAAAGCCACAGAGTCACAGCCCCAGACAAGACCTGAATGAAGTGCTACAGCCTGGTGGTGGCAAGACTGGGAGGGAAACAGAAGAGCACTATGAGACAGAATCCAGAAGCAAGGAGAGGAAGGAAAGGCCTCAGACCCCCTAAGGAGAAGGAGGTTGGGAGGACCTGAGGGAAGACTTCACAGCTGTGCTCCCTAGATTACTTTTGTGATCATTATAGAGTAAAACTGACTTTGTGTCTATATGTATTTACAGGTCTATGAATTTTAGCCATTGTACAATATATATAAATAACCACAACCACAATCAGGATACAGAAACAATTCCATTGCCCTAAAAAACTCCCTCATGGCATCCCTTTTTTGTTTGTTTGTTTGTTTGTTTGTTTGTTTTGGTTTTTTGGAGATGGAGTCTCACTCTGTCACCCAGGCTGGAGTGCAGTGGCGTGATCTCAGCTCACTGCAACCTCTGTCTCCCAGGTTCAAGCAATTATTCTGCCTCAGTCTCCTGAGTAGCTGGGACTACAGGCATGTGCCACCACACCTGGCTAGCTTTTGTGTTTTTAGTAGAGATGGGGTTTCTCCAATGTCGGCCAGGCTGGTCTTGAATTCCTCATCTCAAGTGATCTGCTCCTCTTGGCCTCCCAGAGTGCTGGCATTACGGGCGTGAGCCACCGCACCTGCCCCATGGTATTCCTTTGATCTGTTCTCCATTACTATATTTTCATGTCTTTTTGAGGTTGCCATAGAAATTGAATCATATAGTACATAATCTTTTGAGACTGGATTCTTTCATGCATAATGCCTTTCAAAGGCCTCTGAGACTCATCCACTTGTTGCTTTTTATTGCTGAGTAAAGATTCCAGTGTATGGATGTACCACAGTTTGTTTATCCATTCATCTGTTGAAGCACACTTGCAGAATTTCCAGGTTTGAGCAATTAGGAAGAAAGCTTTTGGCAGGCACGGTGACTCATGCCTACAAGCCCAGCACTTTAGGAGGCCGAGGTGAGAGAATCAGTTGAGCCCAGGAGTTTGAGGCCAGCCTGGGCAACATGGTGAAATCCCATCTTTACCAAAAATAAAAAAATCAGCCAGGTGTGCACTTGAGCCATGGAGGTCGAGGCTGCAGTGAATCATGATCATGACACTGCAATCCAGTCTGGGTGACAAAGTGAGAAGACTTGGCCTCAAAAAAAAAAAAAAAAGCCAAAAAAGCTGCTAAAATCATTCATGCACAGGCTTTCATAAGGACATAATTTTTCATTTCTCTAGGGTAAACACCCAGGAGCAGGATTGCTGGGTGATATGGTAAGTGCATGTTTAACTTTGTAAGAAACTTCCAAACTGTTTTCCAGGATGGGTGCTGCATTTTGCATCCCCACCTACAAAGTGTGAGAGTTTCATTTGCTCTGTGTCTTCACCAGCACTTTGTGTTGTCACCATTTTTCTTTTACTTCAATAGATAGAAGTTAAAACCACAATTAGCTATCACTACATTTGTGGTGGTAACTTACCCTCTTAAGTTTTTAAGTGCACTACATTTGTGGTTTTAATTTATATTTCCCTTATGACTAATGATGTTGAACACCTACTTAAGTGTTTGTTTGCCATCCTTATATCCTCATTGGTGATGTGTTCAAAACCTTCGCTCATTTTTTAGTGGGTTATTTGTTTTCTTCATATTAAGGTTTGAATAATCTTTACATATTCTAGATACAAGTCCTTGGCCAGATAGGTAATTCGAAAATATATTTTCTCAGTGTGTGTATTGACTTTTCATTCTCCAAGTTAGATCTCTCACAGAGCAAAAGTTCTTAATTTTGATAAAGTCCATTTGTCAATTTTTAAAAATAAATTGTGCTTTTAGTGTCATGTGTAAGAACTCTGCATAACGACAGATCGTAAAGCTTTTTTTCTAGGTTTTCTTCTAAAAGATTTATAGTTTTACATATTACATTTAAGTCTATAATCTATTTTGAGTTAATTTTTGTATGAAGTGTGAGGTTTAACTCAGGGTTCTTTTTTTTTGCATATAGTTTTTCAATTGTTTTAATACCATGTGTTGACAAGATTATTCTTTCTCCATTGAACTGTTTGTGCACCTTTGTCAGAAATCAATTAGCCATCTGTTTTGGGGTCCATTTCTAGACTCTACTCGGTTCCAACAATCCTGAGCCTTTTCCTTTGTCAATACTATACTGTCTTAATTACTCTAGCTTCATAATTAGTCTTATTATCGGGTGGTGTGATTCCTACAGTCTTATTCTGTTTTAAAATACTTAAATAATTGCTTTGAATTTTCATATAAACTTTTTATGACTTTTTTGTTTTTTAAATGTTTATACAGATGTAGTTTTTTTTCACTGTTATGAGAACACTTAACATGTCAACATATCTACCCTTTTAAGTTTTTAAGTGCACAATATTAACTGTAGGCACAATATTGTACAGTAGATCTCTACAACATATTTGTCTTGCATAACTGAAACTTCATGCCCATTGAAGATGAATCCCTCATTGCCCCCTTCTCTTTATCCCTGGCAACTACAATCCTACTCTCTTATTTTATGTATTTGAGCTATTTTAGATACCTCATATAAGTGAAATCATATAGCCATTTGTTTTTATGTGACTGGCTTCTTTCACTTAGCATACTGTCCTCCAGGTTCATTCATGTTGTCACATATGGAAGGATTTACTTTTGTTTTTTTTAAGGCTAAATAGTGTTCCATTGTGTATAAATACCACATTTTCTTTATCTAATCATCTGTTGATAGACACTTAAGTTGATTCCATATCTTGGCTATTATGAATAATGCTGCAACAAACATGGAAATGCAGATATCTCTGATGTCTATTCAAGGTTCTTTGCCAATTTTTTAGTTGGGTTATTGTATTTTTATGCTATTCAGCTGAAGGCATTTTTAAACCTTATTTTAGATATTAAACTCTTATCAGAATATGTATACAAATATTTTCTTCCTTTCTGTTGTTTCCTTTGTTACACAGTATCCTTTCAGTTCGATGTAGTCCCAGTTGTCTATTTTTGCTTCTGTTGCTTGTGTTTTTGATGTCATATCTGAGAAATCATTGCCAAGACCAATGTCATGAAGCTTTTCCTCAATGTTTGCTTCTAGGAGTTTTAAAGTTTCAGGTCTTATGTTTAAATCTTTAACCCGTTTTGCATTGATTTATATGTATGGTGTCAGATGAGGGTACAATTTCATTCTTTCACATGTATGCATACAGTCTTCTTAATACATTTAAAAGGCCATATACCATGATGAAGTGGGATTTATCCCTGGGATGCAAGGATGGTTCAACATATGCAAATCAATTAAAGTAATACAGGACATTTAAAAAGGATTGAATTTTCTTTTTTTTTAATACTTTAAGTTCTAGGGTACATGTGCACAACCTGCAGATTTATTACATATGTATACGTGTGCCATGTTGGTGTGCTGCACCCATTAACTCCTCATTTATATTAGGTATATCTCCTAATGCTGTCCCTCCCCACTCCCCCCACCCCACAATAGGCCCCGGTCTGTGATGTTCCCCTTCCTGTGTCCAAGTGATCTCATTGTTCAATTCCCATCTATGAGTGAGAACATGCGGTGTTTGGTTTTCTGTTCTTGCGATAGTTTGCTGAGAATAATGGTTTCCAGCTGCATCCATGTCCCTACAAAGGACACGAACTCATCCATTTTTATGGCTGCATAGTAATCCACGGTGTATATGTGCCACGTTTTCTTAATCCAGTCTGTCACTGATGGACATTTGGGTTGATTCCAAGTCTTTGCTATTGTGAATAGTGCTGCAATAAACATACATGTGCATGTATCTTTATAGCAGCATGATTTATAATCCTTTGGGTATATACCAGTAATGGGATGGCTGGATCAAATGGTATTTCTAGTTCTAGAAAATTACATGATCATCCCAATAGATGTAGAAAATGCATTTAACAAAATTAAAAACCTTTTCATGAAAAAAAAGAAATCATCAATAAACTAGATATAGAAGGAATTTACCTCATCATAATAAAGGCTGTATATTAAAAGCTCACAGTGATGTCATACTCAATGGCAAAATAACAAAAGCTTTTCCTGTAAGATCAGCAGGGCAAGGATGCTCACTCTCAACATAGTACTGAAAGTACTTCTATGCAACACAGTACTGGAAGTCCTAACCAGGCCAGAAAAAGAAATAAAAGTCATCCAAATCAGACAGGAAGAAATAAAATTACCTCTTTACAGATGGCATTATCTTATGTGTAGAAAGCCATAAAGACTCCACAGAAAACTATTAGAACTAATAAATGAATTCAATAAAGTTGCAGGTACAAAAATCAGTTGCATTTCTATAGGCTAACAATGAACTATCCAAAAAGGAAATTAAGAAACAATTCCATTTACAATAACAACAAGAAATAAAATACTTAGGAATAGGCAATGATGAAAGAGTTATATACTGAAAACTATAAAGCATTGATGAAAGAAAGAAGAAACACATAAATAAATTGAAAGATATTACGTATTCTGGATCAGAAGACTTAATACTGTTAAAATGTCCGTATTACCAAAAGTGGCCTATAGAGTCGATGTAATCCATATCAAAATCCCAAATGGCATTTTTTTAAAAAATAGAAAAAACAATTTTAAAATTCACATGAAGCCACAAAAGACTCCAAATAGCCAAATCAGTCTTGAGAAAGAAGCACAAAGCTGGAGACATCACACTTCCTGATTGAAAACTATATTGCAAAGCTACAACAATTAAAACAGTATAGTATTGGCATAAAAACTGGCATACAGATCAATGGAACAGAAGTGAGGGTTCAGAAATAGATCCATATATATATACAGTCATCTGATCTTCAACAAGGGTGCCAAAAATGCACAATGGAGAATGGACAGTCTCCATATAAATTTTAGAATCAGCTTGTCTCTACCTACAAAAATGCCAGGTAGGATATTTTGACTGGAATTGTATTAAATCTACAGATCAGTCTGAGGCTAACTGACCTCTTTACAACTTTGAGTTTTTCAATCCACTAATGAGGTATGCCTCTTCCTTTATTTAGGTCTTTGTTGATTCCTTTAATTATCATTTTGTAGTTTTTCACACAGATCCTGTGGGTGTTTTGTTATATTTATAGCTAAATATCTCACTTTTCAAAGCTACCATAAATTTTTAAATTTGTTTTCTAATTATACATTGCTATTACATGGAAATATTATTAATTTTTCTGTACTTACTTCGTATCTTGCAATCTTATTAAACTCACTTCTTTGTTCTAGGAGACTTTTTTGTAGATTCCTTGGAATTGCCTTCATAGACATATATGAGACGTGGTGAACAGGGGCAGTATTATTTCCTCCTTTGCAATATATATGACTCACTTTTTTTATTTGTCTTTTTTATCTGTTGTCTTTCTTGTCTTTTCTTTTCAACATTGTGCTTGCTTGAACTCCCAGCACAATGTTGAGTAGGAGTAGTGAGTATGGCAATTATTGTCTTGCTCCCTATTTTAGAAGCAAAGTACATAATCTTTTATCATTAAGCATCATGTCAGCTATTAATTTTTTATACATGTTATTTATTTGTTTGAAGAAGTCCCCTTCGATTTCCAATTTTCTAAGAGTTTTTATCATGAACAGATGTTGAATTTTATCACGATTATTCTGCAGCAAATCAAATGAATGTGTGATTTGAGTTCTTAAACTGTTAATATAGTGGATTACACTTGGTCATGGTATGATAATTCTTTTTATGTATAGCTTGATTTGACTTGCTAATATGTTGAAGAGTTTCTTGTGTTTATGTTAATCAGGAATACTTCTCTGTAGGGTTTTTTTGTTATCTTTGTGTTTTTATCATCTTTGTGTTTATTATGTTTTTTGTATGAATCTTTGTAAGATGCAGATGCAGGTAAAGCGGTGATTAGAGGAAAAATTCTACATTAAATGCTTATTTAAAACACTTAATAATGCTAGGAAAAAAAGAAAGGATTTAAGTCAACAATGTAAGCTTTCATCTGAAGAAACTAGAAAGAGAAAAATCCAAAGCAAGCGGAAGGAAAAAAGCAATACAAAAAAAAGAGCAAAAATCAATGAGACAAAACATATGTGTTTGATATCAGGTTGATGCTGGCTTCATAATATGAGTTATGAGTGTTCTCTTTCATTTTCTAGAAGAGATTGTGTAGCGTTGATCTCATTTCTTCTTTAAATTTTAGGAGAATTAATCAGTGAAATCATCTGTACCCTGTAGACTTTTTTTTTTTCAGAAGAATTTTAACTAGAAATTCCATTTGTTAGTAGTTATAGAACTATTTAGGTTATCTATTTTATCTTGAGAGTTCTGGTAGTTTGGGCTTTTCAAGGAATTGGTATAGTTCTTCTCAGTTGTTGAATTTATGTGCATAGAGTTATTTGTAGTATTCCCTGATGCTTGTTTTTTTTATTGAGTTATTTGTAGTATTCCCTGATGCTTGTTTTTTTTATTGTGATATGTAGGATCTATAGCAGTATCTTCTCTTTCATTCTTGATATAAATAATACTAGTCTTTCCCTCTCTCTTTCTCTCTCTCTCCCCCACCCCTTTGTCTCCTCCTCCTCATCCTCCTCTCTCCCCCACCCCACTTCATCTTATTAAAGGCCCATCAGTTTCATCAATTTTAATGATCTTTGCAAATAACCAACTTTTGGGTTCTTTGTTTCTCCTCTACTATTTTTCTGTTTTCAATTTCATTGATTCTGCTCTTCATTGCCTCCTTTGTTCCTATTGCTGCCATTAAGAGATTGCTTGGGGGCTGGAGTATGAGGGAACTGAGAAAATACAAAAGTAATAATGGATTTTTGCACTCTTTCTGAGAGTTAGAATCTCCCACTCCTTTAACCAGCTTCTCCTGGAGTTCTCTCTGCTCCCTGGTGCCCACTTCTGGCTTTCAGGCCACGTTGTGTTCAAAATGGGAGACCTCAGAGAGGAAAAATAATAAATTCACCATAAGTTCAGTGATACTCCAAATTCTGGCCTTTTTCCTCAATTTGTTTTCTACTATTTAATTTTTGTGTTCCTTTTACACTCTGTCCAGCTTCTATAGTTTCCTCAGAGCAACTAGGTGGAGTGTGTGTCTTTCATCTGACCCCAAACTGACCCCATATTATTTGAGCCAATTCAAAGAAGGGCATAGGACCTGATATACAGAACCATCTTATCTTCCACCATCACTATCATTGTATCTCCATGAGCTTATCTTCCACCACCACTCCATCTCCATGAGTTCCATAGAGATCTCCTGCAGTGAGATTAAGATGACTTGAAAGTATTGTGGTACTATTCACAATAGCAAAGACTTGGAATCAACCCAAATGTCCATCAGTGACAGACTGGATTAAGAAAATGTGGCTCATATACACCATGGAATACTATGCAGCCATAAAAAAGGATGAGTTTGTGTCCTTTGTAGGGACATGGATGCAGCTGGAAACCATCATTCTCAGCAAACTATCGCAAGAACAGAAAACCAAACACCGCATGTTCTCACTCATAGGTGGGAATTGAACAAAGAGATCACTTGGACTCTGGAAGGGGAACATCACACACTGGGGCCTATTGTGGGGTGGGAGGAGGGTGGAGGGATAGCATTGGGAGTTATACCTGATGTAAATGACGAGTTGATGGGTGCTGACGAGTTGATGGGTGCAGCACACCAACATGGCACAAGTATACATATGTAACAAACCTGCACATTATGCACATGTACCCTAGAATTTAAAGTATAATAAAAAAATGAAAAATAAAAAAATAAAACAACAAAGATTGGCACCCCCATGACTAGACAGATCCTAGAGAGTTTAAAAGCATTTTTTCCCTTTAGAAATCAATTCCTACTACATAAGAATGGGTAGGTTGCCCCAAAGGGGATATTTAGTGAATACCACCTTGGGACACTATGTTCAATTGTGGTATAGGTTGCCCTGAAGGCCTATGGTTGGTTTCATGAAATTATCTTCCAAGCCAGACTGACAGTTTTTGAAATGACTGGATTTTTCTTCAAGGAAAAGCAAGCTTACCTGTTCTCCAGGCTCATGCATACTTCCTGTGGTCTTTTCTGATGCTAAGTAAATTTGTTCCAAGTTTCCCATGCTCTGCTAAGAGTACAGGATCAACAAGAGCTGGGAATCCATATCATCCTTGTAAAGTGGAGTACCAATTCTCCTAGTGCAATTAGAGAGGAAAGCCCCAGTGGCAATACTCTTGCAGGCTTTATGGAAAGGTAAGTGCGGAGGAAGCCTAACACTAAATGAGAAATCCATACCTTTCCTACATGCCTGCCTGAACCAAATAAACCTTGTGTTACTATACAAGGGCTTGTCTTTTTAATATATTTTAAAATTGAAGTCAACATGGACATAGGGTGGGTGGCTCAAATTGAATGGTCATTGTGCAGAAGGCTAGATATCTCACTGTTAGTTACACAATAAAAGAGGATCAGATAAACACAGACATAACCTCTGTCTCCACTGATAATGTAAATCATCCCTTGTATCATTTGTCTTTCCTTCAGGCTGGATACAAAAGGCATAGAAATGAACAATTCATGCCTAAACACAGAAGAGCTTGAAAGCTAGTGTATGTCAGATGTTTATTCTAGGTCATCATTAAGGGGTTGAGTGGATTTGCTTATAAACACAGGCTATTCTGTCAGAGGGGAGTGGGAGAGATAGAGTGTGTTTTGCAGTTGGAGACAGCTCTTTTAAAGCCACATTGCAACTTTTTTGCCATGCACAGTAAGTTATATAGATAATTCTTCTTATAGGTTATGAAATGTTGTCCCCTGAGCAGTGGAAAGTATAATATGCTATAGAAACAATGCTTTTTCTCTCCACTTTGTGAAAATGCCATTTTTCATTACCCACTGAGTGAGAGCTTGCTAGAGATTGAAATGAGAGCAGGGTTGCCCCTCCCACTGATGGTCAGGCACTTCCTGTCACAAATTCAGCAACGACCTCTGTGGGAGCCCGAGGAGGTCTCCCCAAGCAGCTTCCCCCACAGTGAAGTCTGAAGCGCCAAGCCCTTGAAGGATGTCACATCTTTTCATGTTACCCATTTCCACCAGCCTTGTTCTCTGCCTAGGGTTTTGTGGGTTGTTGTTGTTTTTCCCACCCAGTCCAACCAAAGCAGCTGAAGAAAAAGTGCCAAGACAAACAGAATGAGAGCCTTGGGGACCCCGTAATGGGTACAGAGCATGAGTGTGGTAATCATTCTTTTGATTTGTGCTCAGATATGTTTCCTATTTGCTTTTGCACAGAATGCACATTTTCCCCCTGGATCGCAAATAATCTGAACCAGGGTAAAACCATTACACAGTGGCCTTCAAACATCATGTCTGTATTGGAACTGAATGACTGATCAGACATTTAAATACAGAAACTGAGAATTCAGGTAAATGGCACTGATACGGTTTTGTTTTTTTGGTTTTTGCTTTTTGTGTTTTTTAAAAAAGCATGCTCCAAGTTGTTTAAATAATGTTTGTTTGCTTGGGTTCTGTCTCTTTTTTCTTTCCTTTCTGTCCCTTCATCTATCTTTTTTAAAAAAGAATTCTGCATTTTTCCCTTTTAATTATGTTCTCATTTCAATGATTTGGTTTTATCCACAAAGCCAAAAATAAAGAAAAGATTTTTATATCATTCCTAACAATTAAGAAAGGGAGAAAAGATAGAATTCTCAACACCTCCCATGTCTGGTCATCTCTGCTCTTTTTCTGGGGCCATACTTCCTGGGACAATCTTCATTTTCTTACATTGTCATTGGTGTCTCCTGACCAGCCTCTTTTGAAGTTGATCGCAAGTAAAGAAAAAGTACACATAGAATGACTGCTTCAGCTGACTGTCCTCCATTCTCACCCAGGAGAGGGGGGAAGAGGAAAAGCCCGGTTGGTAAATAAAGATGAATGTGCTCCCACGGTGCTGGGCAGGGCTGTTTTGTGCTGGAGCAGGCAGGCAAAGGAATCCCACCACGGGGCTCTGAGTCCCAGGTTAATGTCAAGTGCTGGGTTTTCTTTTAGTTACTCAAGGATCAAAGGGAAATTATTCAATAAAAAGAACTTAAAGGGGACTTCTGTGCCCACATAAACCTTAATCAAAAACACTTGTTCAAATGTAGCTTCCTTGACCTGCCTTTTCATATTGTCTTTTCAGCTCTTATACATACACATTTGTGATTAAAATAAAGATTTTCTCCATCACCATTCAGCATTTCGTTTTCCTCTCAGCTGACCAGAATTTCACCAGGGTGACATGACAGTTTGTTGCTAAGGAACTGAAGACTATGTCATAAGTGAGCATTCTGATGAAGAGGAGTGAACAGTTGGCAACAGATTGGATATTAAGAATAAATCAGCTCTCTGTGTATGTCCCTGTGTGGTGGTATAACTGACAACAGGTGAGAAAGAGAAGGCTCAGGGCATTCCTGCTTGAAATGTGAATTCTTAGCCACCTCCTCTGTAAAAGCTACTACTCATCCCCTCAATTGCCTCTTACTTGTAAGAATGTCCTCATGCATTCGAGCTTTTCACTTCAGCTTGTTTTGCTTCTCTCTGCTTAGATCCATATTCCTTCACACAGTCATGTCAGAGATTTATCGCACTATGACCTCAGTCATATCCTCCTTTAAAAGGAGTCAAGCACAAACTTCACAAAGCCTCTAATATTCTAGGTATTCAGCAGGGAGACTGGAACATGAAATTCCTCCCACTTGGAGCACACCCACATCAATGTTTCTCTAAAATCTATTTATCTTAGTCACGACCTACGAACACGAATAGAATGTGGTGAATGTTCCCTGTCTCTCGTGTGCCTGAGCACTGGGAAAAGTTAGAATTTGTACAGTTGTAATTTCTAAGGAGGAGTGCAATAACTTCACAGTTTTTTAAACAGAATCATTTAAGAAGGAGAGCATTTTAAACGTGTCCCTTCTCTTTTGCACCATTTAAAAAGATCTCTGCATCTCAATGTGGTTCTTCTGCTATCAGATATGTGGCTGATTTTGTGATTGTTAGGTTAAGAAAAATGGGAAAATCTGACAGCAGATGATTCCACAAATGAATGATACACATACAATAATAGGTAAGTACTCACCATGAGTAAAACAAACAAATATATACAGAAAAGGAAACAGTGATCCTTTGAGAACTGAAGATAAGAGCTTCATTACCTACACAGAAAACTACAGGAAGATCTGATCTAAATTTGATTGAAGGGAAGTAAACTTCAGTGGTCAAATCCTTGGGTGGTGGGCCAATATTCTGCTTGAACTCTGTCTCTACTGCAGTGTGGGGCAATTTGGAGTAATGCATGTTTGTTCTGCCTAATTGAGAAGGTTGGAAGCTAATGAGTTTTCTGAACACTGCAAAGAAGAATGTTACATATGAAAGAGAAGCCAAGGGGTATATGGAAATGAAAATGAAAATGAAAAAAAAAAAAAAGTCCTGAGAACATGGGAAAGTTCATTGTGGTGGGCTGGGAGAAGTCCAAACAAAACAGGTTTCAGAAAGAGGTGAAGCGGTTAAAAGACACTCACCCTAGCTAGAACAAAACTATAAATGTAGAGTTTGACCCTGACCTCCCATAAATGATGCAGGCATGTGTTGACAAGCAAACAGACCTACAGCATGTCATTTGATTCTGCCCATTGTTTATCCCATTACATGGGAATTTCTTTCTGTTCTCCTTGGGGTTTTTTCCCACCCACCCCAAATGTTTAAAGTCTATATGTAATCTGAGAATAAAAAGTAAAAGCTACCTCAATTTACCTAATTTAATCTAAATACCTAATTGAAAATGTGTAATTGGACAGACAAGCCTTTGATTAGTGCCAATATAAATTTGGATTAAAGAGATTAGGGCTATTTAGCCTCAAGACAAGAGTATTTAGGAGTCTTAACACAGATTGAATTGTTTGTATTCAGGGCTCTGCCAAAATGTAGAGGGATTAAAAAAAAAGAGTAGGAAATAGGCTCTGCCCTTGGGGATTTGGGACACAACAGTCTAAAACATATCAAAGAGGCACACAAGATTGCCCAAGCTTAGGGTTCCAAGAGTAGCTTTGGCCAAACACACTGCAGAAGAGAGGAGAAATCAGAAAAGCCTATCAGAAAGGGATATTCTTGTCCTGATCATCAAAAGATTTAGAGATGATAAGAAGGAAGAGGGTGTCCTTGGGCTACAGAATGCTATATGGAAATGGAATGAGACTGAAATACCTCTGAGATGACTAGGAATATTCTGGTTCTTTGTTGGTGTGTGACAAACTACCTCAAAACTAAGTGGATTAAACAAAAATTATATCTTGCTCACAATTTTTGTGTTGCAGTCATTCAGGAAAGGCTCAGCTGGGTGGCTTATCTCTGCTCTACATGGCACTAGGGTCCATTTCTAACATTGCTTCTTCACTCATAAGTTTGGTGCTTGGAGTCTGTGGTCTCTCTCTCTCTCTCTCTCTCTCTCTCTCGCCCCACTCCCTCCCCACCTTCCTCACTCCCTATTATCTGCCCCATGTCTAGGACTTCTCACAGTATGGCAACCTCAGGGTAGCACGATTTCTTACAAGGCAGCTTAGGGTTCCAAGAGATTGTTTCCAGAGACACAGGCAAAAGCGGCAAGGTTTCCTATGACTTAGCCTTAGAAGACCCAAACATCATGTCTACCACATTCTGATGTTTAAGCAGGTCTTGAAGGCCAGCCTATATTCAAGGGAATGGGAATTAGACTCCATCTCTCAATGGGAAAAATAGCCAAAAAAAAAAAAAAAAGTTTTGCCATCTTTCGTCTACCAGAGTGAACAATTAATAAGGCAGATGGTTTAAGTGAGTGGTCAGAGCCACAGCAGGACAATCATCAGAGCGAGAGGTGGAGGATGAGTGTCAAGGACTTTAAAGGTGAAGTTGAGAGATTTGAACACTTAAAGAATAATATGTTCTTCTCCCAGCATAGTCTGTCTTGTGAAATTGCACTCAGCTGGATGGAAGAGAACACATGATCTCCTAGAGTTCCCAGGCACTGAACTAGGGCAATGAAGGAGACTAAAATTCTCCATCTGAATCTCTCTAACAGGAGACTTTCTAGACAAAGCGTATTTGGTTATGAAGAACAGAAACTCATTCAAGCCAGTTTAAGAAAAGCAAGGACCAATTCAAAAGCACTGCAGGCAAGCGTAAGAGCATTCCAGGACAAGAGCTAGGGGAGCTGGGCCACAGGAATTCTGACAAGTCTGATACTGCAAACCCCAGAGCCAGGGTTACTCTTCTGTTCCTGATATGGGCCTGAGATCTCTCATCTCTTTGCCAGCTTTGATCTCTTTCTTGTCTTCATGGACAAGCTTTCTCCACTGACTGACTCATCAGAGTACACATGGCTGAAAATGACTGACCCAGGCCTGGGTGACCTTTGATTCCCCCAGGACCAATATGCCTTTGCTTCCAAGCACCCAATAGTATCTGATTACAGGTTGTGTATCTCTGGACTTGAATTCTGGAGATGAGGCATTTAGTTGGATTAGACCAGTCTATGGATTGGTTCCCCTTGAGAGAAACATTCACTTTTGGTTCAATCAGTGATGGCTGTAGAACAGGCTTAGGTGTTTAAAGACAAGTAACATGAATGCATCATTGCCTAGCTCCCCTCTCCATATCAGTGAAACGCCATAGGCAGGAAGCAATTCGAGAGAAAATGTGTAGGATCGCTAAATGACAAGAAAGAATGACCAGGTGGGAAACATGCCTGGGGCTGGAGCTGGGAATAAGGACATAACAGGCTGGTCTCCAAGCCATTCTTCATTCAAATTCCAAACCCCTTCCCTGATAGAGTCAGACTCATTCCCTATTGAACTTGTCCTGGCAGTCTTGATGTATGAAGCAGTAAAGTAATGGACAGTAATGGATGGTATCAAAGAAGGTGCCTTCTTATCTGACTCTCACAGAGGATTTTACAACGGTGTTGGGGGGTATTGGCCCTCTCTTTCTGCGTTATTCTCCAGCATACATATCTATGCTCAGGTCATAAGGGAAAGACTGATAGCATAAGTGCTTTAATAATTTTAATGAAAATTATTAGGTTTTACTTAACATAATTTACATATAGATCACCTGCCTGCACAGAGCTCCCATGTAGAGATGGCAGGGATCCCTGCAGCAGGGATAACCCCAGGAAGGGTAGGAGGGAGAGGGAGGGAGGGAGGGAGGAAGAAAGGAAGGAAGGAAGGAAGGAAGGAAGGAAGGAAGGAAGGAAGGAAGGAAGGAGGGAGGGAGGGAGGGAGGGAGGGAGGGAGGGAGGGAGGTGGGGAGTCAGGGAAGGAAGGAAGGAAAAAATGATATGCACCAGGTAAAGAGGCTTGGAAAGGGGTTACTTCTGGGCAGAAAATAATCAGGGGTTTGTTTTTTTTTTTTAAGAAATCTTATAATATAAAATAAGTATTGCTTAGCATAAGAAGTGTAGGAACGGGAAGAAAATTAAATGAGGGATCTAGATCCATGGAGTGCAAGTGAACTACAAATTTGGTAAAAGTTTCATTTGTTTTGAAATTTTAAAGAGAATAATTTGTAAAATTTAGGAATAAACATCGATTTGGCATCTTTAAAAAACAAGATAATTAAGTTTTAAAAACTGAGTAAGAAAACAAATCCAGTTGGAGAAAAGTAGCAATGGCACCGCATACTGTCATGAAAGAATGCAAATCGGTATTTTCCTTTCCACTAATTAGCAGACATAAATCAGGATAAATTTTAAATTGATGAGACTCTTTCAACACAGGAGAAAGATATTGACCTTCTTGTGGTAAAGGTAAGTATGAAGTACATTAAAATCACCATTTTGGCATAATCAAGTTTACCTCTACATTAACTTTGGACTATGACACCCCTTCAGAAATGCTGTCTGCTCAAAATTCTCCAAACACAGCACTGAATGGAATTCTGCTGGGGTAGAAGAATCGTGACCAGGCAGTCAAAATCAATTTGTTCCTGTGATTGACATCAGGGCCTGTGTGTCAGCCAAGCTCTCTCATACCATCTGTGCTCTGATTATGATCAATAGGTATTTGTGATATGCCCAGGAAATGTGCTGTTTGATTACTTTTACATGGGAGAAAAGACAAAAACGTCTCAACCTGGAGTCTACTGATGTGGATGCAGAAGCTGGTTGATGAATTATTAGAATATAGAGTTTGCACTGATAAACTTTTGAACTTTCATTGAACTTGTAGATTAAGAATAGGCAGTTTTTCCAAGAGGAAAATTCACCAGACAACCAACAATTTTTCTTTCACATATTTAAGCAAGATGTTCGATCTGGTAAGGAAATAATAGTAATTTATGTCTTTGATAATTGAGAAGGATTATAGTTCTATACACAGAAAAAGCAACCATCACCCGAGCCCTGTGAGTCACAAAGCCATTAAAGAAGAAGCTTCCAGCTTAAAAGCAGATGAAACCTCCGGATTTGGAGGGTGGTGTTCTTCAAGAGAGAATTAAGAGAGGGGAAAGAAATCCCCACGTACTTGTAAAATTAGGGCCCTCTCTCTGCCTCCCTTCTGAACAAGTATAATGACACTTTCAAGATTCAGCTTGATAACCCACACTAAAAGAAAAGCATGCATACACAAAACCATTCCCCTTAGTGCACATGGCTCCCCTGCATATACCACCATGCCCACACAAGCAGAGACCCACACTGACCTTCAGTGGGAGGCAACCCTCCAGAGAGTAACAATGAAGCTGCCTCCTTCAACCTGAAGAGACCCATAATTCTCAGAACATCATTTGTCTGGTAATCTGTAGGAACAGCCTGGAGCAGATTAAAGGTTAAGAAGGAAGATTGCTGACCAGCTGGAAACATGTGTTTGGTACATCCAACTAACTATAAGAAATTATCTTCCTGATAAAATAGCGTCAGCTGAGATCAGGTTTCTGAGAGATGGGTATCATTAATTTTGCTGCTACAACATTGAACAGCTTGCATTAAAAATACACACTAGATTGTGGCTCTTTGGCTTGATTGGTACAATGCACCAGAGATTTCAAAAAAATGCTGACCACTCCACGGTTCAGTTGCCCTTATTAATGATAAGTCCTGTCACCTCCCTTTACTTTAATGCTTTGCTTCCCTATAATTCAATTTGAATCAATCTTATGCTTATTTTTAAGCCTGTACCTTGCTAGTGCTCAAAAAATGAGAAGACACAATCTTACTACTATTTGTTAGTATCTGGTGTTTATAGCATCACAGGTGTTATAATGTAAGCCGGGGAAACAGTCAACAAGAATGAGGACCACAGTCTCAAAGAGAAGGCTAGGGATGGAGCCAGCTCCACCTGGGGATCTAAACTAGGGTATCTTGGTTGCCAGTAATGGACACTTACTCAGTTTTTCTCAAGTAATGTAGATTAGAAGATGTTACTATAAGAACCTATGACCTGGTAGACAAAAGTCGTCATGAACTTGGACAGATCTGGGAACCCATTTTTCTCTCGATCTCCTCTGTCTTTCTCTCATGGCATGTCTACCATGTCCACATGTTTGCTCCATCCTCCTGTCTTTAACAACTTGGCTACTCAAAGTTTCTGTTTCCTCATAACCGTAGTTTGCACGTGACCTCTCATGACCTTCATTCTATCTCCTGGTGTTTAGTGTTAGTAATCGCTGCTTTATTTAAATTCTAAAATGGAGAGAGAATTTTATTGTCACTACTCACATTTCATGTGACCACATTCTGGGTTACTGGGTGGCCACTAGCTGAACTGCTCTAATGTTGATTATCCAACATGGACCAACTCCCTATAGCTTAAAGGACCAAGTGAAGGGATATAATAAAACTACCCTTTCATCAAGGGGAAGTTCAATTTATAAAGGGCAGAGTAGGCATTCTGAAGATTAGTCTGCCTGGTCCATGAGATAATGGGGAAAGGTTCTGTGGAGGAGATAATATATGAGATGATCATAAAAGGGCCCCGTGTGTGGATAGGCAAAGACGAAGTAAAAGTGGATATAGTAGCATAGGGAAAAACCAGAAATAGGAAAGAAAATATTACGCATTTTAGTCTGGCTACAGCACTTCTCAAGCTTTCTGTGCATATGAATCACCTGAGGATCTTGATAAAATGCAGATTCTTATTCAATGGGTCTGAGATGGGGCCTGGGATTCTGCAACTTTAAACAAGTTCCCGGGTGATGCTGATGTGTTGGTTCACTCTGAGAAGTACAGCTAGAAGAAAGAGCCTTGAATGCCAAGCTAAGAAAGTGCTACTTACTCTACTTCAGTAAGTAATGAGAAGCTTTGAAGGATTCGGGAGAGAAGAATGATATAATCAGAGTGGTGTTAAAGGACAATTGATTTGGCAGTACTTTGTGGGATAAATGAGAAGAGAACTGGAAGATCAGCTATTTAGCAAATGTAAAGGCCAGGAAAGAGGTAATAAGGACTAAATCAGTATGATCACAGTTGAGGGGAAAGGAGGGCTATGCAAGATCAGCTATACAGCCAATTGAACATGCCCTTCCCACTGTCCTTACCCAGTCTTGCTTTAGTTGACAAGAGAAGCGGCTTCTTCAGGCATCATCTGGTGACATCTTTGTCCTTTCTGGGGTGTCTGCTTTTCATTTCAAATCACATCTAAAGATACATCCTCTCTTTTACCTCTAACCCTTAATTTCATTCTCTCTGCCTAACTGCATTTTCTATTGTGTGCAACTTGCTGCATGATTTAACTATATTATAACCATGTAACTATGTTATTTCACTGTTATTTCATTGTGTACCAGTAACCAAATTCAGTAACTGTATTTGTTCTGCTGAGGAGTTTTGTAGGAAGCATATCTGAAGGGCACCAGGCAATGAAGTAAAGTCTATTACCACCTTATCACCATCAGGAAAATGATCTGTTTGTTTGCAGTTCACTGAAGTACATAGCTAAAGAAATTGAAAGAGAGCTTAGGGAGTGTCGGAGTGAAGTCCAGATATGGAGACGGATGGATACTCTGAATACTAGGCTGTGGTTCAAGACCCAAAAAATGGCTGTGACACTGTGCAGAAGAGAAGTTTCCAAATGATGTTATAGACAGGGAAGAAGAGCTGGGAGAGACATACCTTTTACTGTAATTCAGAGCTTCTCTTACTACCTGGCTTACACAGTCCCTACTATCCATTTAAAGCCAAACCAAAGATAAGCTTGCTGTTAAATACAAATCCCAACTGAAATTTTCCTAAAGCTAAAGGCTTCATCATATCCTGTGATTATAGATATAAATGAAGAAACCTGGTGCTTGCTTATTGAATTGTTCATGCCATTTTGAGGTCAACCCCTGAACACTGAACTTTGGTTTTCTAAGGCCCCTGTGCATTAAATAATTTATATGACATGCAGGACTTTAAATCCATTCCTTTTCTTCCTAATAGGATGGGATTTTGTGCACATGTACATACTTACAGCTAAAAAATAAAAAATCAAACAGTTGTCACTGATCAAAACAACAATAATTTGTCCTGTGGGGAAAAAGAGAGAGAGAGAGAGAGAAAGAAAGAAAGAATAGAAAAGAAAGAAAGAAAAAAGAACTGTCCAGCCCTGGAGACTAGAGCTGTTTTGATTGCACAAGAACATAATCAGAGTCAGGAACACACTAAAGGAAATATTCCCAAAGGAAATCAAGATTAAGATGCACACTTCGGCCTCTTCCTACAAGCACCAACCTCCCAAGCCCACAGGTCATTTTGTTTGACAATGTCACATCGATTTACATTTCACAATGCACTCTTAACTTCAGAATCTTAATGTGCTGGCTGGAATTAGCTGTATCTTTAGAGAAGAGTCTGATCTTGACCATGTCCTCCTTTGGAAAGACTTCCTAGTTGGTTTGTTATTTTGGTAAATGAGAACCCAGGAAGAAATTAAATCAATTTTATGGATACGCGCATGTGTGTGTGCGTGTGTGTGTGTGCACGCGAAAGTGTCCCTGCACGACAGACACTAGGAAACTGTGCTTTGAAGAGAACAAACCCTTTCAGGAAAAGGGTTTCATGTTCAAAAGGAAATGAGGAAATGTGACTTCTAGCCCAGATATTGCCAGGCCCACTTCCATCCTTGGTTTCGCTCCACACTGGAGCTCAGGATTCTGGATGTATTTCCTTCTGAGTGTCCTGATGGTGGCGGAGGGCAGGGTGGGGTAGAGCAAGGCATAGCCTGCCATACGGGGAATCTGTGCTGTTTCAGGTCTTTCCTCCAGAGGCAGCCGGAGGGAGATACCCAGTGTCATAAACCCTGCTTCCTCCTTCCTTATGTGCCACCTCTTTTCCTAGTCCCACTACTTCAGAAGTAAATCACCATCTTCATTGGAAGTAACCTTCTTCCCTAGAGAGGTGAAGTGACTGGTCTATGGTCATGCAGCTATTAAGAGCCTGTGACAGAAAGAAATCCAACCTCTTCAGTTTCAGGTCATTGCATGTTCTTTCCTCCTACCTTGTAAGCAGAGCTTCAGTCTTTGATGTGGGCCCTGCGTCCTGGGCCACAGAACAGACTTAGGGTTCAAACCTCCCTGGGCCTCACCTGGCATTTCCACGCCAAAGTTGCATCCTGCCCCTCTCTGAAGGGTCACCCTCTAGCCTAGTCATTGTGGATGGAACCTACTCCACAATCCCAACATCACCACAAACACCCACTGCCCCTACAAGGGACAGGAGGGCTGAGATTTAGGGACCCAAGTATAGATGCAAATTAGAATATTTTTAATGTTATGAGAATGATGGTGAAAACTCTTTGAGGACAAGAGTTATATTTAGTCTGCAAATATGTATTGAGAAGAATCCCCAAAAAAGTTGCCATTAAAGAATAATGATAAAGATTCATGCACTTTAGTTGGGGGAAGAGTTTAGGGGTGGCATTATGAAAAGTTGTGGGGATTTTGAAGCAGCCTTTACTCAAGAGATGGTTGTGTGCTAAGGGAGAGAAGATTTGGAGCTATTACTCACAATGCACCACCAGAAGATTCCAAGTAGGAGAGCCTAGGCAGAGAAGTTCCATGGGGTGTGGGAAGGTGGGGGTATGGTAAGAGACAGCATGAGAATAGCTGAGCTGAGGCTGGGTGGGGTGCTTGTAATGTCCAAGCTCATGCTTGTAACGTCCAGCACTTTAGGAGACCAAGGCGGGTAGATTGCTTGAGCTCAGAAGTTTGAGACCAGCCTAGGCAATACGATGAAACACTGTCTCTACAAAAAATACCAAAAAAAATAGCCAGATGTGGTGGCAGGCACCTGTGGTGCCAGCTACTTGGGAGGCTGAGGTGGGAGGATCGCTTGAGCCTGGGAGGTCAAGGATGCAGTGAGCTGAGATTGCACCACTGCACTCCAGACTGGGCAATAGAGTGAGACCCTGTCAAGAAAAAAAAAAAAAAAGAATAGCTGGGCTGGACACACTTCACTATTCACTACAGAGACAGCCATTCTCTCCAGAAGCCAGCACGAGGCAGAACCTGGCTGCCAGACAGGGGAGCTTCTTCCCCATCTAGAGACCAAAAGGTCAAGTGTAGAAACTCAGTTGGGTAGATGTGAAGGATGCTGTTGGCCAGTTGACTCAGCCTCCATTCCTAACTTCCTCAGGGAACCAGTCTATACTGTAGACACCAGAAAATGAAAAACTAACTTTCCCTTCCTCCTTTCCAGGTAGAGTCCCTCATGGGATTGGGTTCCACCAATAAGAGCCACTTGCGTGAGACCTCAACAGAGAGCCAGGTCAGTGGGATGGAAGGCACAGCGTGAAGTCTTTACTTTGCTGGCTCAGATCATGGCAGAATGGTGGGCTCTGCCACAGACAGTGGGGGAAGGATGTTCCCTCAATAATATCAGAGCATCATCCTGGGAACTGGAATTGTTTCTGAAAGCTCCAACTAGAGTCTGCTTGTTCAGCACTTCCAAAATGTTCATAGGCCAATTAATACCTGATTATCAATGCTCTCCTGTTTCAATAAACTGGAACAATTTCTGTCATCTGCATCACCATGGACAGTGACCAAGATAACATATCTGACTCCCCAAACTGATCATTTTTTAGTACCCTCCTCTATGGGACAAAATTACTTTCAGAGATAATCATGTAATAATCATTAAATATTATTACTCTCATGATTCATTCATTAGCTTTAAAACAATAATTTAAACAGAATAAATTTTAATTTTCAGGATATTATTCAAATCCAGTCAAATATCTCATGTATGAACTAAAATTTGCATTTACTAAACTTCAAACACAAATTAAAATTCCAAGTGGTTGCGCAGAATGACAGAATTAAATTAACTCAGGTTTTGTATCTTGGCTTTGCAATTACTGTGCTATCATCCTTTATCGATTATTTAGATGCAGGCATACTTACTACCACAGGGGCTGGAGACACACACTGTGCCTGAAGCCAGTTCGAACCATCTTGAACTATTCTTTCTTAATGGAAGTTCTCCTAAGTTACTTTCACATAGAATATAATATTAGTAAAAGGATAAGTAATTAACTGTGCTAATTTGAAGCATATATATGTATGTGCATATATATATATGGGAACATATGTATACACACGCACACAGATATATATGAATGTATAGAAGTAAAATTCAATAGTCACCACAGCAATTGTTTAGAAAGTGGACAAACAAAAGATTTGTGGGAGGATTATTTTATCACTGACATTGTTTAGAATTACTGGCGTGGGGATAATAAAAAGCAGACTGACTCATAGTCGATTTTATTATTGGTTTTAAATTCTCTGCAGGCAATGCAGCTGTGTGCATCTTGAGGGCGGGTGCACCCGCCCCTGGTTGACAGGTGGGGTGAGCCTGAAAGAGCCTGATCCTAAGCCTGAGGGCTCCAGAGGATTGTGGGCTTGAGGGGAAGTGGCGTGGCAAGGGGGGATTCCCAGACCCCAGCACCATCCCCACCAGATACTTCCCGCGTAACAGGAGACCCAGCCTGAGCTGCTCATGACTCCCCAGATTCTCAAATACTGCTGAAACATAAAGGTCCCCACAAATTGCCTTTGGTGATGAGGAACCAAGAGCCCAAAACTGCTGAAACGCTGGTACCCAGTTCTCAGTAGTGAAGTGACTCACCCACCCCATGTGAGGGAAATGTGTGCTTCAACACAATTAAACCTCGTCTCCTGCCACGGGCCCTTGAGGGCACACACAAGTTGTTGAATTTATGAATGTTAACTCTGCCAATGCCGAAATTCTACTTTAACCTATACGTGGAATGTCTTTGTTCGCTGGCAGATGAGCTGCATCTTGGGTGTCTGCAGGGGACAGGGTGAGTGAAGGCCCCCACAGAGCTCTCAGCCTGTGAAGGCCCTGATCCAGGGCACTGTCTTTAAAAACAGAAGTTTCTCTCTTTTCCCCTTCAAGTGGTGGCCGCACTGAGAGACACCTGAAGTTCTCTGAGAGCAGAGACAGAGTTTATTTCCGGTGTCCTTCATGGTCCCCAGCAGTACAACTCTCATAAAAGGTTAACTTCCTAGTTCTGGGTAGAGTCAAGTTTGTCTTTTCTCCTCTAGTTGAGGGGTCTTTTGCATAAAGGTACAGTCCCACAGAAGATGACTAAACACATAAGCCAATTTTAATGCTATATCCTGAGACCCCAAGGGAGTCCAGGGGAGAACACCTCCCCAGACAAAGGAAAGCGGTACCTCCCCACCCCAGGGGAACACTGTGGATAAGATGCAGGTGGGCAGCGCCTGATATCCAAGGACCCGTGGAAGGCTGTGACCTTTCTCCTCTGAGCAGCAGTAAGCCAGATGTCCACCAACAGGTCCCAGAGACGCGGCCACAGCAGTAAAGCTGCATGCCAGCCTACTTGCCTGGCACTGCCCAGGAGAGTGCCACTAGTCCCCATCCTGCAGGACCAGTGGGTGCTGTCCTCCTCTATGCAGAGTGGCCAGGGAGGAGGGGCAGGACCATCTAGCCATGTGGTTCATGCCTAAGTGTCTGGGAGCAGGAAGACATGCATTTCCAATCTAGCATTGGCACCCAAACTCACATTGTTGTTTTCCTGTCAAGCAGTGTTAGCCAGCCTTATATCTAAGGACTACAGGCTTTAGTTACTCCAGGGAACAGCCTGGTGGCCAAACAAAGAAAGGCTTGTTACAAAGGCCCCTTTGTTGAAAGGGCTTTTGTCCCAGCAAGAGGATTGCTCTAGGTACCCCTTATAGGCCACCAGCCCAGAAGAGGGAAGTAATACTTGTCCAACTAACCCTCGGGTGTTTCAGAAGACCTGGACTCAAGTCCTCACAGCCCAGGTTTGCTGGCAATGTAGTCTGCTGTAAGTCACATATCCTTTTTAAGCCCCAGTTTCCTTACCTATCAAAAAGCAATCATTTATGTGAATGTCACCCTCTTTTTTCCAGTCCTGGAGGCTGAGTCCCCCAGGCTGCTGGAGGCGCTGAGAATACCTGGTCCCTACTAACACTGCAGAGAGGTGTTTACACCCCTCGCTGGCAGAAGCCACTTCCCGTCTGGAGAGCCAGGAAGGACACCTCCTGTCACTCCCTAGAAACAGAACAGCAGGCTGCTGACCTTCATCCGGCCACCAGTGCTCCACCCTGAACTCAAGATTCCAGGACACGAGAGAGAGGCTTCAGGAGGAGAGAGATTTCTCCTTGGAAAGCTGGAGGAGCTGAGAGGAGAGTAGGAGGCAGTGAGGAGGGACCTGCAGCAGGTCTCAGGGACTGTACGGGGTGTGGACCTGCACTGTACTTCTGCCCCCTGACCCTCATTCCTGATGCTTTTCTGAGTTTGGTTCTCCAGCCTTCTGACAATTCCATAGGCTACTGGATAGATAACCTTCCAGCAAATTCCCTTTCTGCTTAAGCTAACTAGATTTGAGGTCTATTGTTTGTAACCAAGAGTCCTACCTGATACTGTGTAAGATACAGCCAGAGAGGAAATTACCCCAAAAATATATATTTTTGGGGGGGAGCCCACCCCAGATGGCCGAATAGGAACAGCTCCAGCCTCCAGCTCCCAGCGTGAGCAATGCAGAAGACAGGCGATTTCTGCATTTTCAACTGAGGTACCGGGTTCATCTCACTGGGGCCTATCAGACAGTTGGCGCTGGTCTGCGGGTGCAGCCCGACCAGCAAGAGCTGAAGCAGGGCGAGGCATCACCTCACCTGGGAAGTGCAAGGGGGAAGGGAATTCCTTTTCCTAGTCAAAGGAAATTGAGACACACAACACCTGGAAAATCAGGTAACTCCCACCCTAATACTGTGCTTAATCAAGGATCTTAGCATATGGCACACCAGGAGATTATATCCCACACCTGGCCCAGAGGGTCCCACACCCACGGAGCCTCCCTCATTGCTAGCACAGCAGTCTGAGATCTAACTGCAATGTAGCAGCGAGGTTGGGGGAGGGGCACCCACCATTGCTGAGGCTTAAGTAGGGAAACAAAGCTGCAGAGAAGCTCGAATTGGGTGGAGCCCTCCTCAAGGAGGTGGGCCTGCCTCTGTAGACTCCTCCTCTGGGGACAGGGCATAGCTAAACAAAAAGCAGGAGAAACCTCAGCAGAGATAAATGTCCCTGTCTAACAGCTTTGAAGAGAGCAGTGGATCTCCCAGCACGGAGGTTGAGATCTGAGAACGGACAGACTGCCTGCTCAAGTGGGTCCCTGACCCCTGAGTAGCCTAACTGGGAGATGTCCTCCACTAGGTGCAGACCGACACCTCACACCTCACACAGTGGGGTATACCCCTGAGAAGAAGCTTCCAGAGTGAGAATCAGACAGCAACACTTGCTATTCAGCAATATTCTATCTTCTGCAGCCTCTGCTGCTGATACCCAGGCAAACAGGGTCTGGAGTGGACCTCAAGCAAACTCCAATAGACCTACAGCTGAGGGTCCTGACTGTTAGAAGGAAAACTAACAAACAGAAAGGACACCCACACCAAAACCCCATCAGTATGTCACCATCATCAAAGACCAAAGGCAGATAAAACCACAAAGATGGGGAAAAAGCAGGGCAGAAAAGCTGGAAATTTAAAAAATCAGAGTGCATCCCCCCCTCCAAAGGAACACAGCTCACCACCAGCAACAGAACAAAGCTGGATGGAGAATGACTTTGAAGTGTTGAGAGAAGGCTTCAGTCGATCAAACTTCTCAGAGCTAAAGGAGGAAGTACATACCCAGCGCAAAGAAACTAAAAACCTTGAAAAAAGAATGGATGAATGAATAACTAGAATAATCAATGTAGAGAAGACCTTAAAAGAACTGATAGAGATGAAAACCATAACACGAGAACTACATGACAAATGCACAAGCTTCAGTAACAGACTCGATCAACTGGAAGAAAGAGTATCAGTGATTCAAGATCAAATGAATGAAATGAAGTGAGAAGAGAAGTGTAGAGAAAAAAGAGTAAAAACAAATGAATAAAGCCTCCAAGAAATATGGGATTATGTGAAAAGACCAAATCTACGTCTGATTGGTGTGCCTGAAAGTGACGGGGGAAAGGGAACCAAGTTGGAAAACACTCTGCAGGATATCATCCGGAGAACTTCCCCAGCCTAGCAAGGCAGGCCAACATTCAAATTCAGGAAATACAGAGAACGCCACAAAGATACTTCTTGAGAAGAGCAACTCCAAGACACATAATTGTCAGATTCACCAAAGTTGAAATGAAGGAAAAAATGTTAAGGGCAGCCAGAGAGAAAGGTTGGGTTACACACAAAGGGAAGCCCATCAGACTAACAGCAGATCTCTCAGCAGAAACTCTCCAAGCCAGAAGAGAGTGGGGGCCAATATTCAACATTCTTAAAGAAAAGAATTTTCAACCCAGAATTTCATATCCAGCCAAGCTAAGTTTCATAAGTGAAAGCGAAATAAAATCCTTTACAGACAAGCAAATGCTTAGAGATTTTGTCACCACCAGGCCTGCCCTACAAGAGATCCTGAAGGAAGCACTAAACATGGAAAGGTACAACAGGTACCAGCCATTGCAAAAACATGTCAAAATGTAAAGTCCATCGATGCTAGGAAGAAACTGCATCAACTAGCAAGCAAAATAACCAGATAATATCATAATGACAGGATCAAGTTCACACATAACAATATTAACCTTAAATGTAAATGGACTAAATGCTTCAATTAAAAGACACAGACTGGCAAATTGGATAAAGAGTCAAGACCCATCAGTTTGCAGTATTCAGGAGACCCAACTCACATGCAGAGACACACATAGGCTCAAAATAAAGGGATGGAGGAAGATCTACCAAGCAAATGGAAAAC
Organism: Macaca fascicularis; assembly: GCF_037993035.2. NCBI lineage: Eukaryota > Metazoa > Chordata > Mammalia > Primates > Cercopithecidae > Macaca > Macaca fascicularis. The sequence goes on along the minus strand of NC_088380.1, from coordinate 67,185,969 downwards.
AAAAAAAGCAGGGGTTGCAATCTTAGTCTCTGATAAAACAGACTTTAAACCATCAAAGATCAAAAGAGACAAAAAAGGCCATTACATAATGGTAAAGGGATCAATTCGTCAGGAAGAGCTAACTATCCTAAATATATATGCACCCAATACAGGAGCACCCAGATTCATAAAGCAAGTCCTCAGAGACTTACAAAGAGACTTAGACTCCCACACAATAATAATGGGAGACTTTAACACCCCACTGTCAACATTAGACAGATCAATGAGACAGAAAGTTAACAAAGATATACAGGAATTGAACTCAACTCTGCACCAAGCGGACCTAATAGACATTTACAGAACTCTCCACCCCAAATCAACAGAATATACATTCTTCTCAGCACCACATCACACTTATTCCAAAATTGACCACATAGTTGGAAGTAAAGCACTCCTCAGCAAATGTAAAAGAACAGAAATTATAACAAACTGTCTCTCACACCACAGTGCAATCAAACTAGAACTCAGGACTAAGAAACTCAATCAAAACTGCTCAACTACATAGAAACTGAACAACCTGCTCCTGAATGACTACTGGGTACGTAACAAAATGAAGGTAGAAATAAAGATGTTCTTTGAAACCAATGAGAACAAAGATACAACATACCAGAATCTCTGGGACACATTTAAAGCAGTGTGTAGAGGGAAATTTGTAGCACTAAATGCCCACAAGAGAAAACAGGAAAGATCTAAATTTGACACCCTAACATCACAATTAAAAGAACTAAAGAAGCAAGAGCAAACACATTCAAAAGCTAGCAGAAGGCAAGAAATAACTAAGATCAGAGCAGAACTGAAGGAGATAGAGACACAAAAAACCCTCCAAAAAATCAATGAATCCAGGAGCTGGTTTTTTGAAAAGATTAACAAAATTGATAGACTGCTAGCAAGACTAATAAAGAAGAAAAGAGAGAAGAATCAAGTAGATGCAATAAAAAATGATAAAGGGGATATCACCACCGACCCCACAGAAATACAAACTACCATCAGAGAATACTATAAACACCTCTATGCAAATAAACTAGAAAACCTAGAAGAAATGGATAATTTCCTGGACACTTACACTCTCCCAAGACTAAACCAGGAAGAAGTTGAATCCCCGAATAGACCAATAGCAGGCTCTGAAATTGAGGCAATAATTAATAGCCTACTAACCAAAAAAAGTCCAGGACCAGACGGATTCACAGCCGAATGCTACCAGAGGTACAAGGAGGAGTTGGTACCATTCCTTCTGAAACTATTCCAATCAATAGAAAAAGAGGGAATCCTCCCTAACTCATTTTACGAGGCCAACATCATCCTGATACCAAAGCCTGACAGAGATACAACAAAAAAAGAGAATTTTAGACCAATATCCCTGATGAACATCGATGCAAAAATCCTCAATAAAATACTGGCAAACAGAATCCAGCAGCACATCAAAAAGTTTATCCACCATGATCAAGTGGGCTTCATCCCTGGGATGCAAGGCTGGTTCAACATATGCAAATCAATAAACATAAACCAGCATATAAACAGAACCAAAGACAAAAACCACATGATTATCTCAATAGATGCAGAAAAGGCCTTTGACAAAATTCAACAGCCCTTCACGCTAAAAACTGTCAATAAATTCGGTATTGATGGAACATATCTCAAAATAATAAGAGCTATTTATAACAAACCCACAGCCAATATCATACTGAATGGGCAAAAACTGGAAGCATTCCCTTTAAAAACTGGCACAAGACAGGGATACCCTCTCTCACCATTCCTATATAACATAGTGTTGGAAGTTCTGACTAGGGCAATCAGGCAAGAGAAAGAAATCAAGGGTATTCGGTTAGGAAAAGAAGAAGTCAAATTGTCCCTGTTTGCAGATGACATGATCGCATATTTAGAAAACCCCATTGTCTCAGCCCAAAATCTCCTTAAGCAGATAAGCAACTTCAGCAAAGTCTCAGGATACAAAATCAATGTGCAAAAATCACAAGCATTCTTATACACCAGTAACAGACAGAGAGCCAAATCATGAATGAACTCCCATTCACAATAGTTTCAAAGAGAATAAAATACCTAGGAATCCAACTTACAAGGGATGTGAAGGACCTCTTCAAGGAGAACTACAAACCACTGCTCAGTGAAATAAAAGAGGACACAAACAAATGGAAGAACATACCATGCTCATGCATAGGAAGAATCAATATAGTGAAAATGGCCATACTGCCCAAAGTAAATTATAGATTCAATGCCATCCCCATCAAGCTACCAATGAGTTTCTTCACAGAATTGGAAAAAACTGCTTTAAAGTTCATATGGAACCAAAGAAGAGCCCACATTGCCAAGACAATCCTAAGCCAAAAGAACAAAGCGGGAGGCATCACGCTACCTGACTTCAAACTATACAACAAGGCTGCAGTAACCGAAACAGCATGGTACTGGTACCAAAACAGAGATATAGACTAATGGAACAGTACAGAGCCCTCAGAAATAATACCACACATCTACAACCATCTGTTCTTTGACAAAGCTGTCAAAAACAAGAAATGGGGAAAAGATTCCCTATTTAATAAATGGTGCTGGGAAAATTGGCTAGCCATAAGTAGAAAGCAGAAACTAGATCCTTTCCTTACTCCTTATATGAAAATCAATTCAAGATGGATTAGAGACTTAAATGTTAGACCTAAAACCATAAAAACCCTAGAAGAAAACCTAGGTAATACCATTCAGGACATAGGCATGGGCCAGGACTTCATGTCTAAAACACCAAAAGCAATGGCCACAAAAGCCATAATTCACAAATGGGATCTAATTAAACTAAAGAGCTTCTGCACAGCAAAAGAAACTACCATCAGAGTGAACAGGCAACCTACAGAATGGGAGAAAATTTTTGCAATCTACTCATCTGACAAAGGGTTAATATCCAGAACCTATAAAGAACTCAATCAAATTTACAAGAAAAAAACAAACAACCCCATCAAAAAGTGGGCAAAGGATATGAACAGACACTTCTCAAAAGAAGACATTCATACAGACAACAGACACATGAAAAAATGCTCATCATCACTGGCCATCAGAGAAATGCAAATCAAAACCACAATGAGATACCATCTCACACCAGTTAGAATGGCAATCATTAAAAAATCAGGAAACAACAGGTGCTAGAGAGGATGTGGAGAAATAGAAACACTTTTACACAGTTGGTGGGACTGTAAACTAGTTCAACCATTGTGGAAAACAGTGTGACAATTCCTCAAGGATCTAGAACTAGAAATACCAATTCCTCAAGGATCTAGAACTAGAAAATACCCATTACTGGGGATATACCCAAAGGATTATAAGTCACACTGCTATAAAGACACAAGCACACCTATGTTTATTGTGGCACTATTCACAATAGCAAAGACTTGGAATCAACCCAAGTGTCCATCAGTGACAGACTGGATTAAGAAAATGTGGCTCATATACACGATGGAATACTATGCAGCCATAAAAAAGGATGAGTTCGTGTCCTTTGTAGGGACATGGATGCAGCTGGAAACCATCATTCTTAGCAAACTATCACAAGAACAGAAAACCAAATACCGCATGTTCTCACTTATAGGTGGGAACTGAACAATGAGATCACTTGGACACAGGAAGGGGAGCATCACACACCAGGTCCTATTGTAGAGGGGTGGGGGGAGGGATAGCATTATGAGATATACCTAATGTAAATGACGAGTTAATGGGTGCAGCACACAAACATGGCACATGTATACATATTTAACAAACCTGCACGTTGTGCACATGTACCCTAGAACTTAAAGTATAATAATATATATATATATATATATATATATTTTAGTCTACCTACACAAATATAGTAACCACAGCATTATTTAAAACTGTGCAAATGGGTTTTTTAATCCTCCTACACAAATATACTAACCACGGCATTATTTAAAACTGTGCAAATGGGAAACCACTGGACAGTAGTGAGGTGGTTAAGTGGAGTCTGATCCATTCACTCGGAAAAGCAAGCAATCATCAGAATAATGGGTATGAAGACGATGCAATGACAAGGGAAGTGCTCCTAAGATCAACTGACAAATGACAACAGGATAAGAAACTGAATATGCAAGACGTGCCCCTCTCCCCCTACCAAGAATAGAAGCTCCCTAGGAGCTAGACTTTTGATCTGTTTTGTTCAGGGTCCTATCTCCAGCAAGTGGCAATGGTAGACACTCAACTAACACTTAGAGAATGAATGAATGAACTATTTGCACAGGGGAGGAGTGGGTAAAAGCACCTTCAAATGCTGTTAGTGACTAGTACAGGTTACTCCGATTTTTTAAAGCTGTTGTTCTCTTTCCTCTATTTCCAACATTTTCCATCATGTGGTTTTATTCACTTTCCTGAGAAGAAAAAAAATGTTTTTCTTAGCCCAAACCATTGGTAGGTGGCCTGACTTCCCTAATATTTATGTTCCTTCTTGAGAGGCCTAAGTTGCAACTAAGCAGGGTGGCAAGGGCAAAGGAACATTTGCTCTCCTTTCCAAGTAGAAATGCTCAGCTGAAGCAGTCATTAAGGAGCCTGGCTCTGCTGCCCAAGGATACACTTCCTTCCCATGGGCGGCGAGCGCCGAGTGACCTTCACAGCCCCTGGGCTGGATCTTGGAGCAGGAGAGTCTGTCTGGGGCCATAAAGCGTCGCCAGGTGTCCAGGCCAAGTCAAAGGCCTTCCTGCCCTCCCCTGTTCCCCTCCGGTTGTCATCTCTTGCTTCCTCACCCGGGCTTTGTCACCGGTCCATGCACACTGCAGGGTTTGAACAATGGCAGACTCAATAGCCAGAGGGAGTTCAAAGGGGTTGATCGCCCCTTCAGACTGGCATTCAGCAGAGGCAGCCACTAGCTTAGCAAGTGGGATCCTGTTCCACCTCAGAGTGACTAAGCAGGGAAGTGGAGGAGTCAGCACTCCACAGAAGTCAGGAGGTTGGCCTCAGGCTGGCCATGAATTCTCACAGCAGGAAAGGGCAAAAGGAGATTAACCAGCCAGGTGAGCTATGAGGAAATGAAATCTGCTGCAGATCACTGGGCAGAGCCAGCTGTGCACACCTGCTAAGATCACCATCTTATGACCACCACTGGCTTGCACTCACTATGATATTCTTTTTCTCTCTCTGTCTCTCTCACACATGCCCGTATTTTCACCGTGATACAATGAGAATAAAATCATGCAAAGGAAAATGCTGAATGCAGAGAAAAGAAGACACATAAACACACACCTGCAAAGGCTCTGATTCACTAACTTCATGCCCCTTTTTTACCTGCTCATATCAAAACATGCTTCGTCCTGGTTGGATCCAACAAAAGACTACCAGCCCCACTCTCAGGGCACATCCTGCGGGCACTTTTTTCTGTTTTATAAATAGCGCTGCAGTGTTTAGTGGGTTGCTCACAGTTTAGGACCACCTGGGAGGAAGCCCCACTCAACATTGTGGGTCCCAGCTCTGCCGGCTTTCTTCTCCAAATTCCAAGGGTACAAAACCAGTTGGACGGTGTCCCCTCTTAAGAGCTCTGAGTCCCAACTCTATGTGATCCCTCCTCAAGCTGCTGAGGTTCCGCACCAGCCTGGGAAAACCCTCCACCAGAGGCCTGTGTTCCAGCTTTGCTGGGCCCTTCCCCTAAGCATCTAGGTTCTATTAACTCCAGGCTCTTGCTTTGTTTCCTCAGCCCTTGGAGTGGTAGCTGCTCCCTGCAGTAACTATCACTGAGATATCTCAGGCTTCCTTTTTTGCCTTTTCATTCCTAATACTAACCTAATAATCCCCTTTATTAAATTATCTCTGCTAAAATAACTTTGGTGATCAACAGCTTACTTAAATAATGTTTACATGATCAAAAGATTTTCTGTAGTAGTATTAACAGTTCTGGTTTCCTTGGTTATTTTAAGTGTATTCAATTTAAATTAAATTCATTGAATTTTTTTCCAATTATGCTTTCATTTTGTAGTCATTAAAAAATTTAAAAAACTGGCCAGGCGTGGTGGTTCATGCCTGTAATCCTAGCACTTTGGGAGGATGAGGTGGATGGATCACTTGAGGTCAGGATTTCGAAACCAGCGTGGCCAACATGGTGAAACCCTGTCTCTACTAAAAATCCAAAAATTTAGCTGAGCGTGGTGATAGGTGCCTGTAATCCCAGCTACCTGGGAGGCTGAAGCAGGATAATTGCTTGAACTCAGAAGGCAGAGGTTGCAGTGAGCCAAGATCGTGCCACTGTGCTCCAACCTGGGTGACAAAGCAAGTCTCTATCTAAAAAATAAAATAAAATAAAATAAAAATAATAAAAAGATGGTGCTCTCCTGATTGGACTTTTACTGATACAGGAGAAAAGCTAGTAGGAAAAAATTAAACCTGCTAGTGAAGACAGGTTTCTGGGTGCTTTGACAGAGTGATCCATCTCCTCGTCACCACGGATGGGAAAAAGAGCTTTACATCTGTTATGTTTAAATGATATTCCTCAAGGAACAGTGTTCAAGAGCTACTTGATGGTTACCATCCACTAAGCTGTTCAAGTTATTGACCATTATTTACTTAGATTCTGAGAAGTTTTAGATACAGTTAAACAATGGAGGAATATATGGTCTTTAAATAGCCAGGGATTACAGAACAAAATAAATACATTCTGAAGAAAGAGAGTCTAAGTAAGGAAAAGAATACCCAGCTGGAAAGAGAATGCTGTAGAACAAATATACAGAAGGAGTTAAGCAATTTAGCTATTCAAAAAGACCAAAGGGAGGCCACCACACTATAAGTCGGGGTGGGGGGGGGAGCGACTATTAAAATCACAGGTGGTTGCAATAACCACACATACATTCGGTGCTGAATTTCCAATCCCTATCTCCTTACTTTGGGAGCAATTAGTCTCGGGTGAAAAATTGCACTTGTAGCTAATTGCACCTGCAATTACCTACTTCCGGGTGCAATTAGCCACTTGAACCTAATTCTGAGTGTGCAAGTGTTTAATTGCATATGTGAGGAGGTGATTCCAGACACAGTTAGTTGTGCCCCCAGTCTTTGCACCTGCAACTAATTGTGACTAATAAAACAAGTCTTCATACAAGTCAGGTTGAAGGTACATATGGTGACCCTGTTTGGGGAACCAAGAATTGGATTGGTTGGGCTAATAGAAGTACAAGTGCACTAAAGAGAACAAAGGGACAAATTATTTAGAAATTGTCATTCTTTGGATCTATGGTTACATTATCCATGTCCCTTCCTGCAATCATGCTCCTCCCAGACTACAGAATATAAAGTCAGCTGATTAAAGGCAAGCATCCTGTCTTGGCTGACATAGTTCTTTGTAAAGATAAAAGTAATTCTTCTGCTGACATTGAGGAACATCCATAAGGTGCAGGTCAGAACCATGTTGCAGCCAATTCTCCATTATTTGTGTTAATTCCAATGAGGTTATTCAAAACACTGGGCAACAGGTATTTATTGAACTAAGTCATATCACAAATCCAGAAATTAACAGATATGGCTCCTGCCTTCAATTTCATGTCAGTTCCACAAATAATTATTAAGTGCCTACTATCTGCTTGGCATGTCGAGGTGCTCATTTACTTATTAGGAACATTCATTTGTTCTTTCTACAAACGCCTATTGATGTGGTTTGGATGTCTGTCCACTCCAAATCTCATGTTGAAATGTGATTCCCAGTGTTAGAGGTTGGGCCTGGGGGGAGGTGATTGGATCATGAGGGCAGATCTCTCATTAATAGTTTAGCACCATCCCTTTGGGGACAAGTGAGTTCTCACTCAAGTTAGTTCATGAGGGACCTGGTTGTTTAAAACTCTGGGACCTCCCCCTTTTCTCTCTCTTGTTTCTGCTCTCACCATGTGACATGCTGGCTCCTCGTTGCCTTCCACCATGATTGTAAGCTTCCTGAAGCCTCACCAGAGACAGATGTTGCAGCCATGCTTGTACAGCCAGCAGAATCGTGAGCCAACTAAACTTCTTTTCTTTACAAATTACCCAGCCTTGGGTATTTCTTTACAGCAATGTAAAAACAGCCTAACAAACCAATTTATCAAGCCTTCTTGGAACTCACATTCACGTGGGAAAGAGAGATGCTAAACAGCTGTTTATACAATTAATGTCTTCATTACAGGGGCTGGGAGAGTGCACAACTAGGGCCTGCCCTGGTAACAGTTTATGTTAGGGTGTTCTGAAGACTTGACACTTGAGCTGAGATTTTAAAAATCACTAGGGGCTACTTAGAAAAGAGAGGGACAGCAGACTCCAGACAGGGAGAATGAAAATGCCAAGGCTCTGAGGCTGAAAGGAACTTCCCAGAATTGAGAATGGAAAGAAGGCCAGCGTGGCTGGAGCGGAATAAGGGGGAGAAGTGGTTGAAGGTTATGGGATGAGTGGGAGGAGTTTCCTCTGGGTTGCCAAAAATGTGCCTCATGAAAGAACTCTGCCAGAATGAAGGGCATTGCAGGGCCTCTCAACCACAGCCAAGAAAGAATCTTGATGTGAGATGTTTTTCTGTCCCTCTTCCTCTAATCTCACTGGAAGAGCCAGAAGAGAGATGAGGTAGAGAGAGAATAAAATTGCCAACCAACCCCTCCTTCCCAACTGCATGAACCTGAGCTTCAGCTGATATCACTAACTTTGATTTGCAGGTGAGATTGAAGTTTGACATTAAGCTGAACTGGACCTTTAACACTGAAAAGAAATCTCATTATCAGAATTGAGGCTTTTCTAGTAGTTGGAAGTAATCCAGAAAGCCAAGGCATCTGCACGAGATGTCTCCAAAGCACAGGAAGTAGGGACCTGCCTGAGCATATCTGAAGCTGGGTAGGAGAAATGTACAGCCTCTTTGTGACTGTACCCCTTTGAGCCAGGCTATTCCACCAGTGGTACATAGGAACAATGCATATGATCCCCCAGAGCTGAGGCCCCCCCAAGGCAGCGAACTTCCACAAAGATAAAAAGGACTCATAAGATTTGGGTGGAGAGGAGGGACCAGGCACTGCAAGAGAAGAATGATGAGAACACAGGAGAATGAAGTTCATTCTCTATTGGATGGGAAGGCTGGAGAAGTCTGGCCTGGCTAGAGCAGATGTTCTGAGATGTGAGAAGCAATGTTGGATAGAACATGAGCTAAAGACAGATGGAAGGAAGTCTTGAATGCCAGGCAATAGGAGTTAGGAGCCTCTCGCATCAAACCTGGCTCTTCCTCCAGATTCAGAACAAGCAGCAAAATAACTTGGTTTGAGCTTAAAGTGAAAGGCTCATCTTCCTGAGCTCCCTTCAAGGGCTGAAATGGTGACCTTTTCCCCAGTCTTTCTTCTCCGTGTACTGTCTAGTGGAGACGATGAGAAGTCATCACTGTGAGGACATTACCTCCTCATCTGAACCCCTTCACCAGCACTCCTGGTCAAGATGGTACATGTGCAGTGCAAGTCTTCAAGGATTTGGGGAGAGCGGTAGAACCCCTTCTTTTATGCCTTTTTCTCTTTTGGCAAAAACTGACTCGATGCTCACCAATTAGATTAGAGTCATGTCACTGGATTCTAGTCAGGTGGCCAGTACAGGGCTGGCCTCTAAAACATTCAACACAATATTCCACTCATTCTCCCCTTCCAATTTGTGAGACTGAAAATAAAGGACCCTGCGATGGTGGAGACACATGACAGCAAGAATCTGTATCCCTACTCAGAGAGGAGCATCAGACTGGCATCAGACCACAACACGAGCAAGAAAGAAACATGTGCTTGGCTAAGCCACTGAGATGGGGTGCTTACTCATCATTGCAGTGCAGCCTAGTCTATTGTAACAGATCTATCCACCTCTGACCCCAGTGTTCCCCATCCTCTGATCTCTCTCCCTTCTGTACTCTTTCTGCAGCCACCTTGGCCTCAGTCACTTCCTTACAGCAGAGTATTCACCGTTGCAGCAGAGGCAGGGGAGGAAGACCCAAGAAGGGAAGACCTGGACACTTCTCTTCCCCTAGCATGCTATTGCATTGCCTCTCACCCTGGCTGTTACTCTCTCTGGAATACTCTTCCTCTAGATGTTCACTCCTGGCTTCTCTTCAGCTGAAATGACTCTTTCTCAGAGAAGGTTGCAGGCACCACCCACCCACAACTTCTAAACACAATACTCTTTCCTGCCTTCATAGCAATACATTATTCATGAAATTATCTCATCTGTTTATTGTCTTTCTCCTTGTAAGATGTCACCTCCACCAGAACAAGGACTAGGTTTTGTATGTTGCTGTTCCTTTAGTGCCAGAACATGCCCACCCCTGCTCAGTAAATAAGCATTAAGTGAATGAATTAATAAGTGAAAGGCTGTAAGTACTTTGACCTCCAGATTATCTAGTCTCACTCCCTTTACAGATGAGGAAATTGACTCTTTGACCAGAAAAGAGGAAGCAGAAAAGCAAAGGCAACTCTCCCGTTCTAGCTGTTTCTGGAGTGCTGAACTTAGATGTGATTTATTCAAATGAAAACTCTTGGGAAATTGTTTCGGAGAGATCCATAAAACAAATGCCATTTTTACCTAGAGAATTCACCCAACCTTCCAACCAATTTCAAATATAGTTCTTTAATGCAGATTTGACAAATCTGAAATCTCTTACACAAAGCCATTTATCATCTAATGTGTGCCTGCCCTGCACCACAGTTTAAGTTATAGCTTTTTAATGGGGTAAAACATTTCAATGAAATCATCAAAATACCTTAAACCAAAACTGCTTATAAGATATTGATGAGTTTCAAGCATTGATTCTACCCCTGAAAATATCAACCTTGCCATTGGCATCATGGGTACTTCTAATAAAAGCAGCCAAGGAGGTATAATGAATATCTAATGAACCATTTTGTATGTCTATGTTGCTTCTCGAATTGGAAATAAATCAATGAGCCTTACAAAATGCATATTTTAGTGATATCTCTATAAACAATAATCTTGTTTTTCTATCATGACTTGAATGTCATTCTTTTTATAATATAATTGAAGATTTAATAATTTATTATATAGGTTGCCTTCCTGTTTAAGCTCTAGGTTATGTGTGTATACATAATACATATAGGTTGCCTTCCCCATTTAAGCTCTAGGTTATGTGTGTGTGTGTATATATATGTGTACATATATATAGTGTATGTATATGTGTGTGTGTATATATATGTGTGTGTGTGTGTGTGCATATATATATACACACACATAACCTAGAGCTTAAACGGGGAAGGCAACCTAGTCCAATGTCTGATTTTTAAAAATTTTGAAATGTCCTTGTATGTAGAAGCTCTGTGGGTCCTAAAAGTAAACCAAAATGCTGACATTCCAGGAGCAAACATAGGGGCACATGAATAGTAACTAGTAAACAAGTCCTAGATGCTTCCATGAATATAATACCAGGAGAAGGCCTAGATCCAGTGCCAAGGGCTAAATGAAGACTAACAGAGGCAATAATCCTGCTTCACAGGCACTATAGCTGAGCCCACACTCACCTGGCCAGTCAGGCCAAGGCCAGTCTCCTTGGGCTGGAATAAGCTCCTCTGGGAACAGTGTGGTGTGTTCACCTAGAGACCTCTTCCTGACAAAGGTTTCGGCTGTGTTGTCCCACCCGCTTCCTCAGCTGAAAATGGGAAATGGGGCAAGTTGCTTCCCCTCCTGCTGGCTCAAATCCTATGACCCAAAGCACAGTCTCCATCTCAGCAACTTCCCTTCCAGAGGCCAAATATAACCATCCCTTTCCTGGCTCGCTAAAATTCCAGTCAGACTGCTGTGCATAGTGACAGACGGCCAAAGAGCATCTCACCAGCCCAGCCACAGCCAAAAATAACAGCCACTTGGTTAGCACAGACTGTGGAGTTTTTCTTGTTTTCTGTTGAGACTTCGTACTGAGTTATTTTTTTGTTTTGGTTTTGGATTTTTTTGTTTTTGTAGTTTGAAAGTAGATAGAGTAACTGAAGAAGTGGCCCCACCAAATTCCTACATGAGGTTCCTGGGTTTAGTTAGTTCCAGCAGTGATGGGTCATGACCAGAAAGGTACTCACCTCTTAAATCTCCCCAGCCACCTACCCAAAAGGAGGGGCTGATAAGCGCATTTTCTCCCCACTCTGTCCAGCAGTGCCTCCTGCACACCCCAGGTCATGCTGGGACCCAACCACCATGCTACATTTTCTCCTGGGTCTTATGGAAGGAAGACTCGGGGAGGCTCTCCTGTGGGCTGGGTGGGGACATTTCCAGACTTGCACTCATGATGCTTCTGGGCAGTAGACAGGCCCCAGCCCCAAGCTGTCAGTCTGGTGCCCTCCACAAGTTCTAAAAGGCGTTAAATTATTAATTTATTTCTTTAAAAATACACAGTACTGAACAACAACCAAGCCCACTTTTGATCTGCGTCATGACACACAAGGCTCTTGTCAGCCAGGTTTTGTACAGGCCAACAGACACATCTTATTAAATCTTACCTAGCCGGTGACATGAACCTGGAGCATGCTAAAGAGATTTAGGCTGAGAAAGATGATTTTCTTCTCCATGCCCTGTTTCCAAATGCAATGAATAATAAGAAATTTTGCAAAACTGTAACATTCAACTGTTGGAACATCTTTGTACTTTTGTTCTTCAAAGTCAGAATGTTTTCTGGAATTATGTTTCTACCTGAGGAAAAAAAATACTCCTTCAATTTCTATGTGTGCAAGCATATCACACAGATATATCTCATTTCTTGTCATGTTGTATGCCGTCCCAAGACCAATAAATAATTTATGCATTAAATGCATTTATCAGCTCTCGTGTGTGTGTGTATATATGTATATAATCTCCTATGTGTTAATGTCAAAGATGTCTTCTATATTAATGGAAAGCAAGCAACCTCTTGGGTGTTTTACCACCATGAAATTAACTTTGTATCTTACCCATCAAATGAGTGAAAAGTGAGAACAGGTCCCTGCTCTTCACAAAAAACTAAATGCTAGTCTACAACAGAAGAGGAGTTACAGTAGAAATTTCTCATTGCATATCTGCTGAAATTGCTCCCCTCCCTTATTTTTTTTTTTTTCCAAAGAAGGTCTTTATTACTCCAGGGCTACTTAGATTGTAGAGGGAATACGGCTCCTAAATTTCAACTTGTTCTATTTAAGTTGCCTTTCCTTTGCTTCCCACTATCATGCTTGTCATTAAGAACTGCTTCTGAGCCCTCGCAGTGCCAAGCCTGGGACCAGGTGCATGCGTTTGGCAGTCCTCACCTCCACTGCCATCCACAAGCTCCAATTTGGATTTAACCGTGGTCATCATTCACACCCTCATGGCAGCAGGATCTAGGGGTGCCACCAACATGATGACAGGCAGTGAGCATGAGCACTGGCAGCAACTGCTTTCGGCAAAGTCACGTGGCTGCACCTGGCTCCTGCTTGCTGTTCTGAGCCTGTCCCCTCTTTCCACCCATCCTTCCCATTTAGAAGGCTTCTGTGTTTCAGTGATGCCATGAAAGAACCCCCAGACTGATAGAATCTGAGAGGAATGGAACTCAAAAATAATCTAGTCCAACCTGCTCATTTGAAAAATAAGGAAATGGAGGGCCTGAGGGGATAACGTCCTTGGCCGCACTCACACAGGTAGTTGCTGCCACAGCAGAGACTGGAACTAAGTATTTGAACCCACTTTCAAGGCTCTTTCCACCATACCAGTGGCTCCCAACATTTGCTGGCACAACCCACAGTCAGAAGGAAACTTTACATCCTGATTCACACTTATACACACGTATGCAACTTATACAAACGTTTTACAAAACAGTGCTTACTATCTGACACCCTTTGATCTTTTCTATTGTAGTAGATTCATTTTAAAATATTCTGGAGATTGCTTAACAGCACGTAGACTCAAATTGGAACAGTACAGAGAAGATTAGCATGGCCCCTGCACAAGGATAACATGCAAATTTTTTCCATATTTTTTTGTACATTTACCACATGTTACTTTTCTTTCCAGGGATAACATTTATAGGTATACAGTCCTATAGTTTGCATTTTCTTAGTTAGATACATCCACTGAATATTTAGGAGGACGGGGGTTGACTTAGATACAGAACAGGGTCACTTTTAGGTCTAAGCATCATGCTCCTGGTCAGGAATGATCTTCCTGTCTACCTGTCCTCAGATTAGAAGGATGTGAAAGACAGAACGATCTAGTAGACAGAATACTGGACTGACAGTCAAGGCCCAGCATCTAGTCCTGGCTCCACCAACTGCTAACTGTGTAACTTTGGGCGAGTTTCCTCTGGGTTCCGTTAACTCATCTGCATGATCAAGCTGTTGCTAACTGACAGAGTTCTGAGGAGTAAATGAAATAATGCAAATTAAAGCAATAAAAAGCTCTATGCACAAGACTTGCCCTGGAATAGCAATGATCTTCCATTCTCACGTTTCAGAGAAATATGGTATCTAAAGAGGTTTCTGGATTGTCATCAAAACACCTGCATAATGTATTATGAATAAATTTGGTAGATTAAAGAAAAACCATACCCTGAAACTACCTTATTTTTAAATGTGTTTGCAGGTGTTTGAAGAGGAGGGGCTCACTCCAAATCTTGAAGATGTTCAGCCTTGAAAAAGTAGAAGTCATTGTGACCAAAGATGATGCCACCACACCTTGGAAAAAAAAGGTGATGAGTCTCAGATGGAAAAATACATTCAAGAAAGGTCAATACTAGCGAGTATGAATGAACACATAGCAAAAATTTCAGATGGAACAGCCATGCCAAGGGCTTGTGGGACAAGTGAGGCCGAGTGAATAAAAAGAAGCAGCCCCAGAGACACTCAAGGTGGTTCCAGCTGCTTGTGAAGGAGGCTTCTTTCTAAGAGGTGGCTGGGCTTGGTTTCGGTGTATTCCAGTTTGGGACTCATGAATTGCAACTAATAAAGATCAAAAAACTGATACAGAAATTGTTTTATAAAACTTTCAAAATGCCTGCAGTGACCTTCACAAGAGCAGAAGTTAGGAGGATCCCTGACAGCCGAGAACATTGTGCGAAGCCCCTCAGAAGTTAGTTGTGAAGCCCTGCTGGGAGATCTTTGGCTGCACGGGGGAGAGGGATGGTGGGGAGGCGGACAGGCATAATCGTCACTATTATGGTATAGGAAGGGCTGCTGCTTCTCTGCCTGAAACAGGGAACACCTGTTTCAGAGAAGAAGGTGTCAGGAAGATCCTAAAGGAAAGGACCCTGGCGCAGGCAGAGTGGGTGGAGGTGGATGGGAGGCGGTGAGTTCTAACTCCTTAAATAGTGCTTTATCACTACTCAGGAACTGTTACAGGAAGCTCAGAGTTGTGTTTCTCACCAATAATCTCAGAGAAATCACTTCAAAAAAGAGACTAAAGAACAGGTTGCAGGTTTCAGTAAAGGGTTCCATTTGACAAGGTATATGATGGTTGATGGTTTGCAGTTGTCATTGTCCATGCCTACTGATAACGTATTTTGTGTTTTTGAATGAAAAGACATTTGTACATTCCTTACAATAATAATAATGTTAAAAAGCTGGTGATGCTCACAAAATCGATTCCACAAATCCCAAGCAGAGTGTGTGGAGGCAGCGCACACTGGAGGCGCAGGCGGCATGAGCAGCCCTCTGCTGTCCCCTCCCCTCCCACAGGCTCCCGCCAGCTGCTCTGACCCCCGAGACACCCACTCCTGCTGCATCCCTCACATCCAAAGGCTCTTCCAGTGCCCTCTGGGACCTTGGTTCCAGGGTAAGCAACGCACCCAAGCTCGTGGGGAGGGCGGAGCACTCCTTCCTCTACCTGAGTCCGCAGGGACTGCGGCTCTCCCCGGTGCTGCCCAGCCTACCCCAGGTAGGGAGTGCTTCATGGCCCCATCCTCCTGGGGACTGAAAAGGGCTTTGTGTCCTTCTACCTGTATGTAAATCCCTCTCTCTCTCTCTCCCTTAGCCACCTGGTTGCCCAACACCACCTGAACCTTCCACTCACATCTTGGGAACTTACCATCTTCTTTTCTGTCCTAGATCTTGCCATCGGCATGGACACTTCAATGTCCCTCCCTGTGGGCAGCACATCCAATACATTTGCTGTCCCTTTCTTTCCCTCCCTCACCTGGTGACACCCCTAACCTGCCAATGGCCTAGAGTGGTCCCATCTGAGATATTTTCAACCTGTATCTTGATGCCTCACCACAGCCTCCTCTCCTGGGATCCTGGTTCCCTTTAACCCACTGCCCCTGACTTTCAATCTCCCTGAGCCCGTCCATCCCTGCTCTTCCCATTTCCTCATTCTCTCATCCCCCTTTTGGTTTTGCTTCCTTCCCCCTCCCACGTACACTCCAGGGCCCAGCACTTCAGCCCCATTTTTGACAACAGCCCCCTTCCTAAACCAACAGACTATGAACCTGCTTCGTAGTGCACAGCCGGCAACGAAGCAAGACAAGAATCGAGCACATAGCCCCAATATGTTCATAAATCGCGTACATTTTACTACTGGGCTGACATTTTCTTCATTTTAAAGTGTATCACAAAAATGGAAAGGCACAAATGACATGATTTTAGAAGGCCAATATAACAAGTATTTCAGTAATTTCTGCCCATTCCCATTGGAGCATTTTATACAGCCCCTGAGGGTGTGTGCACTCCAGTTTAGGGACCATAGCTCTAAACCCTATCACTCTTCTCCCTCTGTCACATCCACCCTACAAAGCCATCCCTGAGCCCGTCTAGTCATGAGTGTCCTGTTCTCTGCCAGGTGGCTAAGTGGTGTTAGAAGACACACTCAGTCCCACGTAACCTCTGGATGTACTCTTTCAGCTCAGGACAATGCCACTGAGAGCCTTCAAGGGTCAACAGTCAAGCTGGTCTGCAAGAAAACTTCTTTCATCTTCATCTATTGCCAGCACCCAGCACAGTGCCTGGCACTAGCCTGTGACCATGAATGCATTGATCTGTGCACACATAGCATCCACATCACTCTGCCTACGTGGTTACCAAGGCATGAAGAGCACAATAGAGAGAGCCGTGACAGGTCAGGACATCCCAGCTGGGGCGCATTTAGTTCTGAAGCTGTGTGAGGGTGCCTTACCGTCACAGCACCTCTGTCTGCCCATGGTGGCCCAAGCAATAGACTGGCCCTCAGGATGTGCCGGAGGCAGTTTAATTAAGGCCATTTTGACACCTTAACTATTCCAGGAGGTTGTTTGGAGGTGAGAAATAGGGCTCTTTCAATCTTCTCTTTAATACTTGCAGCAACTCTGGCTCAGGGCACAGCTGTAGCCCCTTTTCCTTCAGATGTCGCCTCACAGAAGGATGCTACTGTCAAAGGAAAGGGGTGAGGAGAGTGACAGAGCTTACACAGCAGCCTCCAGTGGACACAACGTAGACTGGATTTGAGCAAGGCCTCCAGGGTAAGCACAAGGAGAGGTGCTGGAAGAGCCCAGGAGATGTGTTTGACCTACCTTCATCTCTGGACATGGAGGGCATCTCTCTCTCTCTCTCTCTCTCTCTCTCTCTCTCTCTGTCTGTCTCACACACACACACACACACAGAGAGAGAGAGAGAGAGAGAGAAAGAGAGAGACACAGAGACAGAGAGAAGACAGCTATGGCACTTTCTCAGGAGGTAAAGATGATTTAGGCAAAATTCCCTCACTTCCTACAGTTCTTTCATCTTCTCTTTCTCCCTTCCTCATCCAGTGTTTCTTAACGACTGGTCACGGACTGACCCCTGAATCAAAGTCACTAAAGCCCTGTTATCAATGCAGATTTCTGGCGACATCTCAGTCTAAGAGAATTAGCAACTCTGAAACTGGAGCAAGAGACTCTGCATTTAAACAATATTTTGCCCATTAAAGTTTGAGCACCACTGAAAAACCTCTCTTCTTCTCCTGTGTTCTTCCCAACTACGCATCCCTAATCTGTGGCCCCCATCGATCTTGCCACCATTCCCCTCTGCCCCTCCACTCCTGAGGCCATCATGATGAAGCCGGTGGGAAATCCAGTGGAAGGACCAGACAGGAATAAGATCATCTGGGCCTTCATCTTCCTTCACCGACCAAGAGCTCTTCTCTTCCTGTGCTTTTATTTTAATCTAGGACATCCCCTCTCTTGGCTCCTGGAGGCCCTGCTTCATTTAATTTGGCCTCCTTGCCCAAGCAGACTCCTGGGCAAGCCTGGGAACTTAGTATCCTGAATTCAAATGAAGTTGCCTGGAGGAAACAGGGAGCTAAGGTTTAGCCTAATGTTGATCTATTTTTGGCCAAAGCCACCCTCCACTAATAGGTCTCTACTAATAGACTTGCAGAGATGGCGCTCTTAATCAATGCTAAACAAGAGTTATAAATCATAAAGACATTTGCTGTCTTCTTACCTCCCAGGAACGGGAGAGGACTCTGACCATGAAGCGTTCTAATCTAAACTCAGAGAAAATTCTCCGAGCCATTCTTCCGCTCACAGAATTTCCGGGCACCAGTCTCCCTGCAGCTTTGACAAGTGAGCTATTTTGGTATGAGAACAAGTAGAGTTATTGTTATCTCTGCTCTGAATCAAGGATGAAAAGAAAAGGTGAGCGGGAGAAGGAGGGTGTGAGAGAGAAGAACTGGGGGTGAGGTGCGGAAAAGCAGAAAGGACTTCAGATACCGAAAGAAAAGGAGGCAGATGCTCTTCCCGGGAAGGAAGTCACCAGCAGGCCGGTTTAGAGCTTGAAATCAGCACGTGACCCTCAGCAACCATAGTAACAGTCCCTCCCTCTGGTCTCACAGGGCTCTGGAGGGGCGAAGACTGCAGGATACACGCCAAGGTGCCTTGTCAGTGGTGAAGTGTTTTCTACACAGGGTGGCAGCTCCCTATCTGTGACCAGGGAGCTACTGCGCCTTTCCTACAGCCCCACTCAAAGACTCAGCACGGCCCAGGCCAGAAGGAAGTTTAGACAGCAGACCCTCCGTCAGCAGATACCTTTCCCTGCCCTTCCTACCGGGTCACGTAGGCCCTTAACAAGGGTGCTATTTTAGCAAGAAACTGAAAATGAAGAGAATCTGCCCTCCAAACATGCTGAACACTTATTTTAGCACACAGCCTCACGGAGGGTCAGTGCTCCACGCATGTTTTAAAGCGTTTGTGCCTATTTATTTTGAGAACGGCAGGGCCTGAGCCACAGCTTCCTGCATTCTGCTTTGTCAGCACGAAAGATTTGCTGCCATAGGCATGCTGAGCTCCCTGTGGGGCCCCCCTTCTCCTGGAGTCTGACTGAGAGGAGATGCTTATCCCAGCCCTTAAATGAAGAGACTTCCTCTAGCTCCCACTTCTGCCTCACCCCTCCGCCTCCCACTGACAAACAGGCCTGGCTGCAAGGTGTGCGTGTCACCAGGACCTGGCCACCAGAGGGCGACAGAGAGCAATGAGGGCCGAACAGATTCCCAGAAGGAGCCAAATCCCCTGCCACATCTGCTCCCTCCTCCAGCCCAGAAGCTGCCAGACTTGCTAGCATTTGCCAGTCCACCGAAACAAACATCTCACCGTCATCGTACAGTTCCTTGGTAAACTCTTATTTTCTTCTTTATCAAGTTTGGATGGAAAACAAAACAATTAATTTTAAGAGCAGCACACAAGAACCTAAACATTATTTATGTCTCTAATTATCTTGTTCTGGTGGGTATTTTAGTCCCTGTCTGGTCAGGACATTAATTATCTTCATAACTACAGCAAAAGTTAAATAATAAGCACCCAAGGCTACAGCACTACTGTAATGTGCAAGCTTAAATGAACTTATAAATTTTATTAATGGATGCTTTATACAACTCCATATATTATAAATCAAACAAGAAACCTATTTCTATCTTTTAAGGGTACGGTGAAAAAGCTTTAACATTATTGAGGATAATTTTTATTAAGTTTAAAACTCCCTTTTTCCAGTAATGAGACTGTTATGAGGATAATTTAATCTAGTTTGTCATGAGGCACCCCGGCTTGTTAAATAAGTTAATAAATGACTGTGCATTAATCAAAGTGACAAAGCTATGAAGAGCTGGGGATGGGAGACAATTCTGGTGATAGTATTAATTAGTATTTAATTAGAAACTTAGGACCCATAAATAAAAAAAAATCATGGTAGAGACATTTATGCAAATTGCTCAGCGCCTGCAGTGGAGTTAGCTTTGCTTTAAAGAAACATGATTTTTTTTTTTTCTAACATACTGTACACGGCAGCACTGTGGCCACATCACGTGGCTTAAACGAGTTCTTCTTTTGTTTCCAATTTGTTCCAATTACAGGCCTGTAAATTCAAATCATTCTTTTGACTGTCTTGATTGAAATGTAGAGTTTCCACAGTTTCTACTGGGAGTTCTGGGGTTTTTTTTTTTCTCTTAATAAAAAAGGAGAAATGTTTTAAAGACATAAAGAAAGAGCTTTAGATTCTTTTTCTGCTCTTTTAATTAAGATGTGTGCCACCATTTTCTAAGAACAATTGTGGATTCCATTTGGTACACAAACAATGCCTCCTTTTTCAATCCTGGTGAGCTGTAACTAGGTTTTGTTATGTGATATAATATTGAAGACTGCATAGATTCAACTGCCATCATTTTTATGATAATCACAGCACTTTTAGCTTTTCCCTCAATAACGTACTTGGATAAATGGGCAATTTTTGATGGCCCAAAAAGATAATAACTGTTTGGTTCTGAACGCCACTGCTTTCCTAAGGTACATGTTCCCCCTTTTCAGACTTTATTATTTGTTGCATTTATTCAAGAAAGGTTATCCACAGTAAAACTGCTTTTTCTATTCAACAGTCTATCTCTGTCATGGTTCATTTATGTGTGAGCATGACGGACTGAAGCCCGTATTATCCACAGCTGACAAGTGTCAGGCCGACAGTTCAATCAGCCCTTCCTCGAGATGATGCCCAAGGCCCCGTGTTTGAAGTAGGACAATAAAGCAGGCAACACAATCAGGGCAAACTGATCCGATCCCTGTATGTAAAGAGGATTCTGCCTAATAACACAGTGTGGTTTTTTTTTCCCTCTCCAAACATATTAGTCCTTAAACAGTGACTTGGCCCTTAAGAAAATCTGTGACTGACATGAAAACGCTGAAGTTTTAAGGTGGTTGGTTTATCCATAGCCTCATGGGGCTGCTTCTTTGTGCAGACTAGTTTTGTCAAAGTCAGAAAAATAATGTATTCAGTGTCTGATCATTTTTAGGGAGTTATTTGAATGGGATTTTAAGTCAGACATCCTGATGTTGACACAGGGATCATTTTCTTGTCCTTTTGTTTTACATTTGTGGAACAGATCATTTGCATTGGCTAATAAAATTAAATCTCTGAAATGCATACAAAAGTGAGTTCCCTTCAGCAACACTCCTCAATTCCCTCCACCAGCCGAGTAAGCAGAGTTGCTGGGTGTGTTTCTTTATATTAGGTCTCTCTAGAACACAGGGTATAATGCAAACATATCTTCAAAATTAGTGCTGCTTCAGCCTGGGTAACACTTAGACTCAAATGTATATTAAAGCATTTCACTACAGATCCTGACAATCAACAGCAGGGCCAAAGTCGATAAAATGCTAATAACCTGCTGTGGTCTGTTCCTTGGAGGACTGGAGTACTGCTGCTGTGCTCTCTTCCAGCCTTCAGACCATTGCAGGCGACAATGGGCAAGGGAAGGCGGCTCACCCCTTTGGAAGGGGCCAAAACACTGCATACCTTTCATAAAGAGGAAGCCAAAGACCCTCTTAAAGCATCATAAAACCTTCAAGCTAGAAGGCACAATGCAAAACATCAAACCCAACCTCTTCCATACTTGATAAATGAGGCTCTGAGACATTTTTGTGACTTCCAAGGTCAGAGAGCTTGTAAGTAGCAGTGGAAGGAAAAAGTTAGCAACAACAACAAAGGAATCCTCTGAATTTTGCTTCTCGTTATATGACTTTACTAGGCTGGGCAAGTTAGTGCAGAAGGGATTGATGAAAAGCAGAATCCAGAAGTCAGAATGTGAGGAATGATGCCAGCAACTACCAAACATGACTTCTGTCAATTTCCTTCTTGCACAATGCTGGAAGTCCTAAGTACCGTATTTTCTGTGAATGTGTTTGTTCTGTGAATGCTGGTTTTTCTCCATCTACCCTGCTGTGTCCCAATGTACCCATTTACTGCATTTTCTCCACCACTTTGACCCCACAGACCACATCACCCAAACACCCATGACTGCTGGCTTCCAATTGTGTTAGAGATGAGGGGAGGCACTAATGGCCAGTCAAGTGGGAAGAGAGAGGCTACACTGTGTCCTTGTCCCCTGCTTGGACTCTCCATCTCAGAAGAAGACTGTCCCTCCAGCACTCCTGCTTCCACCGAGAGGCTCTTCCTCCAGGGCTCCAACTGTCATGGGCCCCAGTCCCTCAGTTTCCTCCCCTTGGCTCTTCAGTCCTCGGGGTTACCAGCTCCCCACTGGTACTAAACTTGGGGTGCCTCCCATCTCTTGTTTGTCCGCCTACTTCTGTCCACACTTCTGAAGTAGCCCCTTCTTTAAAGTCTCCAGCAGAACCATCTCCAGTGAGTTCTGTTTCCTGCTCGGACTCTGATGCATTGAGTGATTTACATTGCTAACTGATCCTACTTCTAGTTCAGTAGTTCTTAGGATATTCTGAAATCCCACAGAGAATCTGATGAAAGCTATAGGCTCTCTCCCCACACACACAAAAAAGTCACTTATGCACATATGCACAAAATTTCAGACAATTGTGGCATGTTCATAGACACTTAAAGGCTATTTACAAATTTTCTAGGACATCCATGAAACCCCCAATATCGAACACCCATTTGTTCCACTTGATCATACCACGTTTCTTCTCAAAAGCCTCTACTGATGTCAAACCAACTACCAGAAAGCATGAAACCCAGACTCCTCAGAGCAGCATTTCAGGCTAAATCTGCCAGGGCCCCATTAACAAAAGAGCTAAGGGGAAACTTAATACAGGGGAGTTGTTGCAAGGGTGGAGAAAGAGGTGAAATGACAAGGGCAATGGTAAGGCAATGCAAAGATCAGCACCAGCAGCAAGCCAGGACTGAGGCCTGGGGGTCAAAGGGAAGAGGCGATGTCACCAGAGCCCAGGAGCCAGGGCTGTGCTGGGGAGCCAAAATCAGAGCAGGGGCCTCTCAGCAGGAGTTGGAGTCCAGAAAAAAAGACCCAGCCACAGCTGGTGATGCTGCCAAAGCAGAAAGAGAAGATGAGGACTCTCTGGGCTGCTTTTCTCCTACAGCTCTCCAGTCTTCACAGACCATGTGACTCAGAAGCCAGCTAAGCAGAAGCCTGCAGGGATGCCTGAGGACCACGGCAGGGGGAAGGCTGTGATGGGCCTAAGATACAACAGGCCAGCCCGGGCACGGCTTCTCGTGCCTGTAATCCCAGCACTTTTGGAGGCCGAGGCAGGTGGATTACCTGAGGTCAGGAGTTCAAGACGAGCCTGACCAAAATGGTGAAACCCCATCTCTACCAAAAATAAAAAACTAACCAGGCGTGATGGCCGGCGCCTGTAGTCTTAGCTACTCAGGAGGCTGAGACAAGAGAATTGCTTGAACCCAGGAGGCGGAGGTTGCAGTGAGCCAAAATCGTATCACTGCACTCCTGGGCGACAGAGCAAGACTCTGTCTTTAAAAAAAAAAAAAAAAAAGAAGAAGAAGAAGATACAACAGGCCGATGAGTCACACAAAAGCCCTTCATGACCTGGCCTCTCCTGCTCATGGAGCCATGATAGAACCTGGGTTTTCATATCTATTGTGCACTAAACTGTGTGTCAGGCACTAGTTCCAGGAGGAAAGCTGCAGAATTCAGCCCAAGAGTTGCAAGTAAATATTCAAGACCGAGACTGGTCTGCTCAGACTGAAAAGTAGCAAGGGTGGTAAATTAGAGCGGGAAACCACAGAAGCTTGGGGAGGCTGGTGGGACAATGTCAGGAGTTTATTCCAGAGATAGAAAGAGAGAGGAACTTGGAATGGATTAATCAGACTTTGGAAAATGTGATTGACAGATTGGGAAGAAACCAACAAACCACACCCCTGGACATTCTGCTCCAGTCTTTAAGGGGCCAGATGTACTGACAGCAGTGGTTGTTCCTTGGAAATCTCTGGGGAGCTTTAAAAAAATCATGATGCCTGGGTCCACCCAGTGGTGTGCTAGAGCCAGTTCTTCCCAGCTCAGAAAAGATGGCTGTTAAATGTTCAGGAATTTTCAGAGTCAATTGTTAAACACAGTCATTATTAAAGATCAGAAGACATAAGCTTATAATTAAATAAATCATTGAAAACAAAGGTAATAAATACTCAAAACTTATCATTTTATAATAATTTTACTACTCCTATGCTTTTGAGGTTGCTTACCACATCTGAATGGTGGCAACGCTATATTAAGACGTGTTGTTATGCATCTCTTCCCAATTCCATGTTCAGTGCCATCACATCGACAGAAATTAGCAAACACTATAAATCAGGGCTTGATTAATTTTGTTGTTGATTGTTTACATAAGAGGTTGGCAAATTACAGCCCACAGGTCAAATCTAGCCTGAAGTCTCTTTCTGTGTGTCCTACGAGTTTGTACAGTTTTAAAGGATTGTTTTTTTGAAGGAGGAGGAGGAAGACATCATTTGTGGTCCACAAAACATAAAATATTTACTATCTGACCCGTTACTGAAACACTTTGCCAAGCCCTGGTCTAGACTTAAGAAAATGTGAATAATGCAAATTAAACTTAATGTACATCATGTCTGTAACCATCACATTATAAATAGCACAGAAAATCGAGAAAATATTCTCCCAGTGTTGAAAACTGTTACCTCATCAGCAAAGAAGTTTCTCATGTCATTAATGAACGAGTGAAATTCCAACATTTATCTTCATTGTTATACTTTCGTGTTATCTGTTAATGTAAATGAAAATACCAACCAACATTCATGTTGGAATTACACTCATGGGTCAGTGACTGAACTTGGACAGTAGTCAAGCACTTATTTGTAGAATGATTTTGTCAAATCATGGTTGAATTGCAGCCATAGGTTAACTACAGACAAAAGAGTTCAGCAAAAATGCAGGAAAGCATGACCTGAGAATCAATTGCAGGAGAGCATTCTGTAATGAAGAGTATTGTATATTTCCTTATTATTTGTAAGTTGTATACCATACATCCTTTTCATCAGTAAAATTATAATAAATTTCTGTACATACACACATGAATGCTTGTTTTCCAGAGAGGCGGTTATTAAACTTTTTCCAGCACACATTTACCCCACTCCTAGAGTTCACTTTAATTGTTCTGGGATGTGACCTTGGCATTAAGTGCTTAAAACTTCCCCCATGCTACTCCAACGTATAGCCAATATTGAGGATCTCTGGCTCGGGGAAAAGGCAAAAATGCAGGGCATAGAATCCCTTAAGATTTTATTCCCTTTGGTCAGAAAGTCGATTTAAGCCTGCCCATGATGGCCCTGGGAGTGAGAGTGAGGTGCGTGTGTTAAGAGTAGGGGAGGACAGGGGACTGCCTGCCTCAGGAACTGGACACACCTCACAGGGTCAACTATAAATCAGTTGTTTGATTTATAGACACATCTGACCTTTATCTATCTCCTCTGAACAAAATTTTCCTGGAGCAATGTTCTCACAGTCTCCTAGACATGCTCTATTCTTTCTTTTCCCAGAGTTAATCTCAGTCTAACTCCACCAAGGACCACTTTTCCTCTTCTGTTTCTTACCTCAATTTTACCCATCCCTCACACTACAGCTAGATACCCCCTCTTCTATCAGACCTTCCCCAGCAATGACAGGCCCATTCATGGCCCACTCCAGTTTTGTTTACCCGTTGCTAATGAAACCTTGTTTATTAGGACAGCCCTGTGCCCAAGCTAAATATTGTTTCCAGGCCTCCTCTGTAGCCAAATGCAGCCAGTGGGACACAGTTTTAGCTAACGAGACCTAAGGTGAAGTCTGATGAGGGTTTGGGGCAGAGCTTGTGCTTTCCCGATAGGCATGTTCAAGGCAGCTGGTGCAGACTCTGCCCCACTTCTCTACAGCAGTCATTTCCAGAGCATGGGGCAACCAGCCCATATGCAAAGGATGGAAGAGTAGAAAAGCAAAAGGAGCTGGTGCTTTGATATCTTCACTGAGCCACAACCCCAGCCCCTGGTTTCTTGCCATTGGAAGTCTTATTCTATGAGAAAAATAAATCCCAAATTGTTCAAGTCACTCCTGGTTGGACATTCCATTGCTGCAACCAGATGCAATCCTAAGAGAAATGCCAGTCCAGCAATGCCACAGTGATTGCACTGTCTATAACTGTAAACTCCTACAGATTTGTTCTGCAGCACCTAGAACAGCAATCTCCAATGAGTGAATCAGTCATCTCCCAGACAATTAATTGTAAATCAGTTGTCTGGTATTTGGGTGCACTTCCCCTCTAAGATTGGACTATTTCAGAAACTCCAGAGCAAAGGTTTATAGCACGTAAACTCCTGGAATAATGAAGGTGATTAGAAACAACATTTAGGCAGACGTAAGCTCACATAGCTTCATGAAGAAGTTGGGTCTCCAACAGTGATTTGTAAATAGAGAAGATAAAGAAAAGAATGATTCCCAAGGATCTGACTTTTGTCCATGACTTACTTTTGAGGCGGAAGGAATGTGTGTAGTTACTGCATGAACTCAGTGGGTGCATGTGCTTAGATCAGAATGTAAAGGGCGTAGAGCTTGGAAAGGCCACATCTTAATAGTGCATGAGTCAGTGACAATTGTACACTGAGCTTAGCAGACCACATTAGCAATAACTATTACATACACGGTTGCATTCTATTTTTGTATCACATTAACGGATATATTATTGGTAATTGTTCTTAATAGAATCACAGAAATGAGAGATGGAAATGCTATACAGTATGATGGAATGCCCTTCTTTTACCATTGATCATTATAATAAGCCTACTCAGTCATTACTTACCAACCATACTACAACTTTGCCAATGAGGCAGACCAAAATGAGGAGATAAACAAAATTGGTTTCCTTGCTAAATGCAAAGCCTAAGTTTTAAGATATTTTGCTGTAGTTTTAAACTGATTGTCAATTAGTCAATGAGCTATGGCAGGCAATGTATTTCTGTGTAATTAGTGTGTGTCTTAGGGGGGTTATTTGGCATGAGGCTGAGGGCAAAGTAATTTGTATCTCCCAGGAAGTGCAATAATTGCCTCAAGCTGAACTGCTTCAAAAGTGTATTAATTCTATTAGGAAACATTTATGTTATTTTTTATATGGCATCCTGTATATTCATGAAGTGTACTCATAGACCATGAATTGTTCATTTTGTAGGCTTTGCCACATGAGTATGGCATCATTGATAACCAGGAAAAAGAGTGGGGTTGTTTCTCCCCTTGGAGAAGGCACATATTGTTGGAAAAGATGCATGTTGGGTTTTGAAATCCATCTCATTAGGAGACCACTGAATCCTAACAGGCAGAAGAGGTAGTTTTCAGAAAGCTAAGTCAAAGGTAACACCATTTGTTTGAAACTAACTGTTCAGGAAGCCACAGGCCTTCTGTTTGGGTTTGCTGTGCAGTCTGTGTGAGAAGACCTGTGAGAGCAGAAAGCTATGGTGATTACAGGCTAGATCTTGGCACTTTTGGACAACCATTTCCCCATCCCTGTTCAGGAGGTTCAGGGCACAACTAAGCCATTCATTCCTTTATTCATTCAACAAGTATTTACAAATGAATGCTCAGTGTGCTAGTTATCTATTGTTGTGTAACAAATCACCCCAGTTTAGCAGCTTAAAACAGCATGGATTGTCTCACAGCTTCTGTGGGTCAGAAATCACATACGGCTTAGCTGGACCCTCTGTGTTCCGGTCTCTCACAAGGCTGCAGTCTAAGGCCAGCCCACGTTCTGCGGCCTCCTCTCAAGACTCCTCTGGGGAAGGATCTGCTTCCAAGTTCTGTGCAAAGGCCTCAGTTTCTCAAGGGCTGGTGGACTCAGGCCTGAACTTCCCTGATAGACATTGACCAGAGACCAGCCCCGGTTCCCTGCCACAGAGATCTCTCCGATACGAAACTTGCTTCATCAAAGTGTGAATGCCAAAGAATGTAGTAGAAAGAGTCTGCTGGTGAGACATGGTCACTATCTTTTAAAACTTAATTGCAGAAGTGACATCCCATCACCTTTGTAGTCTATTGATTCAAAGCAAATCACTGGATTCAGATGGCACAGAAGGAGAGGGGATCACACACGTGCATGAAAACCCAGAGGTGGAATCTTTGGGTCCTTTGTTAGCCTGCCTGCCACTGCCAGCCTCTGCCCTCGTAGCTTCCTAGTCTACCAGAGGCTCTGGAGGCTGAAAGAGAATAACAAGAGAGACCTAATATAAGGTGGGTGAGTAGGGAAAGCCTCTCTGCATAAGTGACATTTAATTTGAAGACTCAATAATGAGGAAAAGTTAGCTAGGTACAGAGTTGGGGAAGAGCATGACATGTTTGAGGAACTGAAATGAGATCTGAGTGGCAGGAACGGAGTGCACCGGGGGAAGGTGGGACAAGGTGAGGTTGGAGAGGTAGGCAGGGGCTGGATCGTGCCAGGTTGGAGGTCAGGATGAGAAGTTTAAATTTTATTCTGAGTGCAAGTGGGAAGCCACTGGAGGATTTTAAGCACAGAGTGACATGATCCAATTTACATTTTTAAAAGATCACCCTTGCTGCTGCACAGAGAGTGAACTGGAAGCAGAGAGAGCAGTTAGGAGCCTCTGCTGGCAAGAGGTGGTGATAACCTGGATTCGGAGGTGGCGGGGAGATGGAGCGAAGCGGATGCATATGGGATGGGTTTAGAGTTTAAAATTAACATCCTCAGTGAGAATATGTGTCCATCAAGTTACCAGGTTATTTTACTCCTTCTCTTTGTTCATTTTTTAAGAGAAATAAAGAAAAAGGAGAAGAAAGGATCACATAAAGCCGATGGGAAGAGAATAAGGTGGACAGAGTAAGACACCTGAGGCTGAGAAGGGAGGAAGTCGTGAGCGGATGGGATGGAGTACAGCATGGGAAGAGCATGGACCCCGCCCTGTCCTCCTAGGCTGGGTCAGCTTGGCGCTTCCATTTCCTCCTCTGTAAAATATCCGCCTTATTAGTAAAAGGCGGATTAGTAAAAGGGTTAAATAAAATAACAACCTCGGACAGATCCTGGAAATTTTTTGCATGGTTCCTTCACTCACTTTTTAAATTTAATTTAATTTAATTTTTTTAATTTTACAGTCAGGGACTCACTCTGTCACCCAGGCTGAAATGTAGTCACAAGATCATAACTCACTATCACCTTGAACTCCAGGACTCAAGGGATATTCCTGCCTCAGTTTCCCAAGTAGCTAGGACTACAGGTGTGCACCATCATGCCCAGCTAACTTTTTAAAAAAATCTTTTGGAGAGACAGAGTCTCAGTATGTTGCCCAAAATCTCAAGCTCCTGGGCTCAAGTGATCCTCCTGCCTCCACCTCCCAAAGTGCTGGGATTACAGGCGTGAGCCACCGCACCTGGCCCTTCATTCACTTTGTTCAGATCTCTACTCAGTTGCCACAACCTCCCTGGTTGCTCCAGCTGACATAGCACAGCCCCATCTCCATCCCTCTCTAACCCCATACCTGACTCCGGTCAGCCTGCTTTCCTTTGTTCACCCTGCATTCTCAAGGCCTAGAAGAGTTCCTGGAATGCAGTGGGTACTTGGGAAAATGCACGGAGTGTGGCAGGGTGTCGTTGCTGAACACCAGCATCCTGGGCAGGCTGTCTTCAGTGCGTGTGTTCCAGACAGCTTCGGGAAACCTGCTTAGAATGTAAGTGAGTAACAGCCACTCACACAGCTGAGTATAACTTATATAGTACCTGACAACATACAAAGGACTTTGCATGGGCCCCGTGTTTAAATCCTGCTAGCCAGTCTCTGAGATAGGTAATGTTCCCATTTATAGATGAGGCAATTGCAGAGGGGAATTAACAAACTTCTCCAAAGTCCAGAAACAACAGACACTGGAAAGCAAGCCAGGGTCCTGCCTTACTACAAATGCCTTTCCCAACAGGACGAAATTGTGTTTTTCTCCTGACTCCCCAGCAGATATACTGGCCTGTGCCCACCAGGATCCTGCATCTGTTCCTCGGGAGTCACCTCACTCTGCCTGCACATTTCCAGTCTCTGATCTGAGAGGCAGCTGATATACAGACCCTCAGCATGCAGTATACCCAAACTGCACCCAATGGAATTGCAGCAAGACAAGCCAGCTGTATGTGTGCTTGCCAGTCAACTTCTCCACATTCCAGGGCTTTCTCTTTCCTTCAGAACTCACTTGTGCCTCACTGTACTTCTTAGTTTAATTTAATCCTGTAGACTCCTGGTCTGAACACTCTTTATTATTTATAAAAATAAGTAAAATACCTTCACTTTGGCATTCATGCATTTGTCAAAAAAAAGTATTGAGCGTCTGCTTGGTGGCAAGTGGAACTGGTCAACCAGATAGACACGGTCTCTATCCTCAGGGAGTTCATATCTACAAGCAAAAGCAGACTTTAGGTACCAATTATTACTTAGTTAACATTGTGGTTGATGCTATAAAGCATAAGTTCAGGTTGACATGGAAGCTTAAAAGAAGATACTGTCTGTGATCTTGTCTTGGCGGTCCGGAAGGCTTTCTTGAGGAAAAGTCACTTAAACTAGTCTGCAAGGTAGCTAGAGATAGATAAGAAAGTTGAAGAACATCCTAGGCACAAAAAGCAGTATATAAGAGAGCCCTGAGACCTGAAAGAATTTCTAGACCACAAAAGGAAAATCAAAAACAAATGAACAGAGTAAGCGCAAAGAGGCTCGGCATCAGATGGAGCTGGAGAAGTTGCTGGCATCCAGGAGGGGCCAGGCCCTACTTCACCTACTTCTTGCTCTTCTCCAGAATACACAAGCATGACAAGGCCACAACCTTGGGCTCACTTGAGAGTTTTAGCAGAAACATCACTGGCACTAATTTGCACCTAGAAAAATGTATTCTTCCATCTTAGGCAGCATCTTGATCATGTCTTGCCTTGGGAAATTGTGTAGCTTCGATCTTCTTTGTGATACAGCATGGCTTCGTGATAACCAGACACTTGTGTCCACTCAGCAGTTACAGATTTGCAAAGTCGGCTTAGTGGAAGCAATCTGGTTGTGTCTCCTTCCCAGGAAAATGCACCTTCTGCTTACAGCAGTGGGTTCTGATGCGTGTGCTTCCAGAAGTTTCCACCTATAGTTGCTCTTCTTCCTCAGTTCCTCTAGGTTGCTGGTTCTCAGGGGCGGGGCACTATGGAAACTTGAGGAGATATTTTTGGTTGTTCCAATGATTGGGAAGCACTGGTCATTTTATTGGGCAGGGGCACAGCTGCAGACATTCTGCAATGCCTCACAGAGGTGGTCCCAACCAAGAATTGTTCAATGTCCTGCATGACTTTGAAGTCCCACCTGACATACATATAGGTGAAAAATCTATTTATATTTTTCTGAGACTAGAGCCTATGTTTACCATATAAACACAAAATATTTTTTGTATAATTCAATATATGCTGAATTATCCAATCATGAAATTGCAGTGGAAATTGGGGTAATATTTACTTTGTTTAATTTAAAATCTTCCCCAGGGTTAGTCACCATTTCCAAAAGTCACATCATGGTATTTGAGTCACCAATAGGACACACCTGAATAAAGCTGTCTTTGAAACTGTCACATTCATAATGATGATATATATATGTCTTATTTCATACATGCCAACACTAAAAAAAAAATGTCATCAATATTTGACTGAATGTTGTTTTACTTCTCCTAAATCCAGGTGCATTCACTATTGGAAGAGGAAATTTTCGAGGGCTTCTTCATGAGCCCTAGTTCCTTGCTACTAGAGGAGAGGTCCACAGACTAGTAGCATCTGCATTGACTGGGATCCTGATAGAAGGAAGAATCTCAGGCCCCACACAGATCCACTGAATATGAATCTGCATTTTAATAAGATCTCCAAATGAGTCATATGCACTTAAAAGTCTGAGAAGCTCTCTTCTAGGTTCCACAGTGCCGAGCATTGAAAAAAGTATTCTTTGATTATAATTTACTCTCCTTTTACTTCTCCTCTTTATTACAGTTAGGACATTACATTAAATTTTTAAATTATATGTAAAGTTGGGTTAGATTATTAATGAATTTTATCTAAAGAAAGTGATGGAAGTTGCCAGATCTATTTTAGTGAAAGAGAGTGCTGGGTCTGATAGGGCTGAGGATGCTGCTCCAGGATTGCTTAAATTCAATAGCTGGGTGTGAGGAACTGCAGAGCATCTAAACAAGAATAGAATACCAGAGTTAAATTTCTCCGGACTTGGCCATTTATAAACCCTAATGACCCCTACATCTATATTTCCAGCTACGAAATAACATGTCTTGCTCTCAGAGCGCACTAGACATATCCCTGCTTTCTAAATAAACATTGGCACAGAGTAAGTGTCCTGCTACCTCCCACGGGGTCAGGCTGCACTCACTTAATTATTCCGGAAATGTTTGTTGAACCCCTTCTACACGCAACGCAATATCACAGGGCTGTTAGTCATATAAAGACAAAGTCTGCCTTTGTGGAGCGTAGGACAGTCTAGAGGAGAGCCAAGATGCTCACAAACAAGTGGATAAAGAGTTAGAAAGTGGTAAGTGTTCTGAGAGAGGCACAGGTAATGTGAGTCACATGAGAGTGTGAGAAGGACAGAGATTACTTAGAGACCATGGAAAGGTCACCTAAAGTCAACTGAGCCTTCCGGGACTTCCAGGAAACCCATAGCTTCCCTCAGCAGCTCTCTGGCTCCCCATGCAGCTATTTCAACCTTTTCTACTCTCCCGAAACCTAGGTTGCTACCTCTGCCCCCTCAACCTCATCAGCTGACCTTGTTCCCTTATTCTCAAAGTAAACTAAATCACTGGGGGGAACCCTTTCCGATTCTCGTCACTACCTTCCTGCATCTTCACTGGCCCTGTTTCCTCCCCTCTTGTCATTGTGACAGGGCTCTCCCTACTCCTGTATAAGGCTCCTCTGCATCCCATCCCTCCTTTCTACCACCTCTTCAGACACCTCTCTGCTGTGTGTATCATTCTCTCCCTCCCCTGTAGTGTCAACATTGCCCTCTCTACTGGATCCTCCATATTAACTTTTAAACCTATTTTAGTGTCTCACAATATTATTATTATTATTATTATTATTATTATTATTATTATTATTATTATTATTTTGAGACAGAGTTGCACTCTGTCACCCAGGCTGGAGTACAGAGGTGTAATCTTGGTTCACTGCAACCTCCACCTCCTGGGTTCAAGCGATTCTCCTCCTCATCCTCCCGAGTAGCTGGGATTACAGGTGTGAGCCACCACACCGAGCTAATTTTTGTACTTTTAGTAGAGATGGGATTTCACCATATTGGCCAGGCTGCTCTCGAACTCCTGACCTCAGGTGATCCACCCACCTCAGCCTTCCAAAGTGCTGGGATTACAGGTGTGAGCCACCGTGCCCAGCCTTAGTGTCTCACAATA
Source organism: Macaca fascicularis (assembly GCF_037993035.2). Lineage (NCBI taxonomy): Eukaryota > Metazoa > Chordata > Mammalia > Primates > Cercopithecidae > Macaca > Macaca fascicularis. Next base: position 67,152,373 of record NC_088380.1, on the reverse strand, counting down.
TTATTTTTTAACCATCACCCAAACCCACCTTCCACTCAAGCTACTGGCCTCTCCTCTCCTGCATAACCAAACCATCAAAAATACAATGTGTCTGCACCCTTTATCTCCATGTCTCCAACTGCAACACACTCTTCAGCCCATTGCAACCAACTTCTGACCTCATCACTCTACAGAAGCCCCTGTCACCCATATCACCATCCACCTGCTTGTTACTAAAACCAACAAACTCTTCTCCATCCTCATCTCACACGAACTTGCAGCATCATTTGACACTGTCAGCCTGTCCCTTGAAAAAGCTTCTTCCCTTGGTTTCCATGACACCAAACCCTGCCTATCCTCCCTACCTCTGACCTTTCTCTCCTTCTCAGTCTTCTTATGGGTGTCTCGTTTCTGAAACCTGGTGTACCTTGGGGTTCAGTCCAAGGTCTTCCCCTCAATAAACACTCTCTGGACTTGGCCACTTATCTCCTTTAAGGACTCCTATATCTATCACTCAAGTCCAGTTTTCTCTCTTGGGCAGACTTTTAGACAACTCTATTTGTATGTTCCAAAAGTACCTAAAACTCATAATATTCAAAACTAAGTCATCATCTCCCTCCCCACCTGATCGTCATCCCTTGATCTCCACATCAGTGAATGGCAACACGATTCACTCATTTGCCCAGGTTAGAAACTGGGACATCATCCTTGCCTCTTCCCACATCTCCACATCAAATAAGTCACCCCTAAATCCATGCCTTACCCTGCAGCAAGTCACCTCATATGCCAGCGTGATCATTTCACCACTCTACTTAAAACCCACCCACAGCACCCTCATTGCCCTCAGGATAAAGTCCAACCACAGTGAATTTCTTCTAGCACTCTACTTCCTTTTCATTCATCCTCCAACCTCAGACTGCCTTGATCTTTCTGAAGTATCAATCTGGTCAAGTAACCCTTGCCCACTTGCTTCCACAAGCTCTGATGGGTCCCATTGCCAACAGGGCTGAACCAAACATCTTAGTGCATTAGGTTCTGTCAGAAGAAATATTAAGCATTCAGCATGGCTGGATTATTGCTCAGAATGTCTGTGGCATAGTGTCCTTCAAGGGTGGAAGAGAAGAGATGAGAGGTGCATGCAGCCAGGTCAGTGTATTGGGCCGTTCTTGTATTGCTATAAAGAATTACCTGAGGCTGGGTAAATTATAAAGAAACGAGGTTTAATTGGCTCACAGTTTTGCAGACAGCACAAGAAGCATGCTGCCAGCATCTGCTTCTGATGTGCTTCTGGTGAGGGCCTCAGGGAGCTTACAATCACGGTAGAAGGTGAAGGGGGAGCAGGTGTGTCATATGACAAGAGCAGGAGCAAGAGAGAGAAGAGGGAGATGTCACACACTTTTAAACAAGCAGATCTCATGAGAACTCACTATTGCAAGGACTGTGCTAAGCCATCCACAAGGGGTCTACCCCCATGATCCCATTACCTCCCACCAGGCCCCACCTCCAACATTAGGAGTCATATTTCAACATGAGATTTGGAAGGGACAAATGCCAAACCGTATCAATCAGGAAAGGCCTCGTCTGCAAAAATAAGACACACAACTCATCCTGAGAACAATGGAAAACACGTCTTGGCAAGGCTTTAAGCAGGTGTGGGGCTCTGTATAGCAGCCACTTTTGGTACTCCACATCCCCTGGCCTCAGCTCTCCTCTGGCTTCAGCCTCAGCTGTGATGGGCAGTTCCACTTGCTTGCAGGCTCTCCTTGACAGAGTCCAGCCACAGGCATGACCCACCTCAAGCTTAGACCAGCTACATTTCTGCTTTCTGCCTTGAGGACTTCTAAGGGCAAAAACAGTCAGAAATGTGCAAAACTCCTATGGAGAATTGTGCACACACACGTGTACACACACATGCATATGCACACACAATTCCCAACAGCTTCAGGATAAGAGAGTAGGAGGAGGCAAGACTGAGTTCAACAGCCTGGCTGACTGAGAAATTGCAGGTGCTGCTGACAGAAATAGTGAGGGCCCCACTGGAAGACAGAGGCAGCCTGGGGTAAGAAATTCCATGCATTGAAAAAAGAGTGGCAGGGAAGCACGTCATAGGAGAAGTGGAAATAGCTAGGGAAATTCAACCTACAGAAGAGGAAGCTTAGAGAGGACAAAGAGCTTTCTTCAAATACATGAATGTCTGTCAGGAAGTGAGTCCAGAAAAGGAAGGAGAGAGAAGGGTAAGAGCTAAGGGCAGAAATCACCAGCAGATGGATCGCAGCTCAGTCTGTGAATGTATTTTCTCATCCCTGCTGTGACTGTGAGGGAGTGTGCATCCCTACCCTAGGACTCCTCAAACAAGATGTTCAGGAGGTTGCAGATCAGATTCCAGATCCCAAAGGCAGGTCTAGCCAAGTGAGGTTATATCCATCTCAGAGAGTCTGGAGTTGTTCTCTAACTTCCATTTCCCTCCCTCTCATTCCTGACGCTCCTGCCTTCGCATGTGTTGTACAGCCTCATCCTGGGTTTTGCCTCGGGGCAACTCTGAACAAGACTGGGAAAGACGAGGCGCTGGCTCTACGTGCCCTGCACCCACTGCCCTCTCCAGGGATCTTTTCTCCTCCCCACCAGGAGCCCAGCACAGTCTTCACTCCCCATCCAGACCTGCCGCCAGCACTGCTGCAGTCCCAGGCTCTCTAACTCCCGCAAAACATATCTTTCGCGATCTCTGGGATTAGACACTGTAATACGCTGAGCTGTGCTCTTGACTTGAAGAAAAGTGACTCTATTTGCACACATGGAGACAGACCAAAGAGTCAGGTGCAACTAGTCAGATGGGACTTTTAGTACTCCCTCAACCACACCACACACACACTCACCTATTCCCCTAGGACACCCCTTACCCTAAAATCTCCACAGAGCTTTTCTGACAGTGGTTCTCAGATAAGGCAAAGACTGCTTACTCCTTTTGAGTTATACATTTTTTTTCCCCAACAATGTATCCCCTGTTGTCCTATTCCGGACAAAGGTGGACCTTTGACTCAAAACATTTGTTTAGAAGAGCAATATTCACTCATACACACAGACACATTTATGTAGAGAGAGATCGGTTTGTTTTGAAATCAAATTGGCAAATTCATGATCCAATCTTCTATAGGCAAAAGTGTTTCTTTGAACAAACTGTAAGCAAAGAGAAATTATTTCAGGTCCTTCATTCAATAAAAAAAATTTTTAACAACTACAGTGAACTAGGCACTAACAGGGACAAAGATAGAATTTCAAATGCATACTTTGTGCTTAGAATTGCATTGGCAAGAAGAGACGCTCAAATGTAGGAAGCCAAGTGACAATGCAGGCAGCAGGATAAGGTGACGGCTGTGTGGCTGGATAAACCCAGTGGCCCCTACAACCTAGGATGCCTCAGAATCCTTGGGGTGTGGAGCCATTAAAAATGCACAGTCCTGGGCTCTACCTAGGAGATCAAATTCACTAGGTCTCTGGTGAGTCCCAGAAATCTGCATTTTAAACAATTCGAATACAGGTGGTCCACAGACCACCTTTGATGAACACTGGTCCAGCCCCCAATTCTCTGTAGATGTCCAGAGGGAAAGGAAGCCCACTGGGCAGGCCCAGGAAGAGAGCTATTTTTGTGTTTAGACATGAAGAAGCTTACAAGGAATCCTTTTCATTCCTCTGCTGCACAATTGAGTGTTTTGAAGGAGAGCCAATACCTTGCCATTATCTGGAGAATGTGCAATTGGCACAAGGAATAAAAAGGGACGCATACAGCTGAGTCTAGAGCTGATGAAACCAGTTTATCTGAATCTGATTCCAGGGCTTTTTGATGCTGAAAGGTGGTGTTATGACTCACTGAAGCTTTCACATCTATTGTTTTTCTTTTCCTGGGTGGCTTTGCCAAAGACCTTATAGATATCATTATTTTCAGATTACTGTTATTACACACATTCTTCTTGAATAAAATGTTACCTTGTTTTTATCTCCATAGAGCAAAATCAAGTTTCAGTTGTTTTCTTATCTTCATATGTGGAACAATCCCAGCGGTTAAGTCTCAGATGGGAAGAAAAATTAACTAAAGCCTCGAGCAGAGATGTCCAAACTGAAGGCTGACTTAACGGTTTCCCCATGACCGAGTGGACAGGGTGGTACCCAGTTCCCTGGACACACGCCAAAAACTGGGCTTAAACTGCATCATGAGCAAATAAAGTTTGATTTAAAGAAAAGAGTTTCTGCAATTTAGCAAAAATGAATGATTGACGAGTAACACTATCCAGAAACTGACAGATTGTCAAACCCGCCTGCTACCCCTGGGTCATTTCAGTCGTGGAATTTCTGGCCCAGTGAGAGCAAAGTCATTGCTTTCTCCCTTGACGGATTTCTCTGTGGAGAGTTCAGAACAGAAAAGAGAAATATCTGCAAGCTTTCTGAAAGCCATGGGGAAGCTGTGGGATGGTGTGTCCAGTGCCTGCATTGGGCTCCATCTCTCTCCACAGCAGCTCTCATATGTATTTATGAAATGGCATGAAGCTCCCTGGTGGGTGGCACTTTATGGGTGACTTACTAGATAAAATTCAAAGGATATTTGATGGCCTGTAGCATTTTATTCAATTCATCAGCTTCTTCTCCTAACTCAGCATCTAGCCTTAAAAATAGACCGTTAGCAGAGGTTGAGCAAACACCTGCCTGTTTTGTTTTGGCCCAGAAGCCGCGCTTGTCTCAAACCAGCTGGTTCCATATGGGCTTCTGTGATAGGGTGACCTGCAAAATACAGGATTCCCAGTTAAACTTGAATTTCATTACAAAGAACAAATCATTTGCAATATAAGTATGCCCCATGCAGTGCTGGGGATAGACATGTACTAAAAATTTTACTCTGCTTTTTGGAAATTCAGATTTAACGGAGCATCTTGTGGTTTTATTTGCTAAATCAGGCAGGCCTATTCTGTCACAGTGTATAAGCACCACACCGCTCTTGGTTCTTATCCAGTGTCCAGACCTATACTAGGGCTTCTCAGAATGGGATTCCCATGAATTTGGGATGCCCTGAGAGATAGCGTTAGTAGTGGAAAAGTGGACCCTGCAAGGTGGAGGCCTCAAAACCAGTTATTTCTGCCGCTGCCCTACCCAAGGAGAGTGTAGATGGAAGTAAATACCTAAATGCCCGCATCAGGATGGGGCTGGTCCAACACAGGAATTATGACACATGGCCAGACCCAGAGGCTGCCCTCTGTTCTATGGCAAAAGGGTCCCAAAGTACAGCCCACTGCTTAGCCTGACTGCACTTCCTAAGTCTTTCTTAAAGACTGTGTGTCCCACTTTATCTGAGGGGCCAATCTGCTCAAGACATTTTTGAGCTGCCAGTCCTGAGCTGCGTGCTTAAGCCCCAAGAGCCAGCAGCCATCCACGGAGCCCCTGCACATGGCCGCTGGGAGTTTCCATCGGCCACGCCTTCTGACCTCAGTTCTGCACTCCCGTGCTCATTAGCTCCCTGCAGTCCCGGATGCTCTTGAATATTCCCTTGCTCACCCTTCTTCTCTTGCCTGGTACAACCTTGGTAGCCTCACCCCAGATCTGGACTGCTTGCCCTGGGTACCAGTTGGCTTTGTTCCCAGGCATTACTGCTGGGATTTGCTCTGGACTCTGAAATATGCCTCCTTGGCCAGCCCAACTCCCCAGATCCCACCAGCCTGCTCTGTCCAGAGAGATGAGAGATTCGAACTATTCAGTGTCCATCCATGCCATCTGCTGGGATCGTGAATTCTATACTCTGGTCACACATTGCATGAATAATGCTTCCCCCTTTTCCTCAAAAAGATCCTCAGACAAGTTCAACCCCCATGTGCTAGTAGTTCAGGATTCTGTGACTATCCTAAGTTTACACACCACTTGGCCTTGGCTGGCCAAGACATGATGGAGTGGGAGCCTAGCAAGACCCTTCAGAGATGGCGGCATCCAGACTCCTCTTCTCACAGCCCCCTCCAGCTCTGAGGGCAGAGGTGTCCCATCTAATGATCTGTCCTCCTCACACGACCTTCCCCTTACAGTTTTGGGGTCTCGTCTTTGGACCCTTTCTCACCCCGTTTTCCAAACACATCATCTCCGACTATATTAGGGATCCCCGGGGCAGCCGCACTATGCTTTGATAGAGGGATGAGGTAAAGTCATTTTCCACTTTATTAACCTGAAAAAGCATAAACCAACCAAGTTTAGGGGCCTGAAGCATATTCTAAACAGACAGTATCTCCTCCCTGACCCAGTTCTCTTACAGAATCATGGGAACCCGTCTCCTTGACTTAGCAGCGGCAGACAGGCTAGTGTTTCTCGGCATTGTTTTCTAGGGCTGAAGCTGCAGTTTTCCTGATTTGGCCCTTGCGTATTATTTAATTGTTTACTTGACATACAGGTTTGTCCCAGAGGGGGATGTTTAAAAAGTGGCATGGAGACCCTGGCTATAGACAGAAATGCAGCTTAACCTACCTTGGCTTCCTTCCTGCCAGACTCCTCCCAATTATGCTGCAGGCTTCTTTGCCCCGAGGGCAGTTTGCAGCTCCAGGGACTGGAACTGGCTTAAAAAAAAAATTCCTTCCTCTCTGTGCCCCATGTGAGGGAGCATTGTGTGCTCTCTAAATAATCAGCCTGGCTTTGTGTGACCTAACTGGACAGGGCCCTTTGAGAGATTTTTCAGTTGCAGAGAGAGCAGTCAGTGGCACCCTATGAATTCAGGAAGTTTCCAGACCAAGGAGAGAAGTCAGTGACAGCAAGATATTTTTTTTCTTTATGTTGTATTGTGAACTAATTCCTCTCTCCCACTGGTGTTTAGAGTAATTAGGTAAAAGTGCAACAGAAGAATCCAAATTTATATTTTGGATCTAATAAATAATAACATTTAATCAGATGCTCCCCATCCATTAACACCAAAATAACAAACAATTCCACGAATTATTTTAGGGTACTTACTATGTGCAAGGCAGTGTCATGAATCAAGGTAATTATTTCTTGCATTTACTGATTTCCTCCTGGGGATGCAGCACTAGCAAGAAGCTCACAGATTAGAAAGAAGTAGAAGGCCTCCAGCTGACAACCCACTTGGAAGAGAACATGGATCAGAATTGCCTGCCTCCACGGTGCCAAGCACAGAGCTGGGAATTCATAAGCAGAAATTACCTCATTCAATCATCTCAATAGCCCTGTGGGGAAGACAGTAGTTCTCCATTCTACAGATGTGGAAACTGAGATCCAAAGACTATGTATATAGCAGGCAGAATGATGCCTCCCCTCCTTCAAAAATTCTGAAGCCTGTGAATAGGTTACCTCAAATGCAAAAGGGGCTTTGGAGAGGTGACTAAAAGTCTTGCGGTAGGGAGGTTATTATCAACTATCTGGGTGGGTCCAGTGTAATTCCCATGGTCTTTAATAAGGGGTAGATAGGAAGGTAAGAGTGAGAATGACAGAGATGTAACAATGGAAACAGAAATTGGAATGATGTCAGGTCATGAGTCAAGGAATGTACGCACCCTCTAGAAGCTGGAAAAGGCAAGACAACAGATTCCTCCCCCTCTACCCCAAGCCTCCTGAAGATACCCTGCCCTGCTAACCCACTGTGAACTTCTGACCTCCAGAACCGTAAGGTATCTTGGTCCATTTTCTGCTGCTGTAACAGAATACCACACGCTAGGTAATTTATAAATAACAGAAGTGCATTTATCTCATGGATCTGGAGGCTGGGAAGTGCAAGATCAAGGGGCTACATCTAGTGAGAGCCTTCTTGCTGCGTCATAACATGCAGAAGGCATTACATGGCAAGAGAATATGCAAGAGACAGAGACAGAGGAAGGGAACCAGAACTTCATTCTTTTATGAGGAGCCCACTCCTGTGATAACTAACACACTCCTGTGATTAACAGCCTTGATCCGTTCATGAGGGCAGAGCCCTCATGACCTAATCACCTCCTATAAGACCATGTCTCAACATTGTTACAATGACAACTAAATTTCAACCTAAGTTTTGGAGGGGATATTAAACCGTAGTAGCTATACATTTGTGTTATTTTAAGCGACTGAGTTTGTGGTTGTTTGTTGCAACAGCAATAGAAACTAATACAGTACACCCCAATTGCATTTCACAATGGATTTGAGGTGGTCATAGAAGGTTGCTCCAGAGTGGTGGAGCCAGTCAGGGCTGCATGTTATCTAACTGGCCCCTAGAGTTCTGCAAGGCAGGGGCCCTAGAGCAGAATTCACTTCAAGTCAAGTCAATGTGCCCTTAAAATCTGTGTCCTTTCTTTTTTTCTGATCTGCTTCCTCAAGATAAAATTTAGGAGCAAAATGAGTGAAATACCAGAAGAGAAATATTCTGTAACATGACATGTTTAATGAATGAGTAAGGAGTTCAGGAAATGAGTGAGTTCTGAAAATGAGTTACTGGTGCATGCTAAAGTGATCTGGGAAGACTTGGTAGAGGCAGTACAGTATAATCTGGACCCTGCAGCATGGACAGATTGGAAGTAGCATTAGAGGGGAACAGAAGGCCTTGCAGCTGAGAGAATGACCTGATAGAAGAGATGCCCCTGGAAACAGAAAGGACAAACCAACCTTCCTAATGTATATCCCTGCCCACAGTTACCAAACAGATCGAGTCTCCCAGGTCACTGCTCCCTAGTCATTAGGAACAAAGCGTTTTTAGTTTTTCAAAGTCAACAAGCATACTCTTTGTCTCTGTAGCGGCCACTTTGATTCAGCATGTCCAAGTGAGGAAAATTTGGACTGGAATTCCAGACTTTAAACCTGGCCAGGAAATTTTGTCAAATACAAGGACAGTGACTTCAGAGATACACTTTTAAACCACCTTTACTTTATAAGTAAATTGTAAGAGGGGCAGCATCTGATTAAAAATGGCTCTAAGGCAGAGGATTCAGCCTCTCTATGCCTGTGTTCTGCTGTCACCTGCAACATAACATTGAGCACACTCTGTTACATCTGCTGTGAAATGAGAAATTGGACTTAAAATTCTCTCCATCACTTCAGATGCTTTGGGCCATGAGGCAACAGAAACCCTGATTCAAACTGGTTTAAACATTTAGGAAATGTCCTATCCTGTGTAACAGAAAGTTGAGCAGCAGGGAAGCTTAGGGGTTGACTGATTGGGGGGCTCAATAATGCCATCAAGAACCTGGGTTCTTTCTAGCTTTCTCTCTCTCTCTCGCCATACCTGGGTATCAGCTTCATCCTCGTGCTGGTAGTGAGACTGCTGTTGCATCTCCAGGCGTCACATTCAGACACAAAGCATCCAGAAGAAAAGGAGGGAGGCTCCTCAGAAGATGTCCCTTCACATAGTATTGGCCATAATTGAGTCACATGTGCCAAAATCTGAACAAATCACTGGAAAGGCGACCCTCAAGAGGTGGTGTTTCAGCCTCTCCTGGAAGTACAAAAGAGGAAGAAAACAAAACAAAATCACAATTCTGTGTGGAAGGAAAATTGGGAGAATTGCTGCTAGACAGAAAATGCATAGTGACCTCTATTCTCTCAAAGGTATTTCCAGCTCTAAAAATTTCATATATTGAAAAGCATTTGGTTGCCTAACATGGTTTAAACCCAGACCACCAATTCACATGCCTACATATAACCAAGCACTGTACTATGCACCCAAGATACAACAGTGAGCAAGAGGCATGGAGCTTCATGCAGCCACCAGACTAAGGGATCCTGACCACACCACAACTATAACCATCAGTTTCATTCTAACACCTGATTTTCAGCAGTGGCCCCGGATGAGGCCTCATGGTATTGGTGATGTAGACAAATGAGAGAAAATAGTTGCTGTTAATTTAAACAAGTTGCATTTAAAACATTGACCAGTCAACATCCCTGTCTACCCTCGGACAATCTAAAGAACTCTAGTGGTGTTACACAGTAAGAAGTGGGGTAGTAGGTGGTGTGTTACATTTTCTTAAAAGAAAATTCAAATTGGCTACTAGAGTTTTTGACCTCACAATGACCATTGACCATGGGTAGACTATGTCTTTTTGAACTCATTTCCAGAGTACTTGAATGAGGAATGACATTTTTCCCCCTAGTGTAGACCTGGTCCCTAGAGTTATTTCCTATGGCTACAATGACTATTCCAAGGAATGGAGAGAATAGAGATGGATGGATGTTTGATGGGAAATTCTACACTTCTCATGAGTCTTTTTCTGTAGGGTTCTGTATGTTTGCTCAATTGCAATTACCTGTGTCTTTCTTCTGTGGCTGGATTAGTAACTATTCAATTCATCCAAAGAATAGAACAGTGTCACTAAAATGATTGTTCTTCTCCCAACAGGATACTTAGGTTTTGACTGAGTAATCAAACTCCGTAAGAAATTTCACCTACATATTTATTATACCAAGTGACAGGAACAGGAGATGTATTTTGTTATATATTATAACCAGCTAGAAGAGTAGACCACAAAAACTTCCATAAACATGGAAGTCACACCTGCCCATGTCCCTAGGTACATGTGGTGATAAATTTCTGTCCCCATTTCACAACCAGGTTTACCAGATGACCATGCGAATAAGAAGCATATAAAGCAATAAGCATACTTGAGTGAAAGAATAAAGCATTTTTAAAGTTAACAATTTTTCTACTGAATCATTGCTGTCAATTGTTGAACTATGGGTAGGGAGGGTGGTCTGTTCTTGTTATAAGGCTGGGATTTGCCATACAAAAGTGGGCCTAGACAGCACAGTGAAGTGAATTCTATAATTTCTGCAATTACAATTAAAATCGCTGTTCCCCCTCATCAAGCTTCTAAGCAGGTCTCCTCACAGAAGTTATCCTGCCTCATTTGAGGTCCATTTCTGTTTCCCACCCTTGGTGGAGCTGCTAATAAACAGTGAAATGGCCAAACCAAAGAGAGAAAAGAGAGAAGAACCAAAGGCCAGAATCATCTACAAGTTGAATAACTTGTTCTTGAAAAACAGTGGTTTAACAGTAACCAAATGAGAGTATGTGCCTGATTTGTCCATTCTCTTTCAGGCTGTCATTTCAGGTCCTGGCTTTATCCTACCTCACAGGCCATGTTATCGAAATAGAAAAGCCACATTAATTTGGTGGAGGCTTCTTATATGATGTCCTTAAAATCACATATAGCAGTGACTTTTCTTTACAGCATCTTTCACCTTCTTGCGTGAGGGTTTTCCTTGGGTGGAGGGCTCTCGAAAGTACTTTGCATTTCATTCTCCCAGGATCTCTGCTCTGACTCTTGATGCATTAGTCACAGTTCCAAGAGGGAACAGGGTAAATGACTTCACAGACAAACCCCAAACCTAAACAGACGGTTCCTTTACCCCAAGAAAATGCAAGGACTTGTAGATCTCCTATGGTCATGGGATTTTGCCTGAACGTTAAGGGATACCAGAATCAGCAGGCTGGGATTCAGGCCTGGGAGCCAGGCATCATGGGCTTTCTGCTCATTTCAGCTCCAGGCCAATTGACTGTGTGGTCTTCCAGCCAAGCATTTGCCCAGGATATGCTAAAACGACAAATGCCTGAGAAAACCGTAGGCAGGCTGACCCCATTCTCCAAGTGTGGCCTTGAACTACCAAATACATCAATTCACCAGAGGACTTGTTAAAAACACAGATTCCTGGAGCCTGCCCCTGGAACGCATTGGGGAATGTTATGCTCACTGAAGTATGAGGACCACTTCTAGACTCTTCCTACTCAAAGTGTGGTCCTGACACCAGCAACATCACCATCACCTATATATTTAGAAGATTCTATATATTTAGAAGGTTCTAAAATATATAGAATCTCAGGCCCTGCCCCAGACCTATGGAATCAGAACCTGCACTTTAACATGGTCCCCAGACAATTCCTTGAAGTATGAGAAACATTTTGCTAGCATGGTTTGGCCCTGTAACCTAGTTCTTACCAGCTGGGAAGTCAGATGCAGCTGGGAAGAGCAATGCAACAGGAAGCTTCTTCTCAACCCTAATCGGCATATTAGGATTCTCTAAGGAGCTTTTCACAATACTGACGTCAAGGCCCTACTAAAGGCTAATTTAATCCAACCTCCTGGATTAAGAGCTCATCTAATTCCAATGTGCAGCCATAATTGAGAACCACTGTTCTATAGGAGCAAAACTCAGAATCAAAGCTTAAAGCCCTTGATACTGACTACCCAGCCAAGTCCCACTCCCCTAAAAAGCAACCCAGCGTTTGCTTGAAGGGATTCCTAAAATATTTGCCCTTTTCTAAGAAGAGGCAGCATCGGCCTTTTGAATGGCTACTCATTGTCCATGCTTCATAAAAATATGCTGGGCCTCCACTCCCCGGGAGCCCGAGGGCAGCGTTCCCATTTCTGTTCCCTTTGTTAACCAAGTCCCAGCTCTGGGCTTCCTCGGGATGGGAAATGGCTCCTTCTGAGGCAGTGTTTCTCTTTGCTTTTTCTGCCCCTGGAATTTGTGATTCTGGACAAGGCATATGCCTTCTCACCATGTCATTTTCCTCATTTGCAGAGGGAAAACACAGTGTCCATTGATTCCTTTGGTTAAGCTGACTGCTGCCCCTGGCTCACATCCAGTGACTATTTCCCTTTGCAGCAATCCTCAGCTGGGGGCGAGCCAGGAGGGAGATGGCTGTCCACTTAAAGCACAAGCCCCGAGTGCTCTCCGTCCTGTGAGCTCTCCAAATGCCAGCTTGCTCAGCTGATTCACTTTGACACAGGCAGGTTCATCAGAAAGACTTGGAACAGGTTGGAGAACAGAAATGCCACTGGATTCCTTTGAATTGTGTGCCTCTACTTTAAGTCCAGGCTCCAGTAGATCCAGGGTCTAGGACTATAAGCCTTTCTTTTCACAGGAAACCCTCCTAATTGGTATAATAAACTTTCTGGGACTCAAAATAGAACTACGGCACAGGGAAGTATCACCTTTGTGTGTCTAATTGTTGATAATGTCTGTGTTTTTTAATCTCTCTATATCACTCGCTGTTGCAGTCATTCTCCATTTCTCTTTACCCGCTGCTACTAATATTGAATGCTTTGCTATGCGCTGAAGCATTTCACATTGGTATTATCACATTATCCTCACCACCATTTTGAGAGGTAGGGGTTATCATTGTACCCATTTCACAGATGCAAAACTGAGGTTTAAATAAGTTCAGTAACTTATTTATTTGTCCCACATTCCACGGAGTAGAAGTGACAGAGACTGTCTTCATCCAGATTTATGTGATTCCAATGTAGGTGACCATAAAACAGATCCTGTTCCTGTTTATAAAGGTTTCCTGATCCCACTCTCTCAGTGCTTCTTAGGGCCAGAGTCTCCCACACTAAACCTTCCTATCTGGCTCTGCTTGTCTGGGGCTTGGCCATAGCATATAGAGTAGAGTCAGATGGATTCAGGACTAACAATGAGGGAAAGAGAGTGGGGCAGGAAGTAAACTTAGATTCCTATTTCTGTCAGATACCAAAATTAATTCCATATGAATTAAAACTTTAAATGAAACAAGCTGGGCACAGTGTCTCATGCCTGTAATCCCAGCACTTTGGAAGGCGTAGGTGGGTGGATAACTTGGGGCCAGGAGTTCGAGACCAGCCTGGTCAACAAGGTGAAACCCTGTCTCTACTAAAAATATAAAAATCAGCTGGGCATGGTGGTGTGTGCCTGTAATCCCAGCCACTCAGGAGGCTGAGACAGGAGAATCGCTAGAGCCCAGGAGGTGGAAGTTACAGTGAACCGAGATTGTGCCACTGCACTCCAGCCTGGGAGACGGAATGAGACTCTTAAAAAACAAAACAAAACAAACGAAAAAAAAAACCTTAAATGAAACATTGAAAGTACTAGAAAAATGTACAGGTAAGTAGAAAATCCTGAGGTAGCGGAGGACTTTAGAGAATGACACCAAAGGCAGAAGCTGTAAGTTAAAATATTACAAATTTTGACTGCACATTTTTTTATTATTATACTTTAAATCCTGGGATACATATGCAGAATGTGCAGGTTTGTTACATAGGTATACACGTGCCATGGTGGTTTGTTGCACCCATCAACCCATCATCTACATTAGGTATTTCTTCTAATGCTCTCCCTCTCCTTCCACCCACCCCTCAACAGAGGCCCTAGTGCATGATGCTCCCCTCCCTGTGTCCATGTGTTCTCACTGTTCACCTCCTACTTATGAGTGAGAAAATGCGATGTTTGGTTTTCTGTTCCTGTGTTAGTTTGCTGAGAATGATGGTTTCTAGCTTCATCCATTCCCTGCAAAGGACATGAACTCATCCTTTTTTATGGCTATATAGTATTCCATGTATATATGTGCCACATTTTCTTTATCCAGTCTATCATTGATGGAAATTTGAGTTGGTTTCAAGTCTTTGCTATTGTGAGTAGTGCTGCAATAAATATATGTGTGCATGTGACTTTATAGTATAATGATTTATACTCCTTTGAGTATATACCCAGTAATGGGATTGCTGGGTCAAATGGTATTTCTAGTTCTAGGTCCTTGAGGAATCGCCACACTGTCTTCCACGATGGTTGAACTAATTTACACTCCCACCAACAGTGTAAAAGCATTCCTATTTCTCCACATTCTCTCCAGCATCTGTCGTTTCCTGACTTTTTAATGATCACCATTCTAACTGGCATGAGATGGCATCTCATTGTGAGAAATATCTCATTGCATTTCTCTAATGACCAGTGAGATGAGCTTTTTTTTTTCATGTTTGCTGGCCACATAACTGTCTTCTTTTGAGAAATGTCTGTTCATATCCTTTGCCCACTTTTTGATGGGGTCGTTTGTTATTTTCCTGTAAATTTGTTTAAGTTCCTTGTAGATTCTGGATATAAGCCCTTTGTCAGATGGATAGATTGCAAAAATTTTCCCCCATTCTGTAGGCTGCCTGTTCACTCTGATGATAGTTACTTTTGCTGTGCAGAAGCTCTTTAATTTAATTAGATGCCATTTGTCAATTTTGGCTTTTGTTGCCATTGCTTTTGCTGTTTTAGTCACCAAGTCTTTACCCATGCCTATGTGCTGAATGGTATTGCCTAGGTTTTCTTCTAGGGTTTTTATGGTTTTAGGTCTTACGTTTAAGTCTTTAATCCATCTTCAGTTAATTTTTGTATAAGGTGAAAGGAAGGCATCAGGTTTCAGTTTTCTGCATATGGCTAGCCAGTTTTCCCAGCACCATTTATGATAGAGAATCTTTCCCCATTTCTTGTTTTCATCAAGTTTGTTGAAGATCAGATGGTTGTAGATGTGTGGCTTTATTTCTGAGGCCTCTCTTCTGTTCCATTGGTCTGTATACCTGTTTTGGTACCAGTACCATGATGTTTTGGTTACTGTAGCCTTGCAGTATAGTTTGAAGTCAGGTAGTGTGATGCCTCCAGCTTTACTCCTTTTGCTTAGGATTGTCTTGGCTATGTGAGTTCTTTTTTGGTTCCACATGAAATTTAAAGTAGTTTTTTCTAATTCTGTGAAGGAAGTCAATTGTAGTTTGATGGGGATAGCATTCAATCTATAAATTACTTTGGGCAGTATGGCCGTTTACATGATATTGATTCTTTCTATCCATGAGCATGAAATGTTTTTCCATTTGTTTCTGTCCTCTCTTATTTCCTTGAGCAGTGGTTTGTAGTCCTCCTTGAAGAGGTCCTTCACATCCCTTGTAGGTTGTATTCCTAGGTGTCTTATTCTCCTTGTAGCTGTTGTGAATGGGAGTTCACTCATGATTTGGCTCTCTGTTGGTCTATTATTGGTGCATAGGAATGCTTGTGATTTTTGCACATCGATTTTGTATCGTGAGACTTTGCTGAAGTTGCTTATCAGCTTAAGGATATTTTTAGCTGAGACAATGAGGTTTTCTAAATATGCAGTCATGTCATCTGCAAATGGAGACAATTTGACTTCCTCTCTTCCTGTCTGAATACCCTTTATTTCTTTCTCTTGCCTAACTGCCCTGGCCAGAACTTCCAATACAATGTTGAATACAATGTTGAGAAAGGGAATCCTTGTCTTGTGACAGTTTTCAAAGGGAATGCTTCCAGCTTTTGCCCATTCAGTATGATATTGGCTGTGGGTTTGTCATAAATAGCTCTTATTATTTTGAGATACGTTCCATCAATACCTAGTTTATTGAGAGATTTTAGCATGAAAGGGTGTTGAATTTTATTGAAGGCCTTTTCTGCATCTATGGAGATAACCATGTGGTTTTTGTCATTGGTTCTGTTTATGTGATGGATTATGTTTATTGATTTGCATATGTTGAACCAGCCTTGCATCTCAGGGATGAAGCCCACTTGATCATGGTGGATAAGCTTTGTGATGGACTGCCCAACATTTTAAAATGTAAATTGAAAGGTAAAAAGCAATTGACAAATGGGAAAAGATTGCAAAACGCATGAGAAAGAATAGACTGAACATACACAATGTTCTTACAAATCAGCAAGAAAAAGATGAATACTCCAATTTAAAAATAGACAAAGAGAAAAGAATAAAAAAGAAGACTAATCTTCATGATTGGTAAGGATGGAATTCTGGCAACAGACTTCTGCATTTTCTGCAGGTGGGAGTGTGAATTGACATAACATTTCTAAAGGTCGGTTTGACAAAATGCAGTGAAACTTTAAAAATGCAGAACAGTTGGCCCAGTCATTTTGAGGAATAGATTTTAAGGAAATAATTAAGGACATGCATAGTGACCTAGCAAGAGAATGACTCTGGAATAGTGTGGACAGAAGTGGAAAAAAAAAAAAAAAAGCAAAAAACAAAACTGGCAACATCCTAGAAGCCCTGTAAGAGAATAGTTGAAAATATCACACCACATCCCTACAATGAAAGTTCTGTAGAATCGTTAAGAATAGAGTATATTTATCAAACTATATTCATTAAAAGGATGTTCACATGGAAATATATTCACAGTGTATTGTTTAGAAAAAGAAAAAGCCAGTTATCCCACAGAATAACTGTGTTTGTACTCAGGATATATAAGAAAGGTGTGCCTCCAGCTAATGAGAATATGTTTGCCTCCAACTAATAAGAATATGTTTGTTTAATGAGAATATATGGTTTTTGTTTTCTTTTTGTGTGTTTGCATTTTTCATTAATTCTATGATAAACATGTACTGCTTTTGTAATGAGAAAGAAAAATACAATAGACCTTGTAAAAGAGGAAACATCACAGAGCCCTGGTTCTAGTTCCTGGATAGTTAAGAGTGGCCGGGTCCGGATGTAGTCACAGCACCGACCCACACTGTCCTGAGAAAGCTCTGGCCTGCGCGGGAAACCAGGTCTTCCCCTATGAGCCCCCACTGGTCCCGTGGAGGCCTGCCCTTTCCCAAGGCCCATTTAGCAATCAGTCCCCATCTTTACAGGGACCTCGGTCTCTTCTCTGTGTCCCAGACCGCAGTACTGGTCCATGCCCTGAAGACGACACCCAGGAAAGTGGAGGTATGGACGGAGGCAGCCGGTGCCTGAGGAAGCCTCATGGGACAGGCAAGGCCCCCACGTCCAGTCTCAGCCCCTCTTTTGGCTACATGTGGGTATTCGTTCCTCCTTTTGGTCTTCCTGAAAACACCCGTTTGACCCTCCTGCGCTTGGTGGAGATTCACAGTAACCTAAGGTGGCCCATTCTCTGCAAATGCTGCTGGACCTTCCACCCATTGGCTGCTGCCTCAGTCTCCCTCCACCGTCCTGGGGCCACCCCGACCTTGCCTCAAGTTGCCCCTAGGTGGCTCGGAAGCAGATGTGCAGCCAGCACCCAGTGGGGCTGCGCCGAGGTGGGAGCCATCCCGCGAGGCGCGGGCATGGGCAGAGCTGGCGGGTGGCTGGGAAGCCATTTTCATCGAGTGCCCGGTTCCCAGAGCGGGGGACTGGGGTTGCTCCCTCTGGAATCCAGGGGGGGTCACCCGCCTGGGCCGCCGGCTCGCAGGGATCCAGCCGAAGCCTGTCGCCCCCAGAGCACCGGTTCTTATCTCGGGAACCCCAGGTGCCCCCAGGCCACCCGGATGTGGGGCGGGGATCTCAGGGGCGGGGTCATCCCGGGACGACAGTTACCTCCAGGCCCAGGGACCCGCGACTTCCCGGCTTAGGAGAGCCGGGCTCGGCTGAGGCCCGGGGCTGCCCCGTTCTGCCTCCTAGGAGGCAGGCGTCGGAGACAGACGAGAACGTCCGAACCCCGCGCCAGCCGGTCCCCAGCCCCGGCCCATCGGCCCCACTGGAGCTCCCTGCACCCTTCCGGTCTCTTAAGGGCCAGTCTACGGGTCTCGGACAAAGTGCAGCGACCACGGCCCCTCAGATCCCGCCACCTCTTCTAGACTGGGGCTCCCGCTCCAGAGCCTTCCAAGCCCCGGCGGTTCCCGGTACCCGGGCCGCAGGGCCCGCCATGGGCGCTGCGAGGCCTGAGGTCGCTGTATCCGGTGGCCTCTGCGGTTCCACTACCCCCACCGAGGGATGGGCGGTCTCTGGGGAGCACAGCCCGCCCGCCCGCATGTCCGCGCTGGCCGGGGAGAGGGAGCCAGGGGATCTACCCGGCTCGTGGAGCTGCTGTGTGCGCCGGGAGAAACCGACCCGGGACTGGGGAAAAGGAGGTGGAGGCCCCGCAGTCGGGCCACCTTGGAGCTGCAGAGCTCAGGAAAGGCCAGCACTAATTTACTCGAAGAGCAAAATTTAAAAGGAAATTTGAGACAGTAATAACAGCGACATCTCAGAGAACGACAGGAAAAAAAAGTTTTGAATCAGGCTTTCGTGCAGGGACTCCGATTTTGCAATAAGCGCTTAATTAAAAATAAAATATATTGATGCGGTAGGCAAGTCGCGTTCCTGGGAAGGTAAAAACACAGTGGACTCCCCCACACCCCAGATGCTCCACCTGCCTGCTGTAATTACAGGGCTTCAGAGAGGAGGGAAAAAACACGACAGAGAGAAATCTGCTTGCATATTTTTCTTCTATTGTGCTGGGCTCATTTGAATTATAATGTGTTGCAGGCCGGAGAAGAAAATTTTGTGCCTTGAATAATGAATCCCCCTGGAGCCCACTGTACCTGTACTTCTCTTTAGTGTCCACTGAGAATAACGTGTTCGACATTCAAGTGACAACACTGGAAAGCATTTCAAAGCCCTGGAGCCCCAGAACGCTGCACACCCCGACGACTCTTCTGCCTGCCCTCTCTTTGGCTTCCAAATGCAGCGAGCTCTTTCTTTACTGAAAATGTGTTCATCTTTCACACACATCCTGGATGTACCACAGAAAAACAGCACAGATAGGTAGGCTCTTATTTCTGAAGCTGAGCTGGTCCCGCCCAGCATAAAGCTTTAAAGCTGCTAAGTCTCCAGGATATTATCCAGTTTTTAAAAATGGAAAAACTGGGGACAGGGAGGCTCAATGTCTTGTCCCAGGCCCAAACAGGCTTTTCTGGAGTCACTATCATTCAACTGGCTCAGGCTGGATTTTCATAAGAAAAGATAATAAACATTTACTAATATAATAAAATAGACATCGTTTAAGTCACAAGCAGTAGCCAAACCTTTGGGACATTCTATGGTGCTGAACAACTATTTCATAGAGGCTTTAATGTTAAGGAGCAAGTGCAGAAAAAAATCTAAAAATTTCAGTAAGATGAGAAAATGAAAGCTTTACAAAACGGTAGAAGAAAGTAGTCTCTCATGCCTAAACTTCTAAATAAGTTTTTTGTTTGTTTGTTTTGGGTTTTTAGTTGAGCATTCTTTCTGCTTTGAAATAGACTCAGAAGCCTTTTTAAAAACAAGTCACTTTTGGCCAAATATATTAAGGTATAACCAGATGATACTATAGATCCATTTAGAAAAAAGAAAGTTCTTTACTGACATGAAAGGATTTCTAAGACATATTCGTAAGTAAAAAAAGCAAATATATTACTATTTGTATAGGATGAAAAAATAAAAGAAACACGCATGTACATACTTGTTTGTATAGCCATAGACTATCTCTCTGGGTGAGTATTGCCTTTTAAGAGGGGAAGGCTGAGGTGGGAGGACAGAGTTTTTCTCCTTTATCTAAATCAGGGATGTCCAATCTCTTGGCTTCCCTGGGACACATTGGAAGAAGAAGAATTGTCTTGGGCCACACATAAAATACACTAATGATAGCTGATGAGCTAAAAAGAATTGCAAAAAAATCTCATAATGTTTTTAGAAAGTTTATGAATTTATGTTGGGCCACATACAGCCTTGAGGGCCACAGGTTGGACAAGCTTAATCTAAATCCTTTGTTATTTTGGTTTTAAACAATGTAAATGAATTGTTTGCTTAAAAAATAAATTAAATATAATAAGTATTAACGTCATTCAAGTAATAACACAGCCAAGTGATGGAGAGAGGAATGGTGAGGGTAACAGCCAAAAATCAGGATAATCCTGATTTTTACAGGTAATTGTAGTCATTACTTCTACATCTTTTCATCATGTCTTTTAAAACCACTTGCCAAAGGAGGCTGATGTGGAGTTTTCTCCTCTGCCTGCCCTCTGCTCTGCTCTAACACAGGCCCAAATAGGCAGGGAAATGACCTCGCAATGGGTATAGGAAAAAATAGAAAAAAGAAACAAAGACTAGGTTTAATCAGCAAGTTAACAAAGGACAGCTGACTGCACTCATTTACTTTCCGAGCTAGGACATTTTCTTCGTGTCCTGAGAACTATTTCAGGACTTTTTGTAAGTCCCTACTTATTAACATTCTAAGAGCTCTGAGCTGAAATGCAGAGAACCCCAAAGCCTGGGAAAGGCAAGAACTCTGCCAGACCTTGTGGGTCTGGCTGAACCATCTTGAAATAGTTCTTTAGAGTGTGCTGTACCACTTCCAGCAGCCACAAAGGGCAGGCAAGCTGAGAATGTCATCTACATGGCCCGAGATGTTCCCTGCGAGAGCTCCCAGTCTGGCTTTTCAGATGCTCAATCCTGCAGTCCAGCTGATACCCAGGATGCCCAGGGAGTGAGCCCAAACAGCCCAGCTGGGCCCTAAAAGGGGACCATCCTCCCCAAAGACACAATATGGAAACTTCCTCTGAGATAGGCTCCCCCTGCCCAAGCAAAACAAAAAAACACAGAAGTCCATCTCTCCTTTCACCTGTTCTCTGATTCCCTTTAGCAGAGCCCAAACCTTTCAACACTAAAAGCAGTGTTTCTCAACCTCAGCACTTTAACATCTGCACGAGGTAATTCTGTCATTTGGGGGCTATGCTGTGCATTGTAGGATACCAGCCTGGCCTCTATTTACCAAGTGAGTAGCACTCTTCCCAAAAATGTCTCCAAACATTGAGAAATGTTCCCTGCAGAGGGGGGACAAATTGTTCCCAGCTGTGAGCCACTGAATTAGGCACTAAAGTCCAATACTTCTGAGAGATATAACAACCTTTTCATGTGTTTCATACAATGGTGAACTGTAAATAATGTTTATGAAAATCATTACTAGACAAATAATGTGAGAATAAGAAGTCAAAATTATGGAGAAGGGGTGGCACAAACTACAAATATGCATGCTATTTGGGGTGTTTATATTAATATTTGCTGGGAGTTAGAAATACGATGGGATTCAAGTGACATGAAGATGCGCTGGATACACTCTCTTTACCCCACCCACCCCTCTAAATGTGCTCTCCACCCTTGTCCACCTTGCTTTGTGCCTCAGGAAGGTGACACTCTGGGCTACGTCGACATGCTCACTCTCTCTCTGGCTCTGGTTGGGTTTGGCCCATGAGAGACACTGGCCAATGGCAGCATGGGAGGAGAATGAGGTTGATTACTCTGGATGCCTCCTGGCCAGATCATGGTTGATTGGCTGCTGTCCTCCTCCACAGGCCATGGCTGCTGTTGGCAGGCTGTCTTCCAGAGCTGCATCTCTCTCTCCGGCATGCAGGAACTACATCACCCCTGGGCCCTGCAGGCCTAGAAGTGGCAATGGTGCCCCACTGTTTTTAGCTTAGGATACTGCACTGTCTTTTGCTCATTTCCCTAAATCCTACCCACACGTTTATAAGTCATACCTTTGCAAAAATCTCCTCCGATTACTCAGTTTGACTGTGCCATCTGTTTCCTGCTCAACCCTGATCTATACAGATGATACAGAAAATCATTTGAGGGCACAGTGGCCATTCTGGGACAGGATTTAGGAATTCTTGGATCCCTTGATCAAACACTAAACTGCCTTGTACCAAAGCAGTTGCTGATACCTCTTCTCCATTTCTCCCTCAGTTACCAAACCCAGGCCTGAGATCTCTCACTCACTACCTGTAACTTGAAAAAGCATTTGCCCCTATACCAATAGTAGATGTTGTCCAGGCCATGGTTAGTCTTCTCAAAACAGGCATGAGCAAGGCTAAAAAAAGAGCATCCATAAAATGGAAAGATAGCAGCTCCCTCCCCTAAGAGACCAAGCTCTATCTGCTTTGTCACTTATACTACAAGGATGACACACTTACCCTTTTGAGAGTGCACTATTTGGAAAACAAGGGTAAATGACCATCTTCCAATGTAGCACAAAATTTCTCCTTTAGGCATAGAATACCTTTGTCTTAATTCTAATGTATCCAAGAGGAGAACTAAAATACACTGGGCACATGGGAGAAATGGGGTTCTTCTTCACTAGCCCCTGGGCTGTGTAGGTTAGACCAGGGGATATCTGCCCTTCCAGGCCTCAGCTGCCAGGAGGTGAGAAGGCACAGAGCCCCCATATAGTGCTGGCCCATGAGCACCCAATGATCTGGAGGGCAGGTGTGGCAAGGATGGCCCCAGGGAGCCAGCTCTGCATCTGGCAGCAGTGTCTCTGGGCCAGGCCAGGACAACAACCTCGATTGTCCCTCTCAACAGTAGCCTTGCTGATCCCGGAGAAAAGAAAGCCATGGGGCCATTTGGACCAAGCCTCTGTAGGAAGAATGCCGCCCTTTCTCTGTAGCCCTGGATCCCAGAGTCATGGAATCAACAGCTCAGAAGCTGGCAGCCTCCTCGGAGGCCTGGGCACCCTCCCCCATGGTCACATGGCCCAAAACACTCTGTTCTTTGTGACAGCTGCTTGGCAGGGTGGGCCGAGGACCTCTGTAGACAAAGATGCTTCAGGTGCCCCTGAACCCCCTGGAAATTGATGAACGGTCTCCTTTTATCTGTGCCCCAGCATGTCCAGCTCACCTGGCCCCTGGGCTCCCCACGGCCTGATGCTTGACTGTTATTCACAGTAGAAACAGAGACAGCATCGGACTCAGGGAGCACAAGGGCAACACAAACACCTCCAGGGCTTTTGCCTCATGTGGCTAACGTCAGAGATGTTTTATGAAAACAAGATTGGAGGTCACGTTGCTTCTTGGATAAAAGGAACTTTGCTTCAAAGAAATTTACTTGGTAAACAAAGCTAGGAAAATTGCCAGAATATCACCAGGCACAGCTGGCCACCTTTCAGCTGCCCAGTGTTGCTAGAGCAGGGATCTGGAGACCTGATCACTGAACCCCTGGAGCCCTCCGTTTCCCCCTCTGTAAGAACACAAAGACGGGACTAAATGAATCTCAAAGCTCTTTCCAGCTCTACACTCCGTTCATATTTAGGAACATCCTGTCTCTTGGCACCTACTAAGGAGAAGTTAGCCAAGAAGGAAAAGGGGACAGAGCATAATTCTGCAGCTGGCCTGCCCAAGTTTGAATCCTAGCTCCACTGCTTACTACCTGTGTGACACCGGGCAAGTAATTTAATCTCTCTGTGCCTCAGTTTCCTCATCTGAAAAGTGGGGATAGCTTTAGTACCTGGTTCATAGGGTTGTCATGAGGATCAAACAAAATAACATAGGTAAAGCATTTTGAGCTCACCTAGGGTGGAGTAAGCACACTATTAGCATTTGCTATTTTCCTTACTTTTTTTATTTATACAGAAAGCCATCCGAGTCCTTTCCTGTCGCTAGTTCAGCCTTGCTAAAAGCTTTTGGCAAACAGGTTCTCAGGGCAGGGAATGGTATTTTTCTGGGGGAACTGAAGTCATGCCAACCTTACACTCCCTTCTCAGCTAGCATTCCCCTGTGCTGGCAAGGAGGGTTGGCGAGGAGTATGCAGTTCCTTACAAAATTATGCAGGACACGATGTCTACCAAATTAGAGAGAGAAGTGAAACACAGATGAGGGCCTGTCTGGAGCCTCCATGCAAGCCGTGGGGAAGGCTTGTGTCCAGGTTCTGAGCCTGTGGGAGACTCCTCCACTTACCCACTGTGCACCCCAGCTCCTATCCAAAGCACCTCCTCCCCTCTCATCCCAGGTCTGGCTCAAGGCACTCACTGCCAGGGAGACATCTCATATCATTTCTTGGAAGCCAGAAGCCACAGGCATGGCAGCCAAAGTGCTGGGCAGGAACTGAAGCTGGGTGGATGCTGAGGAATCACTGTCCCCGTGGACCAAGCATGCAGGCACAGTAGGCAGGGCACGTCTATAGCCTGCCACAGTAACTCCCAGACAGCAGACCTTAGAAACCCAGTCCAGGGAGGGCCCAAGAGTCCCTTCCTGCCAGTCAATGGCCAGACACCCCATTAACAAATACATGCTGGGCTGAGTGCTCTCTATGTCCACATCCCTCTCTACATCCCCCGGCACCTTCCTCACCTGCTCCCTCTTTGTAGAAAGTACCTAGGGGCTCCCTTGCCCTCTGGCTTCTGGTTGGGTTGGGCCAACAGAAGGCAATAATAAGAGAAACAAGGGCAAAAGGACAGTGAAGTCAGGTTCCCTATTTCCCCCAGAAGCCTTTTTTTCAGCCTCAGTTCCCTCGCCTTGACTCCTAGGCCTAGAGGTGACTGAGGCCTCTTCCTGTCACCAGCCCCTGTTGTTTGCCATTGACCCTGCCCGTGCCTCTGTCAGGAGCTCCAACTCTCCCCAGCTGCCCCGTGGAGCTGCCGTCTGCTTCCTGTAGGACCCTTAGGTCAGCCAAGTGTTGAGCTAAGAGCTCATACCTCCACCAGCTTTGCCTCTTCTTTTTCTTTTTCGTATTTGTACACAAAAGGGTACATATAACACACATGTGAGATACGAAGCCAGGACCCAAGTTAAAAATATAGAAAAGTTACAGGCTCCCCTGTATGTTCTGTCATACACATGCACATGCATCTTAATAACTAAGAAACATTCTGTGTGTTTCATGGCCAATGCTCATCACCAGAGACACACATGTGGGTGTGCACACACATACACACACAGGCACAATTCACCACAGCAAAAGGCTGGGAATAAAAGAATAACCTTCCTTTTCTACTTCTCAGCCCGCAGCTCACAACTCAGCTGGCCCAAGACACTGTGTGAACCTGATAGCCACACAGAGTTAGACCCCAATGAGTGGAACGCTGGAGAGAGGGAACATTAGAGTAATTCTGATCAGCCCTTCTGCTTTCTAATGGGGAACTAGGACAGAATGCCACACACCCAGGACTTCGGGGCAGCTTTTCTTCCTTCCTGCTGCGATAATCATTACTGTACACAGCCCAGCAATTTGGCGCCTCAGCAACCAGACTCCTGGTAGGTGCCTGGGCTTGACCATTACAGGGGGATATTATGATCATGATTACAGGATGACTGAGCCGTCCAGCAAAGTGACCAGTAATTTGCAATCTAATGGCCATTCAGTGGTCGGTAATATTATGGACCTTACCCTGCAATTGTAAAACAACCAGCCCTCTCTAATGTAGCATTTTTCCCATCAAAAGCCCAGCCTTTGCTTTTGATTTCTGTTAATCAGTAGCTGTGCCAGATTTGGCTTTAGATTTGGAAAAGCTAAACAAGGGAGCATGAAATGATACACTTCTCTTTAGAGCCCCTGAATGGGAAGTTTAGGCAGCTCTGTCAAGTGGGGGAAAAAAATAAGTGAAAGAAGCATCTGGAAGGCAATTTCATTTCTGAAAGGAGCAACCCCAAAACCTTTGCAGAATGTAGCAAGTGTTGCCTGGAAATCTGGGAGACCAACAAGCCAGGCATGACATACGAAGATAGGTGTGTACACAGGTCCAGTTGGGTCCAATTGGGTGCCCACCACAGCCCGTAATCACTGTGTACATGCTCACACATGTATCTGCATGCATGCATGTGTATACATAGAAGAATACAACTTCCTCTAACTACACGGCTGCCTGCTGGCAAACTCCCAGGTTAGGTTTTGAGGCTCTCTCCCGTATGCTGTTCACAATTCTACCACTGAGCACAGCTCAGTTCCGTCTTCCCTGAAGTCAGTGAGCATAGGTCAGGAGAAAAGACTGTCTGAATTGGAGGTAGATGGATCAGGCCAAGAGGAACAATGGACAAGATGTGATTGTTGTCATTCCTGTACTCCATAGAGTCTAGATTTGGCGTGTCCACCTGCCATAAATTCAGAGGGGGCTTGCAATGGAACTGGAAGGTAAAGAGAGATAATTGGCAAATAGTTAAAGAGAAATAGTTAAAGAGGAAGATGACCAAACCCCCACCCCACCAAAAAAAACAAAACAAAACAAAACAAAACAAAAAAACAGTTCACACTGTCAAGCAAGAAAACAGATACACTAGAAATAATGGTAAACATTAGGTTGACTCCTCCAATCCATTCTACCATAGATTATTAATCTAAGTCAATCAGGCAATCCCAACGGGCATGTGACTGAACCAGAGCCTATGAGACGTGAGAGGAAATTTCCTCCCTCTTAGGAGAAAGCCAGAGAAAGAGACAGTCTCCTTCTTCCTTTGGATATCATCACATCCACATGTGATGTGTGGAACAGCAACAACTATCTTGCTACCAGCCAGATGAAGAAGTTAATATCAAAGATGGCAGAGGGACGAAGCACAAAGAGTATGGGTCCTTCATGATGTCTTTACTGTAACAAACAGCCAAGCCTGGTATCTACCGACTGGATCTTCAAGTTATGT
Source organism: Macaca fascicularis (assembly GCF_037993035.2). Classification (NCBI taxonomy): domain Eukaryota; kingdom Metazoa; phylum Chordata; class Mammalia; order Primates; family Cercopithecidae; genus Macaca; species Macaca fascicularis. Next base: position 67,125,508 of record NC_088380.1, on the reverse strand, counting down.
AAGATCATATGTATGTATTCTTTATTAGAATCAATATCAGTGAGGTTCTCTATTAAATGCAGCTTAGAGCACATTAATTGAGATCAGAGCCAAAGCCAGGAGGAAAGGCCAGAGTGGACCCACAGCCAGACTCAGTGCTGATCTGCTGAGAGCTACTCACCCATCCCTCTAAGGCCAGGATCAGCCCCAGAGCAGCCTGGAGCTAGCTGAGTGTACAGGTGTGGAGTTTCCAGCTCAGCTGTCACTCAGGGGTTTGAGAGGGCAGAGAGCCAGCCAGCCCATGATAAAAATCTATTCAAGGGCTACGGAACACAAATGTCCCAACCAGTTGGGCACTCTCCCTTTCCTCTAGAGGCCTCCCCTCAGCCTCTTTCTCAGTCAGAGCCCATAGCTGCCAAATGTAGAGGCTGACTCCTCTGCTCCATGGAGCCCCTCTTAGAACACTGTATCCCCTGGACAGCTGGGGCTTTGGAGCAGTTGTTCCTCTGCAAAATCTCCTCATTCCGGAGTAGTGAAAATGCACATTTATCTTTATTTTCATTTATTTACTTATTTTTGAAACGGAGTCTCGCTCTGTCACCCAGGCTGCAGTGCAGTGGCACAATCTCGGCTCTCTGCAGCCTCCACCTCCCAGGTTCAAGCGATTCTCCTGCCGCAGCCTCTAGAGTAGCTGGGATTACAGGCCGTGCCACCACACCTGGCTAATTTTTTCTATTTTTAGTACAGACAGGATTTCATCATGTTGGCCAGGCTTGTCTCAAACTCCTAATCTCAAGTGATTCAACCACCTCGGCCTCCCAAAGTGCTGGGATTACAGGTGTGAACCACCGCGTCCGGCCAGAAATGCACATTTAAAGGCATCTTCCCTCACATCCTCTGGCATACTGGGGATGGCAAAAAGATCAAGTTGAGTATGTTTCCAGTAGAAGACAGTATTTCTGACTTTAAGCTTCAATGTTTCCTGAGTTCTTACGCTATTTGTGACTAATATGCTTCCAATAAGAAGGGCAGTCCAAGGATCATCAGTGTTGACTTAATTACCCTTCAGAGATGCACAAGATACCAACAGCAGAAAAATCTCAAAAAAGCACAACTCTTTATTTTGTAGGTGGATAAACACAGAGGTCTAGAGAGATGAGAGAGGTGGTCATGGTGGCACATACTCAAAGATTGATTGTTATTTCTGTCATCAGCTATGACACAAAGTCAAGGTAGGGGTGCCCAGAACATGGTGGCTAATGTTTCCAAATTAATAGTGCCACTTCACAGAGCCCTCTGGGGACAAAGCTACTTTTTCACCTAGTAATTTTTTTAGTCATAAATCATGAGCAACACTGCTGGTGCATCACACTGCTCCATAGCCAACAGGAACTGATGCAAGTGCTTGTTACACATTTTCTAATTTCAGAGATTTTAAAGCTGGAGATCTCTGAGAAGAGGCCAGTGGTTTCAGTATAGGACTCGGGATCAAGATCAACTGGCTGCTTAAGTGTCAGGGACATAATTTAAGATGCCAGTTTCCAAGCTCGCCTCCAGAGGTTCTGATTCCAAAGGTGCATGTTTAAGAAGTTCTCCAAGTGACTTCCCAACCCCTGCTGCCAGTTGGTCCTCCCACCACAAGAGAAGAACATTGAGATTCAAAGGTCCCAGTCGCTTAGCCTGGGAGGGCACAGCACAGCAGAGTCGAAAGACCATGGACCTAGTCCTTCCAATAGAATTGGAATAGCAGCTCTGCCACTCACTGGCTGGGAGACATTGGCAAGTCTCTTAACCCCTCTGACCCAGAAATTCCACTATTAGAAATTCCCCTGAGGCCATAGATTCCCAGTGGCATGGTTTATAATAGTAAAAAATGAACCAACCTAATTTTCCATCAACAAGAGACTAGTTGTATGAATTACAGTACAATTATGCTGCAGAACACTGTGAAGATTCGAAAAGGAAAACAGCAAAACAGCAGCTCAGCTTTGCACGTGCTCCTGTAAGAAGTGGAAAAAGTGGCTGGGCACAGTGGCTCACGCCTATAATCCCAGCACTTTGGGAGGCCAAGGCAGGCAGAAGGCTTCAGCTCATGAACTCGAGACCAGCCTGGGCACGTGGCAAAACCCCATCTCTACAAAAACTACATAAATTAGCTGGGTGTGGTTGTGCATGCCTGTAGTCTCAGCAACTAGGGAGGGTGAGGTGGGAGGATCGCTCGAGCCTGGGAAGCAGAGGTTGCAGTGAGCAGAGATCCCGCCACTGCACTCCAGCCTGGGAGATAAAACTAGACCTTGTCTAAAAAAAAAAAAAAAAAGAAAAAGAAGAAGTGACAAAAGCAAGGCATGGTCCAAAGATGACGTCCTTGTCTCTGTCCCCTTCCTGCCTCCTCAGTGGCCTCTTCCTTCACCCTCATCTCTCACATTTTACAGAAGACCCTCAGTCTGGTTGACTCCATCTCACAAATGTCTCTAAGTCCATGCCCTTCCATCCCCACTGTGCCACTTCTATGTGGACTCCTGTAACAGGTCACCCCCAACAGCTCTTGGCACCTCCAGCTTAGCCCCAGGACACAGTCTTACAAGCAAACCTGATCTCTCTGCTCCCTTCCACCATCAGATCCCTTACCAGGGCCTCGAAAGTCATTCCCAACCCCTCCCTACCTCTTCAGCCTCATCTGTTACAACAACTCATTCTTCAACCACAGAATTTTCAATTCTTAAAATGCATCCGGTTTTCTCTCTTACTTCCAGATCTGATGCTCTTTTCCTCCCCCACCCTTAGTCCTGGCCATACTCTTCATTTAGCTAAGATGTCATCTTCTTCACAACTTCTCCCTGGTCCCCCGCCCCAAGTCCAAGTGCCCCCGTTCTATCCCCTGGCCTCTCCCATCATAGCACGTTTCTTGCCTTCGTGTAATTGCATGATACCTTTCAGTGCACCTTAAAGTCTGGGAGAGGAGAGACTCAACCTGTTTCACCCCTAGATCTTCAGGGCCCAGCAAGACCATGAAGCAGATGCTGAATAAATATTTGTCTATTGAATAAACAATAGCGCTTACCACAATGTATTAAAGATTATCTGAGCTCATTGATGGTAAACTCTGTGTGTCAGGTAATGAGGACAGAAAGCTGAATTGGACAGTGTCTGGAACATAGAGAAAATGAAAAGAAAAAATTGTCAAATGAGAGTACAGGAAGGCTATCTTCCTCATGCTGAACATTCGACTACCCCAAGCTCTAAATATCACCGATGAGACACAGAACATCACACAGCAGTAATCAAAGCTGATGAAATGGGTTAGAGAAAACTGATGAGATTATTGTGGAGGTCAAAGAACTTCATGAATAATCCAATTCTCCTTCAGAAAAACATAGACCACTTTGAAAGTTAATACATTTTTTAAGGTATGAGGAGTGTACCCTAAGAAAAATATTACTTGGAGAAGAATACTAGGTATCTTTTGTGTCCATTATTAGTGTTGAGGACCAGCATTCCTCTTATGTACTTAGACTGCATGCCAAAATATGACCTTTCTCTTCTTTTTCTTTAGTGCACTTATCATAATTTGCAAAAGCATATTTATGTGAGTGTTTGTTAAATACCCAACTCTGTCACTAGTCGTTAAAGCTATGTAAGCAGGGGTAATGTCTGTTTTATATCCCCAGCACCCAGTACAGTGTTCTAGCACTTAGTAGATGTTCAATAAATATTGTCTGAATGAATGAATGAATGAATGAACACACAGAGAATACAGTAGGGAAGCTCATTCATCCTTGGAAAAATACTGAGCATTTGATAGGGAAAAAACCATCATGAAACCACTTTGAAAGACAAGGCAAACAGGAAGGAGGGATAAGCCAAGGTCACTAATGTATCAGATTTTTTAAAAGAGAGAAAGAACCAAAAATATGGAACCAAAAAGAGAGATTCTATAACAGACGATTGACTGATAAATTCAAAGCATTGTTATATCACTGAGCTGTGAATAAAATCCTGCTTACCTAATGCATACAGCGAGTTTATGTATTGTTTGTGTTTTGCTTAGATGGCAACACCATGGCTGGCCCCATCAGCCTCCATGTTCAACTGTCCCAATCAACTGCGGGCTGTAATTAGGGAGTGCTGGGAAAAGGACGTTGGAGAAAAATCAGCTTGCATATTTTTTTCTTCCATTGTGGCTGGCTCATTTGAATGATAATGTATTGCAGTCTGGGGTGTGACATTGACGGCACTGAATAATGAGGCAGCTCTGGACTCCAGTACCTGAGCGGCCGGCCAGTTAGTGGCCAGTGACAAAACAGTAGCAACATCTTTGGGCAATAAAAAGATGATCTCCAAGTGGCAGGCGACAGATGCTGGGAAATACCCCATTGTCAGCTCCATCAGGAGCTTCCATCACTGAAAGCTTCATTTATTTTATTCATAGTCATTTTTCCAGCTGAGATACCTTGAAGGCATCTGGCTGGTGGCATCCTGAGGTGATAAAACACTGGGGTAGGCAACCAAGAGAGGTGCAGAATCTCCATCCCCAGGGATGCTTAACACCCACAGAGCCTGTTAGCTGTTTTCCAAAAACCAGGGGTAAACTTTGTTTGGCTCAGGGGACAGAACCAGATAACAGCTGGAGGGCCCTGCCAGTTTATAGGTTTTCAAATGTCACTTTATTTTTGTTAAGAGGGGCATCCCTTGAAAGACACCAGTATGTGTAGACACCTGGCTCTGGACACCAGAAGCCAGGTACTAGAAACAGCATGGTGGGTGATGAGGAGGGCAGTCTCTGATTCTAGACTGCCTGGGTTTGAAGCCTGGACTGCCACTTATCACCTGCAGGAGAGTGTGTGCCTTGGTTTCCTCATCTGTAAAATGGAAAGATGATCATAACAGCACCTCCCTCAAACACCAGGTTGTTGCAAGGTTTGATTATGTATATCAGTGTCAAATCAGTGCAAAAACAGTGCCTCATCCATATTCAATGCCCACTAAATATTAGCTCTTATCAGCATTGCTCTGTGCAAGTGCCAGGAGACACTCGACCTCCAGATGGCAAAGCGTGACTTAAGGAGATCAGTGTAGACTCTGGAATTAAACTCATCCAGACATTGCTCAGCAACCTGCTAGCTGCGTGACCTTGGGCAAGTCACTTAACTTCCTGAGCCTCAGTTTCTCATATGTTAAATGGCAATACCTAATAGTAACTACTTCATATGGTTGTTATAAGTGATTTATTAAGTAATACGTGCACTTAGCACAGTACCTGGCACATAGCATGGGCTCAACAAATGTAGGATCATAATAATGATGCTAGTCTTATGCTGATAGTATTATTATTACTACAAATTGTCACAAGGAGTTTTGTCTTTAGACAGTAATAGGCTGTCATGAAATGTTCATGTGAGGACTTATCTGTCCGGGTCTGTGTGCTTGAAATCTCACTCTGGCAGCAAGTTAGAAAGTGGAATAGAAAGTGTAAGTCTAGCCAGGGAGACCATTCAGAAGCTTCTGCCATGATCAGAATAATCAAGGCAGAGATTGGCAATCACAAAAACATCTTTTAAAATTCCTGAAATAACCAGGATCTAAGCACTCGTGATGAACAAATTTTATTCCAGTTTGTTTTACTGCTATGTCATCCCTTCTCCTGTGGTACTAGTAGAGATGGTCTAGTTCACTTGGGTAAAATGACAAGGTGAATGAAGGGATCTCCCTCTCTCTCTCCCTCCCTCCACATACCCCTCACTCCAGTACATATTGTTTAATTTGTCTCAACTGAAATGTGCAGCTCAACGCTATTAATAATACATCACACCAAGACTTCTTCAAACCTTTCTGGAGCAAGACACAATATTAATACACAGACAAATCATGTCAGTGACTTGGGGTTGGGGAGTAGGGGAGGAAGTGATAAGGGGCAAAGATGCTTTGAGTCTGTACCTAGACACCTACCCTGAAAAAGGCACCTTGGGTACCAATCCCCTAAGTCTTCTGGGCCCAGTGCCTCAGAAACCTCCCAGGAAGCAGACTGGAGCCGCTTCCCTTCCCCCAACTTTGGCGTCTAGCCCCGCCTACTTTCGTTCAGTCGACCAGCATTTCACAGAAGTTTGGGGGCACCCACTGGCTCCCCATCGTCTGCTGAACCTCCCCCTTCCCCCCAAGTGACAGGACTCACCTTCTCCATCGATCCTCGGGCTTGTCAGCTGCTCTGGATGCCTGAATGGCAAAGCCCGCCGAACTGGAGCCCAGACAGTGCTCATCATCCTGTCACCAGGACAAAGGGAAGAAATCCCATTATGTCACCTTCCACAAGCGAGAGACAGCGACAATTTCCCCCATAAACACTGCACTGACACTGTTATGATGTATCTCAAGCACTTCTAATCAGTATGGAAGTGGAGAGACTGCGGAAGCTCTTCAGCCTGAAAGATGCCATTCAGCAGGAACTGTAGTCTCCTGTTGTTATTGAAATGACCTGGCTGGGAGCAACCACCACTCTGCACCCATCACATCAAATATAAATATATATATGGCATTTTCTATCTTTTCAGAGTGCATGCACACTGTTCATTTACTCTGGGTGAGCGCCAGAAGTCAGAAGTGTTTTAATTCAGTTCCCTTTTTTTTGCCTGTTTTTACCCATAGCCCTCTCGTGTTTTCTGCCTTCCAAATTTAAAAAGGGAAAAGCTTTTTCCTTCTCCTGAAAGTACTTTTCTTTTTCTAGTTTTGAAGAGAGAGAAGACTTTTATTTTTATAACTTCCTCTTGCCAACAGCAGCAATGGGCTTGAGTTTCTAAAGTGTGATCAACACTATTCAACTGTGAAAGTGTTTTTAGTTTAAAACCCGTTTACTGTCTCCCTGCAAATTATTTATTAATTCCAAAGGGGGACCAGGTACATTGCAGTGAAGCAATCTGGTAAATACCACTTAAACCATAAGATCAAACTTAATATCACCACTAATGGGACAAACTGCCATCACGTGCTTCCTAATATGATGTAGTGAAGAGGATAGAACAGCACTTCTGTGATATTCCTGCCAAAACATGCACAACCTGAATCAAATCGTGAGGAAATACCAGGCAAACCCAACCTGAAAGGCTTCTACGAAACAACATCTCTACCCTTCAGAAATGTCAACGTTGCCAAAAACAAAGCCAGACTGGGAAACTGTTCTGGATTAAAGGAGACTAAAGAGGACTGCAAGATAGATCATAATATTGCATCCATGTACAATGTCAAGAACTCGATGATTGCATTGTGATTTTCTAAGAGAACACCCTTGTTCTTAAGAGATACATGCTGAGTATTGGGGAGTAAAGGTTGCGATGTCTGCAACTTATTCTCAAATGGCTTAGCAAATAATAATAAAAATGTATATAAGTATGTGTATAAGGACATTTACAGAGAGAGAAAATAAATGTGGCAAAATAGTAACAGCCGGTGGATCCACCAGAAGGATCAATGGTTGTTTGTTGCACTGTTCTTGCAACTTTTCTGTAGAGAGAGAACCACATCTGGTTCTCTCTGCCTTTCTAACAATCAACTCCAGGAGTCTCTGGCTTTCTCTGTTCACCCATAGATATTCCAACTGCCACTTCTGGTCAATGCAGACAGCCAAGTTTATCTCCATGAGACAGTAAGAGACACATGCCGGTGCCCAGGAGGATGGGCCCCTCAACCACACAGTCACTATGTGTACCCTACCCGCAGGTCTGACAAGGAACCAAGGGCTGCAATGGTTCTGAGGTCCACCAGGCAGCCGTAGGAGCCAGTTCTGAGAAGGGCAATGTCCACAGGCTTGGGATCTTAACTGAAAGAGCTCCTTTCAGAATTTTCTTTTTCTTTTATTGCCTTCCCATAGAAGATTATAGAGAGCTGAAGTTTGTGAGTTGGATTACTTCCATCCATAAAATAAAGACTATAAAATCTTTCCACCCTAATCAGAAAAAAGCATCCTTTTGTCCCACTATATTCATCAATATGTCATATTTAACAGTTACAATTATTGACAGGCATATAAAACATTTTGTGACAGAGAAAATAGCTTCCTATAAAGTGTTTATTCTTTTTTATTGATAATAAGTTGACTTCTCTAGCCCTACTGAGAGAATATAGACCACTAACAAGAGATCAAATCCATTTATATGACTTCCTACAATCACTCCTTTTACTCTGGGGTTCTGGTCTAGACGGTCTAGACCCTGTCTTTTAAATTTCAGCATCAGTGAGCACTTGGAGCCCCAAAGCAGGGTCATATTACTTCTGTAATGAGGAAAGTATAATTCTAATAGCATCATTTACTGCAGCCTTTCGTTTTTCTTCAAGATAGACTGTGCTACTGTGTGCCTATGATTTAAATCTTTAAAATAGAAAAACTCCAACTGCAGAGGACTATTAATCCAAGGATCTGTCTGCATGCAATGCCAGGTGGGTACTGTACGTAATAATAATAAGAATGTACTAATAATATCAATATAATTGCTACTTTTATTTAATACCTACTGTACGCCAGGCATTTTACCAATGCCACAATTTACAGATGTGCTCTGCATAAAGGTGTCTGGCCACAGGGCATGTGGGGACTGAAATCCACTCGCAAATTCTTTGTCTTTGTGGTGTCTGTGGCCATCCCAAAGCAAGGGGTGTCTTTTTGTGATCTGTTACGATATGCACAAGTGCATGCCTTGCTTATTTACATAGCATTTCTAGTCACTAGGACATCAATGCATTATCCCAATAAGGAAAGCCGCATTTCCCTGATTCGAAATGTATGTTTTCTCTCATGCAACACTGCCTTTCTACAGAAAGAGAATCTACAGATGGAATTTTTTTTTAATTCTAAGGGAACATCAATCACACATAGAATTGATTCTGTTAGAAGTGATGGTTTCACATCACAAATGCTTACCTTGCACAGGAAGCAGTTCAGCAGCATCCGTGGGGGCGGTGGAGTTGAAACCTGAAGCGGTCCTCAGGAGCATACATTCTCATGAGAAAGTTGAGAATGAGATGGGCAAATAATTACAGCCCTAAGGAAGATAGGAGTTCAACAGAGGGAGCAATTTTAACTCCAAGAAGTTCAAATGACATTTGAGTGAAGCCTTGAAGGATGAGAAAATTGTACATACAGAGATGGTGATAGGGGAAGAATTCCAGCAAAGGCAAGAAATCTCCATCTGTGAGAGGAAATAGACCCCCCATTATTGCTGCTCTGGCCTCAGCCTCCTAGCCTCCTGACCTCCTTCCTCTCGGAAGTGGCTGGGTCCTTTCTCTCTGCCTTTCCCTCCCCAGCCGAGGCCCCGTGGCCCATTGCTTTGCTCCATCACACTGGTCTGGTGCCACAGTAAGCTCTGATGGACCCCCAGTCCCCTTCCCTGCGCCCACACCAGCCAGGTGAGGTATGCGAGAGAAAAGTGCCACCGTGGCGCCCATTGTGCCCCCACCACCACCTCCAGCATCCACCTGTTCTGGCCCTTCAGTCATGCCCCCCAGTCCCTGGGAGTTCTCTTCCCATTCCTCATCACTGCCAACTCAAAATGGAGGTGTTCCCCCAGGGTGCTCCCCTCCATTGCCATCCTTCATAGCTAGCAGGGCGGTGGCTCCACCTTTCAGCTCGCCAAGGGCTGAGGCAGACTCTCAACAGATCCTCCTCCTCCATCCTCACTACCGCCCTACAAGTGTGTTTCCCACATACCCTCATCTCCTGCCTCCTGTCAGAGGGGAGGCTGGGCACCACCTCCACCCATCGCTCAGGGCCTCCCCTCTCTGGCTCCCTCAGAGGTGTTACTGGGGTCATTATCTCTTCTTGCCTCCATTGTAACTTCTTCTTTCACTTTCCTTTAGTCAACCAATTATTTATGGTTTTCCAAGTGCCAGACACTGCTGTAGGGGCTCAGGATATAGACAAAAATGGTTGCTGGGTGAAGTGGTTAATCCAGCTCACCTTCTCCCTTGCCTCTTCTGCCTCAGCTCTGGACAGGCTCCAGGGTCTCCAACTGTGTTCCCAGCCTCCAACGCCTGCGACTTGCTTTGCTCACTCCAGCCTCCCACCCTGCGCCTCTGCACCGACCTTGCCTGGACCATCATTCCCACCCCATCCCTCCATTGCCTCCCTGCCTCCCACCGCTGCGCACTCTCCTGTGTGTTCTGGCCTGGCCTGCAGCTGTCATCATTCACTTGCTGCAAGATGAAAGAAACACCTGCCTAACTTTCTGTCTCCGCAACCAGACTGCATGATCCTCATAGCCCCAAACTGTGGCTCCTTGGTTCTTTGTGTCCTTGGCACCTAACAAAGGACCTGGAACAGCCTCTCCATGCATGACAACTGAAGCATTCCATACTTACATACAATCATTATCTTAGTAGCTTTCGTATATAACTATGTGCCAGTCACTGTTCTAAGCAGTTCTGTACACATTCTTATCATCTCAACAATTGTTCCAGATAAGTGCTAAGGTGACCTCTACTCTTACAAAGGAAGAAACTGAGGGTTAGAGAAACTAAGCAACTCACCCTCGTTCACACTGCTGGAAAAATGGGGAGCCTTATTCACTGCAAGCACCAACTCTTAACCATCACTCACTAGACCTCCCCACAGAGTAACATAACATAACATATAATGTAACATAACATAACAGAAGGAATGTTGTGTAGACAAGTGATTAGTGGAGGAAAGGAGCTAACATTTGAATGCCTACTTTGTGCTAGTACCTCAGATCCATCCTCTTATTTAATTCTTACACTGCCTCTGTACCATGTACCTACTTGATATTACCATGTAGTAACTTGTCAAGTTTGACTGATAGGCTCAGAGAAGTTAAGAAACTCAGTCAAGGTCACACAGCAAGTATGCAAATGGTGGTCCTTGTTGAATCCAGGGCTCTCTAATAACAAAACGCTCTGTCCAGCACAGGATTCAGTGCTCTCTGGTGGGCACTGGAGTCTCAGCACCTTCTAGGGGTATGTGGGCTGAGCCCAGCACTTTGGGAGGGTGGGGAAATTCTCTCAATTTCTGCAATGTAATCAACTCCTTTCAAAGTTCTTTTCACAGGAGCTTGAAAGGAGAAGAAAGCTGGCCCAATTCTTCCTCTTTTCACATTTAAAGAGTTTTGTTTTGCTTTGCTTTGCTTTTTGTGCTTCTAAATCCTATTGCTTTAAATACTAAAGTGTGCACTAGACCCCACTGAGTTTTTAACACAGATTTCTGGTGGTCTAAACTCCACCCATGGTCTCTCTGCCTCTGGGAGGTGTTATTCTGCCTGCATAATGCCCTCATCATCATCTTCAGGACACTGGGCAGATGAATGACCACGATTCCATTCCCCACCTCCACGCCATTTTAGAAAGAAGGAAGCAGAAAGATGAAGCAGCCTCCAGAGAGGCTCAAACTTGAAAGAAACAAAATGTCTACAAGACGAAGACAGTTGAAAATGAACAGGACAGAGAGAGCATTGACAAAATACGTTTTATCTGTGCTGCTCGGAGGAATATTCCATTCCTCCGAGAGGTGTGGGAGAGATGGTCTTGGGCTCACAAGGACATCAGTCTGGTCCTAGAGAATAAAGAAGCTGTTTTCTTTGGGGAAGCAAGGACTGAGCATCCTCCAAGCCCCCACGTTGGTTCAAGGACACCAGCAGCAGGATGCACTAGACCACAGTGTGAGAATTTGCTTCCCCGCATTCCTAAACACTCTCACTCAGACTCCTGTGTCCTCTCCACCCAATTCTGAGGGTCACTCAACCCCCTAGATCGTGAGGCCCTGCTCTGCCTAGGGTTAGCCAGACTCCTCTGCTCCAGGAAGTGAATAGTTTTTCTCATTCCCACAAAGTAAAAATGTTGTGAGAAGTGCTTGCTGAGGCGAGCCCAGTGGTGATATTCACAAGTCATGTCCAGCACAAGTGGCGGCTCCCGGGGCCAGGGGAACGAGGCTGAGATGAACCCAAACCCACCAACTGGGAAGGCTCCACTGTGCTCGCAGTTTTAGTCAGGGACTGCAGTGTTTCTCAACCTTGGCAAGCATGGGACTCACCTAGGGGGTACCCTAAAACACACATGCCTGGATCCCATCCCCAGGGCTTCTGATTCAGCAGTTATAGGGCAGCATCCATGAATGTACATTTCCAGCAAATTCCCAGGGCTGCAGCAGCAGCTGCTGCTGCTGGTAGAGATGCCACCTCCACACTTGCACTACGGCACCCTGTCCCTCAGCCTAGAACTCCAGGGACTCATAAGAGATTAAAACATTACAAAGGCCGGCCTTTGTACGGCTTGTGCACTGCCCAAAGGCACCTGGATGAGGAGATGAGGAAGGTGGCAATTGAGTTCATGCTCCACCAGCCAAGCCGCTTGCTCTGCCAAGAAGCTGTGTTAGCCTGGAAAAGAGGGCTTATGTGTCCAGAGAGAGCACCTTTTTCTAACTCGTCCATCCAAAGAGAATAGCTTTTTCTAATTTACACAAAAGCATACATAGGCAGTGATGACCTTAAATAAATGCCCCTTATTCACCAATACACATAAAAGGACATCAAGTGCATACCTACTCTGAGACCACCAGAAAAGTCACAAGGTCACAGAACCTTCCCAACCTCAGTTCTTGCCTGACACTGAAGCTGTCAATCAAATGAGAGACGAGTCATTTCTGCAGCCTTAGGGATAATCAAGGCATGTGGTGCTCTCCCTTCCAGCGCATCCTCAGAGCACTAGGCAGGAACGCTTGCACAGAAGGGATGCTCTATAGCTAACACCCGTGGCGGCCCCTAGCAGGCACCACTTAGGAACACCTTTCATATCCCAGGGAAAATGCTCCCAGACAGCTTCCCCCAAGCAACTGGCTCAGTTGGCTAACAAGCCCCTTCCTCTCCATCCAGGCTCTCCTCTGCTGCCACAGCAGGCGGAGCTTCTCAGCTGCAGTTCATCCCTCTGGGAAGCTCGGACAGTCTTCTGCCAGCTAAGCTGCATGCCAACCAAGTCAACTATGTGTGTTCCCAAACCTACCGATGCCAGCTGTGTGTGTCATTGTGATCAAGTAATTTAATTAACTATCCTGTAAACTGGTAAAATACAAAAAAAAGAGAGAGAGAGAGAGAGAACTTTTTGTTTCCATGAAAATTAAGTTGATTGCTTTGGAAAAGCTCAATGAAGGCAAGTTTCCAAAAAAGATTACTGTCAAATTAGATAGCAATGGAGGGAGACAAATGTAAAAGATTGAGGAGAGGCATGCGAACATCTAAAAGAATTCCAGACTCAGATTGTTTACCAAGCATTTTAAGTTCTCCATCTAAAGACACTGACGTTAGAAATCATAGACAAGGTATTTCAAGAATAGTTTATACCAGAAGGATGGGGGGATCTGGAATAAGTAGAGTCCACACTGAAAAACAAGGTTTGGTCCTGAATCAAAAGGGTGGGAAATAAATGCATGTTCACGAGTTTTACGTTAAAATGCATTTAAGTCAATATAGGTACCAGAGAAAGAGTGTTGGGAACAGCTGCATCAGGGGGCCCAGGTCACTCTGCCCCTTTTCAGTTGAATGGTTTTAGACAAATAACTGTCCCAAGCCTCGGTAGACTCACCTGTGAGTGCAGAGAAAGTCAACTTACAGGTGAAGAAATGCACAGTGCATGAATATGGGTGGCACCTGCTGTTTTTGCCAGCCAGGTCCCTCCGGAGTAACTGCTCTCCCTTTCTTCCCTGAGGAACCACCCCTCCCCAACACTCAGCCTCAGACTTCCCAGGGGCAGAACACCTGACTCAGGATGGGCAACCTCCACATGCCACCTACCTGGCCACCAGGACCACTTTAAGAGTGGCCCATGGCTCATGTCTGGCCAATCCAGATCAATAGGACTCAATTCTCTCCAGGATTTTATATCAAGGAGTTGGCCTTGCTCTGCCCCCAATTTGGGCATTGTGATGATGTGGCCCTGAAGCTGCCTGGAGAGCTTCTAGAAAACTGGAGGATACAAAACCAGAGGAGGAGAACGGGGGTGGTGGAGTGGACAGCATTTGAACCCTGAACTGAGCCAATCCTGAAGCTGAACTTTCTATTACATGAGCTAATACATTCCTTTTTTTAACCTTAAGATCGTTCAATTTGGGAGTTTTTGTTTATTTTCCCCAGAAACTGACCCTAAGGCAAAAACTCAACTGCAAGTAGTTTATTTGGGAGATGACCCCAGTAAACACAGGAGGAGGAAGAGCGGGGCAAGAGCCAGGGGAGGGAAGGAAGCCAGTGCATTGTCCCTTATTCCACCAGTGCCACTGGGGGAAACTGGAGCATAATTCTGGGGAGGAGCTCTGGGAAACTGCAAATCACACCACCCTGGAGTTGTCCCACTTGAGGCCAAGGGAAGGGGTATTGACCCACCAGGTTCCATCTGCCATTAGTTGAGGGCTGCTCCAGGGTAGGGTGAAGAGCATTAGCTCCCTAGCACTCTGGCCAGACCCGCACACAGGCAGTGGGCTTCTGCTTCCAGAAAAGGCCCTCAAAGAGTTGCAGGAACTGGCAGCTGGAAGTTGAGCAGGTAGACACAGAAATGATGTGGCCAAGTGGGTATGGTGGGCACCAGCAGCATCTGCTGTATCTGGGCCCTCCATCACTTGCAATAGAAAGACCTCACTGATAACATCACACTTACATGCTTAGCAGCATGCCTGGGATGTAGTAAGCATGAAAAATTGCAATCATCATTGACATTATTATTATTATTATTATTGTTACTGAGCACTAATGAGCATTATGAAGACTCAGCTTGTTATATAATTATAAATATTGTCTTGTTAATTGAAGAATTCTTCAGGTAGAGGTAAGGAAGTGATATCTCAAAGAGTCCCTCCTCGGTCTCTCAGGTACTCATGCCAACCACAGCTCCCGGTTCAGAACACTGCACCCATCAGCTGGGCCCTCCCTGTAGCAGAAGAAACTGAGCCAGGTGGGGCAAACCACAGAGAACATGAGAAGCCAGGTGGGGAGGGGGTTGCTATGAAGTTGGAGAAGATGAGCACAAAAGAGATCTTTTTGTCTCCTTTTCATTTTCCAATCTTGGTTGCAGTTTCTGCTTTTCATCTTAAAGCCTGGATGGAGAAACTGATATAATATTGAAGACTATGACTCATTAATAATTAATTGTTTAGAACAAACATACTTAAATATTTCAAGGGTTTGGCCTGAGAGGTTTTGCTGCAATAGGCCAAAGATCTGTCAGGAAGAAAGATTTGGCCTTACTGAGATCACGCCCAGTTGATCTGTGTGGGTCTTGGGATGGGTCCAGGGCAGGAAGCCAGTAGAGCTTCAGGTTTGGGCAGGCGCCCCTCACTCCCAGGCTGGGAGGGGAGGCTACCCTCTACCTGCATTCCAGCAGCTCCTGAGTCCCATGGTCACATATTCCAGGCCCTTTTTGTAAGCATTTTACCCCCCTGTGAAGTAGGAACTATTTCTACCCCATTTTACAGTTGAAGAAACTGAGGTGCTGAAAAGGCACACAGCGAGTGAATTGCAAATCCAAGATTTGAACCCAAGCATTCTGGCTCCAGAGGCCGCCATGCTCTACATATTTTTAAAAGTCGTGCTTTGAATACATGGTTTATACAAGCCCAGGTTAGGTACAGGCCTTCTCCACACCACCAGGAGATTGGGGATGTCCTCCCACAGTTGCTCTCTACCTACTACCTCCCTCTGCTCTGCCTGAATAAGGTAAATAGTGAATCTGGTTGGCTGTGTCCTTTAAAAAATCTTTTTCCTATGACATGTTCTTCAAGGGCCACCATTCTCTCAAAATTTCTCCTGCAAGCCCCACCTAAGTAAGGCAGGGTCTATTTCATTGGCCTCATGAAGTACAAATGCTGCCGAAAAGCTGTTAAGTCCCATTTTTTAAGAAATGGGACTTTTTTAAAACAGCACTTTTTAAAGGAGGTTAGGGAGGACAGAGGGCATTAGCAGGGATTCTAAAAGTAACGGGGAACCCCATGGCATTGACTGCATGCTGAATTGGCCAGACATGAATTCAAATGGCAGCTCTACTCAGTGACATTGGGAAAATGACCCATTCTTTCAGAGCCTTGGTTTTTTTCTCATCTGTAAATTGCAAACAATAGTGCCTGTTTGACAGGGTTGTTGCAAGATTTCAGTGAAGTAGCCTAGGCAAGGTTGGTACCAAGCACAGGGCAGGGCACACAGTGGGTTTCCAATAAATGCTCATTCCCTTCTTCTCTTTTCCTAGAGGAAAGAAACAGGGCATGTGGAAGGTTAATTGTCCTCCAATTCCAGGAATAATGGAAATGGTTATGCTGATGTCATGGGAAGAAAAGCCTCACTCGGGAATGGATGCTGTCTAGGGAAGAAAGCGCAGCTCAGCATCTATACACTGTGTGTGGATTACTTAGCTCAGGCTTCCTGCAAGTCACGACTATGAAAAGATGGCAGTTGTTGATTTGGCCAGGGGAGGAGGGGAAGGGAAAGGATTCTTTGCTCAGATCCCCACATCCTCGGCCCACACGCTCACCTCCTGGGACTCCAACTTTGGACTGAACATGAACCCTGCAGTTTGTGAGTTTGTTTGCTTTGGGCAAATAATGACTTCCTGTTTCTTAGAAGACAGAGCAAAGCTTCCCAAGCTTCTCTGCCAGGCAGCAGCTCTAACCAAACAACAGGAATGCATGTGGGGTAAACAGAACGGAGACATGGGGATGAGGCCCGCCCACTGAGCAGCCCCAAGAAGTGGAGCGGGGGTTTGAGAAACAGACAGGGCATTTCAGCTTCCCCAACCCCCCAAGTTTTAATGAAATCCCAAGAGCAGTTTTTAGGACTCCAAAGTCTTGCCCACACGAACTGCATCTGCACTGTGAAACTCACTGGACCTCCAGAAGCTGGCACAATTCCTCTGCCTCCCATACTACTTGGCAGCTCTCCCTACCCACCGGGCAGTCTGAACTCCTCTCTGTCCAAAAAGCATGCCAATCTCATTTCCATCTCCAAGTCCCATAAATTGTCCCACTTGCTTTCCCATCCCTCTCATATGCTCAACTCATCCCTCACTTCCTACAGGAAGTTATTCAGCACTGTTCCTCTGAGTTTCCTGTTCACAGCCCTCAGCACTCGGTACTGTTCACTAAAGTTAGTCTCATTTCCATAGCCCCAAATTGTAAGTTTGTCTCAGGGCAGGGGTTTGAAAACTAGCCAATGTGTGTGGACAGCTTTACAAGCTTGATTTCATTTAAATCTTTACAACCCTCGTGAGGCGGGCAACTTGCATTATCCCCATTTTACAAACGAGGAAACGAAGGCTCAGCAAACATAAATAACATGCCCAAGATCACAGAGTTAGTTGGTGGCAGAATCGAGCAATGATGCAGTTCTGATTTCTCGCACCTAGTCTCGTGAACACTACGAGATGCTGCTTCTTAGAGCAATGTTTGTTAACTGATTGATTGACTAAACCAGAAGTTCTCAAAGGTGGCTCCCAACCAGCAGCATCCACAGCATCTAGAAACTTGCTAGAAATGCACATTCCTGGGCCCTACCCCAGACTTACTGAATCACAAACCCCAGGGGTGGGGCCCAGCAATCTGTGTTTCTAAGAGCTCTTCAGTGTTCTCTGGTGTGTGTTGTTGGTGTTTGAGGCTACCTGACTAGACCAGGGATTAAACTGTAAACTTTGCAAGCCAAGAAGTAAAATTAAAGCTATAATTTAGGTACTTACCTAACAAGATAGAAAACCAATTCCCACAAAATTTTTATTGATGAAATTCAAAATATGATAATAATCATTGAGTATTTTTTTATAATACAGATCTAATAATAAGAAGCGTGAAATTCATTTGTGGGGGATAACACTTTGCTTATTTGGGGTTCAAAGTTAGTGTTCCCTATGATCAAATAATTGCAAATGTTCATGTGTAAAAAAAACCTTTCTTAGCTCCCTGTACAAAGCAGGCAGCAGGCCAGATTTGGGCTGCAAGCTGTTGTAAGTGACCCCTGCACTAAACCATCCCAGCTGAATCAGTAACATTTGGTACACTTGGGTCAATTCTTGTCTAAAGAGGGCAGTCACTATAAACAACCAGTTTGGTGATTCCACACCTCCAATCCCACTCTCCCCAGCCCCCAGAACAGTTGCTAAACTGAATTGACAGGTTTGACCAGGCATTTTGGCATCCTGTAACTCTAAGCAAGGCTGTGATAAGTCAAGCAGTCCTTGCCTTACATAGCTCCCAGATAGGGAGAACAGCTGTCCAGCCAGGTGGCTGAGCAGCTGCAGGAAGCCCTCAGCCCTACTCTCGCCACCACCTGTGGCTTCCATCCCTTCCTTATCTGTCCCCTCCTGCACTTCCCTAGGGCCACCCCAAAGAGCTTGCCTCTCCCTGCTTGCCCAAGGAAGGTGGGTGTCTGGAGAGGACAGAAATTAACCTTCCCTCCATTTTTGTCCTGGCTTTTTCAGCACCTGTCTGGACTCACAGCTGGATGGGAGATTACAGGGAGCTGACACATAGCAATAACAAGAAGCTTTAAAACTTTTCTGGTTCCTTAAAAAGATGGCTGGACATAACAAATGGCTGATGCCCTTGGGTTAAATTGTGTCCCCTGAAACAATATGTTCAAGTCCTAACCCCTAGAACCTGTGAATGTGGCCTTATTTAGAAACAGTCTTTACAGATGTCATCAAGATAAGAAGAGGTCATACTATATTAAAAGGAATCCTAATCCAATGACTGGTGTCCTTATAAGAAGAAGGAAATTTGGACATAGAAACACACCAAGAAACAGAGAGAACACCATGTGAAGATGGAGACAGATATTACAGTGATGTGTCTACAAGCCAAGGAACCAAAGATTGTCAGGCACTGTCAGAAGCTAACAGAGCAGCATGGAACAGATTCTTCCTCAGAGCTTCTGGAAGGAACCAAGCCTGCCTACACCTTGATTTTGGATTTCCAGCCTCCAAGACTGAGGGAATAAATTTCTGTGACTTCAAGCTACCCAGTCTGTGGTGCTTTGTTGCAGTAGCCCTAGAGAGCTAATACAACTGATAATAAAGAAATGGTAAAATACAGTGAGAGATGTCAGAATCATGAACAAGAAAAAATCATTTTGCTTTCAAAAATCCTTAGCATTTGAGACTATGCTTCTGATAAAAAGTTAAGCAAAAGAAGCAGACTTCAAAATTAATTCTGCAATTTTAAAACTTGCATTTTACACACATTGGTGCAAACCAAAGGTTAGATGAAAATGTAATATACTTGTTGCATTATTTATCTCTGGGTGGGGAACTAAGATTAACATGGATTCTTATCATTAGAAAAAAAAGATAATTAAAAAATTTAAATAAAAGTAATACTCCATGTTTACCTTGGACAAGAAAAACAAAAAGTGTGAAAGCAAAAGACCAGTTGTCTAGAATCTGAGCAGTTGTGAAGTGGGTCTCAGATAAGCCTGAAGACTAGATTGCTGAAGGGGCAGCTGGAAGCTACTATGAGAGCAGCTAAAATAAAATCAGATGCCAAGACTGCTTCTCAGCTTGTGCTGCACTTAAAAATCATCTGGAGAGTTTTATTTTTAGTTTTTTTGTTTTTTAACAAACCAATGTCCAGGTCTCACCCCAGGCCACCTGAATAAACCAGGAGAGGCCAGTTAGCATTGTATGAAATTCAAGTAACATTTTAATTACTCCTTGCTTTGAGAAAATCGTGTATGAGAAAACCTGAGTTTAGCCAGATCAGTGAGGGGAGATGACAATATTCATAATAGGTAGCATTTTGGGACATTTTCTACATGCTGAGATTATTCCATATTATTTACATGGTTTATCTCCTTTAAACATCAAAACAGTGTTATTGTCATAGTTACCATGGTTATATCCATTTTAGAAATTAAATAACTGAGACTCAGTAATGTTAACTCTCATGGCCAGGATCACACAACAGGTAAGTGGTACGTAGGAAGTCAAATTCGTCACTACCACACTATATTCCGTCTTTAAAGCTTAGGACATGATTATCCAAGCTGCAAGTTTGGTAAAAAAAGGTTGTTAGCCGCTCAAATCCAGGTCACTATCTAAAGCTCTACTTTCCCCTAGATTTTCACAGCATGGCCAGCATATGTCAAAGCACCTTTTTTTTGTGTATCCAATTGATTTAAAACCTCAAAGTCCATTATGCACCTGGGGGAGCTTCATGCTGTCAGAACTGAAGGTGGTAGACTTCTATCCTTAAAGATCTTTGCTAAATTGTATGCAATTCACTGTTTATGGTGAATAACCAGAGAAATTTCTTTATGGTCTCAGGACCAGAGACTGTGAAACTTCCTGAGAACCTTCTTCTCATTCATCATATGGACCTGAACCTCGATATTATCACCTCACTCCTCGCTTCCACTTCTCTTTTCTACCTGCATTTCTCCACTATCTTAATTTCCTCATCCATTTATTACTGATTCTATTTTGCCTTTTTTGCATTGTATCTGGTTTTATCTATCACTTAAATCAGTGACCTTGAAATTGGCTGCACTTCAAAATCATCTGAGGAGCTTTTAAAAATCCTGATATCCAGATGACACCATGGGCCAAGGGCATCAGGACCTTGAAGTGAGACCATGCATCAATTCTTTAAAGTTCCTCAGCAGGTGATGAGCAGCTAAATGTTTCAAAATTCTTCCTGGAAAAAATATGGAGAAATAAATAAATAACAATATAGCCCTAAACCATCTCAAGTTTCAAACAGCTAGCTTACAGTCATTATACTCACAGATCATATTTTTTAAAGTGTTTTCTCTGCCCCTTGACCCTGAAGCTTTTGTGTTGCCATGAAGGACCACAGAATTCTGCTGCTTCTGTCCAGTTCCCTTTAGGTCTCCTCCTCTGCTGTCCTTCAAGCCAAGGAGCCTGCTTATTCCCATTTAGAAACCTCCTACCACTCCCCCCATATTTAGGGACCACCCCCCACCATTTTCCAACATCTGTGCCTCAACCAGGGACTTAAAGAGAAACCCAAAACCACAGCAAACCACTCTTCTGTAATTTGCTGAGCTGCCAGCCTAAAAAAGAGACTAAATATTCCCTTTTCGCTGTTGTTTAAATGAACTGTGAAACAAAGCAAAGTTGTGGTTTTGTTTTCCTGAAACAGTTTAGTAAACTAGTTTAATGCAGAAGTAAAGACAATATATTTATAAAACTACATAATTCCAAAAGAAAAAATCCTCAAAGGGAACCTTAGGTTCCATTCACTTTGAATCAGATACACACATACACGAATAAAATGGGGAGAGGGAGGAGGCAGAGCCAGCCCAAGCATAAGAATGGCTAATTGTTTAAAAGCATAACAGAGGAGCCTGAAAACAGAAGCATAAATGTTATCTGCATAGTTGGGGTGACAACTCAGTGCATAAGTTTTCATAAATATGAAGCTGCCGTCTACCCTCATGGGAAACCTTGCCATCCTTTATGCCCTTGACCTTCTCTCCTGTTCCATTCTGTCACATTCTCCTCAAGAAGTAAAGCTTAAGTCCAACTCACTGTGGATGGTTCATCATATAGAAAGTACTTGTTGGTCATCAACTCTGCCCCAACTCTGCTCTGGAAGCCATGAAGGAGCCAAATAAAGTAAAATTTACTCATGCAAACAGCAGGTGTTAATGAGTATCTACTATGTCCCAGCTCAGGCTGGGAGCCAGAGATGCAGAGATGAAGGGGCGTGTAGACGGAGTCTTCATCCTCCAGGGCTCACAGTTTCCTTGGGGAGCACACCTGGCATAGCTAAAAGTCAAAGACTGTGTTAAGTCCTTTAGCAGTACTGACTGAGTGCCTTCTAGTTGCCAAGCCTGCTCTCAATTCCAAGATAGACAGTCTGTGCCCTCAGAGAGTCTCTAGGCCAGTGCAAAGCCAGGCTGGCAGCCCCCGTGAAGGCGGTGGTAAAGGTGCACCTGGGAAGTTAGAGAAGGCAGATCCAGCTTTCTCCAACCTTGTCCTTGGCCTTTCACTCCCATGTTCTGTTCTGGTTCCTTATGCCTTTCATCAGTTCTTCAAACACCCAGGCTACTCTCAGGGCCTCTGCCCTGCCATTTCTCTCCCTGGACAACTGTCCCCCAATCCTTACGGGTGTGACCTTTTTCCTTCTCATCTGTCATGCCTTGGCTCAGATGTGTTCATCAGATCATCCCCAGCTACCTATCAAAGGAGAGTCACTTTCGTTATTTTCTGTATATATTACTTGTTGGTTTCTTTCTTCATATTGCCACAATTTTAATGTATTTTATGTATTTGTCTCATTACTTGGATTTTTGTCTGTCTCCTCTCTTGAAGTACATGCTCCATAGAACCATGTACACCTTGACTCCTGTATCTCAGCACCTAGTACAGCACCTGACACATATTTGTTGACTGAATGAATGAATAAGGTGATACAAATCTGAATACCAATACTCATAGTTTCAAACATTGAAACAGTGCCCCTGCCAGGTTCTAGATGCATTATAATTATTAATTTATTTAATAATACTTAAGCTAAATCTTGAAAGACAAATACAGGTTGCCAGGTGGAGAAGGTAGGTAAGGGTGTTCCAGGCAGAGAGAATAGCACATTCAAAGGCCTGGAAGTGTGAATACACCCAGCACAGTCAGGAGCTGAGAGTAGGTGGGTATAGAAGGATGGCGGAGTAGGGCAGTAAAAGTGTTCAGAGACAAGCTGAACACAGAAGAGGGAATGAGACGTTTTGGGAGGCAAAGATGTGATTTTGTGCTGAAGGCAAAGTAGAATCACTGGGGGAAAGATTTGGAGAGTCCCTTTTACAGCAATTTTACAGCAACCAGTGCTGATGGTTCATCTGCCAGCCCAGAGGCCTTGGTTTTCTTTTTGTGCTTTATAGGAATATTTCTCCACCCTAGGTTCCACTTCCAGGAAAGTTGTACATGGTGACCATTGTGATAGTGAATTTTATGTGTCAACTTGACTGGGCCACAGCATGCCCAGACATTTGGCCAAGCACTATTCTAGATGCGTCTATGAGGGTGCTTGTGCATAAGATTAACATCTGAATCTGCAGAATGAGTAAAGCAGAGTGTCTTCCCCAACATGGGGGATGTGGGGGGGCTCAACCAATCAGTTGAGTGCCTGAATAGAAAAAAAAGGCTGACTCTCGTTTGAGTGAGGGAGAATTGTTCCTGCCTTCAGACTGAAATGGAAATATTGGCTTTCCTGGTTTTCAGGCCCCCAACTTGGTTTGGAACTACACCATCAGCTCTCCCAAGTCTCCAGCCTGCCAACTTACCCTACAGATATTGGGGCTTGCCATTTATAATCATATGAGCCAATTCCTTTGACTAAATCTTTTCCTGTGTGTACATCCTGTTGGTTCTGTTTCTCTGGAGAACACTAACTCATTCAGCCATTCCTCAAATCTTAACATTAGAGTCATGGGGCAAAAGGAGAGGGAGACCACTCAAGGGGCTCAGAGGAAGAAGAAAGGAGCAACATGGGAGTGAAGACAACAGTGGAGAAGGCAGAACCAACAGCCAGAGGCCACCTCTGCCTCACCCCTGGGCCACTCATAGGCCTCAAAGCCTGCACTCAGTGGATGAATGCAATCCTAAATGCTTTGGGGCAGGCTCAGCCAAGAATTGCCCAAGAGATTCAAAATGGCTGCCCCTGTCCTGTACCATCAATGAGCTGGCATCTGGCCACAGATAAGAGGGGACTTCTGGCCATTGACCAGGGCACCAACAGGAAGTGGCCCCTGACAGCTTTTCAGCAACACCCTGTAGATGTCCATCCTCTACACCCCAACCCCTTCCAAGGACAAGGCTTCCAGCAAGAAGGAGTTTCCAGGCATCCTTCACCATTTTCTGCTGTTCTGTCCCTCACTCTACTGCCTCAAGCATGTGGGACTGTGGGGCTGGCAATGGAGTATCCCAGAAGGCATGGAGATAGAAAGGGTGCTACTTGAAGGGGCAGTTGGGGTCAAGGTCTCACAGGGTCTGAGGAGGGGCTGTCCCTCTTTTTCATTTGAGACCTAGGATGGCAGACCTTCTGGTATGGATGAAGCATGCTGTTTGTCTTGAGTAGGGCCATTGGAGATAATTACAACAAAACAAGATAGCCAGGAGAGGGACTTGGCTAAGATAAGAGGGACTTGGTATAAGAATACTGTGTTTTCAGTCAGCAAACCTATGTTCCAATTCAGTTCAGTTCCGGCACTTGCTCACTAGATCGCTTCAAGCAAGTTAATTTGGTGTAAAATATGTCGAATAGGGCTTATAATACCTAATGTGTTAAAGATGGCCCCCAATTCACTACTTCTCTCACAATTTATTTCTTCCACTAAAATCTCAGCCAGGCTTTGTGACTTGCTTGACTGACAGAATGTCAAAGAGATGACACTCACTATCAGCCATGGATAGGTCACACGGCATCTCGACCTTCCACCCCTCTCTTGAAACTCACTCTCTCATGCCCCCCCTCAGGACCCAGTTGCCATGTGCTGAGAAGCCCAAGCCACATGGGGAGGCCACCTGCAGACATTCTGGGCCATCAACCCCATTGAACTTCCAGTCAACAGTCGGCTACCAGCCCTGCTAAGCAGCCCCACAGCACCTGCCAGGCATGCACATGTGCATTAAATTAGGGGAAGTTTGCTATAAAATCATCGGAACACCTCACCTGTGGAGCAAGTGACTGCCATGTGAGATTCATCATTAAGATTATAGAAAAGCACCTTGTAAACCATAAAGTGCTCCACAAATGTAAAGGGTCATTGTTAATATCATGAGTTCCTGCACCGCCCTTCCCATCCTGTCCCAAAGGGCAGCTGTGGGCCCTTGTTTCACCCAATGGCAATTTTCTCTGTGCCCAAGCACTCAGATTTTCCAGGTTTTTTTTTTTTTTTTTTTTTTTTTTTGACAGACTTTCACTCTTTTTGTCCAGGCTGGAGTGCAATAGCACGATCTTGGCTCACCGCAACCTCTGCCTCCCAGGTTCAAGCGATTCTCTTGCCAGATGCAGTTGAGATTGCAGAGAGGTCCCCCAGAAGCCTCTGGGGTTGCTTACCTGAGGTTCCTAACCTATATGCCTGCACTCTCATCCCTACATCTGCTCCCAGCTGACATTTCAAACCCTGAGTTTCTCAATACTCAGATATATCTGGATATAGGGATACAAGCTCCTCTGTCCACCTGTGCCCTCAGAACTGGATGCTCTAAACTGTCCCTGAAG
Organism: Macaca fascicularis; assembly: GCF_037993035.2. Lineage (NCBI taxonomy): Eukaryota > Metazoa > Chordata > Mammalia > Primates > Cercopithecidae > Macaca > Macaca fascicularis. The sequence goes on along the minus strand of NC_088380.1, from coordinate 67,100,337 downwards.
CTAACACTCTCCAACCAGTCTCCTACCATGGTTATTTACTGTCATGGTGAACCACAGAGTCCTACATTCAAACAGAGGGTCACAATGACAGTAGAGGGGGATATATGGCCATAATTAGCTTACTATGGTTTCTTCTCTGATGACCTTAATAAACCCACTGCAAGAGAATTGTGGGACTAATTCTTCAACACAGTTTGTTCACTGACATACATCCTTTGGCCTGAACCATCTTCAATAGAGGTCTTTCTCTTTTTCAGTACTCCCAATATGACATCAAACATGAGAGAGTATTAATGACAGATATTTTAAAAATTCACTCAACTTGAAATTTTCTGATCATTTAGAGTATAAATAAATGAAAAGATCTTTTACATCTAGAATCCAGTCCTTTGGATGTAAAATTAAATAATTATTTCTGGATTCCCCACTAGATTTGTATTTAAAGTTGGGTTACTCTTGGCACCAGTCCCTCAACTGGTCAGTGCAGACAAAAGACCATGTATCACTCCTGCTGCCTCACAAACTTGACGGCATCAACCTCTGCCTCCTCATACCCTGCAGAGGGCGATGGCTATGGCATCATTTGTCCAGAACACTCTGGCTATCTGTGCTCCCATGTGGCAGCTGAAGCCTGCAAACCTTTCCCTGGTCAATTCCCTCACCAGCTGGCTTCCGGTTAACTTCTGCCAATGTCAGGCACTGGCAGGAGACTAGAAACACGGATGAAGTGAGAAGGCATCTTTTTGTTCCTTCTGGTATCATCAGTGGCTGCAGCAGCAGCAAGCCAGGAGGACCCTCCTGGGTTCCTGGGCAGTAGTGGCAGCAGCTTCGGCAGCTCAGTGCTTATGATCTCTGGCTCTTGCAACAGGATCCCAGGGTCCCCGCAATGTCAGTGAGAGCACAGGCTTCCCTAAGGTGGCAGCAGCAGCAGCAGCAGGTATACCCCCAGCAGTTCAGGAGTTCAGTAATCCTGAGTTTGGGGTAACATTATGCAAGCGTACCTCACACATATTGCAGGTTTGGTTCCAGACCACTGCAATAAAATGAGTATCACAATAAAGCAAGTCATATGAAATTTTTTGTTTTCCAGTGCTTTTAAAAGTTATGTTTACACTATGTGACAGACTATTAAGTGTACGGTAGTAGCATTATGTCTAAATACAAGTATATACCCTAACTTAAAAACACTTTATTGCTAAAAAATGCTAACAATCATCTGAGCCATCAGTGAGTCATAATCTGTTTGCTGGTGGAGTGTCTTGCCTCAATGCAGGTGGCCTCTGACTGATCAGGGTGGTAGTTGCTGAAGGTTAGAGTGGCTGTGGCAATTTTACTAAAATAAAATTGCAATGAAGTTTGTCGCATCAATTGACTCTTTTTTTTCATGAAAGATTTCTCTGTAGCATGTGATGCTGTTTGATAGCATTTTGCCCACAATAGAACTTCTTTCAAAGTTGGAGTCAATCTTCTCCAACCCTGCCACTGCTTCCCTAAACAACTTACATAAACAACTAAATTTAGGTAATATTTTAAATATCTTGTCACTTTAACAATGTTCATGGCATCTTCATGAGGCATATATTCCATCTCAAGAAATCACTTTCTTTGCTCATCCATAAGAAGCAGCTCCTCATCCATTCAAGCTTGATCATGAGATTGCAGTAATTCAGTCACGCCCTCAGGCTGCACTTCCAATTCTAGTTCTCTTGCTATTTCCACAACATCTGCAATTATTTCCTCCACTGAAGTCATGAACCCCACAAAGTCATCCACGAGGGTTGGAATCAAAATCTTCCAAACTCCTGTTAATATTGGTAAATTTTAATTTCTCCCATGAACAGTGAATGTTCTTAATGGTATCGAGAATGGTAAATCCTTTCTGGAAGTTTTCAATTTACCCAGATTCATCAGAGGAATCGCTACCTGTGGCAGCTATAGTCTTGCAAAATTTACTTCTTAAATAATAAGACTTGAAAGTCACAATTACTTCTTGATTCATGAGCTACAGAATGAGTGTTGTGTTAGCAGGCATGAAAATGACATTCATCACTTTAAACATCTCTGTCAGAGCTCTGATAGAGGTACACTGTCTCTGACCGGGTACATTGTCAATAATATTTTGAAAGGAATATTTTTTTCTGTGCAGTAGTTCTCAATAGCAGGCTTAAAATATTCAGTAAACCATGCTGTAAACAGATGTGCTGTCATCCAGGCTTTGTTGTTCCATTTATAGAGCATAGGCAGGGTAGATTTCTCATAATTCTTAAAGGCCTCAGGATATTTGAAATTTGGTAAATAAGCATTGACTTCTATTTAAAGTCACCAGCTATGTTAGTCCATAACAAAAGAGTCAGTCTGTTCTTTGAAGCTTTGAAGCCAGGCAATGACTTCTCCTCCTTAGCTATGAAAGTCCTAGATAGCATATTCTTCCAATAGAAGGCTGTTTCATCTACTTTGAAAACTATAATGTAGCCACTGTCATCAATGATCTTAGCTAGATCTTCTAAATAACCTGCTGCAGCTTCTCCATCAGCACTTGCTGGTTCAACTTGCACTTCTGTTTTGAAGACAGATTCTTTCCTTAAACCTCATACCCCAACCTCTGCTAGGCTTCCAACTTTTCTTCTGCAGTTTCCTCACCTGTCTCACTCTTCTGAATTGAAGAGCTTTAGGGCCTGGCTCTGGAATAGGGTTTGACTTAAGGAAATGTTGTGGCTAGTTTGATCTTCTAACTAGACTACAAAATCTCCATAACAACAATAACGCTACTTCACTTTCTTATCATTCATGTGTTCATTGGAATAGCACTTTGAATTTCCTTCAAGCACTTTTCCTTTGCATTTGCAGCCTGGCAAACTGTTTGTCCCAAGAGGCCCAGTTTTTGGCCTGTCTCAGCTTTCAGCGTGCCTTCTTCACTAAGCTTAATCATTTCTAGCTTTTGATTTAAAGTGAAAGATGTACAAATCTTTCTTTCACTTGAACACTTAGAGACTATTGTAGGCTTATTAATTGGCCTAATTTCAATATTGTTGTGTCTCAGGGAATAGAAAGATGGGGAACAGCCAGTCAGTGAAGCAGTCAGAACACATACAACATTTAACAATTAAGTTTGCCATCTTATTTGGGCAGGGTTCATGGCACCCCAAAACAAATACAATAGTAATATCAAAGATCACTGATCACAGATCACCATAACAGATATAATGATAATTTAAAAGTTTGAAATATTGAGGGAATTGCCAAAATGTGACACAGAGACATGAAGGAGAACATGCTGTTGGAAAAATGCTGCCGACTTGCTGGACACAGGATTGCCACAAACCTTCAATTTGTAAAAAATACAACATCTGCAATGTGTAATAAAGTGAAGCACAATAAAACAATTTATGTCTATATTCCCTTCAGCCTAAGGGTAGTAGGGACTTCCTGCTTTCTGTGATTCCTAATGCCTGGGTAACTTCACTTTTCTTCCCCTCTCCCCCCACCCCCCACCTTTGGCCCTTCTGATACTTTTTGTCCAACAACAACAACAAAATCCCAGCATTGAATTCTCTCTGTTTGATACACCTAGAGTGGTTTTTAGTTTCTTTACTAGACCTTGCTACTATGCAGTAGTCTAAGCACCTACAGAAGATGCTGTTTATTCCCTACTTAATATTCATCCCCTCATCTTTCTTGTAAATGGAATTCCAATTTTGACCAGATCAGCCAGGTTTCCAGATAAATACTCACTTTCCCAGTCTCCTTTGCAGCCAGGGGTGACCATGTGGTGGTTTTGGTCAATGAAATATAAGTAGTTTTCTGGGATCTCCGGGAAGGTTTTTGCTTTCCTAGTAAGATGAAACAGACAGGACTAACACCACCTCTTTCACCCTGTTCTCTGCCTTGAACATAGACATGGCATTTGGACCTGCAGTAGCCCTCTTGCATCTGAGTCACCAAACATGAAGACAAAAGGCAATGCTCTAGCAATGATGTAGTGGAAGAATAGAAAGCCTGAGTCCATCGTGGCATTGCTGAGCAGCTAAACCACCACCTTAGCCCTAGGAGTCCTGCTTCAGTCCCATTCTGTAATCGTCCTACATTCTGGAGCTTTTCTTATAAGTTCCACCTCTTTTCAGTAACTGCTGTCTTAATTTGATTACAAAGGAACATTGGAAAGTGGTCCCAGCTTCTGCTTAGCTTAGTTTTCACATAGACTTATACTACAGGGGCTTCTTCAAAGAGGGAAAAAGAGGCAGATTCAGAAATGAATAAAGGAGTATTCCCGCGAGCAGGGGAGCTGACGAGAGGGTGTGTCTGGGCAGAAATCCGACAGGAGCATCCCACATAGTATTTGACCTCCCTGTTCTCATTTTGAATTGCCCTTTATAAAAAGCTCACCACACAATTCTCATTAGAGCCTCTGAGATAAGATGGAGTAGGTCAGAGGCAGATTATTTGAGTTGTGGCCAATAATACAATATCACAAATCCTTTCCTCTCACTCTACTTTTTTCCTCTTCTTCTTTTTTTTTTTTTTTTTTTTTTTTTTTTTAACCTAAATTGGCTTTGGAGCCCTGTTTTTCCAAAGAGGTGAGCTGAGGGTCCCTGCTGACCACTGTTTCTCTTGGCAGCAGCTCTAGTTTGATCAGTACCCAGTATTACTGAGTCTCACTCCCTGGGAGACACCCACTGCCTGGCCATGCTTTAATTAAGTGGACATCTTGTTCCTGGAGAGGTTGTGCAGCTGCTGTGTTTTGCTAGTATCTTGAAGCCAAATTAGAAATTTAAAAATCCTTTGCGTGTATTTGCTGAGTTTCTTGACCTCTGGCAGGAATTGACCCCCTTGCCCCTCTTTTGCGCCCCACCCCCCCAGCTATTGTTCTTTAGGAAGCATGGCCAAGGGGGGAGGGCAGCTCCCTTGAACTGGTCACTGGTCACCTGCATATGCCTTGTTAATGAGTGCCCTCTTTGTACAGAAAGGGAGGGAATGAGGAGAAACCTCATTTCTCTCCTTCGATTTGTTTTTTAATCAAATCAAATTCTTAATTACATTTGGCTGGAATGAAATTATGCCTCTGAAGAGCTTCCAGATGGAACTAGGAAAGTGACTTTAGCTGAACTCCACAGCCATTTTGGTCCACATAAGAATGTTTTCCCCCTGAAGGGGCTGTCAGCCTGGTGCTTTTGCTCTGAGGGACAAAGGGCACTCCTTCACCATCTCTCCCTCCAAATACTGCTTAGAGACGTCTTTCCTGAATGGGTTGGGGAACTTCTAAGTTTAGGGATTCTCTAACAAGTCAGCTAGATAAAGAATCTGGAAGGTGGTCCCGTGCAAAGGCATGTGGGATTTTATAGATGCTGACCTGCCCCACAGCAGCTGTGTAATACTAGGCAGTGCATACCCTCTCTGAGCACCACTTTTCTCAGTAGATTTCTCTTCATAGGATTATTGTGAAGATTAAATCATATGGTTGGCTGGGTGTGGTGACTCATGCCTGTAATCCCAGCACTTTGGGAGGCTGAGGTGGGCAGATTGCTTGAGTCCAGGAGTTCAAGACTAGCCTGGGCAACATGGCAAAACCCAGTCTTTACTAAAAATACAAAAATTAGCTGGGCGTGGTGGTATGCACCTGTGGTCCCAGGTACTCAGAAGGTGGGTGGGAAAATCACTTGAGCCGGGGAGGTTGAGGCTACAGTGAGCCAAGATTGCACAATTACACTCCTGCCTGGGTAATAGAGCAAGACCCTGTCTCGGGGGAAAAAAAAAAAAAAAAAACACCAAACTATGGTTTGTGAATGATATTTATTTCCTCTTTTCTTATTTTTCATCTTTTTTCCTCAGAGAGAAGCTACCCATAACACAATTAAAATAAATTCTAAGAGGCTGCTTCATTTAAAGAATCTTTGGGCCATGCACGGTGGCTCATGCCTATAATCCCAGTGCTTTGGGAGACCAAGGTGGGAGGTTTATGCCAGGAGTTTGAGACCAGCTTGGGCAACATAGCAAGATCTATACAAAAAATTTAAAAATTAGCCTGGCATGGTGGCACATGCCTGTAGCCCCAGCTACTAGGGAGGCTGAGGTGGGAGGATCCTTTGAACTAAGGAGTTCAAGGCTGCAGCGAGCTATAATTGTGCCACTGCACTCCAGCCTGGATGACAGAACAAGACTCTCTCTCTAAAAATGAACAAACAGATTAAAAAAAAAAAAACCTTTGTTTTATAATCCACTGTTTTCAGGATTTCATAAAATGGTCAGGTAAACAATCTTATTCTAAAGATAAGTAATATTTTCATCTCTATCCTGGCCCCAGAGTCACATGTCCTGAAGTTCTACTATCTTCAGCCTTATGATGGGGTTTATACTGCCTGAATATTCTCTTTCCTCCTGTCTGTGAAAGGTCTATTCAACATTATCTCCTAGAAGTTATTTCCATAAAGCAAACACAAGTCCAGCTAAAGGGAGTCTGGCTAACTTGGTAGGATAGCTTTTGGGAGCCCAGGAAGGATGCTTAGAAATTCCTTCTTGCTCCATCCTGAGCCCACTGGGAAAGTAGGGAGAGGGAAGGAGGGAAGAGAGCAGATCTGGTCATGTGGGGCAGGGAAACTCATATTTTAACCATTGGATTGCTGGGATGTGATGAATTAACCACCTAATCCAAATCTGAAGCTGTGAGGCCCAGCCATATGACCAAGTTTGCCCAACATTCAATGCGGATCCCAGCAGACAGGGAAGATAGCATGGCACCTGTTGCAGAAACCTTCAGAGCAGGGCAACAAATGTCTTGGCATCCAAATTGGCCATTCTATTTCCATGGCACATGTCACCATGAGCACATGTAGAATTCCCAGAGAGGACCTGAATTGGAATACACTTCCGGGAGAGCTTCTTTTAGATTTTTATCAGGGGCTTATGCCAAACCACCCTGAGTGGCTCATCTGTCTCTTCCTTAGCCCAAGGGTTATTGTCTAGAGGAGCTGAAGTCAAGACTGCTCCATTTGCTCAGGGAAAAGAAGAGATTCTACTCTTTCCCTTTTCCCACTATGTTCATCACTCTCTAGCTCTCAGTTGAACTGAAGCATTATGAAACCTTGTGCATCTTAATAAAACTGTTATGAAAAACTGTTGAGATACGATTGTTTGCCAAGCATAGCTACTTTGGGGTCAGCTACTGATCTTTAGGTTTCATTCACTGATTCATAAAAAGAGGAAGTATGTATGAGTTTTTGGTTTCGGGTTTTTTGTTTTTGTTTTTGTCTTGGAGACAGAGTCTTTCTCTGTTGCCCAGGTTGGAGCGCAGTGGCACAATCGTAGCTCACTGCAGCCTTGAACTTCTGGGCTCAAGGGATCTTCCTGCCTCAGCCTCCCAAGTAGCTCCGAGTATCTGGGAATACAGGTATGAACCACTATGCCCAGCTAATTTTTTTTTCATAGAGATGGGGTCTCACTATGTTGCCCCAGATGGTGTTGAACTCCTGGACTCAAGCAATTCTTTTATCTCAGCCTCCCCAAACACTGAAATTCCAGGTGTGAACAACTATAGCCAGCCTGTAATGAGTTCTTGTACTTCAAAAACTCCGAAATGGTTCTCTGAATACTATAGAATGGCTTACTTATCCAATTTCAACCACATTTTTCCTTACCTTTCTCTAATATAGAAGCTAAAGCTAAATACAGATGGTCCCTGAATTACTATGGTTGGATGTACAATTTTTTAACTTTATGATGCTGCAAAACTGAAAGGTATTCAGTGGAAACCGTACTTCAAGTACCCATACAACCATTCTGTTTTTTCACTTTCAGTACAATATTCAATAAATTACATGAGATGTGTTAGATGATATTGCCCAATTGTAGGATGATGTAGGTATTCTGAACATGTTTAAGGGAGGCTAGGCTAAGCTATGATGTTTGGTGGTTTAAGTCTATTAAGTGCATTTTCAACTCATGGTATTTCCAACACACGGTGGGTTTATTGGGGGTGTGATCCCATCCTAAGTCAAGGAACATTTGTACTCAGGTTTCCTAGCCACGTTCCAGCCAGCAATGGCCATGTTCTGGTCAGTGGAAGTCACAGGGAAGCACTTCCCTTTCCAAGTAAAAAGATAAAGGGTCTCAAGGGAAAGACTGGCATTCCCCCTTCTTCCTGTCTGGAGCAGTCTTGCAAACAGGAAGCTCGAAGCCGCATGCTAAGAATGACAGGACAGTATGATCCAAAGCAACTGACAGCATCTCAGAACAGCGGGATCAGTATTGAGCTGTCCACCTCCACACTTCTTGTTATTTGAGGAAAATAAAGTCCAATTCATCATTTAAATATCTTATAGTTGGATCTTCTGTTAATTGTAAAAACAAAACACAAATAAAATCTTCTTCCTAAATTGTACAAGTATGATCACACAGAGACAACTAAGATTCAGCATATTTCTTCACTTATGATCACAAAGAATCACAATTAAAGTGTTATTACATGTTTTGGTGGTGTGGGGAAAGGCACAAAGAGGAAGACTTCAAAATCCCCCACAATTTCTAGAACCAGGGGTAGAGCTGCTGCTATTGTGTTGCTTGAGTTACAGACTTCCTATTCCTTTGTATTCAGGGATTTTTCAAATTTTGATATTTAGAAGGCTGGATGAGACTCAAGTCTCCTGACACAAAAACATGAATGGTTTCACTTCTCAAACATTTCAGTTGAATGTTTGCCAAAGTTTTTATCTCAGGGAAACTATTTGCTGAGTTTCTAATATTATGTAAAATACCAAAGCACGACTTCCCCCAGAGGATTATATTACTATTTAGTTTTATATTTCTTCTGATGCCTCCAATAAATCATGAACTTCTTCAGAGATGTCAGAGGGCAGTCTGTCTCTTCGACTGCAAATGACAAGCCATGAATAATGCACACAGGTCTTTCACAGAGAGATTCCCAAACCATACAGCCTATTGCCTTTAGTTCTGGCTTGCTATTGCAGAAACGACTTCCATGGAGCTTGATTTCTGACTTGCTGGATGAGCTCTGGGTTGGTCAACCACTATGAATCCCTGGGGTCAAGCACGCCGCCACAGTATCTGGGGTATCAAGGGGCGGCTGCAACTTCCAAAAGAATGAAACTAGAATACTCCAGAGAAGGCAGCCAGTGTGTCCTAAGCTTCTCAACTAGACTAGAAACTCTTCGAGGGCAGTTTTGGTTCTCTACATTTCCTAAAGTAGTGCCTGGATCTTAATAGTGGCCTTATTAATATTTATTGTATGAAAGGATGAACATGTGGATGAATGGATGTGTGGTAGGTGGGTGGGTGGGTGGGTGGGTGGATGGATGGATGGATGGATGGATGGATGGATGGATGGATGGGGTTACATAGAAAAATTAGCAGAAATAAGACTACCCATATCTAAGGTCATAAAGAGTAGAAACAATAGTAAATAAAAGCTTGTTTACTGAAGAGTAGCTAGGGAGAAACCTCATTACAATGGCAAATGGAGAAAATATAAGTATAGCATCACTTTACATAGCGAAAGGACAGCTTAAAGAGCCTACTCACTTGAAGGCAGGGCAGGCATAATACCTTCTCCAATGTTCTTTATCCAACACATATTTTCAACATGCTTTCTCCTCCTCATTTTTTATTGAATTACCAAAGTAACAGTGTATGCTTTTTTTTTTTTTTTTTTTTTTTTTTGAGACAGGGGTCTCACCATGTTGCCCAGGCTGGTCTTGAACTCTTGGCTTCAAGTTATCCTCCTGCCTCAGCTTCCCAAGTTGCTGGGATTATAGGTGTGAGCCACTGTGCCCAGCTTAGGAACAACGTATACTTACCATCAACACAAATACATTAGAATCTGGCTTTCCCCTTAGCCAGCCTTTTGAATTTGCTTTTAAATACCTCATTAATGGCCTCCAAAGTGCAATATCTGTCTAAATCATCTTGTTCTCAGATTATATGAAGTTTTAACACTTCTGACCACTTCTTAAATTTGCCATATTTCTTCTTTCTTGATTTCTACTTGTCTGTATTCTCTTACTTCTTCATGTACCCCATCCTTACCCTATTTTTTTTTTAGGTCTGCTGCCTTCTCTGGGCCTACTCCTTCCCATTCAATAAGCTTTTGTCACATTCTGCCTTCATCCTCTTCTCTGCTCATGCTACAGTCCTCTGTTGATCTCATTCACATCTCCAACTTCAAGTATCCTTTTGGGGTAGATGGTCCCCATGTGATATCTTTGACCCAAAGTCTAGACTGTATGTCTTCATCCACCCATTAATTTATCAAACATTTATAGTGACATTGTCATGCATGATGTTACTAAAAATTGAGTACCAAGAAAAACTTGACTTCCTTTAATGAATCAAATTTTAGAGAGGAGACATAAGTAAAACAACAATAATGAAGGCGAACAATTGCCACCCTAGAGGAGTGCCACCGAGGAGACCTCAAGGGAAAGGCCAAGTGGCAGGTGGCCCAGTGGATGCAATGGCAAAGGGCATTCTAAGCCGAGAGAAGAGTAAGGGTATGAAGACTCAAGAGAGCTTATATTGATCACCTAATAACTATCAGTTTCCTGTCAAATGCCAGGCACCCTAATAGGTGTTTTCACAAAATAATATTACCTCACATTCACTCAGTGATTATTAAATACCAGGCACTTTTCTAAATGCTTATCATAGAGTAACTTACACAATCTTCATACAACCTCAAAAGATAAACATTATTACCCTCATTTTACAGATGAAGAAACAAAACCTATCTGCAAAGTGAGCTCAGTGACTTGGTTAATGCTTGAAACAGCAAGCAGCAGAGCCAGGGTCTTAGGACTGTGTTAGCTCCATGAAGCAGAAATTCTTCCGGTTAACAAGTAGAAGCAGATCTTTTTTTTTTTTTTTTTTTTTTTTATACTTTAAGTTCTAGGGTACATGTGCATAACGTGCAGGTTTGTTACATGTGTATACTTGTGCCATGTTGGTGTGCTGCACCCATCAACTCGTCAGCACCCATCAACTCGTCATTTACATCAGGTATAACTCCCAATGCAATCCCTCCCCCCTCCCCCCTCCCCATGATAGGCCCCAGTGTGTGATGTTCCCCTTCCCAAGTCCAAGTGATCTCATTGTTCAGAAGCAGATCTTATTATAAGGTAAGCAAGATGTCTCCTAGAACTAAAAAGTAAGAGCTATGAGAAGCTGGAACTAGGGCCTGGAGAACCAGCAGATCAAGGCAGCTACTTTCTTGCTCCTTCCCTCATCAGACTGTGTGTCATCTCTGCTCCTCACGAACTAACCACCTGTTCCACCCTCCTGCCTCTCTCTGCAGTTGCAGACCGGCCCTCTCCCCTTGCTCATTATGCTTCGTTGTATCATCATGGAGGCTCCAGAATGGCTTCTTCGTCTCCCCAGACTATATATAGCACCTTACAAGTCCAAATCCACAAAGACTGATCACAGTCATGTTTACTAATTCCAAATTATCCTGAGAGAGATTTGAATTCACCAGCTCATATCAGGTAACAACTCCTGACCCCATCAGCTACAGCCAGAAGCGGGTAGAGGTGGACTAGCAAGTACCAAACACAGATGCAGGAGAGGCAATTCTCAGGGAGACATGCATGGATTGGGCACACACCTCACACATCCTGGGTTCCTCTTCCAAGAAAAGAAAGTGGCTGATTAGAAGAGATGATCACTTGTATGCCATCAGAGATAAATACCCTGGGCCGGGCGCAGTGGCTCATGCCTGTACTCCCAGCATTTTGGGAGGCCGAGGTGGGTGATCACCTGAGGTTAGGAGTCTTTTTTTTTTTTTTTTTTTTTTTGAGATGGAGTTTTGCTCTGTTAATCAGGCTGGAGTGCAGTGGCGCCATCTTGGCTCACTGCAACCTCCACCTCCCAGGTTCAAGCAATTCTCCTGCCTCAGCCTCACAGTTGGGATTACAGGTGTCCACCACCACACTCAGCTAATTTTTGTGTTTTTAGTAGAGACAGGGTTTCGCCATGTTGGCAACGCTGGTCTCGAACTCCTAACCTCAAGTCATCTGCCAGCCTCAGCCTCCCAAAGTGCTGGGATTACAGGAGTGAGTCACCACGCCCAGCCAAAACATGTCTTTTATAGTTTACATTCCATCCCAGGTGTTCTGAGTTCAAGTCATATTTTTTTCTCTATGCCACACTACCTTGTATTAAACAAAGTATATCTAAAATCAAGCCATGCCCCTTAAACAAGCTCCTCTTATTTTCCTATTTCAATTACTGACTTAACATCAGCTCACTCTTTCTGTTTAATATTTCAAAGTTAACTTCAATGTTTCCCTTTCTTTAATACCTTACACCTAACATTCTGCCCTAAAAATATTCAAAAAGTCTTCCAGATTAGTCACTTTTTCCAACCCCAAAGATCATCTGCTGTTTCAAAATGCAATAGTGACTATCATGACTTGTAAACCAAAGAGCCAGACTAACATTTTACTTAGCCTGAGAGTAAAGAAAACTAGTGGCAGATGCAGTATGACACAATGAGTAACATTTGTAAGGTGAGTAAAGTGAAAGGATGGCATTGGGTTTGGTCTATTTGGTTAAACCTGAACTGATGAACAATTGAGGAGGAGATAAAAGAAAAGGAAGAGTGAGCAAGTGAGATGGTACCTGGGGGTAGAAGACAGCAAGCTAAAGACATGGGTGAAAAATGGCAAGAAACTCACCAAGATTAATGAAGACCTCCGCAAAACAAATATGACCAATCTGAATTAATGTCTCCAGCAGTGTTTTGGTAAATGTTTAACCACTGGCCTCCCAGAGGGAGAATGGCCTGAATTTATGCCAGTTCCTATGGTGCAAATACTCCCACCATGGCCATTTCAAACTACCATTGTAACCTCACTGAATGAGAAATTAGGAAGAGATGCTTGCAACTGACTTTCATGAGCCAATGAGACCTAGTTCCAGCACACTACTGGGTATCTCTAACCTCCCTGGCTTTCAGCATGGCCTAGAATGGTGGGAGCTTCAGCTCGCCCAAATTAGAACCCCTTCGAATAGAGCTCCTCACTTCAGCCAGATGAAGTGATTCCGGGTCTTTCTGTTAGTTAAAAAAAAAAAAAAAAAAAAAAAAAAAAAAAAAAAAAAAACCTATCCTATTCCAAGATCAAACATCTCTCCAATCTTCCCATAAATCAATTTGTGACCTAATACACATTTTAAGACATGACAAGGCAAACTTTGAAAAGGGCTCTTGAAGAACAGAGGAAAGGAAATCTCTGTTGGCATGAAAGAGTTAGAATTTGATCTGCATTTGGTGGGTGGGGAGTACAGGTGGGGAACGGGCAATTGCGGACAGGGGGACTAGATGGAGACTCTGAGGAGGGGAGGAATGCTCTGTTTGGGAGTGGTATTTAGTGGCAGGCGTGGAGGTAGGTGTGCCTGGGTGTAGAGGGGTGAGCTGGATCATCCCGTGTGGGCCACCCAGGCTTTTGCAGCATTGTGTAGCCACAGAGATATTTTGTCAAAGTTGCACTTGAAGGTGATGACTCTGGAAGCAGCGTAGTCTTTGGACGGGGTGTCAGGGCTGTGAGTGTTCACATGTGAGTGTTCACATGTGTGTATGTGTGTGTGCATACATTTTGGGGGAATGGTAAGGGTAAAACTGAGAAAAAGATTAGCAAAGAGACAATAAAGACACATGAGACTTTGTATTTGAGAGAGAGGTAACAGTAGGAATGGAAATGGATTTCAGTGACTTCAGTCAAATACAGAGGTAACTGATCACGATGATAGAGGAGATAAGAAACTATAAACATTCATAATAAAAGTGATTAATGTATGGAGTTCAGGTGGGAGCTGAACACTATGGAACACAGGTAGAAGTGAAATCCTTACTGCATAATCTTTTGTTTTTGGATTTTTGAACAATATAAATGCATTTCCTATTTTATAAATGTAAAGATTTCAGAATAAATTTACAAAGACAGAGAGTGAGCGAAAATGTCTGATCAAGTTTCCTGGCTTTATTCAAAAGAGCTCAAGGCAGATCTCTAAGGCATCTTCGGATGTGAAATTTCCCCATGTCCTCAATCACCAAGGCCAACTCTGGATGGGTTGCAATGACTATAAAATGTCTGTGCAGGGGTTAGGGATGGGCAGGGAAAGATGCAGGGTGGGTATGCATCTGTGAATGAAGCTTCTTGACTCACCTATTGAAAATCACAATTCAGAGTACAACAGCCCTTTCTCTTTAACCTTCCTCCCCAGGGTCTTGCATCTATAGAAATATTATTTACCTCTTTATTTGACCAAAACTTCTTGAGTCCACTGCTTCAATTCTCCCTGCTACCTCCCTTAAATCCTAGGTCTGATGACCTTGAAATGGTTTCTTTATTATCTCTTTGCCAACGGTCTTATCACTTACATCTCCATCACACCCCCAACACACATGGGTGCACACACAACACACGCATGCGCACACACACGTGCACACTCACAGTCCTGCCACCCCGTCCAAAGACTACACTGCTTCCAGAGTCACCTTCATCAAGTGCAGCTTTGACAAAGTCCCTTTGTGGCCAGATAATGCTGCAAAGGCCTAGGTAACCCACCCAGGCTGACCCAGCTTGCCCCTCTCACCCAGGCACACACGCCTCCACTCCTGCCACTTGACTCTACCGCTCCCAAACAGACCATTCCTCCACCACCTCAGAGTCTCCATCTAGTCCCCCTGTCTGCAATTGCCTGTTCCCTACCTGAACTCCCCAACCGCCAAATCCAGATCCAGTCCCAACTCTTTCATGCCAACAGAGATTTCCTTTCCTCTGTTCTTCAATAGCCCTTTTCAAAGTCTGCCTTGCATATTTTCTATAAAGTATGCTAGATTGTAGGTTCCTTAAATTAAACGTATCTTTTGAAAGTGAACCCCATCTTGTTTCTCCTGACTCAGCACCTACTTAGCATCTTACGTATTACACACGCAAGACAGAAACTGCCAACTGTTCCCTAACATCCAGTCTCTGCTTTTCTCTTCTGATAAGAGAAGGGCTGGCTTTTAGCTGCATGCATGGCCACTTGATAAGAGCTACATTTCTTAGTGTCCCCTGTGTTAGCGGCCATGGGCAACAGTTCTAGCCAAAGAGTATATGCAGCTTCTAGGTTTTTCCCTTGAAGAGGAATGTGCTCTCCTCTATCCTTATTTTCTGTAGCTGGGATGCAGATGTGCTGACCAGCCATGTTGGTCTAAGTAAAAGTGAGTGAAACTCCCTAGTAACAGGAGAGAACAATGACAGAAAGGGCTTGTCCATCCCGGATTCCATGAAGCCATCTTCCTAGCCAACCAAGCTGCTTATGCACAGACAGTTATACAAGACAGACATATATTTCCACTGTGTTTAAGCCACTATTCCTTTGAGTCTGCCTTAGAACCACTGCATTTATATTCTAAACATTACAGGGTGCTTAATATATGTTTACTGAATTAAATTCATAGATAATGGAATCTGCGTTTGCACAGGAAATAAGAAAACTGAGGAGATCTTTCATTGTGTGTTTTTCATTTTAATCTTTTTTAAAGATGGGGTCTCATTCTGTTGCCCAGGCTGGAGTGTGGTGGTGCAATCATGGCTCACTGCAGCCTCAATCTCCTGGGCTCAAGCAATCCTCCCCTCTTGGCCTCCTGAGCAGCTGAGAACACAGGTGCACACCAACATGCCCAGCTTCATCATGTGTTTGTGTTTAAGTTTTAGGCAACTGTATCTTGCAGGACCCATTCCACAATGACCCTGCCAAACAGAACTCCCATTAGAAACTAAACTAACTCTGTAGCTACTGTACTGATTATACACACTTATCCCAAGATCAAACACAGTGAAGATGTGCCAGAAATCAACTTCACTGGCAGGCCTGGATGAATGTGCTGATTCTCTTTGCCTGGCAGGGGGTATGATTGCCACACTGGGGAAGGCAAATGAAAATGAGACTTCCCCCAGAACACCGTGACCAAGTGTGGCTGCTTAACCAAGGCCCCGGCAAACATTCTTTCAAAAATTTCTATAACCCAGAGTGTCCTTTGACTTTCTTCTGTGTTTAATCTTCTAATTTTCCAAAGTGACAGGATTCCCCAAGGAACCTGAGCATCACATGAATGGAGAGCCGTCTTCTCATCTATTAATTCTGCCACTGCCTTGGAGCGGGTCGTCCAAGATACTCACAAATGAGCACGCAAACTCCCACCCCAAGGCTGCTCCAGGGAGGGGGTAAGGGGCCAACAGACGGCATATGTCCTGTCCTTTATCAGAAGGCACCTATGCCTCCCTGAACTGCCACCTCCCCTAATCACTACGTTCACATCATGCTCCTTCCAGGAACTGCACAGCACATGCCCAGAGAAATAGGAGATACAGGAAATGAACCAGATGCCTGGGCTAGAGGCGGAGCTCATTGTTAACCAGAAGGGGTCAGACAGAACTAAGCAGCCACACATGGCATTCCAAGCTCTGGGATACAAAGGGAGGCTGTATCTGCCCATTTTAGAGACAGTTCAGAAGTTGGATACTAACTTTTTTAGGTTGGAATCTCTTCCAATCTGGAGACAGGCCTCTCTGTCTCCAAGTCACAGTCTACAGGAGGGATAGCTTAGCTCAGTGGTTATGCTGCTGCCCAGGCTGGAGTGCAGTGGTGCAGTCATGGCACACTGCAGCCTGGATCCCCCTGGGCTCAAACGATCCTCCCACCTCAGACCCCCAAGTAGCTGGGATTATAGGCAGGCATGCGCCACCATGCCCAGCTAGTTTTTGTGAGTTTGTGTTTTGTTTGTTTGTTTGTTTTTGCTGTTGTTGTTTGGGGCGGGGGCAGAGTCTCACTGCGACGCCCAGGCTGTAGTGCAATGGCACAATCTCGGCTCACTACAACCTCTGCCTCCCGGGTTCAAGCAATTCTCCTGCCTCAGCCTCCCGAGTAGCTGGGATTACAGGCACATGTGCCATCAGGCTCGGCTATTTTTTGTATTTTTAGTGGAGATGGGGTTTCACCACGTTGACCAGGCTGGTCTCGAACTCCTGACCTCAGGTGATCTGCCAGCTTCGGCCTCCCAAAGTCCTGGGATTACAGGCGTGAGCCACCATGCCCAGCTGGGTTTTTTTTAGAGACAGGGTTTCACCATGTTGCCCAAGCTGGTCTCAAACTCCTGGGCTCAAGCAATCCACCTGCCTCAGCCTCCCAAAATGCTGGGGTTGCAGGTATGAGCCACCACGCCCAGCCTCTTTTCTTTTTCTGTAAGCAAGAAACATTGAAAATACAAAGTTGTTTCTGTGTGTGTGTGAACACACGTGAATGGGCAGTTTAAACATGGCCGTGGATCAAACCGTCTGAGGCTCTGTAGATATTTAAGAGACAAAATGGGCTTACAGCAGACAAAGCCAACTCTGGAGAGAAGCGCAATCATCAGGTCTGTTGGGAAGTGCTCTTGACTCAGCAAGTCAAACAAGACATCCAGCCCAGCCCTTTCAGAGCCCATCTGTGGCATTTAAAATGGGGGTGACAGGATCTGCAAGGATTCTCAGCATCCAGACTGGGGGGTACCCACAGACCATCATCCTCTCCTCCTTCCTCCCCTTCAAACAAGAACCACTGACTCCTGGGTGCAGACCCTCTTACTCTGAAAAAAAAAATTGACGCAAACTCACGTGTGCTTGCTGTATTGCTCTGATTTTTCTTTAATCTTCATTTCCCTCAAAAACCATGTGCCCACAGGCCTTGGCCCCTCCAGTGGGACTGAAAGCCTCTTGGGGGCAGGAACTTGGACATGGATCCCCTTACTTACTGTCTCCATTGTTGCGCGGTGCCTAACACAGGCAACTCCACACACATTTGGTCAGTTGGTTTGATTTTCTGTGGAAGGATTCCTCTCCTTTGCACTTTTCAAGACAGGATAATGACATAGTCAGATCCCCACTGTCAGATCCAGGTACTTGCACAACAGTGGGTGCTTGTCCCTGGTTGTGAGAAAAAGCTGAGAAAAATGCATGCTGAGGTCTCCTTTGTGTGGCCCAAAGCAAACAGCCTCCCTTCCTTCTCTCCAAATCTCCTTGCTTCTAGGAGGAAGCCAATAAACAACTCGGTGAGTAAAAGTGGCCTATAACAATTAGAAGAGAAACTCAATGATAGAATGTACTTCTTCACCATTGCTGGTAAAGGTTCAAACACAGAAATGCAGTCCTTACCTACAGGCAACAGATGGAGTTCAAAGAGATTGCACCGGCCCTGCTGTCTCTTGCCGTGAGGTTGCTCAGTATCCCGAGGCCCATGGTGTCCCCAGAGCTCAAGGACCTCTTCCCTGGGCAGGCTGGCCTCGGGGAAGGGGGAAGAGGAGAAGCCCATGGAGACAGGGACTTCTTCCTATAGGGAAAAACCCTGGCTCTACCTAAAATTGCTTCCTGTCAGAGCCAAAGGATTAGGGGGCATTTGCCAGCTTCTACCTGGTGACATCAGGATAATGCTGACATTTTGATTTTCCTAGCAGGTCCCAAACATCTCCAGACATTACAGCCATAGGTCCGACTTATACAGGAGGGTTGAGCTTCCTGTTTCCTGGAGGTGGAAAGACCAGCCCCTTTGCTCATCACAGCAGGGAGCTGCAGGGAGACCTGAGCTTGGACTCTCCAGAACAGGGAGCACATTTTCATCAGCTGCCCCTGTGCTCTCTGTCACCTGCTATTCCCACGCTCCAGGCTCCCATGGTTTCTCCAACATGCCGGACATCTCTCAGGCTCAGGGTCTTGCTCAGGGCCAGGCTGATGGACTGGCATGCCCTCCCTCAGACACACACACTCCTGACACTCTCACCCTCATCAGGTTTGGGGCCAGGCTGATGGACTGCATGCCCTCCGTCAGACACACACACTCCTGACACTCCCTCCCTCATCAGGTTTGCTTGGACGTCACCCTCTTAGAGAGCTTTCTTCACAAGTTGCTCACATGCCCTCCGGCCATCCTTATTCCCCTCTCTAGTTTTATTTCTCTCCACTACGCTTATCACTACCCGATGAGCCATCACTTTCGTTACACTTTTGGTTTATTGTCTCCTTTCCCTCTCTAGAATGCAAGTACCATGAGGGCCATTATGTTCTCTGCTGTATCCTCAGCACCTAGAATATGCTGGATAAATAGCAGATGCTCAGACTTACTACAATTTTTAAAAAATAAACAGAGGAGTTACTATCATCACTATTATTGACCACGTGGGAATTTGCCACCCTTGGTATGGGCAGGGGGTGATAATTCACCCAGGAGCTGCCCCCTGGAGAGGAGATGAAGATCCCCATAGTTGAGCAGCATAACACACTATGTGAGTTTGCTAGAGCTACCGTTACAAATGACCACAGGCCCAACAACAGAAATGTCCTGTCCCATAGCTCCAGAGGCTGAAAGTCCAAGATCAAGGTGTCAGCAGGGTTGGTTCCTTCTGAGAAAAGTGAGAGAATCTGTTCCATGCCTCTTATCTAGCTTCTTGGAGTGTCCTGGCAACTTTTGGTGTTCCTTGGCTTACAACACTCCAGTCTCTGACATCAGCGTCACATGGCCTTGTGTGTGTGTGTGTGTGTGTGTGTGTGTATGTGTGTGTGTCTCCAAATTTCCCTTTTTTATAAGAACATTGGTCAATTTGGATTAGGGCCCACCTTAATGACTTCATCTTAACTAATTACAGCTGCAGAGACCCTATTTCCAAATAAGGTCACATCCTGGGGTTCTGGGAGTGAAGACTTCAATAATATGAATTTTAGGCAGGGAGCAGTTGAGGAGTGGTGGAGGCGTTAGACGCAATTCAACCTGTAACACTACCATCTTGTCTAGAGGCAGAAAGGTTGCCTTTTGGCCAAGAACATTCTTTCTTCATGTCCCTCTCACTGCTTCTCAAGGGAAGGACCATGGACATGAGATGGGGTTGGCCCAAGACCAGATGAAGAGCCTATTTCTGCCTTCCTCTGACCCTCCCTTTAGATGACTGTTGTCTGGGCAGTGCAGCCTTCCTGGGCCTCTACTCCCTGCAGCCCAGAGAGAGGCCACCTGCCCATTCGGCATCCTGCAGACCCACTGATGGTTCAGCCGCTTGGCTGGATCCACACCCATTCATCAGGAAAGACAACTCAGGGCCCTTCTGTCTAGCTCCAGCCCTGCACTAGTGGAAGCATATCAGCCTCCCAACATAAACTTGTTCAAATAGTGCTCCTTAATGAGAGCATCAACCCTGAAAACCCAGGCAGAGGAAATAAGCACCAATGAATCACTGAAGCAAGTGGGGGCTCATGGGTGGCTCCAATGGCTCATGC
Organism: Macaca fascicularis; assembly: GCF_037993035.2. Taxonomy (NCBI): domain Eukaryota; kingdom Metazoa; phylum Chordata; class Mammalia; order Primates; family Cercopithecidae; genus Macaca; species Macaca fascicularis. The sequence goes on along the minus strand of NC_088380.1, from coordinate 67,080,052 downwards.
TGACACCCATAGCTGGGCACTGGCCAGGAGGAATTTCCCAAGGGCCTGGGGCAGGTAGAGCTGCCAGCACCTAACTAGGGCACCATGCACCCAGTTCCTGATACAAATGCTTTGAGAAATAGAAATGACAAGATTTACCTTGAGCAGCAACCAATATATCCTCTCCAAACAGCACATACATCTTCGGAAGGCTCAGTGGGATTTATTATAGAGCTGCCCATTAGCATCAGCACACGAGGCTGGTGTCAGTGTCTCATCATAAGCCCTGGTTCTTGGTGTTTTATAACCTGCAGTAAATCGGTGGGGCAGGCCCTCCTAGAGCCTCACCCAGGTTTTAATCCCTGTGCGTTCACCCCTGGAAAGAGTACTAAAGAACATGGGAATGCTGTAGATTTTACTGGAACTAAAACTGGAATATCTGAAACCCAGTGGTGTAAGCCTAGGTGTGTGACCTCAATAAATCCTGAACCTCCACTTCCTCATACTGTCTGCACAGTGATACTTCCTTACTGCTTGTTGGGAGGATGAGATAACTATGTGTCCTGTGCATAGTAGGTACGTACTAAATGCAAAGAGAGTCTTAGCTGAAGAAGGAAAATCTTCCAGGAATGTACAGGAACATACAATCAACCACACACATCGGGGACTGTTTTACCACCCCGCCCCCTTTCCATGGTGCCTGCTGCAGCCAGAGGCAAGAGACGTAGGAGTCCGGGGCGTTTGGCAGAGTGCAGTCTGCCGCACCTTTTCTCCTGCTCGGATTTAAATTAAAGTACGAAATTTGCATTCAGTCCCCTCAGGGTCTGGCTCAGTGACCGAAGTTTCAGGTTTGAAATACTTCCGCTCCCGGGAACTGCAGGTTCCAATCCCTGAGGGATTTCTGCTAGGCCTGGCATCCTTCTGAGACACATCATTTGAATAAATGCAATTTAGTGAAGCCCGGCCTTTGGAGGAGGCCTTTGGAAAGGAGAGTGGAGGCCCGTGGGAGGGCGTGGAGGATCAGCATTTTCTCAGGGTTTTCCCAGCATCCTTGCCAGATGTCATGAGTGCTTGTAAAACTTTGGGGAAACCAGAGAAAGTTCCCAGAGTGCCTTGTGCTCTTCCCCTAGCACACCCCCTCCTCATCTTTCTAGCAAATGCCCCATCATTTGCTTTCTTCTTACTCCCTCTGCCCTGCAAGTGGGTGCTTTTAAAGAATGGGATGCTTCTGTCTAAATCCTCTTCCAATCTGGACGTGGGCCTGTCCTGGAGCCACACCCTACAGAAGGGATAGTTTAGTTCAATGGTTACAGTTCTAGACTCCAGAATCAGCTGAACTGCATAGAAATTCTGAAATTCTGGCCTCTCTCAGTCCTATCAGGGGCATCTTCTATGGTTCACATCAAACATATACTTGTCTCTGCATTTTCAAAAACCTCCCAGTGTTATTGACTTTAAGGCATTCCCACAGTATCCCACTGCCCTGAGCTTGGAGACTCAAAGGAGTCTCCAAGAAAGCTCTCCCACAGCCGTCTAATTCTCCAAGCAGGGGCAGCAAGGAAGTGTCAGAGACCAAAGGCTTCATAACATCTAAGACATACACTCAAAAGCCACTTCCATTCAACTCCCTAAGCTTCCCATGGCTCACCACAGGCTAACGAGAACTTCTACAGCTTTTTAGGGGCCGTTGCTCTCGGGGCCCTGATCTACATGGGAAAAATCTAAAGGGCTATGGAGCAAGGGTGAGAGGCGGAGCAAGAAAGGAACCCTGTTCCAAGTTGGATTCCCCGAGAAGGACAGAGATTAGTGTGCAGCATGTTTATTAGGGAGTCCTCAGGGGACCAAAAACAGAGGGAAAAAGAGCAGCTGGAAAAGGGAGCTGCTAAGCAGCAGTCTCAACAGAGGCTTCTGCTGGAGCGCCCCTACGGAGTCGTCCCAAGTCAGGGAGGAAAACCAGGCCTTCACATCTCCCGTGTGGATTGGTCCTTGGATGTTGGCTGCTCCGGAAGGGGCCTGGCTCTGGGCAGTGTGGCTGTCTCAGTAATGCACTTCCCAAAGTGCTGAGTGCTCAGGGCTCTCTTCCCACAGCACACCCAACATCTAGGTCTAGGTCCTTGGGTCCCAAAGGGGTTACAGACAGCAGATCACAGTGACCACCACCAGTCCCGACCAGGAATACCTCCATGTTAGGAGAGCCAGAGATCTTTAACAATTGGTGCAGTTAAAAGAGGGAATTTCATTTTGGCCAGGGGTACTTCCAGGCCTACCTTGGCCACTGAATCCAGGAGTGTCCAACAGTCACCCAATTCATCGATAAACAGTGAAAAGATTTCAGTTTGTAGAATCCTCAAGTCAGAAAGGAATCGACAGCACCTGATTGAACTCTCAGGTCAGGTGAAGACACCCATTGCACCTCCAACAGATGGTCTTCGGCCTTGGCCTGGATATTCCAATGCCTGGGCTCAGGGGTGGGGCTCCCTTTACCACAAGCCTGACACCACTATTTATTAACAGAACATTCTAACGTTAAGTTACTATCAACCTCCCAGGAAAGATCACTCATAACTCACAAAATAAATCTCTCAGTCAGCTCACACCTGTAATCCCAGCACTTTGGGAAGCTGAGGCTGGAGGATTGCTTGAGGCCAGGAGTTCAAGACTTCAAGACCAGCCTGGGTAACATAGTAAAACTCTATCTCTTAAAAAAAAAAAAAAAAAGTTTGGCATGGTAGCATGTGCCTATAGTCTCAGCTACTCAGGAGGCTGAGATAGGAGGATTGCTTGAGCCCAGAAGGTTGAGGCTGCAGTGAGCTGTGATAGTGATTATGCCACTGCACTGCAGCCTGGGTAACAGAACAAGACTCTATCAAAAGAAAGAAAGAAAGGAAGAGAGGAGGGGGGAAGGGAGGGGAGAGGAGGGGAGGGGAGGAGAAGGGACGGGAGAGGAGGGGAGGGGAGAGGAGAAGAGGGGAACGGAGGGGAAAGGAAAGGAAGGGAAGGGAGCCGGTCAGGCGCAGTGGCTCATGCCTGTAATCCTAGCACTTTGGGAGGCCAAGGTGGTGAATTGCCTGAAGTCAGGAGTTCGAGCCCAGCCTGGCCAACATGGAGAAATCCATCTCTACTAAAAATACAAAATTAGCTGGGGGTGGTGGCACATGCCTGTAATCCCAGGTACTTGGGAAGCTGAGGCAGGAGAATGGCTCGAATCCAGGAGGTGGAGGTTGTTGTGAGCCAAGATCGTGCCATTGCACTCCAGCCTCTGGGCAACAAGAGTTGGCGAAAGAAAGAAGAAGGAAGAAAGAAGAAGAAAGGAAGGAAGGAAGGAAGGAAGGAAGGAAGGAAGGAAGGAAGGAAGGAAGGAAGGAGAGAGAGGGAAGAAGGAAGGAAGAAGGAAGAAAGAAAGAAAGAAAGAAAGAAAGAAAGAAAGAAAGAAAGAAAGAAAGAAAGAAAGAAAGAAAGAAAGAAAAGAAAAAAGAGAAAGAAAGAAAGAAGAAAGAGAAACAAAGAAAGAAAGAAGAAAGAGAAACAAAGAAAGAAGAGAAAGAAAGAAAGAAAAAGAAAGAGGAAGAAAGAAAAAGAAAGGAAGGAAAGAAGGAAAAGAAGGGAGGAAGCAGAAAGAAAGAAGAGAAAGGGGGGATGGAGGGAGGAAGGAGAAAAAGAAAGAAGGAGAAGAAAGAAAGAAAGAGAGAGGGAGGGAGGAGAAAAAGAAAGAGAAGAAAGAAAGAAAAAGAAAGAAAGAAAAGAAGAAGAAAGAAAAAGGAAGGAAGGAGGAAAGAAGGAGAGGAAGGGAGGGAGGGAAGAAGGAAGGAAGCAGAAAGAAAGAAAAGAAAGAAAGGAAGAGAAAGAAGAAACAAAGAAAGAAAGAAGAAAGAAAAAAGAAAGAAAGGAAGAAAGGAAGGGCAGGAGGAAGGAAGAAGAAAGAAAGAGAAAGAAAGAAAGAAAGAAAGAAAGAAAGAAAGAAAGAAAGAAAGAAAGAAAGAAAGAAAGAGAGAGAGAGAGAGAGAGAAAGAAAGAAAGAAAGAAAGAAAGAAAGAAAGAAAGAAAGAAAGAAAGAAAGAAAGAAAGAAAGAAAAAGAAAAAGAGAGAGAGAAAGTATCCTTCAGTCATAGATTATCCTTCAGGTATTAGGAGACAAGTATTCTGTGTCTTCCATGGGCACCAGCCATACACCTCCTGAACATTCGACAAACACTGCTTTCCTGCCTTCCTGTCAAGCTCTTTCGTATACATTGAATCATTCTCATTCAGTCTCCGTAAGAGTCTTCACAAGGATACAGGGTGAGCATTACTATCCTTGGTTTTTGCCCTGGAAAATTAGGGAAATTTTTCACAGAAAAGGAGGAAACCAAGTTGGGTCTGGAAGCATGAATAAGAACTCTCTTAATCCCGGAAGAAATAGCATTCCAGGCTGGGGAACAGGACTCATGAAGACCTGTAGAGTCAGAGAGCTCGGCATGTTCAGGGAAAGTTTTGGATATGACTAGAGCAGTCGCTGTCAACTGGAAACGGCTGACCCCCAGGAGACATTTGGCAATGTCTAGAGACATTTTTGTCACAATTAGGGGTGTGGACTACTGGCATCTAGTACGTAGAGGCCAGTAATGCTGCAATTCACAGGACCATCCCGACAACAAAAAAATTATCTCGTGAAAAATTTCAGTAGTGCCGAAGCTGAAAAACGCTTTAGAGAGGGCAGGGATGGTGAACAGGTAAACTGGGACTAGATTATGAAGGGCCAAGCTTAGAGGTTCATTATCTCCTGTGGCCAGCAGGACTTCGGAGCCTAGAATTGGTAAGAAAATTGAAGCATGATTTAGAGTGAGTCTGGGATCTGGGAGATCATTTAGGAGACTATTGGCCTTGTCCATTCATTCATTCTTTCACTAATCATTTATTAAACACTTGATGAGTATCTATTATGTATAATAGCAGTCTCTGTGCCAGTCACTGTGAGGTCATGATGAGTAAAACAGACCCAGTCCCTGCCTTTGGGGGTTTTACAGTCTAAATGAAGAAGAGAAATATGATTTGAATAATCACACAAATATGTAACTACACACTGGTAGGTACAATGAGGCAAAAGTACAGGAGCTACCAATGTATTTGACAACAAGAACTAATCCATGAAGGCTCCAAAGAGAAGAAAGGTTTAAGCCACAGTCAGAAAGATAAAGAATCCAGGCAGGGGATCAGATGAGTCTTCACTGGGCAAACAAGTGAGAGGATTGAAGGTATATTTTCGAGGCAGCATCCATGGGACGTTTTAGATTTGTTGCAGTGGGTGAGTGGGGAGAGGTCGGGCCCCTGCCTGCATTCTGCTTCCAGCCACTGCATGGGTGATGGTGGCCATTCCAAGATGGGACACGACAGAGGAAGAAGAAACTGGGGACCCAGAGTGGTATCATCAGACCCGGAGGAGACAAATTCCCAGCGCTTGGGTCCTGCGCCCTTTGGGCCTCGTGATACACTGAAGTAATCCAGTCACAAACCACTGGTTGGTGCTGCCTTTTCCCACTCCCTTTTACCTCATTTTCCCCTTGTTGCTTCTGGAAGAGCCTTTAGAGATGAAGCCCAATTCCATTTTACACATGAAGTGCCAAAGGCCATAGGGACTGAGTGACATCCCCAATGTGTCCCAGCTGGTTAGTGGCTCAGCCAAAGCTGGTCCAAAAACCCCAGCCCTAAATACAGCAGAATAGAGGCCGCACCCTGCCTCCAGCCCAACCACAGTTCACATTCCTTGTATTAAGGTGCCCATGACCAGTTCTCCAGCCAAGGCAGCTTGGGCTAAATTGATTTAGAAGCATTTCAGCCCCACGTTGCCTCTTTCCCAGAAGTGATGACCTAACAGGAGAAGGTGGGGCTCACAGGGAGATTAAGTCCATCCACGAACAAAGACAAGCTTGAGATGAGGCCCAGGAATTCCACCGGTCAGAGGGCATAACCAGCCTGCCTTTGAGGGCTGCTGATGTCCCAGAGATGCAGAGTCTCCCTGGGCGTTCCCTGTCTAAGCAGCCGTGAAACAGGTCTCTTCCTGCCAGTGCTGCCTGGGGCCCCAAACTAAGAACAATAGATGCTCAAAGCCCAATCTCCAAAGTGAGGTGTGGATGTCTAGCAAATAGCCTTCTCTTACCGTAGCCTGTAGACGGTGATGAGGATTGCTGGAGAGCTGGTAGGAGTGAGGGTTCAGGAACAGTGAAGAGGCTGGTAGGAGGGTCTTCTTCAGAGAGGGCCAGACAGTGTCAGGAGCTGTCTCCTGGGATGGGAAGAGACAAAGTGAGGGCGCTCTCAAGGAAAGCACTCCAGAGGAGTGCGATTTGTGTCTGTGGGACTTAGACTGAGCTCATACCTGCTTCTAAATGGGCCCCAGGAATGGAGCCGGCCTGAGGAAAAGGCAGGAAGAGAGGAAGAGACTCCAACAGAGGGATGGGCTTCTGGCCCGCAGAGGTGGAAGAAACATCTGGAGAAAGCTTTACCACAGCAAGTCACTGCAAATGAGAGACCCCCAGGTAGTGGTGAGTATGCAAAGAACCCACAAAAGCATCCCATTTGGGCCTCCCTGAGGGCCCTGACCTGGATGACAGACTCATCATCTGAGGTGTGTGCACTTTTTCTTGCACAACCCTCTTCCACTTAGGCTGAGCCCCAAAACAACCAAAAGAAGAGCAATGAGGTGAGTGAGAGAGGAAGAGGAGCAAGGAAGAGAGACCTTCCCACTGCAAGCTTCCAAGGTCGGGCCTATGCTGTGTGTGCACATGTGTGCCTGTGTGCAGAGCTGCAAGAGTCAAGCAAGATTTGAAATATATGAGTAGAGCTTTGATTTAGATGCACTGGAGTTTTGATATTTGTGGATAATTAAAATATTTTACATGGTGAAACTGATGATGCGTGGAAAAGCCCTATGACCATCCAATGATGTGGAAGGAGGAACCAGGCTACGGTGCAACTTGAAGGGCAATGCTCCCATCTTACCAAGTCCATCTCCATCAATAACCTGCTTGCATCTGTTCAATGAAGCTGTTGGGCCAGAGCCTGCTTGTGGGCCAGCCACACCATGGCTGGGTGCTGCAGCACAGGAAGGAAGGGCTGGCCAGCATCCTGGAGCACATTGCAGTCTCTCCAAATCCCGAGGAGTCTGCGCAGAAACTGTCATTGGACCTTTGGGAATGAAGGGGAAAAGGCAATGCAGGGCTTTCCAGATAGAAAATTCCAGATCTCGGAACCAAGACTGATGCCCCATGGGACTCTGTGGCTGCAGCACAGCAAGGCCCACCAGGAGACCCTCACCCAGGCCCACTCCCTGGCCAGGATGTTTGCTTTGCATCCCCTCTCACATGGAGGCCTAGGGGCTGCAGTGGAAATGGCCTTGCTTCCTCCCAGAGTGCAGATGAGAGCATTGACTGTGAGCCTTTTCAGCGCATTTCCTTCCCAGGAAGCTGCTGCCTTCACAAATGAATTCCTCCCCTTGACACAGAGGGTAGCTGTCGCCTGTCTCTCCTCATTGAGGCCCTGTCCCTTCTGGATGTTATGAGAACAATGCCTAGGGCCACTTTTGTCCCAGCAAAGCAGGAACTGGCCCCCTCAGTGCTCGGGGACTGGGCTGGCACAGGTAGCAGTCTCCCTGGCTCACAGGGCCATGGCTGCATGATTCAATGGAAGGGCTTGGACTGGGGTGGTCGGGGGCGTGGAAAAGAGGTTCAGGGCTTGAGGTCCACAATCTGGGCCTGAATCAGTGTCCTCTATCAAAGGTCAAAATGAATCTCTTATTCTGACTAGCAGTGTGACTATGGAGAGGTGACCTCACATCTCTGAATCCCATTCCCTTCATCTATAAAGGGAGAGTAATAATGTTAAACTCAGGGAGTTGTTGAGATAATTAAAGAAGAAAAAGTATGGAAAGCACTAATAGCAGTGCAGGCACAAAGACGGTGATGTGGTTAAGCTTTGTGTACCCACCCAAATCTCATTTTGAACTGTAATCCCCAGGTGTTGAGGGAGAGACCCCACTGGTGGGTGATTGGATCATGGAGGTGGTTTCCCCCATGCTGTTCTCATAACAGTGAGGGAGCTCTCATGAGATCTGATGGCAGTTTTATAGATGGCAGTTCCCCCTGGGCTTCTGTCTCCTGTCACCAGTGAAGAAGGTCCTTTCTTCCCCTTCCCCTTCCACCATGATTGTAAGTTTCTGGAGGCCTCCTCAGCCATGTGGAAGTGCAAGTCAATTAAACTTCTTTCCTTTGTAAGTTACCCAGTCTCAGGTATTTCTTTATAGCAGTGGGAGGACAGACTAATACAGATGGTTTTCAGTCAATGTTGCTAGCTGAAGAATAAACCCATCTGTTTATCTCCTTGATGGCCCCACATTAGCCAGCTTGCCCATAAGCTTCTTATATCACTGGCTGTTCTCCAAAGACTATGAGTAAGGTTGGGAAATACAGCCCATGGCCAGGGGAAGGGTGTGTCTGGGCAAGCTCTTGGCAGCCCAAGTCACCAATAGACCCACAGTCCACAGGCTGGACCTTATCCTCCCAGATTTACAAGCAATGTTCTCTCATATCTTCAGTTGACCTCTCTTAGTGAAGGAGGCTTAAACCAAGTATAGTCACATATGGCCAATGGATAAGCAGCCTGTCAATGTGTTGATATCAAGAGGAGAGTATGGGGGAGGAAAGGGTGGTCCCTTTCCCATGTCTGCAGTGCTCACAACACTCTGTGCAGGATTCTGACGTCCCCAGTTCCAAGGCTCTCCTCTAGTCAGTGGAACCACACTGTCCTTTCCTCCCAAGACACACATTTTTCTGAGTTGCACTGCAGATTAGACACTCTTGTGCCTTCACCAAATGTGTTACTATCACTGATTTTATGTCACTATGAAGTAGATGTTTCTATGGGCTTGGGGAGATCTCAGTATCCTCTCATTATGCATTGATTTAATTGGTTTACCTTTCACTATCCCCAACTGACCATGTAACTAAGAGTACTGTACACAGCCCCAGTCTTCTGAGGCCTGGGACCATTTCAGCTTTCAGCTTCTTAGCCTCTATCTAAAGATGCTCTCCAGCCTACTAGAAGGGACAGTTCTGGCCTCTGAGTGGGACAGGACAATAGCAGCACATCAATGTCTAAAGAAAAACATACCTCTGGCTCTTCTAAACCATTATACCACACATGCCATAGCCAAGGCAAGGAGCCAACTAAGAGCAAGAATTTGGGGGCCACACAACGGTTATCAGAAAAGAATTTTAAGGACATAAAGATGAGGGTTTGGATCAGAGGCTGCTCAGAGTGGAAAAAGTTCAAACTGGTTGCTAGATTGTCTGGTTGAACTTGGCTGCTGAAAATTAAATGTGCATCTTGCCAAATTGAAACAATAGTCCAAATCTGTACCATGGGGCATTTTTATGTCTTCACTGCTAAATTCCTAATCCCGGAGGAGGCAGCACTCAAGGCACCTCTTGGAAGCAGACACCCGACCCTTACCAGACAATGAACCTGCTTGATATTGGCCTTCTCAGCCTCTATAAATGTGAGAAATAAATTTCTGTTCTTTATAAAGTCTCCAGTCTTAGGTATTCTGTTATAACAGCACAAAATGGAGTAAGACAGGTGTGTTTCTCCAAGCCCAAGAGTGGCAGAAGTGAATATGGTGATGCATGGCATTCCTGCACAGTTCGAGAGTTCTAGAGTTAGCTCATAACTTATCCCCAGTGAATAAAACTGACAGGAAGCTAACTGCTATCCAAGAACCCCTTCAGCCCAAACAAACAGGGGCCCATGTAAAGAGGCCCGGAAAAGGAAAAAGACTGGAGAAGCCCAGACACCACATTAGCAAGAGAGAAAAACTGGACTCTGGGTTACCTCCAGTCCGGCAAACTTCCAGTTCCAGTTGAGGTGGACCCCTAAATAAACACTTTTGTTCTGAGGTGACGGAGGTATGGCTCTGTTTTTGACATGGCAGAAGCCCTCATTAAACCGTCTTCAGCCAAAGAGACAGCTGAAGGCTGAGAACTGCTTGAGCACAGGGTGGCTGTTGTGCTGTGAGCTGTGCCCTTTGTTTGGGAATCAAGTAGCTGCATTTATTGAGTGCCTCCTCTATTCCAGGGACTGAGCAGTAGGCCCCTTTAACACTCTAGATTCTTCAATCCTCATAAAAACAAAGCAGGGTAGATATTATTAGTTCCATTCTACAGATAAAATAGATTATCAAAATGGCTTAGAAAAACCCTATGGCTGGAATTCTCACACATTATCAGTGGGAGTGTAAGATGGTACAGCCAGCTTGGAAAATGGTCTGATGGCTCCTTAAAGTGTTAAACATGGAGGTTTAACCCAGCAATTCCACTCCTAGGTATACACCCAAGAGAATCTAGAACATATGTCCACAAAACTTGTACACGAATGTTCACAGCAACATTATTCATAATAGCCCAGAGTGGACAATCCAAGTGTCCACCAACTGATGAATAGATAAACAAATTGTGGTATATCCACACAATGGAATATTACTCAGGAATAAAATGGAATAACATACTAATGCATTCTACAACATGGGTGAACTTTGAAAACATATCGCTAAGTGAAAGAAGCCAGTACAAAAGACCACATTTGATTCCATTGACATGAAATGTCCAGAATAAGCAAATCTGTAGAGACAGAATGTAAACCAGTGGTTACCTAGGGCAGAGGATGGGGAGAAATGGAGAGTGACTGTTAACGATTTGAAGATTTATTTTTGGAGTGATGAAGATGTTCTGAAATAAGATTATGGTGATGGTTGCACAACTCTGCAAAACATATTTAAAACCATTGTATTGTATATTCTAAATGGACAAATTATATGGTCTGTAAATTATTTCTGAATAAAACTGTTTTTAAAAACTAACATGGCTGGCTGAACCCTGATGGGTACCTGTGCCTACAAAGTAAGCTTTGAATGTAATGTTTAGAGCTGTTTTTCCAAGAAGAGCACAACTGAGGTTATCTGTGTGTTGTGGGAGAAAGCACAGAGCTCTGGCAACAGGCAGATCTGGACTTGTGTGACCTTGAGTAAGTTACATAGTTATTCTCTGATAATTTTTAAGACTCTTGAAGATGACACGGGATAACTCCTGCCACAAGCTCCTATATATCCTTGTGATTGAGTATATGTTAATTGTAACCCTCCCATTTCCTAAAAGGGCAACTCAAAAGAACATGCCAGGGTCTTGCCCCTGAAAAGGAAAGAGTTTGTGAATCAGGCGAACATGATAAGAATTTAGGAATAGGAATAAAACTCCCAGGGTCCAGTGTGAGGACTCAGGCTCAGTAACAATTCTAAAATTCAAGTCTTGGTTCCAACACCCAGGCAGTGATACTGAGCCTTACAGTGGTATAACTTGAGATATTTATTATACACCTCTTTTTGCTGGTTATGACTGGCTCTGCAATTAATGGGAGGCTTGAGAAGCCTGTGGAGGCTACAGCACAGGACATCAGAAACAGGGCTAGAAGGTGGGACACTTTCAAACAAGCAACAAGAGACCTGGGTAGTCCCAGTCCTTTAAGGATTTTCCACATCCCACATGGCCATTTGCATCTATAAAGACTTAATTTCATTGTTGTGAAATGGTAAAATAAATAAATAAGTAAATGTCGTAGAGATGGGAGAAAGAACGTGGCCCTACTTAATTTATCTTAGCTTCAACATTTTCGTTAATCTTATTTATTCCCAAAGATTCCCATTACCAAGTCAAAATTCTATGCCAAAGGCCTCAGGACACTCCTTACTCCTCAGATCTTAGAGGGCAAAAGAGGAAGCAGTGTGCCACCACATTCAGTCCACAGGCTCTGCTAATCCTTCTGTCTTCTATTGTGTCTTCAGCATTTGCCTGTTTTTGAAATGAGGCAGAGAAAGGGGAGAAAAAAAATATACAGGTGTATGGTTAAAACCTCAGCTCCTGATTTTCAATTCAGTCAGCCCACTTAAGATTCAAGAATAGTACCATGCTTAGTGATGTCGGTGCTAGAAATATCGATAATAATAAGTACCTCACAGGATTACTGTGGAGATAGAATAAGATGCTGACCCAGTTGAAAAAATTGGAGATTTGGAGTCAGGTAGAAATAGGCCTGTATATGTCTGAAAGTTCTTTAAACCTCGAACACCAACCTCAAAAGGCTGTTGTGAAACTTCACTTATAAACTTCCTAGTGCAGTGTCTGGCATCAGTAGGCCCCAGTGAAAGGTCGGAAAAGTGATGCACTTTGCACGGTGCTCGGCACTTGGTAGATCCCAGGGACAGTGGGGGTCAGATAGCAAGGGTGTAAGTGAGGAGAGGACCAGAAGACCCCAGTGTGGAAGACCCAGAGGAGACCTGTTGGACAGGTAGCTGGCTCAGTCTGGCAACCTCATGCCAAGGGCAATTTTTGGTTTCAGACTTCAAGAACGAGGCTTCCAGTGGGGAAAACAGTTTCACCAGGTGCCTTCAGGAGGAAGCCAAGTGCTCCATCCAAGGAACTGTGCAACCTAACAGAAGAAGGGAGTCTGAGGTTGGCGGGGGGGGGGGGGGGGGGGGCACTTCTTGCCAGAAGCATTCACAAACATGAGAGGAGACTAAGCATCCACAGTGATCAGCAGCATTTGACCTCGCTTGGTGGCAGCTGCTCCATCCAGCCCATTTGCAAAGTCCACAGTTCTGCAAGACACATAGAAGTGCAGTGGTTTGGAACAATTCACACCCCGCAACTCTTCTGTGTCCGTCTGAGGCTTCTATTGAGCTCTTAGATTCCATAATAAAGAAAGAGGGCACTGCTGACATCACCAGTCTTTTGTGCGTACCGTTCCTACCTCCGTGGGTTGCAAGTTTTCTGCAGAGAAAAAAGACAGCCACTTTTATTAAACCTCTTTGTGGTCCTCAACTTTTCCGCCAACCTTCTTGATGACAAGCTTCTCTCCCTTGAGTCATGCACATTCATCTCAGAGGCCAGAGAGGAGAAGTTTTCGTATCAAGGCAAAGGGTACCTAGTAAGAAGCTATAGAAGAGGTGCTGAGCTGGGGTACAGAGGAGAACTAGAGAAGGTATCTTCCAACAAAAGGTGATTCTCACCAGGGCCTTAAAGGTCCTATGTTAAGAAAAAAATGGTGTGCGTTTCTTCAGGCAGGCGCAAGATGATAATCTGGAGACTAGCAGAGGGAGCTCAGAGTCAAGTTAATAAGCCAGAAAAGGCAGGAAATAGAGTGACCCAGAAAAATTGTTAAAGAAAAAAGTGTTGTGAACCTGAGGCTCTTAAAGATATATCAAAGCCTGGCTTAAAAATAATTTATTAATTAGTTCATGTAAGCTCGTGCTATAAAATTCTAAAGGTAAAAGTGGAAAGTTAAGTCTCTCTTCTACCCCTGTATCTTAACCAAGCAGATCTTCTCCTTAAAGAAACAATTTCTTGTCATTTCTTGTCATTATTAACAATTTCTTGTATATTCTTTCGAAGATAACCTATGCATCTATAAGCATATGTCTATCATCATCCCCACTACATAAATGGAAGCATACTGTACACATTGTTCTGACTTGCTTTTTCTTCACTTAAGATATCTTGGAAACTATTCAATAGCTCTATCTAATTATTTACAATTACATATATTTATACTGTTGTCATTTACCTGCTTTAAAAATATCATTTGACCTCCAGCTCTAAAATACTTGGAAATTAATGTGTTTGCCTTTCCTTAACCCTCTAGAACCTCACATTGTGGTGAAATTTATAACTTCTACATCGAAAGAGCATATGACACTTACATGCTGTATTACAACCATAATTTCCACAGATGTTTTAATTCTTAGTCCTGCAGTTGAATGGGTTCGATGGTCACCACCATTCCTTTGGCAAAGGTTCTCCACTGATCTCTTAGTCAACTAAAATTTGCCTTTCTGTAGTTTCTTCAAAAAGTGGTTGACAGAGTTGCTGGTCTTGCATATTTGAAAATGCTTGTCTCCTGCTTTTATATGTGACCAACATGTTTACTGGGTATAAAATTCTTAGATTCCTCACATTTTCTTTACAGGATTTAGAAAAGTGTTGATTATTGCTGTGGAGACATTTAATATCAACCTGATATTATTCTCTGTATACACAATTTTTCCTCTTTGTTAAGATGCTCATAAGATTATTTATCTTTGAATTTTTGTTACTGTATTATGATTTGATTCTTAGCATGCCCATTTTTCTTGGGACATGGCATGTCTTCATAGTACAAATTCAAATCTTCATTTGTTTCTGCTAATATTCTTGAGTAATATCTTTCAGTATTCTCTTTTAGTTGCTTCATTCTTTTCTACAGGGATACTCTTTATGGATCTCAGTGAAGTGACATCCCAGCTATTATTTTCACATTTCTTGTCAAACTCTTCTTCATTTCCAAGTCATTTCACTTGCTTTCCAAGCCTTTCCTTCATGTCCTTCTTTTATTTTCATCAGTGTTTATTCCCTTGTGTGCTTATTTCAATGTGGCCTTCATTTCTCTGTATCCTCCCACCTGGCTCTCCCAGCTTCTTGGTAATGTAATATGGTAGCTAAAAGTGAAAGCTCTGAAGTCCAGGTTACCAGAATGCAACCCTGGTCAAGTTATTTGATTTTTGATACTTCATCTTTAAAATGAGTAAAATGAGACATCTACTGAATAGGGCTGTTGTAAGGATTGATGAGTTAATACATACTAAAAAGTAATGGTTTTTGCCGTTACTTTTAATGGCAAAAACAGCAATTACTTTTGCACCAACCTAATAAACATACTCTGAACCATAATGGACACAATTTAAGTTGTGTTTGTGAATTAACAAAAGGAGATTAATAAAAATAATAATGATAATAATAATGACTGAGCTCTTTTTCCCTGAGCTTTTATGTCTCTGCTTTGAGATCCTAGGTTAATGTGTAACATTTTAAAAATTCATTCATTTTTGAAAATAGGGTCATGATTTTTATGTGCTTGGCAGCCACATTTTTCTGGTGCCTGATTTTTATCTTTTTTTTTTTTTTTTTTTTGTAACACGTTTGTGTAGATCCTGTGCTGATGATTTTTTTTATTATTATTATTACTTATCTTGCAGTGAGGTTCGTTCTCCCTGGACAAGGCTTTTGCAAGCAATTCCTATGGGACAGGCCAGCCTGGGTTTCAGACCAGTGGAAATTCTCTCTGGAATCAGAATTGTGTATGTGGGTGAGTTATTTTTTCCTTCACAGAAATCAACACTTACAAGGCTGTGTAGCATTTGGAGTCTTTCCCATCCTGTTCAACACACTATGGTCTTTAAGGATGATTTATGTGTACTCCTCATTCGACCTCCCATCTCTTCCACTTGCTGGTATCATGCAGGGGCCAGAGAAGATCCTACCACCCACTGATGTACCCCGTTGCCACAGATTCAGACAAAGGAGGGGTAGTTGTGCCCTCTGGAATGTGGAATATGATGATGGAGTGAGAGTTTCTGTTTCTTGATTTCCTTCTTTACTTATTGTAGGGTTGTGGCTTTCATGGATTGCAAAAGGAGAAGGAAGAGCCCTAAAAATTCAACAGCATTTGTGAGGTCAGACCCCATAACACAGCCATGTTGAGGGAGGAAAGCCTCAGAGGACTAAGGAGTAATTGAAAAGCCTATGACGTTGGTAAAGCCACGTGCCCACCTCACCATGGTTTTACATAATCATTCAGAAATCCAGATCCTGCTCTGGGTAGAATAAAGCATTTCTATCACATCATACAATCTCTTTATAAGGCTTAGATGCTTCACAATCATTACAGTCTCTTCCACAGCTTTTATTTATTTATTTTTAGAGATTGGGTCACTCCATTGCCCAGGCTGGAATGCAGTGGCACGATCATAGCTCGCTGCCCCCTTGAACTCCTGTGTTCTAGTCATCCTTTCACTTCAGCCTCCCAAGTAGCCAGGACTACAGGCACACACCACCATGCCTGTAGGGACAGGGTGTCACTATGTTGCCCAGGCCGGTCTTGAACTCCTGGCCTCATGCAATCCTATCACCTCAGCCTCCCAAAGTCCTGGGATATAGGCATGCACTATAGCACCTGGTTGTCATAGCTTTAACTGCAGAACAAAGATGAAACAGATTATTTGTTTCAGTAACTTATTGTTGAGTGGTTATATTTACTCCCTGACCAATAGGTATAGAGCCTTTCTCCTCTTGAAGTTACCACAACCAGAAGCACCAACTGACTGGGTAATCGTGAAAGGTGGATATTTAAAGTGTCTCCTTAAAAAAAAAAAAAAAAAAAAAAAAAGTAGCAGCATCTGAGGGTTTGTCAGGTTCTTTACTGCATTCAAGCAGTAATATGGTTTGGCTCTGTGTCCCCACCCAATCTCATCTCAAATCGTAATCCTCATGTGTTGAAGGAGGGACCTGGTGGGAGATGACTGAATCACGGGAGTGGTTTCCCACATGCTGTTACCATGATAGTGAGTTGGTTTAAAGTCTGCGGCAGTTTCCTCCTCACTCTGTCTCCTGCCACCATGTAAGAAGGTGCTTGCTTCTCTTTCTCTTCACCTTCTGCCATTATTGTAAGTTTCCTGAGGCCTCCTCAGCCATGCAGAACTATGAGTCAATTAAGTTACTTTGTTTACCCAGTTTCACGTAGTTCTTTTTAGCAGCATGAAAATGGACAAATACAGAAAATTGGTACCAGGATAGTGGGGTACTGCTACAAAGATAACCTGACAATGTGGAAGTGGCTTTGGAACTGGGTAACGGGGAGAGGATGGAACAGTTTGCAGGGCTCAGGAGAAGACAGGAAGATGTGGGAAAGCTTGGAACTTCCTAGAGACTTGTAGAATGGTTTTGACCAAAAATAGTGATAGTGATAGGGACAGTGAATTCCAGGCTGAGGTGGTCTCCGATGGAGATGCGAAACTTATTGGGAACTGGAGCAAAGGTACTCTTGTTATACTTTAGCAAAGAGACTGGTGGCATTTTGCCCCTGCTCTAGAGATCTGTGGAACTTTGAACTAGACAGAGATGACTTAGGGTATCTGGTAGAAAAAATTTCTAAGCAGCAAAATATTAAAGATGTGACCCGGCTTTTTCTAAAAGCATACAGTCATATACGTTCACAAAGAGATAATCCAAAATTGCAACTTATGTTTAAAAGGGAAGCAGAACATAAAAGTTTGGAAAATTTGCAGCCTAACCATGTGGTAGAAAAGGAAAACTCATTTTCTGGCGAGAAATTCAAGCCAGCTGCAGACATTTGCATAAGAACAAGGAATTGAATGTTAGTAGCTGAAACAATGGATACAATGTCTCCAGGGCATTCCAAAGATCTTCATGGAAGCTCCCCTCATCACAGGCCTGGAGAACTAGGAGGGAAAAATGGTTTCGTGGCCGAGGCCACATGAAACAACACAATCAAAATCTATCAAAATACCAACATTATTCTTCACAAAATTAGATAAAACAATCCCAAAATTCATACGGAACTTAAAAAGGGCCCAAATAGCCAAAGCGATCCTGAGCAAAAAGAACAAAGCTGGAAGCATCATGTTACCTGACTTCAAATTATACTACACCCTCTTCAACAAGTGGTGCTGGGACAATTGTATGATCACATGCAGAAGAATTAAACTGGACTGCTGTCTCTCACCACATATAAAAATCAACCAAAATGGATTAAAGACTTAAACATAAGACCCAAAACTATAAAAGCACTGAAGAAAACCTACAAAAAACTTTCCTGGACATTGGTCTAGGCAAAGAATTTATGACTGAGACCTCAAAAGCACAGGCAACAAAAACAAAATCACACAAATGAAACTATATTAAACTAAAAAGCTTCTGTACAGCAAAGAAACAATCAACAGACTGAAAAGACAACCTGCTGAATGGCAGAAAATATTTGCAAACTATGTATCCAAAAGGGAACTAATATCCAGAATAAACCAGGAACTCAAGCAACTAAACAGAAAAATAAAATGAATCAAATAATCCCATTAAAAGTGGGCAAAGGATATGAATAGACATTTCTCAAAAGAAGACATACCAATGACCACTAGGTATATGTAAAAAATGCTCAACATCACTAATCATCAGAGAAATGCAAATCAAAACCACAATGAGCTATCATCTTACCCTAGTCAGAACTGTTATTATTAAAATGACAAAGTATAATAGATGTTGGTGAAGATGCAAAGGGCAACTCTTAGACACTGTTGGTGAGAATGTAAACTAGTATAGCCACTATGGAAAACAGTAGTGTTTGGACATTTCTTTAAAAACTCAAAGTAGAATTACCATTTGATCCAGCAATCCCACTATTGGTAATCTACCCAAAGGAAAAGAAGTCAATATATCAAATGAATACACGCACTCATATGTGTATTGCAGTGTTATTCATAATAGCAAATATATGGATCAACCTTAGTGTTCATCAACAAAAGAACAGATGAGAAAAATATGGTACATGATGAAATACTATTCAGTCATAAAAAAAAAAGCAATGAAATCATGCCATTTGCAGCAACATAGCTGGAACTGGGAGGCAGTATCTTAAGTGAAATAGGCCAGGCACAAAAAGACAAATATCGCATGTTCTTCTCACATATATGTGGGACCTAAAACATCTGATCACATGAAGGTAGAGAGTGGAGAGAGAGATAACAGAGACTAGCAAGGGTGAGTGTGGGGGATGGGAGAGGAAAAGTGGGTAAAAAGGTGCAAACCATCAGTTAGAAGGAATACATTCAATATTTGATAGAAGAGTAGGGTGACTATATGAAACAAAATTGTTTTGTACTAGGGTGACAGGCCTTAAATACCCTGACTTGATCCTTACACATTATATACATGTAACACAGTTTATCATGTACTCTATAAATTTGTACAAATAAAAAAATAAAATGCATTTTTAAATTATGGTATTTTCAACTTACAATGGGTTTATCAGGATGGGACCCCCTTATAGGTCAAGGAAGCCATCTTTACAGGAGGCCACTTTCTCTACCTAGGTCCTGGTGAACAGCAAGACCAAGGCCCACCAGAAAGGCCTCGGAAGGAACAAACCACTGCTCAAAGACATTGCCTTTATAAAGCATGTGGTGGAATTTCGGGGCTGCCAGACAAACTGATCAGAGAAAGAGGCACTTGAGAAGGTCATTGAGATAGAGAGAAATGCAGCACCCCCACTTCAATTTCACCTGAACCACTGGCAGGATACTCATGAAAACCCAGTGGGACCTGAAGGGCAAGATGACCTTGAGCGTGAATTCTCTGCCTAGCAGTTTATGGAAATGTTTTTCACACATCATCGTCGGTTCTGAGTCCCCCAAATCTCCTAGAATGACAGCAATCAAAATTGATTTGGGGAATTTCATCCACAAATTAAATGTGCTGCTTCCCAATATGGAAGCTCAGTGGCTTTGTCTCACCACCAGTGAGGGAACCTGAGGGTTTGAGGTATGACGTGTAAAGGACAAAAAGGCATTTGATCATCAGGAACAATTGAATGGTTTAAAAGTGGATGCAAGTGCATTTCCAGCTCTGAGAGCCATCTGAAACAATTTGGGTTGCTTACTTACTATGATTTTAGGAAGGCTCATGTCTCACAAGGTTACAGTGTCTTCTCCAATATATTCCCATTTGTTCTTTTTAGGTGCTGTGTATATGGGATAATGTATTGATTGCCAGAGGAAGCCACCCGTCTAAAAGTTTGTTCCAAGAGAACTCTTTCGCAGAATGTTATTTGGTTTCTACCCATGGTTGTTACGAAGAGGAAGCTCCGTCAGCATCCAGCCTCTAGGTATTCCCTCATTGTTACATGCAGCATTTCAGTGCAGCAGCACTCCCTGCCCATGATGGCAAATGCTGCTTCTCTGCCTGGCATGAGGGAATCACAAAGGGAGAAGCGCTCCTGTGAAGGATTGCTGGCAGAGAAGAAGCAGGATTTGACGTTGGGGGCTGAGATCTGGCTTTGCCCAGAGCCCAGCCTCCAAGCCTACTTTTTCCAGTCCATCTTATTGCATAATCACCCTTTATGTAACTCGTGGGAATATTGGATGTGAGGACAAAATAAAAATGAGTTTTAAAACTGTGCTTCCTTATACAGATTCCTGCATCCCCTACTAAGTGTCAAAAATCACTAAGTCTGGGGTTGGGTCCAGGAATTAGTTAACATAGGTAGTCCATGAACCATGCTCTGATAAACACTGCTATACTAGGTGACTCAAATATTAAGGAGATTAAAATGTATTTTGTTACATGAAAAACTCCCTTCCATTATCTGCTGCTAACCAGTGGCTGGGATGCAGATGACAGCATCTGGATTAGTCAACTTGGACCCAGAGATGGAAAATGTGGATGTGCTCTGGACTGCCTATCTTGGCACCGTGAGGTGAGCTATTAAGCTTCTATTTGATTTCAAACACCTATATACAGACATACAGACAAGCGAACACCTATATACAGACATACAGTACATAAAATTGGGTTTCCTTGATTCAGGTGAGGATATCCAATTGATCACATCATGTTGTTCTGTTGATCAAAAATGCAAAAATTCAGACAGTTCTTCAAGAGTTCCAACCACCTTGTTGCTTTGCCCGTTTTAAAATTCATTTTGGCAATCTTTTTGAAGGTCAGAGCTATGTCTTGTATTTCTTTGGATCCTCTATGGCACTAAGAGCATAGTAAGTGCTCAAAAACACAATAATTAGTCCACAAGAAGCAGTAGAGCATGATCACTTATGAGTGTGATTTGGAGCCAGTTTCTTGGGTTTGAATATGCCACTTATTAGCTGTGTGATTCTGGCAACTTGTGTCTCAGTTTCTTAGTTCCTTTGTTGGTAAAATAAGGAAAATAAATACCTGCCTCCTAGGATTGCTGTGAAGAGCAAACGAGTTAATCTATATAAAATACATAGAAACAGGGTCTGGCACATAGTAAGTGTAAAATGTGGTTGCCATAACTATTATGATGATGGTTATTATGGTGATAACCAAAACCATATTACAGGTCCACTATAATGCTAGCACTGGTGCCTAACAGCCTTTCAGTGTCTGTGGATGTGCATAGTGCACTATTCTAAAATGGAACCAATGTTCAAACCACTCTGAAGGACATTTCATCTCTTCCACCTTTTGTGTTACTTAAAGGAACATATTTACAAGGCAGCAGCCGATTTAAAAACCATCCGTGGAGGAAAAGCAAAATTCTTTTGTACATGCCTATGTTTGAAGGACCTGCATCCTTCAAGTTAGAATTTATCAGAGGAGCCAATTATTTTTTTCCGAATGTGAATACACACAGTGAAATAGGGCAATTTCTTTCAAAAAGCATCATTTTTTTTTCCTTCATGCTTCTGCCTTGAGTAGGAAGTGTTTCTAGTTTGGCTCTGAGTGCAAAGGGAAGAGGAAAGAGGCTGTTTTCTTCCTTGCCTATTTTAAAACTGGGTTCCCTGTGCAGCAGCAATTCACCCCATCACAGCCCAACCTTTTACACAGAGGGGGTCTGGTGTCACCAGACCTATGAACGTAAATCGCCGTAACGCACTTCAAGTGTTACAGTTTATGAAGATATTTAGAAAGTAATGCTTTTCATTTTGCTGCCCTTTCAACCTTTCTGTGTGCTTGAAAACTTCAGAATAAAAAGTTGGGAAAAGAAAAAAAAGAAAAAAAGAAAAATAGAGAGGAAGAGGGACTATTGACTCCTAACTTTTAAGCAACCAAGATCTCCAAAATGTAAAAAATATGAAATTCTTGCCAAATGACAGCACAGAGTAGAAGTTCAAAATATTCACAAGGCAGTTATATTTGTAAGGCTGCCCATCAGTAGGTTGTTATTGTTCCTGGCACAGAGGACACAAAATGATGATTGCACAGCTGAAAATAAATCTCTCTTCTCTGGAATCCCACATCTCAGCAAGTAGGGGCTCTCTGCTTGGCCATATCTTTGCTCTCTGACCCTCCCCTTTATGTCTGGGGCTAAGCCGTGATGGAGTCTTCTCTGGGATTTTCCAAACTAGAACTCAGACGAGACAGTCCTTCTCTGATGGAGAAACCATGAGATGGGAGGATGAGAGGCTTGTTTTCTATCTGTGGAGAAACTATTTTATGAGAATAAAGTCAATATGCAGAGAACAAAGAAGAAGGGCTCAGTGGACCGAGTGCTAGAACGAGCCAGCATTTAAAGGCCAGGAAAATCAGGAAGGACTAGCAAAGGTTTACATCAGTAAGAATTCAATGGAGGAAATGAGTATTTCCAGGACTCTCAATTTTCTATCAAATCTCTTCACTCACACCTTGTCTCATGGTTTTATATACATTTTAAAACCAGACTCCCAAATGTTTATATCTAGCCCTGAGCTTTATTCTGAAGTAACTCCTATTTGACATCTCCACATGGGTATCTTACAGGTATCTCAAATTCAGAATGTTCACTACTGAACTCCTGGTCTTCCTCCAAAACGTTTGCTCCCAAAACCTTCTCCATTCCAGTTAATGGCCACTTCTTCCTTCCAGGTGCTCAAGTTTAAATTCCAGGGTCATTTTCGATGCATCTCTTTCTCACATGCTAATGCTCGTATCAGGAAATGACTCAGCTTTCCATGAGATGCAGACTCTTGTCACCATCCTCATTGACCCCACTGGGGCCAAGCACCATCGTTTTTTGCCTGGATTACTGTTAATAGCCTCTTGTCTCTCGGCTTCTCCCTGGCTGTGCTAACCACACAGCAGCCAGCGAACGTCTTCTCATCTCACTTAAAAGTCAGATCATATGATTCCTTTCTCTACTGTAGATCCTTAAAACAAAAAAACAAAAAACCCAGGCTGGGCACTGTGGCTCATGCCTGTAATCCCAGCACTTTGGAAGGCCATGGCGGGCAGACTGCCTGAGGTCAGGGGTTTGAGACCAGTCTGGCCAACATGGTGAAACCCATCTCTACTAAAAATACAAAAAACTTAGCTAGGCGTGGTGGCGGGCACCTGTAATCCCAGCTACTCAGGAGGATGAGGAAGGTCGCACTCTAGCCTGGCCAACAAGAGCGAAACTATGTCTAAAAAAAATAAAAATAAAAATAAAACAAAAACCCACAGAAGAAAAATCTTTGCCATGACCTACAAGCTAGGAGCTGAACGCTCCTGCTCTTCAGCCCAGCCTCCTCTCTCTCCGCCCACCTCACCACCTCCCACCCCATTCTGCCCCAGCCAGTCCCTTTGCTGGCTGTTCTGACTAGGCTGGCACATTTTCACACGTCCTCCTTGGGGTCTTAGCACTTCCTGTTCCTTCTGCCTCAAACATACATCTGCCCAGGCACGTACAGGACCAGCTCCCTCACTTCCCTTAGGCATCTGTGGGGACGTCACATCAGCAAGGTCTTCCAGAATCATTCCACCTCAAATCACACCCCTTCCCCCTGCCTTTCTCTACAACACATATCACCAGTTAATACTTCTAATACATTTTTATATGTGTCCCTCTCACTAAAATTTTGATCCATAAGAGGACATTTTGCTTTCTTCATTGTCTTTTTAGCGTTAGAACCATGCCTATTGCAGGATAGGCTCACAGAAAAACGTTCACTGAAGAATCCAATACATTTCTTCTTTTGCTCAAGCTAGATTGAACTAGTCCAGTTACCAACTGGTGTTAACAGTTCTTAAATTTTACCTCAGTCAGAGAACACCACACACTGGGGCCTGTCGGGGGAAGTGGGTGCTGGGGATAGGGAGAGCAGGACAAATAGCTAATGCATCCAGGGCTTAATAGCTAGATGACAAGTTGATGGGTACAGCAAACCACCATGGCACACGTTTACCTATGTAACAAACCTGCACATCCTGCACATGTATCCTGGAACATAAAATAAAATTAAATAAGAATTAAATAAAAATTTTACCTCAGTCACACATTTATTAAAATGTATCAGGTTACTTAATTTTTTTCCTACATTTTCCCATCTTCTCACTGACCTTTAATTTCTGAACCAGCTGCAATTTAACAACTTTTTCAGCAATTTAGAAAAAGTTCAGTTCTCCTTTGCCGCTACATTGTACTACTGTAATATTGTGACTATAGTGACTTCAGTCAAGTTTTATTCAGCTTATTAATATTTGAAAGTTATGAAACATTCATTTTCTCCCTGAAAGTATAGCCCCTACTCTCAAATGAAATCACAAATCAAGAGCCAAGAAATGCAGAATTCCAGTCCAGGCCCCAATTAGGAACACATTATCTTGCCTTTGAATTATCCAAGCTTGTCACTTCTATTTCTCATTTCTGCTGTTCCAGTTTTAACAGTCTCAGAAGTCTTTCTAGCACCAGCCCATTGGAAGGTAAGAAAACATGTACATACAAATCAAATCAGTTTTGTCTACTTGACCATAGTCGTAAAAATGGAGTTGAAGGCATGGTGGGTCAGAAACGTTGGCTAAAACGGGGGTGGGCAAGTCATCCAAGATCATGTGTATGTCATCCTTGCTCTCCATGTGTATTCTAAAAGCTCATGATAGTTCTAAGATCTCTCTGCAAAAATGGCCAATTAACACAGAACAATTTCCATCAGGGAACATCTCAAAGTCTTAACTATTAGAAGTCACCTTTCTTCTTCCTTTGATGCCATCTTTCCGAACTGTATTGCAGTCTACTTCATTATGAAGTGTCCCAGCGTTTTAGTAGACCCACATAAACTGTATTTGCCCTTAGGCAATGTCAGCTTTCAAAAAAGTAAGAATAAACTTACAAAAAAGAATCAACCTTCAAATCACTTTATGGTTTTTATTTTTATTTCTACTTAGCATTAATGGGATTTTAAATGTCACTATGGATTCATTTACTTTAACTTCCACCTATCGACTTAACCTCTTGACATTTGGAATCCACTGTTAAGACTAGATGTCAAATAAAAACTTAGAACATTTCAAAGGACTAAGTATTCTGAAAATGATAGATTTAAAAGAAGTATTTGTCAATCCCACTTCTGGATACACAGCAACAAGAATTGAAAGCACGGTCTCAAAGAGGTATTTCCACACTCAAGTTCACAGCAGCATTATTCACAAGAGCCAGAAGTGGGAGGAATCCAAATGTCCACT